>NC_050611.1:1250000-2500000 GCF_014743375.2 Drosophila subpulchrella | reverse complement strand
ATTGGTTGGAAGGGGGCGGGGTGGTGGCTGGAGGGCGGGGCAGCGTCTTGGTCGATTGGCGTTTTGGGCCGTCAGCGTCATCGGCCATTGCACCGCATGCAGATGCGTTTTGGTGCCCCAAAGTCAATGACTCCTGAGGCATTTTCTGTGGGCCCGAAAGAAACGCTTGACAGATTTACACACCAATGCGTAAATCACACAGAACCAAATTAATATGCCCATTTAATTAAATTGCATTAACTTTATTTTCATAATTTGTAAATCAGTTTCAACGCAATAGGGAAAAATGTATTTGTCTCAATATTTTTACAAATCGAAATTAGTATTGGATAAGCTTTCCAATTTCGATAGCTGATTATTCTAAAATGAGAGAAAACATACTATTTATCAGAAACATTTGTTATTTTAACTCTTTTTTGAAGGTTACACAATATTTGTATTCATATAAGCATTACAAATTTGAAATGACCATTTGGCTTGTGAATAATTATTGTTTTCTATGTATATCTCACTGAAACTTCGACTTTTTAGTAACGCCTGGGAAAGCGGCGAAATGCAAACCGCCATAACCGAACGATCCGCTGATTAAGATTCATGGGAGATCTGATAGCACCAGCATGGCTTTTCGAAAAGGTAAACAACCCTTTTTCCAGCAAGGAGCTCCAAGGAGTTTCCTTTAACTGAGAGTCTGACCCTCATCCCTGATGGATCATAATTAATGTCAAATAATTGGCGGAAATTTGTTTGCCATTTAATTGTTGGACTTTCACCAAAGCAGGCCGCACGCTTCCCCCTTCTCTTTTGCATTTCCAATTTATTTTCACAATTTCTCAATCAATTCCCTTTATTGACCAAGATGCGGGCGCAGCCAGCTAAATTGGTGAATTGAAATTGCAACATCTCGTCGTCTTCCGTTTTTCGGCTTTCCCACTTTTCCGGCGGGTCATTGACTCCCGTTTTATTTGGTGTTTTTCTTGGGAGCGGCGCGAATAAAATGAGCGAGCGCATAGCTTTTCCGCCATTCCCACTCCCAACGGAAATCCGAAAATAGTGCGTGTGTGGGTGCGCCTCTTCCACCCAGAAGAAAAACATGAGAAAATAACTAAATCCCAGACGACCTGCATCTTTGGGCCGCGATCGCTATCGGCGATCGCCTTTGTCCTCCGTACAGGATTCGCGGCGTTCCCACAAAAATGGAATCCTTTGTTAGGGATTTTTTTATATCAAAATCGAAATCAAGGAAAAAAGTCAGGGTCGCAACAATAGGGTCCAAGGGGCAGCCAAAGTCAGAAATCGCTTAAGGTTAACACATCGCAAACAATGCAGGAAATCGGGGAGCGGGGAGCGGGACAAGTGTCGCGACCACGACGAGGGTAGGGAAAATGGAAAACCTGTTTGTATCATCTTGTATCTCTTCTGGACAGCCTGTACCTGCCGCCTCGATGCCGAGCCCTATCCTAATTGAGGGTTGGGGCAAACAGACTCCGAGTTTCCACGCTCTCCACGGATGCTGAGTCAGCGGCAATTGCTAAAAAAATAAATAAAATTGGGAATCGCCGAGGGATCGGCATCCCGAGAGCCGCAAGATCGCGTAAGCACCGGGGATCGAACAATTAACAACTGCAGGTCTGCAGGTGCCGAACACAAACAGCAAAAGTCACATACTCCAAAACAGACGGCGCACAATGGCCACAAGAGTCAGAAAGAAAACATTAGCCAAAGGCGAGGGAAAGAGGAAAGCCGAGAAAACCAAGGAAAATGCTCTGGGGGCGGGGGAAAAAGGTCCAGGGAAAACACAATGAGGAAAACTCGGCGACGGGACATGCGAGTGCACATTTTCGTCTATAAAATTTATTCGCATTAATCGCCGTCAGAGATAAAATTAACGAAAGAATGGACAAGGACGTGGACGCTGGCTGGGGTGCGGGGTCAGGGGTCAGGGTCGTGGTCGGGGTTGGGACGTCGAGTCCTGGGATGATAAGGCAGCATTGACACCTTGGCTCAGGCAGCAGGTAGAACCTGCAATCGCCGGGCATCCTGCCTCCCCCGATTGCGTGAGTTGTCTTTTTGTGAGTGCCCCTGACTAAAGAGCAACGAATTTGCAGTCTGAGAAGTCCTTATAAGGAACCCAGATAGCAGGACTGTACCAAAAACACTGAGAGGCATAAAAACCAATGATGTTTAATACTACTAATAATAATAGCATTAGATTCTTTTAGTAGGGGCACATTGCAAAAACACTTTTTACTTATTCCAGTAAAACTAAATATATTGATTTAAAAAGCAAGTGATGATATCGTTGACTTGAATAAAATGGCTTATTATATTCCAATTGGTCATTTACTAAATAATGTAAAAAAATTTAACTAATCTATTTAATAATTTTACACATTTTTGTAGGGAAAGTCCCATTAAGAATAATTGGTTTATGTAAGAGTCCATGGCTCTGAGACAAACACTCTAGAGGGGCATTAGATTAAAATTGTATTAAATGATATCATATTTTCTCCTTTAATCTTGTGTTATAAGCTAAAATATAAATAATATTTTACGGATAAATCGCGAGCTCTATAAGTTTATTATTAATTAATTCATTAATTAATTAACCTTAATAATAAAATTAATAATTTATTACAATCCAATCCAGCTTAATGTGTTTAAAAAAATTACTTTCCTTAACATTGTAAACGATTTCATATTTCATCTTATAATACTTATCTTATAATAAGTAGCACTGCCTATTAGTTTATTTATTATCACAAGTAAGTTCATTAAGTTAAATAAAAGTAATAGAATATTACCATACAATCCACTGCTTATTAATTTGCATTATCGATTGGGATTACAATGATGACCTCCATTTTGTACGATTTTTCCAGAGTGTGCCCCCGTGTCTATTTCCGTAGTGGGCCTGTCCCACCGCGGTGGTTCGGAGATGGCAATGGACCCCTGTCCCCGGTGGGTCGGTGGGTGGCTGGGTGGTTGGGTGGTTGGACTGGTGAGGCAGCACCGCAAAGTGGAATGAAGCGTATGCGTGTGTAATTAAGTGCGCAAAAAGACGCAGGAGGCTGCCGAGGCAGTGGGCGGTGGGCGTGTCCGTATATCTGTATTTATGGGACACACTTACATATGTATGCAAATAGGAAAACCATGTTGTTGTTGCTGTACTCCTTGAAGGTTGTCGGTGGTGGCTGTGTCGGTGGGTGGTGGGGTGATAAAAATGTTGATGTAAATTGCAAAAAGCAGTTTTTATGTCCCATTGCCACATTTTCAGAGAGGGGCGGGGTAAAAAGCTGAAAGCCTGTGAAGTGGTGCAAAATATTATAAATATTTGGGGGTGGGGACTGTCGGGTGGTGGGTGGAATGGGGGGGTGGTTGTTTGTCCTACTTGCTTTGATGTACCACTGTTTGCTTTAGTTTCGCTGTCTTTCAATATCCCATTTTTTACATTTTCTAGTCTATAATTGGCACTCGCGCTTTTATGAGGGGGTGCCAGTTTTGCAAGGTTGCATTACAAATATATAAGTTTAAAACCATATTTAAGAAATGACGGCCAGAAAGTTTTTTGCACAGAAGTTTTTTAAATGGAAACCCCATCGGGAATAGTGTTTTATAAATCCAATATTGTTTTGTCCATTTTTTCACACATTTTGGTATAAATTCTGATTAATTTTTATGTTTATTTGTAATTAATTTAGACAAACAATGCAGTGTTTCAAACAATTATGGACCTCCGACTTCTTTATTTATACATTGTGTTTTAAGACAAAAAATATTAACAAAGTTTGAAAATATATGTATTAACCATTATTTTTATTAACCGAATTTTTAGACAGGTTTAATTGTTTAAACATCTGAACTATTTATTTTTTTATCCTAATTCAAACGCAATTTACCCTTGCAAAAGCTGCCAACACTTTTCCGTAGTGTTGACTAAATGGCAGTAGGCAGTGCGATTATCTTGGCTGACAGCATAAATGACAGGGAAGAAAATTGTTTTTTCACCTTAGAAATAGTCCCCGAATAATCAGAGCAAAACTTTCACCGTTTTTCTAAGCGAGTTCAACGGGTATTCGGTGGACAATTGGTGCACAAAGGTGATAACAATTCATAAGTCCTGAACAGTAAGATAAATTGGCAGAATGGTGAGTACATTACACGATTTTCGAGGAACCCTCTAGAAAAGCATATTCGGCAGGCCCATCACAAGTCCCTTTCCGTGAAACTGAAGCTCCCGAATCGCGTCCAGCCTGAGTTTATTCCTCAACCCGGAAGAGAAGGCCAGTATACCAATAAGATGCACTTCCTTAAGAGGCATTTACTGGACGAGGTCAGCAAGAAGAAGTTTGCACTGGACTTTTTGGAACCAGTGGACACGGAGGCTCTGAAGGTGCCCACGTACTACACGGTTATTGATCGCCCCATGGATTTGGGAACCATCCTGAAAAGGGTGCAGAACAATTACTACAAGTCCGTAGATGGGGTCATCGCAGATTTCCGCCTTATCATCCGCAACTGCTTCAAGTTCAACCAACCGGGCGACGTGGTTTTTCGCAAGGGTCAGATGCTGGAGAAGTTCTTTATGAAGAAGGTCAAGGCCATTCCCCAGGGTCCGGAGATGCCCTGCAACAAGGATCCCTTGGCGGGGGGCCGATCCAGAGGTAATACCAAAATGTTGGCCAATACCGCCCAAACGGAGCGCATGTGCCGTGATCAATTGAAAAAGTTGCAGCATTTCACCAATCAAGCGGATGCCACGGCCCGTAACTTCTTCACTGGCAAGTGGGATTCGTTGCTCAAGAAGCTGGACAAGCACTACTTCAAGTCCTTCGGTGAGTTTCGCTCACATGTGGATGGCATCTTCCAGAAGTACCATGATCCGGCCAAGGCTATCTTCGAAAAAGCCTTTCTTAAGCCAGAACCCTGGACCGCTGCCATGATTTCAGGTCCCAATATGTTGGGCAGTGCTGTGTTGGCTGATGCTGATCTAAATGAGCTACTGCAAGCCGCTAAACTGGCTGAGGATGCCTTGGGGCAGTCCCTCCAGATGCAGGGTTCCTGGGAAGGATCGAGGACCAGGAATGTGGTGGAGGCCCTATGTGCCAGTGTAAGCAAGGTGAAACTAAAACTGGAGGCATCCAGACCAAACCCTCTAGAGGAATCATCAGGCAATCAACAAGGGCTGAGCCCCAGTCAGAAGGATGAACTAGTCCCAAGAGAACTCAAGCCAGCTCGGGACCTGCTCAACAGCAGCGAAGTGGACACTTTCATGGCAGTGAGCTTCGAGTCCTCGGATGAAGAGTGTAACGAAGCCCCAACAGAATTGGACTATGAGACTGCAGTAACTACCATCCAAAAACTATTCGCAAAACTTCCATCCTCAGAAATGAGGGAGATTATCCACTTGATCCAACAAATCGAAGGAATATCCGATGAGGGAGCCGCCGATTTCGGCTTAGATATGTCGGGCTTCGCACCGGGCACTTTGTACCTGGTGAAACAAATCGTGGCCAAGGCGGTGAGGGTCAATAGTAAGCTGAATCTCAAGGACATGCCGTCTTCGGAAAAGGATTGCCTGGAGCGCTCGCTGCAAAATCAGCTTGTGGATATTACCCGGGTGCTGAACAAAAATCGGCGCCGAAATTCCAGTTCTTTGCTTAACCTCAGGGCCAAACAAAATTACAACGTCGTTCGAAAGGGATCAAGTTGCTCTCTGGCCGCCAAAATGAAGACACCACCGGGAAAACTTGGTGCTAGAAATCCTGGTGCTGGAAAACCTGCTGCTGGAAAACCTGGTGCTGGAAAACCTGGTGCTGGAAAACCAGGTGCTGGAAAACCAGGTGGTGGAAAGTTCGGAATGGGTAATGGAGTGGGTGTCGGTGAGAGTCGCAATCTAAGTGACACCAGCGATGACTCCGCTCCACCTAGTCCGCAGCGGAACATCCAGAAGCGGAGGACTCCCCCGCCGAATATGTCCTTTGGCTCGTCTATGTCCTTGGTTAGTAACGACCTGCGGATGAGCAGCAGCAACATTTCCCAGCAGGGATCCGTGTTGAGCAGCAGCTCCAGTCCCAGCTCGAACTCCGGTTCAGGTTCTAGCTCCGGTTCCGGTTCGGGCAGCAGCTCCAGTTCCAGCAGCGATTCCTCGGAATCTGAGGACGAAGGACATGCTGTTACCAGACGCGTATCGGCTCTGTTCTAACTCTTTCACAATATGTAAAACACTGCTTGCATTTTTCCAATAAAGAGCCAAGAAAGATTGTGAAAATACATGCTATAATTTATTTCTGGGTGCACATGTGTACAACTTTCGAACAAGGTATATAAATTTAATTATCAGCTATGAAAAACACATTTCATGCAACTTCAAAAACATATCCCAAGTAAAAATCAATTTGGTTTTAATGAAAGCGCTCATTCTAAAAAACTATCTTTGAAGAAGTCATTGACACATACCAACAAAAATAACAAACGGATGGGAAAGGAAAATTGTGATCGGAGATCAGTAGGATCTCCGATCTCGGCTGTCTTTGCAACGATCACGTAGCCGGCAAAATTTTCACGAAAAATTATGCAAATTTTCCAACTTTCTCACGATCGCAGCCAAAAAGGAGCGAGGAAGGATGCTCGCAGTACCTGACACCCAGCAGTCAAATTAAAGCGGAGATCACGCAGATCTCGCATCTCGCGGCGGAAGGAGTTTTCCACAGGCAGGGAAATTTGCATAAGATTTTCACTTGGCGAATAAAGGGTGAGGATGCACTCTCATTTGCATAAGAGGCCCCGACTTGCGAAACTGCCAAAAGGACCAAACGAAAGTGAAAATGGGAATGAAAAGGGAAAAAGGAAAATGCCACAGACAGGGGTTAATTACGGGCACAGTGGACGGCGCCTCGTTCACAGCATGCCGACACGCTCGCACACCTGAGTCCTTCGTCCTGAGTCCCAGGTCCTTCGCAGAGTTCAGTAGGGGGTTGAAGAGGGACGGCACTAGCGTCGCTCATTTGCATAAGGTCCACATGAGATATGCATGCAATTTACTTGCCCAAAAATTATGTAAATCACTCGTGCAAAAAGGAGACTTTCTCACGCTCCTCGCTCAACTCCTTCGGCGATGTCCTGGATTTGGAGGCATCGAGGTCATAAGTGATCAACGATTTCGGGGTGCGGTGTTTGGGTTTCCGCACACCGGGCAACAAATCAATTTTGATCGATTTTAATTTAGCCTTCGATTGATTTGGTCATTTGCATATTCAAGGGATCCCTGCTTTCGTGCTGATTATTATGCAAATTCTAAATCCAAGAGTTCCTCGACCTAGGATATAAGAAACTAATGGACATTCTTAGAGACGGGTTAGAATACCTTTTTGCCAGAGATTTGATTTATGCGAATTTTTTAAGTAAGCCCTTTTCTTCTTGTCTAAGATTCAATGAAAGTTATTTAAGGGAAATTCTACTCAGGCGTAGACGCTTTTTTGGTTAAATATATCAAATTCAAACTTTTAAGGGATTTTTTACATACTTTTTAGGCGGAATTCTTCAGTAAAATGTATTTAGGTGCCTATTTTTATAATTTGAAAAACCTTTGAGTTAATTGGAAAATCATATGCCAACTTCTCTCTTGTTTTAGTATGATTTTGGCAGCAATTCGCACATGATTCGCTGTTTGAAAATCCCCTTCCTAGCCAAATCACCACCACCCTGCGCACACAACCCCTAAAACCCTTGCAAACTTGCGAAATCGCCACTGCCATTCGCCAAAAATCCAATCGAAGAGTCATCGCATGTTTGCGAAAATTGCAAGGAGCAGCCAATGCGATTCGTTTCCACTCCCCTTTTCCAGGAGCAACCACCGGAGCCAGAGGGAATTTTCCCGCTGCCCCCCGGAAGCAGGATATGAACTTTGATGTTGCCACTACACTACCAAAGGCGAACCATAAAAAAATCCGCAAAACGAGGGTTGTCTCTCGTAAAGTACTTATCGAAAACACCCCAAAACACCCTCCCTCCGGAGCGCACGAACGCACACACTCGCAGTGTGCATTATTAAAAGTGGATTGTGCGTGTGCGAGTGTATCTTGTATCTGGCAATTTTGCAGCAACAACAGAGCGCGACGGGCCACATGCAAATTTTTTGTAGCATTCGCCCAGGGGTTGAAAATTAAATGAACGAGCGAGCAAAAGGAAAAAACCGGAAAATAAAGCCAAAGCTGCAGCAGACGTCGCCCAGACGTGGAAACCTTACTATATTATATATATATTTATATCACCAACCCCCCAGATGGCCCTTCTGCCATTCTTGCCGTTGTTGTTGTTTATGCTAAAAAGCGTTAAAAATGCGACAGGAGCTTCCACATTTCCTGCAATATTTTCCTGCTCTACTTTGGCTTTTCGCGTTGCGGTTTCCAAGGGGTGGCCATTTTTTCCCCCGAAATGAACTGTCTTGGCAATAGGCATTTCACCCAGTTCAAAATAATTGGGAATATTTTTTTTGAGCACATTCGGAGGGCAAAATTCATTTTATACGCAGACTACTTTGCATTTTTCACATAGATACCAATTTTGATGTTTCTAATATTAATACGATACTCGAAAAGAGTGCTGAAATAAACCAATGGTATTTCAAAATAATTACTGCAGTTACTTCCTACAGTTTTTTTTTTTAATTTATTCATATTTTGTGGGAATAGTTTTATTATTTTATAAATTATTAATCACATTTTTAAAATACATTTTTATTAATGTTAAGTTACTTTGTGTTATTCAATATTTAGAAGTCTACACTGGTCGGCATATGTATTTTGACAAAATAAAAGTTAAGTATACTCATAACTTGAATTTACTTCTTGTAAACTATAGGCATCAATGGAAAGGTAATTTCAATGCCGTTTGAATGATACAATACATTTCTTTACCCATTCAGTACTTATTGAAAAGGACAAATTTGTGTAAATCAACTTTTAAATTTTTTTTTCAAACTTTTTTCCTCGACTTGAAAACTTAAACTTTTTGATGCAAAAAGTTTCTTCAAACAAAAATATTAGTAACTGCAAAAAGAATTTTTCAAAAATCATTTTCTTTATATTTTTTATGATTTTTTGAAGGTGACAATGTCGGAAAAAATTTGTATGAAAAAGAGAAAAATATGGCTCAAATGCCTGTTTTTAAGCATTTTCAAAAATTCATAAAACATATAAGAAAAATGATTTTTGAAAAATTCTTTTTGCAGTTACTATTGTTTTTGTTTGAAGAAACTTTTTGCATCAAAAAATTTAAGTTTTCAAGACGAAGAAAAAAGTTTTTAAAAAAAATTTAAAAGTTGATTTACACAAATTTGTCCTTTTCAATAAGTACTGAATGGGTAAAGAAATGTATTGTATCATTCAAACGGCATTGAAATTACCTTTCCATTGATGCCTATAGTTTACAAGAAGTAAATTCAAGTTATGAGTATACTTAACTTTTATTTTGTCAAAATACATATGCCGACCACTGTATACATATACTTATTACAATAAAGATCAGAACACCAGTCGTGTCAACTATAAATAATATAATGTGTTTTGTCATGTTTCAATTTCTGTTCTACAATGCAAAATTTGAATTATACATATTTTATACGATTAATGTGTTCATTTTAAAATTACTCCATAATTAATACTTTCATATATGTATTTATCAAATATAACTACAAAGATCCGAGCACCAGCTTTATCAGTTATAAATAATATAATATGTTTTGTCATATTACAATTTTTGCTATACAATGCAAAATTGTAATTAAAGCCACAGCAGCTATAGCTGCAATAGGAAACTGGGTTATAGGTAATTTTCAATTGCCTATTAACCTGAGAAAAAATAAATAATTGATTCATAATTTATAGGATTAACTCGCTCATCATTAAATTTACTCCATAAATTATACTTCATTGTCTTGATAATAATCACATTTTCTTTCAGTGCTCGATCATTATCTAGGAAACGTGAAAATGTTCAGACGTTGGAGACCAGACAGACTTTTCTTATCGCACTCGGATCTGCAACTGTCGCTTTTCATATGGAAACCCGCGGAGAAACAAGAGAAGAAGACAGGGAAAACGTGATGTCTGTAAACACCCAGGACAAACATTCGCTGCTATCATATTTGGCATAAATTACACGCCGTACGCCATTTCCAGCGACCCTTGGAAGTGCGGGTGTTTTGGGGAAGGGAAAGTATCCCTCGGATTCGTTTTCAGTTTTTTATGCGACATAAACAACGCTCCAGGAATGGGAATATGTTCGTAGGAGAATGCAGCGAAAATGAAAATAGATATACGCGCACTCGTCGCGCTTCACACGCGCAGGGATCGTTCCCTCTGTCGAAAAGGATCCAATTACAAAAGATGTCTGGGAACTTTGACTCAAACAAAGCAACATGCATTCGAAAACCTAAAAAAAAAACGAAAAATCAAACAAAAACTGTTTGAATTTGTCGCATTTCGAGGCCTTTGTTTCCAAAAAGGACAGCGTGTGTCAGTCGCTCGAATCGCTCGAGGCTATCGATCCTGGTTTCACTTTCGTCCGCAGATCCTTGACATTGTATTCAATACTGGTCCTTGGTCCTGACAAGCATGTGTCAGAGCGAGAAGCAGCATCGCTGACCATTGCCCTGACTTGTTGACCTCTGCGGGCAAATTAGCCACACTCAATAATGAGATACATTGCCCACAGCGATGATCAAAACTGATGAGAAATTGATGCGTATAGGGGTCTTTTCTTACGAAAAAGGAATAGATTTTATTTTGGAGGTGGTAAGGTGATATGTTTGATTTAAATGATGTTTTTATTTTATATTTCTTTTAAAAATCAATTCATTTATGTCCTGATTTTATCAAACTACTTCATAAAATA
Source organism: Drosophila subpulchrella (assembly GCF_014743375.2). Classification (NCBI taxonomy): domain Eukaryota; kingdom Metazoa; phylum Arthropoda; class Insecta; order Diptera; family Drosophilidae; genus Drosophila; species Drosophila subpulchrella. Next base: position 2,489,107 of record NC_050611.1, on the reverse strand, counting down.
CTAGGAACCAACAAAAAATGTTTTTGTAATATTTTCAATATTTGATTGGCAAATGTCCATACTTAAATAATTATAATTACTTATCTTATTATCAATTAAAGATTGTTATACTTTATGTGGGGTTTATAACACACAATTTATATAAGCATTTTATTGAACCAATTTTTAATCATAGGTGATTTTTAAAGCTATGTAAAGGGCATATACAACTTTACATTCCCCTGAAGGTTCGATGATCGCCGTGCTGTCGTGGCAATTATGCAATCCGAGGCGGCGTGGCCAGCATTTGAATTCCGAGTACCACGATCGTAGCCAAAATCGTGATGTGGCCCCAGTTTTGTTGGCGTAGGGCCGCCGATCCCAAAAACCAACGGAGAAGAAAACACGAAAACCACACGAGGCATGCAACAAATGCGTGAGTGTGCGTCGCTGTGTATCTGTGCATCCACAAGTTCGAGTATCTTGTGTTTTTACCAATTTCCCCTTCTTCTGGGAAAGCCAAGATGGCGACCTCGCTATCGCCCCCTCCCCGCCTCCCCCTGCTTTTCCTTGCTTACTTTGTTGTCGTTCTTCTTTGGCGTTTTGTTGACATTACCAAAAATGTTTTATCGCACTGCCGCTGCAGTTGCTGCCGTCTCTTTCTGCGCCGCCTCTACCCGTCTCCCTCCCCCGCATGCACATGTGCAGCGCATTTTCCCGAAAAATTAAATGCAACATTGCGTTGCCGCGACTCAATTGCGTGGTTAATGCTAATTATTTGTTATTCCACAGGCGAGAAGCGGCGGAAAATGCAGGAAAACGGGAAAAACAGAAGTGGAAAGCACACATATTTTTGGAAGACACGCACATGGGACGTGCAATTGCTGGCGATTTCCGGCCGCACAGCGCCGAAAAAATAATAAAACTGAAAATAGATGGAGCTGACTGTACCAGCGAGCACAGTTTAAATTGGCTATAATGACCTTCGGTGGTTAAACTAGTTTGTAGTTCGGAAACTATAATTGCAGGTCTCGGTAGAAATTATTTTGTGCCAATAAGAATGTTAAATGATTATTTCATTAAGTTGCATTTAAAAGATACCTCTCCTGCATGTCTCCTGTATCTTTTCATGTAAGGAATTTAAGAATAATTACATTATGAATTATTTTAACATGAGGCATATTGACATATCGCAGATCTCTTTATAAATGCAAATAAAACCACCAAGGGGTTAAACGATTGGCAATTGATCGACTCGAATTGTCATTGAAGACTGAGTGATATATGACTATTACAATAGAATGCCTCGAGTGTGTGTGGCACTTTGATTGTAATTAATGGACTGCAATATTTATCTAATAGCAGCGAGCAGAGAAGACACTTGGTCTGCGATCTCCTCAAGATCCCAAGATAATAATGGCCTGTCACTCAAAGGGCAACTGCAGCAGCCAGATCTTCGGAACCAGCAGCATCCCAATCCCAACAGTCGTCTTTGTTGGTGGCAGTGGACAATGGAGGACAATTTCTCGGCCACTTGTCAAAATAATTTGCGCCTGTCTTTGGGCCTCGAGATGCGGATACCTGCCGTGCAATTGTTGACTTAGTTGCACTCTGCGTACGTGAAATGTGTGAGAAATTCTTGGACAAACTGGGGAATACTGCAGCATCAATAGATCGGGAAAATACGGAAAGAGAAGGGGTAGACTAATATTGGCTGTACATGCGATTAATGCGATTATATGGCATATCCCCTTTGCGTTTTTCATTCTCCAGTTGCCCCACAGCGGCTGCGACAAGTGATGGCGCAGTAAGTTCCCTAAAAATTATCACCTGTGCACCCGACGAGGCAATAGTTCAATAACCCAACAAAGGGCCTCCAGAAGAATGACGAGAAATTATGGCAGTGCACAAAGAGCAGGGATCGTCCCGATCCTTGGGACGCAGTTCTATGGACCAAGGACTATGGGCGAAGGACAAACCAAAGCGAATGCCCAAATCGATTGCTGCTCCTGTTGCAAACAGAGGCGGGGGCCACATCCACATGCAACAGGATGCTCGCACACGCACAAATGCGGGATGAAATCCCCGAATCCCTGGGAAAAGTTAACTTTTTGATTCGATCGAGAGAATAAAGGGGCGCAGCCAGAGAATCACACACGGAAAAGTCACACGGCTGGAGGAAAAGAGGAAAAAGGGAACATGTTGCAAGTCAGGAGCGCAGTTGCAATCGCAGCTGATCGTGTGTTCAGCAGGTTGCGTCGATTGGGGAAAGGGCCTCGAGGATAATGATAGTGCTGAACAAAGGAATAAATTGGCTCTGCAATTCCCTGGGAATCTCGTTCTCATCCATTTAATTTAGGTAATTTCGAGTCTCGCGGGTTCACATCTTGACTAGATCGTTAGATCGGACAAAAATGTAGAAAGCGCCTACTTTTCGCCAAAGCTTCGGTTTGCAAAAGTCAGCACTATATTTTATAATATTCTACAAAGTTTGTTAAATATGTACATTGTTTATAAAAGCTAATTGGATTTGTTTATTCCACAAACTTAAATTAAAGCTTCTTAATCGTGATAAATTGTTCTGCAAAGCTTAGTTAATAATTTATTTAGAAAAGCGTATTTTTGCGGCTATTTTAGCGCTAAAAGCTAATAATAGCTTTATAGAGGTTGTCAAGGTTATATGAACATACATAGTAATGACGGTTTAATCTTTTAATTGGGGTACTGAGATGACAATTAAAAAACACACATTTAAATAAAGATAGTATGCTTGTTTTTTTAAAAAGATCATATTTTGCAATTTTATAGGGTTAACAGATCTATTTATCATATGCAGAAATATAACTCTTAGCTTACAATTTTATCTGTAAACTGATCCATTATCTTATGCAGAAATATAACTCTTAGCTTAAAACCTTGTACAGAACTTGATGTATTATTAAAATTGTATTATATTATTCAAAAACTGTACTTTTAGATTCAACATACATTCAGCAAAAAACAAAAAAAGCCAATGCCATGACGACACGAAGATCATCCATAAGTTTAGTATCTCCAGATCGTTCCAGAGAGCTTTTTCAGAGGTTTGTAAATTCTCCCGGTGGCGTTCTCGAGCCCCACTTTCCCCACACCTTTCTGGTTCTTGTCCCCACCAAAACCACGTGTCTGGCGGTTCTTTAATCACCTCGAATCAACAAGACACGACGCCAAAACAGCTTTTGACTTTTTGCGCAAAAATGGCGATATATGTTGTGCGAAAAATAAGCAAAAGCCCGTACTCACTCACACTGTCTCCGCCAAGCACACACACACGTGTGCAAAAAGCTTTCGTTTTGCTCTTTTTGTTGTGTGCAAAAATGCTCTCTGATTGGTCGGATTGCGAATTTTCGCGAGTCGCAAAAGCGAATAGAAAGCTTGCACATTCTCCCGACCGGGAGCCGAAGCCCGGGCTCGACTTCGGCCCCACTTCGGCTCCCCATCGGCTCCTAATCGGCTCCCCACCGAGAGAGGGAGTGAGAAAGTCGTCTGTTTACGCCAAATTGTTTTTGCCCGCCACTAGTTTTTTGCGTTGTTTTTCGCTTTTTGCCGGCATTTTGCTCTTGAATTTTTGTTTTCGCTGCGAAATTCAAGTTCAAGTTTAGGGACGTTGTTATTGTTACTCAACGCTGGCGTGCTTTCGCACGGGTGTGTTTGTAAGAGTATCTGTGTGATTGGGTTTTTGGTTGTGGTTCTGTTGACGCAACTTGTTGCTTTTACGTCTGGGTGAAATTTCGGGAGCTTAGTTTTGGGTTTTACTGAAATTTGGCACTTTTTAGAATACTTTCTGTGACTTTGTATCTATTAGATACTTTATAGTCCAGTGTCCACCAGATACTTTTCTGCATGGCCCATCTAAAACTTACTTATTTTACTACCCATCTACAAGATACTATTTGAAAAAATCAATCAGATTTCTTTTTCCCAATGTTTAAGTCCATATGTACTTATTTTTTTGTGTTCTATCGAATATCTATAACTGAATTTATTTTGTAGACAATCTTAACAGACATGTCAATCTTTCTTCTAAAATTATGTTGTTGTTACTTTAACACACATGTATGAATAAATGTATTCATGACACCATAAAAGTAACAAAAATTAGAACTTATTCGCACACTTTCGATACCCATCTAATTCTGCACTCATCGACTAGCAGGCTTTTCGGTGTAAATGTCATTGAGCGATCCGTCCTTCCGCGTATTCACGTAGCAGCTTTTTGACCCTGGCCCACCGAATTTGTTTTCGTGGTAAACAACAAAATCTGCTCGAGAACCAAAACCGTATATACACACACACATACGTGTAGATTACAACAATTTGCGCCGCATTTTGCTGTAAACAAAAATTGTGTAATAATCAAGAGTGACCCTGAAAAGTGCTTGAGAGATAAACAAGCTGCCAACTGGAGGCCTGAATTTTTTTTCGGTTGTTGTTTTTTTGATTCATGACTGTTGGTGTATTTGCAAATTCTTACGTGGGCCCAAGGGCCGACGATAATTCTATGCTCGACGAGAGAGCTTTCCCCCCACCCGATGCCCAACATTTTTTGATTCTTTCGCTAGTTTGGGAACTTTTTTGCTCAATTTGTGAGTCAGTGGCACTATGTACAGGCCGTGTTAGTGTGTGAGAGTATATAATGTACAGTGGTACATGTACGGTTGAAGCTTTTCTACACACGCCATTTTTCGGGGCTCTCTCTGCAGGCGAGAATCGGCGAAAGAATAAAAAAACAGAATCAGTCTGCCAAACAGTCCCCACTCAGAAATAGAGAAACCCAGTTCCACTTCCAGTCCCTTCGTAAAGGCCTGAACCCAAGGTCAGTGCTCGTAGCGCCGCTGAAGTTTGGCGGTCTGTCCAGAACTTACAGCGACACATGTAAATCGCCGCTGCCAACCCTGCCCCGCCCTTCGAGATACACGAACCAACAGATACAGCGATACCCGGAGATACACAGACCCATCCAAATGGCTGTGGATATGTAAACTTCCGAGAATCTGTTGTTTTGCCCTTTTTTATTTTTTTTTTTTTCGTAACTTTGCGGCATTTTGCCATCCGTAGGCAAAGAGTTCACTTCGATCCGCGCCAGAAAACCAAAGAAAACCCAGTGACAAATAGACAAAATAGAACATAAATCAACCCCAATACAATGCCGATTAAAATGTTGGCGGTCTTAAGCACAGTGAAAACGTGGCTAAACTACTTGCGAAAATGTGAATCGAATTATGGTTAGAATCGAAGCTCTGATCAGCCAAGAGGTACATTTGTAAAACGTGTTCTAAGCGCAAAGAACCCCGAAAATCGTCCCCCGATCTTGCGGATACTATATACGGAAACGACGAAACACAACGGAAAAACAAGGTACGTACTCTCTGGAGGGCGGTTTCACCCCCACCTCCCCAGACATGTGACCGTGGCCGTATAAATTCTAACAAAAATTCACAACGCTCGACTTGAAATTTCCCTCAAATTGCTAAAAATAAAATAAAATACGAATGTGTGTGCGCGTGAGTAGCGAGTTTTTGGTGAAAACATCGTGGAAAATGCACCCCATGCGCCGCTCTAAAAATGCTAGCCTGTACTTATCGGGGGCGTGGTCGTCGGCTTTTCATTTCCCGAATTTCCACATGTGCATTGAGCGGCAAACTGCAACTGCAACCGCCACACTCGAGTGGCGCTGGCGGCACAAATGGCATGGCCCTTGGCTCGCTATTTATAGCCAAGGCAGCGCATTCGTATCTGCGCGCTACATGGATAGCATATGTACGTCGTATCTATATCTATAGCCGGATCTGCAACGACTTCGGCAGACTTACATATGTACATGGGCGACTGTCAACCAAGGGTACGAGTTTCAGATACAAACGATCATTGCAAACATCAGTTTTATATCTGTCGCCATACGCCCCACAGATATAAGTCTTCACTACACAGAAAAGAAATTAATTATTGGTTATCCATTTGTAAAATATTTACTTTGAATTAACCGATATGTCGGAACCAAATTAAAGCATTTAATCTGTCCCCTTCTACTACAATACATTTTATAGATTACCAAATTTTATATTCCTACTGTCCCTATCTACTTTTGTGATATTTTTGTACACAACTCTGTAGACTTTTCTCTCTCTGTAGAGATTGTATCTCTGTATCTGCGCCAGCGAAATCGCTTACAAAATGGCCGACCCATGCAAAGTTGCAGTTGCACTGGGAGCCCATTTCCCCTCCCCCTTTCTCCATTTCCCCCACACACTTTGCACACATGCACAGATGTATCTGTATCTTGTTTGTCTTCTCCCGCTCGTTCTCTCCCTCTCCCTCTGTTTCGCCTTCCTTCTGTTTGCTTTCGCCTAATTTTTCGTGCCTTTTTTACACAATTCTCGTTTAAATGTTGCCTTTTGCTTTGCTATCTGGCGGGTCTGTATCTGTATCTGTATCTGTGTTTGTGCTACGCTTTCGTATCTGTGAGTGCGTTGCAAAAGTGCAATGACCCATTCGTGGTCCGCCCCCGCTCCCCCTTGGCCACCCCACCAACGGACCCACCAACACCACCATCGCTTTTGGAAGTCGCGGTCTCTACGTGCCACTTTCCATAGTTGCAGCGAGTGACGCGCGCGATAAATTTCCAGCGTTTTCGATTCTCCGCTGCTTCGTATTTGTCTAATTTTCCCTCTCTCTTTCGTATATTTTCGTGGTCTTCTTGTTGCATTTTTTATTAATTTCCCCGGGCTGCAGTTTTTGTTTGTTTTACGATTGTTGCTCTACCCACTCACACAAATTTACACGGAAAACTGTGGAATGAAAATATTACAATATAAAAAGTTGAAATAGAACGTTAAGACAGAAAGCGACTTACGACTAAAATTCAAAATCCCGAGTTTATATTAAATGATTTATTAAAATGTATATCCTACAACAACATTTTTCTGAGTGTAGTGTGTATCTGCTAGATACATACATAGTATTCGTATTTTTGCCCTTCCGCCGCTTCAATTTTATGTAAACACTGAGAAGAAAGGGGAGAAATATCTCTGCATTTTCGCCTCCATTAGCACCCGAGTGTTAGCAACGATCTTTATGGCAGGTCCTGCCGATCCTGTCACTAAACTAAACTCAGCAGGCTGCCCATTGTCCATCATGGGCGGCGGCTCCTGTTTTCCTTTGAGCCACGCTAATTGCCTTTTGTGTTGGAGTGAATTTTCACGTGCCGCTGCTACTTCAAAGATTCCACAAGAGGCGACACTTAAGCAGCTCAGGATCCTCAAGAATCTGAGCAGCAAATCGCATACCACCTTTGAATACTGCCCAGGTAAAACAAAAAAAAAAATAGGGGCAAAGGGTTGCCTGGGAATTGCCGGAAAACTCATCCTCGTTTTGTTTTTTGCATTCATTTTTTATTTTGCATGACAAATGCAGCTATTAAGGTGGCCCAGACATTGATTGAAATCCAAGGAAAGACATTTCCTGGAAAATACTTTCAATTCCTCCTTTCGCATGCAAATATTTCAGACTATGTCGCTCAATGATAATACCCAGGGGCAAAGGGTTAAGGATCGTAAAACGACAGGCCACAGTTCCGCCGAACTATTTTGGCACATTTTTGCGAAAAGTCGTATAACCATAAAAACCCAGACGAAACCCTTTCGCAAGGATCATAAACGACGCGCAGCAGGTCAAAGGTTCCGCTCCTCGAGGTTTTATTGTCATGTGCTGACCAGAAACAAAGCGCTGATAATACTAATCGCGAAAATACGTGGGAGGGAAAACATTTGTCGTGCAGTTTGCAAACACAAATACGAAATGCAAATTCAGATTTGGACTAGGAAATTTGAGAGGTGATAAGAAACATTTTAGAACAATGCCATTTTGAGCACATGACTGCAAATTAGTGCTGCTTGAAGAACAAAGAATTAAGAAAGGCTCTAAACCTTCTTTGTATCACTTTTTTGCAAAGATCCATACATCTCCAACACGATTGCAGGCAGGTAGATTAAAGGATACCACCAGTTCATTAAGAGTCCTTCGCTTCATTGAGCGAATGCCTTGTGGTTGGATTATGTGCGGATTTCTCCCTGCTAATCCCCCATAATGAGCGGTGGCTTTGAGCCGGGAAAACGTCTTCATCTCCGGAATTAGCCACATCCTCAGACGTTAGTCAAAAAGTCAGCAAAGTCAACACTGACCAGAGGATAATCCATTTAAGGAAATTCTCAGTGATCGACACATGCGGAGAGCCAGGGAATTTTCTCGGACTGAATAAGCATCTATACATTTCCAATTAAATTTAATTATTTTTAAATTTAATAACGTTGTTAATTTAAATTTGGTTACTTATTTTTACAAAGTAAATGTTTTAAAAACTTGATTTTATATTTAATTTCGTTTACTTACTTTGTAATTAATTATGTGTGATATTCTAATAATTATCTGAATTAATTATCTTATTCTTTTTTAAAATGTTTCTTCTTCTTTATTCAAACATGTGTGAATAGTTCTTTATTTTTCATTGCAAAAGAAGACATTTTTCTAAAGGCGAGGGTATTCCAGCTTCTTGTGATTCTTGTTTTACACTTTCACTGGGACATTGACAGGCGCTGGGGGTAATGATGATAAGATTACAAGTGGGAAAAGGGGTCGGGGCTCGAACACATATTGTAGCAAAGAGTAAAGCCCCGGGCTCTCGTCCATAAATGCTCGAGTCCAGATTATGGAGCCCAAGTTGCGGCAACTTTTCCGCTTTTTTATGCCCGTGCTTACACTCATTTCTTGCACTATCAGCTTGGAGTCCAGTTCCGCGGGGGCGGGGGGAGGTGAATGCACTTGCGAACTAGTTTTGGGCTTTCGGGGGAAGATAGTGCTGGCCGATCTCGCGAGCCTGCCAAAAAATGCAGTTGAAAATACGAGCGAACAGAAAACGGCTCCGTGAAATGCGGTTGACCTTAATTTCCAAACATGATTAATGGGTTTGGCAATCCGAAGTGGAGACGTAGGGGTTCGCAGGGGCTGATACACAGAGGAAACGACGGAAAAACTAATGATGAACAATTAAAAAATGTAAGTCGAGCTGTGGAGAGAAAAGTGTGGAGTACAGCTGCTTCAGATGACCATTGCAAATAGGGAAGAGTTCTGCTTACAACCGAGATTTGCAGGGTATCTGTTGAAAATCCTAAATATTTTGTACTAATTTTTGGAACCGGGTTAGCTCGTTCTTTTTTAACTCTTTCCTTAAAAATACATTGTATGACATGACAATGCGAATTCTTGAGAGACAAGACAATTTAAATGTAAGACCTATTTAACAGAATTTGGTTAAATATGTAAGGATTAGTAGTTTCTTCTATTCTCAGCACTCTGAATTCCTCTTTTTCCTATATTGTAACCCTGTAGGACTGTTAATTTAAATTAAAAACTAGAATCCCTAAGACATTTAACAGGTGCCTTGTATAAATTACAGGATAATACGAATTTCCAAATTGGCCGTACGCTGTTTGTTACCCTTCGAAATCTTAACCCCTTGCGACCGTTATTTAGCAATTTGCATAAAAAATCAAGAAATCGAAGGGTTATCGTCCGAAGGGTCGAAGGTCGAGTCATATGCAAATTTATCGCATTGCATGCCGAGAATGCATTCAATTATGCATTGATTGCCGAAGGTCGGTACTTTATCTGTACTTTTATATCCGAATTTGCATAACTAAGAAGATGTAGAAGGAAAACGGCGAAAAAGAGAGTAGCGCGGAGAATTGAAAATATTGGAAAAGGCAGGCGATAAAGTATCAAAAAGACGGTTCAAAATGGCGACCAATGCGGGAAGGGGAAAGGGAGAGGAAAGGGTGCCGCATAAAATAGTAAAGATCGAAAGACTCGAGACCAGTTTTCCACGCAACCGACAACCTGCTTAAATTCGGGTATTAAAAAATAACGTAAAAAATGCAGTCGCCAAAAAAAAGAGTGGGACACACTGCAACCATTTGGCTCTCTTTCGCACGCACTGCGCCCAATGGGAGCAGCCATATGCAGGACACACACACACTGGCAATCGCAATCTCGCTCACGCACATGCATGCACACTTACGCACAAAAGTGAGAGAACGGGCAAAAGGAGAGAGAGAGCGAGAGCCAAGTGCAAGCGAAAAAACTGCAACTGCGCGAAAGAGAGGGCGCGAGGGTGGAAACGTGACGGCGCGACTTGTAGCACAGTTTTCCTTTTCCCCTGCGCCGTCGAACAGTTTTCTCGCCGCTCTCTCCCGCCTGTCGCCATCTCGCTCTCGCAGCGCTCGGGAAATTTGGTCTTCAATGACTTGCTGCACACGAAAACCGTGGCAGTTTTATTCAAGTTTGAGCGCTCGAATCTGCAACAACGTGCACGCAAAACTCTCAAAATTCCCTTAAAATATTAAAAATCACAAGGCGAGCGAAAAACTCAAGGAAAAACGCTAAACGTGTCGCAGTTTCTTGGAAAATATATAATATTTTTGGCAACATCGTGTTTTGTGCAAGTGTGTGTGGAGCGGAAAATCGAGCAACAACAACAAAATAGCAACTATAAAAACTCTGTTCTGAGAATGTGAAAAATTTCCACAAATTAAAAACTAAAAACAAACTAAAAATTCCAAAAAAATCAAAGAACGCTAAAAACTGTATGCGAAAATCCCTACAAGTGTTCCAATAATTAATTTGGCCACTTAGCACCATCAATATTGTGCCCCACCTGCGGCATTTTCATTATTTCGTGGTAAGATTTTTATTCAATTAATTAGCTAGCTGAGAATTAACAGTCAAACTATTGTTACTGGAAAATATTTTTTGACACTGTTTTATATAAAAACAAGTAAAGTCCCTTGGGAGTGGACTTTACTTGTTTTTATATTGATTTTTCATTAAAAAAAAACATTCAGAAACCCTAAACTATTATTTTAAATGATGTTTTTAATGTTTCACTTTATAAAAGTTTAACTTTATAACATCGTAGCGCACTCTGCCCTTCCTAAGCCCTTTGTTTTTCGATTTTTATATAATTTCGCAACCCATAAGCCTGATACGTGTCCAAAAAATTGACACTACCAAATATAAACTGGAAACCCTAGACCTGAAACCGGTTCCCAAGTGCATTCGTCTCAATGACGTTTGTGATAATTTTAATTAAGCGTTTTTTCACAAAATGGTGGCCGCTGTTGGCGAGCGCTGTTAGCAAAAGTTGGCCAAAGCTCTCCACCGGGAGCTTTCGATCTTTTGGCGATCGTGTCGTATGCGCAATGTGCGATCTCCCCGCTTTCGAGGCGTCGAGGCATCGCCTTTATGGCATTATTATAACCACATCTAATGCGCTTATTTCGAAATGCCCGAAATCGCTTACCTGCTCGGCGTTGCGCAAATCGGGAGTGGGAAAGGGATTGGGATCTCTGCAGGTTGCCCATTATCCTGCCGGCGAGACAATGGCTAGACAACAATTGATGATCTCTTGCGCATTTTCCGCAGACAATAATGCGATCGTTTGTTTGCCGCCTTTGTCTGATTGTCCGCTTTTCTTTTTCGCCATATACCTTCTGCTTTACTTCTTGCGGGGCTCGCCCCTTTGACATTTCCCTGTTGTTGTTTGATTGCCATTATCGTTTTGGGGCTGCGGATCCTGTGCCACGCTACCTGTTGGTAACTGGAGATTCACACACGACACATGGCCGCAATTTGGGATGCGAACTCCTTGACGAATGGCCAACACATGACGCCAGGATCCCAGCATATGGCGTCCACTCGAGTTTGAAATTCGACCACAGCCCGAGTTTAAACTGAAGTCATGCCAAGGACAAGGGCATATGGCCCTGCCTTCCACCCCCGCCACCTCTTCTTTTTGTACACAAAATGAATGAAAATTATTGCAAGTTTTTCAGGCACATTTTTCCCTTATTTTCCGAGCCTTCCCATTTCCATTTCCCGATTCCAGGCGGCGGTAAAAAAAAGCCTTACAATATACATATAGATTTGAATATGTATGCGTAAAAGTAAAACGCGCGAAAAGCAGCCGGAAAAATACGCGCACACATCTTTCGAGGGATGTTTGCATATTTTTTTCCCCCATTTTCCTACACGTTTTCCTTGCCACCACCCACCCACTTTTCCTCCCACTCCAGCAATATACTTTCACTTTTTTACGGCGCATAAAACTTCGGGGGGGTGCCGAATGGCATAAATTTTACAAGCAAGATTTTCCGCCAAAAAAGAGAAATGGAGGATTGGAGGAGCGACCATCCCCAATTTCGCACACCTGACTTCCTGGTCGCTCCACGGCTTCCACTTCCGCTCCCATTTGCCCTCTTTCGTGTGTGTCTTTTCTGTTGATTTTAGCAACCCATGCGAAATCTGAAATTTGCCTCTCCAACCCTCTGACACTTGCCAAATCTGGTCGCTTGGCTGAGGCAAAAAACTCGTACTAATTGGCATTTCTCCGCTCTTTTTCTTTTCCGGAACACAGGCAACCAGGTGAATCGTAGGCCTTAAACTGGCGCTCAAGGTCAGGAAGCACCTATCCTTCTACTCGCCCACGCTGCTGAGCGCCGCCTTCACCAGCCTGAACGGTGTGTATAACCACAGCGATCCCGCTCCGGACGAGGAGCCCGACCAGCCAGCCAACCTCCACCACCACCAGCACCACCATTCGAGGGTGAGCCACCGCGATCCTAGGGAGCCGGAGCAGGACGACAGGGATCGCGAAGCGGAGCGCGAGGAACGCGACCAGGAGATGGGCGGCCCCACGGCGCCGGTGGCCAGCAGCGGCGAGGTGGGTCAGACGTACTGCCTCCGGTGGAACAATCACCAGACGAACCTGGTCCAGATCCTGCACGCCCTGCACGAGGTGGGCAGCTATGTGGACTGCAGCCTGGTGGTCGATGACGAGCAGTTCCAGGCCCACCGCGTGGTTCTGGCGGCCAATTCACCTTATTTCCAGCACATCCTGAAGGATGTGCCGCAGGACCACTGCAGCATCATCCTGCCCGGAGTCAAGGGCTTCGAGATCGCCGCCCTGCTGCAGTACATGTACACGGGCGAGACGACGGTGACCAAGAGCCAGGAGCCGGAGATCCTGCGCACGGCCAAGGAGCTGCAGGTCAAGGGTCTGTACGACAACCTCATGAAGTTCAACCACCACAGTTCCGGCAGCCATGCCAGCGTAACGCCCACCTCCAGTTCGGGAGCTGGCGGAGCCAAGCCCCAGAATGGAGCGGCCTCCAACCACTCCTCGTCCGTGATCTCCACATCCACACACATCTCGCCCAGTGCCGCCATTTCGAGCAGCTGCTCACCCCCACCGGCCCCACAGTTTGGCTATCAGCCGGGCTTCAGCCACTATCCGCAGCAGCAGCCGTTGGCGGCCAGTCAGATTCCGGCCGGAGAAGCTCCGCTGACCCCCACCCAGGCCACGCCCCACTCGGCGCCCTCGGGGGCGGGCGAGTCTGGCGGCCAGTGGCCACTGACACCCTCCGCCGCCGCCGCCATGCTGAACTCCGTCTACGAATCCGCCGCTGACATGAATCCCCTCAAGCGCAAAAAGCTGTCTGCCATCTCGAGCATGCTCCTCAGTGGAAACCGCGACACACCCATCCTGAGAAACGTTCTGGCCCAAGCAAATCCCGCCGACTCCTCGCAACCCGGACCCATGATCATCAATGGCGAAAAGACACCCACTCATCCCCACCAGAGCACACAACTTCCTGCCGGCCTGGGAGTGAGTGGTGGCGAACGCAACCACAGCTTCAATGGCTCGGACTACGGCGGCGATAAGGAGCCACTGTCGCCCTACACAGACCGCTCCTTTGAGGAGGAAACCGGTCAGTCGGGCGGCAAGAAACCGGAGTGGAAGCGCTACAAGCAGTACACCCGGGCGGACATGATGTGTGCCATCCAGGCGGTGAGGGAGGGAATGAGCGCCCTCCAGGCGAGCCGGAAGTACGGCCTGCCCAGCCGCACCCTCTACGACAAGGTGCGCAAGCTGAACATCACCACAGGTCGTGGCACCCACCGCACGCCAAAGCGGAGTCCTCCGGGAGCCGAGTCCTCACAAGGCTTCCCCTACTCCGCCGCGGCAGCCGCTGCTGCCCACAACTACGGACATGGACATGGGCATGGGCATGGACATGGCCACCATTCGGAGGCGAAGCGCGATCAGAAGGTGGACCATGTGCCCGCTCACCACGGCATGCCGCCCACCATTCCGCCCTCGGCGGCGGCCCTCCTGGATCACGCCTTCCTTCAGCAGGCTCTGGAGAACAGGGGTGGTGACATGGCCGGCCGAGAGGCCCTCCATGCCATGGCTCTGGCCGCAGCCGCCCATGCCGCTGCCAATCGCTTGTCGAGCAGCCCGGCGGACATGGACCAGCGCTCCAATGGCCACGGCATGCGGTCGCCGAGTCCGCAGGGTCGTCACTACCCCCACGACCAGGAGGCCATGGACCTGGAGATGGAGAAGCACGAGCAGAGCATGATCAAGAGGGAGCGGCAGGACCAGGACGAGCGAGATGACGCGGACGACGAGGAGGATCACGAGCAGGAACATGTGGAGGACCTCTCGCTGGCCAGGAAGGAGCGTCCACAGTCGCCCTACTCGCCCCAGCCAGCCGAGGCTGCCGGCGTGATCATGCACGCCAGCAGTGCGCCCGCCAATGGCAAGGAGCACGAGGACTACCCAACCTCGCCGCAGTTCGTGCCCATGGGCCTGAAGAGGGAGCTGCTGGAAGGCGAGGATGCCCAGGCTCGGGCCGACTGATTGACGCTCACCATGGCCTGGCAATATGCCACGGACAGCCTGGACTCCTTGGAGTAGAGCAGGCTTAGATAGCAACTCCTATTATTCCCCTTATGAGACCCATCCTTGTGTTACTTTCCTTACTATCGGCGACTCAGGCGCCGACCAGCGTTGGTGAAGCTTTAAACGAAGAAACCTCATCCCAGTCGTTGTGGGAACCATCCGCACCAGCACCTGGCACCCATTCAAAATCAAACCCACACGCTAAAATACATTGTTGTCAGCATCACTTTGTGCCTAAAAACAGAAATGTTAGGATATAGGTTAGAGAATAGGTTTGCATAGATTACAGATACCCTAGGCTAGGCACTCGTAGGCCATCTTTGGAAACCAGCTAGTTGTAGGCCTTGAGAAACAGCTCCTCCATCTCCATCGCAGATCCCTGCCAACTGACAAACTTAGATATGTGTATGTAAACCCACTTACATAAGACTGAAGGCGGGATCGGAAGGTGGTGGGGGGCTGTCTAAGGACAGAGCAGAAGAGGCTCCCATCGGAATCGGTTAGCGAGTTAGCTACACCTTGTACAACTTTGTTAAATGCCAGTGATTTGTTTTAAAAATTATTAGCACTAGATTATTTATAACGACCAGTATGTGGAACGCATGTACGTGGCCTTACGTTTATGATTTTCGAAGCGAAGAGAGAACAGAAGATCCCACTTGAACAGAACTACCTCAAATAGCGTATCTTTGTTAGCCTCATGTTATCCTGTTAGCGAGATATATTAATCGTCCTGGGTTGAATTTATAAGACTGACACCGACTCAAACGTACCACGAGCAAGAGCACGCGCATTAAAATAAAATTACAAATTAAACTTAAATACGAATCGATATCCTTAGTCTAACATCTGTAAGTTTCAGGCAAATTGATTAGTTCTAAGCCACCTCCTAAACGTAAGCACTACAACTACACTATTCGTAAGGCAAACAAATCGAAAGAAATGAAAACATGCGCTGGGGGCAATGCAATAGGCTCTTTAATTATAAACACCTACACTTATACAACTATATAGTCGTACGGTCGATAATGTTAAATTGTTATACGAGTAACTCTGTACATAGCATCATAGTCCACACATACACGTGCGAATTCTAGATCTAGTTTTAAGTATTCCGAATTGTAATGCAATTTAAATTATCCCTAGACACCCGACTTTCATCATGTAAGGATCAGCGAAAGAACGCGAAATAAACTGACTGAAGAATCAAATACCCAACACGATTTTCTCTCACAACGGCACAATATTTATTATAAAAAATACAAATTTGAATTTTACTAAAGTAGTGCTAGATAAAATGAACTATTCGTTAATATTGCAGACAAGTATTAAACCTAATAGCTAGCGTAAGTTCAGTGGCATCCCACGCAGTTCGGATTTCGCTCTTCAAAATCGCAAATACCGATGGCGAACCGAAAGGGTTTGTGTTGCGGCAAGTGCATGGGCTGCATCGAGGGTACCGGAATCCTCGGAATATAAAACTCTCGCTCTTCGTACGTCTTGCATATTCGAGGATAGTCCGCCGGCCGGGACCCATGGCAGTTGACGATTGAAAGCGACCGATCGATGCTAATCAGGGGCTCATCGTTGGGACTGTGCCCCCGGAGTTTGCAGTGGGCCAGCAGTTTTGCCTCACTGAGAAACTCCAATCGGCAAAAGTTGCAATGGTAGTTGATCCCCTTCTTGTGCAGCTGGAAGTGGCGGTCCAACTGGTGCTGCAACTCGAACTCTTCGCGGCACTTGTGGCAGATGTAGAGGCCACGGTTCTGGAGGTGCATATGGTAGTCCAGGAAGACCCTGCAAGGCACAAAAATTATTTTATAAAGTAATGAAACCTTCGGGAATATGAATTAAATTAATTACTTCTAGTTTAAATCACTTCTCATATTTGAAGTCAAAACAATTAGCTATCACTTACTTGCTTGTGAAGACATCACCGCACTTGTGACAGTAGAACCAGCTCATCTTCCAGTGCTCCATGTAATCGTGCTTCATTAGAGCCACCAGGGTATCTGTCTGATAACCACAGCCTGGCGTGAAGCACGAGAAAGCTTTCAGTCGCACCTGCGTCTTAAGCAGATCAAGTAGGTAAAGGTCTGTAAATGAAAGAAAGAAATAATTATTCAGATATATAACAAAATGTAATAAGTCCCTACCATACTCCTTGTCGGTGGTCATGTGTGTTTCCACCAGCCCATAGTCGCCGTACAAAAGGGAGAGATTCCCAGCACTATTGCTATTGCTTCGACTGTGGTTTACAATCCAGTCACCGGTGAAATTCATTCGACGTGCGTACATGGCGTCTTCCTGGTCATCCTCTCCCTCCTCCCGGTCCTCCTCCTCGCTTTCGTCTTCTTCATCTTCATCGTCCTTATTATCCATATTGTACTTATCCCAAGCTTCAGAGCAGGCCCGTGAGCGAGAGCGCGTGGAGCGAGCCTTTGTCGTCCGGGAGGACTGCACGGTTTGTCCAGATTCCTCCTGCTGCAGGATGGTTAAGGCCTGTAAGGATAAGCCGTCAATAGAAGCTAATGTTTTCTTGAGCAAACCAACTGCACATGTACTAACCTCCTGCTTGGCCTGGCAGATCGTGTGGTGCATCTCCCACTCGTACTTCGTGTCCAACTGGGCATCGCACAGGTCGCAGGGAAACCGCTGCTGATGCCTCAACCGCTCATGCTGCTTCTTACCGATCATTGAGTCGAACTCTTCGTCGCAATGCCGGCAGTAGAATACGCGCGAGGAGCGGGTGACTCCGGAAGATGCTCCGTCATAGGTGGCCTCGTTGAGCACCCGACACTTGGCACGCGGCGGACGGGGCTGCGACCTGCGTGTTTTGGAGCAGCGCCGCAAGTGCAATGCGTAGTAATCCCGCCGGAAGTAAGCCCGTCCACATTCGTGACACTCCAGCCGTGTTCGCCACTTCCAACCCTCTGCCTGCTTCTCCCCTGACTCCTTAGCCGATGGAGAATAGGGTTGCTGAGCGAGGTACACTTCCAGTACGGAGCAGGAGGAACGTGAACTGCGAACACTTTGCCTGTTTTCCGCAACCTCCTCTTGGCTCTCTATCAAGGTGGTGGACACCTCCGCATCGGCAATGGGCGGACTGTGATGGGCGGGTGAAGTCGAGGTTGTTGTCACCGTGGTGAGTTCTCCGCCAGAACGTTGCAACCGCTGCATGCGTTGCATCAGGGATCGAGTGACTTCCGAGTGCACGTTCAACTTGCAAACGCACTCCACACAAATGGCCTTCAATGTGGATCGGATTACATCGGCCTGGGAATGAAGCAAATTTTATAGATAGCAAGGGCAGAGGAATGGATTAATGCCTGGATTACTCACTTGGATCTTCCAATCGCGACTTAGGCGACGTTGCATCACATGGTTGGAGCGCAAATCCAAGAGGGCTGAGGCCTTTGCTGCCCCACAAATTGTGCAATTGGCATCGTTGGCCTCCGCCTCCCGTTCACCCTCTACCGGAGGTGTATCGTGATCCTGATCTTTGCAAGTATCATTTTCTACGGAGCAATGGCCCTCGGTGCTGCTAGGTTCCGGGTTTGGTACAGATGCGTCCCGCATCCTGCTGTGAAATAGTATTACCAAGGAGCCGAAAATCACACAAGCACAAGGATTTCCCTCGATTTCACTCAGTTCCAAGTGGTGCGTGTCATTCTCTTTCTATTAAAGGCCAAAGAACTACGCTTAAACTTCTTAAATAATTGAGTTACAATTTTAAAACTAAATATTTTTTTAGAACGGTTTGCAGTATGACCGTAGCGGCAGTTGGAAAAATATGCCGCATAACATTCCAACGGTCTGGCAGCACTCAACGGTCTGCATCATATAGGGTATTCCCTGCGCAGTTGAATTCTTAAACCGTTAAATCAGATATGAACATGAATTCAATTTATGAATTTTAATAACTGAACAGAACTTTATAAATAAAAACATGCATTGACCATTTTTGACTTAAAACTTGGGATTGAAAGCTATTAAGCAACAAATACGGAAAAGTTAATTTGTGCAGTGATAACATATAAACTCATTAGGACTTAAGGTCACGGTTTCCATCGCAGGTTCGAATTTTTTAACAGGTGTCCAAAATTAATAAAACTTAAAATCTTAAGTGGTTATATACACTAGCTAAAAATGATTATTTTTTTCCCCCTTTTCTTATAGTAGAATACAGTTTTAGAATACTTACACCAAAAATCGTACTGATCGGACCGATAGAACCCAAAATATAGCATTTTATAGCTATGAGGAAACATTAATCGCGATTATCTCGGAACAGTGCTTTCCAAAAAAAGAGCTTTGAAGTGTATACGATTTCGGAAAAATTATAGTATATTTTTGCTGAACAATACAAAAAAACGAAGTTTGTTACTATTAAAGAAGTACTATTTTTGTTAAAACCGCCGCCACTTCCGATGTAATCACAATTTCCGAAATTCAAAATTGCATAAAGTAACTTTTTTTACATTTTTTGATTTTCGACAAGCCGTTTACTCTGAATCCTGATCTTTCGCAAGACACTTAAAGGTCCGGCAGTTTGCCTATAACTTCGTGCTTCAAGACACAAAAAACAGAATTTAAAACTTTTTTTCATAAAAACCAATCCCAGAAAACTAGCTACTTTTCATGGTATAAGTGTATACATATAAACTCTTAAAACAGAGCAAGAAAGTAATTTGATTTCTCGAACCAACCCGGCCGGCACACCCACAGTACTGTTATAATCACTCTCTTTTACACAAAACAAATTATAAATAGAACACTAAAATAAAATGAAGTGAAATAATAAGTGAAATAAGTGAAATAAATGAAGATAAATGTCCTTAATGCGGAATGAAAGTCCAACGCCAGAGACTGCTTAATGCTAGAGAGTTACCCATGGGTTAAGAAATTGAAAAAAATTGTGGCAACTTAATTTGTTTGGGGCAGCTATCTGTTTTACTTACATATAAGGACTTGGTTAAATGTTCAAATACACTAAGAATGTAATATATTATTTCTTGGCAGGCTTTTCCCAAGGGCAAGCAGAGGGTTAAGCACTGTTGCTCCTACTCTATATCGACTTTCCTCTTGTGCAACGGAATAGACGCTCTGAATCTCCATCTCTAGTTCAGACTCTTTCCCAATATTCCCACATCTGTCGCGCAAACATGTTTCGAAAACATTTTCGAAAACGCTCGCGTGCAGTGCTCAGAATATCTTTTTTTAAATCCCAACTGAGAGCAGTTGGCAACGGGCAGTCGTGTACTTCGGATGCGTGAAAAACCGCAGATCTTAAAGAAAGTGCAGCGGGATAAATATGTACATACAATCACATACACTTGTATGTAGAAAGCCAGGGCACTTAAGGTTTTTTCGAAAGTGCGTTTAAATAAGTGCGTGCCGCTGGATAAACTCTACGCGAATTTTCGCTGGCAAAATCGCCACACTATCGCAGAGGTTTTTATATAAGAGGCAAGCGGGCATTATTTTTAATTTAGCTGTTGATATTATGCAGAAAGCAAAGAGAGAAAACAAATATCAAAACAGAATAGAATCAGCGAAGCCGGGAGAGTCCCGAGAAGAATTCTACGGCCTGGTTCTAAAAATCTTTTTCTTCAAATTCCGCTCGTGTGTGTACGTGTCAAAATATTTATATGACCACACGCTCGGCGGATTATTTGTTTGGTGAATTTCCACCACCCGCACTGCAGTAGAAGACCCATTTTCCCCGTTTACCAGGAAGCGAAATACAAATCCCAATTCAGCCGATCAATTCATCTCTTAATTTACTTTAGCTGCGTGCAGGAACAGCAACAAAAGATACATAAATTGAGATACTAGCGCGTATAAAATAAAGGAATCCAACAGATATAGAAATGTTTTCCTTTGGTGTTTCAGTTGCTGCTGCTGTCGCTATAAATATTTACAACGCCCGCCTTGTATACAAAGTGTAAATATGTAGATACAATCTGGTAGATACATTCGCGTACATAAACTGTTTCAATTGTTTTATTGGCCTGCTCATGGACAAAGCTTCGCAGAATTGAAAGTGAATCAAGTGATATGAACTGACCAGTAAACAAAACTTGAGTTTGAAGTACATTTTCGAAACGAAAAGCTCCTATGTAAACAGCCAAAATGTCGAAGAAACCACGTGGACACATTCACAAGATTCGAGAGTTCGAATTGGAGAAGGTGAGTGATCATCTATCCGGTCGTATTTGGTTATATCTGAAATAGTTATTATCCAAATCCCACATATCCAAATGCAAATAGAATACGCATTTATTTCCGCACGTCTTTTGTCCCATTATTGTTTTATGATCCCGCTATAAACAAATAGATATAGAAAGGTATTAAGAGTTCGACTTGGCCCAATCGCGTCTCGATCGGTATGATGGGCAATCTGCCAATAGTCTCTTCCCCGGGAAATCGTCTACAATACAACGGGGAAAATGCCATGTTAACGATTAGATTTCTGATCATTAAACACAAACAGCAATGCGCAGCGTCTCGGTCTCGAATACAGTAATGTTTAATAGGTCTAGGTAACGCACATTATATACACATATCTCTCTGTGCATTTGCACATTTATTTGTTCAAATATAGTTGAGGTGGGTCTTTAACGAGGCGTTACATTTTACATAAAGCTCTCTTTGATTTTCCACACAGAATGCAAATGAGTCAATTAATGCAATTCGGACACGTGTTGCACCCTAAATAGATCCAAATAGATATTTGGTAAACCCGTAACCAAAATATGATTAAATAAATTATCAGGGCTGTCAAATAAATCCCTTAGAAATAATTGAATTGTGTTTCTCATGTGCATCAATATAAATATTACACAATATCTAGGCATTTCCCAAGTTCTAACCCAGTGGCTATGTCTATCATCTATCTCAATGTATCTAATTAAAGGCGGCAGGTTTCACTAAATTATTATGATTCCAAGAAGTTTCTTCAAAATCCAGACCAAATATATTGATGTATAGTTTTTCTAGCAATCGCAGCTATTTTAATGTGTCATCTATATATAGATCCAGCTTGTGGACGAGTTTGATATCATACAGATCGTTGGCGAAGGATGGTTTGGAAAGATTTTACTGGTGGAGCATCGGGGATCACAAACCGAGATGGTCCTAAAAGCTGTACCCAAACCATATGTAACGCTTCGGGACTTTTACCGGGAATTCCACTACGGACTCCATTTGGGCGTTCACCGGCACATTGTGACCACCTACGATGTGGCATTTGAGACAGCCGGATTCTACGTTTTTACCCAGGAATATGCTCCTCTAGGTGGGTTCAATAAATTTTATATGAATATGTTAAAATTAACTAATCTTTCCGTAAATCGTAGGGGATCTCACATCGAACGTGACCGACTCGGGTGTGGGCGAAGTTTACAGCAAGCGTGTGGCCAAGCAATTGGCCTCGGCCATTGACTACATGCATTCAAAGTAAGTTTTACTATATTCTGTAGAAAAGCAATCCATGCATCTCCAAGAGATTTTAAGAAAATGTATTAAGCTACAATTAAAAGTCTTTTCTTGATCTCACTTGCATATTACAATTTTGGGGAACTATTTGTTTCGATGAAACAAAAAATATGATATTTAACAAGTCTTTGTTATTATACAAACAAAAAAGATCATGTCCATTTCAAAAAATGAGTTATCATGAATAAGATTTCAAATTATGATCATGCTAAACAAAGAGGTTTCAATTTTCATCAAATTGTTTTCCTTCAACAGAGACATAGTGCATCGAGATATAAAGTTAGATAATGTGCTCATCTATCGCTCGGACTTCCAGCGCATAAAGCTCTGCGATTTTGGCGAGTCCTTTCCCACAGGATCCACCGTGGAGCGGCGCAATGAGTGGTTGCCTTACAGTCCGCCTGAAGTATTAGAAATCAAGCCCGAGGGCAGTTACAAGTAAGTACTTTTTTTAAAACAACAAGCTGAAATTAATTTGAGCTCCTTTTTAGAGCCGATCCCAGTCACGATGTTTGGCAATTTGGCATCGTGATTTTTGTGTGTTTAACTGGATGTTTGCCCTGGCAGAAGGCTGCCTCGGATGATCCGCGATATGTGAGATATTTGGCCTGGCAGGGAGGCCTTATGATGATGCCTCTGCGGCGAACCCCACGACTCTTCAAGCTCCTCACTTCGAATGCCCAGCGCATGTTCAAGCGATTCTTCTCCAGGATCTCCAACCGACCGAAGAGCCTGGCCGACGTTACCAAGTTCCTAGACGACCGCTGGCTGGCCAAGACCGCCCAGAAGGAGATGGCCGAGTACGAGACCGACGAACTGTGCCCCTCCATGTACTCCTTCCACAGCAGCCCGGATGAGAAGAACAAGCTGCTCTACACTTTGGCCGACTGCGGGATCGAGACCAATGTGGACCGGCAGCAGAAGAAGAACCGCATCAAAGACTGGATAGAGTCGTCCATCATTACGGAGGAGGATGAGGTGAGTGTGAGAATGCTTTCTTACTTAATGGTGAACATAGGGGGGACGTCTGTGTGTTGGGACACTTTTTCCTTATTTTCTTCAATTGAAACTTAACATGTTAGGAACCTTTAGAAAGCTTGATCTTTTAGCTTAAAAATAAACCCAAAAAATAAAACCCGAAGATAAAAAAAAAATTTTTAAGTGCCTCAAAAGACAGGTGTCAAAAGAAGGTTTGTAAGTTAGGACACTTTTAAAAGTCAATAAAACGCACCCCAAGGTAATTAGTTTTTTAAAAACTATTATGTTAATTTTATCAATATTAGTTAGTTTTACCTTTATTTATTTTGAAAGTACTCTGACTAAATGGACGACGCAAATTTTCCCTAGTTCAAATATAGTCCTTCACCTACTGAATTAAACATTTTTGTATGCAAAGTGAGTTACACAAAACGGGGACTTAAATCAATAATTATAACTTTTATTCTTACCGTTTAATAAAAAAATTTGAATTTTACAGCTATGTGAGTAACCTTTATACAATTTTTTAGGCTATTTATGCGGTTTTGCAAGTTTTTTTTTGTAACTTGTAGGTGAAAAATTATACTCGACTGTTACAGCTTAAATCTGGCTTTTAACTCCTTTGCTTAAATTTGTTCTCTGAAAAACATTACCTAAAAAATGTACCTAGTGGACAATATCTGAGAATGTCGACTGTCTCAATTTACAGGCCTCTCTCCTTTATTAAAATTTTAAATGCGCGAAATTGTAAATCTAGAAATCTCTTCCCATCAAATGGCAAACAAAAGTCCATGCATTTAGTTGGAAGACATTTTGGATCATCTAAGAAATTAAAAATTAAAGTTAACTCCTTTATCATCTTTAAACTAGTCTTGTATGCTTTAAAGTTCTGAAGGATTTGCCAACTTGCAATGTACTCTATGATCAATTTATATAAGATTCCCAAAATGCAAAAGCTTTTAGATAACCATATCACTTTTAAGATACATATCAGATACAATAAACAGATTATGTTTATAGATAGTCCCAAAGTCCCCCAATGAAATAACCTGTTATCTTTCCTTAACTTTTGCAGGAGGAGAACGAGGAGACTAATTCCGCGTCGCCTTCCTCATCAGTCTCTCGGGAGCCCCTGCCCGGTCACATCTCCTCCCTGCGCAAGCCACCGAGCCAAACGGAGAGCGCCAAGGAGATTAACAGCACCCTGAAGGACGCCACCCAGAAGCACTTTGATCCACGCACGGGGGCTCTGCAGCAGGGACCCAGCGAGATGGGCCAGGTGGCCATGTCGTATTCCAAGTCGGCCAGTCCCTCGTCCAACTATAGCACCACAGCTTCCACACTGAATAACGCAGACAGCTTGCTGACCCTGGGCTCGCGGCAGGATCTGCTGGCTAGCAACCTGACCATGTACACCTCCATGGAGACCGAACTGAATCGTCTAGGTGAGGCTGATCCTCGGCTGAACCAGCGTTCCCAGAGCAACAATCCCCTGCTAACCACCTTCGATGTGAACACCTCTCCCGCCGCCAAGAACTCAATTGGAGTGGGCACCCGCGGCTCCAGCCGAAGCATCCTCAAGTCCTCCATCGCCACCGCCGCTTATCCCGCTTTGGGCGCTTTTAACCACGGCCAGAGCCACAGCCTGCAGCAGCTGAGCCAACACCTCCAAACGTCCACGGGCTTGACTCCCAGCAAGAGCTTCTTTCGGCGATGACAACCCCGCCGGCTAAGTCACTAATCTTCCTTGCCGCACTTTCAGAGCTTTGCGACGCCAGGCACTCGAGCCATGCTAATCTCCCATATGCTTCTCAAGTTAAAGACAGTGCCTACGGATCGGCCGATGTCAGCGAGACGGCGGCAGCCAGCAGGAGTCCCCCGCTCATGAAGGACACCGCCTATGATCGCACCACCAGCTCCAGCAGCCACAACGTAGCCCGGCGTCAGCGCAGATAGCTCCCCGGAGGGATAGCAGCCACTGATTTACAAGTTCCAATAAATAGATAATGTACATTTCTTAATTGGCAACCACTCCTTTACTTGGTTTAGGAAACGGAAACGCAACCGGGGGTTCTTACAAAAGTACGTTTCATTTATTACGCTTCATCTCAACAGCCCAGAAAACGAGCACCGCTCACTTCAGAGGAATGAAACGGGAGCTGTGGGTGGCACCGATACCGGGACGACCGTGCTTGACGGGCTTGTAGGTCAGAGCGAACTCGCCCAGGTAGTGGCCGATCATCTCGGGCTTGACCTCCACCTGTGGGTTGGGGAAATATAATTAGTTATCTGGATATAGAATAAAATTCTTATAGGGTATTATCTTCCAGGCCTTCGTGTTTAGATTGTCACCCACAGCAGTAGTTCTTGTTATACCAATCGACTATAAAACCTAAACTTTGATTTTAATATTTCTTGTTCGGGAATAACTAGTCCCTAGGTGGTATTCCTATAATTCAATAGGATGGCGCGGAAACTGTGATTTTAATAGAAGTAACGATTTGATTGAAGTCAGTCCAATGACTTCTTGGTAAGTTCTGATCCGAAACAACAAGATATTTCTAAGCTGCTCTGTATATAGTACCGCGGAAAGCATCTTTGCTGATTGACACAACACAGAAGGTCTGGAATATGACCCCTTGCCGGTCTTACCTGTCCGAAGTCCTTGCCGTTGTAGACACCAATGATGGAGCCGGTCATCTCGGGGACGATGATCATGTTCCTCAGGTGGGTCTTGACAATCTCGGGCTTCTCATTTGGGGGAGCCTCCTTCTTGGCCTTGCGCAGCTTCTTGATCAGAGCCATTGGCTTGCGCTTCAGACCACGGGAGAAACGCCTGCGGGCACGGCTGTGCATCAGCTCGACCAGCTGGTTGCTGTTCGAGGAAAAACACGTTTATTGAGGACTACACTGGCGGAATCGCTGCCGAACTCACTTGGGCATGTCCAGAAGCTGGTCCAAGTCGACACCACGGTAGGTGAACTTCTTGAAGGTACGCTTCTTTTTCAGATTTTCGTCGACTTGCTGGATATAGGAAAAACAAAATTAGATTGGCCGGCAAAACGAACCGCAATACTCCAAAAATAACATTGGCAGCCGCGAAAAGAGCTGTGTCCCTTGCATTTTGCACTGTACTTCGGACATTCCCGCACGGATGCCAATCTTTTTTTTGGATTTCGAGCAATTTCTAAAATTCTATTTACATCGGCCATCTTTTTTGGTTGCGCACAAAAACGGAAAGAGATTTTTGTTAGAGGTGGGGAAACATCGACGGAATAATCGATACGTTAATGTTGCTAAAAATGTTAAAAAGGGAGACAATCGATGTTTATTGTAGCCTTTTCAGAATTTCAGTATTTTTTACGAGTTAAGGGTATCTTTGTATTTGTCGTTTCGGGACCTCTGGGGAAGGAAATGCATTTGCACTGCGATGCCCCAAGTTAGCTGTTGTAAGAAAATTGTTGTTGGTGCAGATTTTCGGAGCTTTCCAGCGGCTCGGAACTCAGCAAATGGTCCTATCGTGAAAATAAATATTACTATTCTTTCTTGAGGCAAAAACATCGATACTGGCGCCATCGATGTTTTTGGGGGGACCATCGATTATCGCTCCATGCAAAATTGTAATGTTAGGGATATTCTTTAAATTTAAATATTGGGGGTATTCCTTTAGAAATTAAAAAGTTTTAATAATAAACCCTAGTACTTAAATCGACGAAAACCGTAAGTTAACTATAGGAGTGCGTGAGAGGCAAATAGCCGGCTAACGCTTTTCGTCGGATCTGTTTTTCAGGGCGGTACTCACCTGAGCTAAGGAAATACCAGAAAAATACCAGATTTCGCGAATATATTTCGTTTCTTTAAGAATTTCTCATACGACATGTTTACCAGCCATAACTTTTTTCAAAAAGATCGATTTCCCTCCCCAACTATGTAAACTCTCGTATATCGGTCAATATGAATAAAATATTGACGAACAATATCAAAATGCTTTTGGAGGGAAAACTAAAGTCAGAACTAGACACAACGGACTTTCCATCCAAATCAGGGGCATGTATTTGATCAACCTCAACAGTGCGTATGAGTTATAAACTTTGAAACCAATTCGTAGACCCCATACCGCGTTTTTTTAAAAAAATTCGATTGTTATACCTTAAATTCCTCAATGCGCACCTTATGGTCAGATGAGAGTAGGACCTTAAAAATTTTCATACAAATGCAATCCTGCCGGGTTCCGCCAAAAGAATTTGGTTACGTTGTACTAACATACGTTGTACGAATTCTAATACGATCTCCGTTTCTTTTATAATAAAGATTTTGTTCATACAAATATTTATGAATATTAATTTAAGTATATAAGTATAAATAACTGATATAATATTTTTAATTTTTTTAAATAAAATGTTGTATTTAAATAGAATAATAAAACGGTAACGGGAGCTACTTTAGGCAAAAAACCAAATATTCAATTTATATAGCTTATGAAAATGTTTAAAAAAAATAAAAATGTTGACATACAAGGTGAGTTTCAAAGTAAACAGGACTTTTAAAAAAATGACAGAACAAATAGTTTTTTCTGCAAAATCAATTTATTTTATTCAAAATAGTCTCCTGCTTTAATACAGCGTTTTGCACGGTCCAAATAAAATATATTTATTATTGAATAAATCCATACAATAACTTATCATTTTAATGAATGATGCAGAACAACATGATAACTAATCCATCAGTAATCGTGTTCACGTAAAAATCAAAAAGACCTGAACAATTGTATAGTTCATGTTGTATAGTTCATATAATAACTATGTTATTTCTTATAGATATTTCCCTCATCGATCCACGCCAGCAGCAATGTGTCACGTAACACGACAAGGTAGCGTACTATTTAAACGGTCCTGTATACTGATCATGATGCAAGAATTTTGCATCATGATTAGTAATCATGTCCGTTCAGCAAAACTATCGTAGGAATTCCATCCGTGATCAGGTATCATGTTGTTCTGCTGAACGCGGCCATTATCATATCAAATTATTTGCAATTTTTCGATGTGCTCTGTGGGAATTTCAGCTGTTTCACACGGATGGAAAGAGCATATAAGTTACCATTGCGCTTTGGACTGGTATATTTTAGCCGACCCGCCATGGTCCCATTTTTTACTATTCTTGTTGTATATATAGAGGCGCGCCTATGTCGAGTCAAATTTAAATCAATTGCAGTGGTCAAGCAGGGAAACAATTATAAGCACGATGGCCGAGCTTCCGAATGAACTCAAGCAGTTATTTGCGTAAGTAGAACATATTATATTGGGCATTTCTAATAATTATATAGAGTTACCAGAGGTTTATTGTCACCATATCACGCTTTGAGGTTGAATTCATAGTCAATTTTCGTGTTGTCGAAATCTCGAAACGGTGTTTATGCACACACGAAATCGGCCCATTTCAAGAAATGAATGCGTGAAACTGCCATCGCATAAACGCAGTAATAGAGAGCGAGTGAGCATGTTCTATTTATAGAAATAGATGGCGGGCCAATACATTATTGAAAAAATGAATTTTTGAGATTTTGGTAGGGCGAGAGCCAAGAGTTTTGAAAGCCGAAAGATTTTATTGCACAGTGCTTTCAACTCAGTCAATGGTCGTGCGTGTTAAAAAGCGTTGATTATCGATGTGCATATGTATGTAAATGGGGGATCGGCCCTCGTAGAGGGCAGAACTTATTTTGTAATATTGTAATTTTTTCTTTAATTATGAATTGAAATATTTGCTTTTTATACCCTTGCAGATTGTATAATGATTTCAGTCAGAAGTTTGCAACGCAGTTAAGGGGACGTTTCTGACCCCATAAAGTATATATATTCTTGATCGAGCCATGTCCGTCTGTCCGTCTGTCTGTCTGTCCGCATGAACGCTGAGATCTTGGAAACTATAAGAGCTAGGCTATTGAGATTAGGCGTGCAGATTCCTGAGCTTCTTACGCAGCGCAAGTTTGTTTTAGCAGAGTGCCAGGCCCACTCTAACGCCCACAAACCGCCCAAAACTGTGGCTCCTACAGTTTTGATGCTAGAATACAAATTTTAACTGAAATGTATTGTTCTCATCAATACCTATCGATTGATAAAAAAAAAGTTTACCACGCTCACAAACTTCAAAAAATCGTAAATATGAACGTGGATATCTCGGAAACTATCAAGGATAGAGAATTGGGATCTCAGATTTAGATTCCGTAGCCTTGTGCGCAGCGCAAGTTTGTTACGCAAACATGCCACGCCCACTCTAACGCCCACAAACCGCCCAAGCCTGTGGCGCCCACAATTTTCATGCTAGATACAAAATTTTAACTGAACTGTGTTGGTCTCGTCAATACCTATCGATTGACCCAAATTGGCCACGCCCACTCTAACGCCCATAACGCTTAAATCTGTCTACCGCCGATAGGTGGCGCATTTCAATCTCGCTTTGCTGCTTGCATATCTCCATTTCCCTTTGATCCCTTTAGCTGAGTAACGGGTATCTGATAGTCGAGGTACTCGACTATAGCGTTCTTCCTTGTTTTAATATTACTAGTTTGTGGGTTATGTGGTTATAGTCCCATTGACATGAAATTTGTGGGATGTGGGTCCCATGCTTTTCCTTATCAATATTTCAAGTTTTGCGGCTACAATTTCCTTGGTTTAGTTTATGCCAAACAATCGGCCATTCTATCCACGGCCCCAAACACCATTACCTAACACATGAGCTGAGTCGTAAATTGTTTTAGTTTAGAACAGATAACATCATTTCTGTCAGCCTGATACAAGCGTAATAAACCGCGTTCGCTTTTCAGCTTTGTGGACGGAAAAAGAGGAGATTACATCGACGCCCTTAAAACCGTTGTGGGAATTCAGTCCGTTTCAGCTTGGCCAGAAAAGCGAGGAGAGATTGATCGCATGGTAGAATGGACTGCAGATCGGCTCAGGACCCTGGGCTCTGAAATAGAACTGGCGGATGTGGGTCAACAAACCTTGCCGAGTGGTCAAATAATCCCTCTGCCAAAGGTCCTGCTCGGAACTCTGGGCAAGGACGCCTCCAAGAAGACAGTGTTGGTATACGGCCATTTGGATGTGCAGCCTGCTCTGAAGGAAGACGGGTGGAACACCAATCCCTTTGAGCTCACAGAGGTAGATGGAAAGTTGTTAGGACGCGGGGCGTCCGATGACAAGGGACCTGTGCTGTGCTGGATCCATGCTATTGAGGCTTACATAAAGCTTAATATTCCGCTGCCACTAAACGTGAAGTTTGTTTTTGAAGGGATGGAAGAGAGCGGTAGCGAAGGCCTCGACGACTTGTTAATGGAACGCAAAAACGATTTCCTTGCCGATGTTGATTATGTCTGCATTTCCGACAACTACTGGCTAGGGAAGAAGCGCCCTTGCCTAACATATGGGCTCCGTGGACTGGCATACTTCCAAGTGGAGGTGGAATGCTCAAATAAAGATTTGCACAGTGGACTTTATGGGGGAACCGTCCACGAAGCTATGCCGGATCTATGTCACTTGCTCAGCGCTCTTGTCGACAAGGACACAAAAATCCTGGTCCCTGGAGTGGATCGTGATGTTAGTATTTTGTATAAGTAAACCAAAAGCTTACTTTTAAAATTAAATTGTTCTCGAATTGGTACAGGTTGCACCCGAACTAAAGAACGAGCAGGCAATATACGAGAACATTGACTTTGAAGTTTCTGAGTACATGTTAGTTAATCTTATCTTCCTATCGACGCATTTAATATATGAATAGCTGTAATCTCTTTAGGAAAGACATTGGTGTTGACCAGCTGCCGCATAATGGCGACAAAACCAGGCTGCTTCAAGCCAGGTGGCGTTATCCCAGTCTGTCTATCCATGGAATCGAAGGTGCATTTTATGAGACAGGGGCAAAGACCGTCATTCCGAAGAAAGTGATTGGCAAGTTCTCACTTCGACTTGTGCCCGACCAGGACCCAAAGCACATTGAAGAGTGTGTCAGTAAATACCTTAGTGATAAATGGACAGAGAGAGGTTCGCCTAACAAAATGAAGGTTTGTTTTTGAATTCGTCTTCGTTTTACTCTAGATTATAATGATTGTGATTGAAGGTTACCATGCTCACAGCTGGAAAGCCTTGGACAGAAGACCCAAACCATCCCCATTATGAGGCTGCGAAACGGGCCATAAGGCATGTTTTCAATGTAGATCCCGACATGACTCGTGAGGGGGGATCCATACCAGTAATATTGACATTGCAGGAAGCCACCGGAAAAAATGTCATCCTTGTGCCAGTGGGAGCATGTGACGACGGCGCCCACTCTCAAAATGAAAAAATCGATGTCTACAACTACCTTGAAGGCGTAAGTTAGAATCGAAGAATATTACGATTCAATTCGATAATTTGTATTCTTTTAGACTAAACTGCTTGGCGCTTATCTGCACGAAGTGGGAAAATTGTAAGCAAGCAGACAATTTCTATACCACCTTAAAACGATGAAACATTACAATGGAGCACTTATTTTTATAAATATTGTCTTTAAATACACATTTTCTTGAAAAATGTTCATACAATTCATTCAAATTTCAGTGATCCATAAGGATTTGTAGTTCCGAAAATTGCCTAGTTAGTCCGCCAACCAATTTTGACGCACTTTTTTATGCGTTAGTTTGTCGTATATAATCAAAGCATCCGACATTGACCATGTATGAATTTGTAAATTCGCAATATTTGTTAATCAGAGAAAGAGGATTTAGGGCTTATACAAGGTGAGTTCCAAAGTAAACAGGACTTTAAAAAAAAAGACAGAACAAATAGTTTTTTCGGCAAAATCAACTTATTTTATTCAAAATAGTCTCTTTCTGCTTTAATATAGCGCACGGTCCAAAAGCATGTCGAACGAGTGTTTTAGCTCGTTGGCCGCCAGTATGCCGGTGCAAGCCTTTTGAATG
The DNA here is from genome assembly GCF_014743375.2 of Drosophila subpulchrella. NCBI lineage: Eukaryota > Metazoa > Arthropoda > Insecta > Diptera > Drosophilidae > Drosophila > Drosophila subpulchrella. The sequence goes on along the minus strand of NC_050611.1, from coordinate 2,456,864 downwards.
GCCTCTACGTCTGCATAACGCTTTCCTTTCCTCGGCAAATGCATTTTTCCGAAAAGGTAGAAGTCGCACGGTGCCATATCAGGTGAATACGGGGAGTGGTTGATGGTTAAAATGTGATTTTTGCCTCTTTAATGATGTCCTTCGAGTGTTGAATTCTGAGCAATTTTTGGACGTCAGCCCAAATGTTCGGTCAAAATGCGATAAATCGATGTTTTGGAGATGTTCAATTCAATTTCCATGAATTTCAATGATGATTTCGGCTGATTTTTTATGAATTCACGCACAGTTTCGATGGAATTTTCGGTGATCACGGATTTTGGTTGGCCCACATGTTCATCGTCATTTATGTCCTCAAGACCACTTTGAAAACGTTGAAACCACTCGTGCACTCTGCTACGGGATAGGCAATCATCGACATAAACTTGTTTCATCAATTGAAACGTTTCGGTAAAAGTTTTACCAATTTTAAAACAAAATTTAATGTTGGCTCGTTGTTCTAAGCTCATTTTCGCACCGATGACAAAAACATACTGACACTTAAAACGCAATAACCTCACTTCCAATAGATGAAATGTCATGAAAGTTTTACTGGAAGTCGATAAACGATAGCTAATTCTAACGCACCAGTTGACATATAGAGGGCGCTAGATTCAAAAAGTCCTGTTTTCTTTGGAACTCACCTTGTATTTCGAATTTTTTCAATGATTGATATAGGATATAGACGTCCGATCGGGGTCTTTTTTATACTTTTCAAAGCGCTGGCCTTATAAACTGGCATACAGACAGACAATAATTGTTACATCGACTCGCATATTGATGCGGATCAAGAATGTATCATTGTGGAGCGCAGTCCACGTAATGGCGAAGCGCACCTGCGAAGGCGACTACTATATATAAACGAGTAAAAAATAAAAAATATAACGAGTGCACAGCAATTTCTAGTAGTGTTCCACATTTTTAAGGGGCCGCAACAAAACAACAAGTCCCAGCGATCTGAATTAAAACAATGAAGAACGCTATAGTCGAGTACCTCGACTATCAGATACCCGTTACTCAGCTTCAGGGACCAAAGGGAAATGGAGATATGCAAGCAGCAAGGCAAGATTTAAATATGCCACCTACCGGCGGTAGACAGATTTAAGCGTTATGGGCGTTAGAGTTGGCGTGGCAATATTTTTTTTGGATCAATCGATAGGTATTGACGAGACCAATACATTTCAGTTAAAATTTTGTATCTAGCATGAAAATTGTGGGCGCCACAGGATTGGGCGGTTTGTGGGCGTTGGAGTGGGCGTGGCATATTCGCATGCCAAACTTGCGCTGCGTACAAGGCTACGGAATCTAAATCTGAAATCCCAATACTCTATCTTTGATAGTTTCCGAGATATTCGCGTTCATACTAACGATTTTTTGAAGTCTGTGGGCGGTTTGTGGGCGTTAAAGTGGGCGTGGCAAACTTTTTTTTATGTCAATCTATAGGTATTGATAAGAACAATTCATTTCAGTTTAAATTTTTACTCTAGCATCAAAACTGTAGGAGGCACAGTTTTGGGCGGTTTGTGGGCGTTAGAGTGGGCGTGGCACTCTACTGAAACAAACTTGCGCTGCGTAAAAAGCTCAGGAATCTGCACGCCAAATCTCAATAGCCTAGCTCTCATAGTTTCCGAGATCTCAGCGTTCATCCGGACAGACGGACAGACGGACATGGCTAGATCGACTCGGCTAGTGATCCTGATCAAGAATATATATACTTTATGGGGTCGGAAACGCTTCCTTCTGCCTGTTACATACTTTCCGACGATCGATACTCGCAATTGGTTTAGAAGAATTGAGCTTTTTTTATTCTTTTTTTTTACTTAAATATTTTATATTTCATATGTTTGTTGTACTTTATTTAAATATGAAACATGACATTTTGACATGTCTTGATCGGGATCACTAGTCAATCTAGCCAAATATGTCCGTCCGTCTGTAAATAACTACGTCTTTTTGTATGGTTTTTAAAACAGATGGTGTTATATGTTGTTGTTATTTTGAAATTTGTTAAAGAGGTAGTATTGTAGATAATAGAGGCACTCGATTCTAAGTGGTTTAATATTTAATATGAAAGTTGAAATTGGCGCCAATTATTCAGCTGAATTCATTTTCAAAATGTACTACGTTGGCAACGCCTACCAAAAGTATTAGGAAACTCTGCAAAATATGGTGTTATTAAAGAAAGAGAAGAGCAGCCCCACTTTTACTTTTATCAGTTAAATTCGACTTTTGAAGATTAAAATAAACTAAAGCTGCCAAAAGATGATGCTTATAAACTGCGACTCGATCAGATTAAAACTAACTTTTCAAAATAGCTTCGTAAAAATAAAAAAGCATACTAAAAACTGTGAGCGCCAAATAATGAAATGTTCTCTTATCAAATACTTTTCTGTTCTTCGATTTGATTCGGGAGTTCAGTTCTTAATTAGTCATCAAGCGAAATGCAAGTGATTTTTGGGATCCTGTTGATATTGGGAGCTCTAAGCACCTTTTTATCTGAATTCTGCGACAATGGAACTGGGGAGTGTAAAGATCTAACGGCAACGGATTGCCCTGCGGTTTTTTTCAACCTGCCCTTAATAGGGAGTCTTGTTAAATATTGCGACGAGTTCAACGACCTTGTTTGCTGTCCTCTGCCACTTAATATGCAAAGGCAGTCGCAGCCATTGTCCGCCAACATTGGCCTCAGGAGATACGAAAACGGTTAGTTGTACACAAATTATATCCAATATTTTATTGTAAGTATCATCCGAAACAGAATGTCGTCGCTATAACGAGATAAGGGCTTCCTGCCGTTCCACCCCATTCATTGTGGGTGGCGCCAAAGCCGCTGGCCGGGAATTCCCCTTCATGGCGCTACTGGGTCAGCGTGGGAAAAACTCCTCGCACATCGACTGGGACTGCGGGGGCACAATTATCCATCCCAAGTTCGTGCTGACCGCCGCCCACTGCTTGGAGACTAGCGAGTAAGTGGGATCTCGTAGCCCCATAATACCAGAAGAACATCCAATAAATTACATGAAAAGCATATTTAATTGCAGCAGTAGCAAATTTATACAATGTTTGCATACCAAAAGCATCTAATAATATCCACAAAGCCATACATAACAGAAAATAGTGGCTGATAGGCATCAGATATCAAATTCAGATATCATAGGCAGATACATACATATATATACATATTTGTGATAGTGTTTCAAATATTCCACTGTGGTAATATTTAAAAAAAAACTTTAAAAGCCCGTTAGTTTCATCATTAGGCACTATACTAACAGTTAAATGCTAGCCACTCATTAATATAATTTATTAAGAGCTGTCTACTTATTTGTTGTCTGGAATTTAGTGCAAAACTAACAATATAGCTGCATAAATTCGCATCTTATTAGTCAATAGCTATCAATTCGTCAAAGCTATTGTGTTTGCGTTATAAGTTATTTTGTCTTTATGTTAAAACAAATGCTGGGTTATACCTATAGAAAACGATAGAAAAGCATCATGATTTAAACATGATTTTTCATAAAATAGCATCTAACTGGAATTCAGAAGGCGGAACCTCCCGGTTTATTGACTCACCCCTAGTTTATATCCAGTTTAAACATTATTATAACCAAATGCGTATAAATTAATCCTTTCTTTTATAAAGCGTGTCTTAACACTATGCTTCAGTGAATTTTTAAGATCTGTTTATTGTTCAAAAGTAGAAGATTGAAATAAGTTAGATAATTGATTTCAGGACCAAGGAACAGCGCCTGGATATCAACTATGATTGCCCTAAATATGTGGTCAGACTGGGGGAACTGGATTACAAAAGCAGCTCGGATGATGCACAGCCTCAGGACTTCCGGGTGGTCAACTATGTGGTGCACCCAGCTTATGGGGAAGATGACGACTCGGGGAGTCGCAAGAACGACATTGCCCTGGTGGAACTGGAGAGGGAGGCCACCTTCAACGAGTATGTGGCACCTGCCTGCCTGCCACTGGCCAGTGGAAACGAGCATCTCCAGGTGACGGCCGCCGGATGGGGAGCCACCTCGGAGGGAGGGCACTCCTCGTCGCACCTCCTAAAGGTTTCCCTGGAGAGATTCGACGAACATCAGTGCAGCCAGCGGCTGGAGCACAAGATCGATGTGCGAACCCAACTGTGTGCCGGTTCCCAGAACAACAGTGCGGATACTTGTTACGGCGATTCCGGGGGCCCCGTCTTCGTCCAGCATCCCACGTACTCCTGCCTAAAGCAGGTGATTGGCATCACCTCCTACGGACTGGTGTGTGGTGTCCAGGGGCTGCCCAGTGTCTACACCAAAGTCCATCTCTACACCGATTGGATCGAGAATATCGTATGGGGCGAGTAGGCGGGCAAATATTTGAACAAGTGATTTGCAACTCTATCTCAAAGGGGTGCCAAATAAATTTTGCACTTTTAGTCAATGAAGATATGTTATGAATGAATTTATTATTTGAATATTTACCTGGGTAATATTGTCATTACCTATCTTTTTACCGATTACGAGTTACTAAAGGTTACTAAAGATGAATGAAGGTGTTTGGTTACTAAAGGGTTAAGTAACCCGTATTCAAAAAGATAGGTAGTGGCGTATTACCTAGGTAAATATTCATATAATAAATATATTCATTTTCGATGATTTTTTCATGATGGCACAAATTAAGATAAAGCTGATTTAATACACATTTACTTTATTAACGCATAAAAAATAGCCAAAAACGAGATGCAAAATAAATTATGAAAATTTAACCTGACTTTTATGATGCCCACACTTCAACTTTAAAACGTCTTCAATCCAGCACTTTTAATTTCGAACTCATACGTAAAGAATATAATTATAGAACCCTCAAAACACCCGAAATTCATACGCAAGCCAAGTGTAGAAAATATAAACCTGAACGGGTAAAGTGATAAAAGAGTCGTCAAAGATCCGGTTAATAGCCTTTCAAGTGCGATTACGGTAAAACTAGATCCCAAGCCGGTCACATGAGATACTTTGGGCACTCGGTAATTCTGATAACAGCTTAGACAAATCCCCCCTCCCCAAAAACCAAACTCCGTTCATATCAAAATCAGTTTTGTTAGCTTTAATCAAACGTCGCGATAACAAGTTGCATAACAAACATCTGGGCTTATTCTACGAGGATGTGGGTGGTGTGGTGGCGGTGCGAATGGAGTATACATAATATAGCGATGAGTGCTCTCTCGTCGTGCTGCAGTGCAATTCTTAAGGCTAGGACACAGTGGAAGTGGCTAAGTGCTAGAGGACCCTGTAGAAGGCCAACACCCCGGGTTGGCTGGATGGACACTGGATTGGATTAGGGAGACTACAGCCGGTAAAGGCTGTTCAGGTCGTGGCGCCTCTCGGCATTCCTGTCCTTGATCTCCTGCCGGCGGATCTCCTGCTGTTTGTAGACGAACAGGGGCCTGAAGACGATGGCCCTGCGCGGGCGATCCAGTTTCTGGGCCCCCGCATCCGCATCCCTGCGCTGACGACCGGAGTACGGCCGGAACAGGTTCGACTTGGCCGTGTCGTGGGCGTAGAGGGTGCTCAGGAAGTCGAAGTAAGGCTTGGAGCGCAGACTGTCCGGCTGGGCCAATGGGGAGGTGTAGCTGAACTGGTTGGGTGCTTCGATGTCCAGCAGGGCGTGGGGGGCCTCCTGCAGCTGGGGGGCTGCCATCGTCGTCGCTGCCAGGATCGCCAGGATCACAGGGGAGATCTGGAAGGAACAAGGAAAGAGAGCCAGGTCAGCCAGGGACTTTGGAAGGTGTGAATAGCCAGTGGAGGCCAGTGGCAGAACCAAGCGGTGCCAGAGAACCAGAACCTGTCTGCTCTTAGCGCTTATGCTGCGAATTAGCATACAATAATTAATTTAAATTAGCCAACTGGCCAACGGGGAGCGGGCCAAGTCAATGATATAACCGCAATCAAATCTAATTTATAGTCGCACGTAAAATATTCATGAGCACGTCTCGAATTCGGTAGGCGTCTTCTGGCATGATCACAGAACCCAGCTGATCTCCAGGCGCCATCTAACCGGATGCACCCCTCTCTAATTTATGCTGCCCACTGGCTAACTTTCGAAACTATTCCTGGAAACCCCTATGATTGACCCGCTAAACGCAGAGATGGTACTTTTTTTTGTCGGCTTCGAATTATGTAAAACCTTAACCGCAGACAAAACAAATTAATTTCAATCAACAGCGGGCAAAAGGAGAAGATTGAGACTGAGATTGGGACTGCAACCGGTTGGGCTCAGTGGTTCAGGGTTAAGAGCTCGACTTTGTAAACGGTATCAAGGCTCCCAGCAGGATGGATGGTCGGATGAGCCGCAGATCAAGTGCAAAGCCGCGCCATAAAGCGGATTTATGACACTTCCTCATCAAGATCACAAGATCGAATAGGAATAGAAATAGAATAACTTGATTCGGTGATTCGATAATGCGTTCGGCCTTGTCCGGCGGCGAAAAAATCAGAGTACGCTGTCCGTTTGCAGCCTTAATTTGTGAATTTGGTCGAAAATGTTAATCGCCGAAACACGTTTCTTTGTTGGCCTGTGTTTTGCTCATAAAATTCAAACACCGATGCCGATCTCGAGAATACTCACTTGCCAAGTGTGTGCAAACATCTTTGATGGGTGCTGGTATATGGGTACCGTTTAATAGCCCTCTGTCGACTTTTGTTTATAGGTGGGGTATCCTGTTTGGGGTCTGGTTGAGGCACTTTGTCACTTGTTCCGATTCCGATTTAAGATCGCAGATAAAAGATCAATTTGTGGGGTGGGCGCACTCGCGGAATGTCGAAACCGTTATGATCGATCGTATTAGCTGGGCGTTATCAGTGATCGCTTAACACCTTGTTGGCCCCCGGGCTGGGATTATGCTTTTGTGACTTATTCTCGATGCTGTCGCCGCTGAGCGTGCGCTTCAACTGTTCAGAATTTTTGTCACAATTCACTTTTATACGGGCTGCGCGACGCTTTCGTATGCCGAACAGGTTTCGACCTGGGTTTCGCTAAGTATTGCCGATATCGCGGCGCACGTAACCCCCGCCCCCCCGAAATCGAGGGTCCAGTGCCTGGGCCAAATTGCCAAATGGCTGGCTGCGCTGCAGTTTGGCCCATCCAGCTGGTCACGTAATTAGCGCTTCTGGGGCCGCTTCCCAGGGGTATCATATCATATCGGTATCATTTGCCATGTATCACATATCATATATCATATATATGCGTCACACATACCGTATTTGTTTGCGCTTGGCATTAACCGATCTTCGATCTTCGGCGGGAATTAATTAAACTTTTTCCATGACGCACTTACTAATCAAAGGAGACACTAATCCCCGGAGATCCGATCAGCACACTGAGCCGCAGGATGAACTGGAACTGGAAGTGGAAGTGGAAGTGGATCTGCCGCCACACAGACACGACACGGAAGCCAAAGGGGAGTCGTAAAGCTGCGAGAGATCTCCCACAGAGGTCTCAGCATCGGAACCAACTTGGAGATCGTTATGCCTAAGTTATGCAAATCGTTGTTTGGTGACGCATGTTTGGCTGCTTGGAAAACTGTCAACCCAGCGAGGCACTTGAGCTTGGCTTTCATGCTTCAGGGAGATCGTACTCCCAAGGTCGAGTGTTCTTGTTGCTGCCGATGGTAATGAGCCACGCTCGACTGGAGAGATAAACCCCCCTTGCCGCACGTGATCAGCAGCAGATCGAGAATGGGTTTGGTTTCGGTTTTGGATTGGCTGGAATTCTTCAGTCCGAAGAGCCAGTGACGTTGGTCCCCGAGCTGCTGTGGCTCTTATGTTCAAGACCCGTCTTGGCCGTGTCAATGGCCAACCGGTTGCCCCGCAGAGTGCAGGCTGATTTGCCAAATTGCCCGTCAACACCCCCGAAAAACAGGCTCAGAGCCCAGAACTTGGTGTGGACCCTCACTGGCGTCTTTGTTTGTTTGCTTCTGCGGTTCTTTTTGGCATTTTCTTGCGTATTTGTGGCCAGAACAAAACCATTTTGCCCATAATATTTGTTCAATAAATTTCGTTTAATTAGTTTTTTGGCTCGGAGCCGGTTTGAAACGCAATAAGACTAATGGTCGGCGATAAGCGCCGTCGTCACAGGCCGACAAAATGTCAGAGAGCGAGAAGCGAAATAAAAATGCTTATCAGGGACTTGCGTCTATTCGGTAATGCCCAGATGCGACCGGATCCCATTTTTAATCGCATTGCTCTCGTGTTTTGTTTACAAACCGAGTGGCGTATTGGCTTCTGAGTAAGCCTTTCCCTTGCCTGATAATAACTTCCTCAACGCCAGCTTGTCAAAATCGGAACTCACTAATTAACAAGATGATCTTGATTCGCAGAAATCATGAATATGTTATCATTACTCATTCACGAACCCACAAAACAAAGTCAATGGATCAGGCCTGATCTCGAATGAAAGTGTTATCTATGTATAGTGGGTGACTCACTAGTCTTATGGGGTTTAGTCGGAAATGCAGGTGTTCTAAATGGGCAGATATGTCCGTTGCTGGGCGTTGACTTCCGCGGAGGAGTGCGACTCACCAGGGTGCTAATTGGCCAAGATCGGATGCGCTTTGCGGCGGTAATGAATCACGGTGTCGGCTGGCGCCCGAAAGGTGAGAAAGGGGCACGTTCCGGCGGTCGCAGAAACTATATTTCCATCTCCCATTAATGATCATTCATCCTGATCACTCGCCGTGTTTGCCCTTCCATTTTGTACCTCAGCGGGGCACGTCACTGGTGGACTTTTGGCGACTGATACACCCTGGTGGTAATTAGCACTTCTGCGACTTCGTCACTCGCTTTCCACCACCGAGCTCTAATTTGATTTGGGCCCTAATTTGTTTTGCTCTCGGCCAAAGATCATGGAAATTTTCGCCGATCTAATTAGTAACATGATTAAGGGTGTTAAATGGGAATGTTTACTTTTTAGGTTTTTGCAACATTGTTTTCAAATTTTAGCGCCAACCGATCGAGCTTTATTCGACTTCGAAAGTGTTGGCCTTGCCGGATCTTTGGAAAATGATTGACAAGCTTTGACTCAAATACGCTTGAGTGAAAGCTTTCGACGCGACTCCAACTCATGTCAATAAATTATACATCCAGTGAGTGACTTTTAAATTTTGAGTGACTTTTTTATTTATTTCTTAAGGGGAAAGGAGTTGTGAAGAAAGTGGTGAGGGGTTGTTGCTATGCAGAATGGGGGTCAAGGAGAAAGACGAGGTTGGTGTTACCAGCTCAAAAAAAATATGACTCATGTTCATGAAGAGGAAGAACACTTAGCGCCTTGAATCAAAAATATTGCATTTTTGAGCTTGATAAATAATATTAGATTTCTGCCATTGTGTGAAAAGCTTATAACATATTTAGGAGGCAGATAAGAAAATATAACTTATATAGGTCAATTTAATCTATTTTTAATAAATATAGGATCAAGCATTGTTATTTTCCCCAGCATCCTGATGAATTTTAACTTTTCATATCATGTAAATGCTAAATCCATTTCTTATCTTATATTATTGTATACAAATTAAATTTTGCAAACTATGTTAAACTTTTTTATTAAGAGTAACCATTATAAATACTTTATATAAACAATATAAACAACTATATATTTCATATCCCACTTAAATATTCCAGGAACTTAAAAACATTATTCAAACATTATTCGCACTGAAAAAAATAAGGCAAACATGGTTCATTCCCTTACAGTCACTGATAACAATTTCGAAATTAACGGTTACCCGTTTTGCCGGCCCAACAGACTGTTAGCCGCCGGCTGTAAGCCAACAGCGGTTAACAGTTGCTTAACAGCAGCCATTGTGTGTACATTTTTTTACATGCACATTTCGGGGATTTACAATCAAAAAAAAAAGTTGAAAACGCCCTCGGTGGCCAGATTTGTCCCTACTACTTCTTCTACTACTCTTATACTACTCAACTTATTCTAAAATCCATTTCTTATCTTATTTTCTTGTATACAAATTTAATATTGCAACTATGTTAAAACTTTTTTATTAAGAGTAACCATATATATTTTTTTTTTTTTACGTGCACTTTTTGGGGATTTACGTTGAAATGTAAAATGAAATGCAAAAAGTAGAAAACGCCCTCGGTGGCCAGATTTGTCCCTACTACTTCTTCTACTTCTCTTATACTACTCAACTTTCGTCATTCAATATTTCAATTCAAAAAGGTATCCCACATAAAGCTAAATTATTAAACCTAAAGGTCTTAAAGTAGATAAAGCAATAATTTTTTTAAAATCAAATTGGAACCAGTCAGGGAAGGACTCGTCCATTATGAGACTCATTAAGTCGCCAACGGTCTCCGGCTCCGCGATCGGCTCTGCATATTATTATATTATGGAATATAAAATCCCACTTGAATATTCTAGAAACTTAAAAACATTATTCAAACATAAATCGCACTGAAAAAAATAAGGCAAACATGGTTCATTCCTTTACAGTCACTGATAACAATTTCGAAATTAACGGTTACCCGTTTTGCCGGCCCAACAGACTGTTAGCCGCCGGCTGTAAGCCAACAGCACAGCGAAGAGAATCCGCTGTTAGGCGCACGAATATCGTAATCGAAATATCAGAGCATTGCAAGCAACCAAAACACTCAGTTCTTACAAATATTGGTAAAAATTTATAAATCGCTGTTTTAAAAACTTAATTAAAGTGCTGCTGCCGCGCCACCGACCGTGTTCGCATCCAAATTCGTGTCGCGTTGCTCTGATCGTGCGGTTCTTGCTGGATTATCAACAAATGCCAAAATTTCGTCAAGGCGAATAAAACCGTACATGTATACATATATATGCGTGCCTGTGTGCGTGCCAGCCTGTGTGTGTGTGAAGATCACTTAGCAGCGTGTGTGTGTGTGTGCGAGTCTCCGGCAAATAAAAAACACATTTTTTAATATTTAACTAATATTTCGCACAAAGGCCGAAAAAACGGCAGCATTGGCATTGAGATACACCGGAAAAAAATGTTAAGTGAAGCGAAAAGTGGTCTTATCAGTGAAACTAGTGCAACAATAACTATTTCAGATTCGTACACCTCATAATTCTTTTCCTCGAAAGCTACCCACTCTCTGCCATAACTTTTGTGCTTTTGTTGCGTTACTTGTTATTGTTGTTTCGCCTGTCTCGCGATTAGAATTAATTGACAAACGGCAACAACAAATTATTCGGGTTCTTTTTCGGCGTTAATACTTGCGGGCAAAAATGTGCACTGCGAGAAAATGATATTTTATGTGCATAAAAAAGTATTATAATAGATCATACATCGATCCTAACTTGCGAGAGTCGTTTCGTGAGCTGTAAAAAAGTAACAGGATGCACGAAGAAGCCGCAAAAGGGAGACGGCGAAGAGCCGCACGAAAGACAGGGGAAGACCGAAAAGAACATGAATAAATCATAACTAGAGCTAGTGCGATCGCTCTCGCCCTCTGCGATCGGTTAGACATAAAATTAAAGTACAAATAAACGAAAACATTAACCGGGTTCAACGACCGCTTCTACGTCTCCATGTGTGCGGGTTCTCGAAGATAGAAAAAGCATAGCAGAGCATATAGCCCTGGCCAGACTTCCACTTCTTTTTCGGGCCCATTAGCACCTGTCACACCAGTCTTTATCGCGAGTTTTGGGGTTATCTAGAAGAGCAGCAGGTACAAAATCGGGCAGAGGCTGTCTCTCTCTCTCCCACTCTCCCTCTCCCTCTGTGTGAACTATCGTGGGCAAAAGGATACATCGATAACCAACTACAGATCGATAACACCACATCTCTCTGCTTACAGTTGGTGCCGTAATTAGTGACCCCTACGTCGTGTGATCAGTGGCAAGTCCCCGTAATATCAGTCCATTACGAGAAACACCCACAGAAATCCAGCTACATGTCACTGTCACCTCAGCTCAAGCGACAGAAAATGTCCCAGGGGAAAAAGTTCGGCGATGGAGACATTTTTAATTACCAGGAGCTGAACATCATTGGCACAGGTGAGCGGATCTGGGGTTTTGTTGTTGGGATAGGTCGGCGCTACAAAGTGGTTTCTGTTTATTTATGGTTGCTCAACGGAAATGTGCGGATTATTAACGATTTACCTTAATTTGTTTACAAACTCTTGGCTATTTGGTTTTACAGCTCGTTCTTGACTTTACTTCAAGCTTTTTAGTAGCTCTATTGTTTACTTAAGGCATCTTAACGTTTTTTTTTATTTGTGGATAAATGAGCTTACATGGAATGTGGGTTCCTAAATATACCTAATTTATAGATGCAAAAACCGGTTGTGACCGACATTGTAGCGCATTCTCCGAGTGCACTTAGCCAAACTTTTTAGAGCCCCGACTAATTAGGCATGAAAAATATGGGAAAAGGGGAAGTATTGGCTAGGTAAAGCCACACCATCAAAACTTCCCCTTCCTGGGTCTTGAGAAATATTCTCTGCATACTTTCAGGTCCATTGCAGTGGGCCACGTGTTACCAATCGTATTCCGAAAACAATTTCGAACCCAGTTCGATGCTCTGACAAGTGGCTCATGGTCTTTTTGGGGTAACAATTACGAATCGGTTTTTGTTTTTGTTTTTGTAAATAAGCCCAAATCAATTACGTCACCGAGCTGTGAAGAGGCAAATGGTAATGATGGATATTGTTTCTGGTTGTTGGGACAGTGAGGGGCTTAGGGGAAGGGGACCTAAAGCCGGAAGGTAAACCATCCATGGGCCCTTCCCCTCGTCGTAACCCCCTGAATTCATCTGTTATACGGCACACACTTACATTTTCGTCTGTCTGTTTCTCTGTTCGCGTTCATTCAATTATTGCCCCTTGCCATTCGCTTTCGCTCCAACCTTTCATTGTTGTTATTCCACTGGTCTGTGCGCAATTTTCGAGTTTATTTTTTGACAATTTCAAATCGAGAGCCCAGTAGCCGACGTCCAAAACGAGTCGGAGTCGAGCTCTCGGCCTTGTGCTCGCCTGTCGAAACAGCGGCACAGTTCACAAGCCAGGTGGTCTAGAGACCCCCAAGACCATCCACCTCCCCCCAGTTCCGTTTGACTCGGGGTATTTGGTATACGTATGGTACAGAGTGTCTGTCAATGTCAACCGAAATAGCCGATGTCTCGCTGCGTTCGCCCCCACGCAAGTCCCCGTCCGTTCGTTTGTCCGTACGGGTGATAAATTTCCAGTGACAACATTTTGTCTCTGGTATTTGATTCTGATTGGGACTCTTTCGCCCCTCCGCACTCTCTTTTCGCATTTCTCCGCTTGTGCACATGGGTAGGATCATTTCTACCTGACATCAATCAATATGTATGGGCCATTTAGATTTCTGTATTATGCGATCAACTTAGTGATCAATCTCATTAAGTAATATTTAAGAATAAAGACTTTAAAAACAATATTTTTTTATAAATCAAATTTTTTTGCTTTGCTCCCATGCCTGTTTTATTATACAGAACATAATATATCAAAATGTATAAAAATACCACAAAGATACATATGTCAGAGTTAAGTGGAATCACTGCCAAATCAATGATCAGTTCGGGGTAATTTCTCTCCGTGAGTCTCTCTTTTCTGCCATAGGAATAGTTTCCAGATATGGCCAATCAGCCGGCATTTCTCGCCCATCTTATCAGCACAGCTGACTTTGTTGCCTTATATTTTTATTTCGTACCTTATGCGAATTTTCGGCAGTTTCGCGTGTTCTTATCTGGCCTTGTTTTGGGTTTTTTTTTTTGTGTCTCTGTTTTGGCTTCTGATTAGCATTACCATTTGATTCGGTCATTCTGCGAGTTTGATCCAATTTTGCAATGACTTTTTTCAGGTGCTTATGGAACGGTCTACAGAGCCCGAGATGTGATCACCGGTAATATAGTGGCGCTGAAGAAAGTTAGGATCTCGCTGAACGACAATGGAGTGCCCATGTCCACTCTGCGGGAGATCTCGCTGCTGAAACAGCTGAATGCCAGCAACCACGCAAATATTGTCAAGTGAGTATATAGATATTTGGGTACTACTTAAACTCCATAATAGAGTTTAAGAAATAACTCCACAAATCTTGGGCATTTTTTACAACCAGCAGGCATTGAAATCGCGTATAAGTAGCTGTAAATGGGGGTGTTTGCTGTGTGTTATCACCCGCTATTGAGGCCGAGTGGCGCCCCAACTATTTGCAAAGTAATTTAAAAAACCTCCCTGCAATGTCACAACGCTTCTGTTTATCTTTGCACGCTATAGCCGCAATATTTCGCCGATTTGCAGGTGGAGAAGGGGTATTTGGCCCCCTGCCCCCAGCCCCCGCCCTCGCCCACGCTTCTGGCATATGCCAGTCAAATAACTCTGGAGCGGCGCCACTGTGCTCCCGCTGATAACGCCGCCGTCACTGCAGTCGCAGATCCGCCGATTTTGTATTGGCATTAAGTAATATGCGGCAGCCGTTGGCAATTTGAATTAACAGAGCGCGGCGCGGGGCTAACAGGTTCGATAGCCCGCTGTCGTCGGCGGCTGATATCGATAACTCCGCTCTCGCTCTCACTCTGCCCTCCCTCGCTCAGCTACGATATTGCGATCTAACAGCGCGAGAGTGGCCAGATCGTACGGCCTGAAGAGCGAGAGCGAGTTCGCACAACAGAATGTTAAGTTACAGAGGCGTCGAAGTTGCGGCTGTTATTTTGTTTGAAACTAAAAGTATTTTAAAGGGTTGGAGGGGAAAAGACTTGGGGGAAGGCACAACTTGCAGAAAAAGACAATTTATAAATGCTTTAAAAATATAAGTCTAATGTGTGAAATTATTAATAAAAAGGAACCTTTAATGATTTTTAACGTACATTTGAAGTATATTTTTGTTCAAATCAAAATTGCTGTTAAAATAACGGCCTGAAATGCTTGTTAACATTATGTTATTTATTTTTCTGCCTGCGAGAATCGTCGATCTCTTGCTACAAACGATATTTAGACTCTTTAATTTGCCACTCTCTTTTGGCTCTTTGATCGCCATATCGTAAATGTGCGCGTGTGTTCGTCTCGAGTGCTTTGCCTAGTACCCGAAACGAACACAGTATGGCCGTTGGCGCTGGTGAGGCCAGCAGCATTTTATAACACTTTTTCTATATCTCTCAACATTTCCATATGACCATCTCCTTCGCACACCGAAATCACACAATGTTTAAATATACATATTTGTTTGCCCCTACACCTGCAGACTGTTCGAAGTATGCCAGTTTCTAGAGCGCGATGGCCAACTGTTGATTCTCCTGGTCTTCGAGCACCTGGAGCAGGATCTATCGGATCTCATCGACAGACTGCCCAAGTCGGGCATGTCGTCCTCCACAATTCAGGTGGGTCCTGAAACTCCACTGGGACTGATATCCGTAACTGATCCTTAAATATACTTTCCCTTTAGCGCCTGTCAAGGGAACTGCTCACTGGCGTGGACTTTCTGCACTCGCATCGCATCATCCATCGGGACTTGAAGCCCCAGAACCTGCTGGTCTCCTCGCAGGGCCACCTCAAGATCGCTGACTTCGGCCTGGCCAAGACCTACGGATCGGAAATGAAGCTCACCTCGGTGGTGGTAACCCTCTGGTACCGGGCCCCCGAAGTCCTGCTTGCCCAGCCCTATAATAGCACCGTGGACATCTGGAGTGCTGCCTGCATTATCTTCGAGATGTTCAACCGCAGGGCTCTGTTTCCGGGCACCTCTGAGAAGAACCAGCTGGACCGCATCTTTGAGTGGGTGTTCTTTCAAGGAAATTTGATTTTTAAAATTAAAAAACATTCCTTTTTGTTCAGACTCACTGGTCGACCCACCGAGCAACAATGGCCGCAAACTATCTCTGTGGCACTGGAACATTTTCCCCAGCGGCATCCAAAGAGACCAAAAGACTTTTGTCCACTTTTGTGCGAGTACGCCGATGATTTATTGAATGTGAGTATAAGAAAAGAAAATCAAAGTCGGTGAACCCTAGATCTCACGTTCATATCAAGATTTGTCCTTCCCAATAATTTTATTAATTTGCAAAATAACTCTTCTTTAAATTTGTACATATATGGGTTATTCTCTACGCTTTGAAGCTAAAAAACCCTGTTCCAAGATTTTGTTTTCTTTAAGATAGACAGACAAAATTAAAATCCTATTGCACGCGACAATGATATAAGTGATTTATTTAAATACCAGCTAATCTTTCGATTTCGGGGAAACGTGAAGGAATATTTTGATGCATTTAATTTTATGATTTTATTTTATTTTAATTTAATTTTATCATTTAATTTTATTTTATCATTATCCTTAAAAATATTTTTGGCTTGGTTCAAAAATATTAAGTAGATTTTCTAAAATAAAATTTCAATTGACTGTTGCACGCATCATGTCGCACGCGACAGCTTTTTTCCGTCGATTTGTAAGATGGTTTTTATTAACCAACTATAAAATATACCAGAAAAACACTTTTTCTCCATACTAGTAGATATTGCCCTGAAAAATTATCTATATAATCGGAATCAAATATCGTTGCAAAATCATATAGAAATATGTTTAAATCAAGTTACAAGTTCGTTGGCTTGGTTGACACTCGAGGAGAATTGCCCATATGGTAAAATTATTTTCAACTCTTGACAAAAATATATAGAAACCATTATTATCTGTAATGTTATTAAGCCTCCCTCGTACTGAGTGTAGTAACGATTATTTGCCTGTATGCCCAAGTCTAATTTTTCCTCTTTTTTCCAGCAAATGTTATCCTACGACCTCCATCTGCGGCCCTCCGCCTTGGCTTGCCTGGAGCACGAGTACTTCCAGCAGGAGCCTCTATAGCCTTAAAACATTTCCCAGAAAGAAAAAGGAAGTGGACTGACCATCACGGCCTCGCTTCGTTCTTGTTACAATGTTCCTTTAAGTGTAGTGAAGCATTTTGTTTATTTTTTCGCGACAGTCCAGTTATTGTGTCCGGATCCGGATCCGGATTCGGGAAAAAGAATACCTTAATATGTTTGTAGTCGTAAGCTAAGTGTAAAAAACATTGTCGCGTCGTATAAATAGTACTGCCGATCAACTGATAACCGCTAAATGTGAAACGATTCTCGAGGGCGTAAGTCCTCCAAATCGAAATGTGATACACAAAGTTCAGGAATGCACTATACAATTTCAAAATTTTGTACAACAACAACCATTTATATATGCAATTATATATACAGCATAAATTTATATATTTGTAAATTTTCTTGGGATAAATTTGGGGCTATAAAGGGGAACTTTAGTATACTAGATTAAGATTTTTATACCCGTTACTCGTAGAGTAAAAGGGTATACTAGATTCGTCGGAAAGTATGTAACAGGCAGAAGGAAGCGTTTCCGACTCCATAAAGTATATATGTTCTTGATCAGGATCACTAGCCGAGTCGATCTAGCCATGTCCGTCTGTCCGGATGAACGCTGAGATCTTGGAAACTATGAGAGCTAGGCTATTGAGATTTGGCGTGCAGATTCCTGAGCCTCTTACGCAGCGCAAGTTTGTTTCAGTAGACTGCCACGCCCACATTTACGCCCACAAACCGCCCAAAACTGTGGCTCCTACAGTTTTTATGCTAGAATAAAAATTTTAACTGAAATGTATTGTTCTCATCAATACCTATCGATGGACCCAAAAAAAAGTTTGCCACGCCCACAAACCGCCCCCAAACTTCAAAAAATCGTAGATATGAACGTGGATATCTCGGAAACTATCAAAGATAGAGAATCGGGATCTCAGATTTAGATTCCGTAGCTTTGTACGCAGCGCAATTTTGTTACGCGAATATGCCACGCCCACTCTAACGCCCACAAACCGCCCAAACCTGTGGCGCCCACAATTTTCATGCCAGATACAAAATTTTAACTAAACTGTATTGGTCTAGTCAATACCTATCGATTGACCCAAAAAAAAATTAGCCAAGTCCACCCTAACGCCCATAACGCTTAAATCTGTCTACCGCCGGTAGGTGGCGCATTTCAGTCTTCCTTTGCTGCTTGCTTATCTCCATTTCCCTTTGGTCCCTTTAGCTGAGTAACGGGTATCTGATAGTCGAGGCACTCGACTATAGCATTCTTCCTTGTTTTTTATCCTTTCAGAGGCTGTTTTAATTTCAGTTCGAGATTTCTTCTGTTTTGGGTATATCTTTTTGTTTACATTTCAAACTCACGAACTTAATAAAAAAAAGTTGGACGACAATAACATATGACAGCCCAATTCCGGAAAATCCTTATGTAGGGAAACATTTTCGTGAACACATTTGAAAATTGTGCGTTAATTAGTAATTTATTGGTGCATCACAGTGTAAAAGTTACCCAGTCGGACCTTCTGTTTAAGAATATAGAACTAATGTGTGTTCTACAGGCGTTCGCTTTTGTATGCTTTAATGTAAAGGGGAATGTCATGCAGGGGGATTGGCATTCTCGAACGTGTTGTTCTGGCCGGGGATTCGTTTTGCATTGCAGCTTAGTGGCAAACAAATTCGTGAGATGACTGTGAGCCAAACACATGCCCCCTATGAAAGGGACCAAAGGACATAGAGCTGTGCACTAGGCGCCGCCAATGTTGTAGCGAAAAAATCGATTGGTAGAATTGACGGTCCCCAACCATCGAATTGTCAATTGTACCCATCAAATAGTTCATTTTGCGATTACGTGAACGAAAGGGTTACTATAAAAAATAGTTAAGTAACTATAAAAAAGGGTAGAATGGTTCCAACTTATAGATTGTAGTTAAATATCTATTTTCACAGTTATCCGACCCATAAAATATAGTTAGTAAATTATTTTTATAGATAATCTATGTTTAAAATTGACAAAGTTATTAATTATATTCACAGATACGTCACTTTAGCCTGGTTATTTATAAGCAAAATAAAAACAATGTATTTTAAAAATGCCACTTTTTAACGGTGACTTCAAGCTAGCGTGGAAGTATGTTGAAGAATTTACAGAATACATGTTTTATGGAAAGTCCCAACTTTTCAGAGTATGGCTTTGAAGTCTAGGTGTAGGAGTTGGGAATTATAAACAGCACATAGGATAAAATTAGTAAAGCTATTGTTGCATATTTTTGTGTGGAAGATTTAGGATAACTATTGTGTATGGTTAATCAACTATTTACTATTGCAATAACAATACAATGTTTGCAGGGTGTTTGGACGAGTGTTTTTGAATGACGTGGATGTGAGCAACTATGGACCTGAAAGGCTTATTAGAAGGAATTCTTTTTTTCTTTACCACATCTCTCAAACATTTAGCATGCACATGGAAATATATCATGTATAATATATAAATTCATTGGTGAGCAACATGAGACTTTTAATAGCTTTTCCTAGGAATGGAAACAGCCGAGCTCGTTAATTTAGTTTATATATATATGTATATAGATTATTTGGAATTTTAGCCTATTGTCACTCTGACCTCAGTGACCCCGTCTTAAGATAAGTAGGCCTATATAAGCAGTACCAAAGCTCTTCGTATCATTCAGTTTTGTTCTGATTCTCCAATGGTCAGCATAATGAAGTCGACCTTCTTCGTGATTTCCCTCTCGTTTTTGCTCTTAGTCGAGCTGACTTTTTGCAGTGGAGGTCCAGTGGCAGGAATTACTAAAAAAGTAACCCCTGAGGACCTCGTATCGGTGATCGATACCCTTACCCATCTGATAAGTACGAAAAATGATGAATTTGAGGATATTTTGAAGAACCTTAAGGAAAACGATAAAATCATAAGCGATAAGGATGAGGAGCTCGAGAAGAAGGATAAAATAATCAAGAACTTGGAAAATCAAATCAGAACGATTTCTGAAGAGCAATCCGAAATTACCGATCAACTTCTGACCTTAAATAGAACCGACCGATGCCCCACTGACAGCCAAAGTGGCATTTACAAAGTGATAATTCCGGGACTAAGGAACTTCGAGGCTGCCTGCAATAAGCAAGGTTGGTTGACGATCCAAAGGCGTATCGATGGATCTGTAAACTTTACACGCGACTGGGAGAGTTATAAGAACGGATTTGGAGATATACGCACAGAGTTCTTCATCGGGCTGGAAAAACTACACCTGATGACAGAACAACGACCTTTTGAACTCAACATTACACTTGTCTTCGCAAATGGAACTACAACCTATGCCCATTACGCTGATTTCAAAATCGGCGATGAGGCATCTATGTATGAGATAGTAAGTTTGGGCTCGTTTGAAGGTTCAGCCGGGGACTCTCTTTACTGGAACACGAAAAAGAGGTTCTCCACTCTTGACCGGGATAACGACCGCGTTTCCAAAAATTGCGCCCAAAAGCACGGTGGTGGCTGGTGGTTCGCCGAATGTGGATATAGGTAACCTAACTAAACATAATCTCATATGAAAAATATTTATAAAAACTAATTTTATTTCAGTTCGCTAAATGGAGTTTACAGTAAGAGTGGCATTGCTCCTGAAGGGAATGGAATTTATTGGGGTACCGCTCACGGCTTCAATTACCAGGTTTCGCTGATCGCCACTGAAATGATGATAAGGCCAAGGGTCTTTTAGTTTATAGCAATCAAAGAATAAATAAAAAATATAACGAGTGCACAGCAATTTCTAGCAGTGTTCCACATTTTTAAGGGGCCGCAACAAAACGTCAAGTCCCAGCGATCTGAATTAAAACAAGAGCAGTGGCGGCGGGGAGTTTAGGGCTTGAAAGATAAATATGAACATACAATATTTATATATTATTCCAACTTGGCCGACCATTTTCTCCGAATCCTTGTGAATTTGAAAGTGGCGCATCAAAGTCAACAGGACTCTTATGTATTCATCGAAGAATTTAAATAAGTATACCAAGTTGTAACTGAGTGGTAATTTAGTGCCACAATTTTTAGCATTAAAAAATTGGTTTGTTTCACCTGTTCAGCTCGTAAAATCTTAATCAACTGTTTTCTGTGCGGATGTGTGTTTTGGAATGATGGGGATGTGGGCAACTATGGACGTGAAAGGCTTAATAGAAAGGAAATCTCTTTAGTCCTTACCACTTATCTCAATATCATGTATAATATACACGACATAAGAATCTTGACGAAACAAAAGTTAAATATATTCATAGTTTGAACTTACTTGTTGTAAACTTTGGCATCAATGGAAAGGAAATTTAAATGCCGTTTGAATGATACAATACTTTTTTTTATCATAAATCGTACAAAAAAGCAGACTGATTTTTGAAAAATTCTTTTTGTTTGGAGAAACTTTTTGCATAAAAAAATTTAAGTTTTCATGACGAGGAAAAAAGTTTAAAAAGTAGATTTTCACACAAATTCTACCTTTTCAATAAGTACTGAATGGGTTAAAAAAAAGTATTGTATCATTCAAACGGCATTTAAATAACCTTTCCATTTATGCCTAAGTTTTCTAGAAGTAAGTTCAAACTATGAGTATATTTAACATTTGTTTCGTCAAAATACTTATGCCGACCAGTGTATATACAATTATAAAAATTCGAAATCAGCTGACTGTGTCAATGTGTTTCAAAGGAAAAAAAATATGCCTGCGAATGGCTGCACTTTCGTCGAGAAGCGCAATTTAAGACTGCACAAGTCCAGCTTGATTCATAGAAAAAGAATGGTAAGTGGATATATATATTGTATATTATTTGGTTATAACTTTCCATTTCCTTATACAGGCCTTTATTGACCCCCAGGACGCAGAGCCGATCGCGGAGCCGGAGACCGTTGGCGACTTAATGAGTCTCATAGCGGACGAGTCCTTCCCTGACCTTTTTCAATAAACAGTTATATATATTAATATTCATTATCTACTTTTGTTTTGGATTGGGGCTAATTTTGAAATCGTTAAATTTTTAAATTGTGGAAGCATAAATATATTGACGAAAGTTGAGTAGTATAACAGTAGAAGAAGTAGTAGGGACAAATCTGGCCACCGAGGGCGTTTTCTACTTTTTGCTTTGCTTTTTACATTTCAACGTAAATCCCCAAAAAGCGCACGTAAAATGTAAGTCCCCGAAATGCGCATGTAAAAAAATGTACACAAATGGCTGCTGTTAAGCAACTGTTAACCGTCTGTGCTGTTGGCTTACAGCGGTGGCAGAATTAAGACTAACATTTCGGTTGAGAAATTTAGCTGGTGTGACCATCCGCCAGCAGCTGGAAAATGTAGAAAATAATATAACGATATAAATATTTATTTGAATTGAAAAGTATCGATATATTGTATTTTTATATATTTTTCACATCCCTAGGTCACGCCGACTTCCGCTCTTTTCCGACGACGACTTGCTAAGGAAAGTTGTGTTTTTCGTACTTTTTGCCAATTCACGTTTCGTGTCAAGAACCCAAGACTTAAACATGCGTTACGTGGCTGCTTACCTTCTGGCCGTGCTCGGTGGCAAGGACTCGCCCGCCAACGGCGACCTGGAGAAGATCCTCAGCTCCGTGGGCATCGAGGTCGACGCCGAGCGCCTGACCAAGGTCATCAAGGAGCTGGCCGGCAAGAGCATCGAGGAGCTGATCAAGGAGGGTCGCGAGAAGCTCTCCTCGATGCCGGTGGGCGGCGGTGGCGCCGTCGCCGCTGCTGATGCCGCCCCCGCTGCCGCCGCCGGTGGCGACAAGAAGGAGGCCAAAAAGGAGGAGAAGAAGGAGGAGTCCGAGTCCGAGGACGACGACATGGGCTTCGCTCTCTTCGAATAAGCGGCTAGATGGGCGAATATTCTGTGCAAAACACTCGCAAGGCGGGGAAGCGGCGTCCTGGAGCACCGGCCATTATTCCACATGGCCGCGGTCTACACTCAATTGTCTAGCCATCCGTTGACCATTTCTACGTAATAAAAATCTGCAGTGTTTGCACTTTATATAAACCAAGTGGAATTGTGTTTTTGTGCCGTTAAAGCGGTTATTTTCATGGTTTTTGTGCTATTTTTCTCCCAACAGTGGATCCACGTGCTGGCTAACATTCTGCTAAAGCCATTCATGTTAGATAAACAGTGGTCGGCATCGCCAATGTTAACTTAATAGCTCTGCTTAGCAGCGTTCTGCTTATAAGCATTCGTCTGGAGATCATCCTTATTAGAAAATCGAAAAATCTGACTTGTAAGTAGACTAGTAGAGCATGAATATTCTAATTGTGATTTTTTACTACTAGCAGATGAAATACTGGCCACAAGATTGTGTGAATAAGCCATCTTACCTTATATTGTTGGGGAAAATGTTGGAAAATCAGGTGTATCAATGAATAAACATTCTAACTTCAACATCAGCTTACAAAATTAGTATTTTGCAGTTTGATATACATATAGAGTTAACTTCGATATCCACCAAATGTTGACTTTTTCGTACGGCAGTACGCCGTCGATATTTCGCTCAATATTTATGATAACTACACCCACACCCAAATTAAAGTAGATCATTGTGGATTAGGATGGACATTAAGTTTTTAAAACTGTTTATTTTAATATGATTATTGGTTGAAAGTAAACCAACAGTATAACTCTAGGCTTAACTACACCGACGAATTCTACACATAAATACACCGAGGAATGCGATCATTATAACTTATTTACATCAGATTGATTAGGCCATGCCTACAATTGTATAGAATATCAGGGGGAGCACCAGGTTGTCCACCTGGTCGGTAAAGGCCTCCACCAAAGCAGAGTTCAATGCCGCGAAAATGGTAGCGAACCATTTGGCTTGGGTCATTGGGACCAAGCCAGCCATCTCTAAGAGCCAGACGGCTAACAGGATGGACACCACAAAGGCTGCGGTGCCCTCCAAGGAGCGGGAGGATTCTAGAAAGAATAAACATTAAAATAAATGGAAGTTGGTAACATCTCTGGGAACTTGTATAAAGATTGTTATAACCAAAAGAGGTTTCAATAACTCTTCACTATTATAGGTTTCGATTTAGCAATTTTTGTATAAATTAAAAGAATAAGTTGTACAAAAATTGGTTATTAATTTGATGAGATACAATTGCTCCATCGAAACCCACATACGGTCTGTAAAATGTGCATCCGAACTTACTTCCCCACTTATTGCGCCCAAGTTTGGAGCCCACTACACTGGCTGCAGTGTCTCCTACCCCAACTGCCAGTATTCCCGAGAGCAGGGCCAACGTATCGCTTCCGGAACAGGGACACGCGGTCATCCAAATGGGCATCGAGCATCCAATGAGCAGGCAGAATGGAGTCAAAGCCAATTCCCCGGCGTCCTTTTCATCTTTGAATGAACGGAAAGCATCCGCCAGACTGTCAGCAAACGGAGGAACCTTTAGGAGGCGCAGAATTTCTAGCACCACAAAAGCAGCCAATGCCACTCCAGTGGCCAAGTACAGCAAGGCGCATTCATACACCAATCCAGGGATATAGACCAGCACTATTAGCAGATGGAAGATCTTCCGCACTCGTGTGTTGGCCTTGGAGGCGCTGCCGATTTGCCAGGCTACTGTAATGCAGGTTAACACAACCAGCAGCAGATAGAAAACCAAGATGCTGAGGCGATCGCGATCCCGAAGGAGGAACTGGATCAGGGCCAACAGAGGTAGGGGCCGCGTCACGGGCATACAGGTGACAGCCAACAGGAGCTGCAGCATCCACAGGTAGAAGCGGTATGGTTTTCTCAGGGATGGAAACAAGACGAGAGCCAGGCAGAACACCAGCAGCCAAAATAGAGCGTTCTGAGGATGATAATAAAATTGATTAGTGCACATTCGTATCATGTAATTGAAAGCAATATAAATGAATTCCATTGTTCTGTAAGTAAAAGCTTACGCGGGAAGAATTTTGAAAACGTTTTGATAGGAAGATTAAAAAAGTAAATTAGTTCATTGGAAAAAGCCCAAATTTCGAATAAAATCTGAAATATCAGAACTCTTCTATACCCACCACCATAATCATGTTGAGGATCTCAAATTCATCAGTTGGCCAGGAACCGCCGCACAAAAACCCGCCGAGTTGGTGAATGGCACTCGTAGCGAAGAGTACCAGTCCCTGGACGAAAACAGAGGCCTCTCCATAGGTGAAGGATCCCTTAAAGCCTCGCATAGTGTAAATATAGATTTGCTGATACGAGGAGGTCATCAGGAATCCCACGATTACGGCGAAGGTGATGGAGGTGTCCACCAGGAGATAGAAGGCCAAACTGGTGACTACTCCAGGCAGCAGGCTCACCAGACACTTAACCAAAATACCTGTCTTAACGAAGGCATAGATGAAGAAGCAGAGGGTTTCCAGGGCCATGCCGCCAGCGGACACGGTGAGGATCCACTGCATCCTGGCCTGATCCCTGCATTTCGGCGGATCATGCAACAGGCGGACGCCCAAGGCCAGCGGCAGCAGTAGACATAACCAGCCGCCGGGTCCGGCATTGGGTCTTGAAAAGGGTCAGATAAGATTTACGAGCCATACAGATAAGGCGGAACTTTGGACTCTCCTTTCAACATTACTCACCTGGGCGCCATGGCTTTCAGACTGAAAACATCCGGACGCCTGGTGCTCCGTCGCTTATGGTGCACTCCTCCCAGTCCACTTGATTGACTGTCCGTGGAGAACCCCGATTCCGAGTGCTCACTATCCGTTTCTGGGCTCCGCATCATCAGGTGGCTCAGAACATGACTTCTGCCAAATCTGAAAGTGTTCTGTGTATCCGCAAATGGGTCAAGGTGGGGAGAAATCCCCACGCTTTTCCTGCGCACTTCGGGAAATGAATGGTGTTTTGGATGCACTGGACCAGCTGGTCGTGGGGAACTGTTGATTCGGGTTTGAAATGCACTACCGGATTTGGTGGGATCTTAAGGTGAGGTCTCACTAAACGCTGGGACGGGTGTGACCAGGTTAAACGGGGGATAAATATGCTGTTTGGCGGAAAATTTAAACTGGATTTTGAGTTACATATGTAATTTATTATTTTTTTAAATAGCGAAACAGTTTTTATAATATTTCCGTGCTCCAAAGATAATTATAATATATTTTGGAATAACAACAATAGAACAGCTCGATTTCCTATAGCCCTCCATAGCTCAGTTAAAACCCAATGTCGTAATTTCTTGTATTTATATTGTAAAACCAAACCTCATACAAATTGCATTTAGCATTAATAACATTAAGAAAATGTTGAACTACTAGGGGGAATATTTCTCGGCGCCTTAAAGCAGTCCAAACAGGTAATAGAGAACAGGTAGGACAAGAGCCGCCTTAGCTGTCGAAATTCCGGTAATGCAAACAATCAGCTTGAAGACTCCATACCAAAATGAGAGCTGCAGGGCAACGTGAAGACCCAGGAGACTAGAAAGGAAAGTATGTTAACATTTGATTGAAATTTAGTGCTTGTTACTTACATTTTGTCTTTGCGACGAGCCTTTTCCAGGTTCTTGGGCGGCTCCTTGCTAAGATACTGGCGTACTCCAAGGATCGTGTTGGCGAAGTATTCATCCCACGTCAGCTCGCCGATGTCAATGAAGAACTTCTTCTTGTCCACCAGATTCAAAGTCTTGGAAAGGGCCAGTAGACGCGTGCTGTCGAAGTGCCACTCTGTGAAGATGAACTTTTCCAGAGTATTCAGTGAGTTCCAAACGTTTTTGTGCAGGCGAACCAATCTGAAAATATATTTATTTTTTTATATTTTTAGAAACTTTGGTGAGATTCCTTAGAAAAGTCTACAAATTTACTATATTTTATTTTAGTAGGTATGTTTAGAAACAAACTTTACTAATACCAATCCTTTTCTTAAATAAATCATATCATACTTAGTCAAAATTACTTCGTTAAGGTTTTCAGCATGTTACTAGGGCAACATTTTACAAATCAAAATTTAAAGCTATGCCAAGAAAATCCATTTTATCAATTTAGAAACCCTAAATAATCACAGCTTATTAATTCTGTAAATCAGACGTAGCCCAATAGAGGTTTAAATATTTCCGTATACTCACATTGGCCTGCCGCCTCCAATCTTGGTGACCAGATCCAGAATAACAGCGGGAATGAAGTGGAACAGAATGGCGCTCAGCCGGAAGACCCAGAGGCTCTTGACCAGTCGCAGGTTGGGATACCAGACGGCGCTGTTCAACGGATACTCGTGCAGGTAGCTGTTGATCTTGTCCGCCATCAGTTCAAACCGGAAGGGCTTGTATGTGCTGGAGGTTAAATGGAAGATTTGCAGCTCGCTTGGGCGACCTCCGTTTTTCGCCTGCAGCGAGTTCACATAGTAGCCGGTTGTTATTATTCCGTTGACCACCACATCGATGGGGATGTAGTCCATAATAATGTTGGGATCCAAGGGAAGACGACGCAGAACGCCCTTGGAGGCACCCATGAAGAAGCCCTGGGGCCCGTTCTTCGAAATGGTCCATCCAGGAAGAGGTTCCTTCCAGGCAGCAGTGACTTAAGAATGACAAAAGGATGTTTTATTTTATACAGAATGGTTAAACCTTTATCAAATACTCACTCATGCTGGGACGGACGATGCCGCAGGGGAACTTGCTGGCCACATTGGCCACCTCGTGCTCCGCCAGGTGCTTGGTGAAGGTGTAGGTATTGGGGTGATCCTTGAGGAGTCTGAAGGAAAATCAATTATTGTTTACAAAATCCCTTTTAATTAACGAAGATAACTCACTTTGGTTCCAGTTCCTTGAGAGCCTCATCGTTGAGAGTCTCTGACAGCTGGATGATCTTCTCGGGATCTTCGGGCGAGGGGTATAGCTTCTCCTCGACCTTGGTGAGATAGGCATTTACGTATGCGCTGGATACGTGGACCAAAGCATCCAAATTCTTTAACTGTTGGCACAGCTCCACGACACGCCTTGTGCCCCGCAGATTGATGTTGGTGGTCTCCTTCAGGGATTGGAAGAAGTCCAAAGTGGCAGCCGAGTGGAAGACCACATTCACATTGTCAATCAGGATCTGACGATCCTCGGGCGAGATTCCCAGATTCTCCAGGCCCACATCGCCCTCGATGGGAACTATCTTGGAGAGACGCGGCTCCAACTGCAGCTCCTTGAACTTGTCGAACACGGAGTTCTTCTTCAGCTCCTCCAGTCGCTCCTTGACGTTCTTGCCCTTCTTGGCCCGCATCAGCAGGTACAGTGTGCCCACGTTGGGAACGTCCCGTAGGAGTTTCTCCACAATGGTGACGCCCACGAAGCCAGTGGCTCCTGTGATGAACACATTGCGACCCGCATAGAAGTCTGTGATGGGCGAGCTGAAATATTGAGAGTTTTCCAATGAGTTGAGCGCCTTTTATTGTGTTTATATAACTAATACGACTATATTTACAGCCGTCATAAAAGATGAACCGAACTTTCTCTCATCGCCCATTCAAATGCGGCGCTTACGACACTCGTTCACCCATAAAAACCTTCGAGGGAGGGCATCTCCACTGCTTGTCTGGCTGAAAACCAGTTTTAAGTCGTGGGTTCCGAGTTCTAAGTGCCCATTGTATATCCTCTAATATTGATATAACTAATGATTGGTTAGCAGGTGTTGACTGACGGGTCAATGCTGAATTTAAAAATCATCTTGTGGGTGTCTCTAGTTTCTTGGTACTTTGGAATAGGCTCTCGACTGGAAACTAGTCGCTCGACCAAGCAAACTGACAGATAATATGGTTTGATATGGGCTTCGTTTTTAGAAGATTGTCTCGCAGTGTCTTTTGATCGATTACTATCGGATTTAAGATACCTGAAAGCAACTCTTAGACTAGCTAATCTTACATTTTAAAGCTTTAGCATGCCGTTTCCTAAAAATATAAAAATATTTTAAAATTCTTCAAAGCTCTGGAGTATTTCATTTAAGCTCTTTCAGTTTGGGAAACCCCATATTTATTTTACTAGCAGATAATTTCCCAACAGTTTGGATCGAATTACCAAACATATTGGGGTTCCAACAAACACGCAACGTGATCATTCAATTAGCCAAGTCTGGCGCATTTCTCTTTTAATGACCTCCATCACAGTTCGCCGTCTCCAGTTTTCGTTATGCCAAATGATTTTATAATAACGATCACTGAGGATGATTTCTGTGATTTTTGCACCCCCCTCTAACGATGCGTGATATAATTTCGCATAACAAATGTCATTTGCATGCCAGCGAATGTGTTGCATTTAACTTTCATAATATGAATATGCAAAATACGAATGCAAATTTTCTTTTGAGCAATTAAAGGAGGCCCTCGAGATTGCAGACCCATAGCAAATAAACGAATAAACGCAGTTGAAGCCTTTGCAGGTGCTCATATTTACACACACGAAAAGGCAAGTCATCGTTTTGGCCAGGCTCACAGCTCAACAGCTCGTTGGTTAGCCAAGTGGAGCTTTCACTTTGTGGACTGGAGATTTGGGGGAGAAGAAAGGCGAAAACGGAAGGGACGGGTGACCCAATCAAGACAAATGGCTAATAACTCATCGAGCAGATTTGCTTAATAAAAAGCGTTTGGTTTTCAGGTTTCCGTATTACTCCATTCTTTGGTCAACTGTTTCGCTGTTGCAAAATAACTTTCTTATCACCTTAAATCAACTTCTGAGATTAGATTTTACTGTTGGCTAGTTTGGGCCTTATCTGGGATAATTAAGTGGGCCGATTTATGGTGGCAGTGCTACTTGAAATTTGTTTCAAATTAGTTTTTGGTTTGTCCAAGAACTAGCATTACCATCAAAATGTATCGTACCTAAGATATAGGAAATAAAGTATAAGGTAATATTTTTCTAAAATCCGACTTAGTGCACTCAATGCCTTGCATAATTCAATATCATTTTCAACAGTTTACCGCATTCCTTTACGACTGGCGTTAAGAACTCCCATGTCATTAGCTTGCACATAAACTTAACTGCTTGCCCACCTCGGCAATTAAGCCACCACTCGACTTTAAGTAACTGACCCTACCAACTGCAATCAACCTTGTGGTGGCCCATAAATCTCTTAGCAAATTATGATTAATGATCGTCCCGAAAATGTTTAGCCTCATATAAGGATGTGATGTATACAATATGTAATGATCTGATTCCCGTCGGTTTCTTTTGATTAAATAACCTGTAATTTTCCGCTTGATTTCCTGCTTACCAACCATATTCCATTGACGTCAGGTTGCTTAAAGAGGGACTTTCGATCTTTGGAGAGGGCTATCAAGCAGGTCAAAGCGTCAGTGTGAAAACTGGAATGCCTAGCCTTATTTGCATCTCTTTCTAGCTTTTCTATCAATGCACTAACACCTTACACAGGTAAATCAAAAGTTTCCATTGTTTTCAAATGCAGGTAACTCACAGGTGATAGGTTCTCATTGGGGAAAGTGTCCGTTCAAATGACCCACTGCCAGTTCGTAATTAAGTAGAATTAGTCGCCAACGCAAGTGCTAATTATAATAGTATGACCTCAATAACATGAACTATAGTCTGCATATTATTCTTTGAAAGCATTTTTTAATGCTGGAACTAGCTTAATGGATTGGGGTAATTCGTTGTCTAAAATGTTGTCCTATTGAATTTTGAACTAGATGATGATTAAATTTAAAATGGAATGGGTTCGTAGCCCAGTTACTGAAAAATTGTATAATAGTTAGGTTTTTAAGTGAGTGATCTGTGAAATTTGATAGTTGTTTTTAATATACTGGTCACATGCCAAGTTAAATTAAGGTATCTTTGTAATGACGGTTTTAAATTAGCCTACGAAGGTACTGTTTACTTTAGGAATTTAAAGCATTTCGAACTTTGCACTGTCTTTCTAACCTCACAAAAAGCGCTCGGAAGCGGGAAAAGAGAAAAAACAGGCCGAAAGTTGTCAAACATGCTACCAAAATTAAGTCCCACAGAAAATCACCAGAAACCGTTGTTTAGAGCCAAATTGAGTAAGACTTACCTGGCCATGGTTTCTCAGCAGGTGTGGTAATTGCCAATAATAATGCCAGTTGCAGTCTATCCGTTCGTGCCGATTATTTATTTAAGACTAAAACTCGGCTTAGAACGACCAAATTTCTCTTTTCCACGTATCGCTCTTGCTTTATCGCCTCCTCTTCTTATTAATTCCTTCTTTCTATCTTTTACTCCACTGTTTTTATTGTTGTTGCGATGCGACTGTAAACAAATTACAAACACCAGTGCAACTGCACATGTGTGTGCTCCGATGCGTGCGAGTGTGAGTGCGGCAGCTAAATGGGCGAGTTTATCTGTATCTGCGATCCTCCGGTTTTTGAACGTTAGCCGGCAACAGTAAAACTTCAACTGAATCTTTATGCCGTCAATGGCCACAGAAATGTGCTCGGCCACAAGATCGTCGACTACGATCGTAAACCAGTTACCAGTGGCGTCCCAGTAAAGGGGTCTCTCCCATAATTTATCGACACTCACTGAATTATCTCAACGAAGAGATACAGAAAGAGAGACCCCTATAGATACATTTTTCACTTTTTGCTATAGATACTTTCTCATTATCTATGTATGTGGTCTAATTTCTCTCCTCTCCTTAAAAATTTGGCTTGCCAGCGCTCGTTGCGGAAGAGTGTGGAACTAATATTATAAACTCCAGATTACTTTTATTTTAAAATGTAGGTTCCACATTTTTCCGCCAGAGGTAATGGCAGAACAGAAATGCCAGAATTTACATGTCTCATATGTAGATAGCAAGTATAGTCAAGTTCAAAATATAGTGCTAAAAAGTATGCTACACAACATTTTTACTGGAATTCAAATTTCACAAAGGCAATTCAGCCAAAGCACACTGGGCCATAAAGTAAATTTTTTGGACAAAAATCTATAATTTCTTTCCTGGGATAGTTAGGAGGATGCAGTTTCTTGCTTTTTTCTCTTAAAAGATTGAACTTTTCAACGAACTAAGAGAAACAATTTATTGGATGGTATAGATTATTGCATGGTATAGATAATCTAAGCCAAAATCGGAAAATTTTACGTACTTTTCGGTTTTTTATTTTAAAAAAAAATAGCTAGAAGACGCACTCAATCCATTTTCATACACGATTAAGTATGAGAGAAAACAAATAAAAAAAAATTAACACCACTATAAAATATTATGTCGTTTAAGATTTATGAACCGTTACTTTCGGAGGCTCCCACCTCAACGTTTATTAATTAATCGACCTTACAAATATTCTATTTTTTTTCTTGTTATCTCTTTAGATTCTTATAATCAAATTATTAAAAAAATGTTTGTATAATATTGTTTTCAATTTGTTTAATGTTAATTTGACATAATCTGAAGTCATCACAAAAGAATGCCACATTTATATATGTATAATTTATTTTAGTTCTCATCCGAAAGAAGTACAAGAAATTCAGCATACCTTTAGACATACTTAAGTCCTCCCTTATGAAAATTTTTTAGAGACTAGCCAAAAAAGTTTATATTTCTCTTTTCGAAATATCGATTGTTTGGTTTCAGAAATAAAAGAAGAATGAAAAAAGAAGATTTTAGATGTGAGGCAAACTAAAATCAAATATTGGCGCGCAAAACGTACATTAAACCTGAAGAAAAAAAATTACGGCATACTTTTTGGCATTCTTAGTAAAGCTCAACAAAATGGTTCGACTTCATATTAAGCCTTCAATTAAAACTAAAATTACTGAAAACTAAGAAAAAACCGCATCGAGTCGGCGATGAGCGATTTTAGTAAATTAATCAAAGAATTTATTTTTGATGTAATGACTCCATTTTGGGGATGGCACTCAAAAGCACTCGAAAAGCAAAGTACTTATTTGCTAAAAAAAAGCAGTACAAATATTTAATGAATTTTTTACTTTACGGTAAAAGAAAACTACTTGCCCGAATTCTTTGAAACTTTGGCATAAATTAGTTTAATGTATTATAATTTAATTAATAATTTTCTTTAAAAAAAAAACGTATTTTTGGCCAAAAATTGGATCGGCTGGCCGCAAAGGAATACAATTAAAAATGTCTGTGTCGCCTTCAGCTTTGATGCTTAGTCACAAAGTACAAAGTGATTAAATCTGAGTCAGTCAGCTTAAAAAAATGACAGATCATCCAAATAAAAGGGGGAAAAATGATATCTAAAATTAAACAATTAAACAAAAGCTTAAGATAGTACGAGGGAGAATGAGAAATGCAAACAGAAATGCGAATTTTACTACTTATCCAAAATAATGAAGCACATATATTATTATTTAAATGTTTTTATATTTTGGAATCTGGCTTACAAAGGCTTTTGAGCAGACTTGTGTTAGCAGTACGTTGAATATTTCCAGTCAAAACAAAATTGTAACCAAAATTTATAAGGAAAGGGAGTTCAGATTTGTGAATCGGTGAATCGGTACTTCAAAGACACAAAATGGTTTTAAAATGGAGCTTATAAAATTTCACATTCATTAAACAAATCGTAAAGTGCCGTGCTACAATCAATAACAAGTTTCGCGATCGGCTTCTTAGTTACAGGCATTTTAAAGCTATTAAAATCCTACATATGTAAAATTTTATAAAATAATTGTCAATTACAATTATAGTGTCAAGAATAGCGTTATCTTGTTTATCCTAGAAAATTGTATGTAGGTTTTTGAAAGCTTGAAAAATGTCTGTAACTAAGAAGCAGATCGCGAAACTTGTGATTGATTTAATATTTTATATTTAAATTAATAAAATACAAACTTCTTCGACTTGTCATTCGGGTGAGGCAGACATTGGCTTTATGGGCACTGGAAGAATGTGCATGTCAAATTTAAAATTTTATACCCGCATATACTGAGTAAGGCCATCGACTAAAGCGTTTTCTCTTAATTGGATTCGAAAAAGTGGGCGCCATATCAACTGCTTATATGTTTTGGCGTAGCACTCTGGAATTATTTTTAATATAATTATAGTTATATTTTTATTTTTTGGTGTAACTGAGCTATCAACTTAGCTTCTTTACAAAAATTCCGTCTCAAATCTGTTCAGCGCGTTATCGTTCTCTCTTGATTTTCTGTGCGGTGACTAAGGACGATGTGCTGTCGAGCTCGGATATAAAAGGGCTAGTCCTCGGAATTGGCTTCAGTTCCAAAATACGAATCATAATGAAGTTACTGGTAAGTAAATTAGTCCGTTAAAAAGTGTCACTAACATAACGGATTTACCCTTTAGATAGTTTTTGTTGCTTTGTTTGTCGTTATTATGGTCCTTCCCCAAGACGCGCTTTGTGGACATCATCATTATTATTATTGCTGTAGAAGCGTTGCTGATGGCAGGCAAAAGGAGTGCTTCTGGTGGCGACCTGGCCACCGCCATCGCCATCACCACCACCATCTGCATCATCACCATCGTCATCACCACGGAAGATTTAGGAGTACGAATATTCTTAGTTTAAAAGGACGCGTTCATGTTCATTGTTTGAAAAACAAGAACGAAAGCCATATTCGAATGCCGCGATTATGAAATACTTACTCCCACAACCAATTTTTAAGGAAATATAACTTCGATTAGGGGAAGAAACATAGATGTTTAAATTTATATCTACTTTACATTTCTACCTTTTACATACTTATCAACGAATGCTACACCCTTTTACTAGTAACGGGTATCCAAATTCACGATAGATGGAAACGAACAATATTATTAAAATTTTTGACAATTATAATTGTAGTAATTTTTAGTTATTTACAAAAACAATGTTGATAGGTTGGTGGGTATTCAGTTCTGAAACGTTCTACTACATTTGTTGATGGGTTTTTTACCTTTTTTGAATAACTATTTACCCGTTTTTTGAATAACTATTTTAAAACAGAACTTTTTCGTCGCTTCGAAAAATTGTCAACGTTTCAACTTTCAAATAAGCGATAAGAACCCGTCTATTGATCGGGGAGTGAGTCGTATTCCAGAGTGACTCAGCAATTTGTTGCAAACAATTTCAGTTGGCACTAGCCGTGCTACGACACTTATACAACTTCATTTTTCCAAAATCAACCTAAAAACGATGTTTGGAATTTACTGTTTTTGAAGACGAATTGCCTTAAAAACAATTGCCTTAAAACATTTACAGAAATAACATATTAAAGAACAAGAGAAAACGCTATAGTCAACGCCCACGATAACGCCCACAAACCGCCCACAAACTTCAAAAAATCGTAAATATGAACGCGGATTTCTCGGAAACTCTAAAAAGTAGAGAATTGGTATTTCAGATTTAGATTCCGTAGCCTAATACGCAGCGCAAGTTTGCTACGCGAATATGCCACGCCCACACCCTAACGCCCACAAACCGACCAAGTCTGTGGCGCCCACAATTTTCATGCTGGATAAAAAATTTTAGCTGAAATGTATTAGTCTCGTCAATACCTATCGATTGACCAAAAAAAGAGTTTGCCACACCACTCTAACGCCCAAAACTCTTAAATCTGTCTACCGCCCACATAACCATATATTGAGATCACGGGTAGGTGGCGCATTTCAATCTCGCTTTGCTGCTTGCATATCTCCATTTCCCTTTGGCCCCATTTAGCTGAGTAACGGGTATCTGATAGTCGAGGTTTTCGACTATAGCGTTCCTCCATGTTTAAATGTTTATATATTGAAATCTGGCTTGCAAAGGCTTTTGTGTCAAAACAAAATTTTCACATAAATGTATAAGGGAAAGGAGTTCAGAACCTCCTTTCCTTGTAGATTTGTGAATCGGTATCTGGAAAAAAATTAACTTCTTCAAAGACACAAAACGTTTAAAAAGTGGACCTTATATAATTTCATATTTATCAAACAAATCGAAAGGTACCGTGTGTCTAGCCGTGCTACTAAACTTTTATTTATTTAAATTAATAAAATACAACATTTTTCGACTTGGATTTCGGTAAAAGCATACATTGGCTTTATAGGCAATGAGTCAAAATAACTTAAACAAAGATTACGATATAGTCTGCCTGTATATATACACATTAGGGTGATCCCCATTTTTGGGCATTAAAGCTTTTAAGAAAAATCAGCGATTTAGCTTGAAAGAGTTTTACTCATACGTACTAGCGTCTTTGAACAAAATTTTACTTTAATTTATGTGGCGTAGATTACAACCAAAAACAAGAGAGTACGCTATGGTCGAGTACCTCGACTATCAGATACCCGTTACTCAGCTCAAGGGACCAAAGGGAAATGGAGATATGCAAGCAGCAAAGCGAGATTTAAATGCGCCACCTACCTACAGAAGACAGATTTAAGCGTTATGGGCGTTAGAGAGGGCGTGACAAAATTTTTTTTGGGTCAATCGATAGGTATTGACGAGACCAATACATTTCAGTTGAAATTTTTTATCTAGCATGAAAATTGTGGGCGCCACAGGCTTAGAGTGGGCGTGACACTCTGCAAACTTGCGCTGCGCAGGAATCTCAGGAATCTGCATGCCTAATCCCAGTATTGTAGCTCTTATAGTTTCCAAGATCTCAGCGTTCATACGGACAGACGGACAGACGGACATGGCTAGATCGACTCGGCTAGTGATCCTGATCAAGAATATATATACTTTATGGGGTCGGAAACGCTTCCTTCTGCCTGTTACATACTTTTCGACGAATCTAGTATACCCTTTTACTCTACGAGTAACGGGTATAGTTTTAGTTTTTTGGTCTCCTTTACTTTAAAAATGATTCCAACAAAGTCAATAATTTGACAAGGCCCAAAACGGAAAAAAATATTTTTAGACTACGTTATAACTGGAATATGTGTGGTATGGGTAATTTTTTAGTAAACTTTAAGAC
Source organism: Drosophila subpulchrella (assembly GCF_014743375.2). NCBI lineage: Eukaryota > Metazoa > Arthropoda > Insecta > Diptera > Drosophilidae > Drosophila > Drosophila subpulchrella. The sequence continues at coordinate 2,420,143 of NC_050611.1, read as the reverse complement.
TTTATGTTTCCTAAAATAACATTTTTAGTTTTTGAACCCATTTGGTGTACACTAATGTGAACCATACTTAAGAGTAAGAAAAAAATTATAATTTTGTAGACCACCCTAATGTAGATTGAATTTAAAAATGCTCGTCATGACTCAGATATATATGAAAATGATATATATAAATAGGACAAACGATTGTAATTTTGGGAATTTACCATTCTTTAGATATACAAAATGTGATGTAGGGCTTATTTTTAGAAAATAGTTTTGCAAATAGCTACGAAAAAACAAGAGAGTCGATGCCATCGACTATCAAATTACTCAGCTAGGGCGAGTGAGAGGGAGATGGAGATATGCGACTGTTCACAATTGCACACCCCACAACGCCGCCACCTAGCGTTGATTTCGTTATTTGCTTTTAAATTTGAAGATAGATATTGATAATCAAAACAAAATTGCATTTTACCAAACACTTTTTCAAAATCATCAAACATGTGGGCGCTAGACAGGTTTTTGCGTGGGCGTATGGGCGTTAGAGTGGACGTGACACCCTAAATCAAACTTGCGTCCCAGAACCTCAAGAATCGGCATGCCAAATCCTTTCTAGCTTTTAAGGTAACCGAGATTTCAGCGTTCATACGGACGGACAGACGTACATGGCTAGAACGAATAGAATATATGTACTTTAAAGGGTCGGAAACGATTCGTTTTACTTGTTACGCACTTTTCTACGAATCTAGTATACTCTTCTACCTTACTAGTAAAAAACATAGTTCACGTCGTCATTGTCCGACCTGAAAACCCTAATGTCGCTAAGGACCCTTACAAAGACATATAATGGTTTAATCTAAAGAGTAAATCCATTATATTATTCATATACTGAGCTATCAACTTAGCTTCTTTACTAAAAGTCCGTCTCTAATCGGTTCAGCGCGTTAGCGCTCTCTTTTGATTTTCTGTGCGGTGGCGCCGGACGATGTGCTGTCGACCTCGGATATAAAAGGGCTAGTCCTCGGAATTGGCTTCAGTTCCAAAATACGAATCATAATGAAGTTACTGGTGAGTAAACTAGTCCGTGAAAAAGTGTCCCTAACATAATGGAATTACCCTTTAGATTGTTTTTGTTGCTTTGTTTGTCGTTATTATGGTCCTTCCCCAAGACGCGCTTTGTGGACATCATCATCACCATCATCATCATCATCATCATCATCATCGTCATCGTGATTGCTGTAAAAGCGTTGGTGATGGCAGGCAAAAGAGGTGCGCCTTGTGCCGATCTAGCCACCGCCACCGCCATCACCACCACCATCATCATCGTCATCACCACGGATGATTTTCGGAGTACGAATATTCTTAGTTTAAAAGGATGCATTCGAATGCCTCGATTATGAAATTCAACTTACTCTCACAACCAATTTTGAAATAAATATAACATCGACTAGGTAAAGAAACACACCTTGTGTTTCACAAATAAAACGTAATATTGGGGATATTCAAAAATATTCACCCGTTTTTTGTATAACTTTATTAAAACGTTACTTTTTCGTGGGCCACCCAATACATATGATCCAAGGCGTCGAAAGAACGCCTTTTGAAATGTGCGATAAAAAATCGACTATCGAACAGGGAGTGAGTCGTATTCCAGAGTGACTCAGCAATTTGTTGCAAACAAATTCAGTTGGCACTAGCCGTGCTACGACACTTATACAACCTCATTTTTTCCAAAATCGACCTAAAATCGATGTTTGGAATTTACTGTTTTTGAAGACGAATTGCCTTTAAAAACAATTGCCTTAAAACATTTACAGAAATAACATATTAAAAAACAAGAGAAAACGCTAGTCAACGCCCACGATAACGCCCATAAACCACCCACAAACTTCAAAAAATCGTACAAATGAACGCGGATATCTCGGAAACTCTGCCACGCCCACACCTTAACGCCCACAAGCCGACCAAGTCTGTGGCGCCCACAATTTTAATGCAAGATATAAAAATTTTTGCTGAAATGTATTAGTCTCGTCAATACCCATCGATTGACCCAAAAAAGAGTTTGCCACGCCCACTCTAACGCCCATAACACTTAAATCTGTCTACCGCCCACATAACCATATATTGAGATCACGGGTAGGTGGCGCATTTCAATCTCGCTTTGCTGCTTGCATATCTCCATTTCCCTTTGGCCCCATTTAGCTGAGTAACGGGTATCTGATAGTCGAGGTCCTCGACTATAGCCTCCTTGTTTAAATGTTTATATATATCTAAATCTGGCTTGCAAAGGCTTTTGTGCAGACATGTGTAATAATAATACATTTTTATAAGGAAAGGAAGTTCAGAACCTCCTTTCCTTGTAGATTTGTGTTGTGAATCGGTAATCGTATCTGGAAAAAAATTACTACTTCAAAGACACTAAACGTTTATAAAGTGGACCTTATATAATTTCATATTTATCAAACAAATCGAAAAGTACCGTGTGTCTGCCGTGCTACTAAATTTTTATTTATTTAAATTAATAAAATACAAACATCTTCGACTTGGCATTCGGGTGAAGCAGACATTGGCTTTATAGGCACTGGAAGAATCTGCATGTCAAATTTGAAATTTTATACCCGCATATACTGAGTAACGGGTATCTAAAAGTCGAGGCCATCGACTATAGCGTTTTCTCTTAATTGGATTTGAAAATGTGGGTGCCATATTAATTGCTTATAAGTTTTGGCGGAGCACTCTAGAATTATTTTTAATATAATTATAATTATATTTTTATTTTTTGTGTAGCAATCGAAAAATGAGTCAAAATAACTTAAACGAAGTATTTAGTCTGCCTCTATGTATACACATAAGGGTGGTCCCCATTTTTGCGCATTAAGGCTTTTGCAAAAAAAACGTTTTGGGGTCAGCGAATTAGATTCAAAGAGTAGTACTTATAGGTACTGACGTCTTTGAAGAAGAAGATTGCAAGCAAACATTTGTTTTTTGGTCTCCCTTACTTTTGAAATGATTCCAACAAAGTCAATAAGTTGACAAGGCTCAAAACGGAAAAATATATTTTGGACTACATGCAACTGTAGTATGTGTGGAATGAGTAATTTTGAAGTAAACTTTAAGACTTCATGATTCCTAAAAGAAAATGTTTATTTTTTGAACCCATTTAGTATACACTTAAGTGAACCATACTTAAGAGTGAGAAAAAATTATAATTTTGTAGACCAACCTAATATACATTTAATTTTAAAATGCTCGTCATGACTCAGATATATATGTTCGGAAACTCCCAATCGCAATACAAATGAATAGGACAAACGATTTGAATTTTGGGAATTTACATTTCTTTAGAAATACAAAATGTGTTGTAGGGCTTATTTTTGGAAATATTTTTGCAAATAGCTAGGGAAGAAAAAAAAAAAGAGAGTCGATGCCATCGGATAACAAATAACCATTACTCAGCCAGGGGGAGTGCGAGGGAGGCATGCGACTGTTCACAATTGCACACCCTGCAAAGGCGCCACCTAGCGTCGATTTTTTTATTTGCTTATAACTTTGAAGATATGTAGATATCACTGTGGACGGCAGTACACGTAGTGGCGAAGCGCGCAAGAGAGCGTGCGAAGACAACTACTATATATAGCCGCAGAATTGAAAATCTGCAATAATGGTCTGATCGCAACGAAGATTGCATACCAAGACTTTCGAAATATAGATTTGTTTGAGAGAAAAAGCGGTGAAAGTGTAAAAGTAAATATTTAGAAAATTGGAGCTGCTGGATACGGTGGGGATAAAAGCCCCCGGCTGTTTGGCTATTTTTATTCTTACTGACAATACGCATCGAATGACATCTCATTTGTTGAAATCCGATGTTCCGTTGAAAAGTAATTTAAAAAACAAGATTTTCTTCTTCTTCCCAAAATGAAAATGTTTGTCCCTTTGTTTGTGGGTTTGTATGCTTCCCATCTTAGGTTTAGGGTTTTGGAAACCCTATGGGTGTATAAAGCAGCTTGAAATAGAAAACGTTTGTTCTACGACTTTTGGAAAAACCCGCTAGTTTAGCGGGAAATAAAAAAAAGGCCAGATTTAAAATGCTTATAGTATCTAAACAACTAATGCTACAGAAACGTGCTATATATCTCTTAAAAGATAAATACTCTTCATACAGTAAAATTGTCTGAATATAATAGATTTAGAGTTATGATAAAAAGTTATTTTTTAAAACCACTTTTTGACTATTTTCTCAAAATTGAGTCGAACGATTTCTTTTTAAATTTAAAATCATACAGCCCTTGAGATTCCTCAACTTTTGATTTATAACACTCTTTGGCTTAAAAATTACCGTTTGGAAGATATTAAGCGATAAAAAGTGCAACTCGTTTCAGCTCCGTATACGAAATATTTCATACTTATTGGAATAAACAAGAAAAAAACCAATTTGATGAATAATATTCTTATTAGATTTTTTCAAACGGAAAATCTGTTATGGTTTAAGGGTCCTTTACTTGCAAGAAGAAGAACCACTTTGGAAAAACCCGCTAGTTCGGCGGGAAATGTAAGAAACGACATATTTCTCTTGGAATCTAAGACTATACAGCCCTTGAGATTCCAAACATGTGCTATTAAAATAGGTAATTGAAGCGATAAAACTTGTTGTGCCTAATTTAAGGTGGCGTTCAGCTAAGATTAGGGGTCGAATCTGTGTGTTTGGTTTTTCAATAGCCAAGCTATATGGGACCGCCTCCTAGTCATGGTATTGGGGTACTTAAACTCTTGAGCAAAAAAAAACTTCTGATATCAAACAAAAACACCTCTTAACGAGGTAGAAAGCAGTGGCGAACGCGCCTCTAACAAAAATTTCTGATATCAACAATTGTGACGAAAAATGATATTACATTCGATAAAATAAATAAACTATATTAAATTTATGTATTCGGCACGCTACAACAGAAAATTTACATGTAGGTAAATAAATATGAACTGTTGCGGGCCGAATACATAAATTTAATATAGTTTATTTATTTTATCGAATGTAATATCATTTTTCGTCACAATTGTTGATATCAGAAATTTTTGTTAGAGGCGCGTTCGCCACTACTTTCTACCTCGTTAAGAGGTGTTTTTGTTTGATTGATAATCAAATCAAAATTGCAACATGTAGGTTTTAGCGTGGGCGTATGGGCATTTGTGGGCGTGGCACCCTGCTGAAGCAAACTTGCCTCCCAGAACCTCAAGAATCGGCGTGCCAAGTCCCAACATTCTAGCTTTTAAGGTTTCCGATATTTTAGCGTTCATACGGACGGACAGACGTACATAGCTAGATCGAATAGAATATATACATATATGTACTTTATAGGGTCGGAAACGCTTCGTTTTACCTGTTACGAGTAAAAAACATTGTCCACGTCGACAATGTGCGACCTGAGGACCGTAATGTCGCAAAGGACCCTAACAAAGAAATATAATGGCTTAAAGACAATCTAAAAAGTAAATCCATTAGGTTATTTGAAACTGAAGACGATTTCGAGGACTATTCTCCAGCTTGACAACGATTCGGCGCGTCGTTAAAAATGTTGCCAGCTACCGCCACACTGTAAACAAAAAGGAACGACTTTCATATACTGAGCTAATAATTTAGCTTCTTTAGTAAAAGTCCGTCTCTAATCATGTTCGGCTAAGCGTTAGCGTTCTCTCTTGATTTTCTGTGCGGTGGCTAAGGACGTTGTGCTGTCAAGCTCGGATATAAAAGGGCTAGACCTCGAAATGGGCTTCAGTTCCAAAACACGAATCATAATGAAGTTACTGGTGAGTAAACTAGTCCGTGAATAAGTGTCACTAACATAATGAATTTACCCTTTAGATTGTTTTTGTTGCTTTGTTTGTCGTTATTATGGTCCTTCCCCAAGACGCGCTTTGTGGACATCATCATCACCATCATCATCATCATCATCATCATCGTCATCGTCATCATTATTGCTGTAGAAGCGTTGGTGATGGCAGGCAAAAGAGGTGCTCCTGGTGCCGCCCTCGCCATCACCACCACCACCATCATCATCACCACGGATGATGGATGCTGAAGAATGCATTCTTTGTTTTAAATAAAAAAAGGAACGCCATATTCGAATGCCTCGATTATGAAGTACAACTTACTCTCACAATAAATTTTGAAATAAATATAACTTCGATTAGGTGAAGAAACATAGATGTTAAAATTTGTTCATGGGTGATTTACCTTGGGCCCACAGGGTTGGTTTCCACAAATAAAACGTAATATTGGGGATATTCAAAAATATTCACCCGTTTTTTGTAAAACTTTATTAAAACGTTACTTTTTCGTGGGCCACCCAATACATATGATCCAAGGCGTCGAAAGATTGCCATTTTGAAATGTGCGATAAAAAATCGACTATTGAACGGGGACTGAGTCGTATTCCAGAGTGACTCAGAAATGTGTTGCAACCAAATTCAGTTGGCATTAGCCGTTCTACGACACTTTTTATATAGTTATAAATTAAATATTTTCCAAAAATCTACCTAAAAAAAATGTTATTAATTTCCTGTTTTTAAAGACGAATTGCCTTAAAAGCAATTACCTTAAAACATTTACAGAAATAACATACGTAACTATTACATTTTAGTTAACATTTTATATGTAGCATGAAAATTGTGGGCGCCACAGGCTTGGGCGGTTTGTGGGCGTTAGAGTGGGCGTGGCATATTCGCGTAAGAAACTTGCGCTGCGTACAACACAACGGAATCTAAATCTGAAATCCCAATTCTCTATCTTCGATAGAGATATCCGCGTTGATAGTTACGATTTTTTTAAGTTTGTGGGCGGTTTGTGGGCGTTAATGTGGGCGTGGGTCAGTCGATAGGTATTAATGAGAACAAATCATTTCAGCTAAAATTTATATTTTGGGCGGTTGAGTGGGCGTGGCACCCTGCTGGAACAAACTTGCGCTACGTAGGACGCCCAAAAATGTACATGCCAAGTCCCAACACTCTAGCTCTTATAGTTTCCGAGATCTCAACGTTCATACGGACAGACAGACAGACGGACATGGCTAGATCGATTCGGCTAGTGATCCTGGACAAGAATATATATACTTTATGGGGTCGGAATGTTGACTTATCGTCCGGAGTACCGACTGAAACTGGTAGTGCAGCCGTAAATGCCGTAGTACCAAAACCTGTCACATGCGTGGTACCTAAAACAGTCACCTGTGTACCGCATCGGAAACAAATTTTTGTTTCTCGGCTAAATCCTGACCTTTCATCCCTGGACATTACGGCCTATATCCGTAACAAAGTTCAGATTGATGATCTAAAGGTTGAACGATTTAATTTTCCATATGCTAGGGAAGTATCATCTTTTAAGATCGGTGTTCCCTGTGCTCATTTTGCAACTATGTGCTCAGCCAATTTTTGGCCTGTTGGCATTTTTGTTAAAAAGTACGAAGCTAAAAAAAAAAAAATTCGTTCAAAGGAAGTTGGAAATCCCTTTAAAGAGCCATCCACATCTACATCCTCATCTATCTCAAAAAACTAGATTCTTTTCTTCAGCTTTATTATCAGAATACAAGAGGTTTACAAAGTAAGTTGACCAAATTGTATACTGATGGTTTTTCCTTGTCTTCCCATGTTATTGTTTTTACTGAAACCTGGTTAAGCCGTAACTTCTAAGTTCCGAAGTTTTTCCAAGTAAGTACACAACTTACAGGCTTGATCGTCCGTCCCGACGTGGAGGTGGAGTTTTAATTGCAGTTGACTCAGAATTAACGTCTGAAGTAATAACGTCCGACGAAATAAATGACATTGAATTTCTGTGTATAAAACTATCCCTTCCGGGTATTTCTATATATATAACATGTTCATATATTCCGCCATCATCGGAATTCCCGACATATGCGAATCATCTGTCCGCTATCCAGTTTATTTCAAGTAAACTATCAGATAGGGATCAGTTAATAGTTTTAGGTGACTTTAATATACCTAGGGCGACATTGGTCCACCGTCGAAACCTCAAATATATTGTTACCTTCAACGCAGCATGATTTTCTTGACGGTTTGCTTGATATTTCATTGTCTCAAGTAAATCATGTATTAAATTTCTTAGGACGATTACTGGATCTATGCTTTGTTTCCAGTCCAGATTGTGTCTGCATAGCTAGAACCTCTGCAATTACTTTACCAGAAGACCCTTATCACCCAACGCTAGAGCTGACTATTGACACGGGTACAAAAGTGTATGAAGTATCTGAAAAAATAGCTAAACGCATCCCCTGCTTTCGTAGAGCGAACTTTGCACTCATTAATAGCCTTATAGCTTGCTCGGATTGGTCCAATCTGTACTTAAGTACTAATATAAATGAAGCGGTTAATATATTTTATAACATATTAAACGAAGTTTTTGATACATGCGTTCCTACGTATTATCCTAAAATTTCAAACCAACCTCCGTGGTTTAACAAAGAGCTGGCACGACTTAAAAATGTAAAGTCTAGACTCTACAAAAAGTTTAGAGCTTCAGGTTCACAAGCTGCCTTTTCCCGATACTTAAGTGCTCGGTCTGATTTCACCGTGCTTAACGCCCAGTGTTATAAAAACTATTTAGCTCGTTGCAAGACCCAGTTTACACTGGATCCAAAACAGTTTTATAATTTTGTTAACACAAAGCGTAAATCTTCTAGTTACCCATCATCACTTAAATTTGAAAATTCGGCTGCTAGCACTGATCAAGCCATAGCCGATCTTTTTGCACAGTTTTTTCAAACCACCTATTCAACATCAAGTCCTCCAGATCAGTCTTACCCATATGTCATTCCTAAATCAAACTTTATTTGTTGTCCTGTTATAAGTAAAAGCTCACTTCTTTTAGATTTGCAAAGGGTCAAACCAGTCTACTCTCCGGGTCCTGACGGAGTCCCTGGATGTGTGCTTAGGTATTGCGCTGAGACTTTGTGTAGACCATTGCACAAACTGTTTACTTTGTCTTTAGAAACATCCGATTTCCCACACAGATGGAAGGAATCGTTTGTTATCCCGCTTCATAAAAAAGGGAGTAAATTGAACGCATGTAATTACAGAGGTATTTCAAAGCTATCAGCAATACCGAAGCTCTTTGAGAACATTATTACGCCTCATTTACAACACAGTTGTAGGTCCCTTATTTCCTCTTGTCAACACGGATTTATAAAACGTAGGTCAACGACAACCAACCTTTTGGAGTTTACTTCATTTGTTATAGGAGGTTTTAGAAAAAATCGTCAGACTGATGTGGTCTACACTGATTTTAGTAAGGCGATTGATTCTGTAAATCACCCGATTTTAGTCCGGAAATTGGACCTTTTAGGGTTTCCAGGTGATTTTCTTAGGTGGATTTTAAGTTATTTGAATGATAGGACTCAAAGGGTCATTTTTAAAAACTCTTTGTCATCCCTAATCCGAGTTACTTCCGGTGTACCACAAGGAAGTCATCTTGGTCCGCTCCTGTTTACATTATTTATAAATGACCTTCCATTAGTCTTAACGAAGTCACGGGTTCTTATGTACGCAGATGACGTTAAGTTGTGCCTGCAATATAATGACCCCGCACAAAGTTTAGCTTTACAATCGGATCTAAATGCATTTCAAACATGGTGCATGGATAATGAATTGAATTTAAATGGTTCTAAGTGTAAACTAATGACCTTTTTTCGTGTCAGCCCCCACTACTCAACGTATACTTTGAGTGGTTGTGCGTTAGATAGGATAACGCATGCTGACGACCTTGGAGTCTACATGGATCCTAGACTTAAATTTTCCGATCACATTACTACTATGGTAAATAAAGCCAGGGGCGTGCTTGCGTTTATCAAAAGGTGGTCGAAGGAATTCGATGATCCCTATGTCACAAAGACCTTGTTTATTTCATTAGTCCGACCAATTCTTGAGTACTGCGCTCCTGTTTGGAGTCCCCAATATGGGGTGCATATAGACCGGATTGAGTCTGTGCAAAAAAACTTCTTAATATTTGCCTTACGGAGACTTAACTGGGATACAAGCCTAATACTACCATCCTACTCTAGTAGACTACTTCTAATTAACTTACCATCGTTAGCTAACCGTAGAACTATGCTTGGTATTACGTTTATTAGAAATCTTATTCATGGTGATGTTGAGAGTCCCGAGTTACTGGGTCGCCTGCATTTTAATGTGCCAAATAGATTCACTAGAAACTATATTCCTTTAGTATTAAATCACTGTATCTCTAATTACGCAATGCATGAACCTTTTAGAGTACTTTGCAATGATTATAATAGACTATATCATCTAATATCTACTACTGACTCACTTCCTATCTTTAAATCAATAATACTATCCTCTCTAGTAACTAATTAGTTTAACTTGATGTATTTTGTCTATTCGTGTATTGACCTGTATTTTTAATTGTCTATTGTTATATTGTCCTTTTCTTTGTCCGCGATTATGTTTACTCGCCCAAAACGGTGATGGGCTCCGCGCGTAACAAGCTTTGCTTGGTGTCGTAGGGCCACTTGTTTGTACTGACCATAGTGCATCAACGTCCAAGAATCGTGATCGTTGATCCATAACAAATCTTTCTGTAATCCAGTTGATTTCTTAGATAACAATTTACTATCGTCTTGCTCCTGGCTCGTGGGCTCGTTGTAGTGATAGCATAAATGAGACGGCTTGAAGTCATGAGTCCCACAAAAGGAGGTCTAAAGATCGGATATGTTGGATCTCTTTTTGTTGTGGAAGTTGTGGTCGGTTCCGACGTTGAAACTGTAGTCGGTTCCATTGTAGTGTACTCCGTTGGTGAAGTTGTGGTGGACTTTGTTGTGGAAGTTGTGGTGGCTTCTGTTGTTGTTCTGCCGTGTTTGGTTCCGTTTCTGAAGTTGTGGGGAACTTTGTAGTTGAAATGATTGGTTCCTCTGTTGTTGTTGCGTCGTATGATATCGAAACCGATTGAGGATAACGAATTTATATATTAATTGATATTTACAACATATATGTTAACATATAAATAAAACAGCAATTCTAGGCAGACTTTCGCAAAAGGCGGCATTAGAAATGTTCAAATTTTCTAGATTTTCACTTTTACACTTTCGCCGCTTTTTCTCCCAAATCAATAAATTTTTTATAAGTCTTGGTATGTAATCCTTTTTGCGATACCTTTATAATGATGTATCACTCGTAACGATCGGACAATCACAGTAGATTTTAATTTCTTCGTGTATATATAGTAGTAGACTTTGCACACTCTCCTGGTGCGCTTCGTCACTACGTGGACTGCCGTCCACAGTAATATGACCAAACACTATGAAGCTTTTTATACCCGTTGCAGCAAATCGGCTGTTTTCACCAACACACTACATCTATCTGCCTTTTATCTGTCACATACATTCCAACGAATATAATATACCCATTTACTCTACAAGTAACGGGTATAAAAAGAAAATGCGGAGTGTAATAGTAATTCTTTACCTCTACGCGAAGGTATACTTATTTTAAAGATAATATTTTGGTTAAGAGAATAAAGGGTATCTCATAGTTGAGGCATTCGAATAAAGCGTTCCTTCTTGTTTTCTAATATGATCTAATAATATCACACTTACAATAATATTGGCTTTATATTAGTATCTCATTAACAAGCATATCGGTTTTATATTAATATCTCGTTTACAATAATAATGTTTTAATAATTTTAAATCGTTAAATTATTGATTTTAGAAATAACGTTTTTTCCATTTTTGAATAATATTACCAAGAGAAGATGCGAAATTGTATCAAAATGAAAAAAAATTCTAGTATGTACTTTTTTTATCAGTTAAAACTATTATATAGTTCACTATTTTTCTAGAAGCTCCTCTATAGAGCCCAAACGCATCACATGAATTACTTATGCATAAGACGAGACGCCACCGACTTGGGCAGCAATTCAAGTCAAACTAAAAACTTTCATCGCCCGGAGGGTTGACGCACGCCTGTAATAAATAGAAAAATTTTCAACATTTGTTTTGCATTTTTAAAGTTATTTAATATCCGAAACATGTACCAAACGATTACCACAAGAAATCCGGCAAAAACGTTAACAATATATACCAAAAATCAATCTAATATAAATGTAGGTATTCCCTTTGGGTATCTAAAAAAATGGTCATATTGAAATTTAAATAAATGTTTTAAATTTCCAAATTTAAAATAAATTTCAAGTCGATATCTTTTAAGCTGAGACTGAGGATGTCTTTCATCCGTCACAAAATTATAGACTACGGGTTCTGAAGCGGGAGGTCTAGGATTTGAATAGATGTTACAGTAAGGGGAAACAATTTTGAACGGCTGTTAGTAATAAGTGTAAAAAATTTCGATTATCCATGGCGTGTATTGGCTTTTCACTAAACTCCTAAACAAAAGGGTCTCTAAGTTAAATAAATCCTATTCAGCAATAATATTAAAGGCGACTAGCGACTATATAATAAACTCAGCCACAAATTTATTTTTCAATCCCCTAACCACTGCAATACTAAGGAGTTAAAAAACCTTCTTGTCAGCAGATCGGTATGAATGCCCTACAATTGCCGGTTCGTCGTGGAACTTTCGCTCTCGGTTGATGGCTGATAATTGCTGGTCATTTGCATATGACGACCCTCCTACCCCGGACTGTGTTTTGTTTATGGCGTGTGGGAGCCAGAGTTCGGGCCTCGAGTGCGTTGCAAGTGCATGTCGTGGCCACAACTGGAGATCTTTGGCGAGGGGCAAATCATAATTTGTACGGATATCACGTACTCGGAGGAGGGTCATGCGTTCGGATTATCAACGGCTGCGATCACGAATGGAGCGCCGGTCCTTTGGTTTGAACTTTCACATGCGATTCGTGGCGGCAGATTTGCGGAATACCCGGCGGGCGATGATCCTCCGGTGTGATTGGCTAACTCAATCAAAGTAATAGGCGAAATTTACGCCTAGCGAAAGTGAAAACTTATCTTTGATTTAATCTTTATTGGGCCAAACTGCTCCGTTTGAATTAATTGATCACCAAATGGGGGATTTATGACATTCGATGGCTTTACTTTTTGCTGGCCTTATGCAATACGTAGTGAAATTTCCATCGCCTTGCGCAAGAGATAGGTGCAAAATTTGATCGCTATTACTATTGTTATGGGCTAAAGTAATGTGGCGGATGGCCTGTTCGAACGGAATCCAGAGCATTCCCATGGAAAACGAAAGCTATGAAGTAACTCAAGAGTCTTGCATTTAATTTCTAAATTTCTAAAGAAACGTTGCACAATTAAAACGCTTCAAGCATCATCAAAAGCCGAGCACACACACGACCACAGTGAGGGGGCGAGTGTCAGGCAAAGATCACGGGGCTTCTGGCCGGAGATGACCACCAACTACTCCGCGAACAGTTACCCGAACCGAATGCACAATGACGACTCTCGGACCTGACTTTCCCAGCGCCCCATACAATGGAAATTTCTCATTTTTCTGGGCAAAAAGATTTATAGGAACTGCCGGCGCAGCCACTTGAGAAGCAACGAAAAACGAAAGTCCAAGTGCTACAATAATATAAGATCTTTCTCCAGATTTATAGGCCCATCTATGGATACAATTGAAAAGTACTCATGGACAATATTTTCCCTTTCTTCCCCTTCAATCGGGCGAAGGGGCGGGGGCTGGGAAATGCCACCGTTCTGGTGGTAGCCCGGATAAGGGCCATCTCTCACCTCTCCCCCTCCCCGGGTATCGCTTAATGAAATCGCACAGGGCCCAGACTCAAGATGGTCATTAATTTGACGGGCCTGCCAGCCCATTTGAAACGTAACCCGTAGGAAATTACTGCTCATCCGGTAATTATTGGTCTTGGGTCTGTTTCGGATCTTGATAGATCGATCGGCAGGCAGATACTCGGTGCTCCTCGGATGCAACCAGCGTCTTCACACTGCCACCGGCTCCGATAGATCTTCATTTGGGAGCCGCTCGTTCACAGGTGTGTCCATGGAATGTCTAAATATGGAAGTCTCGATCATCGCATCGCCATGAGAATCGCGATTTTGAGTCTTTAAGCCGAGCTTTGGGGAAACTATTCACCAGCCTTCCAGACTTCTCCATTTCACCAGCAGCCAAAGTAAATCAGTTACCCGTGGCCCCAGGCCACCGAGGCTTCCCTTTCCTTTTCCAAAATGTAAACCTTTTTCTGGCCTTTGCCCTTCGGACATCATCAAAAAAAAGTGAAGGCAATTGTATAAATTGTATATAGTTTCCAGTCCAACATTTATCAAGAAAAATTATGAATTTACCCCTTGCTGCCTACCATCTCGCATAATTTAAATGAAGTTTTAGTTTCGCTTTCTAATTAATTGCATTAGCTGTGGTGGACGCCTACACAAAACGATTTCGATGTAAAATGTTTTCCCTTTTTAATTTTCGCCAATTAAACGGCTGCACAGTCAAACTTTGATTACCAGCCAAATAAATAAGTAAATAAAAAATGAGAAAAGAAAATACACATAAGCAAGCTTGGGGAAAAAAGCGATGACGGAAGTCAAATGGATTCTGTGAAAGGTGCAAAATTTTTATGGACAGCTGCCAAACAAACAATGTGCAGAAAAAAGCACCTAATGAAGACGAAAGTCGTTGCGCAAATGGAATTAAATTAAAATGGCATCAAAATGAAATAATAGTGCAATTAGACGTGGCCCAAGCTGGCCAATTCGACCACCAACAAAGCCGGTGCCAAAATGTAGGAAAATAAAATAGCTCAATGTGGAATACTCTTCACTTACATTTGTAGTCCAAATTAATAGTAATTTAGTTGTTAATTTGAATTAAAACAAAAATGTTGTATTTTAAAAATATATTACAATATTACAAATCAGAAATATTTCATATTACAATAATCCAAGTTATAACATTACTATACTTGGACAATTAACTTAAATCTAAATATTCCCTTTAAATTGATAATGTTTTAATGAAATTTTTACAATTGTAGTGCAGGTTAATATAAAGTAACACCTAAAATGTATTTAAATGTATTGGAATAATTCTGGTTAGACTTCTGTTACCAAACCGATAGCAAAGCCAATGAACTCTCAGCCTGCCCTGGAAGTCTTGCCAAAAGTTTCCCCCATTTCTCTAATCGCGAGCGGGTCCGACTCGTCTTCGAGTTTATTGAATAACATTTGCGTAATTAAAGGTGTGCGAAAAGAAACCGAAATTAAATCATAGGTGTACCATCTAGCGTAGCTGCCCAAGGGGCCGCGATTCGAGGAGACCCTTTTTCGGAGGCCATTGACACGCGCTAATTGAAAGCGCAAGTTGTCGACCGGTGGCGTATGCGTGATTTGTTGTCGTTTTAGAAAACAAAACTTAGTTGGGTAGCAGGGAATATACAAATTAAAAAGGGGAAGGGGTAGTCCTGGTCACAGCCAACATGTCATACATTGGCTTAACAATCATTGGCTGTATGTCATTTGTACTTGCTGCTGTTGGCCACTACTCACTTTCATTTATTATGCCGAAGTGCTTTTCTCTTCTGCCCTGTCTTGTTTGGCTTAGTGGGCAAACACGGCCCGCAACTTGCTAAAAGTGAAATTATTGCCTTTTCAATTAGTCACAGATCCACAAATACCGATCCGCTGGGCTACTGAACTCAGAGCTCGAACCCTTTGAAGCTGCGAAATGGAAAGCCCCGCCAAGATGCGCGGTCAGGTGGGAATGAGATTTCCGTTCAATTTGCGGGTAATAAATCATATAAACATGTTGACGCCTTGTTTTGATTAATTGGGTCCTAATCCAACAACGACTTCCAGCCCAGACAGCCCGGAGACCATTGACCAACACACAACAGATCAGCATTATGAACTTGATGGCTTTCGTTTTCAATCGCCCCTGCTCAAAAAAAAAAAAACAAATTAATGGCACTTAATAAACCGTGAGCCAAAGGGGAACACGACGAATTGGCAATTTGGTAGGCGTTGACATGGCCACATCCCTGTAATGTTGGCCAAAAACGAACCTTCACTTTCTGGAGTCGTTGGAAATTGAATTTCTCACACTTGTCGCTCACTCACCGATCATTATGTTGATGTTTTCATCGATCGCTCGGCCCCCTGTCGATATTTCTGCTTAGCTTGCAAATTACTTGGCCAGCTGTGAAATAGAAATTTAGACGACTCATCATTGAGAGATATCTGCATGCAAATCGAAAATGAAGTCGCCATTGCAATTAGCATGATAAAACCACGAACTCTGGCATTAGAAAAAAAACAAATTGAAATGGGTCAACTTATGTGCTTATTAAATCTAAAAAGACTTAATAGCCCATCTCCAAAAGCTCTAAATATGAGTTATGGCATAACAAAGACTTATATTATAATACTTGCTGCGAATGAATGAATTTTAAATCATTTTAAATCCTTTTTACACGGATTAGATATGTAAATTTTTTAAACATATTAGAGGTTAAAACAATGATTCCAAGAAATCATACAATCCCCAGATTCCCTTTGCTTGTGGACTAAGATAATTTTGCTGATGGATGATGTTTTCGAACCCTAGTGGTTATATAACCCTATATTACCTGGCCAAATCGGCGGCGGCATCTAAACAGATGCGATCGAAGAATGGCTTCGAATATTTCATCATTTGCTGTGCTGATCGTTGGGTTCGCCCCGTTGCCATTTGTTAAAAGTTCGCTTTTGGGTTTTTGAATTGCTTTATTTTGGCACCTTCTTGGGCGAGCTCCATTGTCCAAGGGGCGACTGGCCAATGGAGAGAAAGTCAACGCTGCGCAGGGTCTTTGTCTTAGATACCATACCGTTGATTATGCTAAAATCGTTTAAAATCGTTCATAATTCGGCGCATTCGTGGCTCGGGTGTCGTAATACCGCATCTAATGAATCATGGGAAGGCGATCTGCGCGACAGCTCAGTGAGAAAGCCGTCATCTCCAACCCCAACTGGTTCTGGCCGGGCTTAGTCCGCTGCCACCACCCACGTGACCGGCATGTCCAAATCAGCCGGAGACCGCGGCTCTCGCTTCGTTTTCCATTTCGATGGGCTGACCACGAGAAAATAAACAACAAATAAACCGAGAAATGCACAGAAAAAATATACATACCGAGAAACATTAAGTGGACAGAAAAAAGCGGCAAACGGCGACAACAATAACGAAAGTGAAATTCTACACAAAGATCGTGATGGCGGAGCGGAGTCCACGCTTGGTCAGCCACCAGAGCCTCCAGAGCCACCGGCCTGGTCAGGCGTTTACCCCACGACATTATAATGGCGAGCAGGCCAGGCCAAGCCCCGCCAAGAAAGCCAAACAATAACAAACCGCTGTCGCCGCCGGATTTTCCAGCCAAGTCTCATGTGCGCGCAGTGAAATTTGGGTCAAGGAAATGCCAATCGACAGGTTGCACCTCCTAGCTGCAAGTGGCCACATGGCCACATGGCCAGATGATGACCAGATGACCGTTATTAGCCGCCAACTTTTGCCGGTCTTTTGCGGGCCACTAATTGCCAGGTTTGCGGGGGGAATGACCTTGCGTGACCCGCTGCGTGCCAATGCAATTTACCTGAATCTATAACATCAGGGAAAATTCGCACTTTCAATATTCCTTTTTCCGATCAGATAACCAATGCACCTCACTGTTAGGATAAAGCAAATTGAATTAATGTATCAAAGGGGGTATCTAATGCATACCAAACATTGCTTGAATAAGACTTTATTTGGGATGAATCATTTTCATTTGGCAATCATTTTTTCTCAATATCTAAGTATAACCCCTGTATAATACATAAGTATTACGCTTAGCTTTTTCTGTGCTCAAAATGATTTACTGATGCTATATTTTAGAACAATTTGTTAATTTCTGGGAAAAAATGTTGATAGACATAAGTGTTGAGATATCGTATCTCATAATCCTTGATAATATTATACTACAAGTTTTGGAGTTTTAAAGCTAAGTATACACATTAATCCAAAGTTGTACTTAATTAAAATCTCTATAAAAAATTGGTTTAAGAAATATTTAAGTACAACACATATACTAGATTACACTCAAAAGCATTTTTTCAATACTTATTTGGGATCCTTTTTTTATTCATTACTTACACACTTATTTAGCAATAGAATGTAATTTTTTAAGTATCATTAAAGGTTTTGTGCTTAAATGTTTAAATATATAATTTAGCTTTAGGAGGTTTTTTGATTCATAAATTTGCTGTTAAAGTAAACCAATGAAATCTACATAGAACATTTGTTTTTGGAAATAAGTAGTATATGTACAACACGTATTTGTTAGAATACTAATTTATTTATTTAAAAATCATTAAAAATTGTGTGTCTAAAAGCATAATTACAATTTTTGCTTAAAGGCGTTTGTTAAATATAACTAAGCCGAAAATGAGATCGATAGAGGAGATGATAGGTTGTGGGCTAAACGAGGGGGTCGCCGGGACCGCTGCAGGCGAAAGGCGTCATCCCGATAACAGCGGGCGCACTGTTAAGCCGGGATCGCGAAGCGCTCTTAGCCGCAAGGCCGCGCTGTAAACCGATTCAGTTGGGCTTGAAGCGCGCACGCGTACGGACGCCGAGAGAAAGAGAGGCGACTGGGCGAAAGAAAGCAGGCGGCGAAAACAGGAATCGGCGATCGGTGGCAAAAGCAGCAGCAGCAGCAGCACAGCGCTGAAGAAGAAGCCGAGCAGACGCCGAATTAGAAATGTTTACCATTTAAGCGACGCCTAATAGAAATACTCTCACGTACCGCTCACCGCTCACCGCTCACGGCTCTCGCGAACGCGCTCTCCCGCGTTAAAGTGAAAGTTTTCCCCACAAAAGTGGCGAAGGTCCGTTATCTTGGCCGCTGCTCGGGCCAAGTCGCAATCAGACAGTCAGACACACGCGGAGCGTTCAGTCGACCGGACGCATGGTCGCTGATCCAAGATACAAGATACAAGATACAAGCAATAAGATATTCGATTGCCAGATACTATATGTGGTGCAGTGTGTTAGTGTTTTGGTGCGAGCAACTGTAAATTCGCGGCTGACCAAAGAAAGTGCGGTCGGCGCAATTAAATCGAATGGGAATTGAAATCGGAATCGGAATCGCAACCACAGTTACAACTTATTTCGCGTTCGTCGCCTAAGTCTTTCGTTTATCGCGCGCTCCACTACTCAGAAATTGTTTTCGCACTTGCATACCAGCCCGATTTTCGGTGGCGATTTCGAAACAAGCTCTCCAAAAACATAACGCTGCCAGACGGTCTAGGCCAAGAACTCCCCGCAAGTGTCCGGCCAGCAGCAAACATGTTTAAGTGGGTTACGCCGGCCTCAACGGCAACGTTGTCCCGCTGCACAACAACAACGAGAACAGCAACTACAGCGACAGCGACGAGAACAACAAAACCACAACTACTTTCCATCGCTTTAACAAGTTTAATAATAATAGTCGCATCATTTGTGCCGACAACAAGTGGATTTAGATCAATTGAAACGAATGGCGGTAAGTGACAGACCATTTAGCCCATTGACTTCCCCCTATAAATTGATGAAAGGCCGCGCAAAGAAGAAAGTTTAGCACACAATAAAATGTAGAATTGTGGCAAAGAAAATCAATTTGCCAAATTGCAAGCTCATGTCTCTCGCTGCAAATCGAATCGTGTCAGTGGCTTTTGCTGCCTCACTTTGGCTCACTTAGCCATCCCCTTGCCCAAACCCATACCCATACCCATACCCATCCCCTCCGCCGGGGGCTTTCACTCACCGTCTTGGCCTGGCCAAGTTGACAATGCGCATGGCAAAAAATAGAAATAAATAACACAAACTATGCCTTTGTGTCAATAAATGAATCAGAAAAACTTTGGCACAGAAAACTGCGCTGTGGCTGGTGCTCTTCGAATGACTTTCCACACTCCACGCACTTGGCAATTATTTGGTTCGTTTTATGCTACATTACGGCCACAAAAGACCTCGAGATGTTAGACACAGCCGTCGACTTTCCTTGTGACAGTTTGTACGATTTTACGAGTGGTTTGTGCTGGCTTTCGGCCCGCAGCTCAGCATCCCATTGCCGTTAATTGTCGAGGTCATTTGGCTGATTTAAAAAGTGAAACAATTTCTAGACTACCTGGTTATTAGTTCGCATCGGCACCAGCTTGAGCCCATTCAATTCAGATTGAGCCCAAGTGCCGGCCAACAAAAGACTGGAGGTGCAAACTCAATAAAAAGCCATACTCAATCAACATTGGGGAAAACAAACCATTCGTGATAATCGCCAGTGCCATATCTAGCACTAAAAAGAATAAGACTTCTTTGATATATGAGATTTCACACCCCATTTTCATTTCTTCAGCCTCATCAAATTGGTGAAAACAGTCATAAGTATGTTGTTAAGATTTTATGGCCCCGGGGGTACCATTATGAAGCTGAAAGCATATACCTGTGCAATCAATACTCTTCTTCAGGCTCAGAGCTCTTGTGAAGTGAATCTTATTTGTGCAGCTTTCGCTGCAAGATCCACCTGCAGCCCTCGCAAGTCCTTTGGTAAACACATTTTCTAAATAAACAACACGAGTCATCGAAGTTTGTCGTACCCTTGAAAAGAAGATGTATAAGGTTTAGCCAAAGAAAGATAGGTTTTACTGGATGACTTTATGATTAAATCAGAAGTGTGTAAGGCTTAGCATTTATTTAATTTGCAAACCTTCATTGCGACGACCAAAAGTCCCACAATTATTATGACTTCTTTGGACGCAATGGCTTCTTTTCGAGGCGTTTTTCCCAACGATTCCCTTTGTTCTTCTGCTCGCCTCAGCATTTCCCAAAGGTTTGGGAAAACCTGGGAAACAGAGTCCAAGAGGAGAAAATCAATACTTCCGCTCGCCAGCAGTCGCAGAACTGTGCTGCGTCAGCGAGGTGGAAGTCAGCAAATGCCAATCATCGGGCACATACACACCTGATCATTAGTATAAAACACGTAAAACAATTTTCAATTTCTATTCAAGCGTTGTTTGAACAGAAAGAAAACCAGGAAAGCAGTTCAGTTCGGTTCAGGAAAAACGCGTGCGAAATGAAAATGTCTTGGCCAGTAGCCGCAACTCGGCCCAACAACAGCCACACACACTCTGATGGCAGCGTGTGCCAGTTTGCGGCTTTCTTGGGGCTGTCAGTCGTGGTTTTAGCCATGGCCAAGACCGCCGCTGCACTTGTCGACGCTGCCTGCAGTTGACTTTGCGGTAATTTGAGACCGAGACTCGGCCCGCGGGAAGGAAGCTGACTTGGAGCTGAGGCCCCGGCGACGTTCGACAGCGATGTAATTTCAAGATCACGTTTTTACCGCTGCCCGATCATCGACTTGGTCAATTGTTGCTCCACATAGATCTCGGCATCTCAATCGCTCTCGGCCGACTGGCTGCCAGCCGACTAAAGAGTACTTAAAAATCAATTCATAACTCTTTTCTTTCTTTCTCGTTTGGCTAATTGTCGTTCCGTTATATGGACACACAATCGGGCTAAGATTATCGGCTTATGCAAATTACGGATTCCATAACCCCACATACATATATTTCGTTTTCGGCCCCCCGCCACATGCAATTAATGTGAAAGCGACATTTGACTTTCTTCTGGGCCAGCAAAGAGGGCCCAAACGATTTTCCCACAGCCATTTTACACTTCATAAACTTAACGCAATCGCATTAAAACTGTGACAGATCATGAACATCGAGTGCCGGGAGAGCATTTCACCTCGGTCGAGAATGGATTGCACTTCCTACCACCGAGCACCCGAGTGAAACTACAGTAGACCGTCGCTAACTTCAATTTAGTACTTGAACAAATAACACACGACTTTTGTGTGAAGACATTGAACTAATGGTACTCAGTACTTGGAACTATTTTCCAAATGTTGGGTTTACTTTAAGTGATTGATTGATTGATTTAAGCATTAAAGCCCTATGACACTTGCCTAATTTTTGTATAACTAAGGGGATTTATTTTATGAAGTCATGGCAACCCACAGAAATTAGGGTCTTAAAAACATTTTATAAATATATATATTTAGGCAGTCATGACTTTTTAAAATAATAAAAGTCAGTGAAAACAGGAGACACAAGGCCATAACATATGTATATTAAAAACAAATTTGATCTTACTTATAAAATCAGAAAGAGAAAGGTTTGACTATGATTTCAAAATATAAAAGAGCTGTTATGGGCTCTTTTTTTAAAAATATTTTAAACAATGAATTCTGATTAAATGATAAATATTATACATCAGTATTAGTTAGTTGAATTGTTTGAGTGCTACAGAAAATGGGTTCGTAATACAGGGGTTCGACTGTATGCAGTCCAAACAGTAGCCACTCAATTGGAATGACTGCCGCGGTACTCACACGCATTTGTAGTCGGCTGGCTTATCTTTCAAGCGCATCGGCATTGTTTCAAGTGGCATTGGAATCGATGCCGAGCAGTTACAAATTATCGGGCTGTCAGCACTGGCTCGAACCGAAAGAGCCGAGTTATGGGATGCGCCCGTCTAACAGGAAACACACGGCGAAGCAAACTTCGAATTTGTTTTGACATGTTTGGCGGTGAAAGTGAAATTCTCCGCTCCGCGCTGGCTTCCGCTGCATGACAACACACATTCTTCGCTGCCTCGGTTTTCGCATGGAAATCAACAAAACGCATTAAAGCCTGGCCCGATCTTCGTGCATCCATAAAAACGCTTTGGGATTCTGCGGCAGTTTCCGCAGACTTTGTAAGCTCAGTGCTGCTGAATATCGATGGGGATCGGAATGGGAATCGGGGTTATTGCCAAAAATGATGTCATTTATTGCGGCCAGGCAACTTTCACTGCCCATTCACACCGTTTTCTTGCAACAGCTCAGCGCATTTGATATGGTTTTTCAACCAATTGGTTGGCAAAACGC
Source organism: Drosophila subpulchrella (assembly GCF_014743375.2). NCBI lineage: Eukaryota > Metazoa > Arthropoda > Insecta > Diptera > Drosophilidae > Drosophila > Drosophila subpulchrella. Next base: position 2,397,234 of record NC_050611.1, on the reverse strand, counting down.
TTGCACTTTGATTTGTCCTCACCGCGACTCTTTTGTCACCCGGAAAGCGTTTAATAAATTTTCCATTGTGCACAATTTTCACCAAATTGAATGCTTCCCGGGCAGCCATTGTTTGGCCGCACAATCAGAGACCCAGGGCATCATGACCTGGCAAAAAGTGACCACCGAAACAATAATAATGGTAATGAAAACAGTACAAAATCGTGCACACATGTAACAGTGGCAAATGGAACCGCCTCTAAGCGGTGGCCAAAACGATGCGAGCCGGGTTACCACCCAGAAAAAGAGCCTCTTCTCTTGCAAAACGCTGGTGGGGCTCTAGAACCTGTTCCAGGTGAGTAGAGCTGGGCTCCAGGTTGACACCGTGTGATTACCTTTCTTATTACGGGCAGAAAAGCGAGCCATCGGAGTTGCCCACGTGAGGGATGCCTAGGTTATGACATCAAAAATTAAATGTATTGCAGTGCTTAAAGAAATAAGATATAAAGCAATTTGTATTTATGGTCTTGTGGCTGCTAGGCTGACCATATTTGACCGCTTGGCTGGGCAAACAAAATGATCAGTTTAAGCCAACCGCAAATCATAAGAACTGCAATATTGTTAGAAATTGAATGTCTAGTATTTGATTTATTGATTTTATTGCAAAAGTTCTTGCTATTAAATATTGTAATCTTTTTTAATTTAAATGCATTTTATATCTTTTTTAAATATTTTAAAACTAAAATAAAATTTTGGAAAGCTTTTTTGCATAATTAAAATGATTTCATTTTTTTTTTAGCACTTAAACCTTTATGTTAGATACAATTCTATATGTTATTACCTGCTCATCTCCGATGTGGACTGTCTTAAATGTTTCTGGTTTGGCCAGTGGGAAATTACGGTTTCCATTAGAATTGCATGCGTAAAATTCGTACCTACACCTTTGGCCACCGCACTAGTGCCAGTGGCCAGTGGCTGTGAATGGAGACAGACAGCCTGGCTCAGGCACATTCACTGTTAGCTTACCGGTCTTTTCGGTCGCCCGTCGCCGCAATTTTATTTGGGTCACTGTTACAATTTACGCCGCTGCGACGGACGGGGAACCATGGAGGAGGAGCCATGGAGTGGCCACTGGGAATGGGAAGACACTGGTGCTGGTACTGGTACTGGTACTGGTGGTACCCACGATCGGATGCTGTGCCCGATTCGCCACAGCGACACTTGAGCAGATCATCATCAGATCGGAGCAAATCGATGGAAATTGTAGACGCGCCGCGATCAGTGCGACTTTCAAATCCAATTTTATGTAATTCAAGGTGGCTCCCAAGCTCGGGAGTTCGCGTGCAAATCGGTTATAGCCGGTCCTAGTTATATAGCGCACGCCACAGTCCAATTCGCAGAGCGCGTAGTAGAGCATGGAGCGGGTTATGTTTATGCTGATGCTGATACCATGCCATACCCAGGCCCCAACAATTCAATTACAATGCGATTAATGGGTATGCTATGTTCGGTTGCGGATCGGCAGCCATATGGAGTGGGATGCGTGCTGGGCCCAGCGACTTGGGCTTCGGCATCGGAATCGGAATCGGATAACCAAATACGCTCTTTAAGCCGAGAAAGGTCAAGACTCGGAAAGAAACTTTCCATTTCTCTCACGCAAAGCGGGAAATCTTCTTGCGTGATGACATCGCGGAACCGAGCGCTTGAGAAAGATATTTCTACCGACGCACAGCCGCACAGTCGCACGTAAAGCCCATTAAAATTAATAAAAATAAAACAAAAAACAGCAACATAAAACAAAGCGAAAAGATAGCGCAAACCTTCAGTAAACTGCACTCGGCACTCTCGCTTCCACCAGCCAAAGTCATAATTAGTAGCCCAAATCAAGCGATTCATGAAATGTAAACAGTTTTTCTCCGCTTTTGTCTAGGAAAAGTGAAATTAACTTGGGATGAATGAAAAGATTTTTTATGCTAATTCCGTGAAAAGTGACATTGGTTATTTTTTCCTCTTCGCCGCCATCGTCCGCTGGTCATTAGATGCGGCCTTTTTGATTCAATAAATCGTTTGGGATTTTTTCCTGTCGATAGTAAGAGTTTCTCTAATTAACTGTACCAGGGGAAATGACTTAAGATACTTTTAAGATTTTTAATTAAATATTTAAAAGCTTTCATTGTTTCCAATAGATTAGAAACAGAACACTAATAATTTCAAGCTGATATGATATACTTTTTAAGTTTCCATTCAATTGCGGTTTTATCAAAGACTTGCTCTAAATGTAGCCACATTTTGTAAGACCTCTTCTAATGTTAAAACTTAATGATAAAACCTACTCCACTAATAACCAGTTGAAATTTATACCTTATTTTTATGTCTGGCCAATCAAACTGTTCGGTTCTTCGATTTCACTTGACTGGATTTGCCACTGATCGGTTAATAACTTGTGCCAATGTAGTCCAAGAATATTTAACACTTTCACAACGCAATTAGAGCAAGATTCGTTAAATGCAAAACTGGCCGTGAGCCAAGATCCCCGAGCCCACTGTGATCTGTGGGCCCGATACACGTGGAGTTGCATGTTGTTCAAGAAAGTTTTTTTTTAGCTTTTTGCAGTCTTGGGCTAATTGATCGATAATAATTTTCCATTTACCGTTAAAGCGCCTCGTTTGTTTACATTCTTCGGACTCCGGCACGTCGAACGGTCGGAGAATCGGGCCTGAAAACAAGTTCTACGAAATCTCAGAGCGGGCAGAGCAGCTCTCTTCTCCCGATCTTGGCCAGCATCATACTCATGATTTAATTAATTTCCATTCCATGGCTGTGCGCATAAATTTCACTGCACGGACGGCAGCACAGCCGATAACTGTTCCGTTGGCCAAAAGGCCGAATACTTATATAAAGCTCTGTGGCCATATAAAGAACCCACTGCCCCAAGGGCCCAGTGACACACTGCCATCCAAGTTCGGGGCATGCAACAGAATTCGGCTATGGGACCAATTTCCTCGGATGATTAATGGCATTGCCACCGACTTTTGGTGGGGAATACAAACTTGTTATCTCATTTTGCAGCTGCTTCCTCTGTTCGTATTTTTTCCGATCCCCGATCTTGTTCCCCCCTTATGATAAACACCGAAAAATCTTTAAAGCGGCGCGAAATTATTCAGGCGTTTGACACACTTTCGTTCGGCGTTCAGGTGGCCGTGTATATATATACTATGAGTAGGTATCTCTCAGTTTAGCCGGCTGTTCCTCAGGTGTGATGCTGTAACCTATTTTGCATGCAACGCCTGCGATTATGACGGTGCAGCGCGCATTGACTCCAATTTCTCGATCCACCAATTAGGGTCAGAGGATTGGCAGATCGTAATCGGTAATCTGCCAGGAGGCTATGGAACGCACATATCTTTAGGTGGCATATGACAGGTGCCGAGCCTCCTCGGTTCGGGGCGTGCCCCAGCATTCTTAGCATATTTGATTCGTGTCATACGAAAGTGTTGCCTGGGCAAGGGTCTAATCTCCCCATTAAATGTTCAACACGTTCCATTTTACAGTGGAGCGTAACTAAACAAAAATGAAGTTAAGAACGTCAACCTAAAAAAGAATGTTTTAAAAAAATAAAGTGGTATAAAAATAGTATTCATGAAATTGAAATGCCGTAAAAGGTTAAATCACTTTTCACAAATGATACGATTGGAACGTTTTAATATTAGGTAAAGATAAGTCATAGGTTGCTTCTTTATAATAAAAATCAAGCTAAAGATGCTCCACTGTCCACACCTACGCCTGTTTTGAAAACACATATTTTTAGCATAACTTACAAAATGCATAATCACGTAGTACACCATTCAATTTGCTCCGGCTAGATCAAATAGTTATGCTAAACAGCATAATTATCGCTGCTTGGTCGTGCGGCCTGCCAAACTTCATTAAGTCAGCCCCAGGTCGGTAATTAATTCATTGACTCCGCAACTCGAGATGGGAGTTACCAAGGTATGGGGGTCTGGGAGCTCTGTTAGCTAGTGGTATTACTTACCCTACCCATAGGTCTCTGTTAGAGCCAGCGGTTCTGTTAGTCGGCTCTTTCTTCGGGAACGAGAGCTTTTGTTTTGGCGCAACTCCGACGCCTGCGGCCTTTTCTCACGTCTCTTCGCCGACTCTCTTTCGCTCCGTGTTTAACGATTTGCGAAAGAATACTTAAGAGCACTTAAGTGTCTAATCGTAAAAACGCGAAATGTCTGCAAATAATAAAGCTGCAAAAAACATTATTGTTATTTTATTAGTAGACGGCAGAAAAAAAAACGAAATCGCTCTGAGAGATGAATGGGCCGAGCGAAAATAGAGAAAAGAGGATGGAGAAACACTATCACTTTTACTCAATTATGTATGTACGAAGATATTTTGACTGCGATTCTAATGGAGGCTTTTGCACTACTTTTCCATTACTTTTGGGTAATACACTTGACTCCGCGGCAGTACTTCGCTTTACTTTCACTGGCGCTACGTGTCCGGCATACAGACTCTCCAGCGACTTGAGTCATGATTGCCTCCATTTCGGACCGTTCCCTGCAATTTCGGTTTCGTTACCTTCCGATTTCCATTTAATTAGCAGCGAACTAATTGCCACTAAGCCTCCGAATCTAGATCGCCGGCCATGTTTGCACTGGGCGCCAATGCTCCAATTTCACGACCAAACATTGACACAGTCCCCGATGCGGATTGGGGCCACCGGCACCGGCCGCAAGTGGAGCGTCCCTCTTTCCGTCCGCGAGGTGTTAATTCGTCAGCACAAACCCGTCAGAACTTGGCGGCCGCCGCTTTTCCACTTCTGGTTTAATTGCTGCCAAAAATCAATTTGGTTTCAAATGTCAGGAGTGGGTTCTTTTTCGAAAATTTTTAACGCATCCTCTGACGCATTCCGAGCTCAACTGAGTTCGGAACTTTATAGGGGTTTGCTTTTATCAGCTGTAGGTACGCATTAATAATAATAATTACACTTTAATAATATTCATAGATCTAACAAATTACTCCCTAATCTACAAAAAAATAGATTAGTAGATAGAAGATACAAAATTAAAAATGTATCGCACCAATTTTACGATTTATGGTTCTCTTTAAGAAGAAATTCAGGGGCTTATCAAAAACCATCAAATTTTAAGCGGATTACACGGTTGTAAAAAGAAGAACAGAGTTTATTAGACCCCTGAGCAGAATAAAGTTTATATTATGAACTCTTAAAAAAGTTTCTTTGTAATTAATTACACTTCGATTATGTAGGTATATATGTTAAATAAATTAAAACAACAAAATTTCATAATATCACAATTTGAGTTAGGCTCTGTCTAATTATCAAATGTATTGAATGGGGAAAGGCTCCGAAAGGGTATGAAAAGCCCCCAAGACAGCCCAGGCTAACCTTTCTCCGTTTTTCTCAGCATACCTGCGGTTTCTGTCGTAATTTGGCAAATGAGGTGGAAAAACTCTCAAGTGCATTGCCCACACCTGGGCCGCAGATGAACTTTGACACGGCAAGAGTGGCTGCTTTGCGAGTTAGCAGTTGGGCTGCCAGCCAGGGCCACTTTCACTTGGCGGTTTTCGAGTGGTCTTCGCTGGGTTGACGGCCCACAGAATAGGCAAAATATGGCCGCTGTTAATTGGGTTTATATACCTTGTAGTTTATGCTTGTGTAGCGACTGCTGTTGATGTGTGCCCAAGGCTGTTTGCCACAATTAGCACTCAAAAGAGCAATTATATAGATGGGCATTTGTGCGGCATTGATGCTTTCGTTCGACGTTGTCACTTTCATTTAAGGAATTTCCCACATTTTCACTACCCCCTCCAGTTATAATCCAATCAACCACAGTTGAGCCAAAAAGAGATGCCGAAATGACATGTTAATTAAGCTCTGGCCACGGGGAATTTGACAGTTGGCTTTCAGATTATTGGCAGGGAAATCTGCTCAAAAATCTGGGCGAATTGAAAACGAATCTTAAAATGGGGAAAATCATTGTGCCAGCTTTTAAGAATATATAAGCGGGTAAAAATATTACTTTTGATGGTGTGATTATGCTTTAAGAAAGAAATCTGCTCTAAAAAAAATCTAATATTTTTTTAAAAACTTTTGGTATTTAAAAAATCGCTTTTGAATGTAATTATATTTTGCTAATTTGTTTATATTTTTGGATTTCGTTTGCAGGAGGTCGCAAGTTGTTTGGAGGCTACCGCATCACCCCGAAGCACTGCCGAGCCACCAAGACGCTACCCAGCTCTGATCCGCGGGCCAATGGACCCACCATCTGCATGTTCAACCACGAGTGCGCCCAGAGGGGCGGCGAGGTGGTGGGCGCCTGCATGGACGGCTTCCTGTTCGGCGCCTGCTGCCAGATCCCGCCCACCCACGAGCTGGCCAGCACGTTGATCAACGAGGCCCAGAACGCATACTTCCAGCAGCACCAGCAGCAGACGAAGATCCAGCAGGCGGCGGCCCAATCCTCGTTCGAGAGCTACGGTGAGCAGTCCCAGCAGCAGCAATCCTTGAGCGAGGAGCAGGTGGCCCCGCAGCCATCGCAGAACATCTACGATCAGCAGAACCCGCAGCCATCGCAGAACAACTACGATCAGCAGAACCCGCAGCCTTCGCAGAACATCTACGATCAGCAGAACCCACAGCCTTCGCAGAACATCTACGATCAGCAGAACCCGCAGCCTTCGCAGAACATCTACGATCAGCAGAACCTGGACAAGGTGTACCAGCAGTTGGGCAGCAGCAGCATCAGTCCACCCAGCGGTGCTTATGGGGCTGAGCCGGAGTCGGAGCCAGAGCCAGAAACGGAGCCACCGGTTAGGGATGAGCCTGGATACTCCAGCAGCAGTGCGTCCACCGAGACCACCCAGTCGCAGCCTTCCTCCGCCAGTGTGGAGTTCGAACAGGAGCCCTCGCAGCAGGTGGACATCTCCAGCGAGCAGACCACCCAGAAGATCACCAAACAACCGATCCAGCCACCAAGTTTCCATGTCCACAAGCACTCCGTGACCATCAACTCACCCTCGTCGCCTCCCCAGAATGATGACTTCGTGATGCAGGTGCTCAGTACTTTGCCACCAGAGCATGCCGATGATCATCACATCGTCTTCACCACCGAGGTGCCCACGAAGATTGCCAGCGGCTTGCAGGAACAAACGAGCTCCGAGTCCAACTCCTTCGAGGAGGTTTCCTCGACGCCAGCAGCCACTCAAAAACCCAAGACTAAGCCCACTCAGAAGGCCACTCAGAAGCCCACGCAGAAGCCCACTCCAAAGCCCACGCAGAAAGCCACCCAGAAACCCACCCAGAAACCCACTCCAAAGCCCACGCAGAAACCCAAGCCGAATCCTGTTCCCCAGTTGGCGGAGACCATGAAGCGACCCATCCAGCAGAAGCCACAACCCCAGCCGGTGGTGAAACCCCAGCCAAGTCCAAAACCTGCGCAGTCGTCCAACATCCACCAGCACAACCACAACCATTTGATCCTGGATGGCGGAGAGTTCACGCACAGTGATATCACTCACCCCGGAGCAGATGCCGATCTTGTGGAGGATCTGCAGTTCTCCACGGGCTATGGACCCCAGCCTGTATACGCGGAACCACCAAAGCAGCAGGAACAACAGCCACAACAGCCGCCGGAGCAGAGCTACATCACATCCAGCACTAGTGCCAAACGTCCAACGAGCGGACAGAACAGCCCCACCACAGTTTCCTCGATTACCACCCATGTGGACTCCATCGAATCCATCATCCTGCAGCTGAACAATACCAGCCATGGTCCCAGTTACAACGTGGTGAGCCAGCAGACACCATCATACGGATACCCCGGTGCTGGGCAAGTTCACACCGAGCCAGCCACCCAGCCCCCAACATTCTACCAGGAAAACGAGGCGGAGAAGGTCCAGGAACAGGAGTCTCAGTCGCAGGAATACGGTTATACCACCACACTTGGCTACGAGTCCTCCTACGAAAAGGTTTCCGACGAGCAGGAGGCCTCGGCAACTGTCAGCCAGTCCGCCGAGATGCCCACCGCGCGTCCTGGTTACGGAGAAGATGTCTCCGCCGTGCTTGAGGATCACACGATGCCCGCCAATGGCTACCATGATGCAGAGGCCTCAGTTGCTCCGCAGACCTCAGAGTTCAACAAGATGCCCACGGGCATTGCTTACCCGGTGGATATGTCTTACATGGAGGAGGAGGAGAATTTGCCGACCACGGCCGCGGGTTATGGCCAGGTGAGCAGTGACTCCTTCGAGTCCAGCACCGATGCCGTATACCAGAAGCTCTCCACCGTCCAAACGGAGCAGCCGCAGCCAGTGCCAACGTACGTGCGTCCCACCACCAATGCCAACAAGCAGAATCGCCCAGTGGCCTCCTACATTGGAATGGTGACCATGCAGCACTACAACCCGCAGTCCGGAAATGGTGACTACCAGGCCCAAGTTCCCGCCGAAGTGTCCGTGTCCTCCCACACCACCAAGGTCCAGGAGCAGTTCGACGACACCTCCAATGCCTACCAGCAATCGGAGACCACCTCCGGCTATGTATCCCCACCAACATCTGCTCCTCCGGCAGCTCAGCGACCACAGTACGACGCTGTGCAGGAAGATGCATCCTCGGAGCGACCCGTTCTGGTGACCGCCAGTCCCAGGCCTCGACCCAAGCCCAGCACCAAGCGACCTGCCATAAAGAGACCCATCAGCGTGGAAAACATCAAGAGGAAGCCGCAGCCACAGCCAAGTGCTGGTGCCTACAACCAGGAGAAGATCAGCGAGCAGAGCACCAGAAAACCCGTGTCCACTGGATACGACAATGTACCCGAGTCGCCCATCACGCACATTCAGATCAAGAAGCCAGCGGCCAATCATCACAAGGAACACGACCAGAGTGGCTACCCCAGGCCAGCTAATCCAGTATACGAACAGACCACTGCCGCAGCTCCTGCGCCAGCTGCTCCGGCTCTCAACTACGACAAGCCAGATGCCCCGCTCAGCCAGTTCGACCAGCCATCCGCTCCATCTGTCGGCTACGAACAGCTGGCGCCGATGCCATCGCTTGTCTTCGATGAGGAGCATGTGGCCAGCTCGCCGGTAAGGAAGCCATCGACGTCCAAGCCCATTTCCACCAGCTATGTGACCGGACCCAGCACTCCACGTCCTCCGGCCACCGTCGACTATCACTACGATAATGTACCTCCACTGTTCATGGCGGACGACAAGCTGGACGCCTTCATCCAGAGCACGGCGGAGAACATTGTGGGCTCTACTCCGGGCAACTACCAACCCCCGCTGGTGGCCACAGCCTCGACGCCCATCTACGCCCAAAGGCCAACCAGCAGTGGTGTCTATGGACACAAGAAGCCTGGCTTCGTGCAGATCAATGGCACACCCAAGCCTCCCAGGCCGACGGTGCTCATCACACCCAAGCCCACCGCCATTAACCTGGTGACCTACAGCTCCTTGAGTGACGATAGCAACAAACTGGCCACCAGCTCCTTTGTGACCGGAAGACCAGGATCACAGGGCATTAGTGCCAACGACTTCGAGGATCCCGGATACTTTGGCAGCAGTCCCGTGCACGTGGCCTTCACGCAATCCACCACAGAGGCCATCTATGCAGTTCCCTCCGACGACAAGCCGGCGTTCCCCGGATACTTTGGACCTACGCCCTCGTATCCCGCCTTCTCGGTTCCGGGCGAGAAGGTCGGTCAGAATGTGATGGAGGAGACCTACACGTCGCCCAATGACTTCGTGAATTTCCCGCCTGTGAGAAATCCCAATCTCAACATGTCGGCTGCCTCCAGCGCAGTGACCAGCGACCTGGACCTTTCCACCCCCTCCTTTGTAGAGGATGTGGTGCTGAAGGACAAGATGCACACGCTGGTCCACAAGTTGGTAGCCTCGCTGCAGGGTAATTTCGATGCCTTGGCCGATATGATCGAGGAACCGGGAAGCAACAAGACCGCGGCCACCTACCAGGCCGGAGCAGGAGGAGCAGCCAAGCCGGTGAGAGTGGCAACCACGCGCAAACCCGTGAGGGTAGCCACCACCACCAGACCGAAGGTCACCACCAAAAAACCCGTGACCCGGGTCACGACCAAGGCTCCCAACAAGAAGACATCCACCGTCAGCAGCACCACCCGCAAGCCCGTAACCCGTCGCACCACCGTGGCCGCCAAGGTAACCACCACCACCCGGAAGCCGGCGACCAAGAAGCCAACCCGTCGCGTGAGCAGCACCGTGAAGACCACCACCGTGAGCTCGGCCAGACCGGCGGCCGATGAGATCGTGGACGAGGAGGACGAAGAGGACGTCAACCCGAACCCCAGCGACAACGAGGTCGACCAGGGCGCCACCCTGAGTTCCTACGGCGGAGCCAACGGCCGGAAGATTCGTAAGTGTGGACTGAATGTTGCATGGACTAGCATGGACCCGAAACAACTGTCTTTCTCTCTCTATTTCTTGTTCTCTCACCTGCCCCTCACCTGTTCCTAACCTCACGCTCACGCATTTAACCCCACGCTTCCTCCACCCCGATCCCCCATTGCATTCCCGACTGATCCATAAATATAGCGCGTCGCAAGCACAAGCGACGGAACCAGAAATCCGCCTAGACCATCGATTCCCCATAAAGAATACCCCTCCTAGTTCTAGTGACCCCTCCCCACCCCCACTCCCGTGTCCCATCAGTTCTATGCTTCCCCCAACTCTCAGACTCGACTTCTCGAACACTCCCCACTCCTAACCTCGCATTTCACTCCCCATCAACAGAGTGCGGTGTGCGGCCCCATGTCAAGTCCGGCCGCATCGTCGGCGGCAAGGGCTCCACTTTCGGCGCCTTCCCCTGGCAGGTCCTCGTCCGGGAGTCCACCTGGCTGGGCCTGTTCACCAAGAACAAGTGCGGCGGCGTCCTCATCACCAGCCGCTACGTCATCACCGCCGCCCATTGTCAGCCCGGGTAAGATTGCGTCTGTAATCCCGGTTTGGTGGGTCCTTAATCGGGGATTTCTGATTTCCCTCCAGTTTCCTGGCCTCGCTGGTGGCCGTCATGGGTGAATTCGACATCTCCGGCGACCTGGAGAGCAAGCGCTCTGTGACAAAGAATGTGAAGCGTGTCATCGTCCACCGGCAATACGATCCGGCCACCTTCGAAAATGATCTGGCCCTGCTGGAATTGGACACTCCAGTGCAGTTTGATACCCATATAGGTAAGTACCGATGTAAAGAAGTGTGTAAAGCTTAAAACAAGTGGCGCCCAAGCAGGGACCGAAATAATGCAATATCTTTTCATAAAGACAAAATGCTTGCAGGATTAGAGATAGCTCTTAAAGGAATTCAATAGTGGGTCCCATACAGCTCACTGGGGTCTTGAAATCACTTTTAAATGTCATTTTAGGTATCTAAAAGTATGTAGTGAATACGGGGAAGTCGTCTTTCTGCGCGAATCCATGATACTTTTGAGCTTAAAAGATTTTGTTGCATACTTTTAGACACCTAAAGTGGCATTTGAAAGGGATTTTAAAACGAGGGTTTTGTGTTGCACCCCCGAATAATATATTTCAGACTCCCTCTAATGATTCTAACATAGTCTAGACCCCTCATTAAAGTTTACTATAAATAATTTGCGAATTTCCCTTTATTCCTCTGCAGTGCCCATTTGCATGCCCAATGATGTGGCGGACTTCACTGGACGCATGGCCACCGTGACCGGCTGGGGTCGCCTCAAGTACGGCGGAGGAGTGCCCTCCGTTCTGCAGGAGGTGCAGGTAAGCACCCACCCATCACAGTCCTCTTTGAAGATCTAACTAACCCGGGGCTGATTTAAATTAGGTGCCGATTATCGAGAACAGCGTTTGCCAGGAAATGTTCCACACTGCTGGCCACAACAAGAAGATTCTCACCTCCTTCCTGTGCGCCGGATATGCCAATGGCCAAAAGGACTCTTGCGAGGTGGGTTCTAGGATACTATTATGGGATATCTGGGACGTTTATCCTAGGGACGTTTTTATGTGTGCATGTCAAACCAGAAGTGTTGAGTTTAATACAAACATTAAGTTTAACATGCGAACCTTAAAATATTCATTCATTATCGAAAATGTTATGGAGATTGGAACAACTTTTTTTTAATTCCCTTAAAAATCCCTGTTTATTAATATCCTTAAGGTTTCCAATTTTTCTAAAGAATTTTTAATTTTTAAATTGATTAGTCGTTGTGTTATAGAATTAAGTACAACCAACCATGACCTTCAGTTCACTACAAATCATTCAAATAAAAATATTACCATGTTTTGATTTTGTTTTAAACGACCATAAGTCTCGATATCTTAAACTACAAGAAAAATGAAGTTGTTACAATCCTTAAAACAGTATGCTTGTAATTTGTAAATCAGATTGAAATGGTAGACTACTGGCAGACTTATCATACATTTTTCCAAACACACTTGACTCTAATTGTTCTCATTCCTCCGGCAGGGTGACAGTGGCGGTCCGCTGGTGCTGCAGCGACCCGACGGGCGCTACGAGTTGGCCGGAACCGTTTCCCACGGCATCAAGTGTGCGGCGCCGTATCTGCCCGGCGTCTATATGCGCACCACCTTCTACAAGCCGTGGCTGCGCAGCATAACGGGCGTGAAATAAGGTGGTGCCTCCAAAGCCTCCAGGCCTCCGAGGTCTCCGTGTCCCGAGATGGCCGAGATGAACTCCGACTAGCTGCTGGGAAAGGAGCAACAAGTGTAAATAGAACGTAGAGTTTTAAGAGTCGTGGACATGAGCGTTATAAAAGTTGATTCAACTTTTTGGCGACGTCGCATTTTTCGACCCCTTTCCCCGAACCCTCCTCCATGCAACCATCATTCCATTAGCTTAATTGAAAATCAACTGCAGCAACTTCAAACGAAATACGCTGGGGATTCGCAGATTCCAAGGGTTGGATATTTTGTTTAAGCAGGCTGCAGGTTCCGTTTTTAGTACGCGTGCCTAACACTTGTAGAGTCTGAATGAGAATTACGCTAATTGAGAGCCGTATGCTTAAGACATATTTATTCTAGTTCTAAGCCTATTTATTTGACTATTTATTTATTTATGCGACGAAACGAAGCGATTTGTGCGTTTGATTCAACTAAAAAATTGTTATTTTCATAGGCAAATTGTTGTTATGTTCAAATGAAAGCGAGAGCAAATGTTTTTAGTTCAATTGAATTTACTAATTTATCGATTTATATTATTAATTTTTTTATCTAATTACGTTTTATGTTAATTGTTAAGTAAACGAACAAATCGAAAAGAGATCGAAATAAACGACATAGTTCTTAGAAGAAAAGATTGAAGGGATTTTACTTTCGTTTCAGCATTTTGCATTCAAAGTAAGTTTTTTACAGCCGCATATTTTTACTTTTTAAAGGGTGCTGCAGAAGAAACTTTTATGCCAGTATTTCAGCATTAAACTTTGCACATTTTATGACGCTCCCCGTCAGTTCCACAAAAATCAAACAAAAGCAATGTAATTCCAGATATAAACTGACGCAGGAGCGTTGATGCAATTTCCGCCCCACGGAGCTCACTTTATTTATCTGAAAATTGCCACTGCACTCAGCCCCCTTTTCCAGCATTTGGAATATTCAATGTGGTTGCGCCAAGGAATTTCTGCGCCAGCTTCCCCTAGTAAAGTGAAAACAAGGTTAACACTCTTAGCCGCAATCGTTTGTCGGCGCTTTGCAGCTCTGGTGTTTTACACCCAGCTATAAAGGCTTTAAATTATTCTCTGGAAAAATGTTACGGTTTTCTCAGCTCACAAAATTTGATCAATTTGGTAAATAAAGAAGAGCTAGTTACACAATTTCATACTGAGAACAATCCTTCAGTTGTAAGAAGGTCGTCATAGATATTTTATTGGAGTCCTGCGTACAGAGTGAAAATACTACGATCAGGGCCATCATATCCTTGGAAATTGTGAAGTCACGAGAATTATCCTTAAGAGTTGAATACTCTGATATGTTGTATTCATATAAGGTTTCATAAAAAGTTGTTTCCTTACAATACGTTAAGAAAACATACTCAAATACATTTGAACCCTTTCCGAGCACACTTAGAACTGGTGTATGAATTCGATCAGAGGATGAGTGTACCGTCCCTTTTTAAAGATAAATGCTACTATTCCAACATAAATCGTAAACATAAAGGATATATCGGTACGTTTTGATGAATGTAAAGCACACTTAGAACTGGTGTATGAATTCATTCAGAGGATGAGTGTCCGTCTGCCCCTTGTTAAAGATAAATGCTAGTATACCAACATAAATTCCTAAACATAAAGGATAGGATCGATACGTTTTTATGAATGTAAAGCATCCTTATTGAATGCAGGGAATTACATTTAATGCGGCTCAGAGCCTGCAGCAATATTTTCCATTTACAGAGCAAACATCGATGTATTATACACGTTACGGGTGCATCACAATTTCCTTACCTCCACCCTAAGTGGCTAAAATAATTTGCATATCGAATGTTCCGCACGAAGGGCCCCTTTGCAAAGGGGCGGTGAGTGGCATGAGCACACAATCCTCATTATCCTGATGCAAGGAATGTCCTAGAGGCCAGGCTCTTTTCATCTCGATTTGATTGCCAAATTTCGTGTTTTCCATTTAACAGATTTGCCCGCAGGACAGGCACTCGAACTCAGGGATCCGTTCTTGGTAATATGGGGGCCTCATTAAATTTGCACTGCTGCCACAAATCACAGTGACGTCATGGCCACAAATCCGAACCGACTTGATACGCATACATATAGGGGTATTCTTCATTAAAATTGATTCCTAGGAGCTTTCGGTGCGCCACAAACACACTTAATTCATAAAACTCCAACCGAAAGCTTTGGGGTCCAAAAGCTCCGTGGCGGCAGCTAGCCGACAGGTGTTGTTTGAGCCAAGTCAGAGAGTCAGTAGCCGACAGGACGAGCAGCCAGCAGGTATGTTGCGTGCCACAGAGCACCCATCCACTCCCATCCCAATCCAAACGGAGCGTGCGGCGAAAGTGAAAGTGAAAGTGCAACCTGACACGTGTATCGTATCTGGCATCAGCGAATCTGTCCTGGCTGAAACTTAAGGGCGAGGCAGCTGCACTTTAAGTGCATCTGGGGGCGTGTCGAAATGAACACTCTGTCGTACGACGGTCTAATTTCAAGCGAGGGCGGTATTTTCGTAACCGTTCTTTGGTCGATTTTCCCCCTCGAGTTTTGGCTTAGTTTTGGAAACAGGATACGGCATAAAAGGAATATCATTGGCGTCAAAGTGCCGAGTAATTATAAGCCATTTTGGAAAGGGTTATTTTACAACCTATTTCAAGCTCTTTATCTAGTAAGGCTTAAGCTGATACTATGGAATATTGGGTAGCCTTCCACTTCATTTTAGCTTTACTGCTTGTAATTACCCTTGGTTGATTATGGTGGAGCTGGAGACATCTTAGGAAATTTAAAAAATTTCTATATGTTATTTGTAGTGAAATTTATACCAAAAACACAACGAAAACTGAGGGGCAAATGTGTTACAATTTTTCGACCGACAATAAATATTTCATATTCTTTTAGAACTTACATTAATTTAAATGTTGATAATGTTCTTATTAAATTTATTTCAGAAATCTAACTACCATTTTTGGTATAAATTTAATTATTTTCCGATTATCCATAATCTATAATTTTATGATGCGATAGGTAATTTTTACCCACTGTATGCTACCATTAACTTTATTATGATAATGGTAATTGCCTAGTATTTAATTCATTAAATTGCCTTTCTGTTATCATCATTGCATAAACGTGTTATGTTTCAAAAGCTTAATGACGAAGATACCAACTTAAATCCTGGTGAGAAGCTGGTTTTTAGTTGCCAAAGTCCGCACAAAGCATATTTCTTAGAAAAGGTCAACTTCCGGCCCAAGTTGATGCTCAATTAGGGAACTTTAATCAACTCATCGCTTAAGCGCTTGTAAACTTTCTACCAATCATTGGCAAAGTTTGGTCAATTGTGTAAAATATAACAGAAAAACTAACAAATTGCAAAACTTTCGAGTGGCCCCAAAGCAATTAGCCACATTCAGCGTATCGAATGGACGGAGGGCGAAGTTTTGCCTCCGCTGGAAATAGCAGTTTGAGACTTTCGACCTGATAAGGACCCAAACCTCAGATGCGTCAACGGCAATTTGGCAAGTTAAAAAATCAAGGAACACGTGGATCAGTTTTTATTTCCATACCTGGCAACCGAAAGCGAGCCCTTTTTTGGGTAAAAACGCAATTAGTGGAGATTTGATAACCGGCTATGGATGGTTAATTGTAATTACTGTCCTCCACTGAAAAGGGGCGAAATGCCAGGCAACAGTCCCGCGAACTTAAAGGATGAGAACTTTGACGGGCCTCGTCCGGTGAAAGTAAAAAAAGAAAAAGTAATTAACAAATTGCTAAAGGAGAGCCGAGGAAAGGACTTGTTCTAAGGCTACTCCATTTGCCTGTGCCACCTTCAAAAGCAGGATCATTAATGGAATTGCACTCCCACGCCGGAAGACTTTATGCGACAGCCGGGAAATGTTTTCCTTGGCCTTTGGTGTGTCAACAGCCTTTCGCTCATTTACTTATTTATGGAGGAGCGCCAACAACTGTTGCCAATAGACCATTTATAGAAGGTCAAAGCCTGAAATTCATTGTCAGCCATTAAGGATAGCTACTTCGGAAGCAATGCAGCTGGACAATAAGATAGATTGCCACCCCAATAAGTAGGCAATTATATTGAACCTTCTGTTCAATTTCGGTTAAAGCCAAATCAGGCTTACTACTCAAACATATTAGTATAAATTGAAGAGAAAACAAAGGGACCAAGAACATGAATGTTGAAACTACAAATTAATTTGCTAGAAGCTTTTACATAAATTGTTTTAATTACCTTTCTCAGGGGAAGCCATCACGAAGCTGAATACACTCAACATACATTTTTAAAATGAAAGGAAAATTTCACTTAGAGTTTTTGTATTCCCCTAGGCGGGCCCAAGAACATAATTCCACTTTAAAAGGTTTTTGGGGAAATATTAAACTTAAAAGGCAATTACTTGAAAATAATTTCCTTGCTAACTTGGCTTAATTTGGCGCGAGGTTCATTGTCAAATCTGGCTTACGTGAATGAAGTAGATAATAAGCGAAGTTTGATGTATGACCCGTGCCCCTTACGGCTTTCATCCGGCAATAAAAATGGGCTACGAGGCACGCAGTCTGGATATACATAAATTAAGGCACAGCCGGTAATAACACTAAAAGCAAGCCGACAATTTTAATGAGCCGCCTGACAGGGATACGGCCAGGAACCGGTAACGGAACCATGAATGGGACTCCGGGCTAGGAGGCAGCGATTTCATTCGAGCGCATGTACACGGAAATTTGCTCGTCCCGCAGGGCAGCAGTCGACTCCCGGGCAGGCATACGTTTTAATTAAGCGATACCCGGTTTTCGTTTTCACAGTTCGCCGGGCAGCAGGCAAGAGGCATCAGGAACGGGCATTCCACGGACAATGATGTACTACTAACTTGGCCGCCATGAGCAACATTCCGAGGTGGGCAGCCCTGCTGCTGCTCCTGGGCCTGGCCCATCAGCTGGACCCCTCGCTTGCCACCTCCTCCTCTTCGTTCTCCTCCGGAAACGCCTGGCAGCGCGCCCTCTACGGACGCGATTCGCGCAACCTGATGCACCGCAGAGCCCCGTTTCCCGTCGCCGGAGATCAGGGCCTCAACGATTACCTTGGCCCGTATGCCGCCGCCGAGCAGGAGCAGCGCCAACCGCATCCTCCGCCACAACAGGTGAGTGTGGTGGGTGTAATTGCAAGTAATTGCAGGGCGGAACTATGGTGCAGGGGGTAAGCCGCTGACAAGAATTGATACCACTTGCCTGCAGAAAATAAAGATGCAATCCTAATATGGATTTATTAGTAAAGAAACACAAATACCTCCCCAAAGGAAATTTAACAAAAATTTACAATTTAAAAATTGTTTATAAGATTTATTAAATTATGTTTTAAAAAAGCTTACAAAATGCTAAAGAAAATGCTTAGACACTTTCAAGTATTCTTTTGGGATCGTACAGAATATAACTTATAAAATGTTTGCAGGCTGTGTACAGAATAAAGTGAAATTTATATAAAATTTCATTAATCAAAACGTTAAATACGTTAAATAAACACTTAACGGGGAAAATGGTGTAGGCCATTTTGTAGAAATTAAAAGTATGCTTTTTTAGAGTCAACCGGAATTAGTTTCCCAAATAAAAATTTTAAATTGTCAGCATACTGCGCTCAACACGTTTCATCTTAATGACCTGGGTATCTTTGAATGCAAAAAAAATTTAACAAATACTCCATGCCTAAGGCATAACTTCCAGCTTAACTCAACATCACTGTCGAAAAGTCGGTTGGCTCGTGCACATTTTGATTCGTATACGCCATGTTGGCAGGCCACAAACAGCCGAAGGCATTTGGCGCAGTGTTTTGTAGCAAATTGAAATTGGAGCCGGTATTCTTGTATGCTTTTATTGGCCACTTGGCTAACGGGTCTCAATCAAGGGAAAAGTTCAGAGTTCACAGAGAAACTGAAATTAATTAACGCACGACAAGTGTCAGCGTTATTGATAACCAACCGTTGCACTGCATGGGGGGGGGAATATAACGCATACGCCGCGTATACTGAACAAATGCCGCTCTAATTGCCACCGCATTCGACCATCCCCACAGATGCGCCAACAGACAGAAGTTTACGGAATTGTGGAGCCGCTGATTGAGGACACGCCCTGCGCCGACCGCGCCTGTCTCCTCAACGAGGACTGCTGTCCCTCCGGGGTCTGCGTCAACACATACGGAGGTAAGTTGGACTAATTGCGTTGCCGCTGCGCAACATCCTACGCTTTTGCACTCAATACTATATTTAAGCTTCCCGTAATGCGCAGAAAAGCGTTTGTACCAACTAATAGTTTTCTTTGAGTATCGAAATACATTAGCTGAGGGGTGTCCTATTACCCGTAGATTTGGTAGGAAATAAAAGAAACCAGAGAAAACTCTGCATTGCAGTGCCTCGACTATCAGATACCTGTTATTAGCTATAAAGAGTGCGTGGAACCGGAGATATGCAAGCATCAAATAATGAAACCGTAAACATACCATAAATTACAAAGGATCTCAAAATAACAAAGCTTTGATTAGTGCTAAAACCAACTAAATATGTTTTATTATATTTCTTCAAATCTTTACACGCGTCGCTCTTAGAGTAATAGGGTATGTTGTATTCGTCGAAAAGTATGTTTAAGGTGTATGAAAGCGTTTCCAAACCTATAAAGTGTATTTATTTACTAAACAAGTCGTCTGACCTTCTGCCCGCACGTCCGTATGAACGCTGAGAGCTCGGAAACTATAAAAGCTAGAAAGTTGGGTTTAAGCATGTAGATTCTAGAGATTCTTGCGCAGCTCAAGTTTATATAAGCAAGGTGTCGCGCCCACACACTGGCAGTTGGTGACACCTACATTTTTAGAATTAATTAAAAATAATTTAGTTCATTTTGCTCGTTAATACCTACCGGAGCGACCAAAATTGTTGAAATCGGAGTATTAGGTATCTTAAAGAACACGGTCAATGCAATGAAAGTGCAAAGTGTAGATTGAAAAAATGTAATGTAGATAAAAATGTCAGCATCGATGTTTTTCGCAACCCTTTGAAGGTGAATATATATGTTATTAGCGGGTATCTGATAGTCGAGGCACTGGACCACAGCGTTCTCTCTTCTTGTATATTTGCCACAAAGATGGGTCTAAAAATCGTAGGGGAACTAAATTGTAAGCAATGTTGGCAAACAAACTTATGGTCTGAAAGGACATTTGACCCCCCAAACGCGACTGAAAAATTTTGTATTTATGGGGAAAAATATGAGAGTGGCCAGCACATTTGAATTACAAAATTTTAAAACAGTGTTTTTCAGTGATTTAAATCGCCATATTAGAGCAATATCGATTCGGCAATATTGCTTAGAATCCTTTATATACTGTGTTTATGCTATGCCTATTTCATGAAATCAATTCATGAAATGAGCAAATTCGTGTGTGCATAAACACCGTTTCATGAATTCGATAACACACGAAAGTTGACTATGAATTCAGTCCCAACTTACGAAATGCTGAGGTACTGCCTACTTCACAGCCTACTACTCTGTAAAGCTCTATATCAAATTCGACAAATCTGACAGCTTTACTAATATCATTTCATGAATTTCTCTGTGTTGTATAAACAGGGGCTATTACAATTTCATGCATTGGAGAATGCATGAAATTCATAGCATAAACATAGTAATAGATAATAATAATATTTATACCTACTTTTGTTGGATGAACAACATTTTCTGCAGAAGGCAAATGCGTTTATGTGTTCGGACGACAGCGGGACTTGTGCCAGCGACATGCAGACTGTCCACAGGGTACGGTGTGCATGCTGGTCGCCCAGGAGGGCGTCTGGCGGTGCGAGTCGGACGCGGAGTCGGGAGGGGCCACCTCGCTGCTGGAGGACATATTCGGGCTGAAGCAGAGGCAACCGCTGGGCAGTGAGTGCAGCAGCAGCAGCGACTGCCAGGTGATCAAGTAAGTCCACGGGAATGCAGAATACTTAAAGGAGGTCTACAAATTGAATTAAATTTTTAGTGGCATGTGCTGCCAGCAGCAGCGATTGCACCATCGGGCAGCCATTAAGCTCAGCTGTGGCTATTTTCGCGATGCCTTCGACTGCGTGGATATGGTGGGAGCAGAGGTAACTATCCCTATAATATCACTAAAACAATTTTATTGTATTATTATCATCATTTTTCTAGCATCGCCGCAATTAAAGATCTAAGTCCTTCGGTAGCAGAGCTCAGGAAAAGAAAACAGCCAAACCGAAAATGAACCTGATAACTGATTGAAATGCAGCTATTCCTAGGATTTATTAAAATATTGCAACATATCCAATTGTTAAACGAATACATATCGAGATCAAATTGCTGTTGCATAGAGCATTTGGATTTATATAATATGCATATCAATATTTATTATTACTCAAACGATCTTAGATATCTAAATGTGTTTTTAGTAGAGACTATCCAAATATACTGACTGAGGCATTCAATGTTATTAACAGAAAGAAGAGTATTCCAATGCAATTTTACCATATTCTAACAATTAAATCGTTTCACGTCTAAATGTAAATCGAATACAATAAATAAATGAGCAAAGATCTGCATTTTATCTTATCATTACTTGTTCACAAGTCCTTACTAAGTAAAAAGATACGAAAGGTAAGACCACAAATTCACTGTTCAACATTGTGTACTTACCCATAGTAACCTGGAAGTAACTAATATTTTTGCTTATACAAAACATATTCAAAACAGCAGGGATGCACATTTTTCCCACCAGTCGACGCCCAAGGCAGTTATAATGAAATATAATATGCATGCAGCCATTTTTTCCGAACGTTGTGAGATTGCAAACACTTGGAACACAACAGCCAAGGGCCCAAGAACAATAACAAATATGAATAGCCCAAAATATACTCAAAAAAATTAATTGAATATTCTTCAGAGCCCACAACATAACTATTTAGTAGATTAATTAAGTATACGCCAGGTTAGTGATGATATAATTATAAACAAGGCTAGTTCTTTTACAAATATTTTCGGTTGGTTTTATTTTTGTATTTTATTTAAAGTGCCAGTAAAAACGCAGCTTAAAGCTAAAAGTTAGACTCTGTTTACACTTTCAACGCTTTTGTTTTTAACATTACACCCAAGTAAATCATTCCTGCTCTCTCTTTCTCCATCTCTTTTCCTTTCTATATATCTCTCAAGATCCAATCCATTACGATTAATACACATTACAAATGCTTTCGCTCTTAACATTATGGCTGAGACACTTTTCGCTTACTTGAGCCTAACATAAATCGCACAAAGTGCATCGTTTTAGTTCTTGAAATCTTTGAAATTTGGAACCAAAATAATGTTTTGCCAGCAAAATAGGATTTCTTTTTTGTAAAATTAATTTTTTTATGTTTTTGCGCATTGATAAAGTCTTTTGTGTATTTTGTGTTCTTCGGTTTTAATTGAATCTTAAACTCAGTTGTTTTTAAAGTTGTTTTTGGTTTGGATCAGGGACTAAGGTTGTGGGTTGTAGGAAGTGCCCCACATCGGAGGTTGTTTTCGGGGTTTTTTCTTAAAAACAACTTTCGGCTTAAACTTAGCTTGGAACAAAGTCAAACATCAATCAATCGCTCTTTGTTTGACTTGCACGCACAGACTATATACAGATTTTACAATTACAGGAATAGTTTCAAAAACTAATATACATACGCGAATACAGCTAAAAACATTGTTTTAATTTGTTTCCCAATGAAATCGATTGTGTTCGTACAGGAAATGATTAACTTTAGTAAGCTTAAATTAAAATAGGAAAGTAAATTTCGCAGACCGAAAAAATAACAATATGTAGGTACTATATAATCATAACCCTAATTACAATCTTGCATGCACTGCTCATACAAGCTCTTACTTGTAACTTACATCGAAATGATTAAAATGTTAATTAATGTTTACTTTAATCTCTCAGCTGGCGTGTGTTGATGGTTTAAGGAAACATGGGTTGTGTTGAAACTACTATTGCATTCTGGTAATGGATTGTGTGTACAGGTATACATTGATAATGGACTCATTCAGCTTTATGGCATTTGATGTACGAAATTAATTAATATATGATGTTAAACATATTGTATTACCCGGAATAAGCACACCGAACGGTGTGCGCACAGACTTAAACTAGTGGTTTAAATTTGTTCACGAAACAATTAGTTCCTTAGAATTTACAATCGAAGCAAGTATAGTATACAGTTCATATATAAATATACCATATATTTTGTTTTATTATTTTATAGTTTTGTTTACTTTGCTTTATTTTTATGGCTACAATAAAATAGGAAGAACAAGCTTTGGTTAAAAATGAGCAGAATCAATAAAGGGACAGCTTGAAATGCGACGTATGTTTAGATGAAATAACAAAAAGGAAGAACATGCAACAAGATTTGGTTGATTGCCAGGGTCGAGAGTTTTGGTGTAGACAATTTAAAATAGTTAGAACTTAAAAAGAAGCTCTTCCAGCAATATGGGCTTATACTTGGGGAGAAGGGCTTGGTATATATAAAGCTAGGGAGGCACAGCAGCAGCAATAGCGACGTGGGCATGGCAAGCTGTACGTGAGCAGGCGGCGCACCAAGTTGTTTGATTCTTTAAATTTTACTTTTACGTTACGGTTTCCTGAGTTTGTCAACTTTATGCCTAAAATTGTTAATAATCTTCTCTGCTAATGATCTGGTTGTGGGTGTTTTGTATACTTTCTATGTTGCGGGCAAAAAACTGCCCGCGATTTGCATCTGGTTCTCACTGCTTTCCACTGCTGCTCAGTCTTGACAAAGTCTTACTGTATTTATCGTTTTGTATTTATCATTTTGTTTGCTGGATTCTCTTTCGCGAACACGATTTATAAAAAATATGTATTGTGTATATAACGTGTTTGTTTGTCGGTCTATAACTAGGCCCTAATTGGTAGCTCTAATGGCAGTGCGGCAGTTCCCTTTGGCGCGCCGCTTTGCTCACGCTGCCCGGAAACAAGCAAATCTCAGCGAAAATGTCAACGAAGGTTATGTACAATAGTTTGGGCTGGTGTAAACACAAAACTAATAACGAGCTCGTTCGGAAACAAAGCAAAGTATTGAAAACGTTAAGGATGAGTTAGCGCTTAATATTTACAATTTTCTTTGTATTTCATTTCTTAACGGGTTTCTGGAACTGCTTGGCAGGCGCTGCCAGGACATTTAAGGTAACACGGGGCCAGGTTACAGGTTACTAATGTATGTCTCCCCCCGATCCCACGGGACGGGCCACGGGGGCTACTCCTCAAACTAGAGCCACAATCAGTTCTTGACCTTGTCCTCCACACTGATGCTAGCAAGTGTCTTTTTGATGCGCAGCGCCGTTAGGCGGGCCACAGGATTGGGATACCAGCACTCCTTCATAACCTTGGCCATATTGTGGAGCACATCGGATGCGTGCCAGCGGTTTGGAATGTTAGGACGGCTCTTTTCAATGCAAACCACCTCAAGGGAAATTATAAAAAGTTAGTCAAATCGATTCTCTCCTTATTTTAAATCAAAAAGTTACCTTCTTCATCTCCTCAATGCTGGGATCTGGCTGCACGGCATCGTAGTACGGCAGTTGGTACTCGTCGTAGATCATGCCCATGTTGCATCTACGTGCAATCTCCCAAAGGATCAGACCAAAGGCGTAAACATCCGCCCGCTTGTACGAGTCGAAGTGCTGGTCGTTCATGCTCTCGTCCAGCACCTCTGGTGCCATATAGCGCTTGGTACCCACGCGATGAGTGGAGGGTATGTCCACCGAGTCGTTCTTTTCCACGTGGCGCACGGCCAGGCCCAAATCCCCAATAGCACAGCTCAGGTTTGATTTGACCAGTATGTTCTTAGACTTGAGATCGCGATGGGCAATGGCGGGCTTGCCGCGGGTTCCCACAATGTCCATGTGCAGATGGGCCAGTCCAGTGGCAATACTCAGCGACATGTTTAGCATGGTGTTGGTGTCCACCGTGTGCGTGGTTAGATAGTCAAAGAGCGATCCGTTCTCATGGTAGTCGGTTACCAGCCACAACTGTGTCCAAGTTCCATTGTCTGTACGAAAAAATAATTAAAAAAGGTAAGCATTTATGGAATCCCTCAGAGAAAACGCAGATGGGCTCACCCTTGTTGTCCGCAGCTATGAAGCCCAAAATGTTCTCGTGCCGAAGCATTACCGTCTGATAGATTTCCGCCTCGCGGAACCAGGAGCACTCTTCGCGACTAGAGAAGATCTTTACCGCCACGTTCTCTCCGCGCCAGCGTCCACGCCAGACTTCGCCGAAGCGTCCCTTTCCAATGACATGACAGAGCTGCACCTGGCGCGCGATGGAACGCTGTACCAGCAGGGGTAGACCAGCTAAAAGAGAGGAAACGAAATTAGGCCAAATTGAAGTTGGGAAACTCCCCCATGGAACTCACCCGAACCCGAACCGGAGGTGGTCATCTCAATGATGTCGTGGATGGTCGTATTACCATTTAGTATGGGATCGTACACGGAGTCCTCCTTGGCAAACGGCCTGCCGCTGGCCAAGCGCTTGCGACGTTGGCAGTAGTACCAAGTACTGGTGCCAGTGAAGCAAATGATGAGGGTGGCCCCCAGGATGATGGCCACAAACTCCCAGCTGGTCAGACGATGTGGCACGTAATCTGGACAGAATCCACAGACACTTTCATTATTAAGGGCAGACAAAGGGTTCTTCATGTAAATGTGATCGAATTAATGGAAAATAAATACAAATAGAATGCAGAATGTTAGTCAATCAGTTGAAAGTGGCATGCAGGAAGCCGTTAACAAGTAAATGTGCGTGATAACAGTAAGAAATCAGGGTGCAAAAACGAAACGAACCAAATCCAAACCCAAAAGCTCATTCCAAACACTGTTAGCGGTTAGTAATACTTAAATGTAGTAATTTATTTACAAAAACAGCACTGACCTGCACATGAATAATTTCAGTTATTTACAAACCTTTGCA
This sequence comes from Drosophila subpulchrella, assembly GCF_014743375.2. Taxonomy (NCBI): domain Eukaryota; kingdom Metazoa; phylum Arthropoda; class Insecta; order Diptera; family Drosophilidae; genus Drosophila; species Drosophila subpulchrella. Next base: position 2,371,546 of record NC_050611.1, on the reverse strand, counting down.
CATACCATACGGCATCAAGCCTAGGATCTACTTCAAAACTACTAAATAATAGAGCAAACTTAACAAACAAAAACTAAATTTTTGGCTGTTTACAATAAAACAAAACGAACCAAATCCAAGCCCAGTCCCAAACGAGATATTCCGCAGACGAACTAACTCATACAGACATACCAACCTCCCACTGAACAAACACAAAAGTGCAATGGAAATGAGCGAACAACTACGAAAAACAATATGGATAATAATGCCGCACTGCCGCTTGAATACTCTATCAGAAGTTACATCTTGAGTTTAAGCTAATAATCGATTTAATTTGGATTGAAAAATTGTCAAGATTTGCGTAAAATAACCTACTTTGTACATTAATGATATTAATGTTTTTGGTGTTAAGTTGCTAAAGCGTATTATAATCCGCTATTATCAAAACTAAAAACTTTGCTTGAAATAAAAAAAGAAAAATTTTAGTATTTACGGATTATTATCAGTTTTAGAAACGTGACATCAAAACCCTCGTATCATTTTTTACAATATAACTAAAATGGTAAGCAGCAGCATATTGAGTGGGCTAATGGAACTTCTGCTAGGGTAATAAGTATGAAAAAGCGGCAGACTGCGGGGCAAAAAATGCGGCCATTAATGAATGAAATGAGAGACCGTTGACTGCGACTTGCAGTTGCAACTGCAGCTCTGAAAGCGGCATTGCACATGAATGAAAAAGGGCAGACACACAGATACACACGCACACCGTCACAGACATTCAGGGGAGTGGGCGGAAGAGGGGCAAACAAGGCCACCGTCTGCAAGGGCTTCTTGAAACTCCCACTCCTCCCGCCGACGGCCCTTGAGACGGGGTTGTTGTTGCTGGTAAATGCCTTGCTTACTTCCTTCTTAAATGCGTTTTTAACAAGTCAATACGATGATGACGCAAAAGGTCAGGTCAGCAGACAAACCCGCAGAACGGTGCGGCACCAACTCAGTTGACAGGTGCAAAGGTGGCGGTCTGAATAACGGGTGGGGAGTGGAGAGTGGGGGTTGTGGGCTGGTGGGGCGGTTGGCCAGCAGACGAGGCCACAGACAAGGTAACAATGTGGTGCGTACAATTTACATGAGATGTGGCAAGGAAAGTCAACGTATAAACAAGGACGACATGCCAACGAAACAACACATTGGAGCGAAATAAAACCCTGTTCCCAATCGCATTCCTATCCAAAATCCCCAATTCGTGTATTCGAATATAAAACTTTTACTAATCATTGCTTTCTTAAATTCCTTAAAAAAATCCCAAGATCAGAATTCAGAATTCCAAGATCTTTAGAGGTAGGATATAAAATATTTTATACTCGTAATAATATGTGAGTGTTTTTAATAATCGCTATATCAATTTAAAAAATTTTTAGAGATATGGCATTTAATATCATCTTACTGTTTTCCTATAATTGCATATGACTTGTTTTTTCGGAAAACCGCTTACTAAGAATGATTGTTCATGAATATTTCTAGTCAAATTATTTCAAAGTCTAAAAATTATAATCATTGCGCATTTGAAAAGGCTATCAAAAGAAATTGCTTGAATAGAACGAATTGGGAACAGGGTCCGACGTTTACAATACCTATTCTTCCCTCAAAGGACGAACAAGGACGAAGACTGGGGTGGGATGGTGTGTTCGCTGAAAGCGTTGGTGTGCGAGGTGTGTGTGTGTTAGCCAGGTATGCTTACGCGTGTATGTATGTATTTCTTGTGTGATTTCAATGTGTTACAAATTTGAGTATACCAAAAAAACTTCGCAAATGAGGTGGTGCAATGGCATGGGCGTGGCTGCTTCGATGGCTGGTGGTTGGATTGTTGGGTGGTGGTGGTGGTGGGGGTGGCGTTGGTGTTGTGGGCGGTGCATTGCTGGTCTCACCTGGTAGAACACCACTGTAATTCTCACGCGTATTGCAATAATCTTCGGCACAGCACTGTGAAGAGGCTGCCTCCGAATTTAATTTGCACGAGGTCGGATCTTCAGGTGGCAACTGGTCTGTTATGCATCTACATACATAATATTTAGTTGGGGTTTGTTTTTATCTACTAAGTTGCGTTAGCTGTTCTTTTTTAGTCTACATCTAAATTAGGTTCTAGGTTTTCGGGTAGTAGGAGATTAGCACTTGTTGTTCTAGTTGTTTTCGTTGTATTTGTTGCGGTGTGCAGTTACGAAGCAGCTTTTGTTACCACTTACAAGCTCAAATTTAGCAGCAGCTTTTGTTTATTTATTTTTGGTGGTAGCTCAGCCAGGATAGGGGTTGGGGTGGATTTTTTCAGCTGCAGCAGGTGGATTCAACTGTGTTTTCGGGTGCAAAGGCAGTAAGCAGAGTCTGTCGGCCATCAAAATACCAGGGAATTACGGGGAAAACCACTGCCAAATGTGGGAGAGGTGGGGCTTACTACACTAGTTGTTCAGACCAGTTCCATGCTTCACTTTCCACGAATTATTTTCCATTGAAGTACAATTAAAACAATTTGCCAGTGGCAGGCGTTTTAAGTTGCAACTTCAAGAATGTTTTTTAAATGTCAAACAAAACATACTGAAGTGAGAATCGGAACTGGACTGTATGTTCCAAGATAATAGGCCAAGTAACACAGCGAAGAAAAATCATTTCGGGGAATATCATAACTTATAAAGGAGCATTTACACATATCAGAAGTCTGATGCTAAAACAGAAACCGAAATAGTCCTGGACAAACTTTGTAAATTGAGACATGTCCAAGGACAACCACAGATTCTTTAGAAAAAAGAGAGCAGAATAGTGAAAAGATAATGCTCCCAGGACAAAATACAAATTCACCCCTTGAGTGAAAAGTCACATATCTACAAACTACTAACACGATTCGAATTTGCAAAGATACTTTGGCATGCATAGAGATACGTGTAATTTATTAAGATAAGGTGTAAGCTGGATTCCGTATAAGATTTATAGTGTGTGTTTGTGCCACAGGGAAAAGCAAGGAGAAAAGAAAACAGTGAAAAGGAAAAAAAAAAGAGAGGTGGGAGCCCAAAAAGCGGAAGAGGTGCAAATAGTTAAGGTAAATAATAAACTTAAGAGACAAAACTTAGGCGTTGTGCACACCTGAAAGAAAAACTGACTAAGCTAAACCAAAATATTATTACAGATTATTGATAGTTATTACTTTAATTAAATTGATGCAGTGCTAAATTAGGCAAAGTGAATTAGAGAAAGTGTGCAAACTAAAGAGAGAAATTGTATTGTTGTTGGTTGTGTGGTTGTTGTTACTTGAATGTGGCTGTACCTTTTTCAAATATCCTCTTCATAAGTTCATTCTTATTGCAGAAATCAGTTCTACAGCACTCAATCCTAAACGAGTTGTACTTTTCGTTACTAGTGAGGCATTCAAGGGGTTTACTCCGCTGCATATTGTATTTCACAGTAATGCACCTACGTCACCGTACAGCACGGTACACAATTATGTAAACGGATTTTAATGTATTCGATATATGCGAGTGGAGGCCGAAGGGAGCGAAGGAGCGATCGGGATATAGAGAAAAAATAACAATTAAACGAAATTAGTATTGCTTGGCATTGGTTGCTGGTTTGCTGCTGCTTCTGCTTCTGCTGTAGTTGTTGCTGCCTTCGGCTTGTTGCTAATTGAAGTTTCAGTCTGGTTAGTAGCAATAAAAGTATTATAATTATATTTAAAACAATGTGTATAACGCCGCTCTGGTTTTCAGAAGGTCATCATTAGTAGTGCTCTGCATTTCGGGTTATGATCATTTCAAAACTTCAACTCAACATTGCATAAGTGGGGGATCGATCAAAACTTGGGCAACTTGTTCTTGAACGGCGTGCGAGAGAACAGAAAGAAGAGGGAGCAGTCAGAGAGGAAAGGGTTTAGGGGCGAATCACGTGCAGAAGCGCACGAACCTTCGACAGCGACATGCCGACCATCCAAGGGGCTCGACGGCTGGTCCTTCGTCTTCGGCCGCAGATAGCGGTTGCAGAAGTCTCTGTCCTTGCAGCAGGCGTGGGCGCCACTCCGGCCCACCGGACGGACCGTGGGACCGCCGTGCAAGCCATCGTTGCACCAGATGGAGCGGCCCGGCGGAAAGATTTGCGACTTGTGCAGACATCTGCATCGCAGGTCATACGGATCAGATATGTATATTCACACTGGCTGCTCTGGGGGACAAGTGCTAACCTAATCGAAGGCCTGCTCCTCAGGCGCACGAAACTCACCTGTAGCTGAATTCGATGGTGCCATCGACGTTCTTCTCCACCGACGTGAAGCAATAGCCGTCCGTCTCGCAAATGTTGTTGGAGTCCTTGCAGATGTCGCAGTGGCACTTGATCTTTTCTAAAGGTCAAAGGAGACAAAAATGCATTATTCAATAATGTTTTCATTATGATTCTTGGAAAATTAAATTATTCGAGTACACCAAAATAGGGTCAAATTACCATTGCCAAAGTAAGACGATTTTAGTTTAAAAAAGAAACCCCTTACACCGAATTTGATAACGTCATTAAGGTATTATTTTTTCTACTGAAGCTTGAAAAACAGAAGCTCATATGCTTGTTTATATAAATAAAGGTTTAAAAAGACTATCCTCGAAAAGAAAATGCTGACGACATTAAAAAACTTAAAAATATACATGCATGAAGAAAAATATCTCACATGCACGTCAATAAGGTAATACTCATAAGTTTACTATTGAAGCATGTAAAGCCGAAGCTCATGCATGTTCAAATAAATAAAGGTTTACAACAAATCGGGATAATGCCCATATATAGTGATTCTCTTCCAGCAGGTTGAAAAGTTTTAATGCATAGACCCCAGCAAATAAATGGAGTCATGTATAAGCAAGTTCATTTCCACGGTATTCATAAAATCATTATATAAACAAGTAAATCACAAAAACAAAGCTCATCCCCAAGCTCTGTTAACCAACAGCCTGAATTCTCAGATTAAGAAAATGCCCAGACACCGATTGAAGCAAATCAATCAATTAGGTGCTGGCAGAAATTAACTAATTAAAGAACGCAGAGATCCATAAATCAACCGCTCGCAGATTGTCATCTCCTTCGGCTGTGACTATAAGTTGGGATTCGCCATAACCATGCCCCCGAGGCACCTGGCCGGGCACACGCTCGCCCAGACAGACATCCACATTCACCGGCACCGCCGAGAGCGTGATGAAACAAAAACAAAACCATTTAGCATTAACAAAGCAGACGCGGAGAAGACAAGTGCAAAGTGGAGGGCCAGACAATGCGACCAGTTTTTCCGTCCCCCGACTGCGAAAATCCAGTGCTTAGGCCTGCTTTTTCTGTTTTTTTTTTTCGCCGACTGCAGTTGCAAGTGCCCGAGTGCAGCAAGCAAATGCATCCAGACGTGGGGGTGTCTGCTGCCAGGCAGCGTTGGAGTGGGCCATGAGAGCTGTCTGGCTCAGCTCATTGACACCACACCGAGCTGACGTCACGAGATGGGAACGGAATCGGAGCCACAAGCGGAGGCGCAGAAGAAGACGGCCTCTTAGAAGCATTCAGAGTCTTTGAGGTGTTACAGTCACGCGATATACACTCGGAGAAAAGACCACAATAAAATCAAAACAATTGTAAAAAGATTAAAAAATATTACAACGAAATTTGGAGTCCTTCCTTAATTTATATTCCTGTTCTAGTCAATTTATTATATTTTAAATGAAGTTAAGAAATCAAAAAAAATTTTGGAAACTTTTGAAACTTTTAATGCTACACATTCAAAAGGTTGTTCAATAAATCTAGATTTGTCTAAACCAAGTTCAATCTAAACTATCTCAATCAAACAACAAGTTTAGTTGTGTTTACTTTAACTTAAAATAATGTGCATAGTTTTAAATTAAAGTGTCCTTCTGGGTGGAACCATTCCCATTCCCTTTTTAATATTTAGACTTTTTGTATGATATAAAAACTATCTACGGTACTTGAGGTTCTATTTAAAGTTTGAACTATAAATAAATGCAAGCCTAATAAAATGTCAACCAATCGAGTATGAGTAAAACATTCGATTGTGAAAACAGAGTGAAAGGGTCTGAGTCAAAAACTTCTTGTTAATCAGATAATTTCCTACACATGTATTGTGGGTACATTATCTTTCAGTGTGCTCTCCGTTGAAACTTACTTTCTGGTTTCTTGGAGCTCGGCTGAGCTACGTAGATGGGCAGCTGGGGGGCAACAGCCGTGGCAGCTGCTCCGGATCCGTCGCCGTCTTGCGGCAGCGGCATGGCCGCGGCGCTACCATTGTTGGTGTTGTTGTCGTGGCTCCTGTTATCAGCGGCCAGCGACGACGATGGCGATTGATAAGACTGGCCAGCTGTTCCGTTCGGCGCCTTCAACGCCGGCGCTTTGGTCGTCGGTGGCCACTTGCCAGGGTGGGAAGCAGTCGCAGGATCCGATCGGGAGCCGTTTAGACTGGTGTCCATCACGAATTCAATGGGGGAGGCTGTACAGAGGGAGATTTTAGGTTAGTTTCGCACCTGATTCGGACTGTCGGAGCCCCTGGGAAACTCACAGCAAACGGAGGCGCCGAGCAGAGCGCCCAGGAAGATTAGCCGGGGCACAGATAACATGTTTGGTATTCGCATCGGTGATAGTGTGTGCGATCCGAGCTATTGTTATTGTTTGTGCGGCCAGGGGGCTTTTCTTTTGTTTTCCACGATCGCACGCACACGCGCGTCGCAAGTTCAAAGTCTGTGGCCTGCAAATGAGGTTGTTTCGTGCGAGGACGAGCCGCAGGAGCAGGAGGAGCGGCCAAAGGACACCTCAGACAGCCACTAATTGGCCCCGAATTGCGCATTTATGGCGTAGGACACGCGCCCGCGGAGTCTTACATTTTGGTGGGGCATCGCCGGGTATATAGTCAGCCGATTGTAACGCGATTAGCGAAATTCGATGAAGGGGGCTCGCACTGCGAAACTCGAACTCCTCACTCCGCCCAAAGTTGGTTGGAAAAACTGCTCTGCCTTACATTTCACGGACGAGGGCGACTTTTCAGGCGGATTTTCATCACGTGATTTGGGGCAGTGGCGCGGTGGAATTGGCACTGTTTTCGGTTCAGTGGGATGTCCGGCACTTTCGGGTGTCTGGTGCAACCGTTTGTTTGTATTAATTGCTGCTATTTTGCGTTAAATATACAATTTAGTGCAGCGAAAAACCCGCGCTGGTGTGTGTGGAATTGCAAACAGTGTGACCGCACCTGCGCCAGTATGGCCAACTTGGGCTAGCCACAAAATCCACCCACTCGCCGGCGAACTGCGCTAAAATACCCAAACGATAATTATTGACGGTATAGAATCTAGATTGTAGTTTATGTTGGAAAATCGCTTGATTCAAGGATACATGGCACAATTTGAATTTTTTTGTAACATAAATTTATTTCCAATAACTGCAGGTACTGCGCAAGTGCCCAGGAATCCAATAAGAACCAAAATGCGGGGCACGCGACGGGAAAATGGTCATGTTTCGGTCGGCTGGCCATTTTCTATTGCCACAACAGGCTGAAGACGTTCAACGGCGGCATGCCGGGCTCAGCTCCCTTCAAAAAGCCTGTGTAAATAAAAATTATACAAAATCAATGTCAGGTAACAACATTTCCCGGTTGCTTCCTCTTCCCAGCCGCGTGTGGATGGGCAGAAAAACATGAACCAAAACTCACCCAAATATAGGACAAGGGGGACGAATCCCCAGTGGAATCCAGTCTGCACGGCCCCAACAACAACTCCCAGGCGCTCCTTGACTCCCTCGGAAAGCTCCATTTCTTGCGGATATTTAATTTAGTGCGTTTAGCGAATTATGAAATGAAGTCCAACGAAACCCACAAAAACGATAGTGTTGGAAAACTCCGGTTTGTAGCGAGCGAAACAGCTGACTGGAACAAATTGAAATGAAATGATAACCTTTTCTATATTTCCCAAGGACAGATCTGTCGCAGATTGCTGGGCCTGGAACAAAGGCAAAATTTGGGAAAGTCCAATGTCAGTTTGTAATAATCACTGCTATCCGTTGGGGTGGCATCGCTGGCAGCACATCGGTATTTTGTTACATATTTCTAAGACGGGCACACTGCATGTCACAGCAGTAGCGCAATTTTTGAATGAGGTTCGCTAAAAGCGTTTTTCTAAATTTAGACTTGTTACACGAAAACCTAACGAATACGCCACCAAACGCTAGTAATAAATTCAATGTAATGGAGACATGTAAGTTAAACAAGGATTCCTTGGACAACGAGTTACTCGAGGAAAAAGAGAGCACAGTATGAAATGTCGAGGTCGAGGTGTCGGGAAGGTTTTTAGAATATGGCTCTCTTTAATACATTGACCAAATTAAAAAAGAATCAATCGAAGATTTGCCACAAGATAGCTTACTCAGAATGTCCATAGTAAATAAGGGCTTGATAAAGTAAAGTACATAAGCTCTCCAAAGTAAATACGCTTTAATATTTTGTTGTATTTTTCTTTTTCGGTTTATGTAACATTGCGGTCGGAAAACAGGATTATAAGTGTAAGAAATAAGAAAGGGAAAGAGGACTTTTTTAGACTTGTCTGGCTTCAATATAAAAATTTGTTCATGGTACATTCGATTTCCACTCAAAGTGATTTTTGTGTCAACCCCTAAAATAATTCTTATGTGCATAAATATAAAATTTTAACGAACTTTCATTCCTCGAACCGAAGTTTACTTTGTAAACTGTATAACTTTAGCTACGTTAAAAAATCTAAATTTATTTATCTGAGAACTGGTCAAAATTAAGTTTCACAATTGAATACCCCAACTGACTATCGAAGCACACAAGTGCTACATAAAGCGATAGTATCGTAGCCACTCACAGCCCCACCTCTAATCCTGCATCCCTTTCGCTCTCGCTCCGCTCACATGCGTTCTAGATCGTTTTATTTTCTTGATTTTCATTTGCTCGCCAAATTGTAGCAACGTTGCTGGTTTAATCGGCTGCACCTGCAATCGCGGATAATCAGAGAGCGCAGACGGACACTCAGTTTTCATTAGCACCCGAAACGTAAGTGATAAGAAACAGCTTTCTGTGCTGGCGCTCGCAGACAATGAGCAGCACCAGGGAAAAATCAATTCGGGTTATGTAAGCTCGAATAACCGGATACCGTGCTCTCCATTCGCAGGTCCCGATCGGATTGGAACTGCAACGGACCATGAAAACAACCAATCTCGGCCTGTACGCTTTCCGTTTAACCTTCGGTCAGGTGAGCACTCGCACATTAAACCAGAAAAACAGGGGCCAACATGCGCCATTCGGGGACAACCACTGAGTGTTCCGGCCAGGCGAACCCCCACCCACAGTCCTCGCACGCAATGGAACAACTGCAGCCGGGAGACGCGTGCCTGGAGTGCCAAGGCTTGGGCAGGAGTCACAAGCTGCGCTACTTCTATATAAGTCTCGAGGAGCAGCTCCTGAAGTGCGAGTCCAGGAGCTGCTTGTGGCCTCACAACGACGAGGTCTCCTCGGATGAGGAGCTGGAAATGCAGGCTCCAGCTCCTCTTGAATCCGTCAGTCTGCCGCCATCTGCTCTCGAGTCTGCAAATCTGCTTCCTCCTCTGGAGTCTAACAATCTGCCTCCAATGGAAGCTGCTGTGGGCTCAGAGAATTCTCCAGATGATGACGACAATTTTATAATGGAATTGCTGCAGCAACTGACTCCGGCCACAGCAACCGACTGCGGTGGAGCGCCCCCTGAATCAACTATGAATCTCAGCTCCATGCCGGATCCTCGGTCTCTAGAAGCTGTAGAAGTAAAGCCCTGTCCTGCACTGGGGCTACCGGATTTGAGCTTCCTACAGGAAAACATTCCGGAACACAAAGAATCAGCAAAAGCTGTGATAGCCAATCGGGGAGAACCCCTCCCATTCAAACTTAGGACTCCTCCCAAGCTACAAACCACACAAACTCATAGGTATAAAGTTAAGCAGGAAGTGGCTGCTCCAATCAAGACTTCTGCTGGGCCTAGCTGGCAAGGCAAAGTGGAGATACCCCTAGTGCCCGCCAGTGTAAAGACGTCTAATAGTATTAAACCCAAGGGGGATCCCTTCAGTACTCCGCCCAAGAAAGCATCGACTCAGCCGCAGACACCGTCGCAATCGCCGCCAGCTGTCAACATAATTATCAGCATTCCCGAGCTGAATCCGGCCATGCCCTTCCTCGACGCCATCAAGCGCCATTCCGCAGAGCCAAAGCCCTCTGCTCGTAGCGGAGTAAGACGCCCCAAGCAGCAGGCCAGAGGAACCAACGGCAGAGGAATTCGCACGCAGGCTGTGAGACACTTGATCGAGCACCTGGAAATCACCAAGGATGTGAAGCACTCGTCACCTCGACCATAATCAGCTGGCTTTTTACCCAACTTGAGTATTTAAAATAAATTTGCATATGGAATTATGCATGCAAGCACCGGACAAGAATTCAAGTTCGTTTATTTATAAACAATTCAGCTGGTTATTTTTTTTTGGCAACGCCAGTTGAGGATTATTAATACGCGGCACGCGTCTAGAGCATGTTCAAGTGGACAGAGATAGCGCTGAGGAGCGAAGAGAGGCCATCCAATCAGTAGATGTGAACTTTGGAAAGGAGGTCGCGGAAACTGCGTCATGCGGCGATCCATTTCAAGCCGGGATTGCATGCCAATCTGCACACAACTGATAAGGCAAATAGACGTCACCACGAATGTAATACAACGAAAATTATAGCAGGTGGATTTATCAATAAGGCATTACATCGACCCTCTGTAATCAGTTCAATGAACGTGGGAACATGTGGGGTAATCGCTTTCGTGTGGCCGGAGCACTTGAACCGGGTTGCCGACGGCCGGCGTAGAATGTTTCTGCTGCGCAGTTTGCCTATGTGGGCGGGGGGCGTCGGGCAGTGGGCCAAGTTTATTGTTTGTTTGCCTAGCTATAAATACCCGACAACTATATCGGTTCTCCTATCTTATCTTCCGCAGGCGCCGCAGTTGTCCGCACAAGCTACGACACACTGCAGCCATGGCTACACCACCAGCTCGGCGTCGCCCAACCGTGTGGTGACCCGCTCGGCCACCATGCTGGCGGTCTTCGGGATTGCGCTGTCCTCGTTCAGCCTTAAGCAGCTGCTGGCCAAGAAGCAGAAGCACCAGGGCCTGCGCAAGCTCTAGGATGGGGATCTAGCCAAGGAGTGAAACGAAGATTAGAGCAATGCCAACACCAGCGGCAGGAGGAGCGAAGAGGAACCACAGCGCCATGTCCCGAGATCACACATTCGATTAGTTCATCACCCGCCATCATCGTGTATATTTACCTAAGTTAAGTCATCCACTCACCACAGACTCAACCGGAACTCGGACATGGAGGCTTGATTTGAAATATTTTCGTTAAATTGAGCGGAACCGATGCAGGACGATAGGGATCTATCTGGGCATATATAGATAGATAGATATTTTCTTGTTTACACATGCACACCATGCAGCGCCAACTAAAAGGAATAAATTTGTGATAAATCGTGTATGAACGTAGCCAATCAGCATACAAACTGAATGAAGGAGATAGAGATTCGCTAAATTTACGGAAATCCCAAATTTTCCTACACTCTTTTGTTGCCCTTTTTGTTTTATATATTTTATGTGTAAACAAGTCTATCATATACGTATATTTAGTTACAAGTTGTGTGCAAACCAGAGAAACGACTAAGAAGGGATAGAAACAATAATGACTTCGTTGGATAGCAGATCGCCGAGCAGGCTGCGTCAGTATCCAAGAAACAAACTAGTTGTAGTTCCGTATTCAAATAAATGCATTCTATTCAATTCGAAACTTATGATTTTTATTTCTGTTTTTCATTTTAAATATCCTACTATAACCTATTAAATAACCAATCCTACATCTGCTCGTCAGATTCTATTCGAAGTACGAAATAAATTAATTAATCACGGATTTTGTGGATTTTTAGGGTTGGAAATTGGTCGACTTCCTGGAGGATGATTGTGATATAAAAACAAATGGTGTAAAATTATTGGAAAAATGTCTTAAGTTTATTAAAGTGTTTGATGATACTGTTATTGCAATCTAAGTACTAAAAGCAAAAGGATTATTATTACTATTTATATGTGCAGCTTGTTGCAGGTCAAAAACTTTTTAATGGCTTCAAGTGCTGCCCGAAGTACTATAAATTTCGCGCCATCGACTGAAAAAAAACTTAGTGGCAGCACCGCCCCATATTGAAGGTTTCCACAACGCCGCGCGAGGGTCACACTAGCATTCACCCCCTCACCCCGCCCAATGATCAAGTGACGTGCCACCAATATAACCATTGGCCGGCCAACAGCAATCTTTCGGACTGCGGAATGGGCATCAACGTCAGCAGGACGGCCGACCTGGGGTCCAACTCCTGGCTCCAGCGCTTCGTGGGCCGCCAGCACATCGCCCACGATGACGAGGCCTTCTGGAACGGACTGCTCAACTACAACATAGTGCTGCCGGAAAGCAGGTGAGCGGAGGAGTGGTGCGGCAACGTCAGCAGGGCTAATCGCGGGAATGGGCTTGGGGTCTTTCAGCCAGGACCAGCTGAACTTGGACAGCCGACTGGAGGCGTTGTGCCAGTCGTTCATCGGCAACAACCTGAAGACGGGCAACTTCGGCTCCCTGGTGACCGTGTTCCTGGAGAAGACCAGCGAGCTGCTGTCGCTGTCCGACCAGGAGAGTAACATGCACGTTTGGCAGACCTTCAACGCGCTCTTCATTATCCGGAGCCTGGTCAAGTACATCAACGAGACGGGCTCCGAGTTCCAGCTGCTGCAGCACTTCGAGGCTATGCCCAGCGCCGAGCTGCTGCAGGCGGCTTTAGAGCAGCAGCAGCAGACGCCGGCGGAAAGCGCCACCATTGCCATGGAGGCAACCGAACAGTCGGCGGCGGTGCCGGTGATTGTGGACGGATCTAAGTTCGAGACCTTCATCGACGCGCTGGTCAATCTGATCGTTGTGATCCCCGTCAAGGAGTTCACCTACCACCTGCACCTGGAGGCCGTGAATATGCTTATCACCCTGCTGTCGGTGCACCTTTTCGCACAGCAGCCCACGGACAAGTCGATCGTGTTCCGCACGGTCTTCAAGTGCCAGCACGCCAACGTGCTAATGTCGGCACTGCTGCACTTTGTGGCGCGGATGGTGGAGGTGCCGAGCACCATGTTCGGCTCCAGCTCAGCGGGATCCTTCGTCTTTGGCATCGCCGAGTCGCTGCTCTCCATCTTTACGTTCCGTAAGCAACCAGACGTGCTAAAGTCGGGCCAAGCAGCCGGCGGCGGCGAGCTGTTGGAGCGATTTCGCACGCACTATCCGCTGGCTAACCAGAGTCTTCTGCTGATCCTGATCCTGACGAACCACTGCACGGCGCAGGATAACGCGTACCGGACTAGCCTTTTTGGTTGCGCCGACTCCAAGGATTCGCCGAAGCAGGGTGCTGTCTCCTTCCAAATTGACTTCTCGGCGGTGTATGAGACTTTGTGCCTCATCGTCACCATCGACCAGGCCACGTTGCTGCTCTACCTTTTGCTTCATCGAAACGAGCGCTTCTACCGGTTCGTCATGCAGCAACAGGATCTAGAGCAGCTGGTGATACCCATTCTCCAGACACTGTACAATGCTCCTGACAGCAACTCACATCACATCTACATGTCGCTGATCGTCCTACTGATCTTGAGTGAGGACGAGGGCTTCAACAAGAACGTGCACACCATTGTAAGACCACTGCATCCACTTTAAAGTAACCTAACTAACCCATATTCCTTCCATCAGATGTTGAAAAACATCACATGGTACACGGAGCGCACCATATCGGAGATATCGCTAGGCGGCATCCTCATTCTGATCGTCATCCGCACCATACAGTACAACATGCTTAAGATGCGCGACAAGTACTTGCACACCAATTGCCTGGCGGCGCTGGCCAACATGTCCGGCCACTTCCGCGCACTGCATCCGTACGTGGCACAGCGGCTGGTCTCGCTGTTTGAAACGCTGGCCCGGAAGCACACGCGCCTGGATGCGCAACTCAAAGGGCCGGCCGACAGCGCAGTATTTGTCAACGTGTCGACGACACCGGAGGACATGCTACAGGATCTAAGCGTGCTGGAGGAGGTGTTGCGCATGGTTTTGGAAATTTTAAACTCCTGCCTCACAAACCAGCTTGTCTACTGTCCCAACTTGGTGTATACGCTTCTGTACAAGCGAAGCGTCTTCGAGGGCTTCCGCAGTCATCACGCCTTCCAGGATGTCATTCAGAACATCGACATGGTGAGTTTGGAGCAATATTTAATTATGTTGTTGTGTGAAACTTATGTTTTCCCTCTTTGACAGGTTGTTGGTTTCTTTTCCTCGCGTCTGCAGCGTGTGCAGGAGCAGCGAGGTGAGCTTGGCGTTAACGAGGTACTCGAGGTTATTTCCAAGGGTGCCAGTCAGTGGTCGAGCGACCGGCTGAGAGTAAGTTTTGAAGTCTCTCAAATAGTCAGTTGGTTTATGTATCACGTCTCTTCCTTACAGAAATTCCCGGATCTTAAGTTTAAGTACGTCGAGGAGGACGCTCCTGAGGAGTTCTTCATTCCATATGTGTGGATGCTGGTCTGCAAGTACGGTTGCGTGCACTTCAGCTCCGAGAGTATCAAGAGCGTCACCACGGACATTGCCTGCTAATATTTACTACTCGCTCCCTTCCTCACACGCACACACCCGGCTCCGCTTTGGTTTTCACCATGTTTCAGTGCTTCTGCATTTGTGTTCTGTGCAGGATTACCCGATCTTTAAGCCATATACCACGCACCATCCTCTGATTCAAGCCAAAATGTCGAAATGTTATATCAAAAACGAAAACAAAGCAAGCGAAATGTTGCGCTAAATAAGAGGCATATGCATCTCGAACGTTGACGATAATTGAAACATAGCAAACGAGAGAACTAACGATAATACTTAGATCTAGTTACGCTAAAACTATTGAGTATGTTAACAAGCAATCCAGTCGGAAATTGTACAAGTTAAAACATTGCATAATCCTTAAAACATGATCATATTTTGCTACGCCAACAACAAAGAGCATATTTAAAGGAAAGTTAAGCTCCGTACGCCTATAGATTGATTGCTCTAATCAACGGAAAGATGCAAATCCAATAAAACGTATATATACATATTAAAAAATCTGAATATATATGCAAAAGTATATTTACATTTTAGTCTATGATAATTATATATTATTGTATTTAGCAATTGGAAAAGTCGATAAATTATATATTAACTAAAGTTCATCAGTTTTAAGCTTTCTTCTGGCCTGACGAATTGGATTTTTCCATTGTACAAGATAAGTATTGAACATCCGAATTGTGTCACTACTTTGTGTTATCTATGAAGAGCCCAACATTTTATTACGCATTTTGGTTTTATCAAAACAATGAAGTGATAAGATTTTCAATGGAATTTTTTATAGAAACGTGGCTTTGATTTATTCATATTATTTTTTAAAACATAATAATAATAATTCTACATAAAAGATTTTTGGTAACAAGTTTTTGTGTCGAAAACTTTATATGCATTTGGCAGTTTAAAATATCTTACTAACAGTATAGTTGTTGAGAAACTGTTAGAGCTTGAAATCTTTTTTTTTTCGGTTATAGAACAAAATTTATTGAGGTAAAGTTGCTTAATGCAAAAAAACTCCAGGATTATGAGATCAGGAACAGGATCAAATTTTTAAAATATATATAACCATTTATATTTTTGCACTGAATTTTATTTTTAAATTCAAAACATAACAGCCAAAAGTATTTGTGTTCTGACAAATCAGAAATAACTCTTTAAATTATTTTTATTACAAAAATAAATAATATCTTTTAAATCACACCAAAGAATCGCTTGTCTCCATCGTAGAGTGCACATTTATAATACCCAGTTGATTGTAGAGTAAAATAATATATGGGGCGTTCCATATCAACCAGTACGCCCCCGACTTTTTTGTTTTTTAAGTGCACTGTTACTTAGATCGCATAGCAATTACTAGTGTTAATACGAGTTGGAGAGTTTAGAATACATTATTTTCATCGGGAAGTACATATGTAACAGGTAGATGATAGCGTTTCCGACCCTATAAATTAAATTATCAGGATCACTAGCTGAGTAGATCTAGCCAAGCCCGTCCGAATGCACTCTGAGATATCGGAATCTATAATAGCTAGAGCTAAAGTCTGTGGTCTGCCGCCCAGATTTCTGAAGATGTGTAAATTTAAATTCGTTTTGTTTAATAATTGTATTCGTTGGAAAATATGTATAGGCAGAAAAAAGCGTTTCCGGCCCTAAAAAGTATAAAAATTCTAGATCAGGATCAATAGTCTCCCTCTGTCCGTATGAACGTTGTGTTCTCGAAAACTGTAAAAGCTACAAATCCGCATTGCGGATTCTAGAGGTTCTTGGCACCCCCACCCTAACGCCCACAAACCACCCAAAAACTTCAAAGAATCGTCCGTATAAGCGCCGATGTCTCGGAAACCTTAAAAGCTAGAAAGTAGGGATTAAGTACATATGTATGTGATTCAAGACATTCTTGAGCATCGGAAGTGTATTTCAGCAGGGTGGAACGCCCAATGGAACGACCACAAACCGCCCAAGATTACAATATAAACACACACTTTATTATATTCCGTTTGTAAATACCTACCAGCACGCCGAAAATGTTTTAAATCGGAGTATTAGTTAATAGATACCGACCGGTGATTTTACAGCCAGATAAGTTAGACAAAAGTTAAAAACGTAGAATATAAAAAAGTGAGCTAGATAAAAGGTAAAAATGTTTTTTATTTTGAAGTTGGCTAGCTGATTAACGGGTATCAGATAGTCGAGGCCTCCGTTTTCCCGTTTACAAGTAAAAACGGAAGCTCCCAAATTGCACTTCTGTCATTACGTATACGCCACGTAAACAAGGCGAGACTTGAGCTCCCTGCTTTTCGTTTATCATTTCCATTACGCATGGTGGTTTCGTTGTTTGCGCTTTTATGCATATTTGCACTATCAGCTGCACCAACAATGCTGGGCTTGTCTTGTTTATTACTATTACTATGTATTTTTCCCACCACCAGCTTCACCGGCTCAAAAAGCAGCGGGAAAAAACAAAGAACCGACTTTTACTGGCTGCCTACATTAAGGTTCATCGACTTGGGTTGTTGGCGGTAAAGGGGCATGTTTTGGAGGATGGGTAGCTCCATCCGCCGGGGGTTTGTTGTTGGGACCTGTGGTCGCCCGACTCGTGATGCCGCTGCACTTTTGTCAGCTCTGCGTACGTGTCTTAAATAAATACATGCAAAATTTCGGTAAGCAAACAATTGCGATTTAAAATTGCATTTGTTTTATTGCCGCTGAAAAGGCGGAAAATTTGTTATTGTGAGGTTTTCATGGCGTGCTGCATTTTAATTATTTTTAGCCCACAACAAACGGCGAAAATTTTTCAAATTTCTTTAGCTCCTATTTTGCCATTATTTTTCCATGCTGGCTGCCTTTGTTGCAATGTTTGTTGTTGCTGCTGCTATGGATATGCAGGTTAAAAAGGTTTATTGACTCCTCAGCAGCATTTTGTTAGCCATTTGTATTGCTGTATTGTATTGCCGATTGGCCAATGGCGAGAATATGCCAGAAGCTTAGCCGAGTTCGGAACCCGCCTGTCGGCATTGCGAAAAGAAAAGTTGCGCATGCGCAAACTTTATTGAAGCTCCAATGCCGCTCCCCTCACTTCCCTTCGATATTGTAGAATTGTTGAGCAAATTTCATTGTGAATTAGTAAAACCAACTTAATAAATTATAACATTGATTGGGGTTGGGTGAGACACAGTTGTTAAGAGACACACGGAAGGCCACTGCAAAACACTCTTCAATCGGAGACTTTTATAGATTTATATAATAACGTTTACTTAAAATGGGAAATTTGATTATTTATAAATATATTTTTTTTCTTTACAGAATTTTATGGTTTGGCTTACAAAGGAGTAACTCTGAGTTCGAAAAGGTTATAAAGCTAGTGTTCACAATCTAGTTCATACATATAAATAAGTGAGTTCTGCAACAGTTAGATTCCTGATAAAGTTATACTTTTCTAAACTGTTCTATTAAAAAAAGATACCACTTGTAATCAATAAATGGAATGTTGACTTCAGTTTCTAAAAATAAAACAAGAATTCATTTGTTTTCTCGGATTGAAATGATTTAGTCCCCAGGAGTTGTAGCCTGAATCGTGATTGACCACTGTCCAGAGTCTCTCTGTAGAAGGGTATCAAACACACTGATGCAGCTGGAGCAGCAGCCGGTCCATTTGCCGTTGGGGATGTTGTAACTCCCCGGTTGGGCCCGCATTTTCGCATTTTGTTTTGGCAAGCGGCTTCAGGTCATTGATCCAGCGAATTTGTTGTTCGCAAACGAGCCCATTTACTATTTATACGAACGGGTGCAGGCCCGCACAATAATAATCTTGGAAAATTGCCCAGTCCCAGATCGAGACCCTAGTCCGAACCCAAGTCGGGCTTTTGCCTTCGGCGGCGTTTCGCTTCGACGACTCCGTCTTCGAATTCCAACTATGCATAATGGCTGAATCAGATATTGGGTTATTTCTTTCTTTACTTTGTCTGGCTTATTGCCAATAGCTTAGCATTAATATGAATTCGCACCTTTCAATTGTTTATGTTTACTTGCTTTGACTTTGGTTCGGATTCGGTTTTGGAATCGGTATCTCACCGGTTGTTTGTCCATCTGTCCACGTCCGAATGACGTACCGCACCCCATCCGTGCGTATTTCTACCGCTGACGTAGTGGTTTGCCTAGACCCAACTACGTGGTCCACTCATCCACCCGTATTTGACCTTTGCAGCTTGTGATCTTGTTTGCTATTACTTGGCTCTGCGATCGATCGATCGATTGATCACCGATCGCATGAATGGGCCAGTTTTGCATTGAGAGCTTGAGCTCCGCTTTGGACAATTTCCAAGTGAAATCTATGAAAGTTAAGCTGATTTTGGCCTCTGGCAATTGCGCCAAGCAATCTCTCACACTTTTTGAGGCCGTTGAAAATTGTTTTCACGGGTTTTGGCTTAGGTAACCCAATCAGTAGTTTACTACTATGTTTATAAATATTCAGATAACCAGTTATCTATCTTTAGCTCTGTTTTTAAGAGATTGTTTGGTTATCAACAAACATTTGAAACTGCGAGAATTATCTAGAAACTACGGTTATAGCATTGGCTTGCATTCTAAGCTACCATTCAAAATAAGGCTGCCATATAGCCTTTTCTAGACAGTTCTATTGTTGTATAATATAGCCAGAAAAATTGTATTTAAGTTCAATTTCAATAAATTTTCAAGAAATCTGTCCCTTTATGCAGCTTCCTGCCTTTTTTTAAATTAGTTGTTCTTTTTGTCAGTTTTATTTAACATCTTCGCTTTTCTGACTGGCGGAACAGATTCCATCACAAAAATTCTTCTAAAAAAATCATGTAATATATATTCTGTAATAAGCTTTAGACACTTATAATGTTTACTGAAATGCTTATACTACGAACTTTACAACGCAGAGAAAATTCAGACGTTCTCTTCAGAGTTGAAAATGTTCTTAAAACTATATCGATATTTTTGAGGTTGAAAATGTTTTAATTTTGCTCGAATCAAGTTAAATTGGCGGTATTTACATTGTATATCTCAACAAATAAACTATTCGTACTTATCAAAAAGTTGTTAAATAAACTCAATTTAACTTTTCTCTTCTCACCATTTCGTTCTAAAATTAAGAAGAGTGATACCGAAATGTACTTACACGTCTCAATTCAAGAACAATGTACTTGAATATTTCTTTTGTGTAGAATTAATAGTGAGTACTCATAATGTTATGAGAAACTAATATGTTCTTTGGAGTGAAACTTGGTTTAAGAAATTATTCCGAAGTGGTTCCATACCTACTTTAATTTTTTCTATGTAAGAACATTCTCACACTTTGCCATTCCTAACATCAGTACAAAAGACTCCAAGCTGTTTTTCTATAAAATGTTTTATTCCATAAAAATATTTTATCACAATAACTTAAGCTCTAAATGGGTGGCGGGCGTAGAACACCCAAAAAAGTAAAACATAAATGGATCAATGACAGAAACTACATAAATATTAGGTAGAAGAGACGGTTAATCGCATGGATTGTGATGTGCGTGAGTTTTAGAGTAGAGTATTCTGCCTTTGGTTCGCTATTTTTCAGAGCTCGAAGGAAAAGCAGGCGCCTTTGGCAACACGTCCGCCGTGGAAGGCCGATCCCCATCCGGATCTGGATTCGGAGGTCCTCACATGCCCTCACAGGTGGACATGCAGTCCTTGTAGCTGGAGAAGTTGTTCTCGTTGCCGTCGCAGCCGCCAAATTTGAACTCCACGCACTTTTTCTGCTCCGGATCGTAGCGCCATCGGGGGATCAGAGCCCGGCAGACTCCCTTGCGCGCCGGCATCAGGCAGAACTGCTCCGGATGAGTGTTGCGCCCGGTGTTGGCCACATCGTCCAGCGAGATGGCGTCGAAGAAGTCGCTCACGTCGTCGTACAGGTCCATGGGCTTCGCCTCGCTGCTCCCGGCCAGAAGAAGGAGCACCCCTGCCAGTACCGCACATCCCACTCCCAGGGCTTTCAATTGTCCGCGCATTTTGTGTATTAAATTTGGTACTTCTTATATTCACTTGATCACTTGGCGATTGGCTTCACGCAACTGGTGGTGCTGCAGCCTAGCTTTTGGTTTTATACGCCAGATCGTAGTCCAAAGGGGGTGAAGGGAAACGGCTGGATACTCCCATCTAAGAGCCACATAAAGCAAGCCAGCAGAGCTTTCAGTTCGACTTGAACGCTCTTAAGTTACTCTTCATTAGAGCTGCGTCGGCTTGAAACTGAGCAATGCTAGACCATTTTGAAAGGGGTTTGAAATATTTCGTATACTTGAGATCCATACTCCTCGAGAGATTAAAAAATTACATGGTAAAAATAAGACTACAGCCATTTTTTAAACGATACCCTGCATAATAAGTATAAACATACAT
Source organism: Drosophila subpulchrella (assembly GCF_014743375.2). NCBI lineage: Eukaryota > Metazoa > Arthropoda > Insecta > Diptera > Drosophilidae > Drosophila > Drosophila subpulchrella. The sequence continues at coordinate 2,350,447 of NC_050611.1, read as the reverse complement.
CTTTAATGTTAATTAGTAATAATTAATGATACCGAAATGGAATATTTTTATTTACCTGACTTAAATTTTGTCTTTCCCATTTTATGTAAAATTTGTTGACCTAAAGATTAAAGTAATCCACTAATTATTTTAGATTTTCTTTAAGATGTTGTTCATTCTAAATTCGTCTTATTAAAGGAATGGAAGTATTCATTTATATTCTAATTTGTGTTTAAAAATCACATAAACTACTTGGTCGGTCATTTAGTTATTATCATCACTTTGAAAATCGCGCACAGTTATAAGCTATCGATGCCCATCTGTAGTGCTATCGATAGTTCCATCGTGTATTTGCCATCTCTAATTTGTAGTAAGTGGTGAAATCGGCGCCACTTTGTTTAAATTGTTATTTATTTGCCAAAAAAGAGCTAAGAATGGCACGCGACTCGATTCTGACGTGGATGCGAAGCCTGGGGGAGAAGGGGCGTCAAAGTGAACTAGAATTGCTGATCCAGAACACTCCAGTCGAGGAGGTAAGAGTCCCTGAAGTTCAAGGCAAGACTCTGTACATACTTTCGCTGATTTATGTTTATTTTTGATAGTTAAAGAACACTCTCAAGAGCACGATGACCCGCAGCGAAGGGATAACCTTTTGGAATTACCTCCTTCTGGGCTTCAATCCGGATAGCAAGGATTCCGTGGCGAAGCGATTCGACTGCGTTCGCAGCTTCATGGACGGACTGAGCAGCATGGAACTGAGCTACAAGCAGAGCTTCGATCTGATCACACGCCTGTCCCAGGACCTGGTCACCTTCCCCTCCGACCAGCTGGCCTGGATCGTGGAGCACTGCATGGACGGGATGCGGCAAGGAGACGCCAAATGCGTCGGCTGGAAGGATCTGCTGCCAGATGCACTGTCTCTGCTCTTGGTCAGACCTCGGTTTCTTCTGCACGGCGTCTCCATGGACGGAACTGAGTTTAGGAACACCACCGTGAGGAGTATAGCGACCATGCAATGGCCAGCCACGATCCTTACTCCAATTGCAGACATGTTCAAGTGGGTGACAACCTGCAATTGTTTCGTCTTCTCCACCTAACCAGTGATTTCTTCTTAGATCCATAAACCTCAGCAGTGGAGAAATCTTGACAGTTCTCAACAAATTCTCTGGCGCCCTGCAGGAGCTGTCGCCTATGGAACTGCCTGCACTGTGCTTCCAGCTCTTCTCCATGTGTAGCACTGCATCACAGTTGATTATTCCACTGCTGGCCCTGGAGAAGTACTTTCATCGTAACTACTACAAACGTCTGTTCTCCGACATGTGCAGCAACTCCACAAACTTGGATAGCATTGGTAAGCCTAATTTTGACGGTTAGTTTTGAACCAATGTGTATTGTGTGCATTCCCTGCTCTTTAGACTCGTTTTCGGACAAGGAACTAAGGGAGGCGGAGGAGACTATCCTGCATCATTTGAACTACTGTACCATGTACAAGCTTACTGAAAAGCACTTGGCTATAATGCTGAGGGTAAGCCGACTTGTTCAGTAGTAATTTCCTTTTTGTCGTTCCATAACTCATATTTCAGAACTTCCTGCATATGCCCGATGTGATCCTAACTCCGTTTATGCTCAGCGCCATCATATCGATGACTAGCATTAATCGTGACCCAGAGTCGGCAAGGATCTCCCATTCCATTTTGCTACCCTTTCTGCGTAATGTGATCAAAAACAACGAGGAAGAGCGTACATTGGCCGACTACTCCGTGTGGTACCGTGATACATTGCAGCGCAAACAAGTCGATTTGCAGCAGGTGTTCATGGTGCTTATAGACCAGAACAAGGACGGGAAGGATGTGATAACCCCTGGACTTGTTCACCTCGTGTTTTACCTTCTGAAATCCAATTCGCCCAAGATGCACACACTGGCCATAACGTTCCTCACTAAGTTTATACGCAAACGTTTTATTTTCGGTCAGGGCATTATAAAACTTATTTCCGAGTGGATGATAGTATATCAGGATCAGAATCAGTTTTCGGGTAGCTAAACTAATCAACTTTGATAATTCTTTAATAAAAGAGTTTTTTTTTTAGAATGCCTTACCCTTATAAGTGTAGCTGACACGTATACAGTCTCCGAGTGCATTAAGACCATTCAAACTGTTATGGAGCACATGCAATGGGCAAGTTTACAAGTGGGATTTTACAACTTTTAATAATATGTACTCTTTGTAACTATTCTAGTTGTCTGGTGAGCAATCCATGCGCATGATGAACTTTATTCTTCCTTTGTTGAAGATTTCCAATCGCGTTCGCGATGCGCTGATTGACGTGCTTTGCAAGGCAATGAGCTCTAGGTGAGTATTACTACATTCTTCCCCATATATCATTAACTTTTGCTCTTTTAGTGGTATTCAAAAACGACGAATGGCTATTTACGGTTTCTGTATGATCCTCAAACAGCTTAACAACAGCAATGCCATGCGCCAGACCTCAAGTGCCACTAGTTTCTGCACCCAACACAGCATTTCTGGATATTCCATGATGACCCAGAACACACTGGGAAGTCGCAGCAATCCCCAACGAAATTTTGACATGCTTACATTGGAAATTATTGGAATGCTGCGAAATTGCTTGCAGCAACAATTGGATATACGAAGCACACTCTATGAGAGTAAGTTGAGCAATAGAGGAACTAAACTCTCAGAATTCACGATTAATTCTATAAAATGTATCTTATAAAGATCTTCAGAGAGCCGTCGAGCTTAATGCAAAACTAGTGCCCCATGTGCTGCAAGTTATTGATTGGCACTTTCGCAGCTTTTTCGACACACCGTCCGCAGAAGAAGCTGGTGATGATTTAGACACCGTATTTCGTATTCGCTACGATCAATTGGTTAGCTCCAGCGATGATCAACATATGGAGATTCAGGTTAAAGATAACTTGGGCAAATTGATTCAGTTCGTAGCCAACTGCTTGGCTGTTTTCGAACGAGCTCCTTCGGGCTACGACACTCGTGAGATGAATCGGCTCCTGGGCTTTTGTGTGGACCGTATGGTAGCAAACAGATTGCCATTGGAAGACATAGTAAGTGAAGATAACTCTTTAAAATTATAGACGAAATACGAATTCATTACCTTTAGGCGCCCCCAGCAACACATCTAAAATGCGCCCTCGCGTTGCAACAACTTAATATTATTGAAGGGATAATTTGCCACTTATTGCTAAGATCAAAGCCACAAAACGATGCTGTTTCTCAAATTTTACCGCTGTTCAATCAGCATTGTAAGCTGATGGATAGTCTTAAGGCTTTGGGTGACGCTTCTAAAAAAGCTCATAAACAATTGAAGCAATCGGCCAAGAATAATAGCACAACTGCCTGCAATCTGACATTGAATGGCGTCCCAGTAAAAGCCATGTGCACCCAACCTGAAAATATTTGGGATCTTGCCATTCTAGATAAACTGCTGCATCTGCTTCTTGAGTGAGTTGACTTGATATTTTTTGTTTTTTCTACCTTTTTAATTGTTCATTTTTTATATTTTCAGTGATATAGTTGCCTTTGCTGCCCCTGAAAAAACTGTCCTCTTGCGGTCCAACGAGCCCCTCGTTCGTTATGTTTTATCGGTTACGGCCATCAGAGTGGAATCTATTCGCCTAGAGCCCGACTATAAGCAACTAGCCTACAGCAAACGTACCTTTAAGCAGTTGACGGACATTACCAAGGTTATTTATGAGCGCTGCATTCAGCAACTGCCCGAGTTGTGGCGGGACTTTGACATTCAGAGCGCCGCCCTAGCCACTAAGTGTTTTGTGGAATGCCTACGGACAGCACATGAAACATATTCGAAAAAGTTCCAAGATTTTGTAAAGTCATTTGGTAAGACAAGAAATGCAATGATAATCTAAGTTATGTATGTGCTATTGTGGTACAATTTTCAGATATGGCATCTATTAAGGGAAACCGAAACAAGGAAGTGGTTTACATTGTTCAGGAAGTTTTGGACGAGTTTATGACAGAATATGGCAGCGATGATTCAATTTGTAAAGATGAATTTATTGCCAAAATACCTATCGGCCTTTTGGAGTCACTTGAAATTATGTTGGATCATATTGACTACGGGGATCGTGCCGCCACTGATTCGTACACTTGGCTCTTAAGCTTTTGCAGCAAAAACGAGATTCTTAATAGCGAAATGGGCTTGGTGCACAGAATGCTTTTCATTCAGCGGCAAAAGACACACTTGGGTCCCTTTTTCGACAATGTTGCCAGGCAGTTGGGTCTGGTACTTGGCGTCCAAAACGAAGCCGCACCATCAGATTCTGTTGAGCTAACTCTAAAGTCTATAAGTGCGGTGACTGCCGAGAGTTGCTTGCAGCACCTTTACACCGCTGTCCAAAAGCAGCTGACAGATGTGGATTATTTTGTGACCAAAGCCAACAATCTAAGCTTCAAATGCCAAGTGGTTCCCGAAATCGATCAAATATATTGGCGGGGTAACTTGGATGCCATGGATCGTAGCATTTGCACGCAAATAATTCACATTTCTCGCACTTTGCTGGTGCTCACCAACGTTTGCATTCCATTGGGATCTTCTATGGACGGACTTATGAAACTGCTAATCCAGCACTACACTATCATGAAAAACCTGACCAAGCACTATATATCAAGCTACACATCAGATGCCAGCATTGAAAATATTCGTAGCACTAAGTAAGTCGTTCATCCAATCGTTTTTTTCTTAAGAATTAAACTAAGCTGTCTTTCCCTAACAGATTTGAACTGCTATTACGAGATGTGGGCAAGCAACTTCCGGCGAATGTATATGAGCTTATTACGTACATAGAAGCTAATACACTTGATGAGGAAGCGCAGCAGCATATTAAAAAGCGAAAGGTTCTGGCAGAACGTGCTAAAGTTCTGAGAGAGACCCGTCTTATTCCCAAGGTGATAATGGTTATCGAGGACTTCAACAAACACATTATTCTTCTGTCAAAGAAGCTTAAAAGCCAGAACAGGCTTACAGATTACCTCCACTTGGGGACCATGCGTGACTTTGATATTAAGTCGACAGATCTGAGAGCGGCCATAGAGCGCAGTATATCGGATGGTCGCAATATTTCCATAGAAGACAGCAATGCCGAGGATCAGGATCCAGATCAAGAAGAGGATGAAGATAAAGACAGTGACGTTCAGTCCACGACATATCCTGAGGAATCCGAAGAGGAGAATGTAGAACCCGTTGTAGTCGAGAAGTCAGGCCAGCGCCGGAGGCGTGCTCTTAGCAGCGAGACAGAGACCTCTCAACCAAAAAGGAAAAGAGGACGCAAAGCTGACGAAAAGCCAGAGGGAAATATCCAATGCGACGATCAAGAGGAAGAGCATCCTGAAACGACTTCAAAATTGAAGCGGAGTAAGAAAGATTCAAAGGACCAGCAACAGAAGCCCGCTCAGGCATTAGAGACGAGTAGAGCCACTCGAAAATCCGGGTCTCGGACAGAAGATGCAAGCAAAGCCGACCAAAAAACCGATGTTCGGCCATCAGTTGAAGCAAACACCAAAAAAAAATCGAATGCTTTAAAAAAGAAAGTAGCGGAACCAACAGAAGAACTTCCTAACCCGGAAGAACCCGTTGAAAAGAAAAAATCGAATCCAAGTCGTCGACTAGGTATCCCTCGATCTATGAAAAAATAATATTGTACAGAAATTTGTTTGGCCTGAATCTGTATTAATATGTGTAAAAATTCTACAGAAATTTCATCCATGCGTACCCCCGATTATAAACGAATTTATGCCTAATTTAAATTTGATTCGACAATGCATTTTAACAGTATTTTCAATGCCATGAATATTTTATGTTCATTTGCTTGAAGCCTTTATATGTCTTTCTGTAAACTACACTATTCCCTTTCTCCTTATCTACCTGTGGATATTATAATTTGTACTTTCAACTTTACATCATTTTAAATATTTAATTTATTACTATAATAAACAACAAAGATTTAAAAAGTCAATAAATAACAGATGTAATAAAAAATGAAGGAAATTTCGCTCTTGATATATTGCATGAAGATGCAATCTTCTGGGAGCGAAAAAGAAAAGCTGTAATAACAAGGGTCAACAAAATTGTACTTTTCAAAAGCTGTCGGCTTAGCTGTACAAAATCTGAAAAAAATGTGAAATCTCCGACAACTTAAGGTATGTTTGGTTTAAAAAAAACGCAAAAATACGTCGGTGTCATAAAATTTACAGATATATAGTTTTGTATGTGTTTCACAGAAAGTAATCTCTGGTCTAAGGAACATTTTATCAAAGCCTACTATTTGGTCATACTTTATTCGTCTACTTGATTTTGAAACGGGTTCTGCGACACCGATATATTTGCTGTTGCGAAAAAATTTAGTTAGAAGACATTTCTGTCGAGCCCCTGAATACGCTCGTCCTCAGTGCAGAATCAAAATCCGGCCAAAGTTATTTTAATGTATTTATAAAATTTAAAAAGCTGATATAAGAAAAAATATTAAACATTTTTTTGAATTAGTATATTTTTTATTTAACTGAACGCTTAACTAAACACTAAATCATTAGTACTTTAGATCTCTAATCAATCCTTGAAAAAATATTGAGGTTTCCCATCCTTAGTACTGAAAATAAATGGATAATTGTAAACAAAACTAAAAATAGCTATCTTATACTTACATTCTGGGTTGCTCCATGACCTGAAATTGTAACGCCACCATCGCTGCCAACGGATACTGTTCGTCCGTCCGGACGCTTCCACACCGAAACACTATCATCCCAAATGCCGGCCTGATCGTCACGAGCTACAAAATTCTCGCCCTGCACGCGAGCATCGTTGATGCTGCGGCTGCTCCTTTGAACCACAAATCCTCCAGGACCAACGTCTACCGTTCGACCAGGTCGCTCCACATGAAACTGGGGACTGCGGGCACTGCGTTGAACCACAAATCCTCCGGGACCCACATCCACAGTGCGACCAGGACGCTCCACGTGAAACTGGGGACTACGGCGGCTCCTTTGCACCACAAATCCTCCGGCACCCACATCCACAGTGCGACCAGGACGCTCCACATGGAACTGAGGACTACGGGCACTTCTTTGAACCACATATCCTCCAGAACCCACATCCACGGTGCGACCAGGACGCTCCACATGGAACTGAGGGCTACGAGATACGCGAGGGACTGGAGCCACAGATCCATACCGTGGATCCTGGCCAACGGGATAGACAGGCTGACCGACAGCAAGACCTGGTCCCCTAATAGTATGAGTTCCTTTAAACGAAAATAGTTAATATTTATATAAAGACTTGGGCAAAGATCCGTTCTACCTGGTCCTCCCGCCTTCCTTTGGTGCACATAGGTGTTGCCCTGTTCATCCGTATAGACATGTTGTCCTGGCGACGATGTGTGCTGGAACTGACCGCCTACTCCTGGCACCTTGTAAACTCCATCGTTTTGGCCTCGAATATAGACCTGGTTGCCGGGTGTTCCGAAAACATGAGGCCCATTGCGGCCGTCATATGTCTGTTGGGGATCGGCAGCTACGGGATCAATAAAACACGTCCATTAATTGCCGTTGGGTGCGGCCATGGGAAGAGGTTGCTCACCGACGAACAAAAGACCGCAAACGATCGGCACGAGTAGTCCAAAAAAATGCATTACGACCTGTGTTCTCTGACGGAATGCTGAGCTCTAACTAACTGGCTTGACTTGCTCGCGGTATTTATAAGTAGCTGCGCAGTAGTCCAAGATCAGGTACCCATCAAATTAGCGACAGCCTCTGAAAAATTCCCAAACGTCTGTGTTGATAAGGGAGCACGAATGGGAATTTCAGAACGAATCGAACAGATTGACCCCCACGATTGGCCGATCGGTGAACGCATTCCCGCTTTGGTCTACAACCTGATTGTGCATTTTGTAAACAAATTAACGAACTTTTAATATAGAGGGCTAGCACAATAACAGCCAACGAAAGATTACTGATAAGATGTACAATTTTTGCTTTTTATTTGAATTTATGAATATAGACAATTACAAAATGAAATACCAGGAAGCTCCCTAGCAGAAAGAAACGCATTAGAACATAATAAAATATGGGAAATGCCGGGGTGTTCAGATCGGTGTAGCGTTTGTACTGACGATTACATTGGCTTTGCATTTCGTCGAATTGGCAACGGGTTCGGCAACGATTCAGTCCTCCGGCACCTTCCACTGCAGTAGCTTTCCGCGCTCGTAAAGGTTCTTGAGGGCGTTGGCAAACTTCTTCTCTGCCTGCAGTTTCAAATAGTGCTTGTAGAGCTGCAGAGTGGTCCGTGCATCCTCGATGGAGTCGTGCGTCTCGGATTGTATCTTCGTGCCTACGTAGTTGCAGATGCAGTCAGAGAATTGAAACACAGCAAGGAAAGCAAATACAAACCCAAGAAATGCCAGGCCAGAAACCTCAAGGACACCATTCGATGGTGGGGCAGATGGAACAGGTGCACCGTGTCTATTATTTGCTCTGACGGCACATAGATGTTAATGACCCTGAAACGTCAAGAGTGTATATAGACTTGCTTGTCTTTTAAAATGCAGTTCTTCCCACCTAAAATCATTCTTCAGACCATGTCCAACAAAAATAACACCCACATCAACGAGGTATTTCAATTTCTGATATGAGTACTTAAGGGCAGTCAATCGCTTTTTGCTGAAGTTAGCATCCAAGTCGCCTGGTTTGATCCCAGAGAACTGGGTTAGGTAGTCCACTACCTTCTCCTGAGTTGAGATGTAATCATCCATGAATGGAGTTCCCTCATTCGCGCCTTGTCTGGAAAATTATTTTTATCTATGTTTTAAGAGAGGTTAATCGAGTGCACGATGAAATTACCCTCGAATACATGAAATACGGGCCACACTCATGTGACACGGCTTGATCGTCGCCGTCTTTCCATCTGGACGTATCTCATTCTCTTCCGGATTGAGGGTAACGAATTCAGCATCCATAGCGACCAGATCTCCTGACTGCGGCATTTCATCCGTTTGCAGCGGCTTGAGTGTGGCGTCTGTATTCACGTTGCCTGGTATGGGGCCCGCCATGTCCTGGTGATGTACAAGATTAGCGTTTTGTGGGGTAGAATACAGGATTTAGGGAAGCACCTCTAGAAAGGGATTGGATAGGTTTGTGGGCGAGTCACTGCTGCTCTCCGATGGAACTGTTTCGTCACTTTCTGTCACGGTAGAGCTTGTTGTACTAGCGGATTCAGAGTCATCCTCCACGTTCCTGTAAAACAGTACACAGGGCACTTTCCAATCCAATGTAAACCATACAGATTCTTGTGGCGACACGGGAGAAATGCTATTTAACAACAAAAACGATATCATTCGGTGTACATACTTAACATAAAAGACGAACTCACCTGAAATCATTGAAAATATACCATTGGTTCTGGGGGTCCTCGGGGGATTCCGCCAGTTTCATGGTATGATATTGCCGCTGCACATTTATCAGCGACACTAAGTTCTTTTGGGTGCCATCGTCGACTTGGCAGACCACAGCATGTAGAGCGTACGTACGATTGTTGTCCTCACTCTTTGTTGGTGGCTTCTCAGCCTCCTCCTCTTGGTCTGATTTTCCAGCGCCTCCATCTGATTGAGTTTGTACCTGCAGCTCGCCTTGCTCGTTGATACCCATGGTAAAAGTCAATGGAAACCATGACTTCTGGCGTCCATTGGGAGAACTATTGACGTTATTTGCTTGGTTAGTGTGCGAGGGAGATTTTCTGCAAAATTAATAAGAGCATATACATGAGATGGCTGTCCTAGCTCTGACGACGATAACTAACCGATCTGGATGCATAAAATGACAGTCGCTTCGGGAACAGTGGGCCCCATAGCGACAGGGTTTACTAGTGCTTAGGGAAGCGGCTGCATCGGCAGATGGCTTTTCGTTGCAGCGATTGAGTTGGCGCTTCAGGAAGGTTATGTCTTTATCGTTATTTAGGCCACAGTTAATGGCCAGCATTTGCGGAAGGGTAGTGACCTGAAAATAAAGATAGTTATATTCTTTACATTCAGTTTTGTTTCAATGTAGACTCTGATTCTGACCTTCACGCTCTGGTTTGTTGGCGAAAACTTCTTACAGTTTTCGCAGAAAGCTTGAATACTTTTCTCCGAGCTGAGAGAACGCTTTAAAATGGTGCCAAAGTTGAAATACTGCTCACTATCCTTAACGTGGGTGGGGTAGGACATATTGCAGGCGAGTAATATGTTTTCCTTCGATTTTTCGACCTGGCACTTGATGCAGCGATTTACACAAATTTGCTTGGTCCCAAAGATCTTACTTATTTCCGTTTCTGCGTTGATCTTGCTGCGTTCCTTGTCGTCCTCTTTAGAGTTCTCGTCTGGTAACATGTGAGTGGAAGTAAGCTATGGGTTTTAATTTCGGATTTTGTAAACTACTTACCACCACTTATGGACTCATATAACTCCGAGGAACCACTTGTTTCGGAGGGGCTTGTGTTTTCTGCTAAAAATGTACATAGTTTAATATAGACTTATAACATAAGGTGTGGTTGTTGTTACCATTTGTTGATGTTTGCACAGATCCGCTAGAGCTGGATGTGTTCTTGCTGGAATCGAAGATTTCGTAATGCATTTGATGCAGAATGAATCGGTTCCAGTTCTGAGGGTGTGCATATATTAAATATGTTGTTAAAATGCAATGATACTACTTGCCTGTATGAGTGATATTAGATTGACGTTTGATGAGCGGTCCGTGAGAATCAAGCCCAATGCCGAAGCCTCAGGCACAGTGCGAAAAGAGCGCAGGAAATTGCTGGCTTGGCATGGTGATGAAGCTGACAGGAGCGAAGAAAAATATTATACTTTTGGCCAGGTAGACTTAAAAGTCAAGCTAACCTGTACTCTTATCCAACATGTTGAAAAGGAAACCCAGTTCGCAGGACAAACAAAACTCCTTGGTGCAGGAATGTTCAATAAGTTTCACACGCAGCGCTTCTGTAAAATACAGTATCTGGCGGAATAGGATAAGATAGATTAAAAAAGAGTAAGCCACTAAAGAATGATTTCGAACCTGCAGCATAGCGTTGCAGTAGGAATTGGGCAATGTGGCCTCCAGTCCAGCGAAACACGTCTGATTATGCTGCTCAAAGTCAAAGTCCTGCGTGCCCAGCTTAGTGTACTTAAGCTCGACCTTGCGATACCGTCTTGGAATGATTTTGACACCGTTCTCCGCCTTGGTAACCGTTGCAGTGCCATTTCCATTCGAACTGCAAACGCTACCCTGCTCAATCACGTACGGAATTTGATTCCGACGAGCGGTGCGCGGGTTTGGCGAGTACCCAATGGGTCCCTGCATTTTCATATTGCTGAGCACCTCGGGTTCGATGGTCTTGGGCCTGTGGTAGCGGTATCGCAGCAGTTCCTCCGGCCAGTCCGAGAACCATTGCGTGCCCGTCGTCAAGTGGGGAAGCATGACCGACGACAGCGGAAAGTTGGTGTCCGTGATGGAGACCATCGGCAGCTGGGGCACCACGTCCGCAAACTCTGTGTTTCGCGAAAAGGGATTGAACTGTGGCTGTGGCGTCTGCACAGCGGCAATCATATTTATATGGCCCGACTGGTCGCCAAATGCCATGGCCTGCGAGGAGGAGCTGATGTCGAAGCTGAGGCACTGGCTGCCGTTGGTGTTGATCTGATACATAGAGACACGCGGCTCGCTGAGCTCCACGGTGTCGACCAGCTGGATTTGCCCGTAACTGGACACAACTGCCAGTCGGGATGTAAGCGATGGTAGGAACTTCAACATCTGCGGATCAATGGCCACTTGAATGGGCGAGATAAGGCGCAGCATACGCAGATCGTAAACCATGAGGAAGCGGTCGATCGCAATGTTATTCTGCCGACCGCTGTAGCCGCAGGAGATCAGCAGGTTGCCTTGGACACTGAAATCCGAGAGGACATTGGTGTGCGTCTTGATCGTGTGCTGAACACTCAGGCTGTTTAGGTCGCGCAGTGTGACAGTTCCCAGCTGGTCGCCCGCGAAGAGGAATCGCGAATTCTTGCGAAGCACAGTGCAGCCAGCGGCGCCCACATGCTCCAGCCGGGTTTCCTTAAGTGTGCGCATGTCAAAGTCAATGAGCTCCTCCTGCAGTCCTGCCATGACCAGGCGGTGAGGCGACAGCTGTAGCATGGTCACCATTTCCGTCATGTTGTTGGATCTAAAAGGAAGTGAAGCTATGAGGTCGGGACGATTTTGGGTCAGTGTTTGACATACTTATAGGTGAACTTGGGCAGACCCCTGCGGATCTGGTGGCGCAGCGAGGTCTGCGTGAGCACCAACACTCCAGAGTCCAGGGTGGTGATCTGGCGCACAATATCGCTGGCGTGCACCTGGAAGGAGGTGTACTTCTGCATGGAGCTGGTGTAGTACGAGGTGACATGGCCCTGCGGGAAGGGGATTGATTAGCAAGCCTGGGTGGCGAACATGGGGACTTACTCCCTGGTTGCCCATCCAGAGCAGCTCCTCGTAGTCGTCGAACGCCACGCTGGAGACCCCGAAGTGCTCTCCGCCGTCAGCGAGCACGGGAACCAGCTCGACGTAGTCGGGGTCCGTGCTGCCGATGTTGAAGCCATTGAAGCTGGGCGAGAAGTGGCCGTTTCCTCGCGCGGATCCCGCGTCGTAAACACCTTTGCAAAAAGTAAACAGAAAACAAAGGAGAAAGCTTAGCTGGCTTGCGTATGTGTGCGTGTGGCTGAGCGCTGACCCAAAAGCGACCCCCTGACCCACTTAGTATGTCCTCCGAGGCGCCGATTGGCTCGGTTCCGCAATAAACGTAATCCATCTGCGGCACTGTGATGGCCTCCCGAGTGTTTATTGTTTATTTTTGGACAAATTTCGCTCAAAACTGCCAGCCGTTTTTGCGTTGCATTGGATAGTGTGACCCTCGCAGGTATGTGACGAAAATACCTTCGCTTTCCGAGCAATACACAACCTGTCCAATGCTACGCGACGCGACTGTTGGCAGTAAGAAGAAGCACGGCAATGCTGCGTAGAACTGCCACGACTGTGGGATCCGCATGTAAAAATTACGGCCTGAATTGCAAAAAATTCGCAAAAAACCGAAGAACCATGGCCGACCTTCAGCAGATTGCCAGCAACAACGAGCGCGCCGAAGCGCTGATCAACTCCATTGAAGCCGAGGCAAGTATTCCAACCCAGCAGCCTGTGCGATCCTTTCGATAACCTCCTGCCCACCAGATTTCCGGCATCCAGCAACAACTTGTGGAGCGCCAGAAGCAGGAGCTGATCAAGGAGAACGCCGCTCTGGCCAAGGAAGTGGAGGCCGCCCTGGCCCAACTGGTGCAGCTGGAACTGCGAAATGGCAAGAAACAGATTCCGGTGCCCGGATCTCGAGGATTCTGCACCAGTGCAGCGCCAGTAGCTCCACCCGCAGAGGTTGCATCTGCTCCCGCTGCTGAGGCTCCCAAGTCAGCCAAGGAGCCCAAGGAAAAGAAGATCAAGGAGAAGAAACCGGCTGCCGAAAAGCCCGCCGCGGCTCCAGAAGCTCCCGTTGACGTGGGCCGCCTGGATCTGCGCGTGGGCAAGATTGTGGAGGTGGGTCGCCACCCCGACGCCGACAGCCTGTATCTGGAGAAGATAGACTGTGGCGAGGCGGCACCACGCACTGTGGTTTCCGGCCTGGTAAAGTTCGTGCCGCTGGAAGAGATGCAGAACCGTCTGGTGGTGGTCATGTGCAACCTGAAACCGGCCAAGATGCGCGGCGTCACCTCGGAGGCGATGGTAATGTGCGCCTCAACGCCAGACAAAGTGGAAGTGCTAAGTCCGCCCGCCGGAGCCGTTCCCGGCGATCTTGTCCACTGTGAGGGCTACCCTCGGCAGCCGGACGCCCAGCTCAACCCCAAGAAGAAGATCTTCGAGGCTTGCGCGCCTGATCTGAAGACCAACGCCGACCTAGTGGCCTGCTACAAAGGCGCCGCTCTGCATGTTCCCGGCAAGGGCAACGTGGTGGCCCAAACCCTGAAGAACGTGAATGTTAAGTAAGCCAATAAGCGAAACAAAATCTTTTTGAAGTGAGCAAATAAACGAAACATCACCTCCTGCAAAAGCTTTGCTTCAAACTTGGGTTCTGCTTGAATCAATACTATAATTCGACTACAGTACTCTCCCTATTTAATCTATAAATCATTCGAATTTTATGTTTCAAACGATTCGGATCTTAAATAAAAAGTGTAACATAATTCTAAACCACTTTAATTTTGATTAAATTTAAACCTTAAGCAAAGCTTTTGAGAAAAAAACAATGTGCAAATATGTACATTGTACATTAACGGTTTTTTTACTATTTCAAAGTACTTCAAGCTTTTTGGGACATTCTTCTAAACCGAGTATTTAAAACATAAAGATGGGTTGAAGAAATCTTGTCCGTTTAAAACACAAATCTTGCTGTTAGTAAAGTATCTTTAACTTGGAGTAAACCAACCGAGCACGACCCATTGACAATTTTTGTTATAAAGATTGTTGATATCAAAACAATCCCTGTTTTTGTGAAACAAAATTATCAGATCACAGATGATTCACGCTGGCCTCTATGGCAGTCGTGTATGAGATTTAATTTTATTTCACAGGACAGCAGTACATCACGACATTAAATTTAGGTTTAACAATAACGTCTATTTATATAAGCATGCGTAGGAAAGATTGCACAATTCCTAGACGCTTTGGCTGGGTAAAACCCGAGCTCAGCGGTTACGCTGCGGTGGCACTTGGGTGCGGAATACGGCGTTGGCATCGGTCTCCACCACGATAGTCTTCGTCATTATGTCGTAGCCTGTGCGGTTGTTCTTGAAAAAGATCATCATAACGCAGATGGGGAACAGCAGGGTCATCACCAGGTTCTTGGCCAGGGCGCGGGCGAAGGAGCGAATCAACGTAGGCGTCTGGGCCGGATAGAGCAGTGCCCTCATCGGCTCCCTCTGGGGCTGGAGCACGAACTGCGGAAGAGCGGGTGCCTGCAGCGGCACCACCGCCTCCACATAGTGGATGCGGATCTTCATCAGTGACTTGCCTGGCGTGGCGCCATTGTACAGGAACGTCCAAAGCGCCTCGTAGCAGCAGACTGTGAGCTTCGTCAGCAGTTCGATAATCAGCAGGTCGGTGGACATTGATATAAAGTCCAGCGAGATATCGAAGAAGTTCACGAAGAGGTCATCGTCGTCCAGCGTGCGCCGTATAACGTCCTTGTCAAAGTCCATGTCGAAAATGTTGACCACCCCGAATGTAATGATGATTTTTAGGACGAACAGGATGAACACGTCGATGGTCTCTGCCACGGCGCGCTTCCAGAAGGGAGCCACCACGTACTCGTAGCCGCCCAGTCGCTGTATGGTTTCCTGCTGCGCCGCCTCGTCCAGGACTCGGAAACGATTGAAGTTTTGTGCAGGCGGAGGAGCAGCTGCAGGAGCTCTCGGTTGTGCAGCAGGCGCTCCTGCTCCTTGAACCGGTGGTGGAGAAGGCGCCGTCGACAGGGGCTGTCCAAAGGCGGCTGATTGGAGGCCAGCGGAAGCTACCTGTCCCTGGAACATCGGATAGTTTGCCATCAGGTAGTACGGAAACATTATCATCGCATTTTGGGCAATAGTGGCCTGTTTTGCCCATTCTGCGAGGCTGGCAAAGTACGCCTCCTTGGTGGACTTTCCCAGGAGCTTCTGCTCCGTCTCCTCCACTTTGTCACCCATTGTTTTGTCCAGTCTCAATAGGTGAATATTTTTATTTGGCTTTGCTTTATTTATTTTCCAAGTTGACGTGTATTCCAGGCGCGAGTGAGTCCGACGATGCGTGGGGAATGGCATAATTGGCCGTTTCCTGTGAAC
The DNA here is from genome assembly GCF_014743375.2 of Drosophila subpulchrella. Taxonomy (NCBI): domain Eukaryota; kingdom Metazoa; phylum Arthropoda; class Insecta; order Diptera; family Drosophilidae; genus Drosophila; species Drosophila subpulchrella. Next base: position 2,334,558 of record NC_050611.1, on the reverse strand, counting down.
GCCAAACGAGGCGGGACAATAAGTTAAGTTCAAATTTATTTCAGCCATCCAAATTATTGATAAGTAAATATACAGAAAAATATAAGATATTTATTTTATATAATAGATTATGAAACTAGAATGCAGTTATCAATTTAATAATTAAAAATACAAGATTTTAAAATAAATACTTTTGGTATAAAAAATAAAAGTAGGAAAAGAATCAAGTGCTCGTTTAACATACGGATATAAATCAAGTGATATAAATAACCGTATTAAAGAAACTAAACTTTTTTGAAAGAGCAGCAAAAAAAATTAATTTGAAAACATACAAACCCGTATATAAACCTAAAAGTGAAATAATTGAATAACATACAATTGTCTGAATATTTTATTATTACACAGTTCGAAGTGGTTTGATTTATTCCTTAGACATAGCAACTTAAAAATCGAATACAATAAATCCGTCGACTACCCAGCCGTGATATTTAAGACTCACATTGACAAACTGGCGTGAATATGTTCTTAGGGATATCAAGCATTTAAAAAGTACATTGCCAGATCTCTATACTTTACATTCACACCCTGGCGTGGACGATTTGTTTATGCATGCGTATCAAATACCTAGCTAATGTTCAAAATAACATGTACATTTGATTGGGGAGTGCATTAAGTTTCGTAGTTCAATTTTAATTAGTTGGGTGTTACACGTGTAGTATGTTTTATGGTTTAATTGGAATAGATTTGAACGAGCAGACGCGAATCTTGGTGGACATGAACATCGTTTAATACAGTGGCTTGCTTGACAGTGAATTCTTCTATAAATACGTATAGTTTGCTCCGAATCCTCTCAGGACAACTAACTAAATTGGCAAGTTGTTGTACAAATCGAATGCATATAAATAAGCATCATCGCCTCACATACATGTTGCAACACTGAGACGAACACTCGTGTCTTAAAATTAATTAAAGGAATACAACTACATAAATACACGTTGTATTTATTGCCAGACATTACCGATATTAAGGTTTCCAAATTGTTGGTTCAGATTTGATGGGACTGAGGAGGTGGTGGGGCCGGCGGTGTTAAATCCGACCGATCCCTGTGGCTGGCCCATGTTCAGTCCACTGGGCAGGGGCTGCATTAGGTTCATGGATAGGCCGCCAAGCTGTGGGTGATGTTGTTGCTGTTGCTGATGCTGCTGTTGTTGCACCGCTCCAAACAGCGGCATCCCACTGAGAATGCTCTGGTTCGTCTGCATAAGATTCGTCGTAACTCCCTGACCTCCGGCAGCATAAGGACTGCCGCCGGTGCTGGGAAATTGGCCCCCAGCGAAGGCATGGGAGCCACCCATGCTCATGGCGGTGGCACTGCTAATTGGTGCGTTGCTGAACGCATTCGGCGCAGCCATCACTGGCGAATTGTACATGCTCACCGAGTTCGGAGGCGTCATGAACTGGTGGGGGATCTGCTGTTGCTGCTGCTGATGCATGTAGCCGCCTGGGGCCATGCCCGTGAAACCGCCAAAGTTCATCTGAGGATTGTGGGCAGCCGGCGCGTTGCCATACAGAGCCAGAATGCTGTCCTTAGACATCTTGCCGGATTGGTCCTTCTCGCTGCCGGAGGCGCCCAGGGAGCCCTGGTTGAAGAAGTCCTGCTCCTCCTGTGCCAGCGAATTGGGCTTCGAGCCTATCAAGTTGGCGACGTCACCGTTGCTGCCGTTCGGCTTGTCCGACTGTCCGGCAATCGATTCGGCGCTGAGAAAGCTGGTGAAACTTTCGTTATGCAGGTCTTGGCTGGCACTGGTGGCGGCAATGGGCTTGGTGGGCGAGGACAGGCCCAAGAGGTCGCTTTCGCCGGCACTGCTGGCGCCGCTGCTGTTTAGCTGGACGCGCTGCGTCGTCTTAGGGCTGCAGCCGCCGACCTGATTGGGCTTGGGCTTGGGCAGCGGTGCGGGCAGGGGGGCGTTTTTCAGGGCCGAACCAGTGGCTCCGGACAGACGCTTGTCTCCACCGCCACTGGCCACTCCACCGAGGCCCAAGGTGGCCTGGGCTTGGCTGGACTTCTTCTTCCGCTTCTGGCGCTCCAGCTCTTCGTCGATCTCCTTGGCCCAGTCCACTTTGGGCGGCGAGGGCGGAACCCACTCGCGGGCCAGGTACTTCTTGTGCTCGTACTTGGCCCGGATGAAGTTTTCCAGCGCTGTGTCCGTCTGCGGGCGACGGAAACCGTCCGGCAGCTGCGCCTCGTAGACGGCGCGTGCCCGCGAATTACCCATCTGCTGCAGGGAGATGACCTGCTCGGGCGTCCAGGTGTCCAGGTTCACGGACTTGACGCGCGATATGTGCACGCCGAGATTGCGATGGATGCCGGCGCAGCGGATGCAGAGGAACATGCCCAGGTTCCAGGAGGCCCAGCGGGGACCTACAAGTGTTTAGAAGAGGTATTTATCAGCCATCCACAAGACAGCAGCATTTCTTGCAGTGCATCTGCCTGTGTGGTGTGTATATGCACAATCGTGCGTCACCGAGAGGCGTATCTCACACCCGGGAGTGGAGATCCGCGGACCTGATCTACCTACCCTTGGCATCGCAGTCCACGCAGTATTTGTTATCCTCGTCGCGGAGCATCTGCGTGAGGAGGGTTTGGCATTTCTCCTGTATCAGCTTGGTGCGCTGTCCCGCATTCGAGGAGCTCATTTTCCGTAATTCGTTCGGTCTCTTGGGCCTGCTTTTGATATTTCTGGCGGTGCGCGAGTGTGCGACGTGGCGTGGGCGACGGGAAGAGTTTGGAGCTTATCTCTGCTTCACATGGATATACAACTACCAGCGAATTGACAATTTTCTATAAGTTTTTGCTACCGAAAAAGTAATGCATTCGCACCGGACCGTAGTGCGATGAGGGAAAAATACCAATGGGATTGGTACTAACGCCAAGTCCACATGAGCAAGGCTGTGTCTTGCCATTCACACGGAACTCAAGCCACCTTTTTAAAAAAGTTGTTTACTTTTTCGGGAGAACTATTTTAACTCGTATTACCCACTGATTATGGAAGTTTTAAGGAAGAAAATAGAGGCCTGTCTGCTTATTTTGCACAGGAATAATGAAGGAGATGCAAATTGGTTAAATGTACGAGAAAATGGGGTAATTAACCGACGAAGAGGATTCTCACTTGTTGCTTTCCCTTGCAGGACCTGTGTGCCATGCTATTGGAATATGCCACCTTGGTCCACAGCTCCTTGTGCTCCCAAAAGCAGAAGGAGTCCTCGGAGCTGGTATGCCTCTGCCTGAGCCAGATACTTACCTGCATTCGCCAGGTGGAAAACACCATGAAACTGACGTGCGGCTCTTCCTTTTCGGTGGGTAATTTTCCTACGGTACACATAATATAATATCCCACTAATTAAACCAGGCCAGCCATCAGAACATTTACTTCTTGGACCGCATTCGGTGGTGTCTCAAACGCCTGTTGCATATCCACAGCGAAGGCTCGAACGGGGATGCAGTTACTCCGGAACGCTCATTCCTAAATCTGGTGGATTGTACCCTGGACACTTTGGCTCTGTTCACCTCCCACAATGAGGAAAACACTGACCCCTCGGATTTTCCGAAAACGCCACAGGAAGTCCTTTCCCACAGTCAAAAGTTGCGCGCCAACATAGATTTGATTTTGGGTCAGTCCCTGGGATTCGCTAACGTGGCGTTGTCGCAGGACAAACGAGCTCTTAGTGCCTTGTGCCAGAAGGTACGTGAACTAAATATATAAATTGAGTAGACGCCCACTATCCTACCGGTTCCCCAGGTAATCCGTGAGTGCAATGCCTTCCAAGAGGAGTGCAAGGTGCCCAGTGCGTCCTACAAGTCCATACTCAAGCTGAGAGCCATGACTTTGGAGCAGGCGCTTTACCAATTGGAGGACTTCATCAACGATGCATTGCTGCGTCTGGTATTCACCTGCTTCCTGGACTTTGAGAAGTTTTCGGTGGACAAAATAAGAACCGTGCTGAGGAACAGCTCGGAAGATGATGCCATGGCCGATGAATTTATAGCCGACTTTGATGTAAACATCGATCGGGCCACTCAGATAGGCATATTTGCCATTTCCTTTGCCCCTAACTTGAAAAGTATAGTCACTTAATAACATACTAGATCACATTTAACTCCATGTTAATTCCTTCGTCAGTGAAAACCATGATGCGCAGCTGTCTGGCCTCCTTTGAGTCTCTGGACACCAGTTTGATACCGTCTCTGCAGGCCCATGGCTCCGAACTGCTTTCGGACATCTTGGAGCAACACTTCAACGAGGAGGTGGCCAAGTTCAAGGCGGCGCTCCAGGAGATCATCGACAGCCGCGCCCTCCTTGGATGCTGCTTGGAGATACTGACGGCAGGAATTAGTGCCACCGAGAAGCTGTTTGATAAGCAGCGTTTGGAGGACTTGGCCCAAATTTCCTTGTTGTTAGTCGAGCATTTTCAACTGGAGGTCAATCGAAAGGTGCTGGCCGACACGAAGGAGCAAGTGGGAGAGGAGTACTACCAGCAGTTCATCCGGATATTGCGCGAGTGCAAGGCCGTTTTGATGTGCGCATCCCAGGTGGAGCCGCAGCGAATTCTCAAGCGCTTCAAGATCCTGCGCACGATCTTGCGCAAGCTGCACGGCTGCCTAAGCCTTGGCCAGCAAGAAGATAAGCTTCCCAATGCTTTCGTAAACATTTTAGTGGATGAGACGAGCGACAAAAAAGGCGATAATAAAGATTTAACCCAGTTCTCTGGCCTTACAACTCGCCGGGGCGGCAGTATTCTCTACGACACAGAGCGTAGGACTAGAGTAAACAGAATTAAGGACAATAAGCTTACCATAAATACCTTGGACATTAAATCGGAAAAATCCAAACCTAATGGAAATGTTCTGAGAAGTAAGTGGATTGCAATCAATTTAAAAAATTAACTTATATTTATAATGCTATTTGTAGGAGAAAGCTTACGAACTGTTATGTTCAAGCGCCAAAATATAGCTGAAAGCAGAAAACTGTACACCACGATCAGCAATCAGTCTACAGATCTGGAAATCACAGGTATCAGAAAATTGTTCATGTTTTAATTAACAAGTTTTTCATGAATTACCTTTATTTTAGATATACTAGAGCAACTCACTGGAATGTCTAATGGGTACTTTGAATGCTGAAGCATTTTAACTATTTGTACATAACTTGATAACTCGTTTAATATTTAAGATCACATAATTTAAGATTCGCAAGTTAAGAATTCAAACGTAACGTACATCGGCACTCGAATATCATAGGTCAGGTTAGACATACATACACACAAACATGTATGGTTTCGTGGTGGCGGAGTTTGTTGTATCCGAAACAGTTTCGACTGTTGTAAAAGTAGACCAATAGTTCAATAAAATACATAGAAGCCGGAACACGTTGTCAGCGCATCGTCTGTGTTCGTTTGACCTTTAAAGGATACAAGGAAATCCAATATGTGAGGCTGTGATGGTAATTCCTATCGATTTTCCGCTACAAACGCAAACAGGACTTGCAATCAACAGATACACACAGTCGTTGCTTTGCAAACAGTAAACACTGGGCAATGAAATCGCCAACCGGGGATAAATCTACTCCGCCTGAAGAGATAAAGGCACCGCGAACTCCCAAGAGTGTTGTGAGCAGAGACAAGGATTCGAACAACCACCATGTGGTGCCACTAGGCATCCTCGTGGTCCTCTGCACTATGTATCTCATGGTGGCCGGGTTGCAGCACAACTACAAGTACTACTTCAAGCCGGGCGTGGCTGCCCTCGATTTGGACCATCGCCCAACCAGTGACTCTCAGCCAGAAGCCATGGATGAGGAGCAGGAAGCCCAGGCTCCAGACACATCTTGCCAGCAGATGGATGTTTTCGGCAGGAAATCGGGTCGGAGTCCATCAGCTCACCCAGTGTCGAGAAGATCCCAAGGCAAGGCTACCAAGCGAACCAAAAATGCCACTGGAAATGGGGTCAGCAAGCAACCTCGTTTGGCCACATCCCTGGAGGGCAACAAGAAAAAGGATGCGACCAAGAAAAGCAATACGGCGGAGCCCATTATCTATCTGTTCGCCCTGGTATTCATCTATCTGCTGCTGAAGGCCGCCTCTGACATTAATCAGCACTACAAATCGGTAAGACTTTCAAATTCATCGATTCTGCCTGTAAATAATCCTTCTTCGGCAGCAGAACAAAGGGGACAAGCGCCTGCGCCGCTGCTCTCTGCAATCCTATGCTCAAATCCACAAGCAAGATCGACGGGCTTCAAAAGGTATTTCACCAAAAACTTTGCCAAAATTTTAACTCGCCGGGCCAGGTGCTTTTACACCGTGTTAACGAGGGATCAAGTGAATTGTTATCTTAAAATCTAAATGTATCTACTACTATGTACTGAGTTAGCCAATTTTCTGTACTGTAAAGCACTGTCCACTCTTGGGAGCTAGTTTTCTGACTTTTTCGGAAAATGTATTGTATATTGTGTACCTATAGTCTGTCCTTTTATCTCTATACATCTCTATCCTACTACCGCACTCTTTCGGGTTCGATAATGCGTTTAATATCTATGTTTTTGAACGACCTCCACTGTTTACCTCCTCTTCACTTCTCTGTGAAACTGTACTGAATGTAAGGTTGTACATACTCGAATATATATTGCTGTCCTATATGTGTGTAAACTTAAAATAAATCAATTACTATGTGCTTTCCTGTGATCAATTTACGTAGCCTGTTAGATTGCGTTTCATTTCTTCTGTTCGAACGGGATTTTCTGCAAACCTTTGCGATCTATCGCCTGAAACTGACTGATCTCCATTTCCCCATATGCATGTCAAAGTTGAGGAGTCCCCGATCTTCCGGCGCAAGCATGTTCTCGGCGAGGAGCGTTCCGTGTCGGTGGATCGCTACAAGTACACACAAAACGAGGAGGGAGGGTTCACAAAAACTGCTCCGAAGGTTCAGGAGTACCATCACAGGGTCATTTCACCTTTGGCCAGCAGGCCAAGTCACCCGCATCCATTTACGCCTGGTTCAGGAGACACTCGCTTTGGTAAAATCAAACTAAATGTGCCACGTCTCATAAGACCAAATATTTTTTTCTTTAGAGCCACGCCTAAACCGACGATCTTCGGTCCCGATCAGCATTAACTATCAAACGGTTCACGTGTCAGGTCCATATCCACCCGAATTGGCAAGACGCGGCTCGGTGATAAGCCTCACTGGTCAGATTCCAGACTTAGGTGCCATGCCCGGTGGAACCATTGACCCAAAACGCCGCGTACGAATGATCAATCGCCATTAAAGTCGAAGCACTATCAAGCCAAAACCCATCGAAACTGCAAAGAGACTACAGTTTTTAACACAAACATTTTAAATAGCACGCTTTGTAGTTCTTCTTAATGCGTTTCTTTTAATCAATTAATTAAGTTATATTATTCAAGTGTTTTAAAAAACGTACAAAGAATATTCTTCTCGAAGACACCGAATTTACGCCCACCTTTTGCGGGGAGTGAGCCAACGTTTGCCATCCTATTGTACATTATTCTACTTAGGGCAAGATTAAAAAAATCTTAGTCTAGCGTAGTGTTTAGTTTGGAATTCAGTACCTATGATGTTACCATTAACTACGAACTAACTACGAACTTGTGATGCTCATTACAATGACAATTACATACAGTTATGTATCTAGGTTAAAAGACCTGCGAAGCGGATGAAAGGGTGCAAGAACTTAACTACTGCTAACGCGCTACTGGATCGGGGTGTGGAGATATGGTCGAGCGGTCCCTACGGCTAATACACGTATTCTACAAGACTTCCGTCTTCATTGAATTTTGCGCTAGTTTCTCCTATTCCATTAAATATTAAAATAAATTACGTATTTTAATTGCATGTGGTTGGAAGTTCGGCCCTGCGCCGCACTCAGCTCAGTTCGTTGCCCTCGTAGAGGCTCTCGCAGCTCTCTAGCAGGCGCAGCACCGGCGAAATGTCGTAAGGATACAGCTGACGCGACACCAGGCGGGATATTTGCAAGCGCAGACGGATCAGCACGCCCATCGCCTCGTCCAGCATGGCGCTTCCCATGCCAAAGGTGTGACAACTGTGCACGAACATCGTCCAGTTCATGCGGATGTACTTGAGCAGGCGCAGCAGGTAGAGCAGAAAGCAGGTCTCGTTGCTCACCAGCAGGTCCAGCAGCAGGTCCGAGCTGTTCGACGTCATCTTGAGGAACTCCAGGAATGTGTACACCGGATTCAGCATGGCCACCAACTCGGGAAAAGCATTGTTGCGGAACGAGATGCCCGACGTGACGTCCAGCGTGCAGACCATGGCCTCGATCAGATGGTCGTCCTGGTCGTCGAAAAGGTGGATCAGGATTTTGCTAAAGTGACACTCCGGATGGAACTCTAGCGTCTGCTTGATGAACGTCTCCAGCTTGCTCAGCACATCGCGGATCGAGCGCTCTATGAGCATCATGTCCTGGAAGGCATCATAGTCGCTGGAGTCGATGGAGGAGTCGGAAGAATCGCTGCGAATCTCCTTTACCGTTACCGCTATTGACTTCAGCACCAACAGAACCATCTTTTGTAGCAGCGTTTTGTCCATCTCTATTAGGTCCAGCGACGCTTCGCCCTCCCCGCCGTCCTGTGTGCCGTCTCCAGATCGAGCCGCATGTGCCAGGGTTACAGTTCCGTTGGCATAGACTAGCGGCCTGCCATTGTAGCCGATCAGGCTAACCATGTTGTCTGGCTGGCGACGCGGCAACGACTCCAAGATGCGGAAGCCACGTACGTGGCAGACGATCTGGTGCGCTAGTTTGCACGTCTCCTCGGGCAGCATGTCCTGCAGCGCCAGCGTGGAGCCATAGCACAACGCCTCATTGAAGAGGCACAGCATCTGCTTGTACACGGTGCACGACAGACTGTGGCTGAGCAGCAGCTCGAACTTGTCCAGCTGGGCGTAATAGGGCCGCGTCTCGTCGATAGACAGATTGGCCTTCACCGAAATGATGTTCTCCCACAGCTGGAGAAAGTTGAGCACACAGTGCTCGGCCGCATCCTGGTGCGTCGGCGCCATCAGTTCTGACATGTTCTTGACCAGCGTAGGCCACTTGTGCTCAAGTTTTTGGATGGTGATGCACTTTAGGTGCGTCGTGTCAAAGCTCTCCGAGTCTGTGAGCGTGACCACATGGCAGCCGCTCGGCATGGTTGTAGACTGGGGAGCGGGATGCGGTTCGTAGGCGACGTTCATCTCCTCGCCAAAGTGCCTCCGGTGCCGGTCGCGATTGTCCGGCGATTCCCGCTCCGCCTCCCGATCCCCCTCTGCATCCTCGCGAAACTGAAGCGCAAAGTAGTTCGTGGCCAGCGGCTGCTCCTGCACGGGAAAGTGCATGTAGCTTACGGAAGCCTCCGTCGAAAGAGGCACAACTGATGAGGCAGCGCTGGCACTATTCGCCGCCGCCATCCAGTCGTCGTCCAGCGGGTGGATCTCCATGTCCTTCCACTCGACAATGCGCTTTATAATGTCCAGGCTGAAGTGGATCTTCTGCACGGCCGCCTGGTCGAGCTGCTCAAAGTTAAACAGCTGGTCGACGATCTTCTGCAGCCACTCGTCGTTGAGCTCCTGCTTGGCAATCACCAGGAATGCGGCTAGCACACGTCCCGCCAGGAATTGCACGTAGGAGTTGTCGTAGCCAGCCAGTACGATGATCTCGTCGATGAGCTTGTGGTCATTGCGAATTAGCGCGTCGCAGACGTCCATTATCCGCGTGCAGATAAAGCCCTTGGCGTTCTGCTTCAGGTAGATGTCAAACAGAAGCTGCAGGTTGGAAAGGAACTGCAGCAGCTTATTGGTGGGCCATTCGCGCAGGTAGGCTATCCGCTTTTGGCCGTTGGTGTCCTGTGAGTAATGGGACTGGAATGGCTTACGCAGCGTTCGCTCAGAGACCCCGCACAGGCACTGGCGGGTCAGGGACTGCTCGAACTCCAGCATATCGTCAATGGATGTCGCTGCTGTCGTTGGAATGCAGTTACTCCTGCTGCTCAGGTGGGTGCTATTGCTGTTGGTCGAGCTGAGGGACAGCAGGTCAGGCAATTTGGCCGCCCGGTCTACCTCATCCTGGGCGGATTGCGGTTGGCTGTGTGGCTCTGTATCCCCGTTTTGTGGCAAGATGTTGTGCAGCAATTGGGCGTAGGACGCGGCTCTGGAGCTGCTTGGCGTAGTGGTGGGCGAGTTGTTGGCGCTGCTGGGCGTGGACAGCGAGTGCGTGGAGGACGAAGAGAGCGAGGAGCACAGGTGGCTGTTGCTGTTGGCGTCCAGATCCAGAATGTCCGGCGGTTGAGGCGGCATCGCTTTGGAAGCCACCTTGATCTGCTGCTCGATCTTCTGGCGCTTGGTCTGAGGCTGCTCATTGGAGGCGGTGGAGGCGGCGACCGTGGAGCAGGGACAGACGTCGCCCGATCCGACTCCAGATCCGGCTGCGGATGTGGTGTCCATTCTCCTCGGTGACGTACCCGACGTACTGGGAATAACCCGCGACCGGGACCAACTCAACTGCAAGCGAAATGTCCGGTTGAGCAGCGAATCTAAGCGGCGGCTCTCAGCCACATACCTATATATGTACCTATACCGATTCCGACAAACAGCTTCCGTGCTACGCGCACACAAGGTTACGTGTGCAGACGCTGCTGCCTGGCTTCTTGGGTAGATTTTCTGGCGTTCCTATGATAGTCTTTTTTTCCTGGAGCGGGTGATGGCCTTCTAGCAGCCACCAGACGCACCGACTGCTCCTCCAAACATTTTAAACGGCCACAATTCGATTTTCACACACTTGTTGCGCTCTTCGGGCCAGCGACAGTCAATGTTTGTATTAGTTTCACTCCACTCGCGCTTCGTTTTTGGCCCTGGCAAAGCGTTTAGGTGGGTACTTCTCTTTTCTCTTTTAAACAGCCTCTGATTGTTTTACTGGCGCTGCTTTTATTTTGGTTTCATTACACTTTATTATGTGGGAAAAAACAAAAATTAAGTGCGCGTCGCCATCTTTTAGCGAATTTCAGCCACCTGGTAACCCTACTCGCGGAGAGTTGCCTAATTGATGTTAGTACTGGCGTTAGCGGTAAACTTATATCATAGTTCACCACCAGGTTTGAATCTATGCTACGTGTTTATTCACTTTTCGTCAGAGTAATTTTACGTCCAAGTTCAAAAACCTGTGTAATAATTTAAGAATCAAAAACACACGTCGACAAAATCCGGCCTTTTTCTTGGTCAACGAAAAACGAATACAGGGTTAGAACTACGAAGAGTGTCGGCCGCAGCGGATAAATGAACAACAAATGGTGGTAGTGGTGGTACTGGTAATGGAGCTGGCGAGGACGGCGCTCAGGGCTCCGAGTGGCCAATAGAGACTTCCGACTCAACGTCACTGGACGGCGATGTCGCCTCCTCGCTGAGCGGAACAATATCCTTAAAGTACGGATTCGGCGGCATCGCCACCATCATATTAACAGAAATAAGCAATGGGTGTACCAGCTTCGGGTCAAGCACCATCAGCGGTACCTCCTCGTTCTTCTGGAGGCTTAGGGTACAGATCCCAGACGTCTGAGTGAAGATTGGCTGTCGCCGGGCGTTAACCGAGGTCACTGTGGTGCGCACCATTAACTTGCGCTTCGGGTGCTGGCTGAGCACCCGCTCGAAGCCTTGCTGATGATTACGACGAATGTTCAGACTGCGGGTGCGGTAGTCCAGTTGCAGTATAAGCTCCATGCCGTAGTTAAAGCCCGGCCATCGCCAAATGTGAAGGCCAGGCCCAAGCAACATACGTCCACATCGCATGCAACTCTCAAGGAATTGCTCATCGTTCAGCTGCTGGGGAATGCTGTGGGTGCGGAAAACAATACCGATTTTAACTATGAAAATCTTTTCCTTGCACAAGCAAACTCTGGAAAATACTCACCAATCCTCTTGCCCGTGATCGATCCGCAGTAGGGCGTCCCAATGGTTGTGGATGTTGCGGTAAAGCCACTCCTTGGGTATGATGTTGTCATTGAAGATGGTTTTTAGATTTATGTAGTGAATGATCAGGTACTGGGTTCGTAGCTTTTGGAAGACCTTCATATACGGTTGCCCCTCGGGTGTGGCCAGAAACGAGCGCTCCTTCGCGCGCCTGGTGAAGTATGCCCACTGGATGACATCTCCGCTGTACGTTTCCACGGCAGCATTGACCAAGAGCTCCTGCGCCCCCACCGCATCCGCCCGCTGCACACGGTCCTCTGGATCGTAGTCGGGATGCAGACACAGGAACATCCAGGTGCGCAGTAACTTGTACAGCGCGAACTCCGTCGGCATCAAATACAAATCGGGGCTGGCGGTCAGCGCACTCATCAGCTCGATAGAGATGTGCCGCAACAGACTCGGCTTCTTACTGTAGATGCCTGGCAGGTTAATCTGAAACCACTCGAAGGTGGACTTCTTTAAAGCAACCACACCGTATTGGCAGGCGAGATCGTAGTAGTGGATGGCCGTCTCCGGGCTGATGTCCTCCACCATCACCGCGGCACACTTGTCGATGACCCTGTCCAAGTGAAAGAGCGTGGCCGTGGCCAGCACCGAGATCACGTCCGCTAACTCAATCTCGATCTCATCGGAGTACATTGATCCAAAGACGACGTCCAGACTGGCAACGGTTATCTGTTCGTCGAGGGTCGTGATCTCAATAAAGTTCTGTTGCGCCTCCTGCCAACTCCCGTTGAACATTCTGTAGAAGTAGGGACTCTGGCTCAGGTAGACCTTGTGCAGGTGCCACACTTTATCCAGAGCCTTGACAGCCACATCAGAGTTCTTTTCCTCCTTAAAGAGTGTCTTGTATATGTATTGTGTGGTGGTGAGAAGCTTTTTCCTGCTGAGGAGGATACATAATGGTTGGTCCTTAAACAATTAACCACTTACATTTTGGGTTGCGTGGTGTCCAGCTGGGTCTGCTCATCCCTGACCAGCGAGGAGTCCGTGCTTCGCTTCCGTTTCCGCCGGTTGCTTAAAACCTCCGCTACGTTCATATGCATGGAGCTTACGATCTGACCCATGGCTCAGGGCAGGACAAGTCAACAGCCTCAGTCTGACAAGACAACAATTTGTACACCAAATTTAGCAAACCTGTAAACTTTTTAACCTTGCCAAGTTGACGGACTAGAGTTGTGAACGCCCCTTTTTTGAAGTCGTTTTAAGAAATTGACGTTTAAATAAAAGCCAACTTTCTATTCTTGTCATTGCTTTTTGTTTTTAAGGGAAATTGACATACATATGTATGTACATTGTACATATACAAAAAAATACAAAACAAGGAAGAACGCTATAGTCGAGTACCTCGACTATCAGATGCCCCTTAATCAGCTAATATGCAAGCAGCAAAGCGAGATTGAAATGCGCCACCTACGATTGATCTCAATATATGGTTATGTGGGCGGTAGACAGATTTAAGCGTTATGGGCGTTAGAGTGGGCGTGGCAAACTTTTTGGATCAATCGATAGGTATTGACGAGACCAATACATTACATTTAAAATTTTTTATCTAGCATGAAAATTGTGAGCGCCACACGGCTTGTGGGCGTTAGAGTGGGTGTGGCATATTCGCGTAACAAACTTGCGCTGCGTTCAACGCTACGCAATTTAAATCTGAGATCTCATTTCACTATCTTTGATAGTTTCCGAGATATCCGCGTTCATACTTACGTTTGTGGGCGTTAAAATTGGCGTGGCAATTTTTTTTGAGTCAATTGATAGGAATTGATGAGAACAATACATTTCAGTTTCATTTTTATTCTAGCATCGAAACTGTAGGAGCCACAGTTTAGGCGGCTTGTGGGCGTTAGAGTGGGCGTGGCACCTTGCTGAAAAAAACTTGCGCTGCGCAAGAAGCTCAGGAATCTGCATGCCAAATCCCAATAGCCTAGATCTTGTAGTTTTCGAGATCTCAGCGTTCATCCGGTCAGACGGACATGGCTAGATCGACTCGGCTAGTGATCCTGATCACGAATATATATACTTTATGGGGTTGGAAACGCTTCCTTCTGCCTGTTACATACTATCCGACCAATCTAGTATACCCTATAAAAATGTATTCCTATATTAAGTTTTTTATTTTGAATGTAATATTAGAGATCTGAGATCAGGATACATTTCTTTGATACTATATTATCACACATTTATGTTGCGATCTTTTTTAGGGCCATCATACTTTCATTCTCCATCTAATTAAAAATAGATATTAGCAAAAAGTCAAAACAAATTACAATTCCAATACTGAAGCGGATCCTTTTCATCTTGAATGATTCGACTCTCAAAATACTGTCTCATAAGAAGGATTGCGTCAGCCTTATTTGATCTGAAAAAATGAAAATTAATATCTCATTTTATTTGCGTTGGGTTCGGGTGGCGTTGGGTGGGCCTTGGCAGATCTGGACAGAATACCACAAACTTCATTTTTCAGGGCTATCGCAGCTTGATCTGCGTTAAAGGCAATTTGAAATCCACTAAGCATAGTAGCTTCATTATCTGTTGTTATATTCAGAATGTGTTCACTTATTTTCCATTCGTCAAATATGGCACGCAAAGTGTCGGAAATATTGTCCTCCGTGTGATTTGTAACGTTCTGAAGCTTGCGTGTTGATAAAACTGCACTTTTTAAAATAAAATAGTCATCAATAAATTGACAGGTAACAGTAATGTAGCATTCAATTGCTTTTTTCTTTACCACATCGCTCAAACATTTACCATGCACATGAAAAAATATCATGTATAATATATAAATTCATTGGTGAGCAACATGAGACTTTTAATAGTTTTTCCTAGGAATGGAAACAGCCAAGCTCGTTAATTTAGTTTATATACATATATATATAGATTATTTGGAATTTTAGCCTATTATCACTCTGATCTTAAGATAAGTCGGCCTATATAAGCAGTACCAAAGCTCTTCGTATCATTCAGTTTTGTTCTGATTCTCCAATGGTCAGCATAATGAAGTCGATCTTCTTCGTGATTTCCCTCTCGTTTTTGCTCTTAATCGAGCTGACTTTTTGCAGTGGAGATCCAGTGCCAGGAATTACTAAAAAAGAAACCCCTGAGGACCTCGTATCGGTGATCGAAAGCCTTTGCCATCTGCTAAGTACGAACAATGAAGAAATTGCGGATATTTTGGAGAGCCTTAAGGAAAACGATAAAATCATAAGCGATAAGGATGAGGAGCTCGAGAAGAAGGATAAAATAATCAAGAACTTGGAAAACCAAATCAGAACGATTTCTGAAGAGCAATCCGAACTTACCGATCAACTTCTGACCTTAAATAGAACCGACCGATGCCCCACTGACAGCCAAAGTGGCATTTACAAAGTGAAAATTCCCGGACTGAGGAACTTCGAGGCTGCCTGCAATAAGCAAGGTTGGATGACGATCCAAAGGCGTATCGATGGATCTGTAAACTTCACACGCGACTGGGAGAGTTATAAGAACGGATTTGGAGATATACGCACAGAGTTCTTCATCGGACTGGAAAAACTACACCTGATGACAGAACAACGACCTTTTGAACTCAAAATTACACTTGTCTTCGCAAATGGAACTACAACCTATGCCCATTACGCTGATTTCAAAATCGGCGATGAGGCATCATTGTATGAGCTAGTAAGTTTGGGCTCGTTTGAAGGTACAGCCGGGGACTCTCTTTATTGGAGCACGAAAAAGAAGTTCTCCACTTTCGACCGGGATAACGACCGCGTTTCTACAAATTGCGCCCTAACGCACGGTGGTGGCTGGTGGTTCGCCGAATGTGGATATAGGTAACCTAACTAAACGTAATCTCATTTGAAAAATATTTATACAAACTAATTTTATTTCAGTTCGCTAAATGGAGTTTACAGTAAGAGTGGCATTGCTCCTGAAGGGAATGGAATTCATTGGGGTACCGCTCACGGCTACAATTACCGGGTTTCGCTGATCGCCACTGAAATGATGATAAGGCCAAGGGTCTTTTAGTTTGTAGCAATCAAAGAATAAATAAAAAATGTAACGAGTGCACAGCAATTTCTCGTAGTGTTCCACATTTTTAAGGCGCCGCATAAAAAAAAATATTTACCGGAAAGTCCCAGCGATCTGAATTAAAACAAGGAAGAACGCTATAGTCGACTACCTTGACTATCAGATACCCGTAACTCAGCTAAAGGGACCAAAGGAAAATGGAGATATGCAAGCAGCAAAGCGAGATTGAAATGCGCCACCTACCGGCGGTAGACAGACTTAAGCGTTATGGGCGTTAGAGTGGGCGTGGCAAATTTTTGGATCAATCGATAGGTATTGACGAGACCAATACATTTCAGTTAACATTTTTTATCTAGCATCAAAATTGTGGGCGCCACAGGCTTGGGCGGCTTGTGGGCGTTAGAGTGGGCGTGGCATATTTGCGTAACAAACTTGCGCTACGCACAAGGCTACGGAACCTAAGTCTGAGATCCCGATTCTCTATCATTGATAGTTTCCGAGATATCCACGTTCATATATACGATTTTTTGAAGTTTGTGGGCGGTTTGTGGGATTTAAAGTGGGCGTGGCAAACTTTTTTTGGGTCAATCGATAGGTATTGATTAGAACAATACATTTCAGTTAAAATTTGTATTCTAGCATCAAAAATGTAGGAGCCACAGTTTTGGGCGGCTTGTGAGCGTTAGAGTGGGCGTGGCACTCTGCTGAAACAAACTTCCGCTGCGCAGGAGTCTCAGGAATCTGCATGCCTAATCCCAGTATAGCAGCTCTTATAGTTTCCGAGATCTCAGCGTTCATACGGACAGACGGACATAGCTAGATTAACTCGGCTAGTGATCCTGATTAAGAATATATATACTTTATGGGGTCGGAAACTCTTCCTTCTGTCTGTTACATACTTTCCGACGAATCTAGTAAACCCTTTTACTCTACGAGTAAGGGGTATAACAAGAGCAGTGGCGGCGGGGAATTTAGGGCTTGAAAGATAAATATGAACATTAGGGTGGTCCAAAAAATGAAAACTAGTTCTCACCATTTTACATGGTAGATTTAGGTCAGTAAAAAATGTAATCAAAAATTAAAAAAATTTTTGTTGAGACTTAGACCTTGCGAATCGTCCTCAAAGTTTGCTTTAAAATTACTCATACGACATGTGTTCCAGTCAGAACATTTTTCGAAAAATTCGATTTCCCACCCCAACTTTGTCAACACTCTAAGCTCAGTCAATATTAGTAAGAAATGGACAATTTTGAAATGTTGTTGGTTGGACATCTAAGATCCGAATTTGACACAAAGGGTTTACCATCTAAGAGATCCGTATAGTGTCCTCTATAGGACTAGAATTTCCGGAAAAACTTTGTTACAGAACGGCAAAGATGTAACACAAATGCTAGTTACCATTTGGAGTCAAAGGTGTATTCCAGTCCGGCCTCACCATCATAATATTAAATCCATATCGCGGCTTCACAAAAATTATGTTAGCCTAAAAAAAACAGGGAAAGCCGTTTCAGAATCATGTTGAATGAACGCTTTAATATCAACCATGCCCTGGCATCTTCATCTGCTTGTCGGAAGAGAGTGATGGCAATGTAACTGATGGCAGTTTTTAAATAATAAATAAACATATGTAATTGAGTATTGCCTTCTTTGTCCTTCCTTATTTGGATATATAAGTGTTTAAAGAAGGTCCATTTATGAAACGGTTTTTTTCAAAAATAAATAAAATTACTTGCGACTTATTGCGCAACTCGAGGATTTAAATACCTTACTGTCAATATTTTCAAAAATTAAATTCAATTCGGTCTTGTACGATGTAAATTTTGGTTTTAGAAACTAGAAAAGATGTTAAATTTTTAAAGCTTTCAAAGTAGTTCGGAAAGGTGAAAAACGAATTTGAGAAATAGAACCAAGTCAATGCCACCTATATGAAAATCAAACAAAAACACCTCTTCACGAGGTAAAAAGTAGTGGCGAACGCGCCTTTAACAAAAATTTCTGATATCAACAATTGTGACGAAAAATGATATTACATGCGATAAAATAAATCAACTATATTAAATTTATGTATTCGGCACGCTACAACAGAAAATATACGTGTAGGTAAATAAATATTTACTTTGCAGGCCGAGATCATAAATTTAATATAGTTTATTTATTTTATCGAATGTAATATCATTTTTCGTCACAATTGTTGATATCAGAAATTTTTGTTGAAGGCGCGTTCGCCACTACTTTTTACCTCGTTAAGAGGTGTTTTTGTTTGATAAAATAGAGTTAGTGAATTGTTTTTATAGATAATCTATCTTTAAAATTATCAAAGTTATTAATTATATTCACAGATACGTCAATGTAGCCTGGTTATTTATAAGCAAAATAAAAACAATGTATTTTAAAAATGGCAATTCTTAACGGTGACTTCAAGCTAGCGTGGAAATATGTTGAAGAATTTACAGAATACATGTTTTATGGAAAGTCCCAACTTTTCAGAGTATGGCTTTGAAGTCTAGCTGTAGGAGTTGGGAATTATAAACAGCACATAGGAGAAAATTAGTAAAGCTATTGTTGCATATTTTTGTGTGGAAGATTTAGGATAACTATTGTGTATGGTTAATCAACTATTTACTATTGCAATAACAATACAATGTTTGCATTACAACAATTGCAATGTTATAAAGTAGGTACAGTGATATACTTAATATTAAGAGACCCAGTGTTACAATTACAATTATTTTGTAAATCTGGTTTTCTTTATTTTGTTCAAAAAATATTTATTTTGCTTGTATGTATGATATTGGGTCCAATTTGGTGACATTATTTCTTGTGTATATGCTTTGTGTGTAGTCAGAATTATAATTGCTTATGAATAAATCGTTAATTGCAATTGAGCAATTGTGTATTTTGATCATATTGTTTCCTTCAATTAAATTTCATTTTTAATACAATTTTGATTTAGTATAGTTTTTGACAAATTCCATGTAACTATAATATTTGGTTCGACATAATTAATTTGGGTAGTTAATAGCGTTTTTGTGAACCTGCAACTAGTATTTGTTTGATTAACAAGACCTAAAAGACATGTGTTGGTAACAGGTTTTCTTGTTTCTTTGTTATACAAGCTGTTTCTGTATACGTAATATTTGTTTTGGGTGTTATCTTGTAATATTTTATTATTTTCATCTGGATAAGGTAATATTTCGTATACGGGAAGTTTCTTTATTTCTCTGGGTATGTGGGATATAATTAAAATTTCGTTTGAATCTGAACTAAGCCAAGTTGAGGTTTTTATGTTCAGAAGTATCTCAGAATTAATGTTTGTCAAGTAGTCGTGTTTTAATAACTTTGGATTGAATATTCCTAATCTTGCTAACTGCATTCCCATTTCCAGGTCTTCAATGTGTTCTGCGAAATGTTCTAAATTAAAAACCAATAATTCAAGAATTTCTTCGTTTTCGTTGTATTCGAGATGCTTGTTTATTATATCGATGCCTTTGTTAACTGTATCGATTACTTAGTTCGTTTACCTGTACACTGTTTTGAGCTATTACATTGATTTTTTTCTTCTAATTCTTCTTTATCATTATTATCTAATGTTCCAAAAAGATATTTGTAAGCTGTTCCTACAAAATTAGCTAATCCTCTTTTGTTTCTCCTAACAATTTTTAGCCCATTCATTTCTCTTTGTAGTTTTTCCGTTAAATATTTAATCTGTATTATTTCCTTAAAGCCAAACGCTTGTGATAGCAAATTTTTGTAAGTTTCTTCCGTTTTTGTAATATTAATTGTGAGACAATGGTATTCAAAACTATCTGGGATGTTGATTGTGTCGGTCATAAATAACAAATAGCCATTGTATGATTTTATAGGGTTAATTTCTATAAATTGGCATCACTATTATTAACATTGATGTCAGAAAGATGAAAGTCAAAGCGCTGGGTCTTGATCTGGGTCCTCCTGCAAATATTTACTTTTATTAACTTTCTTTTGTTTCTGGAAGTTTGTTTTGTAATGTTTAATTTTTGGACCTCTTTTAGTTTCCTCAAAATGATCATTATCTATTTGTTCTATATTTCCTGTCTTTTTATAAGGATTGTGTAATTTCCCGTGAATTATGGGAGCCTTTCTAAATTTGGTATTTACCTCAAAATGTTGTCGTTTTTTATTAAGTTGTTCTATTTTAGTCTTTTATAATTTGGCTATTATATGCAGGGGTACCTGCATAAATAAAAATATCAGCTGGGGCTCTACCTGTTGCATTGTGTTTTATTTTATGATTGTAAGTATACAGTATTACTTCCATTTTCATAAGTTTATTTTCCGGATTGTCGCTGGTCCCGATCACACGTATTTTTTCGTTAATTGTTTTGTGTAATCTTACTACATCTGATACTCCATTTTTACTTGTTGTTATCTGAATATTTACGTTTTCTGTGTCCAGCCAATTTTTAAGCGCTATACTCATAAAAGCACTATCCCTATCTGTTTTCAAGGTTCTGGGTTTTCTCGTTGAATTGAATATTCGAAAAAGTCCTCTTTTAACTTCCATCCAGTCCTTTCCGTTTAATTCAATCGCGCTTCCAAATGTTGAGTATAAATCAATACAAGTTAGGTAATTTTGATTTTTGATCGTGTAAATATCTGCGACGTAAATTTCCCTACAAAATTCTTTTTCTGGAGGTGTTTTTAATAAAAGCGATGTTTTTCTATGTTTGGTTACAAACATTACACTCATTAATTAAATTCTGAATTAAATTCTGGTAGTCGGGATAATAATAGGTTTTTTTGAAAAGCCTTACCATTTTTTCAATTCCGGGGTGCAATAGTTTTTCGTGGTTGCTAACAATAATTTCTTTAAATTCAGCGTAAGTTTTTATGTCCTGTAATTTAATTACTGCTCTTACAATTTTTGTGGTAGTGTTTATAACCTGTTTAAAAGCTTCTTGAATGATTTTAAAATCAGAGTCGTCTTCGATGTAAAGTGCACTTGACTTACAACAAAGTACAAAAGTGTTTTATTAATATTTGCTTAGCTTTTTCGATGTTTAATTCATTAAACATTATTTTAATCTTGACTTTCTTAAAATAATTTTCACTTTCTTCACCTTCTGTATTGATTCGAATCATTTCATTCATTATCTTCTTCAGCGCTATGTGCTGTTGCTTTGTTACTGCCATAGTATACTTCGTTAATTTTGATTCTTGACAATGCATCGGCTACGTGATTTTGCTTTCCTTCTAAATATTTTATTTCGAAGTCATATTCGCCTAACCTTATCTTCCATCTTTGCATTTTCATATTAGGTTCTTTGATATTGTTTAGCCAGACTAACGGCTTATGGTCACTTAATATCTCAAATCTTCTTCCGAATAAATAGGGTCTTAAGGTTTTTGTTGCCCATACTATAGCTAATAATTCTTTTTCAATTGTACTATAGTTTTCTTTATGTGCATTTAGAGTCCTACTAATGTAACTGATTGGTTTGTTATCCTGAGAAAGAACTGCTCATAAAGCAAAGTTGCTAGCATCAGTAGTTAATTGAAACCTTTTTCCAAAATCTGGACAAATCAGTATGGGATCGTTTATGATAAGTTGTTTTAATTTATTGAATGCTGCAATAAATGTATCATCTTTGAATGTCACTTTAGAACCAGATTTTAAACATTTAGTTAAAGGTTTTGAAATGTCTGCGAAGTTTGGAATGAATTTTCTGTTATAACCGCAAAGACCAAGAAATGATTTTATTTCTTTTTGAGTTTTGGGAATTGGAAATTTATTGATTGCCTTAACCTTTTCTGGATTTGGCATTACACCGTTTGGTCCAACTATGTGTCCCAAAAATTCTGTTTCTTTTTTCAAAAATTCACATTTGTCTAGTTGTAATTTTAGATTAGCGTTTTTAAGTTTTTCGAAAACAATTTTTAATGAAGTAAGGTGTTCGTCAAGAGACGTAGAGAAAATAATTATATCGTCCAAGTATACAAGGCAATGCTTGTTTATTAATTCACGAAGGACATTGTTCATGCATCGCTGAAAAGTTGCAGGTGCATTTTTTAATCCAAATGGAATTCGTGTGTACTCGTAGTGTCCGTACTTTGTGGAAAACGCTGTTTTGTTTATGGAATTTTGGTCCATTTCGATCTGGTGGAAACCTTTAGCCAAATCAATGGTGGTAAAATATTGACACCGTCCTAGCTTGCCTAGTATTTCGTCCATATTGGGAATGGGAAATTTATCACTAATAGTGATCTCATTTAAGCCCCTATAGTCTGAAGCCCCTATATCTGAAGCATCTTTCTTTTTTGGTACTATCCACAATGGACTGCAATAAGGTGATTGGCTGTGCCTAATTATTCCTTGCTTTAACATATCCTGTATTTGAGACTCAACTTCTTTTTCAAATGAAAAGGATACCCATACGGTTTTTTATAAATTGGATTTTCATGATGAATTTTTATTTCATGCTTAACAACATTCGTAAAGGTCAAATTTTCACCATCACGATATTGAATGCATTTATATTGGTTAATTAATTTTAATAATAATTATTCTTTATTTAAGTGTTCTAAGCGATAACTTTTTCCCTCTGCTAATTCATTTTGAACAGCATAATTTATTTCATCAGTATAATTTTTAGATTTTAGCAATGCCTCAAAATCATTTATTTGTGTTAGATTTTTCAAACTAATGTTTTTGTGTATAAAACTGCGCCCACTAATAGTAGTGCGATTATTTAAATAATCAATATTTGCCTGGCTTGCCTCTAGTAACTTTCGTCCTAGTAGTATGTCATAATTGGAAGAAAAGTCGTGAATATAAAATATTTGTTCTTGAGTAAATAAACTATTAGGTGCAACTTTTACAAATTCATTTAGTTCATAATGACCTGTCATAGTGCGTATAATTGTCGGATCTTTATGTATGCTCCCGTTAAGAAAATTCTTTTTCATTAAGTTAATTGATGAACCGGTATCGACGAGGCAACGATAATTATGATTATTTATAGTTACTTCTATGTATGTAATTGGTCCGAGGCTTGCATTGGAAAATTTTCATTTTCATCATAAACATCTTCTTTTTTGTACTCTTTATTTTGTTGATAATTTTCGTCTACTTGCATTCTTGATTGTCCACTATTACTTTCTCTGACTCTCTTTTGTGATTGGTTGGGTACTGAGCCCGATCGTCCACTTGGCTGTTGGCTCTGATTCATTGTATTATTTTGCTGTCCCTGAATTAAATTTCTTCGAAACTCTTGGTAACTTCCCCTATTTTGGTCAAAAGTATTATTTCTGTTATTCGATTGGAACCTATAATTTTGTGGAACCATTCTTTGGGGTTGATTGGGGTGCGGTTGAAATATCGCTTCTTGCTAATGTCATAAAAATTCTGTCAAGTAATTTTCGTTGTATTAGGTTCTTTGTAGTCCTAAACATTGCTTCTGTGTACAATATTAATTCATTTGGATTTCCCTCAAGTTCTAATTTGTTGCTTATAACTAACTGCTTAAGCTCGATCTCGTTACAAAATTTTCTTATATTACCTTGAAAATTAGTATTGTATAATCGCCTTAATAATTCCTCCACAGGGGTTTGCGTTTTGTACTCGTCGATTAGACTTGACTTTGAGAACTTGCAGAATCCTCTGGGCATCACCGGTGATTTGAAGTTCAATTGCTCCAAATATAACGCTTGTCTGTCGATCATTGGTTGTAGGATACAGACGCTAAAGGTAGTTAACTCTTCTGACAAAGGTTCCTAGGGTAGATGGATCTCCTTCAAACGTTGGAATATTCCGGATCTGGGACAAAAGCTTATTTAAGTTTTGCTCCGTCAATGAGTTGGGTGCCACACCAATTTGTGGTTGCCCTTGAGCTGGTGGTTGTTGGCCCATTTTGTTGTGTTTAATTAAATTCCACTCAACTTTATTACTGACCGAATTGGATTTATTCAGTAGTCGATTGAAATTTAATTTATTATAATATTTGTTCAGTGCCTTTAATTTGCACTTAGGTTCTTTTGCGGATCTCTTAGTTGCACTTCCGAGCTAGTCGAATAAATTGCTTACTTGTGGGCAATTCCACGCGCTGATCTGGATATCCTAGTTGTTTAGAAATATCCTTTTAATTGATCAGTAAGCTACCGACTTTGTTTTTTCGCAAGGATATTTTTTTTAAAGAGATCCTACCCACTGCGCCATTTACATGAGTCGTTCTTCGCCCGAATAAAAAATCAGGAGATTTTTTATATTTGTTGGTTATTCTTTATTAGAACGTTGGAAAAAGACTAATTGTATGTTACAGAATTGGTTAGAATGAAACCTCGGTTTGCGTCTTAGAATTTACTGTTAGTGCATTAGGTGATGCAATCGCGAGTGGATGATGCGATCGCCACTTCTTTGTTTATGTTTACATAATTCATTCTTATTAGATTTTGCGATCTTATTGGATTTTTACGTTTATGTAATTACGTCATTGTTGACGTTCGGACTTAATCAATTTTCTTTGTTTGTTTGCATTGCGGGATCTCGAGCTTCTGTATCGTTTTTAATCAAAGCCGAAATTGGCGATTCTGTTTATTTGTGAACGGTTTCGTTCCTTGAACTGGTGGCCGTTGAGAAATCGCAGTGCAGACACGTGACTATATATATATAGAGATTATTTGGAATTTTAGCATATTGTCACTCTGACCTCAGTGACCCCATCTTAAGATAAGTCGGCCTATATAAGCAGTACCAAAGCTCTTCGTATCATTCAGTTTTGTTCTGATTCTCCAATGGTCAGCATAATGAAGTCGATCTTCTTCGTGATTTCCCTCTCGTTTTTGCTCTTAGTCGAGCTGACTTTTTGCAGTGAAGACCTAGTGGCAGGAATTACTAAAAAAGAAACCCCTAAGGACCTCGTATCGGTGATCGATAGCCTTTCCCATCTGATAAGTACTAAAAATGATGAATTTGAGGATATTTTGAAGAACCTTAAGGAAAACGAGAAAATCATAAGCGATAAGGATGAAGAGCTCGAAAAGAAGGATAAAATAATCAAGAACTTGGAAAATCAAATCAGAACGATTTCTGAAGAGCAATCCGAAATTACCGATCAACTTCTGACCTTAAATAGAACCGACCGATGCCCCATTGACAGCCAAAGTGGCATTTACAAAGTGAAAATTCCCGGACTGAGGAACTTCGAGGCTGCCTGCAATAAGCAAGGTTGGATGACGATCCAAAGGCGTATCGATGGATCTGTAAACTTTACACGCGACTGGGAGAGTTATAAGAACGGATTTGGAGATATACGCACAGAGTTCTTCATCGGGCTGGAAAAACTACACCTGATGACAGAACAACGACCTTTTGAACTCAACATTACACTTGTCTTCGCTAATGGAACTACAACCTATGCCCATTACGCTGATTTCAAAATCGGCGATGAGGCATCTATGTATGAGCTAGTAAGTTTGGGCTCGTTTGAAGGTACAGCCGGGGACTCTCTTTATTGGAACACGAAAAAGAAGTTCTCCACTTTCGACCGGGATAACGACCGCGTTTCTAGAAATTGCGCCCAAACGCACGGTGGTGGCTGGTGGTTCGACGAATGTGGATATAGGTAACCTAACTAAACGTAATCTCATATGAAAACTATTTATACAAACTAATTTTATTTCAGTTCGCTAAATGGAGTTTACAGTAAGAGTGGCATTGCTCCTAAAGGGAATGGAATTCATTGGGGTACCGCTCACGGCTACAATTACCAGGTTTCGCTGATCGCCACTGAAATGATGATAAGGCCAAGGGTCTTTTAGTTTATAGCAATCAAAGAATAAATAAAAAATATAACGAGTGCACAGCAATTTCTCGTAATGTTCCACATCTTTAAGGCGCCGCAACAAAACAACAATATTTACCGGAAAGTCCCAACGATCTGAATTAAAACAAGGAAGAACGCTATAGTCGAGTACCTCGACTATCAGATACCCGTTACTCAGCTAAAGGGACCAAAGGGAAATGGAGATATGCAAGCAGCAAAGCGAGATTTAAATGCGCCACCTACCGGCGGAAGACAGATTTAAGCATTGTGGGCGTTAGGGTAGGCGTGGCAAATTTTTTTTTGGATCAATCGATAGGCATTGACGAGACCAATACATTTCAGTAAAAATTTTTAATCTAGCATAAAAATTGTGGGCGCCACAGGCTTGGGCGGTTTGTGGGCGTTAGAGTGGGCGTGGCATATTCGCATAACAAACTTGCGCTGCGTACAAGGCTACGGAATCTAAATCTGAAATCCCAATACTCTATCTTTGATAGTTTCCGAGATATCCGCGTTCATATTTACGATTTTTTGAAGTTTGTAGGCGGTTTGTGGGCGTTAAAGTGGGCGTGGCAAACTTTTTTTTGGGTCAATCGATAGGTATTGATGAGAACAATTCATTTCAGTTTAAATTTTTACTCTAGCATCAAAACTGTAGAAGCCACAGTTTTGGGCGGTTTGTGGGCGTTAGAGTGGGCGTGGCACTCTACTGAAACAAACTTGCGCTGCGTAAGAAGCTCAGGAATCTGCACACCAAGTCTCAATAGCCTAGCTCTCATAGTTTCCAAGATCTCAGCGTTCATCCGGACAGACGGACAGACGGACAGACGGACAGACGGACAGACGGACAGACGGACATGGCTAGATCGACTCGGCTAGTGATCCTGATCAAGAATATATATACTTTATGGGGTCGGAAACGCTTCCTTCTGCCTGTTACATACTTTCCGACGAATCTAGTATACCCTTTTACTCTACGAGTAACGGGTATAACAAGGGAGAACGCTATAGTCGAGTACCTCGACTATCAGATACCCGTTACTCAGCTAAAGGGATCAAAGGGAAATGGAGATATGCAAACAGCAAAGCGAGATTTAAATGCGCCACCTACCGGCGGAAGACAGATTTAAGCATTGTGGGCGTTAGGGTAGGCGTGGCAAATTTTTTTTGGATCAATCGATAGGTACTGACGAGACCAATACATTTCAGTTAAAATTTTGTATCTAGCATAAAAATTGTGGGCGTTATAGTGGGCGTGGCATATTCGCATAACAAAATTGCGCTGCGTACAAAGCTACGGAATCTAAATCTGAGATCCCGATTCTTTATCTTTGATAGTTTCCGAGATATCCACGTTCATACTTACGATTTTTTGAAGTTTGTGGAAGTTAAAGTGGGCGTGGCAAACTTTTTTTTTGGGTCAATCGATAGGTATTGATGAGAACAATACATTTCAGCTAAAAATTTTATTCTAGCATAAAAACTGTAGGAGCCACAGTTTTGGGCGGTTTGTGGGCGTTAGAGTGGGCGTGGCACTCTACTGAAACAAACTTGTGCTGCGTAAGAAGCTCAGGAATCTGCACGCCAAATCTCAATAGTGTAGCTCTCATAGTTTCCGAGATCTCAGCGTTCATCCGGACAGACAGACAGACGGACAGACGGACATGGCTAGATCGACTCGGCTAGTGATCCTGATCAAGAATATATATACTTTATGGGGTCGGAAACGCTTCCTTCTGCCTGTTACATACTTTCCGACGAACCTAGTATACCCTTTTACTCTACGAGTAACGGCTATAACAAGGAAGAACGCTATAGTCGAGTACCTCGACTATCAGATACCCGTAACTCAGCTAAAGGGACCAAAGGGAAATGGAGATATGCAAGCAGCAAAGCGAGATTGAAATGCGCCACTCACCGGCGGTAGACAGACTTAAGCGTTATGGGCGTTAGAGTGGGCATGGCAATTTTTTTTGGATCAATCGATAGGTATTGACGAGACTAATACATTTCAGTTAAAATTTTGTATCTAGCATAAGAAGTGTGTGCGCCACAGGCTTGGGCGGTTTGTGGGCGTTAGAGCGGGCGTGGCCTATTCGCGTAACAAACTTGCGCTGCGTACAAGGCTACGGAGTCTAAATCTGTAATCCCAATTCTCTATCTTTGATAGTTTCCGAGATATCCACGTTCATACTTACGATTTTTGAAGTTTGTGGGCGGTTTGTGGGAGTTAAAGTGGGCGTTGCAAACTTTTTTTGGGTCAATCGATAGGTATTGATTAGAACAATACATTTCAGTTAAAATTTGTATTCTAGCATCAAAAATGTAGGAGCCACAGTTTTGGGCGGTTTGTGGGCGTTAGAGTGGGCGTGGCACTCTGCTGAAACAAACTTCCGCTGCGCAGGAATCTCAGGAATCTGCATGCCTAATCCCAGTATAGCAGCTCTTATAGTTTCCGAGATCTCAGCGTTCATACGGACAGACGGACATAGCTAGATCGACTCGGCTAGTGATCCTGATTAAGAATATATATACTTTATGGGGTCGGAAACTCATCCTTCTGTCTGTTACATACTTTCCGACGAATCTAGTAAACCCTTTTACTCTACGAGTAACGGGTATAACAAGAGCAGTGGCGGCATGGAATTTAGGGCTTGAAAGATAAATATGAACATTAGGGTGGTCCAAAAAATGAAAACTAGTTCTCACCATTTTACATGGTAGATTAAGGTCTGTAAAAAATGTAATCAAAAATTAAAAAAAATTTTGTTGAGACTTAGACCTTGCGAATCGTCCTCAAAATTTGCTTTAAAATTACTCATACGACATGTGTTCCAGCCAGAACATTTTTCGAAAAATTCGATTTCCCACCCCCAACTTTGTCAACACTCTAAGCTCAGTCAATATTAGTAAGAAATGGACAATTTTGAAATGTTGTTGGTTGGACATCTAAGATCCGAATTTGACACAAAGGGTTTACCATCTAAGAGATCCGTATTATCTAGTGTCCTCTACAGGACTAGATTTTCCGGAAAAACTTTGTTACAAAACGGCAAACATGTAACACAAATGCTAGTTACCATTTGGAGTCAAAGGTGTATTCCAGTCCGGCCTCACCATCATATTATTAAATCCATATCGCGGCTTCACAAAAATTATGTTAGCCTAAAAAAAAATGTTAGTAAAAAAGGAGAGCTTCGCCGAAACAGGGAAAGCCGTTTCAGAATCATGTTGAATGAACGTTTTAATATCAACCATGCCCTGGCATCTTCATCTGCTTGTCGGAAGAGAGTGATGGCAATGTAACTGATGGCAGTTTTTAAATAATAAATAAACATATATAATTAAGTATTGCCTTCTTTGTCTTTCGTTATTTGGGTATATAAGTGTTTAAAGAAGGTCCATTTATGAAACGGTTTTTTTCAAAAATAAATAAAATTACTTGCGAAATGTTTTAAATTACTTATTATGCAACCCGAGGATTTTAATACCTTACTGTCAATATTTTCAAAAATTAAATCCAATTCGATCTTGTACGATGTAAATTTTGGTTTTAGAAACTAGAAAAGTTTTTAAATTTTTAAAGCTTTCAAAGTAGTTCGGAAAGGTGACAAACGAATTTGAGAAGTAGAACCAAGTCAATGCCACCTATATGAAAATCAAACAAAAACACCTCTTAACGAGGTAAAAAGTAGTGGCGAACGTGCCTTTAACAAAAATTTCTGATATCAACAATTGTGACGAAAAATGATATTACATTCGATAAAATAAATCAACTATATTAAATTTATGTATTCGTGTAGGTAAATAAATATTGTTGTGGGCCGAAATCATAAATTTAATATACTTTATTTATTTTATCGAATGTAATATCATTTTTCGTCACAATTGTTGATATCAGAAATTTTTGTTAAAGGCGCGTTCGCCACTACTTTTTACCTCGTTAAGTGGTGTTCTTGTTTGATATCGTATAGCTGCCATAAGAACGATCGGAAAATTGGTGGGAAAATAATATGAAACAAATTACAGCTTCGGTGTTTTTTGACATATAAGCTTATACTATTGGGAATATAATTTTCAAAAATTTCGAATTAAATTTAATAATTATAGCTGCAAGGGTAAACAAACTTCGGCTTGCCGAAATTAACTTCCTTTCTTGTTTTAAGTTATATATTATCGATAAGATTTTTTATATATTTTCACAACCCACATTTACTGTTACTGTGTTTATGCGATGCCGAATTCACGCTTTCATTTCGCGATTTCAGCCGATTCGTGTGTGCATAAACGCCATTTCGTGAATTCGGCAACACACGAAAGTTGACTATGAATTCAACCTCAAAGCGTGAATTGGTGACAATTAAACTCCGGTAACTCTATATAATTATCGGAGTTGCCACATCGATATAAATACATAAAAACACCTTACATTTAACCAATTATTTGTTCATTTAGTGCCAATGGAAACTAGTTTTCATCTTTTATTTTGACGGTAAAAAGATGTTATACTGGCTTGCACATACTTTATCTTTAATACTAGCAAGTTTATTTCATGCGAATCGAGAAAAAATAATCGGTTTAATAATCGCTAACACCTTTTTCCACCGGTCCGGCACCTCTGTCAGCTGAGATTGATAGAATGCATGAATTCGGCGGTGTCGCATAAACAGGAGCAAATTTTATTTCACGCTTTTAAGAAATCATGAAACCCTTAGCATAAACATAGTATGTGTTTGTGCTATTTCATGAATTCGATAACACACGAAAGTTGACTATGAATTCAGTCCCAATGCATGAAAAGTCGAGGCACAGCCTACTTCACAGCCTACTACTCTATAGAGCTCTATATCAAATTCAAAAAATTTGACAGCTTTACTAATATCATTTCATGAATTTGTCTGTATTGTATAAACAGGGGCTATTATAATTTCATGTATTGGAGAAAGCATGAAATTCATAGAATAAACATAGTAATTGTTAGGCCGGTAACCGAAACAGTTTAGATATTCACTAATTCACAGTTTTCTCAAGATTTTGTATATTATTTTTCAGTAACTTATTGAAACAAAACAAATTGAAGGATTGTAGAACACAGTTATTTTGTTAGACTTCTAAGAGTTTTATGTAATTAAATTTTACTTGAAATTATAACTACTATCGTTATATAAAACTGTAGTTTTCCTGTACGCTTTCTTACATTTTACTCTTAGAATATTTTATTGAATAGAATCCAAACTTTATTAATGTTGTCCTTACACAAACAAATTTACAAAAGATAATAAAATGGTATTTGATATTTTCCGCAATGCAATATTTTTAACGCTTACAACGTTTTGGGCCTAATCATCATTTCCACAACGGAAAGCGAGTAAGTCCAATCGTTGTCATGCCAGGTACCCCAACAAAATCCATTAGTTTTGTTGTCTTTGATCCGACCCTCCTTATAAAACTTTCAATTTAGCATGCTGCAATTTTAAGTGATTATATTAATATGGATCAATTGTTGGTGAATTAATGCTTTCACCTGTAATAACATTTTTTATACCACCAACCACCATATTCATTGCTAGCGCAATGGGCTTCGTTATGTTCATCATTATCTCTGTCAAGTGTAGTAAACTTTTAGTTCCTATGGTAATCTAGAGAGTCTCCGACTGTACCATTATATGTCCGTATCGACAACACATACGACTCCAGTTCACTTCCAATCTTAAAGTCACCATAATGAGCGTAGCCTGTGGATCCGTCCACCTTGCCAAGTTTAATGAAAAGTTCGTGAGGACGTTCCCGAGTCATAACATGCAGTTTCTCAAGCCCGATAAAAAATTCTCCTCTTATATTGCCGAATCCATCCTTATAGTCCTTAGCCAACCATCTGAACTGCAGGGAGCTTCGAATGTACTTATCCCCCTCAGGTTGATTTTGTAAATATTACTAGGACCTTCGCTGGGGCAGGAGTCCTGTCGATTGCACTTCAATAGATCATCGGTTATTTTGCTAATGGATTCCGTACACAATTTGTTGTTAAATGTTAAATTCACTACCTCGGCATTTTTAGCTTTTATCAATTCAGTTTGATTATTGATTTGGGAACCCATGATTTCTAGCCTACTTTCCAAATCTTTTAAAGTTTCGGTCAGAGATTTTACTTTGTCGTCATTATTCTGCTTCGTAATGCCTTTGATTTCGTTTTTCAGTTGTTCAATTTGACCACTGATCTGAGAATCTCTGTTTTTATTTCACCCTGCAGACTTTGGATATTGCCTGTCAATGTCTTGATCATTTCACGTTGATAATCGATTTCTCTAGTTTGCGCATCTATTAGTTATTTCTTCCACTCTACTTGGTTTTTATACCCGTTACTCGTAGAGTAAAATGGTATACTAGGTTCGTCGGAAAGTATGTAACAGGCAGAAGGAAGCGTTTCCGACCCCATAAAGTATATATATTCTTGATGAGGATCACTAGCCGAGGCGATCTAGCCATGTCCGTCTGTCCGTCTGTCTGTCCGTCCGGATGAACGCTGAGATCTCGGAAACTATGAGAGCTAGGCTATTTAGATTTGGCGTGCGGATTCCTGAGCTTCTTACGCAGCGCAAGTTTGTTTCAGTAGAGTGCCACGCCCACTCTAACGCCCACAAACCGCCCAAAACTGTGGCTCCTACAGTTTTGATGCTAGAATAAAAATTTTAACTGAAATTTATTGTTCTCATCAACACCTATCGATTGATAAAAAAAAAAGTTTGCCACGACCACTTTTACGCCCACAAACTTCAAAAAATCGTACATATGAACGTGGATATCTCGGAAACTATCAAGGATAGAGAATTGGGATCTCAGACTTAGATTCCGTAGCCTTGTGCGCAACGCAAGTTTGTAGCGCAATTATGCCACGCCCACTCTAACGCCCACAAACCGCCCAAGCCTGTGGCGCCCACAATTTTCATGCTAGATACAAAATTTTAACTGAACTGTATTGGTCTCGTCAATACCTATCGATTGACCCAAAAAAAATTTGCCACCCCCACTCTAACGCCCATAACACTTAAATCTGTCTACCGCCGATAGGTGGCGCATTTCAATCTCGCTTTGCTGCTTGCATATCTCCATTTCCCTTTGATCCCTTTAGCTGAGTAACGGGTATCTGATAGTCGAGGTACGTTCTTCCTTGTTTAAATTCTGAAGTTCTTCGTTATTTGTTGCTGATTCCTCAAGTTGCCCAATGCGGTAGAAAAGAGGCTTCAGCATAGAAATACAATATCCGTTGCACTGATTCTCCGTTGACTGACCCGAATCTATATCCGTAAATGGAGCTCCCGTGGCAGAAAGCTCATCTAAAAGCCAAAACGACAGAAAAAAACATGAAGTACGATTTCATTATATAGGCAGATCGGCGTTTTTTTCGGAACGATAAGCTGACATAGGTATGATTTGTAATCATAGAATAATGAGTTTATAAGCTGCGATCAGTCGATGACTGCAAACGTTATCATGTTTTTAATTTTTGGAATTTTTCAAAGCTTTTGCAGTAAAAATTTCATTGACCCCTTTTCCCCTTTCCTACCAATGTGTGCAAATAATCTCTGGGATTTTCATAGTGGTTTTAAACAACAAAGCGTTTCAAATATGTATTGCCTTATTTTCTGAGAGCGATTGGAATTCGTGTTGATATATACAGGTATTGCAATCTTTTCTTGGAGTTCTATAAAAATGAATTATTTAAATAAACCTTTAAAATATGAGAAAAACTACTCAGCCTTCTTTGAAATGTTAGCGCGAAATATCTTAATGTACACCATACTATTTAGTGTATGATTAATTTCATTATACCCTTGCAGAGGGTATTATGATTTCAGTCAGAAGTTTGCAACGCAGTGAAGGAGACGTTTCCGACCCCATAAAGAATATATATTCTTGATCAGCATCACTAGACGAGTGGATCTAGGCATGTCCGTCTGTCCGTCCGTTTCTACCCAAACTAGTCTCTCAGTTTTAAGGCTATCGGGCTGAAACTTTCCCAAAAGTCTTCTTTCTTTTGGAGGTAGTATATAACCAGCCTGGTCGGACAAATATATCTTATAACTCCCATAGGAATAATCGAAAAAAATAAATAATAAATTATATCTTTGGTGTTTTTTAACATATAACCTCCTTTGCTTGGATATAACATTTTTTAATTAGTTCTAAATTTCGAATTTCATTTTATCAAAATTTGACGACTGTATCATATAGCTGCCATAGGAACGATCGGAAAATTGGTGGGAAAATAATATGAAACAAATTATATAACCTCCTATGCTTGGAAATAACATTTTTAATTAGTTCTGAATTTCGAATTTAATTTTATCAAAATCGGACGACTATATCATATAGCTGCCATAGGAACGATCGGAAAATTGGTGGGAAAATAATATTAAAATAATATTTCAATATTACCTTTTCTATCAAAAGTCTTTGAAAACCTTATGTCCTCACAGATTCAACTATACTTAGCTAATAATTCTCTACTTGATGAAAAACAATCTGGATTCCGTAAGAAAAGGAGTTGTATTACTGCAATCACTAATATTGTTGAGGATATAAGACAAAAACTGGACAGTAACTGCGTAACGTTTTTGACGCTACTTGACCACAGTAAGGCTTTTGATTCTGTGAATCATAACATTCTCTGTACCAAGCTTAGGAATATGTTTAATTTCTCAACTAATGCGACGAAGCTTATTAGGTCGTACTTAACGAATAGATATCAAGCTGTCGTCTCTGGGACGCAAGTTTTTTCTCTCCGGAACTTATCCAGGGGAGTGCCACAGGGATCTGTGCTGGGACCTTTATTGTTTTCTATATATGTCAATGATCTCCCTAGTATCCTGTCTGAGTGTGAAGTACATTTATATGCTGATGATGTCCAAATATTTGTTAGTAGACCCGTAACTGAAATACATGCCTGTGTTCGTATAAGTAATAAAATGTTGTGGCTAATTGAAAAATGGGCAAAGGAAAATGGCTTGGGTATAAATCCTAAAAAATCAAAGTGCTTGGTAATTGGTAAAAAGCAACTTTCAACACTTTCACTCCAAAAATTATATATAAACCATACGCCGATAAGCTATGAAGTGAATGCAGTTAATCTAGGGATAACATTTAACAATACTTTATCATGGAGCAACCATATAGTCAAAGCGACAGGGCGTACATATGCTCTGTTGAGAAAATTTTCATTCTCTAAATCGTTCCTAACTGAGAAAGTTAGACTATTAATCGCCAAAGTTATCCTCCTGCCCACTCTCTTTTACGGCATAGAAATTTTTGGAAATTGTGATGCGCGGGATTTGCGCACATTAACTGTAGCTTTCAACTTAATTGTCCGTTATGTGTTTAACTTAAGACGTTTTGACCATGTATCAGAACTGACATATAAAATACTTGACCTTAACTTGACCTCCTGGATCGATCTCAGAATTTTAATCTTCTTTCACAAAATAGTGACGAGTGGAGAACCAAAATATCTTTTCAATAAACTTACCCCAGCTACATCTGTAAGAACCAAAAATTACATATGCCCTCGAATACAAACACTGTGTTCCAGAAGGCAATTTTTAATAAATGGTATCCGGTTATGGAACAATCTACCGCACCAATACAAAACAATAAGGAGCGCAACTCAATTTTACAATAAAGTTAAAGATCTTTTAAAATACCAGTACACATAAGTATAAAAACTAAATGAAATGAAATAAAATAAAACAAGGAAGAACGCTATAGTCGAGTACCTCGACTATCAGATACCCGTTACTCAGCTAAAGGGACCAAAGGAAAAGGGAGATATGCAAGCAGCAAATGCGCCACCTACCGGCGGTAGACAGATTTAAGCGTTGTGGGCGTTAGAGTGGGCGTGGCAAAGTTTTTTTAAATCAATCGATAGGTATTGACGAGACCAATACATTTCAGTTAAAA
The DNA here is from genome assembly GCF_014743375.2 of Drosophila subpulchrella. NCBI lineage: Eukaryota > Metazoa > Arthropoda > Insecta > Diptera > Drosophilidae > Drosophila > Drosophila subpulchrella. The sequence continues at coordinate 2,298,771 of NC_050611.1, read as the reverse complement.
TTTTTTATCTAGCATGAAAATTGTGGGCGCCACAGATTTGGGCGGTTTGTGGGCGTTAGAGTGGGCGTGGCATATTCGCGTAACAAACTTGCGCTGCGATCAAGCCTACGGAATCTAAATCTGAAATCCCGTTTCTCTATCTTTGATATTTTCCGAGATATCCGCGTTCATATTTACGATTTTTTGAAGTTTGTGGGCGGTTTGTGGGCGTTAAAGTGGGCGTGGCAAACTTTTTTTTTAGGTCAATCGGTAGGTCTTGATGAGAACAATACATTTCAGTTAAAATTGTTGTTCTAGCATCAAAACTGTAGGAGCCACAGTTTTGGGCGGTTTGTGGGCGTTAGAGTGGGCGTGGCACTCTTCTGAAACAAACTTGCGCTGCGCAGGAATCTCAGGAATCTGCATGCCTAATCTCAGTATTGTAGCTCTTATAGTTTCCGAGATCTCAGCGTTCATACGGACAGACGGACAGACGGACAGACGGACAGACGGACAGACGGACAGACGGACATGGCTAGATCGACTCGGCTAGTGATCCTGATCAAGAATATATATACTTTATGGGGTCGGAAACGCTTCCTTCTGCCTGTTACATACTTTCCGACGAATCTAGTATACCCTTTTACTCTACGAGTAACGGGTATAATAAATAAATAAAATTATGGGTTCGATGTTTTTTGACATATTATCTTTTGGGACTATTGGGAATCAAACAAAAACAACTCTTAACGAGGTAAAAAGTAGTGGCGAACGCGCCTTTAACAAAAGTTTCTGATATCAACAATTGTGACGAAAAATGATATTACATTCGATAAAATAAATAAACTCAATTAAATTTATGATTTCGGCCCGCAAAGTAAATAATTTATTTACCTACACGTAAATATTCTGTTGTAGCGTGCCGAATACATAAATTAAATATAGTTTATTTATTTTATCGACTGTAATATAATTTTTCGCCACTAACTTGTAGAGGTGTTTTTGTTTGATATCAGAAGTTTTTTTTGCTCAAGAGTTTAAGTACCCCAATGCCATGACTAGGAGTCGTCCCTTGGCTATTGAAAAACCAAACACATAGATTCGACCCCTAATCTTAGCTGAATGCCACCTTAAATTAGGCACAACAAGTTTTATCGCTTCAATTACCTATTTTAATAGCACAAGTTTGAATTCTCAAGGGCTGTATAGTTTCAGATTCGTAGAGAAATCTGTCGTTTCTTACATTTCCCGCCGAACTAGCGGGTTTTACCAAAGTGGTAGAACAAATAGATCAAGTTTCCTGCTTCGATTAGCTTCATGCAAGTAAAGGACACTAAAACCATAACAGATTTTCCGTTTGAAAAAATCTAATAAGAATATTTTTCATCAATTTGGTTTTTTTCTTGTTTATTCCAATAAGTATGAAATATTTCGTATACGGAGCTGAAACGAGTTGCACTTTTTATCGCTTAATATCTTTCAAACGGTAATTTTTAGGGCAAAAAGTGTTATAAGTCAAAAGTTGAGGAATCTCAAGGGATATATGGTTTGAAATTTAAAAAGAAATCGTTCGACTCAATTTTGAGAAAATAGTCAAAAAGTGGTTTTAAAAAATAACTTTTTGTCATAACTCTAAATCTATTATATTCAGACACGTTTCTGTAGCCATAGTTGTTTAGATACTATAAGCATTTAAAATCTGGCCTTTTTTTATTTTGCGCTAAACTAGCGGGTTTTTCCAAAAGTCGTAGAACAAATGTTTTCTATTTCAAGCTACTTTATACACCGATAGGGTTTCCAAAACCCTAAAACTAAGATGGGATGCATACAAACCCACAAACAAAGGGACAAACATTTTCATTTTGGGAAGAAAAAGAAAATCTTGTTTTTTTAATTACTTTTGAACGGGACATCGGATTTCAACAAATGAGGTGTCATTCGACGCGTATTCTCAGTTAGAATAAAACTAGCTAAGCAGCCGGGGCCTTTTGTCCCCAACGTATCCAGCAGCTCCAATTTTCTAAATTTTTACTTTTACACTTTCACCGCTTTTTTTTCCCAAACAAATCTATATTTCGAATGTCTTGGTAAGCAATCTTCTTAGTTTTTGCGATACCTTTCGATTTGTGTATCACTCGTTACGATCGGACCATAATGGCAGATTTTCAATTCTGCGGCTATATATAGTAGTTGTCTTCGCACGCTCTCTTGCGCGCTTCGCCACTACGTGTACTGCCGTCCACAGTGATAGTTGTCTTCGCTGGCTCTCTTGCGCGCTTCGCCACTACGTGTACTACCGTCCACAGTGATCAAACAAAAACACCTCTTAATGAGGTAAAAAGTAGTGGCGAACGCGCCCTTAACAAAAATATCTGATATCAACAATGATATTACATTCGATAAAATAAATAAACTATAATATATTTATGATATCGGCCCGCAACAGTAAATATTTATTTACCTACACGTAAATTTTCTGTTGTAGCTTGACGAGTACCTATCGATTGACCAAAAAATTGCCACAATCGCGGATATCTCGAAAAAAAATCTGTCTACCGCCCACATAACCATAAAATGAGAGAAATGAGGTTAGGTGGCGCATTTCAACCTCGCTTTGCTGCTTGCATGTCTCCATTTCCATTTGGTCCCTTTAGCTGAGTAACGGGTATCTGATAGTCGAGGTACTCGACTATAGCGTTCTTCCTTGTTTAGTTTCCAAGTTCCTAGCTTTCATACCTAAAGACGGCTAGATCGACTAGGCTAGTCGACGTTCGGCGTCTCGACTTGCTATATTGCCTTCTATAATTTAAATAAATATTGTTAGACATTTTTAGCTATTATAATGGCTAATAAAAGTTTTAACTGAGATGATAAAACTTCCGCCTCTTGGCACTTATATTACGTGGTGTTTTTTATTCGACGGTCGTATACGACCATATATGATGTTCTCGGTTCTTACTTAATTAAAATTTGTTTTTGTTTTACACTCAAGGAACGTACCTACCAGTTACATATGAGCGTTGGTACTGAAAGATACAATAGCACGATGTTGGGCAATCAAAAGAACTCGGTTTTGGTGTTTTTTTCTGAATGGAAAAAAGGTACTTTGAGATACTTTTATTACTAATTTAAAATAAAAGAAAATGTGAAGTGCTACCCCCTAGCGAATGGGATAATAATTCGAGGAACATTTTATTTATACAAGCCCCTGGTTAATATATTCCAGGTTACCGAAGTGAGTCCGGATCCGGAGAGTACGCTTCTCACATATTTGCGGGAAAAGCTGAGGCTGTGTGGCACTAAGTTGGGATGTGCGGAGGGCGGGTGTGGCGCCTGCACCGTGATGGTGTCCCGCCTGGACCGGCGTGCCATTAAAATCCGCCACCTGGCGGTCAACACATGCCTGGTATCGTCCCACTAGTCTTTAAGAGCTCCTCCAACTGAAGGCCCAGCATCCTTCTGCCAAATTGGTTGTGGGCAACACGGAAGTGGGCGTTGAGGTCAAGTTCAAGCTCTTCCTCTACCCGCACCTTATTAATCCCAGCCAGGTAAGGGATCTGCTGGAAATCAGGGAGTCTAAGGATGGAATTTACTTCGGTGCTGCTGTTAGTCTGACGGAGATCAATGCTCTGCTCCGACAAAGAATTAAAGAGTTGCCGGAATCTGAGACCAGATTGTTCCAGTGCACCGTGGACATGCTTCATCATTTTGCGGGAAAACAGACCCGTTATGTCGCCTGCTTGGGTGGAAACATCATGACTGGGAGTCGCATTTCCGATATGAATCCTTTGCTCTTGGCAGCTGGAGCTCAACTGGAGGTGGCCAGTTTTATGGATGGCAAGATTCAGAGGAGGACGGTTCACATGGGAGCTGGTTTTTTCACTGGCTACCGCAGGAGTATTATTGAAGCCCATGAGGTTTTGCTCGGCATCAACTTCAGGAGGACCACTCCAGATCAGCATATTGTTGCATTCAAGCAGGCCATTAGAAGGGATAATGACACAGCCATCGTGAACGCACCCATAAATGTTCGCTTTTAGGAGAAATCTAATATAGTGGCGGAGATTTCAATGGCCTTTGGTGGAATGGCCCCCACCACAGTGCTGGCTCCTCGCACCTCCCAATTGATGGCTGGTCAGGAGTGGAATCATCAACTCATAGAGGGAGTGGTGGAGAGTTTGTTCAAGGAGTTGCCCTTGGATCCCCCTGCTCCTGGTGGCATGCCAAAGTTAACAAGATGTAAGTTCAAATTATGAGTACATTTAACTTTTGTTTTGTGAAAATACTTTTGACCACCCCTGTATATAGGAGAATATCCCTTCTACTTTTGTTGGTATTTACTTTCATAAGATGGCATATTATTGCCCTAGTCCTTAAAGGATGTTCAGGCACTTTGGCCGGCATAAGGATCGTCGTACTTGGGTTGTGAGTTCTTGGTAATCCCTCGCTAACATAACCATAATAAATATTAAATTTGACCTAACCCTATATTTATTATACTCGTACTGAATATATCCAGTGTTGGAACGAAACTTTTCAGGTCCTCAATGTGCCACTTTGAGAACTGCTACAGGATTCCCAATGTGCGGGTGAATGGACGATTGTGCAGGACGAACCTGGCATCGAATACGGCCTTCCGTGGATTTGGAGCTCCTCAGGGCATGTTCGCCGGAGAGCACATTATCCGGGATGTGGCCAGGATATGCGCTTGAACTTCTACAAAACAGGCGACTGCACCCACTACCATCAGCAGCTGGAGCACTTCCCTATCGAGCGGTGTCTGGAAGATTGCCTGAAGCAGACGAGGTTTTCCGAGAAGCGTTTGGAGATCGCTCGGTTCAATTGGCAGAATTGACGGAGGTAGCGCTGAATGGCTGTGCTGCCCACGAAATATGGGATTGCATTTGGTGTAGTGCACTTAAATCAAGGTGGTTCCCTGATCAACATCTACGCAGATGGATCTGTCCTGTTGTCCCACAGAGGCGTTGAGATGGGCCAAGGTCTGAATACCAAGACGATTCAGTGCGCCGCCAGGGCTTTGGGTATTCCCCAGGAACTGATTCACATCTCGGAGGCGGCCACGGATAAGGTACCGAATACCTCTGCCACGGCAGCCAGTGTGGGATCCGATCTGAATGGGATGGCCGTGCTGGAGGCTTGCGAGAAGCTGAACCAGCGACTGGCGCCCATCAGGGAGGCACTGCCATGTTGCACCTGGAAGGAGTGGATAAACAAGGCGTACTACGATCGCCTCAGTCTCTCGGCCAGCGGATTCTACGCAATGCCAGAAATTGGCTACCATCCGGAGAATAATCCCAATGCCCGGACCTATAGCTACTACACCAATGGCGTGGGCATCAGTGTGGTGGAGATAGACTGCCTAACTGGCGACCATCAGGTGCTCAGCACGGACTTAGTCATGGACATTGGATCGAGTCTGAATCCGGCCATAGACATTGGACAGATCGAGGGAGCATTCATGCAGGGCTATGGACTCTTCACTCTGGAGGAGCTTGTGTATTCACCGCAGGGAATGCTTTACTCCAGAGGTCCGGGCATGTATAAGATGCCAGGATTCGCGGACATTCCTGGAGAGTTCAATGTCAGCCTGCTGACAGGGGCCCCCAATCCACGGGCTGTCTACTCATCCAAGGTAGGATGTTATAAGGACCCTTCTCATATTGATTTCTTATATTTTTCAAAAGGCGGTTGGGGAGCCCCCGCTCTTTATAGGATCGTCAGTTTTCTTTGCGATCAAGGAACATTCACTCCATGGAACGTTGTGCCCAAGCCCACTCCAACGCCCACAAACCGCCCAAGCCTGTGGCGCCCACAATTTTAGTGCTATCGATTATACCTATCGATTGATCCAAAAAAAACTTTGCCACGCCCACTCTAACGCCCATATCGCTTAAATCTGTCTACCGCTGGTAGGTGGCGCATTTCAATCTCGCTTTGCTGCTTGCATATCTCCATTTTCCTTTGGTCCCTTTAGCTGAGTTACGGTTATCTGATAGTCGAGGTACTCGACTATAGCGTTCTTCCTTGTCTTAATTCAGATCGCTGGGACTTTCCGGTAAATCTTGTTGTTTTGTTGAGGCGCCTTAAAAATGTGGAACACTACGAGAATTTGCTGTGCACTCGTTATATTTTTTATTTATTCTTTGATTGCTATAAACTAAAAGACCCTTGGCCTTATCATCATTTCAGTGGCGATCAGCGAAACCTGGTAATTGAAGCCGTGAGCGGTACCCCAATGAATTCCATTCCCTTCAGGAGCAATGCCACTCTTACTGTAAACTCCATTTAGCGAACTGAAATAAAATTAGTTTGTATAAATATTTTTCATATGAGATTACGTTTAGTTACCTATATCCACATTCTGCGAACCACCACCCACCACCGTGCGTTTGGGCGCAATTTGTAGAAACGCGATCGTTATCCCGGTCGAAAGTGGAGAAACTCTTTTTCTTGTTCCACTGAAGAGAGTCCCCGGCTGTACCTTCAAACGAGCCCAAACTTACTAGCTCATACAATGATGCCTCATCGCCGATTTTGAAATCAGCGTAATGGGCATAGGTTGTAGTTCCATTTGCGAAGACAAGAGTAATGTTGAGTTCAAAAGGTCGTTGTTCTGTCATCAGGTGTAGTTTTTCCAGTCCGATGAAGAACTCTGTGCGTATATCTCCAAATCCGTTCTTATAACTCTCCCAGTCGCGTGTAAAGTTTACAGATCCATCGATACGCCTTTGGATCGTCATCCAACCTTGCTTATTGCAGGCAGCCTCGAAGTTCCTCAGTCCGGGAATTTTCACTTTGTAAATGCCACTTTGGCTGTCAGTGGGGCATCGGTCGGTTCTATTTAAGGTCAGAAGTTGATCGGTAATTTCGGATTGCTCTTCAGAAATCGTTCTGATTTGATTTTCCAAGTTCTTGATTATTTTATTCTTCTTTTCGAGCTCCTCATCCTTATCGCTTATGATTTTATCGTTTTCCTTAAGGTTCTTCAAAATATCCTCAAATTGATCATTTTTCGTACTTATCAGATCGGAAAGGGTATCGATCACCGATACGAGGGCCTCAGGGGTTACTTTTTTAGTAATTCCTGCCACTGGATCTCCACTGCAAAAAGTCAGCTCGATTAAGAGCAAAAACGAGAGGGAAATCACGAAGAAGATCGACTTCATTATGCTGACCATTGGAGAATCAGAACAAAACTGAATGATACGAAGAGCTTTGGTACTGCTTATATAGGCCGACTTATCTTAAGATCAGAGTGACAATAGGCTAAAATTCCAAATAATCTATATATATATGTATATAAACTAAATTAACGAGCTTGGCTGTTTCCATTCCTAGGAAAAACTATTAAAAGTCTCATGTTGCTCACCAATGAATTTATATATTATACATGATATTTTTCCATGTGCATGCTAAATGTTTGAGAGATGTGGTAAAGAAAAAAAGATTTCCTTCTAATAAGCCTTTCAGGTCCATAGTTGCTCACATCCACATCATTCAAAAACACTCGTCCAAAGACCCTGCAAACATTGCATTGTTATTGCAATAGTAAATAGTTGATTAACCATACACAATAGTTATCCTAAATCTTCCACACAAAAATATGCAACAATAGCTTTACTAATTTTCTCCTATGTGCTGTTTATAATTCCCAACTCATACACCTAGACTTCAAAGCCATACTCTGAAAAGTTGGGACTTTCCATAAAACATGTATTCTGTAAATTCTTCAACATATTTCCACGCTAGCTTGAAGTCACCGTTAAGAAGTGCCATTTTTAAAATACATTGTTTTTGTTTTGCTTATAAATAACCAGGCTACATTGACGTATCTGTGAATATAATTAATAACTTTGACAATTTTAAAGATAGATTATCTATAAAAACAATTCACTAATTATATTTTATCAAACAAAAACACCTCTTAACGAGGTAAAATGTAGTGGGAACGCGCCTTCAACAAAAATTTCTGATATCAACAATTGTGACGAAAAATGATATTACATTCGATAAAATAAATAAACTATATTAAATTTATGATTTCGGCCCGCAACAGAAAATATTTATTTACCTACACGTAAATTTTCTGTTGTAGCGTGCCGAATACATAAATTTAATATAGTTTATTTATTTTTTTTTAATAGCACAAGTTTGGAATCTCAAGGGCTGTATAGTTTCAGATTCTAAGAGAAAACTGTCGTTTCTTACATTTCCCGCCGAACTAGTTTTCCAAAGTGGTAGAACAAATAGATCAAGTTTCCTATTTCGATTAGCTTCATGCAAGTAAAGGACACTAAAGCCATAACAAATTTTTCGTTTGAAAAAATCTAATAAGAATATTTTTCATCAAATTGGTTTTTTTCTTGTTTATTCCAATGAGTATGAAATATTTCGTATACGGAGCTGAAACGAGTTGCACTTTTTATCGCTTAATATCTTCCAAGCGTTAATTTTTAGGGCAAAAAGTGTTATAAGTCAAAAGTTGAGGAATCCCATGGTTTGAAATTTAAAAAGATATCGTTCGACTCAATTTTGAGAAAATAGTCAAAAAGTGGATTAAGAAAAAAACTTTTTGTCATAACTCTAAATCTATTATATTCTATGTTTTCAGAGGTATATAGCACGTTTCTGTTTAGATACTATAAGCATTTTAAATCTCGCTTTTTTTTTTGATTTTCCGCTAAACCAGAGGGTTTTTCCAAAAGTCGTAGAACAAACGTTTTCTATTTCAAGCTACTTTATACACCCATAGGGTTTCCAAAACCCTAACACTAAGATGGGATGCATACAAACCCACAAACAAAGGGACAAACATTTTCATTTTGCGAAGAAGACGAAAATCTTGTTTTTTGAATTACTTTTGAACGGGACATCGGATTTCAACAAATGAGGTGTCATTTGAAGCGTATTCTCAGTAAGAATAAAACTAGCTAAACAGCCGGGGGCTCGTATCCAGCAGCTCAAATTTTTTTAAGTCTTACTTTTACACTTTCACCGCTTTTTCTCCCAAACAAATCTATATTTCGAAAGTCTTGGTATGCAATCTTCTTAGTTTTTGGGCTACCTTTCGATTGGTGTATCACTCGTTGCGATCGGACCATAATGGCAGGTTTTCAATTCTGCGGCTATATATAGTAGTTATCTTCGCACGCTCTCTTGCGCGCTTCGCCACTACGTGTACTGCCGTCCACAGTGATTTGCATTATAATCAATATTTATACATATTATTATATACCTAAAAATATAATAACCCGTTACTCGTAGAGTAAAAGGGTATATTAGATTCGTCGGAAAATATGTAACAGGCAGAAGGAAGCGTTTCCGACCCCATAAAGTATATATATTCAGGATCATATTCAGGATCACTAGCCGAGTCGATCTAGCCATGTCCGTCTGTCCAACTGTCCGTCTGTCCGTCCGTCCGGATGAACGCTGAGATCTCGGAAACTATAAGAGCTAGGCGTGCAGATTCCTGAGCTTCTTACGCAGCGCAAGTTTGTTTCAGCAGCGTGCCACGCCCACTCTAACGCCCCAAGCCGCCCAAAACTGTGGCTCATACAGTTTTGATGATAGAATAAAAATTTAAACTGAAATGTATTGTTCTCATCAATACCTATCGATTGATCCAAAAATAAGTTTGCCACGCCCAATCTAACGCCCACAAGCCGCCTAAGCCTGTGGCGCTCACAATTTCCATGCTAGAAAAAATTTTAACTGAAAAAAAAAAAAGTTTGCCACGCCCACTCTAACGCCGATAACGCTTAAATCTGTTTACCGCCCACATAACCATATATTGAGATCAATCGTAGGTGGCGCATTTCAATCTCGCTTTTCTGCTTGCATGTGTCCATTTCCCTTTTGTCTCTTTAGCTGAATAACGGGTATCTGATAGCGAGGTACTCGACTAAAGCGTTCTTCCTTGTTTTTTATCTTTAAGCGTTTCAAATCATCTATTTTATCTGGTCCCGAGTCAATATTTAAAGAGTCAGAAAAGCTAACTCTTGAAGAGGCTGCATAAAACTGGCCATAAATGTAAAAAATATAGTCAACCTAGCTTTAAGGTTTAGGCATGTGATTTAAAGATATTAAAGAAATCGTAGAATTGTAGACTTCTGTACTATTCGCGTTTTATGTATCTATGCATTTTATGCAATTTTTATTAAATGTAGTATTATATGTAAAGATCTTTAACACATAAGCTGTGTATATGCTTTAATTTGTATACGCATAACTTTATAACTGAATTTTACCTTTTGACATGGTGATATGAATATTTTTCACCAAAAACATCAACACAAAAATAGTAAAAAAAAAACATCAATAAAAAATAGTCCAAAAAATATTAGTAAGAAAAGTAGTAAAAAAAACATTAAAAAAAATAAAAATTCTGAATTAAGCCTGCGTCACATTGATTTCCAAGGAAACGCTTTAACCGTCTGAGATACGAATGCAGCCGCCCGGCCACTGACAAGTTCTGAAATTGAACAATTCGGTACGACAGATCATGCAAAAACAAATAATTTTTCTTGTTTTTGGGCCGATTCTAGTTTATGGTAACCATTTTTCTATATTTAAGTAACGCTTTTTACTTGACTTAAGAAAGAATTTTCTTGTATTTAAGAAAAAATGTTAATGGCGATTTTCTACAATTTAGGTTCAATTTTATTTTGAGTTCATTATTGCTGTCATTAAATAAATATTAATATTAATATTAACTATTAACTTAATGTATTTAAATCAGTGGTGGCCATTAAAAGCAGAGCTCTCGGCCCGTGGGCTTACACATACGCCGCTGTTGCTGAAGATCTGTCACTGCGCAGATCACACACATAGAATCCAGCAGTACCGTTCATCGATTTTTAGGCAGTGAATCACTGCAAAAATACCATCACTAGTGATTTAGTATGAAAAGTGTTAATGAATTAGCTTAGGCTTGTATTACGATTCATCACTGCACAAAATTCACAACAATTTCATCACCCTATAAGCGCTATACTAGCAATAAAAAAAGGTTTTTTTATCAGCAAATACAGCACCTTTACAACACCGCAAGCATTTTTAGTAACTTCGAAACTTTTTGCATTTATTTTTCTCATAAGGGCTTGCAAGAAATCCTGCTGAACAATTAAATTTATGAAATTTAATGACGGCCATTCCTAAAATATACAAAAACAAAAATGGATTTTTATTTAGTTAAAATAAAAGTAAACTTGGAGGCATAACTTATAAAATCAACTAAGTGGAGAATATTTGAATGATATGTTATAAAATTTAAAAATAGAAAATCAAAGCAATATTTTGTAAACACACAAATTTGAGCCTTTCCAAACAAAGTATAATTTAATGAGAATACATATATTCCAAGCTTAAGTTTTTTGTTTTTAAATTCCCTTGAATATATTGATCCGTGTAGCTGCGCCACGCACTTCCTATAGGAAAATAACCTACAAGTAACGGGTATAAGCAGTCACTTTATATAGTATAAAATTCAAAACGGTTCCAGGATCATATCGATAAGTCAAAAATATTGAACGCTCTAATTGTGGGGGATATTGCGATGTTTTAAAAGTTTAACCTACATTAAAGAATATTTATTTTAGACTTCTTTTGAAATCTATTAAGTTTTAGAAAAAATTAACATACCAGAGAAGTGGCTAAACAATTTATTAACAAAAATTGAGGCTGTTTTTTCTTAATCAGAACCCAAAAAACGTGAAAGTCGAGACTTGGAAAAAAATTGAAGCTGTGAACTACATGGAAGATTTAAGCACCTAATTAAAAAATGGAAAACTTAAGAATCGGTTGATTGTTTTTTATGAAACTTGGAGCAACAATCCATTTGCTTATTATCATTTTAAACAAGATAAAAAAACAAGAAAAAACGGTCATTTTAAAAAGAGCGCCTAAAAAATGTTGTTGTCGAGGTGGCATCATGGAATTTTAATCGATATTTCACCAAATCAGAATATCCATAAATGCTAAAAAATACTGAGTACCCATACAAGAACTTCTTATGGTAAAAAGTAGTTACTGCGGAATTCGGTCGCTTTCCAGAACTGCAACCTGTGTGAATTGTTAATATAACAATAAATATTAAAAATGTGGGTGGGTATACGATAGTTGTTGGCACCTGACAACCTTTATCACAGGGCGTTGCCACATCAGCGGAAAAGTATGGTGCTACCGGCGGTAATTTTGTTTTGAAAATTCTAGTTTATGTCCTTTTTTCGATCTGTGGAGATCATCTAGGAGCAGGGAGCCCTTAGGTCAAATTAACTCGGCCCACACAGTAAATTTGCAGCAACTCCGATTCGATCGGCCACGCAAAACAAGAACGCGGCCGACGTGGCAACACTCGCTTGTTTTTCATTTGACATTGAAAGGTGCTCGCGAATTCCAGAAAGGACGTTGGAAAATCGGCAGCCGCTCAGTACCTATCAATAGCAAACACGGCGAAGTTGTGGCGCGGTGTTCTGGAGATTTGCCGGAGCCAGATAAAACCATCTACCGGACGACTAAGCAGCAGAGTCCGTGCTTATAAGTGAAGTGTCGCGAGTGGCCAAAGCAGTTCACCAGTTCGCTCTTTTCCATACATTTCGAATTCCACCCGCAATCTAACGAGTCCACCTCCTACCTCCTTCTACTCCGCATCCACCTCCTGTTCCTTCATTGCTGTTCCTCCCATTGGGAAAACTAAAGTACGATGGCCGGCGCACTTCCTCCACTTAACCAGGATCCAGCCTTCCAGAAGCTGCAGGAATACTACGATAAGCAGGGCAAGGACCTGAACATCAAGGACCTGTTCGTAAAGGACCCGAAGAGGTTCTCCAAATACAGGTGGGTTTTTGAAGAAATCTAGGGACTTCGACGCCGAGTTACGTAGAGTTACGTATGTAGACATATGTATGTACACTCGTTTGTGTATCCCCCATCGTTTATTCATCGAGTTTCGCCCACTCTCACTTTCACCATCGGCTCTCGAGTGTCGTCGCCACTCGATTTGTCCTTGCATAAGGTCACAGCAACGACCTCCGCCTCGTACTTGCTCTGAGGTCAAATGATTTTCGTTTGTTTATCAGCCTTCGCCTGCACACCCAGAACGATGGGGAGATACTGCTGGACTATTCGAAGAACCGTATCAACGACGAGGTGTGGGACCTGCTCCTCGCCCTGGCCAAGGTGCGCCGCGTGGACGCCGCCCGGGACGCCATGTTCTCCGGCCAGCACATCAACATCACCGAGAACCGCGCCGTCCTGCACACGGCCCTTCGCAACCGCGGCACGGACCCCGTCGTGGTGGACGACAAGGATGTGATGCCCGACGTCCGTGCGGAGCTTACCCACATGAAGGAGTTCACCAACATGGTCATCTCGGGCGTTTGGCGCGGCTGCACCGGCAAACAGATCACCGACGTGGTGAACATCGGAATCGGTGGCTCCGACCTGGGACCGCTGATGGTCACCGAGGCATTGAAGCCGTACGGCAAGGGCCTCCACTCCCACTTTGTCTCCAACATTGACGGCACCCACCTAGCCGAGGTGCTCAAGAAGGTCAACTACGAGACTACCCTCTTCATCGTCGCCTCGAAGACCTTCACCACCCAGGAGACCATCACGAACGCCACCTCCGCTAAGACCTGGCTCCTCGAGCATTCCAAGGAGGTAAGTCGCCCAAATGGACAAGCATTTAATCTAATAACTGATAATGTTTTTGGTTGAAGATAGTTCAACTAAACCGTTAATATTATATATGATGTAATGTTTCATGGTCTTTCTATTGGTATGATACATATGTTGAACATTTTAAATCACCGATACTCTTTTAAAATGTTGTTTACCAAGCTTTGTTACACATTCATATTATATAAATTACAATAGATCGGAATCCTTACATGTTGAGATAACAATACTTATTTAAATTAACATTATTATCAGTAGACGAAAACCGGCTTAGTGACAGCAACATTTTAATTCAAGTTATTGCTTTTAGGATAGAAGTTATGTAATTTTAATGCCGTTTTATACAAAAAAACCGTTTCTTGGATATAACTTTGATAAAGTTGTGAATGTGCAACATTTTTACAGAATAATTGAAAACATCTTTCTGACTCATAGGATTCGGTCTCAAAAGTGACTTTTTATTTGTCATAATAGATTATTTCTTATTTTTTATGTTATATCCGAAATTAAATTAATTTCTCATTTCTGTGATCCATATATGTATAAACCTCTGTTATTTATCAACCCCATTTTCAAAAATATATAAAATACTGTTGAAACTAAGTTATTGGCAGACGCCACAATGATTTGACTCATTTTAGAATGTTTTGAATTATTTAACAATTACCAACAGTAATTTGTATTCATATTGACTTTTCTGGAGTCGAATCATACTTAAATCCCCTACCAAAAATAACCTTTGTTTGACCTATATTAATATATATATTTTTCTTTACAGCCTGAGTCCGTAGCCAAGCATTTTGTTGCCCTTTCGACCAACAAGGAAAAGGTCACCGAATTCGGCATTGACAGCGCCAACATGTTCGGTTTCTGGGATTGGGTTGGAGGACGTTACTCCCTGTGGTCGGCTATTGGACTCTCCATTTGTCTGTCCATTGGCTTCGAGAACTTCGAGCAGCTCCTGGATGGAGCCCATTACATGGATAACCATTTCAGGTCGACGCCGTTCGAGAAAAATGTAAGATCCAGTGTAATGTGCTTCTTAATGTTCTTGTTGCTAACCATTCTGTTTGCTTGTTAGGCTCCTGTGGTCCTGGCTCTACTCGGAGTTTGGTACTCCAACTTCTTCAAGGCGGAAACACACGCCCTGCTGCCCTACGATCAGTACTTGCACCGCTTTGCCGCCTATTTCCAGCAGGGTGACATGGAGAGCAACGGAAAGTTCGTCAGCAAGGCGGGCAAGGCCGTCAAGTACAGCACAGGCCCGATCGTGTGGGGCGAGCCAGGCACCAACGGCCAGCACGCCTTTTACCAACTCATCCACCAGGGCACCCGTCTGATCCCCTGCGACTTCATTGCCCCCGCCCAAACGCACAATCCCATTGCCGGTGGCAAGCACCACAAGATTCTGCTGTCGAATTTCCTTGCCCAGACGGAGGCACTCATGGCCGGAAAGACGGTTGACGAGGCTCGGGCTGAGCTCAGCAAGGCTGGACTGTGCGGCAACGAGCTAGATAACTTGCTGCCCCACAAGGTGTTCGTTGGCAACCGGCCGACCAACTCGATTGTAGTGAAGAAGGTCTCACCTTTCACCCTGGGCGCGTTGATTGGTACGTCTGACTAGTCAAGCTCACGAGCACTTATTGATATCAATTGATTTTTCAGCGCTCTACGAGCACAAGATCTTCGTGCAGGGCATCATTTGGGACATCAACTCGTTCGACCAGTGGGGTGTTGAGCTGGGCAAGCAGCTGGCCAAGGCCATCGAGCCGGAGCTGGATCACTGCAACGAGGTCTCTACGCACGACAGTTCCACGAACGGTTTAATTAACTTCATCAAAGCCAATTGGAAGTAATCATGTCTGGCTATTTGTTGCAAATTAAAATGAAATGTTGACACAAATGCTCTAATTGTTAGTAGTTTCTGAGCCGTTATTGAGTAGCCGCTGCTTATGTATACTCGAGCTACAAACCCCCTGTTATTGGCACATTATTCAACTGTATTTATGAATTGGAATTGTTTGTTTGCTTGTGTATCGATAAAATCTCATGTCGGAATTAGACCAACAGATGGCTCACCCTATTCGTTGTTGCACGTAGTTTAAAACCACAAATAAAAATTGATGAATTCGGTGTAGAAAACTGTGTTGGGAAAACAATTGTTTAATGTTTAACTGACGACGACCAAGGAATTGCATTTAAACTTAATCTAGGGGGAGGCTGACTAATCCATTGGTTCATCGGAGTCTGTGTCTGCGTTAAGATCGTCGGTCGCCAGATCGTCGTCTGCCACCAGCTCATCGTCCGAAATACTCTTCGAGCTGCCTTGCTGGTCCTCCAGGTCGCTCCAGTTGTTTTCAGCTAGCGGCGTATCTTCGGGAGCATCAATTGGCTCGTCTGCGAACAGTTGGATTTTTTTTTTCGAATCTTCCACAAGAATCTGTTGATGGCTCACCTGGGTAATCGTTCACTATTAAGGCGTTTCTATCGTTTAAATGGTTGTCCGCATTGCGCTTCATCTGGCTGATTATCAGATTTACTCGCCCCGTTATTCTGAAAAGAAGGCATGTAAAATTTGACTTCATAAAGCTAAAAGAAAATATACATATACAAAATAAACCGATCTTACAAAATTGTGTTGTATACAGCTTCCCGAAATGGACCTATTGTGCACCGATGGTGTCAGCTATAATGACCACTCAACGAGTTCCCATTACACGAAAACATCAAATCAAAACCTAAACGCCCCAGCCATCGGACCAGGAAGCGCCCTGCCCATTGCCAATATACCCAGCATCGCCAGTTTTATCAACCTGTGCAACAAACCGATCTGCGATGACGCTGATATGCAATGCATCGTCGACCTGGTCGAAGGAACTATCTGCGAAGCACTGGCCATAATCAAGTCGGATCCCCGCGGTCTCTTTTGTTACAAATTCCCGAAAAAGGGGAAGCTGTCATCCGTCAGCTTGGTTTCCTCTGGATACACCGACGCAGCCGTGGCCAACGGAGAGGACGATACCTCAATTACAAATCATTACACAGGATTCCTCGGCGTTTCGCTGGACTCTGGGTCCAGTGGCTTGACGCGCAAGATGCTGACCATCGGGGATTTCGAGTACACCAACGCCATTGCCGACATTAGGGATTTCGTCAGCCGCTGGGAGCTGTCGCCCGACACTAAGTGTGTCGTAATCAGCAATCCCATTCGCCACGAGGTTCCTATTAAAGGGACAATCCTATTTGTGGATGCCCATTTCTCCAGGCCAACTCACCGTTGTCCCAATCCTTTGGCCGTTGCCAAGGTGCGATTCATCATAACCGTGTCCAAGGTTCTACTGCGGCACTATCCGGTGATGATCACCTACCGATTTGAGGGCTACAACACGCTATACTACGGTTTGGGCGAACGCTGCCTTAACTCATTCTCCTTCCAGCGCTTCTACATAGACACCATCCTACACACCAAGTTGACTTTCTTCGCTGCGATCTCCGAGTGCCGTCACGGCACCATTGAGAAGCCTAAGCATAATATCAAGTCTAAACATCCCAAGAAGTCCGATGGTTGACTTACCATTCACCATTAAAACTCTTATTTTGTTGTCCTTAAAGTTCCCCAAACTGTACTTACTGTAAAGCTTCCGACAGGCAATTCATTCGCTGCTCCGCCACGCCGAGACAAATGCTCAGTTTCTCGCGCAGCGCCTCCTTGTCCTCGGACATCAGGACACTCGTGTGGGTGGAAGCCAAAACGTGCAGCCAGCGCAGAGCGGATCTGACTCTGGATTGAAAATGAGACATGTTAAAAAAAGTTCTGGAACCATCTATTATTAGTTTTTTCTTAAGAGACTCACTTGGAGTGCTTGCCTTGCAGCAGGTTGGATAGTTCGTTCACCAGGGGACTCACGTATTCGAGTGGCAGCCGGTCTAGCGTCAGCTGTATCGTCTCTGTATCCTGCGTGTTCAGAACGGCTTGTATCATCCTGAAAACAAGTTCCTGTTAGTAAACGTCAATTGCTATTATTGGAAAACGCCCATACGCCTGGTCCTTGCTGTGTAACGCCTGCATTAGCAGCTGCGTCTTGCTCTGTGTCAGCAACTTTCCGTCGCTCAGTTTGGTTCCATGGATCTTCAGGTGTTGCAGGCGAGCCTCCATGGGCACTTCGTTCTGAACCTTCTTTTGGGAGATGGGTAGTGCGCTGTTGTACTCCACTGTTTTTTGGCTAACTATGGGCTTCTGGACCTTGGTGGCAGCCTGGTAACCGAGCTGCTCTTTTCCCTTCTTACTCGCATAGAGCTTTTTTGGATCGGCGCGTACAATAACGTTCAGTTTCTCGCCATAGTTGGGTGTAAAGCGTTCGAACTGCAGCTGCTGGAGGCTGCCGTAGCCAAAGAGGATTTCGTGTGAGCGATTTGAATCGGTCACAAAATGAGCCGCTATTGCAACAATGGGTTCCACCGTATCGGCTCCATCGGACACAACTTGCAGGGACACCTTTGGCTTTACAAACTTCTCGGCCGACAGACTGTGAAAGCAAGGGTTTGTAAATACTGCTAACGCCCTCTAGCCACTATTCTTACCTGTCAGCGTTCAGCAGATAAATGTGTATATTGCCATTGCGGGTAACACTGGCCACTCGCAGCTGGCCGTCGTTGCGCACTTCGCTGGTCAGACAGTAGGCCAAGTCTTCCATAAGTAGCGTGCACGCAGAAGCCTTGTTCTTGCCCTTCTTGTCGATCTTCCAGAAGCAGATAACGCGCTCCATCCTGGCGGTGGTCAGAACGAATTCAGTGCCATCCTTACAGGCAACGCTGCTGATGGCGTTTATCTCGCCCGAGTGGCCGGTGAAGGTCTCGACCAGCTCTTTCGTCTCTATATCGTACACCTTCAGCTGGCGTGAGCCGACGGCCAGGGCGCGACTTTTCTGCAGATAAGCTATGTTCTGCGGCTTTTCCGGTCCCACCTGCCATTCGGCGACGGATTTCTGCTCCGACAAGGACCAAACGAGCACCCTGCAATCCGCGCCCACTGTATAAAGCTGGCCAGCGTTATCGTAGACGATCGAGGTGACTGGTCCATCATGGCCGTCGCCACTAAGCGTGCGAGCAATCTACAAGCATGGATGTGGGTTCATTTTGGTTTCTTTGTTTCTGAGAAAGTATCTTTTACTCACACTTCCCTCGGCCATAGAGTACATGACCACTGCTCCCTTCAGCGTTCCCAGAGCAATGTGAAGCCGTCCACCGGCTTCATCGTATCCCTGAAGGCTCTTCCGCGACTTCTTGGGCCGGGAACTAGACACCGAAACCCACGTGAGCGCTGTGCATGGCCCGGACACCTGCAGATTGGGCGTAAACTCCTGCCTCAGCGTGTTCGTCTCCGTGTCCCATATCCGCAGGACGCCCTGCTCGTCCACCGAGGCAAATAGTTGGCCACCATTGGGCGAAAACCCCAACACGTGCTTCTTGCCCAACGACATGGTTTTTTGTTTTGAATTAGAGATGAGCGCGTGGCCAGTGCTATCCCCAGCACACGCACGGTTTTCCGTGAGTCACGCACGAGTCACGACTAAGAAGTAGACATCTACCAACGTTTTTGTACCCTGTATATAAGTATTGATTAAATAATATTTAAATTCTCCTAACCCGTAAGTGGAAATATAATTTTTTTAAGATGCTTTTAATTTAACTCAAGGATGATTTAACTCCAAATTTGTGACTTGATTTTTGGTAACCATTGAACCTACTCTTATCTGTCTCGTGTAATATAAATGCTAAATCTAAAATGTATGTATTACCTAATCCAATTCTGTAAATTTAAAAATATATATTTGTACAAATAACTAGTCACGGTTTATAATAATCGATAAGCCAGTCCCATCTCTATCCCATCCAGAATGTTCGCGGCCACTTTGAGGTTATAACTCTAGCTGGAATTTACCGACTGACTCCGTGTGAAATTGAAATCTGTGTACAAAAATGGCTTTATCCGTTCCCAAGGCTCCCGGAGTGTCGCAGATGCTTAAGGATGGCGCCCGGGTGAGTGCAACAAGGGGGAATCGCACTGCGAAAGGTCCGACGGGCGGCGGTTTCATTGAGATTCGGCTGAAAAGGAAAACATGCCGTCTCGGGGAGGCGCGTGATTAGTCATCCTCATGAAACGCAGCCGCACATATGAACGAAAAATTATTAATTTGATGGCTTTCCGGGTATCCTTAGATGTACACCGGGCTGGAGGAGGCGGTGTACCGCAACATCAGCGCCTGCAAGGAGTTCGCTCAGACCATGCGCTCCGCCTACGGGCCAAATGGCATGAACAAGATGATCATCAACCACATCGAGAAGCAGTTTGTGACCAGCGACGCCGGCACCATCATGCGGGAGCTGGATGTGGAGCATCCGGCCGCCAAGCTGATTGTCATGGCCAGTCAGATGCAGGACGCCGAGGTGGGCGACGGCACCAACTTCGTGGTGGTGCTGGCCGGAGCTCTGCTGGAGTCCGCGGAGGAGCTGCTGCGTCTGGGCATCACCACCGCCGAGATCTCCGACGGCTATGAGAAGGCCTTGGAGAAGGCCCTGGAGATCCTGCCCACCTTGGTGAGCCACAAGATCGAGGACTACCGCAACGTGGAGAAGGTCAAGGATGTTCTGCGCACTTCGATCATGTCGAAGCAATACGGTCAGGAGGACTTCCTCAACGATCTGGTGAGCAAGGCCTGCGTCTCCATCCTGCCGGATGAGGGCACCTTCAACGTGGACAACATTCGCATCTGCAAGATCCTGGGCAGCGGACTGACCAAGTCGGAGGTGGTCCGCGGCATGGTCTTCAAGCGGTTCGTTGAAGGCGACGTAACCTATGCCGAGAAGGCCAAGATCGTGATTTTCTCCTGCCCCGTCGACATCATCCAGACGGAGACCAAGGGCACCGTGCTGATCAAGTCGGCCGACGAGCTTCTGAGCTTCTCTTCCGGCGAAGAGAGCCTGCTGGAGAGCCAGATCAAGGCTATTGCCGACACCGGTGTGAAGGTGGTTGTGGCCGGCGGCAAGGTCGGCGACATGGCCCTGCACTTCCTCAACAAATACGGTCTGATGGCTGTGCGTCTGAACTCCAAGTTCGATCTGCGTCGCCTGAGCCGCTCCGTGAATGCCACCGTCCTGCCGCGCATCACTACTCCCAGTCAAGAAGAGTTGGGCTACTGCGACAAGGTCTGCATCGAGGAGCTGGGTGACACCACAATTGTGGCCTTCAGGTGGGTTGATCAAAGGAATGAGTAAGTCGAATCCGCTATAATTTGTACTTTATCCGTTTCAGGAACGAGGGCAAGGACTCTCGCATTGCCACCGTGGTTATTCGTGGAGCCACCGATAACTTCATGGATGACATTGAGCGCGCTTTAGACGACGCTGTTAACAACTTCAAGTGCCTGACCCGGGATGGCCGCTATCTGCCCGGAGCTGGTGCCACCGAGATCGAATTAGCCACCCAGCTGTCGGCCTATGCAGATACTCTGCCGGGACTGGACCAGTACGCCGTGCGCAAGTTCGCCAACGCCCTGGAAGTATTCCCCAAGGCTCTAGCCGAGAACTCCGGCATCAACGGTACGGACATCGTCAACCAGCTGTACTTGGCACACAACTCAGAGTCCGGCAAGACAATCGGCTTCGACATTGAGGCGGAGAAGGCCAGCACCATCGACACGACTAAGGCGAAGCTCTTCGATCTGTACCAGTCCAAGTTCTGGGGTCTGAAGTACGCAGTGGGCGCGGCCACAACCATCTTGAAGGTGGACCAGATCATCATGGCCAAGCGCGCCGGAGGTCCCAAGCCGCGACAGGCTGCCGGCAGCGATGACGAGAGTTAAGCGGTTCCTCTGTGATTCGTAATGCCTACTATAACTAGTTTCTCCTGCTCCCACAAAGAGTGCATTGTATTTTCATAAACGAGTCCCATGGAAATTATAAATTTCATTAACCACTCTCACACTCACCCACATACACAGCCATGCACCCAGTTTCTTGTATTAATAAACTTAACTTACGAAAACTGAACCAACCCGTATTTCTGTCAGGGGGATTTGAAATAAAACAAAGATTTTTTTCGCACCGAACCCGGTGCCACCGCTAGATAACAATTCTAAGTTAGTTATCGTCTTTTATTTTTGAAATTTAAGCAAACGATTATTCATTTTGTTGAGTACAATACATATTTCAAATGCTTATTCGCAGATACATTTCAATAATATTTGTGAGGACTCGTCCCCGTTTGCGTCGCAAAAGATTTGTATTAACATTCGAATAAAATGCGATCTCGTTGTCGCTTTTCAATTGAAGTGAATAAAACGTGTTAAAGTGTGTTCGATGACCATGATTAAGAGTACGTGTGCTTGTGATGTTCTTCGTTCCTTCCGGAGTACCCCCTATATATAAAGTTATAAAAATTGCACCTCTGGGGACAGGAACGACCCATCCGTGCTCCATTGGATGGTCCGGCTGTCCCCAGGCAAATTTCAGATAATCGTAACTAAAAAGTCTCCATGTGAAGTGTCCGTTAAATCGAAAACTGTTCTTTGCGGAATGTTTAAGCAGGAACATGGGCTCCCAAACCAACTGCAGTTTCGATTTGTGGTGCCCCCAAAGTAACTTCGATGTTCGATTTTGGAAAACATTTTGCTGTTTGCTCACGACAGCAAACTGTGGTTCAAAACCTTTTAAAAATGTTTGAAAAAGAAAACTGCTCTGCAAAAATGTGTGATTCTTATTGCACTCTGTCTAAATTTTGCAACTTTACGAACTAAAATCACCGCCAATTTAAAATTCTAGTTAAATGCAACATTGGAAGAACCGATCAATGAAATTATACTTTCCATCGTCCCTAAAATGTCGTTTCCGGTTTGGGAACTCGACAGCTTGGCTCGATAGAATTCTTAATTTTTGAATGCAACATGTAAGTACGACTGTGTGTGATGATTTCATCGTGCTTTCCGAACAGGATAATCATTACTTTTCATTCCAATACCGTACAAGTATGCCCTATACCATGTTAGTTTGTACAAAAATAACTTGCTTGTGGTTGTTACTTTTCTCTCATGCCAATAACATTTTAATTAATTGCGCTCAACTCATGATGTGAATACATTCGTATGGGGTCGAGTGGACTGAGTGAGTGTGGGACTGTGTGGGGGTCTTTCTTATAAGAGGGGAAAAATCACACATTCTTATCGTCATTTTCGTTAAACTAGGGAAACTGACAATTTTCGGATTCTTCGGATACCTGTGTGGTGGAGTGGTTCACATAGCAAGAATAATGGACTGAAATAAATTATCGGTTCAATGCAACTATTTTTCTTCATTGGATATTGGCTTGATACGCCATAGTGAATTAAAATGGAGAAACTACGCTAGAGATAAGTATTGAATATATCTTTCGATTTCTTTGGTATTATATGCTCTTGCTGCGTTACTGCAACGTTCGTAATATATTTGACTAAGAAAAACTGGATAATAAACGCACTAAATATTGCGATAAGTTCAACTAGCTTGTTGCTGTGGGTAGCATTTCTGCTTCGTGTTAAAGCTTTTAAAGTAATTCAATAAGATATTTGCGTATATTTGCTGTTAGTGGTTGCGATCCACCCGCTGGTGGTTAATAAGCTTCAAAATACATACATTTTCACTAAAACTTGATCTCCTTCTTCTTTATCTCGATCTCGTCCTGTTATCTTCGCAATTTTCAATAAATATAACAGATTATTCTCGAAATAAGAAGGCAAAATATATGTATTTCCGTTTCGGTTGAGTTTACGTTTATTGATAAATTTGTATGTCGGATTACGCTGATAGTTTTGTATATATAAGAGTTTCGGTTTAGGTAGAGTAGTAGATGCTATAGTCAGCGCATTAATTGTCGTTATAGTTGGGATATTCGTGTACATTAACAGCGCTACTAATCGGGTAGGAAACAACTCTGATATCTTTGGAACAAATGCTTCGATTTAGATTTGAATTTGGGTGTCTGTTTCTGATTTCGGACAATACTTGTTAACGTGAATGGTACACATTGATATATCGATTTATATAATATATATATTCCTTGCAATTGGAATTCAAACTTGTAACTATATTGCTTAGACAATCGTAGTTGTTGTGGCTTTTACACACAGATATATTGATCCAGGTGGCGTTGACTGGTACTGGTCAAGTACTCCACACACATTCGCGTCTTAATCCGTCTTGCTAAACTAAAAATAAACTAAACGTCCGCCGCCAATCCACGACTCCCCGACTCCTCGACTCCTTGGCACCGGCGGACCTGCGACACGTCCTCCTTAGAGGACGGTGCACGACGACTTCTCGCGGAACGGATTCACCTTCTGGCTGGTGAACCCGGTCAGCAGGTAGTCCTCCTGCTCGTGCTCCGTGATGTACTTCATCATCTTGGCGCACGACTCCGAGATCGTCTGGCGGTCGATGGCCGCCTCGCGACGCAGCTGCTCCACCACGACGCGCTGCTGCTGCAGGGATGATGACATTACGTCCATGATGGCTGTCTCGGATAGGCCTATGGTTGAAAAGGTTCTCAGTGTTACGGATACTGGGAAAAGCAATTACAGGATGGTGGGTGTGTGCTTGTGCTTGTGTGGCTTCGCCTTATGGCTGGACTTAGGCCTATCTTATCGTATGTTCTGGGTATTCTGGGTTGGATGGATCTTAATGGCTGGCTGCAAATAACAAGTTTGGTTATATGTAGTTAAGATATCTGTTCTTTCAAACGCTTTCCCACACGAGTACAACATTGAACAGGCGACAGCGACACAAGGCTAAATTCTATATGTATACGGTGTATGTTCCAGATTCTAGGATAGATTTACATAGTTGGTAAGGGGGTTTAGTTTAGTGTTTAGTACGAGGCGGAAAGTTAGGATAGCTGGTGGTGGTGAGTCACTCCCCGCACATAAGTACATATCTTCTGGGGCACGTGTGAGCCAGGGCATTAGTTCAATCGATCGCATTGCTGATTAATTTTCCAGGCTAACTGGAAACCTTGACACGGACAAGTGCAAGGTTATTCACTGCGAAAAGTGGGCGTGGGCGGTGGGCGCTCATCGCCACTTGTCACTGCTGGCGTGGAAACCACGTTATATACAGAAAACACTCGGCAACCGTTTGGAAACACCCATAATTAAGTTTTCTTTGGGGGAACAGAGGAGGAGAGCACACGCAAACACACGGAGACATATTGCGCAGTGTGGTAGACATAGGGATTAAAGAGGGAAAGTGAAGACTTCGACGGATGCACACACAACACACAACTAGATTTGCACACTATTAGTTAATTACCAGCTCCGCTTAATGTATTTTTTGTTCTCGAACGCTACGGGCCAAAATCGAGCAAAAGTTGACGAATAAAAAGTGGATACACACCCAAACTAGCGATGGACCTCGCTGCGATAGTTGACCGCGTGAGTGCGCCCGAGTGCCATCGCTAATATCTGCCTGGCTGCAGAAAAACATTCGGTGCGGTGTTTGGCCGACTTTTAACCCCATGCTCTCTGCAAAATGATGGCCAAGGACATCGGATCGGTGGCTCCTTTGCCCACCACCACTTTCATCGACCACGAGTGGTCCGCCGAGGAGGAGCTGCAGCTGTTCCATGCCATGGAGGGCCTGCGCCCGGTCGGGATCAACAAGCACTTCTACATGTCCTGCATCGCCCAGCGGCTGTCCAAGTCCCTGAACCGCGAGATGCCCAGTGAGCTGATCTGGCGCCACCTGGGCACCATGTACAAGCTGAAGGAACTGGACGATCTCGAGTCGCTGCCCTTCCCCAACGAAGAGCGCGAGTTCAGCCTGCCGGAGCAGGATTACGGAACGCTACAGACCAAAAAGGCCGTGGAGGGGAACGCCGGCGAGGAGGCTGCAGAGGCGCCGTTGGCGTCCAATAGTGCCCCAGTTCCAGAGAGCAATGGCAAAGGTAGATTTTAAGGTTTCATCACAGTTCCCCTCTTCAATTTTCCTGTTTTTCAGCTCCTCCTGCTACCAAAGCGCCAGTGCCGGCGAATCCTGCCAAGGATTCTGACAAGAAGGCAGTCTCCAAGCCCCAGGAGCTGCCCAAACGTCCGGCCAAGCGAACCCGTGGATCCATGTCCAATGAGTCCATCAGCCCCTCGACAACTCCGCCGCCGGTGCAAGGCAACAAGCGCCGTCGCATCTAGGTGCTCCCCACTCGAAATGGACGATTGTTATTTTACCCGTTTAAGTCCACTAGCTTTACTGTACTCTAATAAATCATTTATTCTTCGAATTCGTTCTCCTCCTCGTTGGAGCCGTTCTCGCTGTCCTGCGCCACGCCTTCGGTGGCCTGCATGTTGTCCAGGAGCGACTTCAGGAGGCGTCTGTTCAAATGGTCGGTCTGCGTCAGTTCCCGGACAGCCTGGGGCGGAGCATCTGCATCTGCGTCCGCCGGCGCCGTGGTGTTCCCAACTGGAGTCGGTCTTTCGGCCATGGCTTTAATGTGCTCCAAAACAGGCATATTTTGCATTTAATCCGACCGATTCCCCGAAAGGTTTCCGTAAATTCTGTTTTCTCTATGACACACAATGGCTGCTGTTAAGCGACTGTTAACCACACAGGGTGACTACGGCCAGTTTTCACAGGGTGTACTGGCCAAGCTATCGATGTTTCTGCGTTTTACGTCAGCTTTAGTCCCACCTCTAGTACGCCCAGCTCCAATTGGACAGATTATTAGAGGTGTCAAAACATCGATGTTTTCGATTTTTTTCACCCAAAACATCGATGAAACATCGATGTTTTAAAAAATTAAATTTAAATTTTGGTAATTCTTAAATAGTCGGGCCGGAACGCCCCGACTAATTAACAAAAATCCATATTTAGAGGGCGATGAATCATGAATTTTTATGTAAAAATTATTTTGGGGACGCGCTTAGTTTAGCCAGGAGAAATTTTTAAAGTTTTACCAAATTGTACTTAAAAAACCGTTGGCGATCGCCGAAAACCAACAGCGGGCACGCACACAGACACACCACTCACATAATTTTACGTTAATGTTAATGTTTTTGCTTTTTTCTTATTGTTTTTAATATTTGTTTTTGTTGGTTTTGTTTTTAGTAATTTGCAATGATTTAAGTTGCATTTAACATGTGTGTTTTAAATAAACACCAATAACTGTAAGTGTATCTTCACTTATACACAAAATATACATACATTTATGCTTATATGTGACAAGTATATAAATTATTTGAAATTTGCAACTCTTTAATGAATATTATGTAGCCCTAAAAAGGGTCGATTTGGTAAAGAGGCAAACTTTAAAAATTTAAAAAAAAACAGCAAAAGAAGAACTTTAATATTATAATAGAAAAAATGAAAAAAAAATCTGCTCTTTTACATACCTTTCCTTTGCCTTTTTTCTTAATAGTGACGGCACAGAAACATCGATGGTTGGAAAAAAACATCGATGATTTAGAAAATTTCAAAAACATCGATGCATCGATGTTTTCATCGATGTTTTGACACCTCTACAGGGAAGGACTCGTCCATTATGAGACTCATTAAGTCGCCAGCGGTCTCCGGCTCCGCGATCGGCTTTGCGTCTTGGGGGTTTATAAAGGCTTGTATAAGGAAATGGAAAGTTATAACCAAATAATATACAATATATATATCCACTTACCATTCTTTTTCTATGAATAAAGCTGGACTTGTGCAGTCTTAAATTGCGCTTCTCGACGAAAGTGCAGCCACACTCGCAGGCATATTTTTTTTCCTTTGAAATTGGAGGATGTCGATGGTCCCTGTACCTCCTGATTGAGCAAAACAACTTGGGACACTGTTTGCAATCAAAGGTCCACCGGAAGTGCCTGATCACGTGGTTCCTCAGCTTTGTTTTGTTTCCAGCTTTAGCTCCACAGATTGGACACATAGATTTTACCTTGGAATTAAAAACCTTTTCGATTCGCTTCTTTTCCTGGACGTGGTCGTCCAACTTCTCATGCTCGGCTAGGGCTTTGTGGCTGTGGAGGATGACGCCGCACTCGAAGCAGTCATGAACCCTCTCTAGCCTGTCCCGGTAGACCTTGCGGATCTCATCCACGTTTAGTCCCCATGTCTTGGCTTGTGGGAACCATGAGACCTCGCCTGCCTTTAGGTCCTCGGTGTTTCGTACTGAAAAATGAGGAAGATTGTACATACTCATGGAGTAATAGGAATGAGCTTACTGTGGCTCAGAGGCTGCAACGGCGACGAGTGGGCGAGGGTCTCTGTCTCGGGTGAGCCATGGAGAGTTGTTTGGCTGGAGCCACTGGCCTCCAGCTCCTCGAAGGGTGAGTGAGGATGGAGAGTTGTTTGGCTGGAGCCACTGGCCTCCAGCTCCTCGAAGGGTGAGTGAGGATGGAGAGTTGTTTGGCTGGAGCCACTGGCCTCCAGCTCCTCGAAGGGTGAGTGAGGATGGAGAGTTGTTTGGCTGGAGCCACTGGCCTCCAGCTCCTCGAAGGGTGAGTGAGGATGGAGAGTTGTTTGGCTGGAGCCACTGGCCTCCAGCTCTTCGAAGGGTGAGTGAGGATGGAGAGTTGTTTGGCTGGAGCCAGTGGCCTCCAGCTCCTCGAATGAGTTCGATTTCCGTCCTTTTTTTCCGGGTGTCTTAGGCTGGAATGCAATCAAATACATATGTAAAATTAAATATATAAGAAAAGACTCTATAAAATATTCTATATCCCAGAGTTAAAGAAAATACGATCAAAATCAAAGCACAATTTTTTAAAAATAATTATTTAATTAATTCTCAGACCGTTTCTTTGACAGCTATATGATGTAGTCGTCCGGTTTTGATACAATTTAAATCGAAATCCAGAACTAATTAAAAATTGTATTTCCAAGCGTAGGAGGTTATATTATGCTGATCAAGAATATATATACTTTATGGGGTGCAAACTTCTGACTGAAATCATAATACCCTCTGCAAGGGTATACAAATGTGGCCCTACCTCTTCTTCTTCCCTCCGTCTCTTGGGGACACGGCCAGAATTTGCATCTCTGGCTGGCTCGGACAATTCCTTCAGAGACTTCAAAACGTCCAAAATGGAGGTGTTGTGAAAGAGCGCGTCCGATCCCTTGATCTCGAGCACAACATCTTTGTTATGGTACTTAAAATCCATATTAGAAAAATATAACTTTGTTAGAACAATAGAACAAATTATTTCCAACTCGCAAATTTCCAATTAGTTTTGCACACTGGTTTTATTATTTTCTATCGGTATCGGGCTTTCAAGCTTATCATTGGCGACTCACCATCAACTGATTAGCTTGATTCGCAAAAGTCAATGGAAAAAACAAAGTATTTTAAAGAATTCATTATTTTTGAAGAATAGAATAGAAGTGTCATTGTTCACTTAATCTGCAAGTTCAAAGTCGATTTCCGATAGGTACTTTAGCAAAATAAACAGTTTTCTATCATCCTTCCCAACACTGGCATGGCTTTCTTTTTGCTTACAATTTTGCAAGCGGGACGAGATGGACTTGGATGAAGCTTACGAGCTCCTAGAATCTGGTAATGTTGATGTTCCAGATATTGATGCAATGCAGGTATTACATGCCGTTAAATTTTTTAATCATTTACAGCTCCCTAATGGGCGCCGGATAGAAGAGGTGTCGGCGGCTACACTATCTTGGGCTAATGAAAAGATTAGCAAAGGATCCGTCTCTCTACTGGGAAGCCTGAAGGGGCCCCAACACTGTAAACTGCGATTTTTGACATGGTTTTTATTTTATTTATTACAGAAAAACGGACGTTCCGATTAACTTTAAACTTTACAAATATGTTAATCAATGTTTGAATTATCGGAAAAAATTTTTTTTTTTTTTTTGGCGGCCATGTTTTTCTTCTGTAGCTGATCCAAAATGGCGTCTTTTTGAAACTTCCCTTGCCTGGTTGACAGCAAATCAGCAAAACGGCGCCACCTAGATCAAAAAACCAAACAGATTCTTGAAATATACATTACTGGCTATCGTTCGACATATGGGATTTTAAAAATATTGATTAGAAAAAAAATGGCGGCTGTTTGAAAAAAAAAAATTTTTTTTCGCGTAAAATTTTGCACTTAATTGTTTATAAAAAAAAAAAATTTACATATATCAAAAAACGGCTACGTCCAACTGAAACGACACTTTTCCCGAATAGAATGCCATTTGGATCAGGTCGATCGGATAAGAATTTTTTCAGTTATGCTGTCAACCAGGTCAAAAAACATGGTTTTGAGATAATCGCGTTTAAAGTTTTGAAAGGGTCAAATCGAATTGAAAAAGGTAGTTTAAAAGGTCTTACGTGGTTTATTTTGTTACTCGGCAATCCCTGGACCGTAGAGCAGCTCTTCCGCATCCATCATTTGTTTTTGGCGCAATTCCTGGGCATGCAAACGTCCTTCACGCGTGTTTGCCAGGGTATGACGATTGGCGTAATTGATGCGTTCTTTGTCAATCTTTTGACAGTAATCGTAAAGATTCATTCCGATACAGACTCCCATGAATTCTAACACACGTAGAAGTGCTGTGTGACCATTATTAAATATAATAGTAGCTATGTTTGCTGCAATATGTACAGTTGAGCTTCTGCTCAGATGTACTAGTATTCACTGTCACTTTCTCTGCAACAAATCTATTTTCTGGACCAACTCTTCGTTTTTTTCTATCACTTCTGTTTGTCTGCCCACCAGCACAGTGTCTTTTATTTTTTCTATCCATTATTCAAAAATAAACACAAGAATTTAACTTTAAAAAACACGACAATGAAAAATTTCGACAACAAAACAAGAGCACGTGTTTACCAAATATGTAAATATGCTCAGCCGGCACGTCAGCGTCTGGCGCTCTGTTCAAGTACTTAGAGTTCGAATTTTTGTTTGAAACTTTACATACATGTTCTTAGATGTCTAAGCTATTGATTTAGCAAAAAAAAAAAAAATAGATTTTTTGAAAATGTTACAGTGTTGGGGCCCCTGAATGCCAGGTGGGATTGGACGAAGCCTCCTGGTCGACGAGCTATGGCTACCGAAGGTAAGTATTTATTTGTTTTAAGATAGTAGTGTAGTTATACCCGTTACTCGGAGGAAAGGGTATATTGGATTCGTCGGAAAGTATGTAACAGGCAGAAGGAAGCGCCCATAACGCCCATAATGTCTTCCGCCCACATATATGTTATAACCATATATATATATATATCTCCATCTCCCTTTGGTCCCTTTAGCTGAGTAATGGGTATCTGATAGTCGAGGCACTCGACTATAGCGTTCTTCTCGTATATTATTTTATTCTCTTGATTTGAATCAACCATTTTCTCAGATTCCAGAGACGGAAATAAATTACAGGGCATCCACCTACGCCATACAGACCTTCGATGGGTCTCTCTTTCAAATAGTATTTATTGAAGTTGTCCTTCAAAATACGGGCGAACGTATTAATAATGTGTTAAATTTAATTATTAACTTTTTAAAAGATAAAAATGTTAGTCATCTCTTGCTGGCGGTTATTTCTGACAACAATCCAATTAATGCTAAAAGGGTAGATTCTCAAGTCCCAAGACTTTGGGATTCTAATCATTTAAAAGCAATTACAAATGTTTCATTTACAGAAGTCTTATTAGGAGACTTGTATACAAAACCACTCTTCAAAAATAGTTTCAAAGACGTTTTTAAAAAATTTTTTGATTTGAATGAGACTACCACGCCATCTTATTTTAGAGACACTTTAAAAACAGAAATTTTTAATCTTCAGATAGCCACCTCTAGATTTTTTAACGTCTCGCCAGGGCCAGATGTTCTATTCCAGGCCCGCTATTTGAAAAACAATACCCTCGAGTCAGTAGGCCAGAGGTGAAGGATTGGCCTTAAATCAGCTTTGGAGGACCTTAAAATAACGAGAAATCAACTCGAGTCCCAAGGTGCGGAATTTTACACACGGATCTGGGCGTCCTTTGCGGCATTGGAATTTCGAGTTGACATATTAAAGGGAGTTAACGATGAAACTGGACCAACTAGGAAAGACCAGAGCACGCAAACGGATGAATGATTTATATAGTATAGTAAAGTAGTAGGAGATTATATAGTTTAATATGTATTTCATTGTATTTCAGTTTTTGAAATGAAACTAACATTTTTATTTTATTTTACTTTCTCTAAATGTAAATGTGTTACAAAGTCGATTAGGCCTCTTGGGGATACGACTATAAAAAAAACGCGCCTACACCTCTACCTCCGAGGTGGTGTGGAAAAGAGCATCTTTGTTTCCTTTCTTTTCAGGATCAATGTATGATAGAGGTGCCAGGATCCCTACAGTGTTCCGGTGCAAAATTGTAAGCAAAAAGAAAGCCATGCCAGTGTTGGGAAGGATGTTGGAAAACTACTGTTTATTTTGCTAAAGTACCTATCGGAAATCGACTTTGAATTTGCAGATTAAGTGAACAATGGCATTTCTATTATATTCTTCAAAAATAATGAATTCTTTTAAATACTTTGTTTTTTCCATTGACTTTTGCGAATCAAGCTAATCAGTTGATGGTGAGTCGCCAATGATAAGCTTGAAAACCCGATACCGATAGAAAATAATAAAACCAGTGTGCAAAACTAATTGAAAATTTGCGAGTTGGAAACAATTTGTTCTATTGTTCTAACAAAGTTATATTTTTCTAATATGGATTTTAAGTACCATAACAAAGATGTTGTGCTCGAGATCAAGGAATCGGACGCGCTCTTTCACAACACCTCCATTTTGGACGTTTTGAAGTCTCTGAAGGAATTGTCCGAGCCAGCCGGAGATGCAAATTCTGGCCCAAGAGTCCCCAAGAGACGGAGGGAAGAAGAAGAGGTAGGGCCACATTTGTATACCCTTGCAGAGGGTATTATGATTTCAGTCAGAAGTTTGCACCCCATAAAGTATATATATTCTTGATCAGCATAATATAACCTCCTACGCTTGGAAATACAATTTTTAATTAGTTCTGGATTTCGATTTAAATTATATCAAAACCGGACGACTACATCATATAGCTGTCAAAGAAACGGTCTGAGAATTAATAAAATAATTATTTTTAAAAAATTGTGCTTTGATTTTGATCGTATTTTCTTTAACTCTGGGATATAGAATATTTTATAGAGTCTTTTCTTATATATTTAATTTTACATATGTATTTGATTGCATTCCAGCCTAAGACACCCGAAAAAAAAGGACGGAAACTAAGTTTCGACGACATGGGCTTCCAGCAATCGAACTCATTCGAGGAGCTGGAGGCCAGTGGCTCCAGCCAGTCACCATCCTCACTCATCATTCGAGGAGCTGGAGGCCGACTGTCAACCACACAGGGTGACTACGGCCAGTTTTCACAGGGTGTACTGGCCAAGCTATCGATGTTTCTGCGTTTTACGTCAGCTTTAGTCCCACCTCTAGTACGCCCAGCTCCAATTGGACAGATTATTAGAGGTGTCAAAACATCGATGTATTGAGACATCGATGTTTTCGATGTTTTTCACCCAAAACATCGATGAAACATCGATGTTTTAAAAAATTAAAATTAAATTTTGGTAATTCTTAAATAGTCGGGCCGTAACGCCCCGACTAATTAACAAAAATCCATATTTAGAGGGCGATGAATCATGGGGACGCGCTTAGTTTAGCCAGGAGAAATTTTTAAAGTTTTACCAAATTGTACTTAAAAAACCGTTGGCGATCGCCGAAAACCAACAGCGGGCACGCACACAGACACACCACTCACATAATTTTACGTTAATGTTAATGTTTTTGCTTTTTTCTTATTGTTTTTAATATTTGTTTTTGTTGGTTTTGTTTTTAGTAATTTGCAATGATTTAAGTTGCATTTAACATGTGTGTTTTAAATAAACACCAATAACTGTAAGTGTATCTTCACTTATACACAAAATATACCTACATTTATGCTTATATGTGACAAGTATATAAATTATTTGAAATTTGCAACTCTTTAATGAATATTATGTAGCCCTAAAAAGGGTCGATTTGGTAAAGAGGCAAACTTTAAAAATTTAAAAAAAAACAGCAAAAGAAGAACTTTAATATTATAATAGAAAAAATGAAAAAAAATCTGCTCTTTTACATACCTTTCCTTTGCCTTTTTTCTTAATAGTGACGGCACAGAAACATCGATGGTTGGAAAAAAACATCGATGATTTAGAAAATTTCAAAAACATCGATGCATCGATGGTCCATTATGAGACTCATTAAGTCGCCAGCGGTCTCCGGCTCCGCGATCGGCTTTGCGTCTTGGGGGTTTATAAAGGCTTGTATAAGGAAATGGAAAGTTATAACCAAATAATATACAATATATATATCCACTTACCATTCTTTTTCTATGAATAAAGCTGGACTTGTGCAGTCTTAAATTGCGCTTCTCGACGAAAGTGCAGCCACACTCGCAGGCATATTTTTTTTCCTTTGAAATTGGAGGATGTCGATGGTCCCTGTACCTCCTGATTGAGCAAAACAACTTGGGACACTGTTTGCAATCAAAGGTCCACCGGAAGTGCCTGATCACGTGGTTCCTCAGCTTTGTTTTGTTTCCAGCTTTAGCTCCACAGATTGGACACATAGATTTTACCTTGGAATTAAAAACCTTTTCGATTCGCTCCTTTTCCTGGACGTGGTCGTCCAACTTCTCATGCTCGGCTAGGGCTTTGTGGCTGTGGAGGATGACGCCGCACTCGAAGCAGTCATGAACCCTCTCTAGCCTGTCCCGGTAGACCTTGCGGATCTCATCCACGTTTAGTCCCCATGTCTTGGCTTGTGGGAACCATGAGACCTCGCCTGCCTTTAGGTCCTCGGTGTTTCGTACTGAAAAATGAGGAAGATTGTACATACTCATGGAGTAATAGGAATGAGCTTACTGTGGCTCAGAGGCTGCAACGGCGACGAGTGGGCGAGGGTCTCTGTCTCGGGTGAGCCATGGAGAGTTGTTTGGCTGGAGCCACTGGCCTCCAGCTCCTCGAAGGGTGAGTGAGGATGGAGAGTTGTTTGGCTGGAGCCACTGGCCTCCAGCTCCTCGAAGGGTGAGTGAGGATGGAGAGTTGTTTGGCTGGAGCCACTGGCCTCCAGCTCCTCGAAGGGTGAGTGAGGATGGAGAGTTGTTTGGCTGGAGCCACTGGCCTCCAGCTCCTCGAAGGGTGAGTGAGGATGGAGAGTTGTTTGGCTGGAGCCAGTGGCCACCAGCTCCTCGAATGAGTTCGATTTCCGTCCTTTTTTTCCGGGTGTCTTAGGCTGGAATGCAATCAAATACATATGTAAAATTAAATATATAAGAAAAGACTCTATAAAATATTCTATATCCCAGAGTTAAAGAAAATACGATCAAAATCAAAGCACAATTTTTTAAAAATAATTATTTAATTAATTCTCAGACCGTTTCTTTGACAGCTATATGATGTAGTCGTCCGGTTTTGATACAATTTAAATCGAAATCCAGAAATAATTAAAAATTGTATTTCCAAGCGTAGGAGGTTATATTATGCTGATCAAGAATATATATACTTTATGGGGTGCAAACTTCTGACTGAAATCATAATACCCTCTGCAAGGGTATACAAATGTGGCCCTACCTCTTCTTCTTCCCTCCGTCTCTTGGGGACACGGCCAGAATTTGCATCTCTGGCTGGCTCGGACAATTCCTTCAGAGACTTCAAAACGTCCAAAATGGAGGTGTTGTGAAAGAGCGCGTCCGATCCCTTGATCTCGAGCACAACATCTTTGTTATGGTACTTAAAATCCATATTAGAAAAATATAACTTTGTTAGAACAATAGAACAAATTTTTTCCAACTCGCAAATTTCCAATTAGTTTTGCACACTGGTTTTATTATTTTCTATCGGTATCGGGCTTTCAAGCTTATCACTGGCGACTCACCATCAACTGATTAGCTTGATTCGCAAAAGTGAATGGAAAAAACAAAGTATTTTAAAGAATTCATTATTTTTGAAGAATAGAATAGAAGTGTCATTGTTCACTTAATCTGCAAGTTCAAAGTCGATTTCCGATAGGTACTTTAGCAAAATAAACAGTTTTCTATCATCCTTCCCAACACTGGCATGGCTTTCTTTTTGCTTACAATTTTGCAAGCGGGACGAGATGGACTTGGATGAAGCTTACGAGCTCCTAGAATCTGGTAATGTTGATGTTCCAGATATTGATGCAATGCAGGTATTACATGCCGTTAAATTTTTTAATCATTTACAGCTCCCTAATGGGCGCCGGATAGAAGAGGTGTCGGCGGCTACACTATCTTGGGCTAATGAAAAGATTAGCAAAGGATTCGTCTCTCTACTGGGAAGCCTGAAGGGGCCCCAACACTGTAAACTGCGATTTTTGACATGGTTTTTATTTTATTTATTACAGAAAAACGGACGTTCCGATTAACTTTAAACTTTACAAATATGTTAATCAATGTTTGAATTATCGGAAAAAATTTTTTTTTTTTTTTTGGCGGCCATGTTTTTCTTCTGTAGCTGATCCAAAATGGCGTCTTTTTGAAACTTCCCTTGCCTGGTTGACAGCAAATCAGCAAAACGGCGCCACCTAGATCAAAAAACCAAACAGATTCTTGAAATATACATTACTGGCTATCGTTCGACATATGGGATTTTAAAAATATTGATTAGAAAAAAAATGGCGGCTGTTTGAAAAAAAAAAATTTTTTTTCGCGTAAAATTTTGCACTTTTCCCGAATAGAATGCCATTTGAATCAGGTCGATCGGATAAGAATTTTTTCAGTTTTTCAGTTATGCTGTCAACCAGGTCAAAAAACATGGTTTTGAGATAATCGCGTTTAAAGTTTTGAAAGGGTCAAATCGAATTGAAAAAGGTAGTTTAAAAGGTCTTACGTGGTTTATTTTGTTACTCGGCAATCCCTGGACCGTAGAGCAGCTCTTCCGCATCCATCATTTGTTTTTGGCGCAATTCCTGGGCATGCAAACGTCCTTCACGCGTGTTTGCCAGGGTATGACGATTGGCGTAATTGATGCGTTCTTTGTCAATCTTTTGACAGTAATCGTAAAGATTCATTCCGATACAGACTCCCATGAATTCTAACACACGTAGAAGTGCTGTGTGACCATTATTAAATATAATAGTAGCTATGTTTGCTGCAATATGTACAGTTGAGCTTCTGCTCAGATGTACTAGTATTCACTGTCACTTTCTCTGCAACAAATCTATTTTCTGGACCAACTCTTCGTTTTTTTCTATCACTTCTGTTTGTCTGCCCACCAGCACAGTGTCTTTTATTTTTTCTATCCATTATTCAAAAATAAACACAAGAATTTAACTTTAAAAAACACGACAATGAAAAATTTCGACAACAAAACAAGAGCACGTGTTTACCAAATATGTAAATATGCTCAGCCGGCACGTCAGCGTCTGGCGCTCTGTTCAAGTACTTAGAGTTCGAATTTTTGTTTGAAACTTTACATACATGTTCTTAGATGTCTAAGCTATTGATTTAGCAAAAAAAAAAAAATAGATTTTTTGAAAATGTTACAGTGTTGGGGCCCCTGAATGCCAGGTGGGATTGGACGAAGCCTCCTGGTCGACGAGCTATGGCTACCGAAGGTAAGTATTTATTTGTTTTAAGATAGTAGTGTAGTTATACCCGTTACTCGGAGGAAAGGGTATATTGGATTCGTCGGAAAGTA
This sequence comes from Drosophila subpulchrella, assembly GCF_014743375.2. Classification (NCBI taxonomy): domain Eukaryota; kingdom Metazoa; phylum Arthropoda; class Insecta; order Diptera; family Drosophilidae; genus Drosophila; species Drosophila subpulchrella. The sequence continues at coordinate 2,261,380 of NC_050611.1, read as the reverse complement.
TGTAACAGGCAGAAGGAAGCGCCCATAACGCCCATAATGTCTTCCGCCCACATATATGTTATAACCATATATATATATATATCTCCATCTCCCTTTGGTCCCTTTAGCTGAGTAATGGGTATCTGATAGTCGAGGCACTCGACTATAGCGTTCTTCTCGTATATTATTTTATTCTCTTGATTTGAATCAACCATTTTCTCAGATTCCAGAGACGGAAATAAATTACAGGGCATCCACCTACGCCATGCAGACCTTCGATGGGTCTCTCTTTCAAATAGTATTTATTGAAGTTGTCCTTCAAAATACGGGCGAACGTATTAATAATGTTTTAAATTTAATTATTAACTTTTTAAAAGATAAAAATGTTAGTCATCTCTTGCTGGCGGTTATTTCTGACAACAATCCAATTAATGCTAAAAGGGTAGATTCTCAAGTCCCAAGACTTTGGGATTCTAATCATTTAAAAGCAATTACAAATGTTTCATTTACAGAAGTCTTATTAGGAGACTTGTATACAAAACCACTCTTCAAAAATAGTTTCAAAGACGTTTTTAAAAAATATTTTGATTTGAATGAGACTACCACGCCATCTTATTTTAGAGACACTTTAAAAACAGAAATTTTTAATCTTCAGATAGCCACCTCTAGATTTTTTAACGTCTCGCCAGGGCCAGATGTTCTATTCCAGGCCCGCTATTTGAAAAACAATACCCTCGAGTCAGTAGGCCAGAGGTGAAGGATTGGCCTTAAATCAGCTTTGGAGGACCTTAAAATAACGAGAAATCAACTCGAGTCCCAAGGTGCGGAATTTTACACACGGATCTGGGCGTCCTTTGCGGCATTGGAATTTCGAGTTGACATATTAAAGGGAGTTAACGATGAAACTGGACCAACTAGGAAAGACCAGAGCACGCAAACGGATGAATGATTTATATAGTATAGTAAAGTAGTAGGAGATTATATAGTTTAATATGTATTTCATTGTATTTCAGTTTTTGAAATGAAACTAACATTTTTATTTTATTTTACTTTCTCTAAATGTAAATGTGTTACAAAGTCGATTAGGCCTCTTGGGGATACGACTATAAAAAAAACGCGCCTACACCTCTACCTCCGAGGTGGTGTGGAAAAGAGCATCTTTGTTTCCTTTCTTTTCAGGATCAATGTATGGTAGAGGTGCCAGGATCCCTACAGTGTTCCGGTGCAAAATTGTAAGCAAAAAGAAAGCCATGCCAGTGTTGGGAAGGATGTTGGAAAACTACTGTTTATTTTGCTAAAGTACCTATCGGAAATCGACTTTGAATTTGCAGATTAAGTGAACAATGGCATTTCTATTATATTCTTCAAAAATAATGAATTCTTTTAAATACTTTGTTTTTTCCATTGACTTTTGCGAATCAAGCTAATCAGTTGATGGTGAGTCGCCAATGATAAGCTTGAAAACCCGATACCGATAGAAAATAATAAAACCAGTGTGCAAAACTAATTGAAAATTTGCGAGTTGGAAACAATTTGTTCTATTGTTCTAACAAAGTTATATTTTTCTAATATGGATTTTAAGTACCATAACAAAGATGTTGTGCTCGAGATCAAGGGATCGGACGCGCTCTTTCACAACACCTCCATTTTGGACGTTTTGAAGTCTCTGAAGGAATTGTCCGAGCCAGCCGGAGATGCAAATTCTGGCCCAAGAGTCCCCAAGAGACGGAGGGAAGAAGAAGAGGTAGGGCCACATTTGTATACCCTTGCAGAGGGTATTATGATTTCAGTCAGAAGTTTGCACCCCATAAAGTATATATATTCTTGATCAGCATAATATAACCTCCTACGCTTGGAAATACAATTTTTAATTAGTTCTGGATTTCGATTTAAATTATATCAAAACCGGACGACTACATCATATAGCTGTCAAAGAAACGGTCTGAGAATTAATAAAATAATTATTTTTAAAAAATTGTGCTTTGATTTTGATCGTATTTTCTTTAACTCTGGGATATAGAATATTTTATAGAGTCTTTTCTTATATATTTAATTTTACATATGTATTTGATTGCATTCCAGCCTAAGACACCCGAAAAAAAAGGACGGAAACTAAGTTTCGACGACATGGGCTTCCAGCAATCGAACTCATTCGAGGAGCTGGAGGCCAGTGGCTCCAGCCAGTCACCATCCTCACTCATCATTCGAGGAGCTGGAGGCCGACTGTCAACCACACAGGGTGACTACGGCCAGTTTTCACAGGGTGTACTGGCCAAGCTATCGATGTTTCTGCGTTTTACGTCAGCTTTAGTCCCACCTCTAGTACGCCCAGCTCCAATTGGACAGATTATTAGAGGTGTCAAAACATCGATGTATTGAGACATCGATGTTTTCGATGTTTTTCACCCAAAACATCGATGAAACATCGATGTTTTAAAAAATTAAAATTAAATTTTGGTAATTCTTAAATAGTCGGGCCGTAACGCCCCGACTAATTAACAAAAATCCATATTTAGAGGGCGATGAATCATGGGGACGCGCTTAGTTTAGCCAGGAGAAATTTTTAAAGTTTTACCAAATTGTACTTAAAAAACCGTTGGCGATCGCCGAAAACCAACAGCGGGCACGCACACAGACACACCACTCACATAATTTTACGTTAATGTTAATGTTTTTGCTTTTTTCTTATTGTTTTTAATATTTGTTTTTGTTGGTTTTGTTTTTAGTAATTTGCAATGATTTAAGTTGCATTTAACATGTGTGTTTTAAATAAACACCAATAACTGTAAGTGTATCTTCACTTATACACAAAATATACCTACATTTATGCTTATATGTGACAAGTATATAAATTATTTGAAATTTGCAACTCTTTAATGAATATTATGTAGCCCTAAAAAGGGTCGATTTGGTAAAGAGGCAAACTTTAAAAATTTAAAAAAAAACAGCAAAAGAAGAACTTTAATATTATAATAGAAAAAATGAAAAAAAATCTGCTCTTTTACATACCTTTCCTTTGCCTTTTTTCTTAATAGTGACGGCACAGAAACATCGATGGTTGGAAAAAAACATCGATGATTTAGAAAATTTCAAAAACATCGATGCATCGATGGTCCATTATGAGACTCATTAAGTCGCCAGCGGTCTCCGGCTCCGCGATCGGCTTTGCGTCTTGGGGGTTTATAAAGGCTTGTATAAGGAAATGGAAAGTTATAACCAAATAATATACAATATATATATCCACTTACCATTCTTTTTCTATGAATAAAGCTGGACTTGTGCAGTCTTAAATTGCGCTTCTCGACGAAAGTGCAGCCACACTCGCAGGCATATTTTTTTTCCTTTGAAATTGGAGGATGTCGATGGTCCCTGTACCTCCTGATTGAGCAAAACAACTTGGGACACTGTTTGCAATCAAAGGTCCACCGGAAGTGCCTGATCACGTGGTTCCTCAGCTTTGTTTTGTTTCCAGCTTTAGCTCCACAGATTGGACACATAGATTTTACCTTGGAATTAAAAACCTTTTCGATTCGCTTCTTTTCCTGGACGTGGTCGTCCAACTTCTCATGCTCGGCTAGGGCTTTGTGGCTGTGGAGGATGACGCCGCACTCGAAGCAGTCATGAACCCTCTCTAGCCTGTCCCGGTAGACCTTGCGGATCTCATCCACGTTTAGTCCCCATGTCTTGGCTTGTGGGAACCATGAGACCTCGCCTGCCTTTAGGTCCTCGGTGTTTCGTACTGAAAAATGAGGAAGATTGTACATACTCATGGAGTAATAGGAATGAGCTTACTGTGGCTCAGAGGCTGCAACGGCGACGAGTGGGCGAGGGTCTCTGTCTCGGGTGAGCCATGGAGAGTTGTTTGGCTGGAGCCACTGGCCTCCAGCTCCTCGAAGGGTGAGTGAGGATGGAGAGTTGTTTGGCTGGAGCCACTGGCCTCCAGCTCCTCGAAGGGTGAGTGAGGATGGAGAGTTGTTTGGCTGGAGCCACTGGCCTCCAGCTCCTCGAAGGGTGAGTGAGGATGGAGAGTTGTTTGGCTGGAGCCACTGGCCTCCAGCTCCTCGAAGGGTGAGTGAGGATGGAGAGTTGTTTGGCTGGAGCCACTGGCCTCCAGCTCTTCGAAGGGTGAGTGAGGATGGAGAGTTGTTTGGCTGGAGCCAGTGGCCTCCAGCTCCTCGAATGAGTTCGATTTCCGTCCTTTTTTTCCGGGTGTCTTAGGCTGGAATGCAATCAAATACATATGTAAAATTAAATATATAAGAAAAGACTCTATAAAATATTCTATATCCCAGAGTTAAAGAAAATACGATCAAAATCAAAGCACAATTTTTTAAAAATAATTATTTAATTAATTCTCAGACCGTTTCTTTGACAGCTATATGATGTAGTCGTCCGGTTTTGATACAATTTAAATCGAAATCCAGAACTAATTAAAAATTGTATTTCCAAGCGTAGGAGGTTATATTATGCTGATCAAGAATATATATACTTTATGGGGTGCAAACTTCTGACTGAAATCATAATACCCTCTGCAAGGGTATACAAATGTGGCCCTACCTCTTCTTCTTCCCTCCGTCTCTTGGGGACACGGCCAGAATTTGCATCTCTGGCTGGCTCGGACAATTCCTTCAGAGACTTCAAAACGTCCAAAATGGAGGTGTTGTGAAAGAGCGCGTCCGATCCCTTGATCTCGAGCACAACATCTTTGTTATGGTACTTAAAATCCATATTAGAAAAATATAACTTTGTTAGAACAATAGAACAAATTGTTTCCAACTCGCAAATTTCCAATTAGTTTTGCACACTGGTTTTATTATTTTCTATCGGTATCGGGCTTTCAAGCTTATCATTGGCGACTCACCATCAACTGATTAGCTTGATTCGCAAAAGTCAATGGAAAAAACAAAGTATTTTAAAGAATTCATTATTTTTGAAGAATAGAATAGAAGTGTCATTGTTCACTTAATCTGCAAGTTCAAAGTCGATTTCCGATAGGTACTTTAGCAAAATAAACAGTTTTCTATCATCCTTCCCAACACTGGCATGGCTTTCTTTTTGCTTACAATTTTGCAAGCGGGACGAGATGGACTTGGATGAAGCTTACGAGCTCCTAGAATCTGGTAATGTTGATGTTCCAGATATTGATGCAATGCAGGTATTACATGCCGTTAAATTTTTTAATCATTTACAGCTCCCTAATGGGCGCCGGATAGAAGAGGTGTCGGCGGCTACACTATCTTGGGCTAATGAAAAGATTAGCAAAGGATCCGTCTCTCTACTGGGAAGCCTGAAGGGGCCCCAACACTGTAAACTGCGATTTTTGACATGGTTTTTATTTTATTTATTACAGAAAAACGGACGTTCCGATTAACTTTAAACTTTACAAATATGTTAATCAATGTTTGAATTATCGGAAAAAAATTTTTTTATTTTTTTTTGGCGGCCATGTTTTTCTTCTGTAGCTGATCCAAAATGGCGTCTTTTTGAAACTTCCCTTGCCTGGTTGACAGCAAATCAGCAAAACGGCGCCACCTAGATCAAAAAACCAAACAGATTCTTGAAATATACATTACTGGCTATCGTTCGACATATGGGATTTTAAAAATATTGATTAGAAAAAAAATGGCGGCTGTTTGAAAAAAAAAATTTTTTTTTCGCGTAAAATTTTGCACTTAATTGTTTATAAAAAAAAAAAATTTACATATATCAAAAAACGGCTACGTCCAACTGAAACGACACTTTTCCCGAATAGAATGCCATTTGGATCAGGTCGATCGGATAAGAATTTTTTCAGTTATGCTGTCAACCAGGTCAAAAAACATGGTTTTGAGATAATCGCGTTTAAAGTTTTGAAAGGGTCAAATCGAATTGAAAAAGGTAGTTTAAAAGGTCTTACGTGGTTTATTTTGTTACTCGGCAATCCCTGGACCGTAGAGCAGCTCTTCCGCATCCATCATTTGTTTTTGGCGCAATTCCTGGGCATGCAAACGTCCTTCACGCGTGTTTGCCAGGGTATGACGATTGGCGTAATTGATGCGTTCTTTGTCAATCTTTTGACAGTAATCGTAAAGATTCATTCCGATACAGACTCCCATGAATTCTAACACACGTAGAAGTGCTGTGTGACCATTATTAAATATAATAGTAGCTATGTTTGCTGCAATATGTACAGTTGAGCTTCTGCTCAGATGTACTAGTATTCACTGTCACTTTCTCTGCAACAAATCTATTTTCTGGACCAACTCTTCGTTTTTTTCTATCACTTCTGTTTGTCTGCCCACCAGCACAGTGTCTTTTATTTTTTCTATCCATTATTCAAAAATAAACACAAGAATTTAACTTTAAAAAACACGACAATGAAAAATTTCGACAACAAAACAAGAGCACGTGTTTACCAAATATGTAAATATGCTCAGCCGGCACGTCAGCGTCTGGCGCTCTGTTCAAGTACTTAGAGTTCGAATTTTTGTTTGAAACTTTACATACATGTTCTTAGATGTCTAAGCTATTGATTTAGCAAAAAAAAAAAAAATAGATTTTTTGAAAATGTTACAGTGCCTGAATGCCAGGTGGGATTGGACGAAGCCTCCTGGTCGACGAGCTATGGCTACCGAAGGTAAGTATTTATTTGTTTTAAGATAGTAGTGTAGTTATACCCGTTACTCGGAGGAAAGGGTATATTGGATTCGTCGGAAAGTATGTAACAGGCAGAAGGAAGCGCCCATAACGCCCATAATGTCTTCCGCCCACATATATGTTATAACCATATATATATATATATCTCCATCTCCCTTTGGTCCCTTTAGCTGAGTAATGGGTATCTGATAGTCGAGGCACTCGACTATAGCGTTCTTCTCGTATATTATTTTATTCTCTTGATTTGAATCAACCATTTTCTCAGATTCCAGAGACGGAAATAAATTACAGGGCATCCACCTACGCCATGCAGACCTTCGATGGGTCTCTCTTTCAAATAGTATTTATTGAAGTTGTCCTTCAAAATACGGGCGAACGTATTAATAATGTGTTAAATTTAATTATTAACTTTTTAAAAGATAAAAATGTTAGTCATCTCTTGCTGGCGGTTATTTCTGACAACAATCCAATTAATGCTAAAAGGGTAGATTCTCAAGTCCCAAGACTTTGGGATTCTAATCATTTAAAAGCAATTACAAATGTTTCATTTACAGAAGTCTTATTAGGAGACTTGTATACAAAACCACTCTTCAAAAATAGTTTCAAAGACGTTTTTAAAAAATATTTTGATTTGAATGAGACTACCACGCCATCTTATTTTAGAGACACTTTAAAAACAGAAATTTTTAATCTTCAGATAGCCACCTCTAGATTTTTTAACGTCTCGCCAGGGCCAGATGTTCTATTCCAGGCCCGCTATTTGAAAAACAATACCCTCGAGTCAGTAGGCCAGAGGTGAAGGATTGGCCTTAAATCAGCTTTGGAGGACCTTAAAATAACGAGAAATCAACTCGAGTCCCAAGGTGCGGAATTTTACACAAGGATCTGGGCGTCCTTTGCGGCATTGGAATTTCGAGTTGACATATTAAAGGGAGTTAACGATGAAACTGGACCAACTAGGAAAGACCAGAGCACGCAAACGGATGAATGATTTATATAGTATAGTAAAGTAGTAGGAGATTATATAGTTTAATATGTATTTCATTGTATTTCAGTTTTTGAAATGAAACTAACATTTTTATTTTATTTTACTTTCTCTAAATGTAAATGTGTTACAAAGTCGATTAGGCCTCTTGGGGATACGACTATAAAAAAAACGCGCCTACACCTCTACCTCCGAGGTGGTGTGGAAAAGAGCATCTTTGTTTCCTTTCTTTTCAGGATCAATGTATGATAGAGGTGCCAGGATCCCTACAGTGTTCCGGTGCAAAATTGTAAGCAAAAAGAAAGCCATGCCAGTGTTGGGAAGGATGTTGGAAAACTACTGTTTATTTTGCTAAAGTACCTATCGGAAATCGACTTTGAATTTGCAGATTAAGTGAACAATGGCATTTCTATTATATTCTTCAAAAATAATGAATTCTTTTAAATACTTTGTTTTTTCCATTGACTTTTGCGAATCAAGCTAATCAGTTGATGGTGAGTCGCCAATGATAAGCTTGAAAACCCGATATCGATAGAAAATAATAAAACCAGTGTGCAAAACTAATTGAAAATTTGCGAGTTGGAAACAATTTGTTCTGTTGTTCTAACAAAGTTATATTTTTCTAATATGGATTTTAAGTACCATAACAAAGATGTTGTGCTCGAGATCAAGGGATCGGACGCGCTCTTTCACAACACCTCCATTTTGGACGTTTTGAAGTCTCTGAAGGAATTGTCCGAGCCAGCCGGAGATGCAAATTCTGGCCCAAGAGTCCCCAAGAGACGGAGGGAAGAAGAAGAGGTAGGGCCACATTTGTATACCCTTGCAGAGGGTATTATGATTTCAGTCAGAAGTTTGCACCCCATAAAGTATATATATTCTTGATCAGCATAATATAACCTCCTACGCTTGGAAATACAATTTTTAATTAGTTCTGGATTTCGATTTAAATTATATCAAAACCGGACGACTACATCATATAGCTGTCAAAGAAACGGTCTGAGAATTAATAAAATAATTATTTTTAAAAAATTGTGCTTTGATTTTGATCGTATTTTCTTTAACTCTGGGATATAGAATATTTTATAGAGTCTTTTCTTATATATTTAATTTTACATATGTATTTGATTGCATTCCAGCCTAAGACACCCGAAAAAAAAGGACGGAAACTAAGTTTCGACGACGTGGGCTTCCAGCAATCGAACTCATTCGAGGAGCTGGAGGCCAGTGGCTCCAGCCAGTCACCATCCTCACTCATCATTCGAGGAGCTGGAGGCCGACTGTCAACCACACAGGGTGACTACGGTCAGTTCTCACAGGGTGTACTGGCCAAGCTATCGATGTTTCTGCGTTTTACGTCAGCTCTAGTCCCACCTCTAGTACGCCCAGCTCCAATTGGACAGATTATCCCGCCCGAATTTAATTTAGTCTGCGACTAGACAAGTACATTTTTCAAATGTTTGTGCCCGAAACGGAGGATATGCTGCCCAGGTCGGCGCCCAGACCAAGTGCAGCGGTGCCCATGGGCCACAACAACGAAATCGTTCGGCCCACTGTGCCGGAGGTGTCCATATTGTTTGGCCAGCCGCCACAGGATCAACAGACGCAGATGCAGCAGCAGCAGCAGCCGCAACTGGAGCCATCTCCTCGAGCTCCACCCACTTTCGCGTCCTGGAAGAAGCAGATGCTGCCCCGGGTCAACTTCTCGCCCATCCTGGCCACGGAACTGGGACCCAGAACTGCGCCAAGCAATAACAATAGCCCGTGCTCCCCAAAGGAGTACATCATAATGCCCAGAGATCGCAACTACACAAACGATGCACCACTGAGTGCCAATCACATGTCCAGTAACTCGGCGGCGTATAGTGCCGAGCCCAAGCAGCAGGTCTATCAATCCCGCCGCTTGTCAAGCTCAGCCAACTCTGATGTCCTGACGATTTGTGCTGGCACACAGACCGACACCTTTATTCCATCGCCCCCGCGGAACTCGTTGCCCCCGGTGGTCTACTCCGACATAGATGTCAGCAACCTGGCCAACAAGAGTGATCTGGCGGCACTGGTGTCCCTTTTGGAGTCCATGCGGCAGGAACAACAGCAGCTGAGGAATCTCTGCGAGTTGCTACTGAAGCAACAGCAGCGGACGAAACCCGAAGCCATTTCCGTAGCCAGCAGGACAACTGCCAGCCAATGTGATATTTTGACTACCAACAATGGTGGGTAAATCTGAAATTTACCTTAAACCCCAATAAAATCATCCTCCTAAGCAGGCAGACGAATATCTCCAATCATACAGGATTACATAGCCGAGGAGGAGGAACCACTGCCTTCGCACCAAGCTCGCGTGATCCCCCAATTCCAGTCTCCTCGACCCAATTCGCCAATGGCTCAATCTACGGCCTACCGGGCCAATACGCCACAGGGCAAACGGATTCCCCAACTGGCCAAGCCAAACACCGAGAAAAGCTTGGTGATGAACGAGCTGGCCTTGAAGTACTTGCGCCAACCCGTCGACGAACTGATGAAGGATATGCGCCTGGGCGCATCGCCGAAGTCACCTAATCCCGAACCGCTGCGCCAGATCGACAATCTCGCTCACTCACAGAGTCCCAACGACATTTCAAATGCTTCGTACAAGTACCTCAAGAAATATCGCCTGCTGCCAGAGGAGCAAATGGAACACGCTCGCCCCCAATCTCCGATGGTGGCGTCTGCCTCTTCGCCGCGTATGCAGCTGGACCTGGAGAACATCAGGAACCAGCCGAAGCTGCTGTGAAAGCAAAGCCCATTTTCGTTTTGTTATTTATGCATATGTCTATTTGCGATTTAAGTGGAAATATATTTCAATACACGGAATAACGCTGACACTCATCTGCAAAAATCCCTGCCTACTCTAACAAAGGAAACCACACTTCGTTTACAAAACACAATAGACATCCATATTTGAAGACACAAAAGTATATACGTTAGTGAGCTTGTCTCGGAGCGGTAATCGACGCTCTAGCGCAGAACCAAATGCAGCTCGGACGCGGATTGCAGGAGGACCTTGAGTCCCTGCATAAAGCCCGCACACTGCGCAAAGTCCGTGCCAAAGGCAATCCGGGTGTGGATTTCCAGAGCATTGGCGTAGTCTGATATTTGAATGTACTGTATTATTTGATTCAGATATTGCACCGTTGTGGGAGTAAGCTGGAGAAAAAGATGTACCATTAGCGATAATAAAATTAGATCTAACAATCGTACTTACCTTGCCATCTCGTAGGCAGTCGTAAAGATTTTCCAGTCTCTTTACAACATCAACAAACTTGCGTTTTGTGCGCTAAAAACCGATATAAATTTAAGTGAGTAAGGCAAGTCTAGTCTTTAAAAATCATTTGATCCTTTACTTACCGGATCATTCGTTGCGCCCAGGCATCGGTTCTTCAGCTCCTCCAGCACCGTCTGCAAGTAGATATACTCCTCGGGAAGTGGAGGCTTCTCCTTGGGAGGTTCCGGTTGGCGCTGCTGCTGGATGGGAGCTGGCTGCTCGGTGTAGCCAAGGGTCTGTTGCTGTCCCTGCCAGTTCTGCTGCTGCGGTCCTCCTTGGTTCGGCTGCAAGTTGAGTTGCTGCTGCTGAGGCTGGAGATACGATTGCTGCTGCTGCTGAGGATTGTTGTTAAAGGCAGCCGGATTGTAGTATGAATTAGGCACACTTCCAGGCGGTGGCGCATTCTGAAAGAAATACCCCTTCAGTAAAGACATTTGAAAGAAAACTAGCTTGTGTTTCACCTGATATTGAGCGGGGTCCACATAGCCGTTTTGATTTTGATTGGGATCGACTGGAAATAGGGGATGGAAGATGGCAGCACTTGGTTCCACCACTGGCTTCGGCTTGGGCTGAACAATACACACAATTAAGATACCACTTTTTAAGATTCTCGTAGCAATCACATACCACACGCGATGACTTCAGTGCAGGAGGATCGTTCCAGCCCGGGGGAGGCGTGGGATTGCGTTGCACATTCTGGATGACCGGTGGCGCCGCTTGTGGTGGCAAGGTTTCAATTGGATTAACACCGGGCAGGAATTGATTCTGTTGAGTCCCCATAAATGGCGATGGATTATAGGGTTGGGCAGACGCAATTGGATTCGTGTTGAATGCGTTGCTATTATAGGTTGGCACACTCGCGGGTTGGGGTACAGACCCAGTCACTCCTCCGCCGCTGAAGGGAACGGCCGATGGAACTGGGGCAGGTACTGGGTTGTAGGGCATGCCATAGGAACTGGTAGGAGCTGCCACAGATGGATCCAGTACGTATTTTGAGCGCCCAGAAAGTCCCGGTCCGCTAGAGGAAGCTACTCCTCCTGCCGGGGGAGGACCACCCGAGGAACTGGCGTTGCTGAGTGGGCGCGGTGGTTGGGACAAAGGCTCAGGCTTGACTGGCTGCGGATTAAAGATCTGCGGCGGCGGTTGAGCCTGCTGGGCTCCCGGATAGGCGGTCTGTAATGGAGGCACAGGCGCATGCGCATTCCAGCCAGGCTGCGTAAACTGATTCGCCGGCTGGCCGTAGGGCAACGGAACCGCAGGCTGCGGCTGTGAGAACGATCCCCGACCTCGCTGTTGCTGGTAGCCAACTGGAGCAGCAGCAACTGGTGCCTGTGGCTGGGAATAATCCAGATTGACAGCGTTGTTGATGCGATCTCGCAGGTTCTGCAGAATATCGTTCTCGTTGGCAGCTCCACCACCTAAGGTGGTAATGTACTGCAAGGCTGCAGTCAGAGCCCCCTGGGAGGCCAGAAGACCACCGTACTCAGTCAAAAAGCCGGCAAAGCGGCCTGCTAGATCCACGGATATTCCCTGCTGCTCCAGGGACTTGCACATTAGCATCACCACCTCGGCCAGGTCTTGTAGCTCCGTGGTGTTGGGCTTGTAACCGGGGTTCTGTTGCTCCAGACGTTTCAACTGGTACCAGGCGGTCACCAGCTTGTCGATGCTGCCGGCGCAAATGTAGCAGAGCATGGCATTGCGCGTAAACTCGACGCTAGAGGCGCACTCACTCAAAAGGCGGTCACCAAGTCGCTCGCAGATGTCCACCACCTTGCGCTCGCTGTGTTTCAAGGCGGCCACCAGGGCCTCCCTCCACGAGTCCACAGTGCATCGGTTAACAAAGTCTAGCCAGTCACGGGATACCAAGGCGGAGATGACATGCGATAGCTCGTTCTTCTGCTGCAGCAGGTAGCGGGATTGAGTACGGGTCAGCGTCTCAATGCCAGCCGTTGAGGCGATGATCAAAGCTTCCGGAATGCGTTGCGCCTCCAGGCAGAGTTCCACGGCAGCCTCCACATTGCCTGTTAGTATGGCCTCTGCAATCAAGCTATCCGAGTCTGCAAAGTACAGAAAACCGATTAATTAAATGCAAGAGATAACATTGTTGTTATCAGGCAGGACAACATTTATATCTATGTCTGGTATAGATAAAAAGTAATCAACGTAAGTGAAAATGTAAAACAATTAGTTTTACTCACGATCTCCGCTGGGAACCTTGAACTGCGGCCTCGGAGGTGTGGCAAAGTCGTTGTGATTTTGTGGGTCGATTGAATTTCCATCAAACTTGTTGTCTTGCGTCTGCTGAGTGTGGAAAATAAATACATACGTTAGACTACACCCTTTAAATAACTTTACAAAGCTGCTTTAATTTTTGTTTCGATCGCGAGTCTTCAATCTTAGCTCTTACCGAATTATCGGTGCTATAGTTTGTACTCTGATCGCACTCAACCTCCGAAGAGTCGCTCTGCAGCAATGGCATAGCATAAAGTTTGTTATCGGATATAAATATACAGGGCAAGATGAACATACGTGGAGATTGATAGTGTACGCAATGCTGCTTTTAGGAACTGATAAGACATGCTCGAAGTAGCACTTACATGGGTAAGAGTCGAGATGCGGGTTGTGAGCGTATCCACATCCGATTGCGAGTTTCCCTCAGTTTCCTTGATAAACTTGCTGAACTTGCTGTCGGTGTCGTCTTTGTTGTAGCCTTTAAAAATGGAGGAAACTTTAGTGTTTTTAGTGATTTGGCATTGAGTTAAAGTACCTAAAAGATTGAGCATTTCCTCCTTGGGGTTAAGCTCAAAGTTCGCCTTGATGAAGTACCAGACGTAGCGACCGTGCTGATCAGCGGTCTCGTCGGCCCTCTGCCGGCAGTATTCCGAGTAGTTGGCATCAACAAGAGAGCGCTCCAAAGCATTGGCTCGATCCACCAAAGCAGACTCTGTGGTCAGCTGCTGAACCTTAACCGTCTTCGAGGTGCCATCAAAGCTGACCAGCTTGCCACCAAACTAAATAGTGTAAAGATGGTTCATTAAGTAGGCTTAAAAGAAAATATAATATGAACTCACCCCAAAGGCAACGCCACAGGGTCGCTTCATCCACTTGGGTGCATGTGTCAGGTCATGGTAGACCACTTGAGTTGCCTGCTGTGGAATTGGCTCCTGGGCGAACTGATCCATACCCGGAAACGAGTCGGCAATCTTGTTGGCGGTCTGCACAAGGTGGTGAGTTCCTCCATGCAGGGAGTAAATGGAAACAGCTCCCTCCAAACTGGCGCTGGCAATCAGAGCTGGATTCCGTGGGCAGAACTGCACGTCAGAATACCAGGAGGCCGTGGTCGCTACCTCAGAGAGGATTTCTCCCTCTGGAATCTTTGTGTTGGGGTTCCAGCAATAGATTCGGTTGTCCTTGCCACACGAAACCATCAGATCGTTGTCTTGCAGGCACCACGACATCCCCAGCACTCCACGCTCGTGTATCTGGTACGTTTTCGCTGGAGCCGTGGCATATCGAAGATCCCACAGCTGGACAACCGGCGCCTGGTCGTCCTCGGAGGCCAGCCAGACCTGCGTGGCCGCCTCCGGATGCCACTCGATGGCGTGCCACCGAACACGCGACTGTGAGTCGGAGAGCTTGATGATCTGCTGACTCTTGCGCAGATCCCAGATCACGCAGCGCGTGCTGAACACGGAGGCCAGGATGTGCTGCACCTGCCGGTTCCAGGCCACGTTCTTCACGTCCTCCAGCGGTTGTGTCTTGGTGCCGGGGCTCATGCTCGTTTCCGGGTTGTTGAGGTCCCAGATTAGGATTTCCGACTCGGAGGCGCACGAGGCCAGCAGGTTGTTCTGAAACGGATTGAAGTCCAGTCCACTGACGGCGCCCGTGTGCTTATCCTGACGCTTGAGGAGCGGCTCCTCTTTGCCGGCGAGCAGCTTGTCGGCTGAGTATATGTTGATCTGCCCCGCCTCGCAGCCGCCCACAATCAGGCCACTGGGATGTGATCCCACGGGGCTCCAGATGAGTTTTTGGAACCTACCGGAGAATAAGCAGTTTCAGTAAGGAGCTCTTGAAAGCGGAACCCCTGCAAACCCACTTGTACTGGCTGGCCACGCTGGCCTTTAGCTCCAGATCGTAGGTGGCGTCGCTGAAGTTAGGGGAATACAACTCCAAGGTGGAATTCGCATTGGAGTCGAACTGCTGGGCAGCGGTGCCGGCAGCCAGGAGAATCTGCTGCTGCTGCGCCGGCGACCAGGCGATGTTCACCGTCTTCTGCAGTTCCTTGATTTTCATCTTGCACAGTCCCTTCGTGCTGCAGATGTAATTAAAACGATTAATGTAAATATTATAACTGCTGCAACATCAGAACGAAATTGTGTCACGTCCAATTGGAGTAAGCCCCGTCATCACTTTTTCTCATTGGCTTCCCCATTACAAATGGGGCCCTGTTCACCCCGTCGGCTTATAATTTCGTTTAATTAGGCCATTTACGCAACTTACACACAATTGTGAGTGGAATTTATACTCGTTTGCGCTGCAACGAGACTTTAGGTGCTTAAATTTAACTGGAAACTTTAATATTTTTAAGAACCGTGGTGTGACCGCGCTCTGGGCCACGCAATAAACCACTGGGCACGGAAAAATACTAAAAATGGCTAGTCCCAATATACCATCAATATAACGGAAGCCAATTTGAATTCTGAGTTTTTTTTTCTAAACTGATCCTCTGGAGTGTTGAATTCGATCCCAAAAAGAAATTGTTTTGTTAAATAAATAGAAATTCTGTAGCATTCCAGTGGGAGCTTAACACAGTAAAATTTTATATTTTTGTATGGAATTGGATAGAAGTGTTTTTTTTTTATAGAATTTTATAAATTTTGCAAATATAACGCCAATTTTCAATAAGATGCTCTGTTTGAAAAGCTTTATCTCCAGCTGTAGTTATCCGATTGACTTAACTTCTTTTTTATATAATCTCTGAAACAATTTTTTAAGTTACTAATTTTTTTAATTTAAGTTAAAAATAAAAGAAAATTAGATTTTAAAATAATTTTAGGTCCTTGCACAAAAGAAAAGAAATTTTTTAATTGTAATATAATTTTTAATTTATATTGTTTTGATTTTTAAGAAATCCAGTGGAATGTATTATTATAAAGCCTTTTCGTAATCACCATAAATTCATGTACGTCCCTGAAGGCTACAAGATGTCCTTCCATCTGGCGACAGGATTTGGCTGCCGTAAGCCAATATTCTTTAAAATTCCGCTC
Organism: Drosophila subpulchrella; assembly: GCF_014743375.2. NCBI lineage: Eukaryota > Metazoa > Arthropoda > Insecta > Diptera > Drosophilidae > Drosophila > Drosophila subpulchrella. Next base: position 2,245,209 of record NC_050611.1, on the reverse strand, counting down.
AAAGTAAAAGTACCTGGAGCCTACCAGCTCAAATTTAGGCGGAATGTATTTCTCCAAAGGTCTATACTTTTACTCCAATAAAGTCTTAATGGTGCTTAGAGTTTCTTCTATAACTGCCAGTTCAGTTTCGACATAGGTCCTTACTCCGTCTATTTTGGCGTGTTCTTTCAATACCCGTGACCAGATGGTCCAATTTATCTTGGGTTTCGAATAAGCTGCGGTTAACGCTAGGCAAATAGAAGCGTGTTCTTGTAAGTACGCCGGGGATCCATAAAGGTGAAGTGCGATCAACGCACACAAGATGTAAGTATACATTTTGAACAATATGCGAAAATATAATCGGTAAGGGTAACCGTCAGAATTGTACTGTGACAATACCAATCGCAATATTATTTTAAAAGTTATGAATAACACAAAATGGTCCAATTTATCTTGGGTTTCGAATAAGCTGCGGTTAACGCTAGGCAAATAGAAGCGTGTTCTTGTAAGTACGCCGGGGATCCATAAAGGTGAAGTGCGATCAACGCACACAAGATGTAAGTATAAATTTTGAACAATATGCGAAAATATAATCGGTAAGGGTAACCGTCAGAATTGTACTGTGACAATACCAATCGCAATATTATTTTAAAAGTTATGAATAACACAAAATTACACAGCACCCATAGGAAAGCTCGGGATAAATTATGAACAAAAGTCTAGCTTCGTTGTTTTTGATCATATTCTCTTTTACTATGGGGCTTATAATTTGCAAAACAATTAAGACTTTTGGGAAAGTTGTATCCTAATACTCTTTTTTGCAAGTACATATACTTTAGGTTCGAGTTCTATCAAGATTTTCTATTTAATCCGTTATTACCTTTTAAAAAAGAATCGAATGTAGATCGCTTTATTATAGTTTTCATAAATATTAGCTATGTGTAATACGCTTGCAGTGCAATTATTATTATTGTTTTTATTTATTTAGCGGATGAAATAGCTGCAACGCGCTGCTCCACCTTGGCCACCTTGGTGTTGATGGTCTCTAGATTCTGGGCGAACGTCTCCTGCACGGAATGCAACAGTTCCTTATTGTTCACCAGGCTGGTGGTGATGGTTCCCTGCTTTTGTTCGATCTCAGCGATGATTTTGGCGAAATTGTTCGCTAAAGAGGATGGAGGGTTACAAGTTAAACAAACGATAAGTGGAGCAAGTACAAATTGTTTACCATATTTATGGAGTGCCTCGAGAGCTTGCATACGTTCAATGACATGCGGCAGTATTTCCACCACGGGCTCAGTGCGCTTGGCGATGTCGTACAGTTCCGTGATCTTTTGATCCCGCTTCGCGTCCTGGGCACTGCCGCTGGACTTTTCGGCGATTGCGTCCATCTTGCCGGCCAGCGATGTCAAGCGCTGCTCTATGGTGTCCAGTTTATCCGGCTGCAGCAGCGCCGCCTTGGTGCTGAGATGACGCACGGCCTCCAGCACATTGGTGGTGTTGGTTGCGGCAGTTAGGCGACTTAGTTTGTCCGGCTGGGCGCCCACCACCTTTTCCAGTTGCGACAGGCGCTGCTCCAAGCTGGCCACGCGGGCCGTGGCCGCCAGATCGGTGCCGGGCGTTGGTATGGCCGTGAGTACGCCCGACTGCTTGAACTCCTCCACCTGACTGATGAGCGCCTTCACTTGCTTGCTGCCTGGCGCCTGCTCCTTGCCCAGCACTTGTTCCAGCTTCAGCGACTCCAGTACTTTTCGGGCCGTGCTAATGACAGTGGCCACCGCGTCGTACGACTGCTTCTCCTCGTCGGCGACCTTGCGGTCCACCTGCAGGGCGGCCACCTCGTTCAGCAGTTCGTTCATCTCAATCTGCAGACGCTGGCACTTCTGCACTGGCGTTTCCTTCTCGCCCTGGCCCACCAGCTCATAGTCGCCGGAGCCACGCGCATCGTACCCACGACATACCCTGCGTCCGATGCGATCCGTGAAATCCACACTCCCCTCGAGAGTTGCTCCGCTAAAGCGTTTATGGGCGATGCTGGGCGAGATGTGCAGCCGCTCGATGGCCTCGTTCTCCGGCTCCTCCTCGTAGTAGTCGGATGTATCGACCTCCGGGTCGTCCGGAGTTTCGAACACATCCGGCTGGTCATAAGCCTAAAAGAAGGAAAGTAAGCTAGTTAGCAAACACGAAAGCTCAAACGTCACTCCTAAGGCTTGGAGTTCTGACTCACTATTCCCGGCAGGTTCTGGAACTTGGGATCGGCCATTACTGTGGGCACGTCGACGGTGGTGTCTGGGATCCTTGAGCGACGAAATAGCTATTGTTTTTAGTTTGCAAAAATCCTTTTTGCAACCAGCAATCTGATGTCATTAAAAATAGGACCATATGCTGACCACAGACAAATACCGTAGTTGGCCTATTGTGGAGGGTGGTTTTTAAAGTTGCGGTATTTTATACTTAAGACAGGTCGGTTCCACATTGTAACGGTTAAATAATTATAAGTCAGAACGGGGTAATGAATAATTTTTTTGTTACTTACACCATAGATAACCCGGTCTGGGTCTGCTTACATATTTTAATTGCTAGTTATCTTTATATGAATAAATACTACTTTACTATAAGTAGTATGTAATTAAGTGTTACACAAATCAAAAAACCTCAGTTTAGTTTAAACTTCGTTTAAAAGTTTAACAGGTACACACACTTCACCTAGTATTTTAAATACTGTCCAGGACAGCGAGCGCGGACGGTCATACTGTACCTAACGCAGGTAATTAGTTAGTCAACACTATAGTTTTGGGGTAGTGGGCGGTGGGAGCTGCTAGTTGGTTGGACTAAAATCGCTAATTTCGCATCGAGAACAGTAGAATAATGTCTTGCTCGGACTATGGATCGCACAGGTACGACGACCTACCGCTGGAGGTGAGTATAAAATGACAACGGACCGTCGCGGTCCCGTGACCAATCCATCACTGCGAGCGTATCTATATCTACACATCCATATACCTGTTAGGTCAGTCAGCTGATTTTGTTTTTTTCCTGTTCCGCCCCCAGATTGTTTTGAAGATTTTCAGCTATTTGGGCTACTCGGATCTGCAGGCGGCAGGATCCACCTGCCAGAGATGGCACGCCGCCCTGGATCAGGCGGAGTTCAACGTGCGCACGCGCGTATGCTTCTCCAAGGTGGTGCTGTCGGATCTATTCAGTCCAGGGGCTGACCTAATGCGCTGCGAGCGCCGTTTCCAGCACTTCATGTTTGAGGACGTGACGCTTGGCCAGGTTAAGGAGCTGATGCGCTTCATGGGCAGGACCGCCCACTCCCTGGCTCTAGACAATGTGGACCTGAATGACAAGCAGTTCTACGGAATGCTGGGCGTGCTCCCCCATCTCCACTCGCTGTCGCTGAAGCGCTGCCTGCCGCTTTTCATGTCCGGCTCCTTTTTGGACTCGTACAACAATTCCTGCCCCGACCTGAACGACCTGGCCAGCAATTTGGCCGGAATCAAGGAGCTGACCTTGTGCGAGAACCAGTACCTCACCGACGCTATTCTCATGCGTCTGACATCGTTCATGCCCAGTCTGGAGACGATCAACATGTCCGGGTGCCACATTGCCTTTCACAACGCTATCCATCGCAGGTTTTACCCGGCCAACAGCTCCTCGGATCACGTTCTGCCCAGCGAATCAGTACTGACCTTCAAGTTCATCCTGACCATCCTCAACCTGCAGCGTCGCACCCTGCGCGTTTTGAACTTTAGCCACACGCTGATTGGCCAGGCTTTGTTGGCCCTCTGCGACCTTAATCTCCAGCTGCAGCGCCTCTATTTGGCCGGATGCAGGCAGCTTAACTGCACCACAATCCGGAACTTTCTGGCCACTCAGCCTCAGTTGACAGTTCTAGATTTGTCGGCCACGATGTGTGTCAACGATGAGAATCTGGCAGCCTTGGTCCAAAGTAATCCGCAACTGGAACACTTAAAAGTAAACGGCTGCCTGAGCATCACAAACGCTGGCGCCGTTCACCTGGCCAAACTTAAGCGCCTGAAAAGCCTAGACATATCCAATTGCGACAGCCTAACAAGCAGCGGCATTATTGAGGGCGTGGCCAGCGAGGAGAACCCAGTTATGCAGGAGCTAAACGTGTCCTATTTGCAAATCTGCGAGGAGTGCATTAAGGCCATTGCTAGTAATCTGCGCTGCCTGCGATCCCTTCACCTGAATCACTGTGTTAATGGAGCCACCGATGATGCTATACAGTCAGTTATTGGCCAGCTGCGTTGGCTGCGCGAACTCTCCCTGGAGCATTGCAGTGGGGTAAGACAGAAAATTACGATAACTTGAAATCTTAAGTCAAACTTAATTTTCCTGTTTAGTTAACAGATGCAGCTCTCACGGGCATAAACATATCCAAGTTGGAGCTCAGTCGCAAGCAGTCGGGCTCTCAGGTGTCGTCAATGGACAACTTCTATCCTCCGTATAGCAACACACTGGCGGAACGCGATAGCCTGGCGGGATCCCTGCAGTCCATCAAGATATCGCTTAGAAGCAAAGCCGAGGATGAAATTGTGCGGGACGCCAGGCGGAAGCAGGCCATGCTGGCCGCCTATGAAATGAACCTGATACGCGAGGACGACTTCGAGGGTCACAACATACAACAGTTGCGAGGATTGCGGTCATTAAACCTGCGAGGCTGCAACAAGATTAGCGATGTATCCCTGAAGTACGGCCTAAAGCATATTGAGCTAAGGAGGCTGATGCTGTCCAACTGTCAGCAAATCTCGCTGCTTGGCATGGAGGCAATGGCCAGTAGTTGTCCATCAATTGAGGAGCTCGACCTATCCGACTGCTACAATATTACGGACAAGACAATCCAGGTGGTTACTGCCAAGTTGCCACGCTTGAAAGCTTTGCACATAAGTGGCTGCAGTCAGCTGACGGAGCACACGCTGGACGCCATCATCACCAATTGCAACTGTTTGCAGACGCTGTCGATTTACCGCTGCCGCAGCATGTACACGGACTTAGAGGAGCGGCTGTCTGGCGTAAAGACGTTGCGCAACCTCAACATGGACAATCTGACAAGTATCGACAACGCCGACTTTTTCCGACTGAAGAAGCGACTCGATTACTGATATTTCGCCGCAATTTTCATTGTCTTGATGTTGTACTACTTTCAACTGTACAACTTCCGCTAGTCAGTCGCCCCAGCCGTCAAAGCAGCGCACACAAATTTATTTTTATCGAACAGTTCCCAGCAGCTGGGATATAGTTGTGAAAGCTTTAGACAAATATACATACATATATACAGCAAATATAGATGTATTTGCATATACACTCAAATTTACACTAACTGCACACATTTATATTAGCAAAATTACAAGTCTCGATTGTAATTATATTAAATTTCATACGTAATGATTGTCCACATTCAACTGTGATTTTTAGTAAGGTACGACTCGTATGAGAAGAATTGTAATTGTAAATTATGTGATCAGTTGCCTTAATTTAAATTGTTTTTGTTATTGTTGACTGTTAAATCTGAGTTAATTTGATAATAGTTAAAAAATTCGTTAATTTGGTTTAGGCTAAGAAAAGAAGAAATAAATTATTGTTACTGTAAGTTAACACGTTTCACATAATTGTCACTCCTTGGTAGCTTTAAACGATAAAATCGTTGTTAGCATAAAAGAAATTGAATCGTTAATTTTGTAAATAAAAACACAAATGAAAATGTTTTGTACAACAATACATTAAAGCAATTAAATAATTGAATGAATGTCTAGAGAAATCGGAAGTTAGTCAAATTTACATTTGAAAAATATGTGTCGTTGCATACGATCTATGCATAAAATAGAAACTAAGCAATTGACTGTTTTTCCATTTTTGGATAAATCTTAACAGATTGACAACCTTTTGCTCTCTTTTTGTAAATACTTCGACTAACCAGCTATAGTCCTTGTGACATGTTGCAAGTTAAGCATATAATTCATAAATACAAATTGATGTTAGTGCAATAGCGTTTTACTTCTATTTGTCCATCTAAACGGGAACTAATAAAATGTCGACGCCACATACAACGTTCGTTCAAAATGAATAGATTTATTTTAAAATGAGTTAAGAACATTTGTTGTTATACGTGCTAGAATCGTCATCAATATTTTGGAAACAGGTCGTCCTCCTACGTACATAAAAACGATTGTGTAGGATATTGCTTAAAATACATTGCTAAAGTTGACTAGGTAAAAATTCCAGATGTTGTCAAAGTACCGATACAAAAGTGGATCCCGAGAGTTTTGGACCGTCCAGTGCCAGTGTAATTGTGCCCAGAAAGCAAAGGTGTGCGGACCGGTTCTTAACCGCCGCCGCCTCCGCCGGATAGCTCATCCTCGTACTGCTTGCGGAAGCAGTCTCCCACGGGGAAGAAGTCCCAACTGCGCTGCTGGTACATGTTCCACACGTACGTCTCCTGGCCGGTGTACTCGGTGTCCGGCTTGTTAATCAAATGCATCAGGAAGAACATGTAGTTGGCCAGGTTGTGCTCCTTCTGAACGTGCGTGTCGAAGCCGTGCGGAACTATGTCAAAGAAGTCCTTGCCCATTCCGCAGATGAAGCAGTTGGACTCCATGTTGTCCTTCACCGACTCCAGCTGGTCACGCAGCTCGCCGAAGGCGTCGATGATCAAACCCTGGATGATGGCCAGCAGGATAATGATCACGAAGAAGAAGAAAGTTATGTCGAAAATGATGCGGTAGACCTCATAGTCGTCTCCGTCCGGATCTCCGATCTCGTCGCCAATGCCACCGCCCGCTCTCACACCCTTGTACAGGTGGAACACGAAGCAGGTGAGCATGTCGTGGCACTTCTTGTCCACCTCCTCGTCCTCCTCTTGGATGTAGAACTTCCTGAAGAAGTTGAACGCAATCACCGTATAGATGTACACGATGATGGTCAGCAGCATCACGGTCAGCACCAGTTGCTTGCCGTTGTGGGTTACGGACTGCAGGATGGTGCGCAGGGTCTTGAATCCCACGGCCACATCGAGCAGATGGGCGGCAAAGAAGAAGTTATTGAAGTTGCCCATTACCGAGAAGCTGAAGTACCACAGGGAGTAGAGGAAGGCGTTGTCCGTGAAGGTGACGCCCGCCTTCCACACCTGGTAGCGCCAGTCGATGTTCATGATGTACTTGAAGATGCCCGTTTCCTCGCTCTCCTGCGCCGCGAAGGTGCTCTTTTCCATGCCCAGCAGATTGGATATGGAGTCGAAGTCGTAGGTCTCGCTGTACTTCTGGCGCACCTTCTTCTTGACGAACTTGTCCCAGTAGTTGACCGGGAAACTCTTGGCCGAGATCACCAGCTTGTCCCAGTGCGACTTGAAGTCGTCATCCTCCGGCTGCTCCGCTATGAACAATCCCTCGAACTCCAGCCGGCGGGCGATCTCCTTCTCCCGCTTGAAGATGGCCAGTGGTACCTTGAGATGGTAGTAGGCAATCAGCATGGCCAGGGAGACGAGTGAGTGCAGACATGCGGCAATGCGCAGCACGTGCTCCATGTAGAAGAAGTCCTCGTCCACGTGCACCAGTTCCGGTATTTCGTCCTCCATTTCGCCATCGCCCGATCCACCGTCCCCTGATCCGCCAAAGCCAGAGCCCGTGATGTCCGCACCTGCTCCCGAGCCGGAGCCCAGGATGAGCTCCTCCTCGCCGGAGCTGTCCGATTCCTCGGTGAAAGAGGTGACCTTGTAGAAAAGCAGCATAAAGTTGATGCTGAAGGCCAGCACCAGGGCCACGTACTTCAGGTTGTAGAAATTCCTGGCCAGGAAGCTGACGGCGCGATGGGTGTATTGCGAGAAGTCGATTTGGTGGACTGCGGGCGTCTCCTGGGGCGCGGACGATGACTTCTTGGCCTCCGCCTCGATGGAGGCCATGGCCGCCTCCTGTGCCTTTTGCGCCTCCTGTCGCTCCTGAGCCGCCTTCTTTGCCGCCTCTCCGCCCAGAAGATCCACAATGGAGATGGGCTCTTGGTGGGGTTCACCCTCGACCAGTTCTCCGCTGGCAGCAGCTCCATCCTCGGGACTCGATTCTCCACCCTCCTCCATCGAGGAATTGGCCGGAGACTCGTGCACCACGACCTTGTACATGCCGTTTTCCTCCTTGTTGATGTCCAAGCCAAAGGCTTGCACCGTGCCCGGAGGCTCTTCCAGTGGCAGTGGTGGCAGTGCTCTGCCAAACGTCTCCTCCTCCACCACCGGTTCCTCCTCCTGCTCCGGGGCAGGTCCTCGCATCAGGTTCAACAGGATGCCAAATATGTAACGCACCACGCAGAAGTGCGCGTATCCGGTGTAATAGAAAATATAAAAGATGATCTTGAAAAAGCCGATAATGAGTTCAGGGATGGATTTGGTCTGCATCACGCCGATCTGGTGCTTAATGTTCGCCGGGCTGAGCATGTGGACTCCAAACTTGAGTCCTTCCTTGACGGCGGTGATGGTGCGCCGGATGGGGTCTCGAGCAGCTCGCTCCTCCTCCTCCTCGCTCATGTAGGAACTGTAGGCCGTATCCCGCTTCACATTGCCACCACCGTCATCGGTGGCCATCAGACCCGAGGCGTGGGTCATCTCAAAGATGGCATCCTCGCAGAAGTTGACGAAGGCCTCCAGTTTCTCCTTGTCACCACCCTCGGTGACGATGGAATAGAAGAAGGCACGCTTGGACTCGCGGATCTGCGGCTTTTCCCACTGCTCGATGTTTGAGTCCTTGATCTCGAAGTACACTCGCTCGATGCGCTTGGAGCTGCCTAGGATCTCGATGCGGCCCAGGAAGGGCTCGAAGTAGTTGAGCACCGAGCCGGCGGTCTCCAGGAAGCGCGCCAGGCGCGGTTCGTTTGGCATGTGTTCGCTGAGGTTGGTCAGGAGCACAGCCAGGTTGAAACCGATCTCCTTTGATGGTTCGTGGAAGTGCTCCACGAAGGCCCGGTAGTCGATCTTGCCCTCGTGGTTGCGCTCGCAGCACGCCAAAAGGAAATCCATTTCTTCCCTGTAAAAGTCAGCTTTATAATCTCCGTGTGAAAGGTAATCCCCTAGCGATACTTACGGTGTGTAGTTCTTGGACTGCTCCATCTTCTCCCTAAAGTCTTTGGGCGTCACCCAACCCTCGTTCTTCATATCCACCTCGTGGAAACTGGGCGACTCGATGAGGTCGGCCAGTTTCAGGAACATGTCGAAGTACTTGAGGATCAGCTCCACATTGCCGGCGGACTCCACCAGCGTGTCCACCATCTGTTTGCCAATGGTGCCTGGTAAATGGTATATCGATATGGGTTAGACAACCAGAGTTGTTGGTCAGCTTCTCTTACCGTTAACAACGTTTCCTTCCAGCATGGAAAGCATCATGGTGATCATGTCCTTCTGCAGATTCAGCAGCTCCTTGAGCAGGTCCACCTGGCTGGAGTGCTTGGATAGCTTGTCCTGCATGTGGGAGAACAGGAAGAGGAAGCCACCAACTGCATCCCACAACCTCGAGTGGGCCAAGGCCTGCTGATTAAGTGTACAGGGACCCTGGATGACCTCGGTGAGGGTGTTGAACACTTGGCTAGCCACTTCGATGGCCTTGAAGAAGTTGGCCTTGCCGGCGGGATCGATGATCTCCTTGCTCGAATAGTGCCAGTAAAAGTCCATGATCGACTCCTGTAGACGCAGCAAGTAGTCCACTGTGCAGATGACCACGTTTACGGTGGTGGTGTTACCGGCCTGGGTCCTCAAATAGTTTTGCCATTCTGTAAGGGATCGGGTTGAGGATTGTGTTGACTCAACATCAAACTGTGAACTCACCCAAATTGTGGCCCTCACAAGTCAGCTGGATGAACCGGAACAGAGCACAGGTGAACTCCGCGTCGTGCATGTTCTTCTCGCCCGCGGCGCCCTCGGAACCTACACCAAGACCTGCACCCGCACTCGGAATATACTCTTTGTGTGTGTTGCAAATATGGGTGGATTGGTACAACGATAGCGGGAATCACGTACACGGGATTGGTGGGTTGTGGTTGGTTGGCGGTAAAGGCATGCGAGGCATGGTGGTGTTGGGTGGTGGGGAAATCAGTCGGAAGGAAGTAGACACAAATCAATAGAGTAATCGAACTTAGAAGAGTGCGAACCAAAGTTAACTGAAAGCTGGAGGAGATCGGCTGGCGGGATCACGGGGCAAATGGACTTACCCTCTGCTTTGGTGTTGCGCTCGAAGGCGTCTAGGTCCAGTACACTGCAGGAGTTCATCAGTCCGGCTATCGAGGTGAAGAACCCGACGTCCTTCTTCTCCTTCAAGTGGTTCAGCATGCCCATTTGGATGTCGATGTTGCCTCCGCGCAGAATGGCGATGCCGAGATTGAGTGTCGTCATTACCATCTCCGAAGGTATACCTTTGGAGGCGGAAATGTGCAACAGCACCATTTCGGCAACGCCACGATTGGACAGACGTGCCTGATGGAAGAGTAGCTTCTGCTTCTCCATCTCTTGTTCCTGTGGATGTATTTGAAAATGGTTTAGTCAGGACAATGCTAGATGGGGTAAGGGTTTTAAAGCTGGGTTCAGGGATTAAAACATATAGAGATCCCTGCAAGGGTTCAAAACAAAGCCATTTATTATAAGTCTCAGCTGAGTGAATAGTTACCATTAGTTGCCTCATCCGACACTGAGTCAGACATGTTGGGTTTTTGGGGTATTAGCTGTTGTTAGTGGGTCTAAGCTAGTTGGGATCAACTTACATGGATGCTGGTGCCTTCGCCCTCTTCGCCTCCCTCCCCGCCCTCCTCGTCGCCGCCCTCCTCCTCCTCCTTGCCCGTGGACTTGGCCGCGATCTGGGCATAGGACATGTAGAGCAGATCCTCCTGGAGGGCACCGCTGCGCTCCGTCATGGCGCCGCGACAGAAAGTGGTCACCAGTTGGGTGAGCGGATCCGGCTTGTTGTCAGTCTCCTCACCCTCCTTCTTGGACTTCTCGGAGTCCTCGAACGACTGGGTCAGATCCTCGACCATCACCTCCTGGCCCACGTTCTCCTCCTGCAGCCATTGCTCGTAGTAGGAGCGGGCAAAGATGTTGCAGGCCCGATGTCTGGATGGGATGTGGTTTATAAGTTAGTTATGCAAAACAGAGACAGTCCTTAACATTCGAAACAAACAGATAGGCATGCCTTTGGTTAATCAAATTAGAGAGCAACTCAAGAGAGAAACAAGAACTGATGCTGGTCCTCGGTGGGGTAATTAAAAAACTTAGGAGGCGATGAACCAATCGATGCGACTACGAGTACGAGTACCACCTGCTCATGCGATAAAGATGCTTGGCGCGTAGGCTTGAAATGACTGCCTGGCGACGCGCCACCGAGATCTTTGAACTCCAGCGTTTGGATCTGTTCTTGGAGCTGGCTGCCTAGGGGATTCGGAATCGGATTTGCAAGTGGCAAGCAAGCGTGCGGCAAGTCCATAAAAATATACAATAATACAAATGGCGTTTAGAACACGGCGCTCACATTAGTGCATTAGCTGTTAGTGGGGATTCAGGATCGGATTAGACTGATGCCATTGAAGATGAGAAGATGGGTATTAGGACAGATAAAGAACTCATAGAACGCTAGTACGGTTAGTTAGATCCCACAGAGCTAATCAATCGGCATTCTGCAATCTGCAATCAGTAATAACCTGGGTAGAGAATGTAGCGATGTCTGCCGGAAGCATGCGATTACGGCACGCTTCCTTTGGATCGACACAACGCTCCTGTAGACATTCTTGCTCTGCTGTTGTGGATGGTCGATCTGTAAATGTTTCGTTCACGGAACGGTCAGCATTTCGGTCAACAGTTGTCGGGGTGGATGGAGAGTTGGCGATGTGGGTGCATGTCGATGTTGGTGTTGATCATGTTGTTGATGGTTCGAGAGGAAAAGAAAGATCGAGTGATTAACAGATTAAAGTTGAAAGATTAGAGTTGCACTGGTAGCACAGAGAGGCTCGAACAGTTTCAATAAAGATGAGTTACTCGAACTGATGGCATCGGAGTTGTGCATTTAGAAATTTTAAAAATTGACAGATCTAGATAGAGATTGGGAAGCCTCCGCCTGGGTGGAGTCGAGCCGGCACTTACCATATGCAGGCCAAACAGAACCTTGGCCATGGCCACGATGCGGTCCACCGTTTCCTGGGTCTTGTCCTTGCCCTTCTCGTTGGAATTCACATTGGCCTTCTCCAGCGCCTGCTCGTCCACCGGCTCCTCGCTCTTGCCCAGCTTCGAGTAGAGGTAGTGCTGCCAGGACATCTCGTCGGAGGGGTCTAGTTTGTCGGGCAGGGTCAACTGGTTGCGGGCAAACTCGATCACGTCGTACTCGGGCATCTTCTTCAGATACCGATCCTTGCAGTGCTGCACCAGCTCCTGTTCCCTGCCTGCGAACAGGTTCAATCCCACGGGCAGGAGACGCTTGAGGCAGGCCACCATCAAACTGGCCTGCACCTCCTTGTCCTTGTCGCGCTTCTTGTCCCGGTTCTTCTTCTTCTTCTTGACCTTGCCACCCACGGCGGGAGCACCTTCCGAGATGGCCGACCTCCTAGTGGCCGTTGGCATGATCAGGGCCATGTTATCGATCTCATTGGCTGAGATGAAGTTCTGCTCCTCCTTGAGGAAGTACTGGCTCTTGGACCAGATGTTGAAGATCTCCGCCACATGGTTGTACAGCTCCTCGGCTTCTGGGATGTTGTCCTTCAGCCAGTGGTTGCGCTGCAGATCCACATACTTGATGAGCAGCGGATAGAACGAGTATATGTCCCGCACCAAAAGGTTCCAGTCCTCCTGCAGCTGCGTCTCCACCTGCGAGGTGTCGTCCGTGGCCGACTTGATGAATCCCCGCATGCTGTCCTCCTTGTGCAGCATGTTCTCTGTGCGCTTCTTCACCCGTTCCGCCAGCGGCAGGAAGGGATCCTTGAGCAGCTCCTCCGACGTGTTGATGATGATCTGCTGCGTGTAGGCAGCAATGCGGGTCATCCACGGAGCGTTGTCGTTGCCAATATTCTTCTTGATCATCTTGAGCACGTTGCGCAGCAGCGGATTCATGTGATCGGCGGTGACCATGGTCACGTGGTTGCCGCTAGTGGGACTCACGTTATCGGGACCCTGGGACCACCAAAATGGCAGATAGGCGCACAGCAACGGCAGGATCACATCGATAATGTGCGGCGCATCGTTGTACGTCTTGTCCGACTCGACGAACTGGTCCACTTCGGCGAGAATGGTCTCCAGATTCGGCATACAGCTCTCCATCTTAACCATGATGTCCTGAGCCTCCAGTGAGTGATCCGCAATGCGGTTGAGCAGCGAGTACTGGTTGTGCTTGTTGAGGTGGGGCTCCAAGTAGGCCACCGGGAAACAGGAACTGTAGGCGCCCAGGCAGGATCCCAAGGCAGGTCTGTGCCTCTCAATCTCGGTCTTCAGATACTTCCTATCGTGCGTCAGGGTGCCATCGGTACCCAGGTGATACAGGGCGGCCAGGATCTTGTAGGAGGCCACCTGAATTTCGTCGAGCAGCAAATCGCTGCCATAGTCGCAGGCCGCCAGGTGATCAAACATGGCCGTTAGCACGGGCAGAACCACCTGGTTGACATAGCCCAACGATGTGGAGGTCTTCAGGTGAGTTCCCCTGAGGTGACTGTACTTGCCGTCCTGCAGGTTGAGGATCGTGTTTCCCAAGTCATCGGATGTCTGGTTGAAGAAGGTCAGCATGGAGGTGCGAATGAACTCGGGACAGTTCTTGGTCAGGGTGCGGGCATCGATGCCCTTGACCAGCACCTGGAGGCACCGCACCGTGATGCGGACATCGGGTCCAAAGGCACTCAGCCGGTTGCGCAGCAGAGCGGCCAGCTTGCAGAAGATCGATGCCACCATTTCCTTCTCTTTCAGCGAAGCCGCTCCAATGTTGTTCGTGGCCGTGGCAATGGCAATGAAGTAGTTGCGATGCGTTGAGAAGTACTTCTCCATCAGGGGCAGCACCACCTTCGAGAAGAACTTGATGTCTCGCGTGGCCGTCTTGAAGGATGAGCGGCGGCTGAACGTGGTTGATGGTTTCAGCAGCTTCATGTTGATGGTGGCTCGGTCCAGATACTGAATGAGCTTCTCCAACAGGGAGTAGGAGAAGCGCAGCTCAACGGCCGCCTGGGTGGCACCTCCTTCCTCCACGGCTCCTCCCTTGGAAGGCCTATAATCAGAAGGTTCATGGTGCAATCAGGACCACTTTAGTCTTACTCTATTACTCACTTGTGCAGCTTGTAGCCCTGGTACTGCATGTACTTAAGGAACTCCTGGGACCGCTCGCGGTCCTTCTTCTTCTCCTTGTCGGTCAGCAGGTCGTAGGGCACCAGTTGTGGGTGGATAACCCCGCCGCAGCCGTTCAGCTCCTCGTTCTTCTTCTTGGCCCAGATGTCGTGGGAGTTCTCCGCCAGGCGTTCAGCCATGTTCTGCATCTCCCTGCTCAGGGTCAGGTTGCTCATGTCCACCGGGTGCGGATTGTAGTTGAAGGGGCTGCCTTCGTTCTGGAATTCGTGCTATCGGTATTAAGGGGCGGCAGAGGGCGTGGGCGAGGGCGTGGCATAAAGATAGAAAGGCCAATTCGAAAACAGATATATAATTTAGAAAATGGGTTAGAGGGCTCTCATGTCGAGGATTAGTCAGAGGCTCTTGGGTGCTACATACAATCTGGGGCTTCGACTGACGACGCGTCGATCCGCGATGGTTGAGTGGCACCTCCACCTCGGAGTGCTCCACAGTCCATCCGATGGCCAGCAGTCCCTTCAGGCACTCCCGCACTGGATCCCGGTAGCGCTCGCGTTCCTGTCAATGAGATTTAATTGGTGAGTTGGTTTCTCATCAGAGAAGTTTCAGTTGTCCAGTATTACTTTCGATGTCGATCGAACGAATTCTTGTTAGCTGATGAATTAATTTATAAATATTAAGTAAAGATATTAGCACACATAATGTAAATGAATAAAAATAAATGTAAATATCCTTTTTACTTTAGTGTCACAGAAATTGATATACATATTTAAAATGAGCAAAATCGTAAGGATTATAAGAAATATACAATATATTTTATATTGAACATTACTGTATTACCCAATTTTATAAGACGAATACAATAGTAAAGATCTCTGTGACACTAAATTAGCCTGAAAAGTTGTTATCAATTCGTAATTGTTAGATAAAGTATGATAAAATAAAATCAATCAAAATGTTACTTAAATCGTTATACTGATTAGTTAAAGCTAGAAATCAAAAATAGAATAAATAGTTAATGACAAATGGATTTGATTAATGTGCATTTACGGATGACAAACTGGCCTACGTACGTATTCAGTGAGCATGTTGTAGGGCTTCAAACGTGGGTGCTTGCGATCGTTATCGGACCGGATTTCCCCGTAGGTCCAGCTGCCTTCCAGACGACGACTGGCCCACGCATCGTGGTAGTGCTCGCTGAACTTCTGCACCAGCGAGTTCAGGTCGTTATCCAGGTGCACGTTGTTGGTGTCGATGGGATTGGGCATATACTGCGGCTGGTCGGGGGCGCCCATCTGGCGGCCATAGTAGTCCTCGTCCGTGTTCTTGGACAGACTGTAGTCCGGGGGCAGGGCGCATCCGATGGCGATCAGGCAGGGCAGTGCTTTACCGAACAGTTCCGGGTCATAGTCCATATTGCTGAGCGAGTCAAAAATGTTCGAGAACAGCAGCATCGTCAGGCGCTTCTCCTCGTCCGATGAGGCTCCATAGGAGCCTTGGCCTTGAGTTGAGCCGTAATATTTGGCGCAGCGATCGAAGTGCAGGGTGAGAAGCTATGGGAGGTTAAGGAAAACTGGATTAGTTTGGGATTTAAGCTTGTATTCGTTTGTGTTGATGTATGTGCTATTAAGATTAATAATCATATTGTTATTGACTTCTCAGTTAAGATTAAATTTATTATAATGTTATACCCAACCAAAGCATATTAATAAATAAATTAACAACTTGTTAGAAATTGTTTTTAAAGTTTTTAAGTTAGGTTAAAAAATTTAAAAACAAGATTAAGTGGAACACAAATAAAAACAAATAGCAGTGCAATTTTTAATACATTAATTTATTATTCCAGTGAATGAAGAACTTATTAATGAATACTTGCGTAACAAAAACGATATTAAATGAATGAAACTCCAAACTCTTTTACTAAAATTATTAGTATAATTCATGAATGGTCATAATTAAAACTAAAAAAAATGTAAATACCTAGCTTAATAATAACCAAATAACTGATATAATAAATATTTGGTTAGTGTTATGCGTAAGTTAAAAAACATATTTATTAAAAAACACTTAAAACAAGAAAGCCTATGGTCGAAGGAAAAAAAGTTCAAATTTCGTTTATGCTTTTTCTTTATACATCGTCCGTAAGTGACTTTGACAATATACAAATAACAAAAAGAAAAATTAACAAAAATTAGCCTATCCCAAAAATTAAAATATATTTCGAAAACTGTAATGGATATTTTCAAAAACGTTCCCTCAGCCAAAATGAAATCTAATGGCAGTAAGCAAAATATTGAAATTAAATTATCTTTTATTTGGGACATTAAGTTTCTAATATTATCATATCGTTTCGCATTTAAACGCATTTAAAAATCATTAGAATCTGTATGTTAAGTCTTAACTCTCTAGCTCTTATAGTTCTCAATATCTCATACGGTCAGCCGGACATGACTAGATCGACTATTTTTGTGATCGGATTCAAGACTATTTATACTTTTAACCTGTTGCATACTGTTCGAAGAATACAAGTATATTGAATATACCCTTCAACGTGTGTAAAAAATGAAAATAATGAAACTAATAAAAAATGCTCACCCGGAGGGCCACGGTGGTGTACTCGGACAGCTTGGACACATCCACAGTCAACTTGCGCAGCAGCTTGAGCAGCATGGCAGGTTGCATTTGGGATGTGAGGGCCACCAGGAAGTCGGAGACGGCCTCGCGCTGCCCCTTGGTCAGCATACGGTTCTTGGACAGCCGGTAGACCGTGTGCAGAGTGGCGTCCAAGAGGCTCGCGTAGTTCTCGGCCTCGTTGTAGAACTTGGAGTGCTTGATGAGCAGCGGCAGGATGGAGTTGCCGATGTAGCGGTTCATGGCCAAAGCCATGTCGCTCTCGGATCCGTCGCTCTTGTCCAGAATGGTGGCGGTGCGCAGATCGGGCAGGAAGGCGTCCTCCAGCAGGCGGTAGAAGAGGTCCTGGGCCTCGATGCCATAGACGCGCTCCAGGAAGAGCACGATGCTCTGCTTGTTGTTGGGCAGCAGGCCCGACGGCATGTCCGACTTGGGCTTCTCCTCGCCTGGCGCCGTCTGCGAGAGGGTGAACTTCAGGCTGAGCACCCCCTGCAAATCCTCCAGTGGCACCAGAGATCTCAGAATAGCTCTAGCCCTCAGGGACTCGTTTTTGCCCTGCTCGATGACCGAGGCGTCCGGGGCACAGCGGCCCAGCAGGTCCACCAGGGTGCAGTAGAAGTTTAGGATGGCGGCTCCGGTGTCGATATAGTCCTCGTCCTCCTCACCCTCCGGAAGCGGGTGTGTGAAGTTCAGTCCGGCAATGGTGCCCTCGGCCTCGTCCTGCATCTTGCAGCGGTCCGAGATGCGCTCCGACATGCGATTGGCCTCGACGATTGCGCGGAACAGACCTTCTCCTTCTCCTCTTAGAGCCGGTCCTAAGCATTCCGGACGACGGATAAGAAGTCGAATGACAAGGTTCGCATTCTCTTCGACGCTCTCGCCGTTGACCCAAACGCAATAGCGCAGGAAGTCCAGGTAGCGCTCCCCCTCCACGGGATCCCAACCCAGATCCGGATAGCCCTTCTCCACGAGCTCCGAGTTGCTCTGCAGCCCGCACCTAGACAGGTAGACGGCAATCTTCTCCAAATAGTGTTCCCTCAGGGCCAGAGCCAATTCTGTGTTCTCCATCAGACTCGAGTATGCCACATCCAGGGGCGTGGATCCTCGCAGGCTGGGCCGTGCCAGCAGGATGTTGGCGTTGTCCAGCAGGAAGTCGAAGTGATCGAACATGGCCTTCTGGTTTTGCCGGCCAGTGCGGCAGAAGTAGCAAAGGAATCGGCAGCAGGCCACCACCATCTCGTGCGAGGTGTCCTTCTCCTTGGACGGAGCTCCTTCGGCGACCTCCGTTTGCGTGGGCGCATCGCTCTGGGCCTGCGCCCGCCGTCCCAGGGTGTTCATCATCACGGCCATCACGTTCTCGTGGACACGCAGGATGCGTATAAGGTCTGGGTGCTGGAAGAAGGTGGCGTTGTTCACCAGCTTCCACAGGCGCTTGCGCATTAGCTCCTCCTCCTCCTGACTCATCTGGACGGGCAGCAGGGCACGTATCTGGCTGAGGCCCACCCACATCTCGGCCACGTCATCGCGGGCCCGGGTGTTGATCACGTAGGTCTTTTCCAAGGCGCGGACCAGTTCGCCCACCGTATCGTACTGACGTAACAGCAGGCTGAACATCTCTCGCACCAGCTTGGGATTCTCGATCTGTGATTCCTCGGCCCAGCTGACGATTGTCTTGATCAGGACCTTTCGGAACACCTCCTCGGGCGTCTTCTTCTCCGGCTCCTCCACCTCTTTGGGCCCCTCCTCCAGCTCCTTGACGGTGTTGATGAAGTTGTAGATCTTTGTGATGGGTCCCGTCTTGATCTCCTCGATCGCTGCGCCCTCGACGCCATCCGGCTCCTGGAGAGCGTTGAGCGACACCTTCTGCATGAGGCAGTCGTGGAAGTCGCCCAGGCGTCCGCGCAACTCAAGGCCACAGGTGCAGTTGTCCTGGTCATCGGCCTCGAGGTTTTTGAAGCAGAGAATCTGGTTCATCTGCTCTCGCGGCGGACAGCGGAACTCTTTAGTCTTTTTGGCCGCAACAGCACTGGGCAAATCGGACTGCTTGATCTCGATATAACGTCGCAACTGATCGGTCTGCAAATCGCCCACGAAGTCGTGCGAGAACGCGATGATGCTCTCCACTCGGTGGCGCAGCTGGGTGTCGTACAGGTGGTGCAGCAGGTAGCACATCTGCAGCTTGGCGCCCTCGGCCATCTTCATGGTCAGCAAGCCCTTGCGGTGCTCGTCCTTGCCCTCTGTGGGCGAATTAGAATTTTTGGATTAGAAGGGCTTCGGTTTCAGGGGTTGGGCCGTAGAATATGGTCAACAAAGTAATCTACATTAATATTTTTCCAAAAGTAGGTACTTTACATTTAAAATGTAACGGGTATAATAAATATCTGCACATTAAATTCAAAGATTCAAAGTACATATTTAAATTAAGTACAAAAACGTATTATTTAATACAAATCATATTAAACTGCTTGATTTTAATTGACAATATTTGATATCACTAAATAAATGTTTTAAATATTTAAAATAACATTGATTGGTAAATAAAATATTTTCATATTTAAAGATAATTAAGACCGTAATGAATGAAAAACAAAGCGAAAAATATTCAGTTTTAATATTTGGTTAATTTAAAGAATTTTAACCTTGATTTAATGGCAGGAAATATTTTAAGTAAATATGAATACCACCATATCAAATATTTTCAGACTTGATCCAAATATTTATACCCGTTACTCGTAGAGTAAAAGGGTATACTAGATTCGTCGGAAAGTATGTAACAGGCAGAAGGAAGCGTTTCCGACCCCATAAAGTATATATATTCTTGATCAGGATCACTAGCCGAGTCGATCTAGCCATGTCCGTCTGTCTGTCTGTCCGGATGAACGCTGAGATCTCGGAAACTATGAGAGCTAGGCTATTGAGATTTGGCGTGCAGATTCCTGAGCTTCTTACGCAGCGCAAGTTTGTTTCAGTAGACTGCCACGCCCACTCTAACGCCCACAAACCGCCCAAAACTGTGGCGCTTACAGTTTTGATGCTAGATAGAAAATTTTAACTGAAATGTATTAGTCTTGTCAATACCTGCCGATTGACCCAAAAAAAATTTTGCTACGCCCACTCTAACGCCCACAAACCTCCCAAGAAAAAAAGCTATGACGTCAGAGCCAGACAATGCGAAATGTTTTTACGCGTGTATGTGTGTGTATGTAAATAGTTGCCGGCCGAACTTAGCGGCAAAGAAAAAAGCACTGCCGGCGCTCAGAGAGAGCAAAGTGCGCGGCTAACTTATTCTATTGAATAATGTATTTTTCACGCCTACCCTAACGCCCACAACGCTTAAATCAGTCTTCCGTCGGTAGGTGGCGCATTTAAATCTCGCTTTGCTGCTTGCATATCTCCATTTCCTTTTGGTCCCTTAAGCTGAGTAACGGGTATCTGATAGTCGAGGTACTCGACTATAGCGTTCTCCCTTGTTTCAAATTAAATCAAGCAGTTTTATAAAATTTGTATCAAAAGTAATATGTAATACGAAACTTCAAGTTCAACATCCAGATTAATTTTTGTTTAACTGTACTCGAAGACATCTAATAAACTTAAGTCATTTAACATAGAAATAAAAATGGATCTTGCAATCTATTGATCTCCAAAATATAGCTTCCAAAAAAAATAGGCAAAGCTTAATCATATCTTGATGAAGTACTTGATTAAAAACAATCTTGTTGACTATACTTTATCGACCAACCAAAACATAAGGCCATCCATTACTCACCCCTCTCGAAAGCTGGATCCCAGGTCTCCGGGTCGATCATGACTAACAGCCGCTGCACATCCTCGTCGGTCAGGACGCCGACCAAGAGCAGGCGGTCTGTGAGCTTGATTAGAGGGCTACAAGGCAAACAGGGATGGGGCTATCACTATAGGACTATCTATGGATCTGGCAGAGGGCGATGGATACTCACAGGAAGAGGTTCTCGTTGGTCCAACCGATGGGATCGCGGTTGTGGACCTGATTGATCTCGACGGCATCCTTCAGCGCCTCCATTACAAACTGCCTGACTACTTCTAGGGGGAACTTCGGGGAGTACAATTGGTCGATGTCGGGGATCGGTTCGCTGGAAACACTTGGCATACTAGATGTTGCAATCACAGGGGGTCTGGACGGGTGTAGTTGTTGTTGTTGTGTCGGTGCAGGAGGTTCGATGGATCGATGGATCAGGTGTAGTGTTGGATCAGATGCAGGACCGGGAGATTCGAAATAGAATGAGGTGTGAACAAACGAATAATCGAACGGATAGTCAGAATGCCAATGTCCCCAGCCCGCGCAGTGATTGGGGAAACCTGTGCATTGTGGGTAGAGCGAAAAGCCAGCCAAAGGGGTCAACTCACGTGATCTCCGTCATCCGCAGCTGCGGACGCACTGACTCCGTGACCAGGGAACGCAGCGAGTGCTGCATCTCCTCGTCAGCGTACAGCTCCTTCAGCTCGGCTCCCAGCGGAGTGATGTACTCGTTCTTGCACACCTCCATTGTGGTGGCGTGTGACTCCAGATGCAGGGCGATTAGAAGGTCGTAGAAGCCCTGACGCAGTGGTCCACTCATGTACTCCGACCGGATGGCGTAGAGCAGCTGCTTCTGGTCCACATGCTGACAGAGGGCATGCGCAGCCCTGTAATTGGATTGGTAACAAAGAGCCGCGTAAAGGGTTAGACTGTGGGCATGGAAGGACAACAGTTTGTCCATCTCGATGAGCTCCAGTATATCGATGCAGCGATCCTCCTCTGGGATGTGCAGGGCCAGCATGGACACGGGATCCTCGCACAGCATGGACCAACCCCTCACATCGGACAGTTTCAGGGCGTGGACCTGGAGCGAGGTGTTCGGAACCCTGGCCCACTGATGGGGACGCAGGCACTGGACCTTTAGACGTGGCGGCGACTGCGGATTGATGTGCTTGTCACTGGTGGGCAGGACCGCCGCGGAGAGGGGCAGAGTGGTGGGGGTGCGGCCCAGCTCGATCTGCAGGATCTCCTTGCTGGTGGCCTCCACGAAAATGGCTGGGAAGAGTTTGGTGTCCGGCTCCATCATCCAGCGGTGCGAGGTGTCCTTGCCCTCGCAAGTGAAGCGGATGATGCCGGTGGCCGTGTCCACGAAGCAGCCCACGAACATGCCCTGCGAGGCTCCCTTGCCGGAGGCGTCCTGGGTCACCTCGTTGAAGAGCTCGTCCGCCCGCACCACATAGCAACTCTGGCGGTCGATTCGCTCGATGGCCATCTCGTAGTCGTCCTCGATGTAGACCGATCCACGGCGCACCTTGTTCTTGTTGAACTCACGACTGTGCAGGTGGTACTGTGTGGTCACCCAGCCGACGTACACGTGGGTGGGGTCCTGGCCAGGGAAGATTCTCACTCCGTAGAAGTACTCGTTGATCAACTTCAGGCACTCGGCGTCGAACATCTCGTCGCCGGAAGTTTCCACTGGCTGCTGACCCAGATTGGAGGAACTCAACTGCTTGGGTCCCTGGGCCACGGGGCTGGGCGGGATTTCGGCCTGGATAGGATAAGGATAGGATAAACATAAAGCGATCAAGGGTTTTCTGACGACTAAGAACTAAAACCTACATTATTCAGCCTCAGCGTGGGAGCTCGCGTGGTCATCTGCTGGTTGACCACGTTTCGGCCATGGGCCACCGTATTGCGGCGCTCCAGGGAAGTGTCCTGCGTGCGTGCGCCCATCTTCTCGCGACTCTGGTCACGCGACTTCTTCGAGAAGAACTTGAAGGGACTGCGGCCACGCTTCTTCTTGTCGTCCAGCTCCTCGCCCAGTCCGTTCATGTCCAGCACGGAACTGGATCGCTGCATTTCGTCCAGGGCGGCCGACATGTCAGACTCGAAGGTGATGTTGCGGGTAAGGGATCCCTTTCGCGGCGGACGATGCGGCCCCCGCATCATGTGATCCGCCTCAGCATCCGCGTGCTCATCGAAATTCCGGGTCAGACCCTTGATGTCGTTCATGTTGAAGCCGCCCTTGAGCATGTGGTCCATGTGGGCAGCCTGGGTCTGCACCTGCATCTGGGCAGCGGCCTCCGCCTCGCGCATCAGCCGGTACTGCCGGTTCTTGATCTCGTCCCAGCGGCGCGCCTTCTCCTGCTCGCCGATGAACTCGCCCATGCAGGTGACGGGCAGGGATAGCCGCAGGAACTCCCAGTTGGCCTTCTCCATCGTCTCGAAGGTGTTGTGCGAGATCTTCAGGTGCGGCGGGGTGTCGGCGCCACCGGGGATTCGAGTGACGTCGATGCGGCAGTCGGGCATCTCCTCGGTGTTCTCGAAAATGGGCTGGTCCTTGGTGTACCAGTGGGTCACCGGACGACGCATGTTCCTGCAGGGCAGCAAGGTAATTAAGTGAGGGAATTTAATAAAATTATCTCCATATATATTGTACTCACACGCAGAAGGGCTCGTAGCCCTCTTGCAGGCCACAGGTGGTGAAGAACTTGAGCGAGTCCACGTCCTGGCCGTAGATGAGGCGCGCCTTCTGGCCCACTCCCAGGGTGCAGGCGGGCACGAAGCCCACCCCCTCGGCGGTGACGTCGGCAAAGGTCGTCTCCCCGCCCAGGGCGTCCATCAGGAGTTCTCCGTTCAGCGAGAAGCCTGCACAACGATTGATTACAGTTAATGGGGTCGGGGCTTGGGGTGTCCGGGCGGTTGCTAATGATGAGTATATTGAAACCAAGAACCAAGCAGCTCTCAATGAATTCCGAACGGGCCTGGGCCTTAAAACCGTATCCGTATCCGATTTGTTTCGTTCGTCCGGAATCCATTAGGCAATTGAAATTCCTCTAGGAAATGCGTGCGTATTAATTGGCATTTGAGTTCGCCTTGCAGCATACTTGCATTATATTGTTATTATGTCTGGACTATTGTAGTGTTTAACTGATTGGGTTTCGTTTTAGTTGGCAAAGCTAGGATTATAAAGTCAAGCAAGCTATTAAGTACTTTGTGTTAGCTCTCATGCTAAGTATTGTACATTGGGTTTAATTGATATTGGATAAGTACGTGTCGTTAGTAATTACAGGCAGTTACGAGAGAGTAAAAAGCTTGGGGATGAGCTGATGTGTCACCTGCTCCTCAGGCACCCAGGTCGCTAATCAGGCGCCACGCTCCTTGTTAGGCGTTCGGGGTGTTCGTGTTCAAAGTAACAATAGTTGGACATTAGAGCTTGGGAGTTGGATAATGTGGATCGAAAGTGAGAGTCTACTAGAAGCTGGCATTGATGGACTTATGCTTTGGTCGGACGATTCTATGAGTGGGCTCGGTCCGAAGTCCGTCGGGTCTGGAATGGCTGAACTTCTGGTTTCGGTTGCTGAATTATCAGGCCGGATTGCACAGTTTAAATTCAAGAACGGTTATTACAGTTGGAACTGACAAAAAAGTACTTTAAATATTTCTGACCTTCAAATAGTATTCAATATATTTATTAAAATTAATAATCAATTCTGTGATTCAAAAGAGAACTGAAAATACATTTAAATTGATTGATAAACTTTAATTTCAATTTTGGATCAAGAAAAAAGGTTCTGATTTACAAAATATTCCTTGATTTTAAAATGTTATCAGTTAGAAAACGATTTATCAATTCCAAAACCGTAAGAAAGTGAACTATGAACGGGTCTGCATTTATTACTGGGGTTCGCTTTGCAGGGTATCTATAAAAAGGTGAATGCGTGGGTACCACATGGCCTTCGCATCGCCGGACCTGCGGCACTCGGTTCTCCGGTGGCTCTGGTTCACATTTAGTAGATATCAAAAGCACGGAGGTGTTGACATTCCTTGAGGGGGTGCTTATAGGAATTCACATTACAACAAGGAGGCGAGCAATTCTTACTAATTGTGTGGTCGGCCAGGTCTAGAAAGACGCCGACTATGTCCCCGGGTCCGCACTGTTTACCGAAGGATTCACTGACGCCACCGTAGACTTTCTCTTCCTAAAAAGTTGAATTGCAAGTGACAAGATTTAGTCGCGTTTCGATCGATCAGTATCAGTATCAGAATCAGAATCGCCCTATACGAATGTTCTGTGACTCTTTACTCTGTTGGTTGCTTGTTAATGATCGTA
The DNA here is from genome assembly GCF_014743375.2 of Drosophila subpulchrella. Taxonomy (NCBI): domain Eukaryota; kingdom Metazoa; phylum Arthropoda; class Insecta; order Diptera; family Drosophilidae; genus Drosophila; species Drosophila subpulchrella. Next base: position 2,220,198 of record NC_050611.1, on the reverse strand, counting down.
TATGAGAGAGTGTCGCTAAATTAACAAATCAAAAGAGAACGAAATCTTTGATTAAGTTGAAAAGTTGAGTTAAACAAAATGCGTTCGATCAAAATAAATAAAATCAACGTTGATGCACGCTGCTAGGGCGTCTATGTCCTTACTGATGGTTAGCTCCTTGACATCGATGAAACAACCAATGACATCGCCAGCCTCATACCGCACTCCGAAGTGCTCGATGGATCCGGCGTGCATTTTGGTCACCTATAATCACGGGGTTGTGGGTTTGTTTGAGTCGGTCTTGCATTAAGGCGTTACCACAGTCCCTCTTCCCTCGTCCCTCCCTAGCCACTACACCGAATGGATGGCCCTCGGCATGGACCCCCTGCCCTCCATATACTCACATTGTGTCCGTCGAAGGCCCAGCTGGTGTCCTCGCTGCCCAGCATCGCTCCCGGATAGCAATCGGCCCGTGCCCAGCCCACTCGCATGGGTCCGGAGGTGAGGACCTCGAACTCGAAGTACCACTTGCCCGAAGTCACGGCGTAGTTGCGCTCCACCCTGTACGTCCGGAATCCGGCGAACTTGAGGCGCTGCGCCTCGGCCAGGAGTGCCTCGGTTCCCTCGCCCGTGGGTGGATCCAGAACGTATCCGTAGACCAGGAGGGTTCGCACCGTCTCCGAGGCCGTGTCCCTGTTGGCCTTCTTGATGGCCTCGTCAACCTTGGCATAGGGCACTAAGTGCGGGCTTCGGTGGTTCTCGCTGTCCTCGTTCAGGCCATAGGTCCATCCCTGCTGGATGCGCTCCCGAGCCCACAGGTTGTGCGTGTTTTCGGCCAACTGGTCCACCAGCTCCTCCAACTTAGGCGTGAGCGTCACGGCGCTCAGATCGAGAGGCGCCGGCTTGTATCCATTGCCCTGCATGAAGATCTCGTTGGGCAGGCGCACCGGGCGGATGCGGGCTGGTGGTTTGTCCATGGTTATGTAGTAGCCCAGCGAAATGATTGTCCTACAGAAGGGATAAGGTGAGTAAAAGATCCTTTACTTGATAGATGATCCACTTACTTGAGCGTTTGTACAGCCAGTTGATTGTCGTATCGCTTTTCCGCTGCCGGTAACTTCTCGAAATGGGTGAGGCAGGGATGGATGCGGTGGTAGTCATCGCGGTGCTCGCCCCACGACCAGCCCGCCTCAATCTTGTTTAGAGCCCACATCTCGTGAATATTCTCCGCCAGTTTCTCCTTGATTTGGTCCACAGAACTGGGCAGTGAGACACCCGTCGTATCAACGGGCTTTGGAACAAAAGCATTGTCGTCCTCGATAAGCCATGGTCCGGCCAACACGTTCTTGCTGAGATTACCGAAGTAGAAGCAGGGATCCAGACTGAGGATCTGCTGCGGCATGAGGCACTGCACCAGGGCAGAAAAGCCCATGGGCGGGGCAAACTTCAAACGACCATGATCTCCTCCGAAAAGGAAGCGACAGCTTAGTTTCGAGGAGCAGCTCATCACGGGGAAAAACATTCCGTCCAGGTTAAAGTCGCGGAAGCTACCCCGCACCTTCACTCCGTTAAAGGTGAACGTGATGATGGGCACTGAGAGATCGATGGCCACTCCAATGACATCGCCCTTGCGGATGAAGGGCTCCTCGGGCAGCGCATCCAAGACTGCGGTCCTGCGACCTCCGGTCCATAAATAGGCGCCATCAAATCCGAAGGAGTACAGGTCATCGCCCACTCCGTTGCCACCCCACTTCTTTCCGCCACCCGGATAAGGAACATAGCCGGAGGTGTTGGCCCAGCCGATGCGCAGGTGGGGCATCATGTGCGTCGTCTGTTCGATGTGGTCCATGGTCACCTCAAAGTACCACTTCTGGTACATGGAAGAGCCGTCCACGCGGCCCACAAAGATGTTCGGTCGGATGCTGGCCACATGGTCCACCAGGAGCGTCTGCAGTAGCAGATTCTTGCCCGGCAGCAGGAAGTCGCAGATGTTATTCTGCGAAGAACGCACCGCCACTCCGTTACCCACGCACAGGGAACAGAGAACGTCCAGGACTTTGGGGTCCCGGCCGTGCTTCTCCAGCAGCGAGATGATCACCTTGATGTGCTCATCCCGCATCATGTTCAGGGCCTCGGGCGAATCGATGAGCACGCAGTGTAGTACGTCCAACATGCCGGAACCCTCGCTGGAGGCCTGGGATCCCAGACGCGAGAACAGCCAGTTTAGGCGGTTGCTGTTCGCGAACTGGGCGCAATTCGTGTGGTTGCCCTTAATGATGGCGGCCAGCAGTTGGTACAGATAGGTTGAGATGAGGTCCCAGCTCTGGCCGGTCTCGTCGCCGGCCAGGAAGCTGGCGAGGAAGCCCTGCGAGGTGATTATGTTGATCTTGTCGATGGCCTCCAGGATCAGGTTGAGCACGCCCTCCTCCTGGAATAGATCCTGTCGGTTGCGCAGGGCACGGAAGCGGTTCTGTTTCTCCTCGTGTTCTGGGGGTTACAACAGGACTTTAGTGGTTCAGATAATGATATACTCCACATAGCCTTACCCATATCATCTTCGGGTTGCGAGAAGTAGTTAATCAAATCCTCCAGGCACATGACCATCTCGTTGAGGTTGACCTTCTGGAAGAAAATGGAGTGTCGGCGATTGGACTGTAGGGTTTCCAAGGCCCTAAAACACAATTGGGATTAGATAAGATCTTAGAGGAGAAGCTAAGAGGAGACCTACGTGATAAATTGGGTGAAGAGGCTGCTGCACTTGCGGATGACACGCGCCGTCTTGGACTCCTCCTCCTGGGAGCGCGAGAAGTCGAGGCAATCGTCCATCTTGCCCTCCTCGTGCAGGATGGCCTGCTTCTCCTCCACCTTGCCCACGCCCTTCTTCTTCGTCTCGTAGCTCTTGTAGCTGAGCCACAAGCTCGTCTCGCAGTGCTGGACGATGACGGTGGTGTCGCCGTACTTGATGATCGGCGAGCCGATCACTTCCAGGTCCTTGTCCTCCAGCACCTTCTTCTCGTCGTCCTTTTCCTGCCGCAGGCAGAAAGTCGTCGTGGCAATCGAAGCCTCCTCCTTCTTCACCAGAATCAGCTCGTTGCTGTCGTTGACGCCCAAGTAGCGTCCGGTGGTAATGTGCCGGATGCGCATTGGATGGTACCAGTTGATGAAGCCACCGGTCCACTTGGTGCGTGCGAGTTCCAGGCGCCACAGGGATCTCGCCTGGGCCATGACCACGCCGCCCTCGTAAATAACAATACTGCAAGGGAGGATTGACATGGGATTTAGGCAACGTTAGGTGGGGATTTCAAGGGGATGCACTCACTTTTGACCCGCCTCACGACCCCAGGTGCTGGGTATGGTCAGGCACTCGTCGCCGCCGTGGAAGAAGCGCAGCACATCGCCGCCAAAGACGTAGCCCACGTACTTCATCCTGGAAATGCCCGTGCCGTAGGGCTGCACGGACCAGTGGGTCACATGGAAGCTGGCGTTCACAATCGACTGCTCGTTCTCCTTGGTGGTGTGCAGATACCTCTCGGTGGCCACCGAGACCAGGATCAGGTCGTCTCCGACGCGCACCTTCTCGCCCTCGGAACGCTGTTTGCTCGCCGGATGAACTGTCCACCAACAAGCCTCTCCCTGGCTGTGCTCCTGCAGACCCACGTCGAAGGACAGCTTGTCGTTCGACGAGGATGTCGACAGACATGCCAAGTACTGAAATAATTAAGATTCATTAGATTTTAACTTGGCGAGCAAGTTAAAGCGAACACTCACCATATCACTGTTGTGATGTCGGAGCAAAATGGCATTGCCGTAGAGCAATGTCCTATGTCCCGATCCGGTGCCTTTGCCCTAGGAATTATCGGGAAACCATTAGAAACTGTTAGCTGTGTCTGCAGACAGCTAACTAAAGGGGTTGGTGAGACTACAATCTACTAACTACTGCATAACAGTGGGAAAAGTTACGTATTTACGGAGTTAGGATGCAAAATGTTTGTGGTTTCTGGTGGTTAGATCTATAGAGTACAGCCAAACAGAGAAGAAACTTGGGAAGATGTATATGGAAATATTACCATTTCTAAATTAATATCATTATTATTTGGAAAACCAAGTGTTAGCGCATGTCTTTTGAAAGATGAGAAATGGAAATCAAACTTTATATATATTTATATAAAACAGTTTAAAAAATATTTTGATACTGGTATGATATCATTGAAAATTTAAAAGTATTTTATTCAGCTATGATTTCTTCTCTGTACAGGAAAGGGATACGGAATCCCCTTGACCCTAGACCACGTGCATTCGATTTTAATCACTGCTGAGTTAAGAGCTTTAATAACCACGCTTTAGGCCTGGCTTTACGCCATTCGAATCCCTGTTTGGGGAAGTTACTGAGCTAAAAGCTCTGTTTTAGGGAGTTACTCCCGCGGACATGTGATAAAGAAAGCGATAGCAGAGCGAGAAAGAACAAGCGCTACTTTACACAGACAGAGTGAGACAGATAGAGAGTACAAAAGAAAGAAGAGAAGCGCGATACGAGTAAAGAAGAAGAATTGAACTTTATACTTACAAGTCGACTATCCTGTTTTGTGGGTATTTAGAACAATTTTGAAAAATAACGAAAAATTGAAAGGTTACAAATGTGTAGAAGAGAAGAGATACGGGAAGAGCAGAAACAGAGAGCATGCAGAGACCTAAGTAGCTGGGGGAATAATATAATATCATCGTAATGCTCATGGGACATCGAAGCGACATGGATCACAACATAAAAGGGGCGGACAGATTACTGAACGGTATGAATGCTCGGGATTCCCTTGGTTCGAAATGAGAGAGACATATATCCGTGTGGCCGGATTCGAATGGCTATACTTACAGTCTCGGATCCGGCCGCCGTCACCAACTCCTGCAAAGCTCGCACCGACAGCGCCTGCTCGATGACGAACACACACTGCGACAGATCCGGCGGTACGTTCTTGTCGGCAATGTTCTCAAGGAAACAGTGCCGGTTACCAAATCCTTCGGCGGCCAAGCAGACACGCTCCCCCGTCGCCGTGCAGGAGAGCGTGACCATGTCCTCCTACAATGGCACACGGAATAGAATGGCATTAGATGGGGTCAATAAGTATATTGATTAAGATGTTTTTTAATTTATCTGGTAAAAATGTAATTACTTTTTTAAGTAACTTTTATATTGATCCTGTGGGTCTGATAAATATCTTTAAGTTTGTATATTAGTTAGAAAAGAAAGAAAGCTGTACGCAAACAAATATTCTTTGGTATTCTTCATTTAGACAAAGGTATTTTAAAAGAATTCTAAAGCCCTATTTTCTTATCCCTGTTTATATAATTTATATTTGAAAAGAATATGTGTTCTCTTTCGATTATTCCTTCCAAGCTTAATATCCGTTATATAACGATTTTAGTAAGAATATTTGTATACTTTGGATTTAAAAAACTATTAGGTTCCTTAGAAACCATTAGACTCTTAGAATTACTTGATGTCGATATTTGAAGATTTAGTGTTTCTCCCATATCGCGATAACTTCTAAACCATATATTGGAATATTTTTATACCCGTTACTCTAAGAGTAGAGTGCCACGCCCAAAGCGGTGGCTTCTACATTTTAATTTCTATAATAATGCTAGAATTGCTCTCGTCAATACCTATCAATTGTCTCAAAAAAATATTGTCCACTCTACGCCTACCAACTTAAAAAAATCGTCCGTATTAAGTTATTTCGGAAACTATAATCGCTAGGAAGTTGGGATTAAGCATGTAGATTCTAGAGATTCTTGCCCATACCGTCCAAAACTGTGGCGTCCACATTTTCACAGATTTAAGTTTGAGGCACTCGACTATAGTTCTCTTGTTTTCATTAACAAATAGAATGTTTGACGTCGGGGTATTGTTTGGAAATATCTCAAGATCGAGATCCATTTTTTGTCCTTATGCTTAAATTATGCACTATATGGCGATAAACTTGTAAAACTTTATCAACCTTAGTTTTGAAATGCAAGTTGAGTTGACAGCTCTAAAGTTAAACAGATCGTTTGGCAAAAACTCGAGACCGATATCCAGAAAATATAATATAGCCCTTTGATCGTTTATCTTATTTCTTCTTGTGCAACGAGCTTAGCAGTGAGTTAAGGAATTGGAGAAGAGTTTGGGCAACAATTAAGTCGTTAAGAGGCCCAAAGTTGTGCTGCAATTTTAATGAGACTTTGGCAACAATTCCGACCGGCAAGCCACCGCAATACCAATTGGCATTTGCCGACACATTCGACTCCCCAGACCCATCTGCATCCTTGTGGCCCGGGAGCATCAAGCAGGGCGATGCACACGCAAATTGAGGGAATTGTTACAAGGCACTAAATGTGCAAATGAACGGCCGGTGGGTGGTGGGTGGTGTGTGGCGGTCGGGTGTCCACACCCATTTCCCCTGTCCCCTCGGCCAGGGCGATGTGATTTTGGGCCGGTGATGTTGTGTGTAGTCCAAGTTAAATGAACGGTAATGGATTTCGAATCGAGCAATTTGCATAATTTAAATGCGAATGAAGTGCCGAGTCCTGACGCAGCAGCATCATTGTCTCTGGACCCATCTATTTTAAATTTAAGCCCGACCGCATTCCGGTTTTTGGCATCCGAAAACTGCACTGCTCAATGACTCGATTTGCATTTGACTTCATTTCGATAAATGTTTTTGCAAACTTGCACTTTTCGGTTCACCCGCTTGTCAACTGTAAAGTTTCCAGGAGTTTTCCAGGAGTGGGGGCAAATAAGCGTAATTTGACATCAGTTCAAGGGCGGCAAAGGGACTTCCCCGGGGACCTGGAGTCCTGTGTCTCTGCCGGGTCTTCTATATTTATTGAATTTCTGCTGTGGTGAGTGGGAAAAAGGGCCTGCGGGCTCACAAAGTGATACAGGCGGCCACGGATGCCCGTGTGGGTGCGATGGGTAAACTCAACTTTTGCCCTCAAACGTATTTATTTATTGCGGCAAGGTGTCGTTGCCGCTGACCTCGCTGACCCCCAGTGCGGGTGGAGCCCTTGGGCCAGGAGGTGTGGCACGTGGGCGTGAGGAAAAGGAAGCAACACTATTTACTTATACCCCATAATGGCTGTCATTTGGCGCACCAGCTGTGGGCATTGATATATGGCGGCATTTGTCAGCTGACGATGTGTTCATCGAGGAATGCCCCCTCCTCCCACCAAACCAGCCGGCTATGTAAAGTGGAATCAGACGAAAAGCTAAAGCCCCTGGTGGCCGTGATTGAATTTGTGACTCGAGCTTTGTATTTATTGTATGCCATAAACAAAAGTTAGGGGCGCCTATAAATATGCATTACATATACAGGGGAAACGGAGCAGGACATCTTTTATGGATTGCCGGATATTTTATGACACCAATTGTGAAAAATCCCCATGGATTTTATTGAGTGGACGTAATTGATTTTAGATGATCTGGCGTTGTCAGTGGATGCAGGGCACACTCATATTTCAAATAGCTCTGTTCTCTTAAAATTGCCAACAAATTTAATTCGCTCTAGAATTCATTTATACCTATATTCTCTTTAGTTCAATCTCAAAAGTTTCCCATTGAACTCGTAAAGTAGTTCAAAATCGAATAGAACAACGGAATTAAGCTATGCATCTGATTTGAAAATGTTCTTAAAAATATAACAACATTTTAAGTTAAAAATCTTTTCAATATGCTGATTCAAGCTGAATTTGCGGTATTTATATTCTTTATCTCTACAACTAAACTACTAGTCCAGTCAGTGATCTATACCTATCAAAAAGTTGTTAAGTAAACTCAATTTAACTTTTCTATTCTCACCATTTGGTTCTGGTATTGAAAACATTGAACTCAAACTGTAATTACACCGGTTTTAAGAACGAATGTTCTCAATTCAAGAACGATGTACTTAAAACATTCATCCTGTGTGGCAAGTTCTTATATTCGATCCACAAATAGAGTATATAATATTATTTTTCAAGAATGTGCTTATAGTATTTCAATATATTTATAAAACGGGTATTTTTTTCCAATTAGGGATATGAAAATGGAAAAAATTAAGGTATAGTTTGAAACTATTTATGCTTGATTTTTCCTGATTTCATCAGGGCACTTTTTCAAATGTGACAGTTATGATGCCCCTGTACTTACCGTTCTCAGGAATGAAACATCATCCTGCTCGGAGCCTCCCTCCGCCTCAGCCATTTCGTTTGGTTAGCGCAACGACCGCAGCGCCTCCAAATCGGAATTTATATCGCAGCAGTGCTTGGATTTCAATTGTTCTGGGATTTCCCTCGGTCACCCGAATCGGTTTATTTCCTTCGAAAGATTGGGAATGTGTTTACGGTTAGCATTGGCTTGTTTACACTTGTCGCGGGTGGGAAAGATTCTCGGCGAGGGTTTCTTAATGGGCGGACAGAAATCGAGTGGCACGAACTTTTTGTTTATATTTTGGGAATCCCCCTTCCGCTCGCTCTTAACCAACACGAACACAGGCACCCACACACGGACCAACGGAGAGTGGAGAAAGCGCTTTCTCTCTCCTCTCTCGTTCGGCTTTTTGTTTTGCTCTCGCTGTGCGAACAGCTGATTCACTCGGCTCTGCGGTTATTTTCGCCTTTGCTTTGCTCTCCGCATTTCGTGTGTCACTTGCCAAATTCGCCGCGACTTTTCGCTTGTTTTTTACACTTGTAATTATTTAGGAATTTGTGTAGACATGTGGTATATATACATATTACTATCGGGCAAGAGGCCAAATAAATGAAGCGAATTGTCGAACTATATAAGAATCCTTATCAAAGGGTTCAAAGTAATGTTACATGCAGTGCTGCCATTAAAAAAGGACAGACGTGAAATATAATCGAATCAAAGAACAACTTATTTTTAAAAAAGTACTGAAAGCTTATAAAGGGACACGTATCTCAAAATCTAAACTTCGACTGAATTTTTCTGGCTATATCTTTAAAAAAAAAAGAAGATCTGTCCTGAAAAGCCTAGAAATGGCAGCTCTGGTCACATAATCATTTAAGGGCACTCACTTACTATTTGGCATTATTAGGTCTCTCAATTAGTAAATCCATTTTCTAAAATAATAAGTTAATTAACAGGTCTAATAAATTATATCGGTCTAGACTCCCATAACTAAGAAAATCTTCTACAATTATTAAGATTTCATATTCTGTAAAAGCTTCAAACTTGAATTTATAATCTTTTCGCTGGAAAACCTTTTTAAAAGATGTTTTACAAAAGAATGGATATTAAGATTTCAAAGAATGTAATTACGTTTAAAATATGAGCTAAATTGCCTAAACTAAAACTGTCTAACATCTTGTAAACAACACAAAAAAATTCAAACCAAAACGTTAAATGAGTAATTATTTTCTTTTGAAAAGTTATTCCTTAATTAGACTTCCTTAAAAAGAACTAGAATTTTTGGTTTGAAATTTTAATATTTAACATGTGTTCTTAACATAATATATTCAAAAGTTTGTTCAGAAATCCGAAAAATATTGTTCAAGCTTTGTAAACGTATATTTAGAAGATGGTAATTAGAGGATAGTTCAAAAAATCGCCAGATTGCAATTAGGTTAGTATGATCTCAATGAAGGAAACCTTACGGTTCAATACGTATGCGAACAAATTAAGATCGGCAACATTGTGAATCAAAAACTGTGCCGTGTGAAACACATATTTATCGTTTTCACCGGCAATCAAAATAATTAAGTGTTTCGGATTCGGCTAATCAAATCTATTCCTAATTTCCGCCTCTTGGCGTGGGATTTTCATTGGGTGTCTAGTATGTTTCTGGGCAAGTGCCAACGTTACTTTGTCGACATGGCGTGCTCGACAAACTGGCAAACACACGCTATATATTTAGTGGTCGCACTTATATTTAGTCGGTGTATTTGTGGATTTATGTGCAACATGTTGCCATTCGTATATAGAGATTTCCCGAGAGTCCCGACGACGACTTCTAATTAATTGCTCGCTGGTGCGTGGGATGCGTTTATCCTTGGGCAAGGACTTTTCCCATTTTTCACTGATTTCACTGGCGGCGGTCTGTCTGCGAGGCGAGAGATTCGGGATATGGATAGGCGGCCATCGGTAATCCAAGGGTCCGATGGCACGCAATGCCGACCTCCGCCCTCGCCATTTTGTTGAACCGGCAGCACCCGCACAAAAACGCACATATCTTTGGGATTGCTGTGGGTATATGTAGTACACCCGGCACACCACGGGGGATTGTTCATTAGAAAGGTGTTTTTCTTTTTGTCGAACTGAACTGAACCGAACGGAAGATCTTAGTTTTTGAAAACCTCTGGCAATTCGTTGGCTTTCAGCGGTGTCGTGTGTTTATTTTTGGTCTCCACCGCCACCCGAAGACGACCCGAAGACGCGGAGCCGTTGCCGAAGGCGCACACATGTCCAAAAATATCACACGCAAAGGCCTGGGCAGCGCACAAAACTAGAGCACTTTCCGAATTTTTCATCAAATTTTCATATTTTACTTATTCGAATCGTTGGAATTATAATTGCAAATCTTATGCAACGCGCACACCACTGCGATTTTCGCCCTGGAGCCCAACTCCGACACGTGCTCGACGGAGGCGCGTGGAAATGGCGAGTCCGCCATGGATTTTCCACGTTTTCCACCCATTTCACGGGTCCGCCGCACATATAGATTCTATACTCGATGCTGGTGGGCCAGCAGAAGCACGGCGAACTTACTTTTCGTGTCGATATTACTCTCTAGACTGACGACGAGCCCCGTCGGCGGCGACTACGAGTGCAGAATGATGAGCGATGGGCGGCGAGCAGCGAGAATTGCCGCTCGGCGAGCACCAAAAGCACTGCGGTACGCAATACGCAGCAGCCGGCACAGTGGTCGGAGAACAAGGAAAACGGGTTATCCATCGGGGGACTTAGATGGTTTGTCAGTTTTATATGGAAGAAAACCCATAATATCTTCGTTATAAGAAAATATTTAAGTAAATAAGTTTAGAAAATAATATAATAGTTTATTTATTTATTTATATAACGCTAGCAATGGCTATAAACATATTATTACGAAATAATACAATAATAACTAGACTTCGGATTATATGCAAAATCATATTTTAAACGGCTGCTCGAAATCAATTTTCGATTGGACAGCAATTCGTTGTTTTTGCATATTCGACATATCTTGCTATTAAGAACATATCCAAAGTAATAATTAATAACATACAATTTCATTTGGTCAAATTGCCAGGTTTCGAAGAACCTAAAATTAAGATATTTTCTTATATTATTTTCCACTTAACTTTTTAAAATAATTTAACTAACAGATTTTGTAAATATTTGTGTAGCGTTTATTCATTGGCCTTATAATTTAATATCAATATAATATCAATCACTAAAAATATTGTTATTATGGTTTCAAAATTAAAAGACACACCGTATAAAGTTTAAATTTTAATACACTTATAAAATTGTTTTATAAATCTGAATATCTAATTAATATTGTGCACACAAAAATGTATGAGTATAATATTATATACTTCTAATCTATCCAGTATTTTTAATAGTTTTTTTTTTTATTTTTAAAATGTACATCGTTATTCGTACTAGACTTCTTCAATCTCATTGGGGTAGTTTAAAAATACACCTTCACACCAAAAGTGCTTAATAGTGAAGTAGTTGGGGATACAGATTTTATGGCTATTCCAATTTGAGGACACTGTGCGGCGATTCTAGCCCGAGGCGACTCTCGCCGGCTGGCCGTGCTCGCCTACATATTTCGCCTCGCCTCGCCGCTTGTTGCTTGTTTGGCCGACATCCTTTCCTTTCTCGCTCTGATTGCTGCTCTTTGGGCCTGGCTATTTAAATCAGCTGTTTGGCAATTTGGCTCGGGGAAATGCCGCGAACATGAGTCTGGGGCACACGGGGAAAACAAATAAAAACATTCCGTGCGCGAATCTTAAAAGGTTTTCGATATTTCTTGTGTAATTGCCAACGCCTGTATGTATGTAGGTATGTTTCACTTGTTTTATTTTATTTTTTGAGTGCCTGCCAAGACGCCGCGACGTTTGCTCATTATGATGCTGTAATAGACGTGGTAAAAATAAATCATATGTGGCCACCGACAGGCGGCCAAATATATCTATTCATTCAACTTGAACTTGTCAGGCTGTTAATGAATGAAATCATATTTTGCAGTCGCATTCGTTGGCGCTCTTCATGGGCCCCTTCTTGCTAACTGAGTCAGCACCATTGGCTTGGATGCGATGCGTTCAGGCGGAACAACTTGAGATATTTTCTATTTAGACGGGCTGTGAATGGGCCAAAGGGTGAACTGCAGCGGGGATGGGCCCGTCGAGGGTTTTCCCATACGAACAATGCGGCGTATGCGTAATTTGAATTATTGCGCTTTTCATTGCGATTCCCTACGAGCGTTTTGCCAACAAGGCCAACATGCACTACACAGGAAAATAAAATCGGAAACTTTTTATAGTCGCCGGTGACACACTGACACCCACATTATAAATATCTGCACAAAATTTTAATCGAAAATAAATTTGTCAGAATTGGTTAGCAAACCAGACCTTTTAGATAATTTATCCTCTCATGCACAGGCATATTTCCGTTTTACTCATGAATTAAAGCTTATTAAGTTTGAATTAAGTTTGGAAAAACAGCACATATGTACCTTATATCTACACACATTTTATTAGCGAACGGAATTTTCGGGCCTTAGGTCATACATCATTTGTGCAAATTGAATGGGAAAATAATTTATGAAAGTTTTGAAAAATATTCTATTTAATAAACATGCATTTTCATTTACACTGAAATAATAAGCATTCAAGTGAAAAGAAACATGAGAATTGAAAAAAAGTAAAATAAATTTGTATAATTGTGCAAAATATATATATTTTGTTTTTAACGCATTTATTTAAACACATTTTTTTGTTAAAACTATTTGTAGCGATTTAAACTGAGATAAAAAACCTTTTTTGAAAAACGGATACACTGAGGAATCTTGTGATTTAAAATGGTCCAGAAAAGTTGATTATATTTTACTGTGCATGTGGAGGGCTGTTCATGTGGGCATTATTTTCCCACACAAATTAGCCAAGTGTGAGGCTGCACTGTGGGGCTGCAGGGCAGCGATAAACTCCATTGCTTCGAAATTAATTCTGCGCAAAACAATGAGCCCGGCAAAGAAATCGGGTCCTTCTGGTCGCCTGAACTCACTGTCGTTGCAGCCGAGGGGATGTTGTTGATTCCGGGCTGCATATGCGTGTCAGGACCTCCTCCTCCTCCTGGGAACCGAGAGCTAAGGATCCACATTATTGTGCAGGCAGGCGGAAAAGGAGGAGAACCCAAACTTATAATCGGCTCTTTCTCTATCTGTTTGTGTTTTGGGTCGGTTGGCCACAATTCATTACCGAGGAGGGTCTGCGGTTCCCAGGGAGAAGCCATTGCGGTGGCTCTGAGAACGGTTTGCCTATGCGTGCGGCCTCTTTGATTGTCAGCCGGCAATTTCGCCAAAGGCATAATTGCTATCTATGCCCATTATTGTGGTACCCACAGCTGTCCCCGCTGGTTCCCATCCCATTCCGCCTCCTGGAATATGCTAAAATGCTAAATTTAATGATGGAATTTCTCGAGAGGCTCATGTTGCACACGGGCCCGGTCAAGTTTCGTCCCTGATAATTTGCAAATCCTTGCGTCAATGGCCATGACAATGATTATGCCGACGAGAAACTTTTCGGTCGTCATTGTTTCCTTAGTGACTTTGTACCTCGAGCCCAACTCCGCACTTGCAGCACTCAGCCCGCCTTAGCGCTTTCTTTTCTGCCCAAAAAGTTTACCAAACAAAACTTTTCCATTTACTCGGCCAGATGAACTGTGCGAGTACTTGTGACGTGCATTTCCACGCTGTCGCCACTGAGGTTTGTTCCTTTTGACGGCTCCGGTGGCCGCCAAAAAAGCGGTAGACAAAAAGGCCAAAAGGTCGGGAGGGGGCGGCGTTGTCACCTGCATTACAATGAAGTCTACCAGCGGCGGAGTTACAATTCAAAACCGATACTGGGATACCCTGCTTTCAAGGGTTTCTATACTTCAGATTCATAATGCATTTAAGAGCCTGATACTAAGTTCTTCGTTATAGTGATTTCTATATTAATTAAAATCTACTAAAATGATTTATTTTATAAAATGTGACCCTATACATGTAATATTTAAAATAAATATTAAGTCTTACAGGACTCAACAGATTTTTTAATAAAAAATGCTAAGAATAATAAATAAACATAAAAAAGGCACCCTTTGTATTCCTGAAAATGAGTTCCTCAGTAAGATTTATAGGATTTCTTATTTTGATCTGTAATTATCCCCTAACAGTGACTTCCTATGAAACTATAAGGGCAAGCTACCTTTAGAATTCACCCCTTCACTAACTATGCTGCTATATACGAATTTATAAATTTTTGTTCTCTAAAAACTGTTTGAAGTATTTTAGAACCGCTTTATCGACGACATTGACATAACCCCCACCGAGAACCCTGCGAATAGATATGTTTTTTTTGTGGGTCGCTGTCAGTTTCAAATTCGAAATCAAATTAAAGTTTAACCTTCAGTTCTCCCCTGTGGTGGTATGTGTATGTTGTCCAGCTATATTCGGGATTCTTTTATTATTTTAGATCCATCCTTTCCCTCAGCTCGTTAGGGAAAATCGAGTGCTCCGCCGGCTGACAGTCGCCGAGTTACGGTGCGAGAAAGTTTCGTCCTGGCAGCTCCGCCCGTACTTACTTGCCCCATCCGGCCATTAATTGAAGGCCCATCATGGCCAGGCTTCACTTGTTTGCCGTTTGTTGAATCAATTTGCGGCAACAACTGATGAAGCCGAAGTGGATGTCGAAGCCAAAGCAAGAAGTGGCGCAGGATGAAAAGGTGGACGGGGATGGGGCACGGGAAAGGAAATGGGAACGGGAATAAATCAATCAATTGCAGCTAGGAATGCTTTTGGCCACGCCCAGTTCGGGGCGAAACTTTATTTGCCCTCTATTTGCGCCGCTCCCATTGTTGTTCCTCGGTGTACGTACATCCATATATATATTCTTTCGCTTTGTTTTTTGGCGGAACTAATTAACTTCCATTTAAATGAAAAACGAGCTGCGATTTGTGCCCATCGAATGAGCGTCATAAAGTCAGTCAGGGGAGAATAATGGCCCGCCCCGGAGAGTACGCACACATGTCCGTGCCCGGCAGAGCGTTCAATGGGCCGTATACGTAATTTGAGGCATCCAGAGAAACCACCCACCGCCCAACGCCCGCCGCCCCCTGAGATGCTGTTAAAATTAATGCCAGCTCGTAAGTTTTACAAGGAATTCAATTTTTTGCACCACACCCGGCAAGACGGATAGTCGTCCTGCCCTCGGAAAACTTTGGCTCGCCGGGAAAAGTGTCTCTTCTGTGGGGCCGGAAAGCCGTCGTCCTTTGTTTGAGTCCTGCCGCTGAAAATTGATTCGAAAGTTTTGCCATTAAATTGTCCTTTGTGCCGTAATCGGTTGGCCCTTTGTTCCGCCATGGAAATGCATTTCGTTTTTTTGGTATTCATCCTTTTATGGTTTATTATTCATTTGTTAACAGATCTTTTTTTAAAAATGCAGTAGGTTTCATATGCATTAATTTTCATAGTTTGTCAATAAATTGTTTTTTTTTGTTTTTTCAAAGAATTTGTTTCTTTTCGTTTTCGTTTTATACAGTTTTCTGAGTGGCGGCTTATGCTTTGAGTTATGAAATATGCGTTTAATTTATTTTCGGTTTTCTTCGAATGAACTTACGCCGTGTTAATTATTGTTTTTCCCCTCGACTACTGTACAATGCTCTCGGTAATTATAGTTATCGATATACGCATACAGACTACATAAAATACATAACTCAATAAGTGTCATAAAAACATTCACATCCACTGGTAAATAATTCGCTTTGTACACACGCACACTTAGCTGCATTAAGTTTCGCTTTCGATTTCGAGTTCCATTAACATTTAACATTAACCTAGGTTCGGTATTCAAGTCTTGTGTGTCATCGCCTTCAGCTGCTGCTCAATTATGCTACGTTAACGTCGAATGAGGGGATTTCCGAAATCATATACACAGAGACTCTAATTCAATCGAACAACAATCAAACACAGCGAGAGTGAAACAAGCACACACATGGTCTAGCTGCAAGTTATCTTTGTTTAACAAATATCTCTTTGGCAAAAATACAAAACGAACAACTTGATTTCGTGTTTGTTAATCGTTTTAAACATAATTATCTACAATAAGTCTTATTTATTTCCCCCGACAAGTTAGGTTAAACTTTAAACTAATGTGTACGTGTAATTATAAATACGTATTTGTGGATCAAACAAGGGGCAATCAACAATCGTGAGGACAAGCTGGGGAAGACATACAAGATTTGTGATGCGGATGCAGATGCGGTTGGGGACACCTTTCCCTCGCGGAGTACTGGGTTCGAGTGCAATCAAATAGTTATCCCTAAGAAAACAGCGAGTTGGTTATTCCTATGCTTATGTGGGGAACTCCCTGCCGAGCTCCGAACTTTTAGGGGGTATGGGGGGACAGGATCTAAGAGTTACGAGATGCGAAATTGTACGCTACGTTTACATCTATGAATTGCAATGACTCTCCGTGTGTGTATCGATATACCTGCATTTGTCCTTTTAATCGTTAATTATTTATCGCTATTCGGTAATTGTTAATCCTTGCTTTTCGGCTTCCGCTCTGTGGTATTGTACAATTTGATAGGATTTGGCTTGCTGATTGAGTAGTGGTTCGAAATTGTTTTGGCTTAGCTACTTAGGGCTACGGATCCAGTTAAACGCTAATTATTAATGCAATTTGGCAGCACTACTCGTAGAGTTGAGTACAAGCTATACATTCACATGTCTGGTGTAGGGGGTTCCACTGCAGCCCCTGTCCTTTGGCCATCCTTCCCGGGGAAACACAACAGGTTTCGCCCGGCTATCCACTATAATTCCCTATTTTCCCGCTCATTTAACTTTTATCTGGCCACTGCCATCGCCATTATTCAATAGCGGAAAATCCCACAGCGGGAAAATACACCCATGTGTGCCGGCACACAGAGCTGCCTCAACTTCTTTCATTCTTAATTTCATCCTCAGTTTTCCGCGCATTTTTCTTCATTTCCCTCGCCCTCCTCCTTGCCATCGCCTTTGTCTTTGTCTACGCGTGCGTTAATTTCAAAGATAATTTCACTTTTAATTACACACTCTGTGTTTGCTCAGCGCCCCACCTCCTGGAGTCCTGGCTTCGTGGAGTCCTTGAGTGCCCGAATCCTCGAATCCCCCAATCCTCAGCCATCTGTGCCCGAAATCAGGGCATTTATTCATTTGCGATAATCCACTGGGGACTAGCTGCTGCAATAGTGCACTCCCCCGATCCAGACCCGGATCCAACAATTACAGCCAAATGAATATTAAAATCCACACAATGCTGCTGGCAATTATGCACGGCGCTCGAGGATCTCAAGAACTTGGCTACAAAGTCAAAGATACTGATGTGGATATGGATATGGTGGAGTGGGTGGGCGCTTACGGAGCTGAGAGGTCCTTGGGATTCCGGGATTCTTCTGGCCTCGAAGTGGAAGAGCTAATGGCAACGCAGGCCAGGATTGGCATGTCACGCTCGCTGAGCTGCGACGAGTGGCAAATGAAAACTGTTTATGGGCGGCAGCGCCACTCGAATGTCTGTTGGATAGATAGATGGAGATACAGGCTGCGTCTGCATATAATGGGATAAGGGGGCGTGGCCGCCTCCCCTCCATATCTGCGATATGCGCATTTCCAAGGAGGAGATTGAGTTAAGCAACTCAAGATGCTGGTAAACTTAAATTCCAAGGCGTAAGCTTGGCGCAGCCTTGATTTCTAGTAGTTGGCATTCTATAAAATTTTATGAAAGGTTCTATAAAAACACTCCATCTATGGCATTTCCTTTAAAGTCCTTAACTTTGATTTCTTAACGCTCCTCTTTAAAGAAGTCTTCCTAACTCCAACTTCTGTTTCTTAACTCGGAGAAAATGTAATTCATTATCAAAATGTTAACCTTTCCCAATTTACAAGAAATAACAAGTTTTTAAAAACACACTTTTCCTCATTAAACGTTTCCTTGCGTAAAATGTTTGTGCGCCGAGTGGTTTGAGCTAAGTAGGCTCCACTGTGGTTTCGGCCGGATGTAGTCCCATTCCCAGATTCTCCAGCTGCCCATTAAAGGGGAGGTGGCGAATCTAGCACTCGGATCTGGGAGGGGGTCGCCGAGCAGCTAGCGGCTGTCAACCTTCAACTTTCGACGACCATGGCCGCCGGCGCCGTCCAGGGCAATCACGTGCCCAGTCGACTTGAGCCGAAGCACGCCCCTGGGAGCTGTCAAACGGCTCTGGACCGTTTCGCGTTCTCCACCCAAGGAGATTTTCAAATTATTTTCGCCCACTTCCTGCTCCTTCTGCGCCTTTTGCTCCTTCTGCTCCTCCTGCTGCCGGCTAATTAGTAAAACTCTCTGCGAAATTATGCTCACTCCCCCAGTGAGTTGGCCTCCCCAGAATCCTTATCTAAATAAACACCCACATTGACGGGAGAGCCGTAAGAACTGGGTGGAAATTTACATAAACTAATTCGCTGGCTGATTTGAATAAGGTAATGGCCAGTGGATGTGGCTGCCGGACAGGGGACACCGGAGGAACCCAGATGCCGAAGAGAAAGCTCCTAAACTAGCTACATCCTTGCGAGTAGGTTGGCTACAGATACGAGTGCGCCGGATAGGAATAGGGATAGGTATTGGGCGACGAGGTCGCTCAGAACCGGGGCTCACTGCCGGAGAGGATCCGCACGGTGGTGCTGCAGCTGGTGGTGCTGCTGCCGCTGCTGATGGCCCCAGTCCCCGCCTACAGCTATACGAGGTGCCCGTCCGCATCGGTGTAGGCCACCGGGATGCCGCCGGCCTGGCCGACTCCGCCGAAGCTGCTCATGCCCATCGTCGTGGGGTCGAAGGCGCCGCTGGTGGTCATCAGCAGGTTGTTGCCCAGTCCGCCGCCCGCCGGTGGCAGGTTGAGGATCTGCAGGCTGCCCATGGCGGACGACACCGGAACGCCCACGCCCACCAGGCTGGCGTTGAGCAGCTGCTGCTGCTGCTGGTGCTGCTTGTTCCGGTTGGGATCCTTCAGGATGCCGTGCGGCTGGCGGGGCAGCGTGGCGGTGGCCGTCGGCAGACTGCCGTTCAGGGTGGTGCTGGTGGTGAGCGTCGAGGCGCTCAGGTTCACCGGGTGCAGGTCGTGCAGCATCTGCATGGGGCTTCCGCCCACCGTCGACGTGTGGTGGGTGACGTCGGGCTGCGGCACGCCCACCACCCCGCGCAGGATCCCCCGCCGCAAGGTGCCCGATCCGCCGGCAACCGCTGCCACCGATCCATTGCCCATGAGCGTGGCGCCTCCGTTGGTGGCCAGCGAGGTCACCGTCATGGGCTGCAGGTGCGCCATGGGCATCGGCTGGGCGGTGAAGTCCAGGGTTGCTGGGTATTCCTGAAAGTAAATTAAGGGAACACATTTGTAAGAATAGGATACATATATGGAAAGGCTCCCAATAAATATTAATTTTGAACGGCTATTACTTTCTGCAATAAGTAAAAGTAAAGAGGATACTATATGTAGATGTAATTTTCCTAGAGAAGGACATGTTTATCCTACCAGATTTTTTTGATACCTTAGGTACAGTGAAGCTTAATATATTGTACATGCACAATTATGGAATCATCTACATTAATAGCGAGAATAAATATGAATAGCTAGGGATATCTATTTCTGAAGTCTGATATGAGATTTGAGTTTTGGTATCAGATTGTTGCAGAAACAACCAAACTTTTACCAAAGTACAAACAAAACAAATTTGCTGTTAAAGATTTCAGAAGCACACCGGAATAAAATCGAATGAAAACTTTTTAATGAAACCCTTTGATTAATTTGTGATTTTCTTACAATATCTTTTTTAAGTACCTGCTGTGAACTTTTCAACTGATTTTAATTATGTGTTTCTATTATTTTTTGGTGATAAAGGTCAGGTTAAACATAAGTCAAAGATTATTTTTTGGGTAAAACTCGAGGTCCTGGTTGGCTGTATCACCCCTATTTCAACGCTTTTAGCATTTCAACACATCTGCACTTATAAGTAAAGCTCAGACTTCTTGGGGATTGGAAATTCGATAGGGGACAACCCTCATCAACTCTCATCAGCCAATATATTATCATTTTCAAGGCATTTTCGGCATTTTTCAAGGACCTTTTTCCCAGTGTGGATTAAGTGAGCGTAGGCTTAGCTAAGCGGCTTCATCGCAGCTCTTCGGCGGGATAGAACTGCTCTGTTGGCTCAGCGGCAAAAGTTTTCCCATTAAACTGTCGCCCGAGATATGAAACAATGAGGGGCGCAAACAAAAGTCCGCTCTAAGCCGAGGCTCAAATACCCTGGACCTGGACTCCTGCACTCGTGGACTCCTGGTCTCCTGGTCTCCTGGTCTCCATCCACGCCGCGAATCCTTTGGCTACTTTTCCCTGAAAAGACGGCATTAAAGCGAAGATTGGCACTAACGATGCCGTAATTATGACAGCGCTTTCTGCCAGCGCTCGTGTACAATACAACTTCCTGACAACTTCTCAACTGGGCAACTGGGCAGCGGAAAAAAACAGAAAGCCAACTGTCTGCGAGTGGATTCGGATTCCTCCAGTTCAATTGACATGACACTTTGTGCCAGTTGAGGAAGCCGCTCCTGTTCCGCATGCCAGAAGTCCAGCTGTGCGGGCCAAGTTTGCGACTTGAAAGTTGTACGTGCTGCAAACTTGGCCCGTGCACCTAATTGGAATATTAAGGGGCATCGAGTACCTACGATTGCGGAATTGAAAACTCTCGGGGATTAACATGGCGCAAGGACATCCAGCAACACATTAGGGACACAACACTCAACACTGATTAACAAGGCAGTACGGGATCGGGATCGGGAAGAGGTCTCAAGTAGACCAGGGCGGACATTTTGTATCAGTTTACAAAGTTAAATTGTCTTCAACGAAAACTTGGGGTCCGTAGAGCTCCCGAGCTAAGCCAACGCGATTTGGGGGCTCAGGATGGGACGGGGTGTAAAGGGTTTTAGGTTGCCCTGTGCGAAAACTTTGGGCCACTTAAAGGCTTTTGTGTGCCGCGCTCGCTAATTCTCGGCCGCAGCTCATTATTGTTGTTACTGCCGGAGTTGGAACTTCATTCCGGGTAAATAGAATAACCAATTGGCATCTCCACACTGGCCATAAAAAAGAAACTTTCCACATTAAGGCCAACGGAGCGGCGCCAAGTCTATGAGTCCAAGGAGCCTCTCGAGCGGCAGAGGGAGCGAAAATTAAATTATGGCCCACTAGGAGTGGATCCCCTTATTTATTTAATCGGCTTCAGCTGCGCACTTCGCGCCCGCCCCTTGAATTTTAAAACAAAACACTCGCGTATCCCGCTTTGATGACAGCCACAGTGCGTAAAGTATCTGACGGATACTCCTCCTTTCCCCGGCTTTCCAGCTCTACCGCTTTCCTGCTTTCCCGCTCCTTTTGCAGCTGACAGCTCAGTGGCAGTCAGACAATGGGCCAGATCCAGATCCAGATCCCGGGTTCGCCCGCACGAAAACTAATTGAATTTAAAACTGTGCAGAACTCAAGTTAACAAAGTGAACCGTAGTTAAGTTGTCCGGCTGGAGTCAAGTCCCTGCCCTCCGGCTGCTCCGGAGCCACATATGCACGTAGTCCACATAGGGATTCCAACTGCGTCCGGCAGTCAGCATTTAACTTATCAACGCCAGCCAAATGAAACTCGAGCATTTTGGGGCTGACGTGGGTGGGCGTGGGGAGTGTGGACTTGCCGTTCTCTGGCCTTGGAAGCCAACCAAAGTTGGCAATAAAATACAAATTGCCGCTTAAATAGTTACAAGCTGGTTGGACAAAAACACCGCAACGGATGGATGAGTGGGTGGGCTGCCATTCTCGATCCGGCTTTGCCTGGGTGTGGCCACAACTTGTTTTAAATTGCATTTACTTCGGGCCACTTTGCGTGCCAATGAACGGATGTGGATACGGCTGAAGTCCTTGAGGCGCCGACCCTGGGACATCCTGTTGCTCCGAAAGGGCAAATCATTCAGCTAGCTGTAGCAGTCTCCTTTCAACGGAAAAAACAATGTCTAGCCAAACAGCCATATCAAAACATGGGATATGCTATTATAAAAATGCAAATGAAAGTATACGCAGTTGAACTCTTTGTTTAGAAAATAAACAATATAGGAAAATGGTGCCTACTTAAATCTTGAAGCCGAATAAGCTCGATAAGTCCATTTGCACATAATATTGTGTTGTGTTTACCTATGTTGTGTTTGAAAAATATTTGAACTCCAATATAATTTCATTGTTTGTTACAAAAATTAAGCTCAATTATTAAATATGTTGAACTTTAATCTAAAACTCGTAATAAATTGGGGGCCCTAGCAGATGAACTACTCTTCACGAATCAAATTCAATCCAAATAACTTTCTAAAGATGACCTTAATAGATTTCGACAAATAAATCAATCAAAAAAAGTAAACTAAACCTATTCATCAAAATGATAAACGCATCAGAAGTCTGCTCTATTACATCCATGGCAAATTAATTGCTTAAAAATATTTAAAAGGTGTAAATATGTGTTTAAATGGAAGTAAAATACTTTAAAGTTACTACATGTATATTAAAAGTTTCCCTTTAATAGAAAAATATGTGTGTAGGTAATGAATCAAAACTAAATGAAACGGAACTCTGTACTTGTAATTGAAATAGACTTTTTGCTAACTAAATGTATTGAAATATTTTAATCTCGCTTTAAATAAATAAAAAGCTTGGGCGAACTTAATAGTGCTGCAGCTGCTGAATTAAATCAAATCCCATAAATGGCAACTGCACAGTATAACATAAATTGATTAAGGAGCTGCTCAATCACTTTTCAGCGCTTTGTGATAAACTGGTCAAGCTGAATCGAGTCCACATATAGTTCGGACTGGTCCGATTCAGTTGTGATGGGCAATTATGGTGGCCCGGACGGAGGAATTCGATGGGCAGCTGGGCCTTATGCGCGCCCCTCCTCGGGGACTAATGTGCAAAGCGATGCGATGCCCTAACTTTGTTAGATGGCCATTTTGTTTTGTTTTATTCCGCCCTGCGAGCTCTCTTTTTTGTCAAGTTTTCCAATTGAAATTTAATTTGATTTACTGTTATAAATTGTCCTTATTCATTTACTGTCTGCTCGGATACGTGGCGCTGGAGCTGACTGAAGTCGAAACGGAGACAGATGCTCTTCGAAAAGTAATTTAGAGCTGGCCAAATGTTTTCGGGAAGCCGCACAGCCCGGCGAAGGGACTGAACTGCCACTGGGCGCTGCCCTGCTCTGTATATTTTGTAATTTTTCTAATGATGTTTATCAAATAATTCAATTTGGCTTCCACACAAAACATTTCTTATGTGAAACGGCAAAAGGCCCCCGCACACAAAGCGGAAGGAGTGGCTGCTCCATGGGCCATGGAGTGAAGTGAAGTGGTTTATACACATATATGTGGACATACATATGGGATGTCATTGTTGACCAACTAAACCGAAATTGAATTTTTCTCCCTCGTTGACTAAAAACCGCAAACAAAAGGTTTAGTCCCATGTCGGGCGATGGCAAAGAACGATGACGGAGCACTGGCTACTGGGATGCTGGACCACTGGGCGGTGGATACTGGACACTTGATACGGCCACTTTGCCCCGCAGTCCACAGCCCACATCCACCACATCATTTAACTGTGTACTCTCTGGGAGAGGGACACAATTGAATAACTTAACAAATCGTATAAAGCCCATAAACATGGTCAACTGCTAAGCATAAATATTATTATATTAGCTGTGCAGCCAGCTGGTGCTGCGTAATATCCCCTGGATATTACTGCCATCCTGCTGCTGCTGCACTTTTCCATTCGCCTTCCCCCATCTAATTTATACAATTATCGGGCGTCAGCCAAGTTGATACGACACATAAACGGGCTGACTGTCATCCCACGTCGGATGTCGTCTTAGGGTGTCGCCTTGGCACCCCTTTAGTGCCAGGAGTCATCAAGTCCGAGGGGACGTTGATTCCCCGAAAGGAGCGTCGGAAACATAAATTCCCAAAATTGATTTCCCCATGTTTATTGTGAAATTTGCGGAATTTATATTGGCAGGCAATGCGACAAGCGCCGAATGTGTGGCATTCGCCTTGGAATGGAACGGACATCGCCTGTCCTCGACTGGCTGCGGTGCTTTTCGGAGGTGGAATCCGGTCCAAATCGGGGGGCAGGGTGGCGAGAGACAGGGGCAGGGACAACTTTACCCCGGCACTGGCATTCCCACCGCTTTATGAGTGACGCGGGCCAAAAACTTTGTCGCATCTGTGGGCGTTCCTCCGTCGTAAAAGCCACGCTGCCAGCTGCCTGCTGCCGTACGCGGCGTATGCGTGATATTAAATTGTTGCCCGGGGAAAATAATGTTTACTCTGCGCGCAGTGCAGCAACGCAGTGCAGTCTGCTTCGAGGGGCTTACTTATAATGCTTTTAAGTTTGTCATTTGTCTCTACAGTGTTGCGGATTATAAAAGTCGAAGCGCGTTAAATGCCAGCAGGGGGAAGATGCACTCTATGCTCCTCGCCCAGATCGATACATGGATTTATGGACCCCTCGCACGGCGGGATGCAAAGTGCCAAGGGTGCTTCGTAAAACTTTGGTTAATTGAGCGCAATAATCCAGGCGCCGGAGGGGGCGGTGCCAGATGGCAGCGGATCAAAGAAGGTAACTGCAGATGCGGGCAATTAAGCCTGCATCTGCCGTTCGTTAAGCTTGGGTCGGCCAAATCCCCGCCTGCGATGCCCCGGGTTCATCGATCTCACTTACCATTGGCGGATAGGACAAGTATCTGTCGCTGTTCATGTTGTAGTAGGAGCCATCTGGCGGCGGCGCCGGCGACGGGGACGGAATATAGACGCCCTTGCTGATTAGCATCTGATCATCCCGGGTCATGTGGATGGCGGCGCTGCCATTGTTGTGCCTCGGGTGCGGCAGTGTACAGGCGTTCACTGCAAAAAATACGCGGAGAGGGAAAAACAGTATCCAGTTAATATGTGCTTAAGTCAAAGTGAGCCCGGTTTATATGCATTGAGGCTGTTTTTTTGTGGCCAATAAGCCCACTTTAGCCTGCTCTGGGTTGATTTTAATGGCTTACCAATGCCCCGATTGCTTCTCTTTTTTGTGGGGTACGTGCTGCGCTCTACTGATTATTTTCCTATATTTTTTCCCACATATACATATATGGCTGTTGCTATGGCTTAAGCCTTGATTGCGACCATAAGCGGAGCACGCCGTTTGGCCGGCCAGCCGCAATGGAGAAATGCAAAACGCATTCAATTTTCATTTCTGAACTGCCAACGACGGGTTTAATATTCGAAAAACATGCACATTTGTACACACGCACACTGTCAGCCCTGTTCTTATTTCGGTATTGGAGTCTGTAGCTTTTTAAAGTGTGCTTGCTTGCCCTTTCAGAAAAATTGTACAAGTTCTAGAAAACGCTAGTAACCCCGGAGAAAATTCCAAAAATTATAATATTACTTTTTCAAGCATATATCATAGGAAACTAGAGTACAGTTATTTTTGGCGTCCTCGGGTGGATGGACATTAAATGGGTTCTGAATGTCTTAGGACTTAATAGTTATAAAAGTAACTTAAATGTAAATTATTCATTAAGAACAATTCAATTTTACAAACAAATTTCTAACTGATTTCCCTTAAAAGTCTTTTTCCAAGCATTTATCATATGAAATTAAAGTAAATTTTCTTGGCGCCCCGGGTGAACGGACTTTAAATGGTTTCTGAAGTAAGTATGTAAGTAAGTAGGTAAGTAAGTTAGTCAGTAAGAATGAAAGTAAGTGGGTAAGTAGGTTGGTAAGTAAGTAAGCAAGTAAGTAAGTTATTAAGGAAGTAAGTAAGTAAGTACGTAAGTTATGGCGCCCCCGGGTGGACGGACATTAAATGGTTTCTGAATGTTGTAGGACTCAAAAAAGTAACTTAAATATTCATTTTTGTTTATAAACCACTTAATTTACTATCAAAGTTCTTACTGACGTACATAGAAAATCTAGTTCCAGACATTTACCTTAACAAATTAGAGTACAATAATTTTGGAGCCTCCGATTGGACGGACATTAAGTGGGTTCTAGATCTCCTAAATCTGCTCATTAATTAAGAAAATTACTTAAGGTTAAGCAATTTAAAAAATAACAAAATAATATTACAAAAAAAATTGTTACGAATTTCCCCTTTTAAAGGATTCTTGAAAACGGGAACACACCTGTACACAGGTATATGACCAACACATGCAACAATTTGCTGCTTGGTTCTGGCCGATTTCATGTGCAAACGTTCGGAAAGGAAAAGAAAACGATGGCCATTAATTGCAATGCTTGCGACATTGCTGATAAGCCGTCCAATAAATATGCAAATGTCAATGGAGTCTTCAGTTGGCCATAAGGCCACCTGCTTGGGGCGTGACAAATTGGCCAACATACTGTCACGTTACGTGAAAAGCGAGTGACTGTCAGCTGCAGAGGCGTGAAAGCCGCAAACGTAACAAATTTGTAATTTTGTAAAATAGACTGTGACATCGCAGAATCGCTGTGGGTGGGTGTGGGCTCTTCAGCCCTCGCAAGGATAATTTTCCAGGCAGAGTTGCGAGCCTGCGGCTGCCTGACAACGACAAATCGAAGGAAACCTTGTGGCAGACCTGAGTTTGGGCCTTGTTCATCTTGCGGCTTGTTTACTTCCGCATATGTGGGCTGCTTCCCCGAAAAGACAGTCACTCATGAATTATTGATTTTTCGATCAGCGCCGTATTGTTGTGTCGAAAAGAAAAGTCGAACAATGAACATTGTGTTTGTTCCAATTTCGGTCTGTGGCAGCTTGATAATTGTTGACCGGGTCAGGAGCTCTAGCTGCCTCGGTTCCCCAGTTCCCAGTTCATTTGATATTAATAATGTTGGGCCCCACCGGAGTCGAGATAAGAAATGCTTCACGTAAAAGCTGAAATATAGGGGGCCAGCCGAGAGCTATATTCGGGGAATATACTTAAACCAAAGGGGTTTAAAGAGGTTTCGGGGTGCCTAAGGCCCTCTGCACTCGTTCAAGGTCAGAAACTGGGTCACAGCCCCGGACTTGTTGCTTTTGGTCTGCTCATTAACATGGCAGCGTGTGGAAAGAGTCTCATTAAAAGCGCGGCTTTGCCGCTTTCCCCGTGTAAATGCATAAATGGTAAATGAAATTGCAACTGTTGGTGGGGTTGTAAAATGGAAACCCCTCAGGTTGTCATGCATTTACTTTTTCGTCTTTTTTTTTTTAGCAATTTCTCTGACTTCCACCCATCACTCGCTACCAATTTAAATTCAACAAAAAACTCTGATAAAAAATGTGACGCCAACTAACAAAAACAATTTCCGCTTGCCCCGCCCGTTAAGCTCATGTGCATGCCGCCCCCCAGCTTTTCCCGGTGGGTGGTGGGTGGTGGTAGATGGGTGCACCACCCGCTTTTCCGCCCGCTTGGAACAACAGCCTTGGGCTCGCTTGTTTGAGATTCAGCTTCCGGCAAGCATTTTAATTTTTTGTGCCACGTGGGGGATTCTTTTGCACTTCCCTCTGCGACTCTTCCTTCTCGCGCCCGTTCTTTCTTCCCTTCTTGCTTTCTTTTCTGCCTTTCTTCGCTGCTTTTGTCTTTGTTGTTCTTCTCCCTCGGCGTGTTTTCTTTTCAGCTCGTTCCGCTGCGCTCTTGTTGTTGTTTCGGGCATAAAGAAAATGGCGGTACTCACGAACACCCCAGATGTACATACATACGTAATTATGCGTGTCGCCGCAGAAACCTCGAGGTGGAAAAGTGGGAGGCAGGAGGTCCTCTGGGTGGAAAAGTGGGCGGGAAGACCTTGTCTTCGAATTATCTTGGAGATGAGCACGTGATGTGTGTGAGTCAAGAAGGATCTGATAAGGGATAAGGTATCCTTGAGTTCAGACATTGGGAAGTTTAATTATACTGATTATTACGCTGATCACTTTCTAATACAGTTTTTAACACTATCTATCACAAGGAAGATATTTACATAAAGTTAATGTGACGTTTAATTAAATATATTTAGTTAATCGTGCTAAAATAATAAGAAAAGCTAAATTGAAAAGTAGCCATGAGCAAGAGAATCATCATTTTGTGAAATAGATGTGAATAATAATTTTAATCACGAGCCCATCTCTAGTTTATCTATTTCATCGGGAAAATTCTCCACCGCAACCTTATTTATTGCACGGAGAGGGGAATAGAGCTTTCCAAATTTTCATGCCGTTGACACAAGGTAATTGTATTTTTTATGCCAGAGTCTCGGGCACTTTCCCCTCTGGGGATAAGTTCTGCAGCTAATGTATTTTTATTATTCCTACGCTTTTGCATTTAAAATGCATTTTCTGCTTTTGTTCCGACTGGACGGATTGTTTTTGTAGAACTGCTGTTGTTCTTAGAGCTTCGATGCTTTGATAGACTGCCACGGTGTCCTTTGTCTGGGTCTCAGACCCAGACTGGGTCCTTTCGCCGGCTATTATTCTTCCATTTCCATTTCTGCTTTCCTTAAATTGTACAATTCGAGGCTTGGGTTTTTTCCTAAATTAGCGCAGGCCGCACGTGATTTCGATTCCGCCTTAAGCTATGTACACATAGAGAATACGGTCTGCCCTCACACATCCCTACGTACGTCAATTGAAAATCAAGACTGACAAAAACTTTGCTCCTCAATTACAATTAAGATGGAGATGTTGTGCTCGAATTGAATTTTCAGTTCGCACACTTCCCTCCGTTTGCCCCAAAAGCTTCGATTTCGCCCTCTGTATATTTATTTCCTCCTCCGTCCACTCCCCCTTGCGATTTTCTTTTCCCTTTTTCAACATTTGCTTTGATTGCACTGCAATCATGGCATAAAAATCAAACCAAAACGAGTGCAACGCAGGGCAGTCGGTCGATAGAGGGTTAAGGGGTATCTGGTCGGTTTGCTGACGTCCTGACAGCGCGTGCGAAGTCCCAACTTTGTTTTGCCCGAAAGTTAATTATCTAAAACGTATTTCTGGCTTTTTTGTTTGGTACCGAGAAAAATAAAGCGTTATAAAACGGTATTATTCTATAAACAAAAGTTTGAAGTGGATCAAAAGTAAAAGCATTTGATTTTCAATAGATACATATATGTATATTTTTTTAAATATCCATTCTTGTGCAACAGAGATCAGAACTTTTCTAGACAACAGATTGAACTTTTTAATCGTTAAATTCTTGGTTTTTCCTAAGGTTGTCTATGCCAACAGTTCTTATTTACTTTGTTTGTTATAGTATAAAAAGAGTTCCCTTTACAAGAGACTATGGGAAAGCCATTAAAATAACCACGTAGGCTCAAAGGAAAATGGGTTCCTGATAGTTTTTACTTCACTCAAGTGTCAAGAGGTTTTTGTTACATCAACTTACCAATATTATTCGGATATATGACTGGCAGGGTGCCATCCTTTTGATATCTGGGCGGCGGCATATCCGAGCCCTCAACGAGATACGTGGACGCCGCCTTTTTGCGCGCCTCGTCCTGCGAAAAAAGAGGGATAGGAGCCGAGTTAAGAGCGGCAGATGCGACATGGCCGGGTATATATCAATTTATATTCCCATTCCCATTTGAGTAATGCCCCGTAATTACTCCACACTTTGCTTTTTGGCATACTTTGGCAAAGGCGTTGAAAGTCGTTGGCGCGTAATTGACAGCCACAATGACAGCGGCGACACACGGACAGCGAGGACATCCAGGACAACTGGGACGACAAGGACCAGGCCCAAGGACACCCGGATCGGATCGGGGACTGATTTATAACACGCGCGGTCGCAGTTTACGCACTTTACATACTTTTACTCCAGCTTCTGCGGGTTAGGCAGTTGCTGCGGTTTTCCGCCGCTGCAAGATTACGGCGATAATAAATGATTTTAATAATTTGAAACGATTTGTTTGAAGCGCTTCCCGGTCTCAGACCCGCGGACTCAAGAGCCAGACTCGCAGCCTGCTTTATTCTCCGCTTTGGCCCACTCGCCGGCTCATCATTATCATCATCAGCGTCGCGTAATTAATCACGACGTCTTAGCGACGACGTCGGCATGCCGCTTCCGTTTCCGCTCCGCTGGTCTGGACCTGTTCTTGGGCTTAATCTTGGTCGGGTCTGGCCTGGTCTGGGTTGGTCTGGGCCTGGTCTGGCACTTCCTGCCTTTCACTCGGGAAGCTCTCGTTTCGAGCATTTGCAATAATTGAAAACCCAGGGCCCCAGGCCAGGGGGATGCCTCTGATGACCACCCTCAATAATAAGAGTTAGTCAGACTTCCTTGAACCGACAGAAAGCCCTATCATGCCTTAAATTTGTTTTGTGGCTTATTAACTGCTTTGTAGTTATATTTAAGCCATCTCTGGAATATTTGTTTCATCTTTGGAATTCACCTGAAGCTATTTTCCGGCTTCCGAGTCATTTTCTAGCTTTCTTTCCAAAGGCTTAGAATCTTTAAACAATTAGATTAAGTGGCTTTTCTTAAAGGGGGACTGAAACAATGAAATATCCTTTAAAAAGGGTTCGGTTTTGAGGTTTAAGATCTTTAACTTTGTGTTTCTATTAAAATCTGTTTAAAATGTTGAATATTTACGATGTTCAAAATTGTATAATAGGTATACTAGTTTAATTTTTTTTTCATTGGAAAATGTGAAATATGTATATTTTAATGACCAATATTTGGACTTTCTAAAATCTATATATTACATTTTGATGACTTTTCATGAATTCCATCTATCATTCCCTTAAACCTAAGTAAACCCTACCAATTGTATACCATCAGAAATATAGAAGTGCATTCAAAATAGGTGTGATTGATAAAAGCCCACCGAGTAGAAAGCAATATTTAAATTGAATGACTTCGGGGAAATCGCACCATTCTCCGTCGGTGGAAATGCCAAGTGACGCCCCTGCGCTTCAGGACATCTATTTAGCAATGGAAAATGCCTAAAATGCCAGACGATTTTCCACTGCTGGCTCTTTCCTTTCCCAACCTTCCCTTGCCCTCCCTTCCCCGATTCTGTTCGTTTTTGTGCCCATTCACAAATTGCATATTCATGCTCATCCAAAAAAATGGACAAAACTGGCAAAAAGTTGGAGCAAAAATAGGAAAAGCAAAAAATAGTCGGTTCAGGTAGATCCGTGTGTACTCACAATATATTCCGGCTGGCTGCTGCCCTCATTGGAGTAGGACTCGCTCTTCTCCGAAACGCTGGACAGCGTCTCGCCGGTTACGGTGTCATTATACGAACTGGGCGCGTACATCTCGATGGTTGCCGTTTTTGCCGGTTGATTTGTAGTTTCCGCCACTGTATTCCAACGGATCGGGACGGAAAAAAGGAATTCCGACGCCACGAGGAACGGCCAGGTATGCGCACAAATATTGAAAAGGTGTAATTGGCAGTGACATCCCGAAAATTGATGATTCGCAGCGGTGCCAGTTGGGGATTGGGGCACGGGGCATGGGGCATGGGTTTTTTGCGGGCGTTGATGCAGTGCGCCAGAAGGTGGATATGAGGTGGCCAATTGTGTTGTAGTTGCAGGTTCGGGCAATGCAAATCAAATGCAAATAGCCAAGATTGTCAAAGTGCCAGAAACAGGAGTGGATATTTGGAGGGTGTGGGTGGATAATGGGCGATTCCAGGTGGGCGGGGTGTTTACACGGGTCGCAGGCATTGCGTTAATTATTCACATTTGTCGCAGCATTCGTTGATGTGCATTTCGATGCCGGGTCGCAAAAGTAAGGCACATCGGGAAATACAAATGAGTTGACAGGCGGGTAAAGGTGAAATGCAATTAAATGATTTATGACACATTTTCCGCAAAAGTTAACACGTGTTTGCCGCAAAGTGGAGTCCATTATTGTAGCACGTTCCAGTTGCGAGTCGATGGTATATGGAAAGTACATAAGAATGGTAAACATTATAGGTTATATTTTAAAGATATGCAATGTTTCTGGCTGTTGCTGCTGCTGTACGGGGAAATAGGGTCTTTTTCTACCTTTAATCCTGTTTAAACTAAATAAAATATTGACACATGTGACCGAGTGATTGAACTCTCCCTTTCCAAATAAAGCAACACATTCAAACCATAAAAAATAAAAAGTTATGTTTCAAATTAGTCTACATGGCATTTTTTAGATCGTATTGCCATTCTATCGTGTACACTTTAGGCTTCTGTTGTTCCTCGGCGTTTTTTCCAGGCTGCCACAGAATTTATAACGATTACGGGCTGAGCGGAGTCAGCAGAAAGGCAAAAAGCCATAGACACGTGTGGTTCCATGTGACCCCCATGCTCCCAGGTACCCCCTGGTAGGGTAAATGGTAATGGTAAATGGACATTGCCCTGCCACTCAGCTGCTATCGCCATCATTGCCATCATCATCGTCCTCAAGCTATGCAAAGATATAATGGTCCTACGCTTTCTTAATAATACATTTCCCTGGCTGTGTAAGAGGATATATGGGGGCCTGGGCGGCACGTCCTCCGGTTACGTGACATGCGGGGACTATTAGTCGATAAAATTGCCGTTTTCTGTTAATTTGCACAAAGAACATTGAATGTTGGGGAGTTATCAAAATTACTTTATACACGTTTGTGTCCTGTTGCCCTGTTGTCGATGTCGGTGTACGAGTATAATGAATATTTAACAAATTGCAGCCGAATATTCGAGAGCAAATTGCTTTGTTCTGTCTCCATTTCGTGTGTACTCCTGTTGTTTGTTTGTGCTGCCGATGCTTCAATTTGCATTTTTTATGATTGACCAACATTCGTTGTGTTTTAATTCATTAAACATATGCACACGCAATTCGGAATCTATGCACTTTTGTGTGGGCACTCATAGGGAAAAAATTAAAAATTGAAAATGCATTTAAATGCTGGGCCGCAGTCCTGAACGGCTCAGATATCTGTTCCCGGCCTGCCGATGACAGGGCCCTATATATCTCTCTATACATATAGCAATACGTGTGTGTATCCTGCGAAAGCTCACTGATTTTATGGCTTAGTGAGTTAAAAACATTTTTCGGCATTTGTCAGTTGTTTTATTTATGACGACAAACGAGTGGCAGGCAGAAGGGCGTTTCGGGGCAGGGGCATTTAAAATAATAGACCTGGCTTTAATCAATTAAGGCAATTAAAAACATGACCGCTGCCTACACGAGTGTGTTTATTCGGATAGAGAGAGCGGGCCCTCATAAATGTGTTTACCAAACAAAAGTTTAGATTGGGTTGCAAGAAGAGTGTTCGAAGGGGGAGTACCCCTGGGTTATTATGTTTCGAATTTTTCGTAATTTTCGATTGAAGGATTTCTAGCTTGTATAGGGGTAAGATAAAACGAAATATGTTTTAGCAAAACAATTATATTCCGTGGTAATATATTGATATTTTTAAAAATGCACGTAAAAACAAAGAGATTTCCTTGAATGCTTCAAAAATAAGCCAACAACCAGAGCATTATTTTTAACCTCAGTGTATGCATATGCTTCTTGAAATGCATAGATTAGTTTGCGCTCAGCATGAATATTTCATTATATTTAAAAGCCTTAGTTGGTTTTTGAAGTACTGCTTTTTGGTTTATGCCTCCGAGCCCCAAAACACCACACAGCCTAAGCGCGATTTACCGGGAAACTCGTGGTCCAGACAGACAGCTGGCAGAATGTGTGACCCCTTGGCAGGGTATTAATGGTCGGCGGGCGGGCTTATCGCCCTCCGACGTTCTGCTGACCCAAACAGACGGGAAATAATCCGCTCTCGCATTCCGCCCGTTGTTTTTCTTTTTGCCACTGCACTTTGCGGCTCCGCCACGCCGCACGGAGATTACAAATTTTGCACTTATGCCACGAAAAGCCCGGCCGGATCTCTTTCTATATGCGTATCTACATATATATACGTATGTGGGGCGCGGCTTAGACAGATTCTGTGGTCATCTGGGCACGTTAATGACGGCGACGTCTGCTTTGAAGGTCTTTTCTGGTAAGCCCCCTGTCCTGGCGACAGCTCTCAATTATTCGCTGGCCGGACTTGCGGTATGCCGCTGTGGATTTCCCGCTTTGTGCCATTTGAATGTGCCGGCTGCTGAGGCATTCCCATAAGCGCTTTGTTTCTGGGTCCGGCGAATTTATGAACTCCCGTTCCCCGCCGCAAATGGATCCCCTCTTCCCCGGCCTGTCACGACCAGTTGCCTAAGCAGCAAACTTTTCGACATTGCTGAGCCAGCCCTGTGGCGCCCGGACCTCCTCGATTTGGCCAGATTTCCCCGATTTCCCTGACCACGACAGCCTGTGCGCTTATCTGCTCAGATTCGATGTCGCAGCTCTCTCACGCACGCCAGAAGCCCCAGTCCCATTCCCAGTCCCAGTTCCAATCCCAATCCCCTGGTCCCCGTCAATTGTTTAAAGAGTGTCAAAGTCAAGTGCTCGCCAGTGGGGCGGCCATCGGGTTTGGGCCATGTTGGCAGTGGTTGAGGGGCCTATGGACTGCCCGGCTGGGTGGTCTTATCGCTGGTGGCAACGTTGGCATAAAAGTTTCGCCCCGCCAAGTCGTAAAAGTGTCGCACTCAACTATATCCCCAAGAACGGGTTGCGGGCCATTTCACTTTTGCGCCCTGCACTCGCTCTAAAGTTTCACTCCTGGCCCAGAGATAATACACCCTTCGTGTTGATGGGTGCTCTCTATTTCCTATTTGGGCTGTTGGAAAAGTTGGCTCTTTTTTGTGCCGCGAAATCTATTGCCATGTGGGCCTGTGCCCATGCCCCTAACTTTGTTAACCACTCACGAATGCCCCGGACCAATTGTTTGATGCAACTCCTCTTTGGCTTTTAAGTGGGCCATGGAAAGTGCACTTGGAAAGACCTCTAAGTTGTTTAAGGCAACCAGGATGGTAAATTATAAAAAAAAGGTAGAGTGAGTGTTGATCAGAGATCGTAAAGGATAGGTAAAATAATTATAAACGAATAATATCTAAACTACAATGGAAACCCGGGATCTAAGCAGTGCTGATTTAGTTATTATTTACTCATTATAAAATCAGATCCCACATTCTAGGCCAAAATTTTGCCCTCAGTGTAAGGGGCCAGGCGAAAGGCAATAAACATTAGAGATGGCGCTATTCGGGATGTTCCGGCTCAGGCCCAGCTCATACGAGAATGAAATATGTGGCACTGGGCATTGACTGTGGCTGCGGCGATGCGATGGTCACTGCCGCTCCCTTGTTCATGGCTGCTGTGGTCGATGACCGGCATTGGAATGGACGGAGGACCTCGGATGGAGGACTCCGGACTCCGGACCGGGGACGACCAGCAGTCGGCGACGGAGCTGAACCACTGAACCAGCTGCCAACCGCAGACTTTTGGCATAGTTTATCGGACAGCGACAACTACAGCGAAAGGCTTCTTAGGCGGCCTCTAGTGCGGTTGGGCTTTTGGTTTGCCGAAGAGTCGGTTTTTCGTTCGGGCTTGGGTTTGGTTTCGGTATGAGATGGGATGAGATAGCTGGGCGGCGGGATGGATTTCCTTTCTGTGCGCCATGCGGCATTTTGACACAAAGGCACAAATGCACATTAAAAATGCATATCCGAGGGCTGCAACAAAAACACAAGTCAAGTTTCGCCAGCGAAAACATTGAAATATGCAGAGAGATATCCCCCGACAGGGTTCTCCAACTCCCACTCCCAAGCCCCCACCTCCATCTCCATCTCCATCTCCGCCTCCGCCGGCCGGCCAACGCACCAGTTTCTCTGACAACTTCACAAAAAATGGGGAAAAAAGGCGAAATGGATGGAAAAATTGTGAGCACTGAAAACGGGAAAAGTAAAAATCCTTTTGGGCATTGTCAGTTATCGGCTTTTGACAGGGATAAGGGGCTGGCGGTACGGAATCGGGATCGGGAGTGGGACGGGGAACGGGAACTCCACACTCCCCCGACATTGTCATAAAAATGTTGTTCCTTCCAGGAGGGTTTTCCTCCGCTTTTCGTTTTCGTTGCTGTGTTTGTTTGCAACAAGACTGAAATATGAATTTTCTTTTGTGTGGAGCGGGATTGCATTCATATCCCGGCACTCGCCATTTGTTCAACTGTGCCGCACTGGCAACGAAAGACAGAAATAATGGAGTCTGGCCCGGCCTGGGATTCTTAGGGAAATTTCTTATTTATGTCCTGCGGCTGTAGTTCATGCTACTCGTGCTTCCCGTTTGAAAATGTCAAAAAATAACTGGCCCACATTTTGTTCCCCCGATTAAGTCAGTTTAGTTTAGTTTCGGGGCGTGTCGCCCCCCTTTTTGCTCGCCTAATGAATCAAAAGTTTTTAGTGAAAGAGCCCGAGATGTTAATCAACTCATAACTCAAATGTTTACGCAAACTGTATGACAGAGCACATATAAGAGAGCTGCAAATATGACACTATGTTGTTCTTACATGGTGCCAAACACCCTGCTTAAACAAAACTCTGAAAGTCTGGTTTCCAAAACGAAATAAAATGTGAAGTTATGAGCATAGATAAATTATGCATTTTTGGAACTTAAATAATAGCAAAATTATCCAGCTGGCTATGAGAAATTGGTTTTTAAATAGCCTAAACATTGTTTTTTGTTTTCGATAATTCAAAAAATGCTGGCTTTTTCGGAATTTCGAGTATCTAGTTACACAAACGGTCTTCTCAATTTGCATAAATTTCGAGAATTTGGTTCAGGCTTATTTGTGCTGCATCGCGATGCAGCATCATTTGCTGCCCTGCTCATTCACTCCTGCTCAATGGAAATAATTTGGTTAGCCGGCAACGACGCTGCGTGTTGCATGTCGACTGGCGGCACGTAAAAGAGATTCGGTGCTGGCACATTGCGTATACGCCACGTCTCAAATTTGCCAGCTGGATAGAATGGCAAGGAAAAGCTGTCCCGGCAAATGGTAACAATTGCTGATGGCGCCGTCAGGGCTTCCATTTTAAAGTTGGCTCCACTCTAGTGGTGAAAAATAATTTCGTTTTAATAAACAACCCTCGGCAAACATGTCCGACACTTGTCGACACGTGCTCCCCGACCTCTGAACCTGAGCCCCGTCGCCCGTGGAGCCGAGAAAGCAATCTGATTTCCGGAAGATTGTGCATTCAGCTAAGAAAACGATGCACATTTGTCTTGCTGGCTGTCCGGGTCTCTTGTTCGATAAACAGCAGCACTTGGCTGCCGGGTGCCCAGGATGCATCATTATTTTCTGTCATCATTATACTCCGAGCCGGAGACTTCTGGCCCTGCCTGCTCCATCCCGGCCACGCTTGGCATTGGTTGCTGGCGGAAATTACAAGAAGCCAAGGCGGGAAAGTGATCCGGGTGGAGTGGATCCCCGTCCTGGGAGCCTGCGTATGCAGGAAATTGTTTAGTGAGCTTCATAAAGGGGGCCGGCCTGCCTCCTTGCGTCCTTAGTGGGCACCGGAAGCTGCACAACGCGCTCGCTTCCGCATCCGGCGGTGTCACGGAAGTGGTGCCAGCTGCCAGTGCAACATGGCGATGCAATTGTCTAGTGGCATTCGGGATTCGGAATCCGGAATTCGGTGTTCGGAACTTGGAGTGCCAGCCCCGCACAGGAATAACCCCAATCAAAGGCGAGTCCCAAGACAACAGGCAGAGCAAATAAGCCAGTACATCAGAACGCAGTATACACCGCCCACATAATAGTCATAATAAAAATAAATAATAACAAATAATAATAACCTTTCTTGCGGCGCTGATGCACAAAGAACCAGGCAACCAGCGACGCGTTGACCAGGAGGAAGCCAAATGCCGCCAGGGAGATGCCAATTATGACCAGATTCGGTGTGTTGCTGGAGTCCTCGGTTAACTCGGCTGGCATCAGTTCAAGTCCTTGACAAAACGAGCCATGGAAAAAGTAAAAAATATGGTTGCAAAAATAAAACAATAAATAAATGCGAAATGAAATGAGAAATTGTAATAAAAAGGAATAATATCGTGAGGAATAAAAATATAAAATGGCGCAGAGCATAGCAATGAACGCGCTGCCCCAGTTCCCCATTTCCCAGTACCCAATTTACCAGCTCCCAGCCTCGGACTCGTGGATTCGGCTGCGGATTCCGACCCGGAGACGGGGTCGAGGGTCGAATTCGGTTGGCATGGCGAGCACACGCAGCGAAATCAAATAAAGAGACCGACTAGCGACCAGCGAGTGACGCAAATCACGTAGAGGCTGCGAAGCGGAGCCGGAACATGTGATGGCAAATGAAATTAGCGACGCCATCGCCATTCCACAGCGATTCCCATCGCGATGTCCATTCCCATTCCCATTCCCGTTCCCATAGCCGTTTCCTTTCCGGTTCTATCCACAATTGCTGACCACCGGGCACGTGCGCTGACAACGCCCACAAATTAAAAGAAAATAACGGAGGCGACTGCGGGCCGAGCCGAGGGAATTAGAAATTCAAATGCCCACGGACATGGACTCCAGCTCCCATGCCTTTCAGACCCAACTATGACTCGCCATTAGGCCCCATCTTGGTCGATTGCAACAATGCCAGCACACTGAGATCATGACCCTGGTAAGTGTATAATCTTACTGGCAGCATTTTAAGGTTTTAAAAATCAAAGTAATGTAGTTAACTGAAAATAAGAAACATGCTAGTAACCCTAATGAGTTTTTAAAATCCTATTACAACATCCCTAATAATCGTAATCTACTCAGCATCTATTATAACTATATAATACGGTGTAAATATGTAAAAATCTATTAAGCTCAAGTTTTTTAACAACCCATCTTTGATATAAAATGAAGTTCAGGATTGACCCTATACCATTTCTCCCCGTGTGGCAGCAGCAGCAGCAGCCGCAGGATTCGCGGTGGAAACGGATCCCCTCACCTCGCTTGAGGCGCTTCTCGTTCCGTTTGTGCAGACAGCAGCCGATGACAAACACGTTGAGCAGGACGACGACGATGCCGGCGCCCACGCCCACCAGGAGCATGCCCGATGTGCCACCCAGCGGCGTCTGGCTGGTGGTCGGCGGTCCGCCTCCCAGCGACGAGGCCGGATGCGAGGGGGGCGGGGCTTCTGCCGGTGGAATGGATGGATAGATGGACATTGTGGGGATTGTGGCCGTTTGCGGTGGTCGCGTCGTCGATGTCGTTGACGTTGTTGATGGTCGTAATGCAATTCCAATTAAGAGCAGCAGGGTCGGGACGAGATCATTGGGTGAGACAACAAATCGGATCCTGGCGGCTTCACATGCCCCCACGGCCATTTCTTACGCTTCATAATCTACAGTCGCGCCCATTGGAATTGCTAAGTCGGTGGTGGTGCAGGTCGTAGTTGAAAAGGGTCATGAATGGCTACAGAAAGGTGATCTAACATTTTAAAGGGATATGTTCCTGGTTCAATACACATTTCAGGAAATTTTGATATTAGCTTGATGTTACTTAGAATGTTTATTGTGTGTAGTATAACTTGTACCTAGACTTTTAAAAATCTATCGTGTTGGTTTGTATTATATGTTTCGAATTATATGTTTTAATTTGGAGTATAAATGCATGTAAGTAAGTCAAACACTAATGTCGTTTGTTGAACTAGTACCCCAAAACTGATTTCAAATCTCTGATTTATTTGGACCTCTGTATGCAACTCTACCAGTCTGTCGGCAATAACAAAATCCCCGTCTGGGCTAATTTCACTTCATCAATTATTTCGGTTGACTCATTCCATGCGTGCTTCTAATTAGGCTGATAGCTGCTTATCATACTGGCTAGCTAATTAATTCCACAAATCTGCCGACTCGTTGCCGGACAACTGGCCCGGCACCACCACCTCCTCCTGCTCCCCGGTAGTTACCGATGCGATGGTACCATTCTTCCGATTCCGCCGAATCGAACCCGTGCTCCAGTGGCCATAAAAGCCAAATGGCGGACTCGCATAAATCAATGTCAGCATCGCTGACCGAGTGCTCCACTCGCGGCCAATTTGAATGCCGTGCTGAGGACTTACCTTTGGTCTCGGCCCGTGCCAAATCCGGCAGGTAGGAGCTCTGGCCCAGCTCGTTGTAGGACATCACCGAGAACAGATAGAGCGTATTCATGCGCAGCCCGCCGATGGTCAGCTTGTGGCTGTTGGGCAGCCCATCGATGTATTTGTACTGCTCGCGGTCGACCATCCTGCAAATGAGTAGGCAGAGTGCAATTCCATTAGTGCCAGGAGCCATGACAGTTGCACACAGGAAAACCCTGCAAAACTACCTACTTTTTTACAGTAAAAGAAGTTCTCTGATGTGTAATGACTAAGGTTTATTTACCCCGTTATTTTAAAAATAATGAAATACCTAATTAACCTAAATGTTTTAACTATCTTCTTACCATTAACAAAACTTAAATTTAAATTTGAGAAATGATAATTCTTAGTTAGTTATTGAGAAATGGAAATTCTTAGTTATCGTCTCTATGAAAAATCTCGACAATCGAAATAAAAAGAAATTACTCTGGGTAAGGCCAAGTCTGCAACGTTCAAAAACTCCCCGAAAAAGAGAGCAAAATTAAAAATGGCGGAAATATCAAAGTAATATTCCCGTGTCTAGATAGAATTGTTACTGAACTTATCATATCTTATCAAGTAATTGTCTATAAAATTGTTCTCCGTGCATGATTTCCATATGCCAAAACATCCAATATCACTCACCTATAGCGCACGCGATATGAGGCCTTGAGGCCACCATCGAAGCCCGGTCTCCAGGACACGGTGACCGTGTCGTGTGTGACGTTCAGGATATGGAGGCTGAGGGGTGGGTCGGGCTGCGATGTGATTTCCAGGCGCACCGTCTCCACCGCCTCACCCAGGTCGTTCCTGGCCACGCACTCGTAGGCCCCGTAGTCCGCCGGTGCCACTTTGTCCACGATTAGCGTGGACTCGTAGGTCAGCGAGTCAATCTTGCGCTCCTCCACCTCGTACTTGTACGTTCGGTTGATGGGGAGGTCCTTCTTGTCCTGGCGCCAGATGAACTGCGGCTTGGGCGACCCCTGTGCCCGGCAGGGCAGCCGACCCCGCTCTCCTGTCCCGCTGGCAGCTCGCAGGAGCGTTGGTGCCTTGGCAATCTCAGGAGCAACTGGAGGAGGCGCAGGTCGGGTTACGTGGAGGTAGAAATAATAAGAAAATGAAATATGTAAGACCACTTACACTTGACAATCAGCAGGATGTCGCGGTTAGTCGGATTGGCCACACGATTGTCGGCCACGCACCGGAAGTTGCCCACATCCGCGCGCTGCGCATCCTTGATGTGCAGGTAGGAGGTGCCGTTCGCAAAGGTCGTCGATGTCTTCACGGTCATGTCGTAGCCCACTCGCTCCCACTTCACATGCTCGTCGCTCAGCGGTTTGCCCTCCACGCTGCAGGACAGCATTGCGTCCTCGCCGGGATTGACAATGATGTTCTCCGACACCGACTTGATGGTGGTTCCGTCTGTGGGGCGGAAATCGAATTAGTTCGATTAGGGAAATCTCACAGAGCGGCGGGAGTGGTACTCACATTCCACCACCACTGTGATGTTCAGGGTGGCCTTTCCCTGCGAGTTGGAGGCGCTGCAGGAGTAGATCCCCGCATCGTCCCGGTGCAGGCGGGTGAAGTTCAGGCTCCCGCCATCCGCAAAGATGCGATGCTCGCCGTCCTGCGGAATGGTGGCCCCATCCTTGGTCCACTTGTAGGCCACCGGCGTGGGATTGGCCTGCGTTTGGAGCGACACCTGCAGCGATTCGCCCTCCACGCCCACCGCCGTCGACGAGGGCGGCGGCACGAACTTGGGTCGATCTGGGGGTTAAAGGTATAGGGGGGTCACTCAAACTATAAAAGCTGGAAGAGCAATCTCTTTGGGTTACTTTAATCTCACTTTTTAATGCGTCTTAATGTTTAAGGGCTTTCAAACTGTTCAAAATTGATTCAATGAACTTAAAGGGGAGTGGGTTTGGGAAGTAACTAACGTTTAAAGTGTTTTGTATTAAGAAATTCTACTGTTCACTGTATTGTTAGTTTATGAAACTCGACAACACAATGAATTTAATAAATCAACAATTATTGCTCGTTTTAAGAAAATTTCGTACTTCATTGGCGTATAACTCACAATGGATTCACGAATAAATCAGACTTGATTTGTAGATATAAAAGAAGTTTGATTTTCATTAAATTTATAATATGTTCTGATATTTTTGAAATATTTTGCACTCTATTTAAATACAGCTCGCACTTGATTTAAGTGCATTTCATACATAAATTAATCAAAATTAAAATTTGTTTTAATAACGCTCTCAAATTTAGAAATATATTTTACGAACAAAACGTTCTTTAAATCAGAATTTTTAGTTTGTGCTTAAAACAAGCCCAGAGTGCTGGTACAAAACGAAGGGACTTAACGAAGGGATAGCCCCACAACGTAACTTATAGATTCGACTGGCGATTGCAGAGCCCGTCTAATTGAGCAATTAGGCGGGACGTACTTACACAGGACATCCAGGCTGACCGCCTCGTGGACGCTCCGCTGGAGAGCTTGGTTGGCGCTCTGGCAGGTGTAGACCTGGCCGTTCATTTCCTGTGTGACGTTCACCCTGAACTCCAGCGTGGAGACCGTGCCGCCCCAGAGACCCGGCTTGGACGTGTTATTAATGCCTGTGGGTCGGGCAAGGGAATGGAATGCCGGCGGTTCCGGTGGGCGGACAGGGACACAGGATTCGGATCAGGATCGGGCGGGGCAATGGCAAGGGCGATGGCAGGATGGAGTGGGAAAGGGGGCAGAGAAGAAATGGGCGTAATTTTAGTGACTGGCAAGCGAACCGGATGTTGTCGTGGAAACGC
Source organism: Drosophila subpulchrella (assembly GCF_014743375.2). Classification (NCBI taxonomy): domain Eukaryota; kingdom Metazoa; phylum Arthropoda; class Insecta; order Diptera; family Drosophilidae; genus Drosophila; species Drosophila subpulchrella. The sequence continues at coordinate 2,177,123 of NC_050611.1, read as the reverse complement.
CTCGCACCAACAAAGTGCAATGGCGGCGCCGGCAAGTCCATGGCGAATGGCGAATTGCGATGGGCAAACTTCCAATTGCCAAATCGCTTGGCCAGGCCCAAAGAGCCAAGCAGACCAAGCCATTCCGTACGTACCTTCGATGGGGATGCCGTCCTTCCACCAGGACAGCTTTGCCGGCGGATTGCTGGAGCTGGAGTCGCAGATGATGGCTGCCTCCATGCCAGGTCGCAGTTCTTCCGGTTCAATGCGTATTTTGACCGTCTCCGGGGCAACTGAAAGAGCACACACACCAATGGATATTAAGAAAGGACGCAGGAGCCGGTAAGTACCCCTTCCCAAGTATTTTAAGCACTGTTCTGCACTGGCAACATAATATTAAGTATTTCAAATCATTTCGAATATATATTTAATATGTGAGTCCTTTTTTTTTTCCCTACCAATTTGATGGCAAATTTAATACTAAGTATAAATGTTGTATCGCACTCTTTTTGCCTCTGCTAAATAGAGCTATAAAAAAATTGTAAATTTGTAGGACCCTTTATCGGTTTGCTTTAAACAGCAGATAAACCACAATTAAATTGAATTTAATTTTCCTGAGATCTTAAACAAAAAAATCATTAAAAAAAAAGAAAATCTACAAAAGTTTGTTTTCCTAAATAACTCAGAGCTGTTGAAAATGTTTAAGTAAGTTATGGGACATCGTTTAAAAAATGGTAGGTGGTAAACAATTTTCAAACATATTTGCTACTTGAATCTATGTTCTAAAAGTAAAAGGGCATCCCCTTTAAAAAAAATAATGAAATGGTGATAAACCTAACTTAGAATGATATATCTTGAGTGTACTCACAGTGGACGCTGAGCGTGGTGGACTGGAAGAGTGGGATTTCCGTGGCGCTGTTGGAGGCCTCGCACCGGTACTGGGCCTGGTTGTCGGACACGTTGGCCAGAATGGTGATCTCGGCCGACACCGATTTGTCCGCCGCCCGTATGACCGAGTTTATCTGCAGGGGGAGAGAACGCTTATTTTTTTTGGTCGAAACACATCTCCAAAGAGCACAGCTGGCGGATGCATTTTAATTTCGCTGATAAAACGTCGTCTAATCTGAGCGAGCGAGCTGGCGAGCAAACGCGGCGCGCAGATGAGTCCCCCGAGGGGCGGAGATGAAAACTCTGACACCGCAACAAATGGGAAACGGTAAAACAGGAAGCCGCACCTGAAACTGCAGGTGCACCTGCCCACCCACCTACGACCCACCACCCCATCACAACCATCAGCATCAGCCCGACGGATAAGTGTGTGGGCTGATGAGCTGCGGTTGTGGGTGACTTGTTTTATTTTTCCACCGTATTTACCACCTTTTGTTCAAAGTTCTAACGATAGTTTTGCTCTCGATTATTGGTAGGTGGAAGGTGTGAAAACCGAAATCGTTCTGGCATCAGAAGCGCACGGCTGCAGTGGCTCATTAGCACTTTAAGCCCATAAAGCGGAAGCGGAAATGGTCAACAAAAGCGCCATTATTGTTTTGCGGATGTTTGCTGCCTGCCGTTGATAGTGTGCTGCCTCTCGCTCGCTCTTTGTTCAGTGTGTGTGTGTGTGTGTGTGTGTCTCTGTGTGTGTGTGAGTTTTCTGCGGAAAATGCAAACAAAGGACGGCAAAAAAAGAAGGGAAATTTCAGCACTCACCCTTTTGTCGTTTTTGTACCATGTTAGCGTCGCCAACGGATTGCCGCCTGATGAAACGCAAAGCAGTTTTTGCACCGAGCCAGCTGGGATAATTTGTCCCTCCATATAGCCAGAAATTAATGGCGGCGCGGGCGGATCTGTGGGGAAGAGGCAGCGGCAGAGGCATTCGGAGGATAAGAAAAACGTTTCGAAAAAAGACAAACAAAGGAGCCAAGCAGGGGAAATGGGCCAGCGAATTGTGGCCCCAAAAACTTAGCCACGAGCCAGCAAATTATGGCCTACAACAAAAACAGCAAAGGACTAGGACCACGGGCAGGACCAACCGCTGTGTCCTCCGTGAGAGCTGCCAAGAGCGGCCGAACAATAAAAATTAAAATTATTTAATTTGCCGCGCATAAAGTAAAAATATCCGCAGGGCGTCCGCATCCTCAAGGCATGACCATGCACATACCATCGCCTCGTCCTTGATTGGTGGGCCGATGCCGGGTGGGTGGCTCATTACCTTGGGGGTCCGTTAGTCATTTCCAGTGCTCATGGTATGGGTAATAAATGTAAATCCCTCGCCGCCCCCTCCCGCCGCCCTTTCCTGTGATGTTGGTCAGAAAAATTAATTAGCGCTGCAGGAGAGCGCTCACAAAGGACATCCAGCCCAGAAGAGGGCCGTAGGGGTGGGCTGCTCCACCATGAGTGTGCTCTGGCTGGATGATCCGAAACTAGAAATCGCAATTATTAATAAGCCAACCCAAAGCAACCCCAATCCACCTGTTATCGACTGACTTTGGCTGTCAGTCCTTTATCCTCGCCAGGAATCCCTCATCCCTTCACGAGCTATTTTTTCCTGCGTGTTTTTTGTCACTGCCTTCGCTTATAATTGAGTCAAATGAAGAGTGACACCGAACATCGGATAATGGAGTTTACGGCACTTGCAGTTGTCGCTCGGCGGAGAAGTGTCACTCTGCGGCGGCAAAAGGGGGTGGTGTCAAGATCCCGGATGCGTACATCCAATCGGACCTTCACCGGGGTCACTCAAACAGTGTGGGCATAGGAAAGATGGCACAAACATCGCCAACTTTTCCAGCCAGCCATCAAAAACAAATTCTATTTCATGTGGTTTGATCTAGAATACACATTGATTTCTGTATGCAATCTAAAAACGTTCATTCAAGGGTAATTTATGGGCCTAATTCTGAATGTCAGTTGAAGGTTATTGTTTGTTATCTGTCAGAAAAAGTTAGCTTGAAGTAAAATTGTTCATTAGTTTTCTCAACGTGATATTAATTTTATAAACCAAAAGTCTTAACCGTCTGTTACCACACGATTCATTTAGTTGGGTTTGAAGAAGAGTATACTATGGTAACCTATATGTTTGCTAGTTTGGCTTTCAATCAGCTCGAACAGCAATTTACCTCAATCACAAAAGTTAACATGACGTTGAGTAATCGGAGTTTAATTAGTAATCAGTCATTTAAGATTTTTATCTTCTATCTTCACAGAACTATTTCCAGATTTACAGTATACTGCCTTTTCCACAAAAAATATGATCCCCAGCCTTTCCGAAAAACCGACTACGATTTACACACACTGAAAGGTTTCGATGCACATGAAAAGAATTTAAAGTAATCCGCAGCTGGTGAACAGCAGACCCCGGCTGAGCTTTCCGTTCTTGGTGCCGTAACTCTGGATGCACTCGCATATCTTGCTGCCCTTCACAATCCGGCCGAATCCCACTCGGGATCCATTGACCACGGTAAGCGGCTTGAACGAGATGGCAAACGAGAGGTGCTGGGTGAATCCTTTGACGTAAGCCTTGCTGAAGGATAATACGTAGCTGGAGGCTCCGTGGTCAATGACTTTGGCGTCGTATTCCAAAGGCTGGTGCAGCAGCGAGTCCGCCGCCAGCAGCAAGTCCGTTTCCAGCCAAAGATTGGGGAACAGTCGCTTGACCAGGAACTTGGAGTGCTGGTTGCACATGCAGGACTTGATCAGCTGCAGCACCACGAGGGGGGCTGCCTCCGTATACAGCTGGATCACAATCCTGCCAAGCGGTCGGGCGTCCTTCAGGTATATGTCAAAGTAGATGCGCGGTCGGAAGAGGCGGCGCAACTCGGCATCCGACTCGGGCAGCGGGATGTTGAAGGCCTCGTACTTGGCCATCGCCTGGGGAGGCAGCTCCAGCGGAGCCGCCTGAGCCGCGTTCCTGCCCACCAGCAGCCGCTTATCCGACAGGCCGGAGTCCACCTCGCTGTGCACCTCCATGATGCGTCGGCCGAAGTCGCGGTTGTCCCGCTCCAGCTGCTCCAGGCTGAGCAGGGCCAGCGGAACGCTGGAGACGGCGTGCACCACCTCGTAGCGGAAGGGATTGATGGCCCCGTGGGTGCGCATGGTGCGGGAGATCTCAACGAGCAGCTGGATGTTGGCCTTGGTGCGCTTCATAAACACCTGCGCCTCGTCCCGCAGGTTGTTCACTCCGGTGATGCGGGCTGCCTGGAAGTTGGGCGCCTCCGCGTCCACCGTGCTGATCGCCTCCTTGACCCGCTCGCGGTGCTGGCGCCACATCTTCATGCGGTTCACCATCAGAGGACCGCCCAGGATCTTCTTCGGCTTTGCCTTGACCGCCTTCTTGCGCTCCTTCACCTGCAGCAGAGCGGTCAGGCGCTGCTCCTCCGTCATGCGGGCCAACTCGCGCTGCGACGCGGATATGCAGATCGGAAACTCCGCCATTGCGAATGCGGAAAATCGAATATCAAGAAATAAAACTAGCAGTTCAATCGAGAATTTTTCACTTGAAACTATCAACCGAAATGTTAGGAAAGTAAAAATGAAATAACAGCCAGTCAACTTTTGAAAGATATTTCTCCAAAAAGGAATGTTTTGATCCTAGATTGAAAATTTAATAAAAATTAATAAATTCACAAAACAAACACATGTTGCGTGGTATTATAATTTCTCTGTTCCTAAAAACTCTCTCAAATCGAAAAGAGAGAGAGAAAGGAGCGTAAAGAGCGAGATAACGCTTAAAAGTACTCTGGGTAAGAGCGATTCAGCATTATTCGACGTTCTCCGAAATGAAAAAAGAGAGGAAAAAGCATGATGGCTACCATATCAAAGTGAAAAACTCCGTATCTAGGTAGAATCGATACAGAATTTCATCAAAGTTATTATCATATCCGATCTGTGTGATAAAACATATTAAGGATAGAATGCATAATAGAGTGGGTTAATCAAATCACCATGAACCCTTTGTGAATTTCTTTCATAAATTCATAAATATCTCCCCTGCTTGGCGCATTTGTGGTATTGTTTTTGCTAAAGGATAGTCACTGGTTTCGGAATACTTACACAGGACATTGATCGTGTGGGTGGAGACGACGTTCTCGGTCAGCTGCATGTTGAGTCCGTGACAGATGACGACCAGCGAGCGCTTATTGGGCTCCACGGTGGCGGTGATGTTCGAGGTGGTCGTCCAACCGCCTGCGATGACGGACAGAGATGGAAATGGATTAGTCGGGGGACTATGTCACACCGGCCCCGGCACTTACCCTCGGGACTGACAATCGTCTTTGAGGTGGCGTTGCGCACCTGCCGCCCGCCCACCATCCACTTGATCTCGGCGGGCGGATTCGATGGCGCCGTGGTGCATGTCAGCGGCACAATATCGCCGACGCGCGCCTCCGTGGGTCCCATCACGGTGACATGGGTGGGTGCAACTGGGGAGGAGACGAGCAGGTTGATTCCAGTTACCGGGGGACGCATAATGAAGGAGGCATTAATATGTAATAGGTTTGCGGCGAGCTCACTTGCGGCATGCTCGAGGCAGGCACACACGAGCATCTCCTATCCGCCAGTTTGAAACCCAACGCCCCTGGCTTCCCGTCTCCCGTTTCCCTAATAGCCTCGGGGAGGAGTGTCGGCTCCTGATGCCGCCTTCATGCAAATGATGACTGAGTGACTGACAGTCCGTCCGTCTGCGGAGCTATTACCTAATGCCATCGAAGCGGAGTAGCAGGAGCAGCTGCAGCTGCCGCTGCCTTGATGGATAAGTGCATACATTACGCATACGCAGCGTTGTCTTGGGCTTCCACTTTGAAGGGGGCAAGGACAAGGGCGTGGGCATGGGAATGGGAATGGGAATGGGAATGGCGCGCGGGGAATACGAAACTTTCGACTCGATATGTTTCGCATATAAATAAACATTATGAATTCTTAACTTCTCGCATCTTTCGTCGGTCCGTCTTAGCCATACATCTTCATTCCGGGCACACACCCAGGCACACTCGTGAGGGGCAAAAGAATGCTGATGCTGAATGTATTCCTGCTACGTCTTCAGTTTTGTTGTTCCACATTCGTTATACATAAATAATGCGTGTGCTAAGAGCCCGGCCCGCCAGCTGAGGCCACATCTGCTATCTATTTGGTACACATGACAAAACTAGCACAAAGGTAATCCAAAAATTCTATGGATATATGTGGAATTTGCTTAACTATTTCTTTGAAAACTAAGGGACTATGTTGTTAGAAATTCAAAAATATTTTACAGATTCCTAGGAATTGAAATCTATTATTCTTTGTAAACTAAGGACATCTGATTTCATAACCAATTGAATGTAAGTAATAATCAATCAGAACTAGATACCCGGATAAAGAAAATAAAAGCCTACAATTTTCTAATCCACAACACAATTTCTCCAAGTGCTGTGTGTGCGACTGTTGGCATATTCGTTTGTGCTGGCCACTCAATGTGGCATACTTATTGGGGCAAGATGGGGCCGAGTGGGCAGGCCTGACCTGTATGGCGCTTTGATTGGTATGCGCATAAACTGGAAGCTGCCAGCTAAACGAGTTTTGCCTCGCTGAGGGCGGGAGTAACCCTCCGCGCACTTAAAGCCCGCTTCAGGTAAAAGATGCCAATTTCAGCGGACTGCCGAGCACTTGAAATTTAAATATCGCGCATACGCCGCGTTGAGCGGCCGCCTCATCCATTTGCATGTGAGACACATGAGCAAGTAAGTAGTGGGGTGGCGGGGCAGAGGATGTGGCATGCAAATGTTTGCTGGTCTCCTCCGTCCGTCCAAGTGTCGCTAACGACTTTGGCACCGCGTCGTTCCGCCCGTCGGCTTTGTGTGCCTGATTGCAATTGTTGTAACTCTAACAAGCTGCAACGGCGGGGTTCAGAGGTCGAGGCACTGGGGGACGGGGCTCTGCGCTATTTGGCACTTGAAAAGAATTTGCATTGCTTGATTTGACAAAGCCAAGTGGGACGGAGACTGGAGAGGCTTTCAAAGTGCAAACTTAAGCTTAATTGCAAAAGAAAGCAACAGCCAGCTGAGCGAGTTGCCAGGCTTATTTCAGGGGACTCGACTCCAATCTGTGTGTGAGCCGTATGAGCCGCCTGCCAAGTGCTGCTGGCTCTGTGGAATTTGGAAGATGTCGCAGCCAAGCCAGGCTGTTGACACAATCCAGACCCCACATCGCAGAGTGCCGGCTCTCCGGTTCGCTATCCCGCATCCCGGCTTGTAATCTAGACACCCATTAAATCTGATATGCTACTCGGCCCGGGATATACTCGGCATATATAAATATGAAGAACGCGCAATTAGACGGCGCAAATTGGAGGCGGAGCCACCACGGATCCATTGGACCTCGACTTACACAGCACAGCCAGCTCCACTTCCGCCTTCAGCGGATTCTGCGACATCACGTTGCTCGCCTCGCAGCGGAATCGAGCCTTGTTGTCGCCCGCCTCGGCGGTGAAGGTGTAGATATTCTCGGACAACCGCCCAGAGGTCCTGCAAGTATAGCGCATATATTTATAATTAATATTTATTAACTTCACTAGAAATATCAGTGTTTTTAACATATTAATTTGTTTTAAAATCTTTTAAAACCTTAATTGAATATAAAACTTATTCAAGATTATTCATGCTTGGATTAAGAAAATATAAGTGCTTTTAACATATCAGGCTACTTTAAATTCTTTTAATATCACTGAAACTAATTTTGTAAAGTAAATATTATTGATTTTCATAAAAAATATAAATATAAACATTTAATATATAATAGTCTAAAGTGTAAATATGTTTAGGTATTGTACAATAAATTCTTTCATTATTTCTGATTAAAATTCAGATTAGTTCTCAAAATGAATATTTTTACTCAATAATATTCTTGGACATGGATTCAGTGCTGAAATCGATTGCTCCGGTCTAGTTAAAATGTAATGTAAGTGCTCTTAACATATCAGGTTACTTTAAAATCTTTTGATTTCTTTGAAACTAATCTTAAGATTTAAATATTGTTGATTTATTTGTTTAAATAAATAAACATATGTATTTAATAAAAATGCTTCTAAGATAATCTTAAGTGAAATTTTTTTTAGATAATGTTTAATAAATGCTTTCATTTTTTCTGGTTAAAATTCAGATTAGTGTTTAATTCAATAAAAAAATGTTGATTAAATAGTTTAATTTTTTTCTGATTAAAATTCAGATTATTTTTCAAGATTAGTATTTCTACTCAATAAAAAAAGGTTGTTTGTGCTAAAATCGATTGCACCGGTCTAATTTAAATAATTTATTTTAAATAGGCTTTATAAATTCACACTCGTTGTTAATTTTATTAGTTAACGATTTTTTAATATTTAGAAATTAAGGTAAAATGTCTCACCTGTAGGCCATGCGTATCTGGGACCCGTTCTTGTACCAGATGAGCTGGGCAGGCGGATTGCCGCCGCGACTCCGGCACATGAGCTCCACGGTTTGGCCGCGGCGCAGGGTTTCGCCCGGCGAATAGCCCTCGATATATGGCGGTCCTGGGGGATCTGCGGGATTAGAACAGAGCGCGGGAAAAGCCCGGTTTGAAAAACTCCACTGAATGCCGGTAGTTTGCTGTGTTTACAGTTCGCATATTTAATTGCGACTGCTGTCCGCAAATAAATTCAATATACACTAAAGTAAAGTGCGGGGAGCGCATATGTGCGCGACTGCAGCTGAAATTCGTACAGTTTTTAATTGAAGTGTTTGCATGCAAATCGTTTATGCGGTCATATGCATTATTTTCCGATTTCTCCTTTTTTTGACCCCCGACCCGGGGCGTCGGTAATTTCGCTTGTTGTGGGCGTCGCACTGGGCGATTAATAATAGTGTAAAATACCGCAGAGCGGTGGAAAAAGCTGTGACAGTACGTGTTAAATACATTTGGAAATTATCAGCGGCCGGAAAATAATTGGTAACAACTAGAAAATGGGCGAAACCAGCCGCCGCCTATCGTATTCCATATTCCACTGGGGAAAACTTCGGAAAAACATTAACTTTTATCCGCCTGCTTTGGGTCTGTAATATATTTTCTTTATCACAATTTGACAAGCGGTCAACCGTATTGAATCAACAGCAGCAATCAGGTGAGGCATAAAAGCTGCCAAGCACACACACTTTAAATATAAATACTGCCACATACACACACGGGGCGCCCACACGCACACACGCACATCCCCGGCAGGCGTGCAACGGAAAATTAAATTAAAATCACTTGAAATATGGTACGACCGGACCGAGTTGAGGCAGTGAGGAAGCAATAATAGCGCCATAATTAAGCCCCCACAGGAAGGCCAAATGAAAGGGGATATGCACCCTTTGCCGGCCTGAGTTCGCAGATAGCGCAACTCGATTTTTCGCCGTTTTTTTCGCTTTTTGCCAATTACATCGCGACGAGCTCTGGAAATGGCCAACGAACTGTGGCAGTTGGGGCCACCATTTGCCAGCTGCCTATGCATAAATAACAAACATAATTAATTTGAATGTGCGTGTGCAGGTGGAGCTGCTATAGCCAGTGGCCCGGGGCTGGGACAGGTGCCAGGAGGCAACCACCGGGGCCACCAGAGCCACCACTGCCGATGGCAACAATCAATAAGAGGACTTTTGGCATTCGTAATGGCTCTCGCCTCCGTGCAGCAGCGCAATTCGCAGTCGCGTTCCGATTCACATCCACATCGGCAGTGGCAGCTGCGCGGCACATTAGAATTTAAAAACTAATTAATACGCGCCCGAATCGCGCAATTAGCGGCCGTGATGGCAAATGGCATCCGCATCGGGCCAGGCCGATGGAGAATGCTGCAAAAAATTCATTGCCTGCACTGGGAGAAATAAGCGGTCGATGCTGCGCGGTCCATTCTAAACTTTGTTTTCAAATTAAAGTGTTGACATACAATAAAAGTAGCAATCATTTTTAGATACATATATGCTCACAGAGAAAATTCTGACGTTCTCATCTGAGTTGAAAATGTTCTTAAAAATAGAACGACATTTTTAAGATGAAAATGTTTTTATTTTGCTTGAATCAAGTTGAATTGGCGGTATTCAAGTACATTGTATGTACAAATAAACTATTAGTTCAGTCCTTAGTGTATACTTATCAAAAAGTTGTTAAATAAACTCAATTTAACTGTTCTCTTCTCACCATTTCGTTCTTATATTGATACCAAAATGTACTCACACGATTTTTAAGAACAATGCTCTCAATTCAAGAACAATGTTCTCAATTCAAGAAGGAATGTTCTCAATTCAAGAACAATGTTCTCAATTCAAGAACAATGTTCTTAGATAGTTTTCTCTGTGCTTTTTTGTTTAGGCATGTTTGGAATTTTTTTTAATTACTAAAATCGTTATAGTTATCTGCCAGTAGATTTTGGCTAACTAAAAAAGTATCTCCAAATGAATTGTAATGAATTCAAAGCGACAAAGCTGAGAGATCGGACATTATACCATAAAAGATAATTTTCCCAGTGCTTCAAATGTAGCAGCCTGTTTCCCTTCGGGGACTCCCCCCACACACACATACATCCGCCCCAGCACGCACGTTCAATTGTATAGCAAATTGAGCCGGCTAATGAGGTCACCCACACGACCTCCCGATTCTTGGATTCCGGGGTCGCTTGCGAACCACTCCGACTCCAACAGACGGCGACTGGAAAGGCTGAGAAGCTACTCACACAACACGGACAGTTGAACGGTGGCCCGCATGGGCATGTCCGGCGAGAGGGCCTTGTGCTTCGCTTGGCACGTGTACTCCGTGTAGTCGTCGTCGGGGCCCGGCTTCAGTTTGAGGCTCGAGGTAGTCGTGAACCGCTTGGCCGTTGACTCCTCCACGTTGTCCTCGCGTTTTTCTGCAAGAAAACAGAGGATATCCATTATTTAACAGGTGTTTAGATTGGCAGAACAAGTTGTGTGGCCATTAATCGTAGAGTTAAAGGTCGGTGCTTGTCTATAAAAGCTACAAAGTTGGAATTAAGCATGCAAATTCTAGAGGTTCCTGCACAGCGCAAATTTATTTTATCACAGTGTCAGGTCCAGTCTATCCGCACAAGTTTGTGTTAAAATTAGTTAATAAGTTATGATTAACCAATGGGACTACCTGTATGAAGCATAAACATGGTCAGTTAAGTCATGACCAGTAGATTAAAATGTAAAGTCTTAAAAGTTAAAGTAAAGGTGAATAAAATTGTAAACATATATGTCTTCACCTTCAATCGAAGGCACATTTATTTCGAACTTGGTAAAGAAAGTAACCTGTATCTCATGGTTGATGCACTTGTTTTTTCTTGATTTAAAAATAAATTTAAATTCTGGCTAATAAGTTTGATTTTACTAACTTTTGATTTAGTTTTAATTAAATCGAAAAATCACATAATCGTTGAATGAATATTGATCTGTACCCTAGCCTTCCAGGTAAACCTGGTAACATTTTAAAATGCACATCTAAGGAGTTTCCGTCTATAGTGATGTCTTTGACCTAATAACAAACATTTCCATTCGGAATACTGCCCCAATCGATCTGAGTTTACTGCATTTGGCAAGAAAGTGCTAAAGTTTATTGCCTTGGGAAATAAGTATTTCTCAACTGCCATCAATCGCACACCAGCAAGAGCGTTTTGTGACATCATTTTCAGTTATAAATTTTGAACGAGCCTCATCTGCGCCGAAAGTGTGGCCTAAAAAATGTGCCCCAGCCAGCCAACTATCGTGGTGGAGCACCACCAGCGCCACCCAACCACCATTTTACTCGGGGTAATCACCAAGATGGCCGCCTGCCCACATTAACCGCCATTTACGCGTCCCCACCACACAGACACACACACGCCCCTGACAGCTTGCAAATGATACAAAACCCAGACCAGAACTGGCCATTCTCGTAAACCCTGGACGGAGGGATGTGTTCTACGGGAATGGTTATGGGCATGGGGTCCGGCCGGAGTCCCTGCCGCAACATATTGCGTCATAAACATAATTCATCATGCAGCTTCCTTCCGCTGTCCACATTTCCTTGCGGATTTTCCTACATTTTAACGCCGCTTTGCGAATTTTCTTCCCATTTCCTGGCTTGTGTTGTTTTGCTCTTTTTGTTTCTTGTTTTTTATATGTTTACCCGAAAAATTTCCATCATCATCGTGGCTGTCGCCGTGCGTTTCACATTTTAAGCATTTTTAACGCGCCAGTTGTGCTAAAATGATTTCGTTCGTTACTGGCCAAATGGTGGGAGAGGAGTGGAAAATCCGCCACCCTTAAGGGCGTTGGGCCGTCGCCCCTTGCCCCTGCCCACCCACATGTACGGTTGTCGGGGCCATAATCATTATGAAAATTAAAAGTCGTGAAGGCGGCTAAGCGCCGTGTGATGGGATCGGCCCCCTATCCGCTTAGCCCGTTTACCCATTGACATTTGCATTTTTCCATATTTTCCAGCAGCTCTGTTTTCCAATTTGCTGACTGCCCAGCAGCGGCTAAATGACAAGGCACAAACACAGGGACCAGCGACCGGGGACCGGCACTCTGGACTCTGGACTCTGGACAGGACAGCGAACCACACAGCAGATAAGGGCTGAACATCGACAGTCGGCGCTTTGTTGGAGTATAAAATTATTATTTAAGCACCGTCATCAGGCCGAAAGTCGACGTCCATTTCCCTGTCGCCCCCGCATCCTGTCAGACCCTCGCATCCTGATCCTGCCGCCCCCGTTCCATCACATCACATGTGCGATGGCCAAACGGTTGACAGGCGTCACTTTGCCCATCTCCATCTGCAGGGCCATCGTTCTCATCCCCATCCGCATCACCATCGCCATTTGCCACCTTCACGGTCCCGGCTCATCCGCATCCGCACTTATCCCGGCTAAAAAGGGCCTGGCCAAAACCCATTTACACTTTTTGTATTCTGCATAATGCCTTCGAAGAGGAAATGTATATTGTTATGTTCGTACAACCTATGTTGTTTTAGGCAGTTTAATATCGCTGGGATATCTCGAGTCAGTTCTTCTCTTGGAATGTGAAAAAAGGTTTTGTTATAAAATATTATTAGCCCCTTTTATTACTTTAACTTGGTATTGCGCATTTCCTTCATATATCTTACTGTTGTTTATTTAGTATTCTTTAGTTAACATTAGCTTTAACATTAATTTACATTTATATTTATTCCTCAGGTAACCATAAAAAATATTTTCAATATAGATAAACCGCTCCTATGTGATTTGAAATATATGTTTTGTACTCTTAGTGACAGGTGCGTGATAAAAGCCAACTTACGCGGTTGATGGGGCATGGATGGACATTAAAGATAATGACTACTGCTACTAACCTGGTTTGTATTCCACATTGCCGCGATACCAGACGATTTGAGCCGCCGGCTTAGCATTGGCCACGATGCACTTGAGCTGCAGGTCCTGGTTCTCGCGCACCTCCACCTTGGAGTTGTGGTTGTAACCTTTGATCTCGATCGAGGCCGGCGGAGCTGGAAGAGAGGAGCAGATGGAGCGATTAGGGGTGGGGCCACAAAGGAGGTTCGCGGGGCGGTGGGCGCGGGTCGAAACAAAAGCTAATGGCTGCCAGGGAAGCTTTGCTCATTATGGGCCACAATGGCATTACAGGGCGTTCGGTGGGCGGCGAGGGCGAGGGCGAGGGCGTGGCACTGCCTAATGCATTGTGTGTATGCGACGACAGACGACATTGTTGTTGAAGGCCCAGGTTGAATGGCCGCCGATGCAGAAACAGAAACAGAAACAGCAGCTGAAATTGGGGAGCGGAGGGCAGGAAGAATGCGCCAAGAACGCAGAATTCCGTCCTTGTTAACCACCCACTTCACCAGCTCCATCCCCTGATGCACTTTAAGAAAGTCATAAGCCTTGCTATTGCTCTTAAAACATTTTCAAGAAATTTATATAAAAAAAACTCTTATGTAAAATGTAACAATATAATAGTTAAATGGTCCCAACCGGTCGTCAATTTGACTAACAAAATAGTTACTCTCCCAACAAGAGAACACACACAATTTACCATTGTATTGTATTTTGACTATTAAATAGTAACCAAAGCAACGATAAAATACACGTCACTATTTTAAGTAGCTGTAAACGATAAACTATCTGTATCGGTAAAATTTAACCTTAAAATTTTTTTGTGCGTATGATATGATAAACATTTATTTGAAAAACTTTTAAATTATTATTTAGAATAAGTTAATGTTGCATGAAATTAAGCATTTTAAAATAAAATGCATAAAATGGGTGGGATTTTATTTAATCCGATCTACGACAGAAACCTCTTTCAAGCAAATTCAAATTCACTACTTTGACTGCCAAAAATCTTTGCCTCAACTTGGCTTTCAAAATTACTCCTTAACAAGTCCCACTTTGTTTTTCTCCGTGTAGGCAGTTCCCTCGTTAATGTGCTCAAATATGAGTTTCAATATTTGCGCTCAAGAGGACGAGGATGCGACGGGATTGGGGCGGGCTTGGGGAACATGGCATAACTGAGCCGGCATGCCTTGGCAAACTGTTGAAATATACACGAGCCACCGGCGAAACAATGGCTGAGTGACGCCGGGTGGTGCCGAGTGGGTGGGTGGTGCCCGTGGGTGGTGCATGAGTGCAGCAGTTGGAGATGCAGAAACAAACAAGCGAACCGACGAAAGTACGAGCGTGCAGCGAAACAAACAACGAGGAACGTGGATAAAGTTAAGTGCACGTGTGCATTATTTTAATGCCACCTGAAGGAGTTTGGCTGCCATTGCCATCGCACTAAGCGGGAAAAGGAGCGGGAGCTGGAGTGGAGCCTACACTCCCTACCATCCCCGCAAAGGAGTTGGCTTAGGGAGTCCTGCATTTGACATGCAACATATGTTGCCGTCTGCTCCGCGAACTGCTCCAGAAGTTGTTGCATGCAAAATGAATGCTTAATGTCGCACAAGGACTCCCACGGCTGCAGGGAGGGGTAGGGGCTCAGGAGGGGGTTTGGGTGGAGGGTGCAGAGGTTCCTTGTCTGCGACATCATTCTGCGTAGAGGTAATTGCTTTTGTTGCGGCACAAATGAAATCAACACCGCAAGGACGGTGTCCCTTTCCCTTTGATTAGATTTAGTTTAGCATCGCCGCCAGCTGCGCACATTATTATGCAACAAATCAAATACATGAATGTAATTTCCAATTCAGGAGCTTAGGTATTCCCTTTCACTCCAGCAATATTCCTCTTTTCATTGGCGGCACTGTACCGTGAAAGCCGATGATTTTCCGGTTTATTAACAGACACACCCAGAGGTGCGATGACTTTAATATATACTTCTTGTTTCTCGTCTAAACAAGTGTGGCTATTTAGGTCATCGAAGAAAAATTTAAGATTTGTTTTCCAGTGAATATTTGGTAACTGATTGAATGACTGAATTCATCTTCAGGGTAAGTAGAACGGTTCTATAAGTACTGAATTTCAGGATGGTCTATTTCTTTCGCCATTAATTTATGTATGAAGAAACAAAAAATATAATAACACTATGGTGAAGTTTCACTACTATTGTAAAAGTACAATTTGAAATAGGGAAAAAACTTATCTGTCTGGGTGGGAAACATTTCGAATTCTTCAATTAATTCAATGATTTGGTATGAAGAGGAAGTTCAGTTGGGGGACGAACTCCATCATATCAACTAGAATTGTTTTGAAATGGTTCCACTTTATGCTTAAATTAACTTACTATTCGCCTGTAACATATTATACCAAAAACTGACTAGAAAATCTCCCCTTATTTTTCCAAGGCCACCTATGCCTTGCTTGTTATTCCGCGCGCAACCCTTTTGCCTGAGGAAACGCCAATGGCAACCCTAGATCATCCTGCAGCCAGGATCCAGCATCCAGCATCCAGCATCCAGCATCAACCTTGACTAAAGGCTTTGTGAGCCGAAATTGGTGTCGCCGTGGCACCGCTGGCTATACAGATTGTCCGTGGACTTTCGGGGCTTTGAGGGGGCGGTACGTGCATTGAAAATTCATAATATTTGGCACACCGTGGCAGGGCTTTTCGGGGGCGCACTGGGAGGGGGCGCGGCACTGCGCGTGCTGCATGGTTAAAATGCGAAATATATGCACATTTTATGATTTTTCTTGCGCCAAGTCCTGGCAAATGCAACTCGATTTATGCCGAAGCGTGGCCTGCCATCCTGCGCAGACATTTCTATATCTATATTTATACCTCTTGTATGTAGGTGCGTGCGGATTGGAACGTGGGGTATGTGCATTGTTGATTGGAATGCATATTGTATTTGATTATTGACGAACGAGCAGGTGGAGCCATTTCAAGGGGAACAATAAGAGGGCTCAGTGGTCGAAAGGCAGTCTGACAAAAGCTGCTAGGCAACAAAAATGTCGGTGTAAATGCAGAACAACGGAAATCGTAGACTTCGGGTTTGATTTCCCTTTCACTCGATCTTATTTAATAGTCATTTGATTCCAACAGCATAGATTCTTATATTCAAGAAGACTTGTCGTGAATTGTTATTCACACAAACAGTGAAGTCGTTGATGTTTAGATTAAATTATATCTATAGTTCAATCCCATTTAAATATAAAGAACACTACTGTATCTAAGGTTTGCTAACGTAACTGTGCAAATAAAATACCAAAACAAAAACAAAATTAATTAAATATTTTTATAAGAAAACAAAAGAAAATCGAAAATTTGTACTTTCCTATATAAAGATGTAGTTATATAATACAATTATTTTGAATTCAAATGCAAAATAGGTACTGTACATGAAAAAAATTATATTTATATGCTTATGAAAAACCCACAAAGACCTTGTAAACTTGTAAACAACTATCATAATAATAAGAATATATTACAAAGTGTTTCGTATGGGAAAACACAGATAGCAATCAGCTATTATTAAGTTCCAGCTTAGCTAGTGGGTTCAGTTTATACTCGTGCCCCATCAGGTGAAAATTCGGCCAGCTGAGCTCCCTTGGTTAAGGTTAAATGTTGATTAAATTTTATGCATAAGCCGCGCCCCCACATGACAGTGGTGGGATGTGGGGGAATCCCGGTGGGTGGGTGGTGCAGCGCGCTTCTTTGAGTGCACTGTTGGCTGGCATCAAATAATTTATGCAACAATGGCTGCAATAACGGCACTGGCAGCGGCAGAGCTTGAGCTCCAACCGGCTCCAGTTGCCGGATTCCTGGCAAGCGAGTACACAAAGTGCAATTTGCCATGAACACTGGACCACTCGGCTTGCCCCTTGCTCCTTGCCCCTCGGGCAGCGACACCCCGGCTAACCCACTAATAGTACGCCTCATAAAAGTTTTATGCGCCGGAATACTTTCCCAGCCCTTTCCCAACAGCCAAAGCCGAGGCCAGCCATCCGCCCACCCACTGCAGCCCAAACTCAATCCAAGGCGAAGGCAAGAATTGGCCATTTTTTCGTTTTGGGCCAGGGGAGCTGGCTGAGTGGAAGTGATGTAAGTTGAGCCATCAGCCCAGTCACACCCGGAGTGCGACCCAAGGCGCTCGGGGCTGACTTTAAGGTCAGCCTCACATAACAAATGTCGGGCGATATTTCCCCGGAATGCCGGCAGATGAAAACTTTCCTCATTTGCACTTCAATTACAAAGGCGGTGGGGCGGTGGGGCGAAGTGGGCGTGGTGGTGAGAAATGTGCGGACATTTGAAAATCAATGAAGTGCGTCTATTGGCCAGGAAGGAAGTCCAACTTAAATTCGGGCTGCATTGTAGTCAAAAATTTATAAACGCTCGAAGGTGGCTGCTGCAAGTGCTCTCCGCTTTCCCGGCCATTCCCATTGCCGTTTGCCATTGTCCGCCGCCCGGCAAAAAGTTTTGGCTCTTGGATTCGGACCCCGACATGGACACGGAGCAGTTGCCTTGCGGCATATGTGTTTTTGGCTCCATTATTATTTTTTTGGTCCTACTTTTTTTGTATTCCAAATTAATGGCATGCGAAAATTTTCTGGGAATTTCCATAAATTTGCACGTGGACTTTTGTGTGCAAAAGTTCTTTGCTTTTGCCAAACTTATAATCTAATTGCGCCCTCACGTTTATTTTTACCCGTACTATATATGCATACCTATATATATGGAGGTACAGGTATGTGCCGGTGGGAGTGCGGAATAATTTTTGGAACTTTAACATAAGCACGGCCAGTGTTACACCCAAATTGCTGCAGAAACTTTGTAACGGAGTCTGCAAATTTAATTTGAGCAGGACAAAAGGTGAGTGCTATTAATTTTTAATAGACTATCTGCACAAAGTTTTAATTAAATCATATCTTCCAAGTGGAGATTACATAAGGAGAAGCTCTGAAAAAGAACGATGTGCAACTATAGTTTTTCCTAGTATTTGTCATTCACGATATCGCTCACACAAGTAAATTATATTTATATTTTAATAGTGGTTTCGTTTTTGTTCTCTAAACATAGTTGTTATATTTAAGTGTGGCAAAAAGCGGAAACTTTAAATTTCAAACAAAATATTCATGAATCGAAATATTATATACCTGCTATGGCTTAACGTCTGTTTATAAATTCTGCAGCAAACGTGGCGAACTTTTTGCTGCCCACCATTTTAAATTTGGTTAGGCTAGAGAATATTTTTATGAAATATTTTCTGGTAAACTATGACCCTGGACCATGGGCTGATCCACGGGGGGAGGATATTGGGGGATAGATCCCCCACCCGGGCTAAAAAGTATATGTAATATGTATTTTATTCCCAATTTTTAAATTTAACTTAACCAATTTTTTGTACATCCCCTCTCACAACCAAATTCTGGATCCGCAACTGCCCCGGACAAATGTGTAGTTTACATATAATTATACAAATTATTAACAAAGTAAATTGGTTAAACATTTTGAGCTCTTTTTTCTTTGGCCATTATTCTTGGTCCTCTGCTTTCTCCCATGAGTATACGTATACTCTACATATAATACTAGGTAGGCAAACAGCAGATAAATAGCAGACAGTCTCTCTTTGGAATAAATCAAATAAATGTAATTCGAACTTAATTGAATTATTAGGCATTTGTCCACATTTCCCTTCGGCTAATTGCAGCAATAATGTCGCACGTGCCTCCCACCAACACCCACCCACGCCTGGTATGCCCAAATACCTAGGACTGGGGCACAGACACATGTCATTTGTGAAAGCCAAGACGAAGATTCCATTACAAAACCATGGGTGGGTTAGGGGGGAGGGAGGGGTGAAAGGGGGTTTCGGGCAGCACTCACACAAGTATCCACAATTATGACAAACATGTCATGTGACGACCGACCTTTCGCCACTCCAACAACAACTCGCAGGCACTAACAAGCTCAACCCAACTTCTACTGCCCCAGCATCCCCAGCTTGGCTTGCTTTTTCTTCTTATTTTATTTTATTTTTTATGCAGGGTATTCAAGGAAACCAGGGGTATATAAGGACCTTAAGTGGCTAGTGTGGGTACATTTAGTTGGGTTCAAAATAATACCTTGTTGGCGAAACACTATTAAAATATCAACGAACTTTAAAAAAGGTATTGTAAAATATTATTTTATTAACTTAGTTTTTAAAAACTGATTGGAATATGTTGTAATTATTAATTATTATTATTGTATTATTATAATAATTATTAATTAATTGAAAATTTTAAAAAGCTATTTGTAAAATATAAGTATAATTGGTACTCTTCCTGAGAAGGTCATAACATGGTGTACTTATGAGTGCACCCAAGCGAGGGACTTGAGATATGTTCTGGGTATCCTCAAGTCTAGAAGTTCCATTTTTTTTTCTCTTTCTGCACCCCCCCTGGCCTTACACACACACTTCGCCATTGTCACAGCTCATGGCGCGTAATTAACTAAACAAACGTCATTAGGCGTGTGCGCGTGTGTGCGTGGGCCTTGGGCCTTGGGCCCCGGAATGTGTGCTACACATATAGTGAGTGGTAGCCATGGAGCCTCTTGATGTCTGGGAAAAATTCCTGGGAAGGACCAAGCGAAGCGGGCCAAATGAAAATCGCTGTCATCAAATGTAGCGCAATTCCTTGAGTGATTACAATTACAGCAAAAGCAGCGGCGGAGCATTCAAAGTGATTGCTAGACGACAATGCAGCAGCCGAAAACGAGGCTGAAACAAAAAGGAATTCATTTCACATCGCTTTGCCTGCAGTGGAGATACAGCCCCGTTTTCCAACTCCACCCCCTGGCTTTCCTTTTCCGCCCACTCTGGCTCCTTGGAGCAATAAACTGCGCTAAATTCAGCTCAGCCCGGCGATGCTGTTGCTGCTGTTGTTTTGCAAATTGCTGACAATAAATGTTGGCAGCGACAGGGACGGCAGATGTGGGAGTGGGACAGGTGCCGGGGGGAGGGGGGTCCGCATTTAAATTTCACTAGTAGAATTCCGTAGGTGCAATGAGCAGGAAACAGCAGGAATGTGTGCCACTGTGTGTGCAAATGTGTGTACGTACTTGTGTGGCGCCCCCGGTGACAAATTCATTTGTATTTATTACTTAAATTAATTGCAGCCCCCAGAAAAAGGCGAGCCCGACAAGGGGGGGAATTCAATTGAGTGGGTGGGCCGAAGATAAAGCATATAGAGGGTTTTCGAAGGGGTTTCAGAGAGTAGGTCTTGGTACGGATCAATAGAATCCGAAACTCTGTGGCTCTGAATAGGAAAACAGTTGGATATTGTTTGAGCTGTATTGTTAGAAGATGTCAAAGTAAGTTCAAGTCGAATTAGAATTGGTACGATGATAAACATCCATCTGAATTTTTGCTTATTGCATATTGATTTGTGAGCTTTCTTCGCCCTTGTAAATATTGTACAATATATTATTAACTGTCAGTTACAGATAGTTATTTTATTCCTTATAAGTAAGAAGTAGTTTTTTAAACAATTTTAAGGACGGGTGTTGCGCAACGGTCTTAAGACACTTGGAAAAATAAGTTGATTAGGTGCTCATCAGTTGGAAAACACAATAGAAAAGTATATATGCTAACTTAACCCAAAAAAAAGCCTCTGCTTAAAATATAAATTGATTTCCCTACATAAAATAACATATAGAATTAGGATTCATAGCTTTTTAAAAACGTTTTGATATCGGTAGTCGCGCCCTGAGGCAGAAAATTTTCTTAGGACTTTAATCATGCAGCAAAGCTTCCCTATCTCCAAGACTCTATACTCGAACTAGTTTTAGCAACTCTAAGTCACCAGAACTCGTATCTTTTCGATGCCAGCTGATGGTTCGAGTTTTGGAAGTACGCTTTTAGTTATATTATAAGGACTGGATACTCACATATGACGGTCAGCTTGGCGTTGGCCCGGATCGCGCTGTTGAGCCGCGCCGGACCCACCTGGCACTGGTAGTCGGCGTCGTCGTTGATCGAGGCGTTCGAGATGCGCAGGTTGTAGATGCCCTGCTTGCGGTCGCCCAGCACGGAGTAGCGCGGGTAGCCGGGGATCACCGCCGAGAAGCCCAGCGCGAACCCGTCCTTGGTCCACTGGACGGCGCCGGCCACGTTGGCCACCTCGCAGCGCATCATGGCCTCGGCTCCTTCCAGGACCTGCAGGTCGTGCGGCGTGGTCCGGAACTTCTGCTGCTGGGCGTGGCTGGGGGCGGGGGCGCTGGCCAGGATGACGATGACAGCTGAAAGGGAGCAAAAAGTGGGAGGGTGATTCATTAGCAATGCACTTAATTAATTGTCCTCGCGGCCATTTGTTGTCTCCGGTCTGTGCGTCCGCTGGGTCCCCTATTAAAAACGTGACTTTCTATCGCAGCGCCGTATGATGAATTATGAAATATGTGTTTACTCAAAGTCCGCGATCCCAGAGCTCATGGCCCATGGCCCGGAGTCCGGAGTCCGCAGCCCAAAGCCCAGTCAAAGCGAATCCCGACCGCAATAAAACAGGACATTCCGCAAAGCTCTTCCCGCCGGAGCCCCGGGCTTCGCGCCGAACTTTGACCGTTTCCAGCTGCCTTAAAAAAGAACTGGGCAAAAACTTGGCCAGAGCCCCTGCGTTCGGTTCTTTTTTAATGAAAAACAAACACATTTCCCGGACCCAAAACGAAAAAGCGCGTTTGCCGTGCCACAAAAGCCAATTGTGGGTGTGGTCCGTATCCGTAGTCCGTAGTCCGCAGTCCGTGGTCCTCAGTCCGTGGTGCTCTGTCCGTTGTCCGTTGTCCGCTGTCCGTGGTCCGCTGTCCGTGTCTGTTTGCCAAGACACATTGCAGACTGCTGCAGTTGTGGAGTTCATTTCTTGCCGCCGAAACTATTAAATTGTGCGAGTTGGCGGGGGAAAAAGGGTCGCGGGGGCGGTGGCGGTGGCATGGCTTTTCCCGAGGCAGTCGCGCATCTAAAATCAACAAAAGCATTTAACGCGACGGTCGTCAGTCGAGGCAGTTGCAGCTGCACTTGTTTTTAGTGTCCTAAAACCCCCCAAAAAAGCTTTTCCACCCCGCCCACTGGCGTCCCGTGAAACGAGCATTTTATTCGCGCTTTCATAAATTTTCCAGCAGAGACTATTTCTTGTGCCCGCCCGGGCTCTGTTTATTTATAAGCAACGAAATGCAGTTTTAAATCTGGGCACGCCACTCTCCCTTTCCCCGCTGGCACTTTCTCGCTGAGGGAAAAACTGGAAATAAAATAAAACTTAGCTCTGGCGCTACCAACTGGCAATGATTAATATGGCCAGCAATTTGCATACGCATCATGTCTGCAGGGGGATGGGGCTGGTTAAAATGGGATGCGATGGGGTGCGGATAGGATGGCACTGTAGGACAGAAATGAATTTTAAATAAGAAAAATATCACAGAGCAGCCGGGTTAGGAACTCATTCGTTGCCAAACTCTTTACGATTTCATTATTTTCCCTTTTCGTACATAATTTGTTTGGCAAGGAATGTGAAAGGAACAAGCCGGGAATCAACAACAATTTACCCATCCCCCGCCCCTGGATCGATGTTGTTGTTGTTGTTGTTGTCGAACAGCCAGCAGCATTACGGGCAATTTATATAAATTTCGTTGTTACAAGAGGGGGCCTCGGCGGTGCGGGGCTGGCATCTGTCAGACCCAGACGAGAGCTAGCTGCCGAAAAACCAAACCCTTGCCAGGATGCCAGTGTGCCAGGAGCAGCCCCAGCAGACAAGGATCAACGCAACCTTCGGCCTGTCGCAAATTTTTGCCTATTTCTCCGCACGCACACACCACATACACACACATGTGGGGCCTGGAAAGTTCATAGTTGAGTACATTTTTACCTCGTTCTGGAGGCGAAAGTCCTTGGCTCCCCCGCTTGGCTGTGTACGAATTCTCGCTGTTCTCATCGCTCGGCGTTGTCTCATATTTTTCAAGCGAAAAATTTTAATAAAGCAAATTCCTATTTTACGGCCTTATGCCCCACTAAAAACGACGAGGCCAAAAATTAAGCGTGACGCCCCATCCCCAGTGCCATTCTCGCCAAAATCCTCTTCATTCCATACGTCATACGCAATGTGGTCCCCGGAAATAGTCGAAATGGAAATTCACACGCAACAAGCTGGCGGAGCTGGAGCAAGAGGAAGACTGACAGCCGAAAGTGCGAAAAGGATTTAAATGCTTTAGGCGTCGCCTTTTGACCTGCCCTCCACCGAATATGACCCCTCCTCGTCCACCCGTCGACTCCCAGGAACGTCAAGTGCCATTGTCGAATTTCTGTGTCTCCGCCCGGGGATGAGGGCCAAAACGTGCGTGGTTTTTAGTGTCGCGTTCTCTTGATTGTTTTCCAAGCTGGGGCTGAAACAACAACGCATCCACATCCCCATCCCCTTCCACATACCCGGCCAGCGAGACACATGAGGACAGCAACAAATCCCGGCCAGATCCCCAAAAAAGGGTTGGCCGGGTCTTATTTTACGAGCGGGGGACTATCAGTGTTATTGTTATGACTGAAATTTGATGGCCCCGACCGCTTTTCGGGCAGAGTGATGTATGTGTGTCCGTGGCCCAAGTCTCCCGTCCTCCTGCTGCCCCAGATTTCGAGATTCGTTTCACCCTGTTATCTTGGCCAAGCAGCCGGAGCTGATTAAGCAGCCGGGGATCGGATTAACCATGGGCTGGCGGGACACCTGAGTGGGCCGCCTCCAATTCCCAGAACCCCCAACCTCCAAAGGAACACTTTCACACATGCAGCACTTAAGTTTTATTTGTTTTTGCTTTAAATGCTCGCACGTATTCGGGATTTGTCGGGTCGGTCGAAGGCCTCCAGGGTTGCCAGGCAACGTTTTGGAGCCTTGCAAAATTCCCGACGCGTATTAATTTGACGATTATTATTTCCGCTCACACACACGCAGCTTTAACTTTGCTTTATGGTTATGGTGCACGGAGGAAAATCTAGAATTTATTTATGCTCCATTTAAATCTATATTTTACTGTTCACAAAAGCAGTCCTGCAGATCCAAAAGCACTTCCTCTGCTTGGATAGTATAATAATAACATACGTTTTTTGGTATCATATATAAAAACCCGATAATTTAGAACTGTACAGTTAAATTTAGCATTAGATATTTTATATTTTCGGCTATTTAGTAAGGTTCATTGCCTCATTTGAACTGATAGCCCGCACAGAATAACTCTTTAATAGTTCTTTTAAAATGTTTACAGGGGACTTAAGATTACCAATAATTTCAAAGGAACTAAAATACAAATACTAACCACATTAAAGTTAGAAACCAAAACGAAACATTACAAGAATATTTCTTATTACCATGTACATGTTTGAATGTTTTCCAGAAGTACTATTTACAATGTTATGTAACTAAATGCAGATTGTAGTTTATATCAAACCAAACATTACCCATTTAAACATTTTTTCAAAAATGCCTATTTCCCTACTTTTCTGTACGATGGCCATTTAACTTTTGATGTGCTAAAATAGCAATAATAAGCGAATATTGCGTCATGGCTTTTTCTTGGTGTACTCAGGGAGCCTCCTACTTTTTTGGAGGGCGTGGCCGCACGTAAGCTGCCAGAAAAATAAGAAAAAATTAGCGCTGCTTCAGCATATTGTCGCAGCACATCCGCTCCGGCGACTCCAGTTCGGAGCTGGAAACTGGAAAACGGGAGCTGGGAGCTGGGAGCTGCCACCATCAATCGAACATCCGTGGCACCTTTCGCCGGCGCATCCTTTTTGGCTGGGGCTCCGGGCCTGGCTGGCTGCCACGCCCCCTTGTCAGCAACGTGCCTGGCATTTGCATGGCAGGGAATACAAGCTGTCAAAGTCGGAGGCGAATGTTTTATAACGATTTTCGGGGTGCTGCAGTTGGCAGCGTTTGCTCAAATACGATATAACAATAGTCGGGTGGTGAATGGTGCATGGTGCATGGGGCAAGGGGCATGGGGCATGGGGCATGGGGCACAGAGCATGACGCATGCCACATGCCAAGTCATCCTGCAGTGGCTACGTGCTCCTCCTTAGCCTCCTTATCGCCGACATCCACCATTTGGGGATTAACTAATTGAATTTGCAAGTCGCAAGCGCTCCGCTTTATTGCGGTTCTGTGTGTTCCTGTCTTCGATTGACAGGACTTCGATTAGGGACCGCTGAAGGTCTGGGCAGACACTTTGGGCAGCGGAGCGCAGCTCTGTCCAGTGATTCTAATGAGAATCCAACTTAGATTGCTGCGGCAGGGGCAACAAATTGCAATTACTGGCAACACTTTGCCGCACCGCGGGATGCCGTTCCCCGGCCCCAAACTCCAGCTCCAACTACATCTCCATTAACAATGCGGCAGGTCCTGGAGGAGTAGGAGTGGCAGCCACGGCAACGGCGGCAGGGGCACAACAAGCGCCGTAAATGGTAATCACCCAGCAACATTATTAACTTCATCAAGGCGAGCGTTATTAAAACCGAGTAAGAGGCCCGGGCGCCACCTGCTGGTCGGCATGGCAACTCTACTCCACTCGCGCCACCTGCCGACCCAAGGACTTCCAGGACCTCCAGGCCTGCCGCAGGACCAAGTTCGCGGACCCGCAGCGCAGAAAAAAACAAGTACTAGATAATTTGCAGCTTGCGTAGAGAGTAAATTCTTGTTAATAGTGCAACAAATTCGCATTTATAGAAGCGCATTAAATTGCAGAGTGACTGTAAAACTGTAATTAAGTTGGAAAATAATTTAACCGGTCTTTGCGGCATGGAATTTGTGGCAACTGGGATTGGTGAAGCGTAGAAAATGTCTTCAAGATTTTGGTAACCAGCACTGGTTATCAATATTATTTTAATTGGGAAAGGGAAAACTTTATAACAAAAGGATCCAAACATAAAAGTAACCAAAAGTTGCAAATTAAGATGCTGAAATTTGTCTGTAGAATTTTAAGGGTTTCATAAGCGCCCAATGAAAATGATTGACAGCAAATTTAAAAGCAGTAAAAATGCATTACATTTTGTACTATAAATCGAAATAATTCAAAATAAAAACCATATACCATTTGTTTGCTGATAAAAACTTTGAATAAATTGCGTAAGCACCAATCTAATGTCCTGTACATTAGGCAGATGCAATAAATACATTTCCCAGAGCCGTAAAACCAACAGCGGCCAACGCTAAAAAACCCTGAAAATAGTAAACCCAAACAGGACAAATGATGAAATATATAGCAACTAACCCATATTTGTAACCCATTCATTCTGTTTCCCTGCCACTCCTGACATCCGACCGACAGCCAGAAAGTATTCAACACTGGGGCTTTCCCAGCGAATTGGTTGATTACTTTTTTGGTGGTGGGCTGTGGGTGATGGGTGGTGCGGTGGATTCGGTGGGTGGTTGTTGGGGGGGAAATTGCGCCATGACAAGTGCGAACTTTTGCTTGGATTTTTGGCCACTGCTGCAATTGAAATGCTGTGAGAACTGCGAAGCTGCAAAAGTTGTTGACGAGTGAAGTGTGGTGAGTGTTGGTGGTGGTTCTGTTGCAGCGTCAAGTGGTTGGTCAGCATTAGGATCGGGCTGAGGGGTGGGGCAAGGGGTAACCTGTTGCCGGCTCAGTTGTTGGTCGTTGCTCTGGGCCCTAATTGTTGGCCGATTCCCAGGCCCAAACACACGCAATTGCTGTTGCGTAGGTGAGTAGCCCCAATTAGGCGACGGAGCGGGGGGATCTCGGCTCCAAGTCTTTCGCCCTCTTGACTTGCGGTTCGCCGCCGGTGGGAACTTTTAACCCATTGTTTCGGGTTGACCTCCCACCAATTGCGACATGGATGCAAAGTACATACCGCTGCATTTCACTGGCTGCGCAGCACATCCTTGCCCCTAAGTGGCTGGTATCCAGGGAACGTGGAGTTTCCCAATCAGTTCCAAGCACCATTTAAATTAAACGACAACTCGAGAGCCAGCATAAAAAACACACAGCAGAGGAAAAATGGCAGACTCTAAGAGATTGCCACCCAGTACGCTTGATTTATTTATAACACATGCTACGCATCGCATCAACTTATGGAATTCGCAAAATCACAAGAAGCCAATAGCAACAACGCTTTCGGTGGGTAGGTTTTTTTTCCATTTTGGGGGGTTGCGGGGGCACAAACGACATAAAAAGCGACATCATCCAATCAATTTATGCGCCAATGTCTCCTGGGCGGCGGACCCAAGTGGGTTAGATATTGGAAAACGGATAATTGGAAGTGCTGGCTGGGGGCGGAGGCTTTCGGGATTTTCCTTTACTTTGATGGGTTTTTCGTAATATTATCTTTAAAAAATCATTTCGGTAAGAATCGAAATTGAAGTGAAAATAGAAGGCGAACCGAAAAAGGATTCCTTTTCCAATAATGCGTGCGTGTTGGGGGGTGGTAATTGGGAACATTTTGCCAGGGAAATGACCATCATCATCATGGCCAGCATCGTTATGAAACTGAGGCGAATTAGGGACCTGGCCGAGACAATTCCCCAGTTGCCATTGTAAACGCTTGCAAAGTTATTTGCTGTCCATTTCCAAACATTAAACCAGAGTGACTTGAATAAATTTCATATTTGAAAGCCCCGAACAGACACAGCAACACATTTCGGCCAGACCGAAATATCCGTTGCCCAAATAAACTCACATGGCTAATACAAGCCAGTGTGTGTGGTGTGGTGTGGCTCTTTCCAGCCTTGAGGTGGGTCAAACCTACGGAATATCCTGCTCCAGGAGAGTGCTGTCCGTGTGTGTGCCTGTGCGGACATAAACCAAAAATTCCTATACGCTGATGCAGCAAATTTCCGGACCGAGTGAAAGTGGTGCGTGGTGCGACGGTGGTGCCACCACCCCGCCACTCGAATGTTATCTCCGGGAGCCAATGGCCACTCAAGAAGAATGTCCCCATACCGCCCAACCTGCTCCGAACTCGGCAGCATTCTCGGAAGCAAATTTCATTCTCGAATATTCATATATTTTCTTCAACTATGGTAAGCCCCTTTCCCCCCACTCTGCACATTTTTTCCCCCTTTGATATTTTTGAAGTCGGAGCCTGAGAATCGAGTATGCGACAGTTGCTTCATTACCGAGGGCAAAACTATTCCTGGAGAGCCAACCCAGCCCCTCTGCAGACAAGTCCCAGAAGTTATGGGCAGAAATAAATGCAAAGTCGGCGCAACTCAACTTTAAAATGCAGTTCGACTCGGATATTTCGACTTTAGTTCAAGCAAGGCATGTAAGGATTGCCATTGCCTGTAAAAATAATTTTGATTTACCAGCAAAAAGTCTTTCCTTTAAATTTGAGTAAGCATTTTATGGATAAATTTGTACACAAAGCAAAATAAAATACCAATTATTTTCCCAGTTTTTACTAAATAATTAGAAAACGTCAACAACTTAAACGCGCAGAAAAACAGCTAATTAACTTTATAGTGAAAGCATGTCAACCTTTAAAATAACAATAACAAAATAATCAATATAATACAAAAAGTTGTAGTTTGTTTAAGTTAACAAAAAAGGCTAAAATAAACGTGGTTTTTTGTTTTAGTTAAAAACAATATGACTGTTTAAGATCTATTTACTCAAATATGTTTTTTTTTGTAGTATTAAGTTTGTATCAGTTCAGTTATCTTAGGGTCTTACCAATAACAAAATAATCAATACAATACAAAAAGTTGTAGTTTGTTTAAGTTAACAAAAAAGGCTAAAATAAACGTGGTTTGTTATTTTAGTTAAAAACAGCATGACTGTTCAGGATCTATTTATTCAAATAAGTTTTTTTTGTAGTATTAAATTTATATCAGTTCAGTTATCTTAGGGTCGAAATGTCTGGGTATGCAGTCTCCACCTTTGCAGACATATTCTGGGCATATAGAGGCAGTCGAAGGGTATTTGCACTTCCCGAATTCGGGTGGAACACTCCTCCTTTGTTCTGCGGTGCACGGGGATGGGATGGTATTGTATGGGATGGTATTGAATGGGATGGTATGCGATGAGTGGCTAAGTGGTGCAGGGTGGAGCGGCGGAGGACTTCGGCTGGGCAGACATGAGCGGGCAAATTAGAAGCTGAGACACGGACTGCCAGTGGCTGCCTGGATCAGGATCTTCATCCACTTTGGCAGCCGAGTGTTTGCCGGCTTATTGTTTGGCTTAATTGCCGTTTGAACTGCGGACGCGTGTGTCGCACTGGCACTCTTCGTCCTGCTCTCACTGCGAATCGCAATCGCATCGGCACATGCACCTCCATTTGCATTCGCACTGGCGTTGGGCATTGTTTGGCCAAGACAGCAACACAGCCGCCCTGTTGGCACAACAATGCCTCTGCCTTCTGGGGCTGCTGGTATGCTGGGGTTAGGCAAAACACTCGAATTACCAGCCGAGGGGATGAGGAATGCAAATGCTTTCTTGCTCGTGGAATAATGTTTGCGCAATCGAATGACAAAGCCCCGGTGATCAGGGGCTTCGGGGTCCAATGAAGCATGTCTGCGCATGAAACCCGATATTTCCAAGGAGGCGGAGGAGCGGCAGGAGAACCCTGCGCTTCCCAGCGAAATTGTTGCAAAGGAAAACGAATTTTCCCCTGTCGCAATTAAACCAAGTGAAGTCGTTAAAGTTAAAGTTAAAGTTAAAGTTTTCCCAACAGCGGCCAAATGCCGCGTCACAGATTTCCCGGCGCGCCAAAGAGAGACAGAGAAGGAAAAGTCGCCGGAGCGGAACCACACGTCAACCGGCCAACTGGACGCCCATCTCGCATCCACACCAGGCCAAACCAAACCGAACCAGAGGTGTGTGCAAAGGTGGCTCTCCACTGGGAGGATTACTGAAGCGTGCAGTGGACATGGACGACCACCAGAGGTTCACACGCTGCAGATGAAGTCGGGGAGCCGGCCGTGGAAAATCAGATCAGGCCCACATGGCCTTAATCACTTGATTCGTGAGATATCATAACATTCAAGAAATGAGAATCCAGCTTTATTTAAATTTAAGGGTGAAGTTCTTTTGGTCTAGCCTTAGCAGGAGAATATGATAGGTAATCGAAATAAATATATTACAAACATCAGTGAACCATTTTTGATTTTATGTATTATATGGTTTAGGTATTAATTCAACTACATTATAATAGATATATATTTATAACAAAACTAAATCTAAGTATTTGGATTGCAGAATGCCGTGGAGCAGCCCGAAGAAAACCAGATCAGGCCCAAATGGTCTTAATATTTGATTCGTAAGATATCATAAAATTAATGAAAACAGAATCAAGAAAACAGAATTTTAACTTAAGAGTCATGTTTTTTTTGGTCGAGTATTATCAGGATAATACAATAAATAATCAAAACTAATATAATAATGTTATAATAATAACATATATCAATAAAAGTTCTTTGATATGATGTACTACATGTAGTCGATAATAGTCCATTAAAATTATAACAGTTATCTTGTTGTAACAAGACAGAAACTAAATATTTTATTATTGGTCTGGTATTTCTAATAAAACTAACACCTTGCTCAATCTTTTTAAGCTGTTTAAAATTATATTATAGGGCGAAACCTTTGTTTGCAGGTATTATGAGAATCTAAAACTTTATTGCAGTGCATTCAGAGGCATGCAGCCTGCAGCGATGGGACTGTTGTCCGAAAGCCATAACTTCTGATGGTATTGCAACTTGAGGCACTTGCAGCTGTCGATTCGAGCTGCTGGATCTGGACTTAAAGAGCCACGAGCTAATGGCAACCGGTTAGACACGCGTCTCGAAAATGAGCGAAATTAGGCAGATGCTGAACTTTTGGCCGTGGATGTTGCACTTCCAGTTGCGCAGCAGCTGCCACCTCAATTAGGCGAAAGATTGAAGGCCACGGAGGTATATCCATAAACAATCGCCCCAGCTGATAAAATATTCATTTTTCAATTCGCAATTTCAGCAGCAGGTTGAAATATGCAAGTTGCCACCACGATAAAGTGAAAACTCTGCCGGCCTTCTTTGAATTTGATTTCACTGCCGTCTGAGGGAAAGTGGTTCCTTGGCAGTGTGTGTTGTATGTGCGGGTGTGTGGTTTCTTGGCCCACATATCGATAACAGGTCCTTCCACCCACACTCACACACCCAGCTTGGCTGGGGGCTCGTATCTGCCGGCGCACAAACACAAAGGATATCGACTCCCTTTGAGCAGAATGATGCAATTATTCACACTTGATTAAATACTCAAGAAAAGTGAAAGTGCGTGGAAGGAAGCCGCCTGCGCCGCCTGAAAAGCGCCCGCATTGAGATGTTTTCCAAAAATTCATAAATTTAAATTAGCAGCGAGCGGTTCGGCCGGATGATGAAGCCATCTACTGTCTGGCGCCCT
The DNA here is from genome assembly GCF_014743375.2 of Drosophila subpulchrella. Classification (NCBI taxonomy): domain Eukaryota; kingdom Metazoa; phylum Arthropoda; class Insecta; order Diptera; family Drosophilidae; genus Drosophila; species Drosophila subpulchrella. The sequence continues at coordinate 2,145,381 of NC_050611.1, read as the reverse complement.
GAGCTCACCTTCAGATGGTTTTTCAATTACTCCACCGAGCCGAGAGCCGAGAGCCCAGAGCCAAGCTAGCTGAGGGCCATTAAATGTATTCCATTTGGAGGACCCAGCCTGCAACCTCATTTTCCTGTCTATGACGAGCCTCATTTGGCATCTTGCTTGATTTGCCGTTTTTATTTATTCATTCAACTGTCTGTTTGCTGGGCGGAGGAGTGGAGGAGGTGGAGGCGGTGGCCATCCGGCTGTCCGACAGCTGACTAACCAAATCAATTCGCATCAATATCGAGCAAACCCATCAAAGTCAGTCATCGACTGGAGAGGCGATGGGAGCGGAGTGGTTCGCCGGGTGGAGCAATCATCTATGCCATCCATCCGCCGCATCCTTCGGTGGGAATATTCTGCGTAGGAAGCACGCCAGGCTGCACATTGCTAATATCCTGCCGCAGCTTCCCAACCCCCCTTTGTGCGCACATATATGGGTATCCTACTAATTGAAATTCATTCTCAATCTGCCAAAACCAGAAAAGCGCGCTGGCGCTCGTCCCTGTTCTTTAAACCTATGTACAAAATCCAATTTTCGCTTAGCCGAAACTCCATCGAAATTCGGTGAACCATGGCAAGGGGTCGCATCTTCGCATCTTCACATGCGTTGAAGGCCCATAAATCGCGGCTAGGTAGAGCCATTACGGATAGATATCCCTACACATGTATCCGAGACCCGGGGCAATTACCACATGCCACGATTTAGCGGCGCAGCGGGAGTTCGCTCTCGGTGGCGACTTCAAGAGGCAGGCCTTCTGCGATTGTTTTCATTTGACATCCACAGCTCCCGCACTCCAACCTTCCACCTTGCCACATGCTGTCGATTTATGCATGCACTCCCTCACATGTGTGTGCGTTTTAATTTAGTCTCATCTTTCTGTCAACAAGCGTTCTGAATATGGCCAATGCAATGCCTATTTCGGTCTGGGATAAATTTATCCGGCCGATGACAAACACACACCGAGCAGAGGGAAAATAATATCGAATTTCTTGCTTTTTAAAAACTACTGTTTTGCCATTTCACTAATCCCGCTTATATCTGGGATAAGCCTGGCAAAGATAAAAATAAAAACACTGATTTTCATCAGAAATGCATGAAATAAAGCATATGCTCACAGAAATAATAGTGATACTTTATAATATTATTGCAATATTTAGTGCTTTCTTTTAAATTATAAACAGTTATCAAAATACATTTTTTAAATGTCGGATAACAATAATATCTCTTAATTGGGTCTTGTAAAATTAAAAACGTAAAAAACATCTTCAAATGTCAGGATCATAAATATATGTTAAGCTATATTAGTACTGATACGTTTATGAAATAAATCATTTTTAGTACATGGGTAACATAGGGAAATCCAAGCAAATGCAATCTCCGTCATGCTCAAAAACAAAACTGTTTCAAATATCAAGACCATTGACATATTTCAGCCATATTGGTAATAACACATACATGAAATAAACAACTCTAAGTAAACAGGTAACATAGGGAAATCAAAGTAAACGCAATCTCAGTCAATGTTGACATGTCTGCAAACCTCAAGTCTACTTCTAGCTCTAAATTAATGACCAGATATAAGCTTTGATATTTTTGTCCCCCAACACTTTCAATTTCGTTTAAGATTGCAGACCAATTTCGATGATATTTTTTGCTACGCTGGGATTATCTGGAAACGGGGGAGGGGGGAGACCGCTTTTGATTTACAATTACGTAAGTTCGCTTAGCCCACGCTGGGACCCTGGCTTCAGTCGGTGGTTTTTAGGGGCGTGTGGGCGACCTGAGTCAATATTGAACTGGTTAGCGGACTCAAGGTGCTGCTGGGGCGAAAAATGTGCGGACTTCGGACTGCGGTGGCCCGTGGCTCGTTAAGCCAAGTAGCCGAGTAGCCGAGTCTGAGCCAAACATGGGCGTTTTCCAGTTTCTTTCGCCCAGCTGCCCACACTTGCGTCCGCAATCTCGGCAGAGATTCGCCTTTTTTTTGGAGAGGGCAGCGCAATTAACTTTGAACCAGCTCGAAAATGACAGCCGCACACAAGTCAGCTGCAGTGGCGATGCTTCCTGGAGATAGCAGCCGAGATAATCTATGTGCTCGAACCCGTGCCCAGTGTGCTTAACACTCTGGCCTTTGAGCAGGAGCACAAGCAGAAGGAAGCGCAGCCCCTCAAGTGGCGGCCACCGCCTCCTCCGCCCGCTCCACCCACAGCCACCATTGATGGCGCTCTGGTCAAGCTGTACTTGGGTCGTGCTATTGTCAATGCACTTCACTACATTTGCCAACTGTCAGAGACAAAAACGACAAGTCGCGACGACTTTTCCGCACTCCCAGACCCTTTTCCCGTCCCTGCGTTTCCCCGGTTTCCCCGGTTTTCCCGCTTTTCTAGCTGCACCAACATATGCTCGCCGTATATCTATTACGGCGTGTTTGTCCTACACTTTTCCAGCTCCTGCTGCTTCTGCTTCAGTTGCTCTGCTCTGGTGGCATACATTTCTGTGCTGTTCTGTGTCCCCACACGGACACGGACTCACCCACACACCCCCACCCACCACTCACACATGCACAGCTGACAGACAGACGCAACTTTCCTGCGTTCGTGTGTCCTTGTGCTTGTTTTTTTGGTCGCCTCAGCCTGGCCTGTCTGTTTGTTGACATATTATGATCCTTGATTATTTTGTGCTGACAAATACATGCTTTTCCTTTTGCCACACAGCGCCGTACGTAGGTATATCTGCAGAGAAGCCTACATCTAGATAGACTTCCGACTTCCGACTCTGAATCTGATTCTGATTCTGATTTTGATTTCGATTCCGACTCCCATTCGTGACTGATTTTTCCCTCGTTTCCCAGGGGGCGTGGCTCGGCTTGGCCAGGTGCTCTGCAACTAATTGGTCTGGGTCTTCCCTTTGCTATCCCCAGTTTATTAGGCTTTTAATGATGGGCGTTCTCTGTAAATCCGCTTCCATTCCGACTTCAAGCCCCACACACGCCCACAAATGTCATGAGAAAAGGCAGCAAACCTGCTCCCCAAGCGAACCAAAAACCCAAAGCCAAACTGTGGGCGTCGACACAATATTTTGTAAATTATATTCGATTGTTTGGTTGTCTGTTTTTTGTTTGGCATAGGGGGGCGGGGGCCCAAAGCTGCTCTGGGATTGAGGGGCGGAAGCCCGATAAGACCGCAAGTGCATGACACACAAGTACCGGTTGCCAGCTCAGAGCTCCCAGTTTCCAGCTCCACACCCATTTATTCCCAGCTCCTCAACCTGTTCGTCGATAATGCGTCTGATTGCAGCGGAAGTGGAGCGCTGTTGTGGTACGTGTGTCCGGTGGTTCTTGGCTTGCATAATGTGTAATTATTAATTAGTTTACTATTCTGGACCCCCCCACCCAAGTCATCAGCCAGCCACAGGAGCTCTGCCACGCCCCAAGATGGCATCGCCATCCTCGCCGGTTTCCCCCTCGACCAGACCGCAAGCTCCATTAAAAGGATACAAATACGGCCTGCAACATGCAAAGCCTGCTAATGAACCACAGCTGTTGCACTGCCAATAGCCATTGTCCATTATCCTCGGTCCCGGTCAGGTTGTCAACTCACCCAGGCCCAGGAGCTGAAGATGTTTAATCCACAGTTGACGGCAGCGTCGTCGCTTTGTTGCATGTTGCTGCCACTTGATGTGCTGCTGGTGCTGCTGATGATTCTGTTCACTCTGATGATTGTGATGATTCTGCTGCAAAGCCATCTTTCTGGCCGTTATGCTCGCTTTGTTGGCTATTAGCGGACTGTTCTAGGAGCTGGGGAAAAACCCGATGTTGCACTATGAAGTGCAGCAGTTGCCGTTGCTGCCACACCAGCAGTCACTGCGACACATTTGCTTGGGGTCACCACTCGGAGCACTTTTTGTTTTTGAACCGGGATCGAAGTCGGAAACGGGATTGGGTTAGCGCCGCATTGTGGCGGCTGTTCACATGACCGCCGGAGCAGGGGGCAAATAAACCAAGGGCAGGGCGGGGGCACGGGGTTCTACTTCTAGGACTGCCGCTTGGCCACTTTAAGATTCGCACTTGCCATCCGCTGGATGTTGGCGCAGACTCGATAATTTGGCGTTGTTATCGCGGCACGAGGAGTGCTGTGTGTGTGTGAGTGTTTCCCTTGCCTTTGCAGGGGTGTGGGTGAGCGGTAGGCTCCGTGCGAGGCGGTCGAATAACGGAACGGAACGCGGAGCGGTGCGCCTGGCGAGCGTCCTCACGGAATCAGAGCTAAAACCGAACTAAAACCTCGAAGCTCGCGTCGCGACGAGCGCCACAGAACGAGTATCTGTGAAGTACATCTCCACATCGGCAGCGTGCAGCAGGAGGCGAGCGAGCGTCGTGCAGAGAGCGAGATACACATGTCCAGATATAGGTGCTCATATAAGAGAGCATCCGCCAGAGCGGTCTGTAAACACTCCGCTCGAGCACGTTGTTTGTTGCTGCCACCGAACGGTGCGTGGTGTTGTTGCTGCCGTGCGAAACCAAGCCGGTTATGCCCATTCGCTTATACTGGGGCACTCCATCTGTTCCGGGGGTGGATGTATAAGCACCAGTATCCGAAGAGCGCAGCAGACACATTTACAACGTAGAAGTCGAGGAGGGTTACCATTCAACTGGTTCGTGTGCCCATGAGATACATTCGGTCTTCTAATCGCGTTTACAGTGCGCTGCGAAGCCTCTTCTACCACCACCAAAGAGTGGAAGTATGCGTATGCGTATAAGCAAATATAATATAAGTTCTTACAAGCTCAAAACAATTTTATTTTGATTAGGGTATCATTGATAATAATAAAGCTAACAAAGTTTAATTGGTTTTTAAAATCTAATTATGGATGAAAATTATTTTTAAGGGAGACGAGAAAGTTTTTTAAGCTGTATTTTGTATATGACTAGGCAAAGATAGTATAAGTGCCAACTTATATTAGCCACTTATATTAGCACCAAATAAATAAACCAAAAAATATATATTTTTAGCAACATATAATTTGAAAGCCTCTTTACTTTTCGAACTTAATAACTTAAGTCTTATTTAAGTTACTAAATATTGTTTAATTCCATAGACCGTATGCGACAGTTTATAAGCCAGCTGTATAAGTCATCAAGCGGGCTCCACTTCATTGATTTTTTTGGTATAAATATAAGTTAAGACCAAATTCCATAGAATATAAGGCGTTTGTCTGCAGTACCCATCAGTTTTTGTATAAGTATAAGTTACTGTATGCTTTCAGCTGAAATGGTATAAAACTGGCACAACGCCAATTTGTATAAGTCAAAGAACCAGACTTCGTTATAAGATGACAGCGAAACTGTTATACACAGACTGTATAAGCTGGTTTTCCGTAGAAGTTCGATGCACTCCTCTAAAAATGTTCGAAGCTCGAGTGTTTTCACGGCTGTTTGTTTTGTTTTGTTTGCCATTTGAGTGGTTTCTGAGTTTGGTCTTCGGGGGTTATTCCCTAATTGCGAAATATGTCTGGGCAAATGTGTTTCGTCATACCCACTCGCAGTTTTAATCTGCGTTTCCTTTGCGTGCACCCGCCCCTGCCACGCCCCTGCCCTTTACGACAGCAATTTTCATATCATTTGCACGGGAATCACCTTATATACCCGCATTTACCCATATAAGTGGAATGCGAGCCTCCAAACACTTGTTACACGCAATGCTGAAAGTCCCCTGGGATCGCTTCCCTTGCAATTTTCCCGGTTAATGCTATTTGGCAAGACATAAGATGCGAATTTCAAGGAATTTCTTGTTCAAAATTGCAGAATTATATGTATGGCGGTTCTAGGTCTGAAAAGTGGGGTAGCAGCTCATTATGCACGAATAGGGGGCAAATGAGGGCCCACAATAAAACCCAAATTAAATCTATTCCGGCGAAATATTCGTGAGAATTCGCGGGGTCTCATTGAGCAATTCAATAATCCTGCCCACTTTCCCTGCCTCTTCAATTCCCTAAGTGCGCGCTAATCCCTTAAGCAGTCGCGATAGATTTCTTACGAAAAACAATCGTGATAACAATATTTTAACTGTTAAGGAAACGCAATCGAGTTCCTTAAATCACAACAGGGCAATCTAAAAAGCATAAACGTGTTAAAAACATCCCAGAAATAAAATTGAAGAGGGATTTCTGGTCAAAACATGTAAGGGAGTTGGGTGTTTGCTTGTTATAAGAGGAAACAACATCCAAGATTCGGAGGAGAAACTCTCTCAATTGAACATTGAACATTTTAATTCCAATCAGACTGCACCTATAAAAATCGCTGCTCCTGAAGGTGGCCTCAAATTATGTCGACTGTTCAAAATATTACACACTTCGCAACAGCGCCACCTAGAAACGATTCCTTTATGAGCTTATAACTTCTTAATGGATGGTCCGATTTGGACAATTTTTGGCATTAAGATAAGATAAGATTGATAATCAAAACAAAATTGCATTTACACTTTAACAAAATCTGTGGGCGCTATTCAGCTTTTAACGTCGGCGTATGGTCGTTTCAAGAATCTACATGCCAAAACGCAACTTTCTAGCTTTTATAGTTTCCGAGATCTCAGCGTGTATACGGACGGACAGACAGACAGACGGACAGATGGTTATGGCTGGATCGACTGGGCTACTGATCCTAATCAAGAATATATATATTTTATAAGGTCGAACACGCATCCTTCTACCTGAAACATACTTTCCGACGAATCAGAACACCCTTTTACTCTACGAGTAATAACTATATAATATGAATATATTATAACTATAATATGGTAGTCCTATAATATGGGTCTTATTGCTTGAATCAAAAGACTTAAGACTAGACTTAGTTTACTGTGAACGAATGTTTAAAGATGTGACTCAAAAAGAAAAATTGAACAGTATGGGTTGGTTAGTAAATTTAGTTTAAGGAACAATAAGTGTGCTGGCGAAGACACAAAAGGATATATTTGTATCAGGTAAATATTGACGGCTAAGCCGTACTAAAGACGTGTCCAAATTCGATTGAAGGTCTAATGTCCATGTTTTAGTGTGCCTTAGAACTAGCCTAGTACTCCTATCGACGAAATACGTTCGTCAGCTTTGAGGAAAGCTGAGAGACAACTAGGTGGCAGACAGTCCTCTTCGATTAACGGAAAACATACCAGAGAATTAAATCCCCTTCCAACCTCCTGTACTGAAGGTTTGTCAAGACATCGCGCAAAGAATAAAAAAGTTCAAAAAAATTAAATTGAAAAAGTTCTGATATATGGAAGCATTTCAACTAATAGTACAAACAAAACACATGCAAATAATATTAACTTTATTATTCGTATGCAAAAATTATTCAGAAACCGGAGGCCAATTCCAGAGAAAGAAATATTTTTAATCAATATGCTTCAAGGTAATCTTTACTTAGAAAGGATCTCCGATATGCTTCAGCACGACTCGCAATGCACCTCAATTGCTTTGCTTACTTCTTGATTGTCATCAATAAGACCATGGTACCATGGAACATGGAACACATCGAACATGTTTTTCCATCTAAGTACCAGTCTTTATTATCAAAAGAACCGCACACAAGAGAAGCTTTCAGAAAGAAGAACGGAAATGCTCAAGACAAAAAATCCGTACCATTCATTCACTAAGTGGTATTCTGGTGTTTTTAGGCAACTTCAGTAGTGTTTCCAGTGCAGAATTTGAACATAGCCTCTTAAAAAAATGATTTTGAAGTAAATGACGCAGGGTGTTCACACAGAGCAGAGTTGAAGCAAAATATGCGAATAAAACGTTAGTGAGTACGAGGAACTTCAATGCTCCTCTTAAAAAGCAAGGTTTTGTTAAAATTGGGTCGGTCTTGACCCCCAATAACACCTCTTCACCCTTTATGTGATTACCAAACCCTGTGATTCAAAAGTTTGTTCGCAAAACACCTCGCTATGCAAATTCTGGAAACGCTCCAGCTACTGGCATTAATCATGTTTGAAAAACCTCTTCCCCTGAAATTATGATCCAAAGAAAAACACAAAATTAATAATTTAATAAAGTTAAAAAAATTCAAATACCAAAGAAGTTTTGTTTAATTTTTCTGAAAACTGGTCTGATAGTTCCATCATTGGACTTTACACAGCTTTACTCAAGCAAAACCGAAAGCAAAGAAAGTGTTTAGTAGATGTCCTTGAAACAAGGAAAAAGAGAATAGAGACAGAGAAAAAGGAATGACCCAAGCAAAACGTCGATGAATTCGTTCGCCTCATCTTTCCGCACGTCATTCTGTGTCCTCGAATCTTCTTGTTCTTCCGCATTCGCCAGATGCAACGGATGGGGGGGAGTCCCAGCTAGTCGGCACCTTCGGCGGTTCTCCTTTTGGGCTATGTATCACCCGCTTGGGCTGCTGGCTGGGGGCAAAACAAATCAATAAACGACAACGAGAGTTATGTACCCAAGGCATTGAATATGCCCCAGCTCCCGCCCTGTCCTGCCTCGCCGCCTCCCTCGAAAGCCTCAATTGGGAGCGTCGGGCTTAAGCTACATCGCTTCTAAGCTAAGCCTCCATCCATCCATCAAGGCTCGAATACCCTCGGCTCCTCGCTTTCCCGTTGGCTGGCAGGATCCGCCACATCAATCGTGAATCGAGGTCTGCATGTACACCTCACTTTCCCCTGTCCCGGAAGCATTTTCCTTTTTCACACTGAGAAAAGCTGGCTTAACTAGGGCTGAGATACTAAATAAATACAAATTTTAAGTTTAGTATTAATTAATTAGTTTAGTATTAATTTTGGTATTATTAGAGACCCATTTGAGAACCACACAAACCAATAAGATTCGATTGATTCTTTAATTCTTAGTTAGTTTTCAAAGGTTAAAAACTTTTCTTCTCTATTGCGGTGTTAAAAATATGAATAATAAAAATTCCATTAATAGCATGACATTTAATGAACTAGGAAATAAAAACAGATATTTATGGGACTTTCTCTGTGTGTGCCCCTCCTTCCTGCACTTCACTTGTTTTTCCTGCTTGTGTATTGCGTTATTCTTATTTTCGGAGATGGGGCCCCGAACACAGACATTCGTAATCTTCAGTTTCATTTGCCTCCCCCGCCTCGATGGGCCCCTCCATTTTCTTTGAGAGCCCTCAGCCTACGTTGTTTGCCATCGGTTTGGGGCGGGGGATTCCTTGTGAGACCGGTTGGTTTAACTAGATTTTCCTCATTGTTGCTGCCAATATTTGCCCACTGCTGTGGATTCTCTTTGCCGTACCTGTCTGCCGGCTCGTAAGCTTTGCATTTCCACAACTCAATTTCCCTGTCAGTAACTGGATTAACTGCAGAATGCATTCCGTATTTATTCTTTAATTTAATGCCCTACACATACCGACTAAACGCACTCGCCCTCTCACTGGGCACTTTTATAAAAATGAAAAGCAAATATTTTCGCACGCATACCGTACAAGTGAAGCATAAATATTTGTTTGAAAAATGAGCTATCCACTCGTTGGCCATAAATAAGATAGAACAAGGAAGAGCCGAGCCAAATACTTAGCCAACTCCGGAGTCCCATTCCCGTCCGCATAGCTCAGACATTTTCGAAGATTAATTTGCAAACAATGTTCATATACAATTCTGGATTGGCCGGGCACGCAATCTCCGGTTCTGAGGAGCTCTCAGGCGGATGGATTTCGATTCCGGTCCACGTTTCGCAGTTCACTTTTTGTTTGCTCTCTTTTTAATTATATTTTAATTTATTTCGAGGCGGGCGGGGCAAAAACATCCTTGAGAAGGAGACATTTTTGCGGTGTTTTCTTTTCATTTTCTTTTGGCACTTTTGCATATCGTAGATTGTGGGCGGGCTTCTAACTGGTATACACAACAAAATTAACACATTCGCTGCGACTCAAGGACCCACTCCCCAACTTCACCTAACTCCTCCCAACTTGGGCCAACGCAAACAATTGCAAGTTATTTGTGAAAATTTTATTGTAATTACAAAAGTTTTCCCATGTTGTTTTGCCACGCCTTCACCCCCCTGCGACCCTCTTTCGATGCCCTGATACCTTGAATTATACACAAAATAGGTTCCCTCCGCATCCGCATCCGCATCCACATCCACATCCACATCCACGTCCACATCCTCCCCTGTTCACACTGCTCCCGTTCGGTCTGGTTCAATTTCGTATTTGGGACTCGGTTCGAAAACTCAGTGTTTCAGCAAACTTTATCCACTTCATTATTTGCTCGTTTCCATTGCTGTGTTTCGCTGTTTGGCTTGTGTTTGCCTGTTTGTTCGCCAGTTTGCATTGTTGCCTCGTTTCGATTTTAATTGTATCTGCGTGCAGAGGCCACCACCCCCTGCCACCCAAGCACCCCCCACCACCCACCATATAGCCCCCATCACCCCACCCCCAAGTGCTTGCGAGTATATTAAATACCGGAAAGTTCTCGGGTCAATGAAGGGCAAGCGGTCATGGAAAACGGCAGGGGGTGATAACTAAGCAGGTGAGTTTGGAAGTGCGTGCAGGATACAAATCAAGTATTACGCCTGAAGATATGCAACTTGAACTTGATATTCAGTTATGAGATGGAAATATAAACCTACAAGTGATTTAATAAAATCAATAAGTAAATGAGTTCCAGAATTATAACTTTTATTGCAAGTAATGATTTATTTAATACTGCTCGGCAAATTTAATTGAGATGTTTTGAAATTGAAACAAACTACTACCCATCTATACCTACGATTTTAAAGCTTGTTAAGATACCAAAACTAAACTCATGAGATTTTGAGGTCTTTCTTAACTCAGGCAAGTTCTGAGCCAGTTGCCTGTCTGCAGAACTAACCAAAGGATTCGGTATTCAAGCTTTAATTACTAGGAAATTTGGGAGTCCCTAAACCAGTTTGAGAGAATTTTAAGTATTCTGCTGCCTAAACTGTAATTATTATTATTAATAAAATATAGTTCTATTAGAATGTGTCGAGATGTTATAAATAGATGGAAATGCCTAAGGCTGGGGTCTTAAATGAAGACGTAGATGTGACGGGGAATTGATAAGTGGGCTTGGAGTCGACGATTGTAGTATGGTGTCAAATTGTAATTAGCATACAAATATTTCATGGAAATCGATGCCCCAAGGTAGTCTGAATTTAATTAATTTAAATCCCCCTAAAATTTCCCATTGTAGTTGGGCTTCTGGAACTTGTTTATTGGTCAGACTGTTCTAATCGTAGTAAAAGTTGCCGCACAGCCGCTTCCCGTCCCTCAGACGCCTCAAAGGCGACTTGGAGGGCACGGAGTACACGTGAGCCTGCTGCTGCTCCTCGGACATGGCCTCCTGAATGATGGAGGAGTAGGGGTGCTGGGCCATCTCGGACTGCTGCCGGGCGAAGTCCTGCTGCAGCTGCTCCTGCTGGCACATCTGCTGGTGGCGCTGCTGCTGGCACAGCATCCGCATGTACTGGTCGTGGTACTCCGGCTGCTGGCAGAGCTTCTGCTGCCGCATCCGCACCTGGCGGGAGTAGGGAAGGCCCACGCCCATGATCTCGGTGGGGCGACTGCACAAGGGCACGTGGTAGGTCTTCTTCGACCTACCGCTCATCCTGAGCCGCGGACGCTGTCCGTCTCTTTCCCTGCCAGGTGCGGAGCTCATCTGGGGCTGCTCCGCTCCGCCGGCCAGCTGGGCAGGACGCTCCACTCCAGGCGACTTCTTGGCGTCCACGATTAGGATGTCCTTGAGTCCCGGGGAGTGAAGGTGGGAGATCCTTTTGGTTGGTCGCTTCCGGAGGGGCTGAGGCGACGCCTTCACCTTCATCCGCTTGGTTTTAGCCCGGTTGACGGACTTCGGGGGAAGCTCAATCTTCTCCTGCCGTTCAGGCTTCTCCAGGTTTCTCGCGCCCAATCTCTCAGCCCGCTGAGCCACATCGATCCTCGCCGGCCTGGCCCACACCTTGCGCTCCAACCTCTTCCGTTCCCTGTCCTTCAACCCTTTGATCTTCTTGGGGTAGTGGACGTCCGAAAGATCGGTGGGATCACTGGCCAGCTGCCAGGCTGCGTTCATCCAGGGTCGCTGCTGGGCCTCGGCTCCCAGGAAGCTTGGAGGCGCCAAGGTGGGATGTCTGTCCTGGATTTTGGCCTTCAAAGGTGCCATTTTGGGCGGCGGAGCAAAGTACTTCCTCAGCGCGTGCTTGGAGTCCAGGATGCCTGGCCAATTGCTGGTCTTCAACGGTCTAGAATTCGCCATTCTGCGTTTGTTCACACTTAATTTTGGTTCAGTTTGAAGGGGCCACATGCATTGCCAACGTTTTGATTTTCGAAAAGGGTGTGGTTCCACTTTTTTATATAAAATCTAAAAACACGATCCAAATGGTAGATAGAAGTTTAGATGAAAGGAGACGGGATGCCAACGAAAGTCACACTTATTTATTGGCCCGACCCCATGTTCGGCATGCGGTGGTTGTGTTCTGTGTGTTTTTTTTGGGGGACGGGAGGGTTGAGCCCGCAAACCGGCCTCCCACAGATGGACAGACAGTAAATCGGTTCGTGGCATTAATGCAAATAAGTGGAAACACAAATATTTTCAACGTTTTTGTGGTCTGGACCGAACTGCGGCAGAGGAAACCTTTTTTTTGGGCCAGAGCCGTTTTGGGACGACAGCACGAGGGTCGATGGATCATTTCCGCTCTCCTGGCTCGCGTCCCTGCCCGGAGTCCGGGTCCCTTTTCCGCTCCCATGTTCCGTATCCGCAGTCGCTGCCGTGCTGTCCGGCAACCGTTTCCTGTCGGCGGGCGCAGTTAAATATTGAAATTTATATTTAAAATATTTCAAATATACAGTTAAATGCTCCCTTTCCCCTCCTTTTTTTGCGCTGCCCTCGCATTTTTCACTTTAGTTTATGTGGAGCATGTTTAATTTATGAGAATTGCTGGTCCTCTTCCTGGGCCCAATCTCCACATCCCCATCTCCCCGTCGTCCTGAGCCGATGCCAATGAATATGAAAAATCAATTTGAAGCTCGGGCCCCGACACTGAAGGTCAAACGCTTGTTTCGGGCCTTTAAATGCCAAAATGCCAGAATGCCAGAGCCAACGAAACGTGGCGAATCGGTTTGTATCGGGTCGTGGTCCCGGCCTATCCTTTTGCCCCCAACCCGGCCTAATTCGATTGTTACATTTCGCCTTAATTTCCTGCAAAAGAAGAAACATTTGTGACGTTTCTTGGGTCTTCTCGGGCGGGTCAGTGTCTGTCTCATCCGGTCGGCCGCTCCCCTCAATTTCCAATTAGCAGCAGAAATCACCTTTTCGTCCTTTGGCCGGGACTCGTGTTGTTTCGACTTGTTCCTGTGTTAATTGAGGATTTGCACTTGCCGCGACTTTATGTTCATTGGCGTGGGCCAACTTTCATTTCGTGCAAACGCAAATTTCTTTTCTACTTCGATGGCGCAATAAATGGACGGATAAGGAGGCAGTCAAGGACTCGGCCACGCGCAGGATAATTGTAATGCCCTCTCGTCCTGGGGCCGAGGGTCTGGGGGGCAGTGGGGCAGCGGGGCAGCGGGGCGAGCTCGCCAGATTTTGGACAAGTTTTATGGACGGCGCGGATTGCATTTCCTGTTTGGCAGGCAACAATGCAGGAACCGGAAACGGGAGAGCCAAGATGCCAGGGGGCGGGGTGGAGTGGTCCACGGATCCGCGGATCCAAGAATCCACGAATCCACTTAGCGGCGCATAAATTTCGCTCGGTACATAAAGTACAAGTGTACAAACAAAAGGACTTTTGGCGCACGGCATTAAAAACATAAAGCAACCGCATCGAGGAGCAGGACCGAAACCAAGACCAAGACCACGACCAAGACCAAGACGAGGTGCACCAGCCCGGGAGCCTGGATGATCCGGGTCACATAAACAGCGGCGAGTGAATAAAATCGCTGCCGCGACTCGAGGAGGAGGTGGATGGAGGAGGGGCGAGTCCTGGGCCGGGCCAAGTCAGGCGGCCAGGCCACTGCATTGCTATTTACAAAATGTCCTCGACCAAAAGGAACGACCGAGTGAATCATAAAGAGTCCTTGCCGGGGCTGAAGCTGGATCTGAAGCTGGCAAGAGAAATGCACGTAAAATAATAAACAAGGCTTTGCAAACAATAAATGTTGCTCTCGACCTGCCCCTGCCTCTGCACCACCCAGCCATGAACCACCCAGCCAGCAACCACCCAACCTGCAACCACCCACCCCACGTCACATCTCTATTCTTACCACATCTGGCAGCTGCAATGCTACGAGTTGTTAGCGACGCTGGCGACGAGATTTCTGCCCGTCCATTGTTAGACTCCGCCTCCATCTCCATCTCCCCGGATCCGGGGATCCTGCATCTTCGCCTCCGTCTCCACATCTCCGGCTGGTTGTTGCCGCCGCTGCTGCGATAAATGCGAAATGCTTGTAACTGCAATGCAAATGTAATGTGCAAAGGACATTTTACTCGGCTGCTGCAGTTGCTCATCCTGCTCCACGCGCCTCTCTTTCGGCAGTAAATATTCCTCTGCGCTGGGAGGGAGGAAGGGGCTATGGGTGCTCTGGGTGTCCAGGGGTCAGCCTCCTGCATCCGCTGATGAGTGGCCACCACCCATCCACCATTCCAACCCGCCATTCGCCATCCAAGTGGCAACGCACGGCAGACGCCGGTCGCTTTTTGCCGCTGGCGACGTCCTTATTAATTGCAACAATAACTGGGCCCAGGCGACGATGGTGCGGCGCTTTCTCGGAGGCGGGGACTAGGCTGCACTCAGCGAAAAATCATGGCCCTAAAGAGTCATTAGGATTAAAAGAAAGTAAATTGAAAATAAAATCAGAACAAAAATGGAAATTCAAAGCTTATATACCCTTGCAGCTAATAGGTTTATACAAGAAACATATAGTTCCTATGATAACGAAGCCTGATTTTAATATAATAAAATTCTGAATTCATAAAACTTGAACTAAAGCCATACTCCAAAGATGATAATGTGGTCAAAAAGAAAGAAGATAGAATTTTTTCCAATTTGCTTTTAGATACGTCCTATTGAAGCTAAAGGATTAGGTTCTCCGATTCAGTCTGTTCCAACTTTTTGATTACCTGATTACCTAACAGAAAAAACACTTTTAGTTGTTTTCCGATTGCTTTAAAACTGAGAGACAAGTTTGCAAAGAAACGGTAAGGAGTCGAAAATGTCCCCTTCTGACTGAAATCATAACACAAGGGTATAAAATGGTACATTCATTGCTAGGGAATGTAGTGATTTAATCTCAACCTCTTGGTGCGCAACATTTTAAATTCACTTCCTTAACAATTACAATTTTGGAATAACTCCATAGTTTTTGTGTTCCGTAGTAGAAACAAAGCAATTACGGTTCTAAAATATTCTTATTTATATTAATCTAAATGCATATTTTTCAGGTGCCCCTTTTCCCAAAACACCGCATTTCTCTCACTGCACTCGGAGTAAATTTCAGCCGGAGGTTCGGAAATGGGGGCTGCACCGTAAGTCTTTCAGCTTTTTGCCTGCAAATTTATGGCTCGGACCTGCAGCTTTTTTGTGGACCAGCGACCACCGGAAGCGGCACTTAGCTCTTGGCACTCGCACTCAGCACCCGCTCCCGCCCGACCTCCTGTCCGCCGCCAGTTCATCATCCGCCGGCGGGTCAGGTGCACTCCACCCCCATACCCTCCCCGACCCTCCGGAGGATAACTACACTCGCTGATAAGTAATTGGGGGGTTTTTGCCGCGGGCCTTGAGTGGGCGGAATCTGGGCCAAAAGTTTGCCGATGCCTGCGGCAGTAAAAACAATTCGTATATCAAAATTTCAATGCCCCTGCTGCCCCGTGTCTAGTTTTTATGGCGAAAGGCTTCGCGGGGCGGCCGGCAGACATTTAAAAGCAATAAAGAGCGATGCAAATGTTATCGGCGAAACTGGCGGCGTAGCTCCGGCAGAAATTACCGAACAGATTCTGCTCCTCAGCCAGGTATTCAAATTAGAGAGATCTCGCTCAGGAGTGAAATGAGCCAAATGCCACTGGTCCTGGTGGCCGTAAAAAGCGCCGACGACCATAAAAACCAAGCCAATTGGATGGAGGAGGGGCTTTGGGGTTGGGGCTCAGGGTTTGGGTAGGGCCAAAAGTGGCGGGCCGTGATTTCGATTTTTTTCTCGGTGTCGTTTGCCCCGGCAAATAAAATGAAAATGTACTCGCTGAGTGCGCGAGAGTTTTGTAGAAAAAGTTTATTTTAATGAAATTCGCACCGACATTTGATGGCGCACAAAAGCTAAGGGAGGGGGGGGGGGGATTGTTTCAGCCGGAAGTTTGGAGTTGGGTCTCATGTTTGATTGTTGGTGCCGCAAAGCGGAGGCGAAGGGCGTGGGCGTGGCCAGGCGTCAGGTGAGAAGGCAATCCTTTGGATACGGATCTGCGGAATGGACCGCAGTCAACTCTTGCCGCGGGCACGCAGGTACAGTCGGCAATTGTCTTAACATTTATTCAATTTGACTGCCTAGAAATCGTAAAGTTTATTTGCCGCTGCCACTGTGAAGTTTTCCTTGGCCATTTCCCCCACTTTTGGCGGCCATAAATCTGTGACACAGAAGCAAAAGCAACCACCGCAAACATGGCTAACATTTCGGTCGTCGGGGTGGGAAGTTTGAGTTAAACATTTTTAAAAGCCATAAATTTATTGTTCTTGCAAGTGCTCTTGTTGGTGTTGTTGTTGTTGTTGTTGTTGTTGTTGCTGCTGTGAATGTTGCTCGTGTTTTTGTTGCTGCAGTGCAGTCAAGTTGAAAAACGCACAAGTAGGTCGTGTTGTTGGTTGCTTGTGTTTTTGCCGCTGCTCAGTCGCTTATTTAATTCGATTTGTAAGCTAATTCCTGAAATATTATCTGGAAATGTTCAAGATGTAGCAAAGATTTTGTAATGAGTGAGCGAAGCATCCGGATTCAATGACTGGTTTAAGGTCCTTAAATTTCAGAAGCCAAACATAAATGTTTTCGATAATAAAATCATAAATAAGGCTGACTTCCTTGTTGTAACATAGAAGTAAACACCATTATTTTAGAGACTTAAGCTTTCCTTTGTTACTCTGTAATATAAGACAGCACGTGTTAAGCTAAATTTAATGGGTTCTGATTAACCATATAAGCCCCTTTGAAATCACCTAAGAATACTTAAAGGCTATTGAATATCAGCCAGATCCAGCTCTATAGCACCATAATCCTTTGTTAAATTCCCAACTTTTCTTCTGCTGGTACCTCCGACTCAAGTTGCTTCTTGGAAAACGGCTTAAGTGCCGCCTAAATAATTTAATTGTAACAATGCAGACTGACAGTTTCGCACTTTAACTTTGCTGAGTAAATGGCTCCAGCCTTGAGCCCTATTTTTAATTACCCGCTCAACCCGCTGGTCGGAAAATGACAAAAGCGGGAACTGGAACCGGAAATCAATAAATATGTTCAGGCCAGACTCGGCAGAAAACATTTGCTTCTCAATATTATCTTCGCTTCCCCGGCTTTTTTCCGAAAAGGATTTTCCCATCGAGGAAATGTGCATCTTGCCTTTTTATTCCTCTGTCCCCCATTTCCTTTTCAACTAAAACAAAAACATCACAAAATAACGAAAAAAGGAAAAAGGCAGCCGGAGGCGTAAGCTACTTGAAAGTTTAGAGTGTTCGGGGAAAGGCGGGCGAGGAGCCGGCAGTTACTGCCTTTTTTCGAAGCACTCATTCATTCATTCGTAAAGGCTTTAGCAGTAAAATAAACGCGCATTGATGCGGAAAATGTGCTACGCACGACGGTGACGCCTCAGCCTTGAACACGCCCATCCCGCCCACCAGGTGGGGGGTGGGGGTGGTATGGGCTGGGGTGGTTAGATGGCATGCCAAACTCAGAAGCGATACATTTCCTTTGTGTTATTTTTTGGAAACTTTTAAAGTTGCACTTGAGTGGCTAAGTTGACGGCGGAAGGGGGTAAGTCGCCTGCAAGTTAGGGGTACTTACGACAGTTGGCAGGTGGGGCAGTGGGTGGTGGTTTCTCCGTAGGCACTGGGTGGTGCCTGGCCAGGTGGATGGGGCGCCACTTCATCATTCGGGCGTAAATCGTACTCCCACTACGCAA
Source organism: Drosophila subpulchrella (assembly GCF_014743375.2). Lineage (NCBI taxonomy): Eukaryota > Metazoa > Arthropoda > Insecta > Diptera > Drosophilidae > Drosophila > Drosophila subpulchrella. Next base: position 2,127,225 of record NC_050611.1, on the reverse strand, counting down.
ATACGCGTAAATCTTGTTCAGGACGCCGAGGTGACCACCTCGAAGCCCCCACCTCGGTCGTGTTTCATATTTATGTGCATCTTTGGGGCAGGCAAGCGAGGCAAGCAAAACCATGAAATTCAATAAACCTGCCTCACTTACTTCACATCATTGGCTTTCCACATTGGCACTTTTATTATTTAAGGCCGATATCGGGCACACTTACACATTTGACTGGAAGCTGACCAGGATAAATGGGCCTAAGGGCGAAAAAAATATAACTTAGTTTTAAGAAATAATTCTGTTTTAAAGGTATTTTAGGCAATATTATTTTTAAATGTTCACAATGTACCAAGAATGTTAAAAGAAGTGAAAGAACTTGATAAGAAACAGCAAGTATTTATTCATAAAATATGTTCATATTATAATAAAATTCACACGAGGATTTAATGAATGCTTTGTTTACCCGTCTTTGTTCTAGTTGGTTCCTTTATCATTTTCCAACTGGAATCTTGGCTTAAATCCAAAGATAATATTTTTCTTAGAGTATAATAACATCTAATCACATTGCCTTAAAACCTAAAATAAACCTTTTAAAATACTATGTGGACTTAAAGTAGAGACTAATAATATTACTTTAAAAGTTGTTATGTTGAGGAACTTCATTCCTGTTCTGTTCTCAGTTTCCTTCAAGTTCAGCTAGGACTTAAGAGGAAAGTAGAGTGAAAGCACCTTCAGTTACACTCCACCCAGGCTGGCTCCTTTGACCGGACTTTGGGTTAATTCAATTCTGCACGATTTTGGGGCCCAGGCAGATGATTCCTGCTAATTGCCGGCAGAGTGGGGGCCTAAGTGGGCCTATACGACCAGCTGGGAGACAAAACAGATCATAAATATTGTATATAGTACGTACGTATCCCGCACATATGCATCTGGGCGTGGCTGAGCCTGCCTGTGGGGTGGAAAACTTCAGCCCGAGTTGCGAGGGAAATAATTGATTAGGCTCGAACGTGATTGTTAACTTTTTGCATATGTAATTTCGATTACGACCCACTCCCTGCCGCCTGCCGCCTGCCACGCCCCCTCCCCCTGCCTGCGTGTGCAACAGTGCGTATGGGTAATGGGTTTCGGAATATGTGGCTGTGCTGCCTAAGCAACATTTGCCCCACTCTTTTACATATGAGGCTTATATGTGCTCTCTGTTACCATCACAATGCAAATTTACAGTTACATGGTTCGATTGGCAATTTAATAAGGTAACTTTTTCACACACAGCAAGGAGAAAGGAGAGAAATGGCCAGGAGCCAGCGGCAAACCCTTTTGCCAGAACGACAGAGACACACAGAGACTGGGTTTCCTAGGACGGGGGGAAAGGAAAAACCAGGGGGGGGGGGAGAAAAACGCGTTCACACAGAAACTGACGTGCTTTACATATTTAATGTTTAACTGTAAATTAGGTTAAAATGTGTTTGCAAAACGGAGTTCTTTTTTCCACTTTCCTTCCTGCAGCACTGCTAAATGAGGATTTTCAACGTGGAAAACTTTGGCATACATCAGAGCACGAGCACCCATCCAACCGAGCACCCTTTTCCCGCCCAACCCGTCCGAAACCCAGCCCGCCTGTCCTTTTGCGGCTTTAAGTGTTTGCCTTCCATTTGCGTCTCAGGCGCTCAATCCCCTAATGCCGCCCGCAAACGGTGGTTCCCCCCCCCAGAGCCCTGAATGACGTCAATTTGACCTTCCACGTCCATGTCCATTTCCACTTCCATTTCCACTCCTGCCACCGCTTTCCCGCTCCCCCGACGAGCGGTTCAATCCGCAGTTGACGCTTACTTTGCAGCAGCTTATGGCTGAAACAGGGGCGGCCGGGCATGAATATGGATGCCGGTGGCGGGGGCGTGGCCGCTTAGCTGGGAAAACTGTTCACGCATTAATTAACAATTTATGATTGTGTCCGTGGGTGGGCGATGTGTGTGGATGGCTGGCTGGCTGGCTGGCCTGCGTTTGAGTGCATTTGCAAACGCATTAAAAATAATTTCATCTGCCGCCGCGGGGTGGGGTGCAGCATTTTAATGAACCGGCTTTAATGGCCGATTTGCAGGCATTGAAAAGCAATTCATCCCCATGTTGTTTGCGAAATTGCCCGTCTTATTTTTCGGCCATAAAATTGAACAAATTTTATGTACAAATTTGTATATTTTTATTAGCACTTGCTCAGTATGCAAACTCACACAGCCCGACTAGAAATTTTCGGATTTGTTTTCTCGCAACGAAACGAAATAAAAGATATTCCTCATTCTGCCGCCCAATACGATGTATTTATAGACTTTAAGGATAAGCCAAGGCAAGAACATGAAAATGCATTTACATAACACTGGCCGGAGGAAGACTGAAGCCCCTTTTTCTGTGTATATATCTGTGTACAGTATCTGGACAAAACAGAAGGCAGAAGACGGCGCAAGTAGCAGGAAAATGTAATCCCAGCCAAGCGGAGCAAACTTCCGGCAAACGTTGGAAACGGACGCTTCAATGTATTGGATACGGGAAATGGCAACAATTGGCAACAGTGCAGCGGGCTGATGGGGAAGGAGCCATGATATCGGGGCGAAGTATCCTCCGACTCCAAGTGGATGCACATATGCAGGGCGGGGGCGTGGTCCCGCCTCTTTTGCTCCTCAGCAAAGACGCTGCATTAAAATCTTAAGCAGCATAATCGCTGGACTAGAACCGGCAACAAGCAAAGATGGGAGTCCAGCAGATAGAGCCGCACCACGTTGACAACCAACTTCCGTTCCCCTTCCCAATTTAAGACAGTCTCCTAAATATATATGGTATCTTATAGATATATCTGCTCGTTACACTCTCCACTCCAAACGAACTGGAGCGAACGTAAAGTCTGAAACACAGGGTGCAATAATTTGGAGTTATTACGCAAGATCGAGCATATTTGCAGAACAGATTGCAGAATAATAAGCTGCACCTAGCAAACTGAATACATTACAGGAGGTTAATCATATAGCCAGTACCGAATCAAAGGTAAGATATGAATTATGCTGTAGTGTAGAGCTCAGAGAATTAAATTGCAATTAATTTTGCAATTATGTTAAGTCATGTTAGTGCTATACGAATATTACTAAATTAAAGATAACTTCAATATATCGCAAGATTACACCAAGTGCTGTATGTAGTAAATCTATAGTGCTGTGAAAGGCAACTTTATACAATTCACTGCTACCCTGCCATCGGACTAGTTTTTTATGAACCAAACTTTAATTTACCAACAAAGTTAAGCCTACAAATTTGACAAAAAACAGGGAGGAAGCGTACAAACTATGCTGGCATGTCCGTTGATCTAAAACACACAACGTCCGGCTGCTTCACTCAACGTAAAGCCCGGCCAGCAAAAACCCCCTTTTCGGCCTTGGGGGCTTGTGTCCTAATAGAATTTGCATTTTTTGTTTACGTTTTTTTTCCCGTCGAAGTTGTTGGCGGGTTTTTTTAATTGAATAACTGCAATACAGCTGCCTGTGGCACTCCTACTGACTTTGCTGATATTTTCAGCTCTATAGCAGGCATACATAATATATCGAATATTCCCGGTCCTGTTTCATCCGTCAGCAGACTTATTGGCTTTTGTTATTCGTCGGTAGCACCAGAACGGAAGAACTTAAGTTAACTAATTTTAAAAATAATTCAACTGCTCAGCTTAACAATTGTTTAGTTTTTATTTGGATTATTTAAAGCACATCAATGAAAAGCTAGCATGCTTTATAAACATGTATCTGCTCAGTTTATTTCGCTTGAGCATATACATTTTCAAGACAACCATTTATCTCCCTGCCTCTGCACCCTGGGAAGTATCTAAAATTCATTGATTTTACTCATTCACTTTTTATTCGTACCTCTCCCCGCTCCCCGCACTTTAGCCAAATACATAAACCTAATTTATATTGAAATTACCAAAGTTCTGATCGACGTTATGGCCAAACACTAAAACAGGCGCACCCCACACCTCACCAAGCAAATGTGCGAGAGTTTAAAGAAGCCAATAAATTATTAATAGCCCTGGCATTGATTGGAAAACTTTCCAAATATGTTGCCACTTTTCTACACGAATAATTTGCGAGCATTTTCCAGAACACTCACACGCACACGCCACACACTATTTTCAGTGAAGGACATTCAATGCGATAGTGAGGGAAAGCCAATCAGTCGGTTTATTATTAAATTCAAGTTTCTGCAGGGATTTTCCAGCTTATTTGCTCGCCCTGCCAATCCTGTAAATATTTATTTGTTTATTCTGCGGTGAAATTTATTTCTATCCTATATGGCAGAGCGTATCCCAGACAATTCCGATTCCTATTCCGATTCCGATTCCGTTCTGCGGACTTAATTTGTTGACTCTTGCTGCTTTTTCTTTGTGGTCTCCCAGCTGCCATAAACTGTAATTTATTTTCTGCAGCTCACCAGCTCGCTTGCTTGAATTCAGTGTGGTAATTAGAAGAACCCACACAGGTAGCTCGTTGCCACCTGCCACTTGGCCCGGCATTGTTCAGCCATAAATATTGCACATACGCCGCATTGTCCGGGCTTTCTGTTTCTGCCCCCGGATTATTCTGGGGTCCTGCTCAAAGCCTTGTCGCACCCGCACAGAGAAGTACTGGCGATGATTAAATACGTTTTTGTTCATATCACAGGTTGCCTTTTGCAGTTTGGCTTAGAAGCTATGTTGCTTTCAGCCCAACTCTCGTAGTCTGTGTCTACATGGCCCAAAGTGGCCCAAAAAGTCTCCAGTTTGGCGTTCGGCAAGAGTGCTACAAATTGCAGGCGAAACTGCCGGCAATTTGCATTCAAGTTCTGGGCCCTTTCTTTATTTTTTAGCGTGTCTTGCACATTTATCGTTCCCCTTCGGCTTGTCTTAGCCTTTCTTTGTTGCTTTCGCCGTATTGACGGAGTTGGGATGCATACAAATTGATGTCCCCGAACGCGCCTTCCTCCGGGGCTCATGGTAACTGGGTCTTGGGTCCCGTGTCCTGGATCCTGGATCCTGGATCCTGTCTCACCTTGCGGCTGGATGGGTGATTGGGTGGCGTGCCGCACTTCCTATCTGCGTCATATGTCACCTGTCAAGTTGCGTTTTCCTAACTCGTACACGACGCGTACACCGAGATATAGGAGTACGAAAACTTGAATACATTAGGGGAGATAATACAACCAATTGGAATTATTTTATTCATTTGATAGAAACCAAATCACTAAAATTAATTCAGAAGAGGTAAAACAGCCATCTATAGGCACTTAGATTTTTGGAATATATTTAACAATATTTTATTATAATGGTTTTACGCTTAGAAAAGTAATCTACATGACTTTTTATGTAAATGCCACAAGTGTAATTGCAAAGAGTATACTCTACAGCACTTATAATGGCTAAAATGCTAGCTCTAACATATTTTATTATATTTTTTCTGGTAGTAAATCGTTTTAAGCAGCTATAAGTATCCGAGGCCCATTCATTTGTGCGTAGTGTAGTGGAATAGAATTTTGCGTGCGGCCTTGACAGGTTCCACCTGTGTCCCGTCCCAGTTCCGAAAACAGATGTGACACTTGCCATTTGCCATGTCGCAGACCCTGTCCCTGTTCCTGTCCCAGATCCATTGGCATTCCCTCTGCCGGGGTCGTTTCCGCATTCGCCGTAGTTAATTATTCGCCCATTTTAGTCCATTATCTGGACTTCGGATCGAACCGCCGGCAGACGGCGGAGTCCATCGAAATGCAATTAGCGTGTGTCGTCCGCCTATTGCCACGGACTTGCATGTCAGCCGTGATGTATGGATGTCACGTGCTGCATTCGGCGGCAATAGTACAATTTGCACAACATCAGCAAAGCGCAAATTAGTCAGGGCCTAATTGTACGGGGGGGAAATGATCGATTCCCTTTTTTATCGCCCAGCTGTGAGGTCATCTCATTTAATTTCAACAAAACCGAGGCTATTTTTTCCAGCATATTGAAAATTGAAATTGTTTTTGTCCGGCTGCTTGTGATGCATATAAATCTTGTTTGGCCAGAGCGGCAAACGCAAAAAATGTCCGGAGAAATGTGTGTGGTATATAAAAAAGCATTGAACAAGTGCAAACAATTATTGTCAAAAACAGACCGAGTTGTTACAAGGATGTGCAGGACACTCGTGCCGAGTTGGGGTCCTTGTGTGTAGCCATCGTGTCCTGCGAGCTCTTAGTGCTGCATAATTTCTTCAGCAACGTTCATTAGTCTGCGTCCCCGCCCTCGAACACTTAGCCGGGATTAGGTTTTCCGGGGTGATGGTGGTGAAGAGGGGGTCCTGGTCCCGGTCCTGGTCCTGGTCCTGGTCCTGGTCCGTGTTGATATCATTAACTTATTGCATTTTCAGTCCACCGCCCAACCCCCTGGTAATATTTATGCATAACATCATCATCATCCGATGACTGCCACTTCCAACAGAAAATATTCATCCATCACAGGGAGTGGGTCACGCACACACGAAGACCGGCTACGGGGCAGGTGGAGAGCCCACAAATAATTTATGCACGTAACTAGTTTGTCATGTTAGCCCCTTTCGACCAAGGAACAGTGACGTCAGGAGAACTCCAGGAGGATTACCCGGTTGACTGTGGCCCGACCAGACCACAACACCGCTGAAAAACTGAACGGCTGAAAAACTGAGTCCCCAAAGAGAGGCGGCCATCCTGCAGAGGCACTCTCTTATACGCCAGTTGCTGAATACCATGCTTGTTGGCCAGGAAAGAGCGGAGGACAAAGAGAAAAGCTGGCTGACCGTGAAAATTGTTTGGCCAAAAGTGGAAAACAAACTGGCTGCCGGGGGTTGGGCGAATGCGAATCCATCGCAGACCATAACCCTAATCAGTGTCCAGAGCTAGCCAAGCATAAAGTCCACTTTTGGTGCCTCATCAAAATCACTTTATGCTAATGGCCAAGACATTTGCATAATTCGCCCCGAGTATTCCCACACATATAAATTTCATATGTGGCAAAAAACCGAAACTTTCGCAATGGTTCGGAAACGAGGCTTTAAATGTAATTCAATAAATTTCATCGCGGGACGGCCGGAGCAACAATTATTGACATTTTCATTGCATGTGAATTATTATAAACGGACATGTGCATGTCCAGGCTTTTCCGCGAATATGGGTCGGTCGACATTTCAGGCCAGGCTCACCTGCTCCTCCCTCGGCGACGGAAACTGTTGGTTATACGTTCAAGTTCCGTTAATTATTTGATATAGGCCGACAGCCAGGATCGCTGGACGGGGTGGATTGCTATTTTATATGCGACTCCCCGACCCAGAAACAGTTTCGAAAACTTTGTATGGTCACGTAGTGCATAAAAACCTGTTACGTTTCAGCCGCCGCCCGCGGCAGTCCATGCCATGTTCAATCCAAGTCCAGTCCACGTCCAGCCGGGAAATCTCGGCATTCAGTGATTCATTCGGCATTGATTCATCCACGCGCTCATCAAACTCAGTCTCTGGCTCAATTAGTGGCTTCGACAAACTCTCGAAATATGAAGTGGCTGGCCAAGGAGCTCCGTGTCCTCGCAATTAGAAGAGATTTATGCAGGACCATCAAATTCAGTTCCGGACTTTTTTATGTCGCCAGTCGGTTCGGGGGCAATGAAGTCATGCCATAAAAAGCGAACGGTCTGCGGTGTCCTGTCCCCGGCTTTATGGCTTTTAATTTGATATACACATTTCCATAAACAGCTCATTTGGCCGATTTAAGCGCGTGGACAAATCTCCGGCGGCAATCGTCTTGGGGAGCGCTCAAACATCAAGCTTTCGCCACCGTTCAGCTGGCAATTATTAATTACTCGCATTTAGTACTCTCGCTTTCTGCCCCATTGCCGTGATTGCCTCGCCACTTGAGCTAATGCATCGCTTTCAGCCCGGATTGGAGCTTGGCTTTGCCAGCAGAATTCCCTGCTAATTACGGCGAGCATCTAAGCCGTCTCCCCCGCCGATCAGCCCCGTTCCCCCCCTCCGACCCTCGCCTGCAGTCATTACCACCTGTCTCTGCCGCATCTGCAGTTGTAATGCCGGATTGCAATCGGCACATCCACACACTCGCTCAGCCAGACACATTCGCACACACGAAGGTATTGAGAAATCAAGTAGCTGCAGCATCTCGCTTAGCTTCAGTGCACACTGCGAGAAAACATCTAGTTTGATGATTGTTATCTTCCTTTTTACACTAAACAATTGTAAATATATTGGCAGTTTATTTTTATTATGATTGAACAGTTTACTAAGAACTTGGTCGCGAAATTCCTTATAATATAACAATAATCCTTAAAATAAATCCCTAAAATGGCTTAGGTACAAAGCTAAAATTCTATAAACCCTTCCATAAGCCTTAGAAATTAAAGAAGTGATTCAAAAAGTGCGAACTAAATTTCGGTCTTGTTATAATTTCTAATTAACTTCCTGCATAGGATAAAACACATTTCGGAAACCCTATATTATGTGTAGTAAAATGTAAAACCTAACTGTTGTGTATAATTGTCTTTCAGAAAAAGTATGCAAACATATCTAATATTTCATATCTTCTTATCATATCTTATCTTTTATATTTAATATCTAATATTTCATATCTTAAATATCTGATTTGTTATGAAAGATTAAAACACAACCCAAGTTAATATTGTATACTAGAATGTACCCCATAACTGTATTTTTGAAAAACATGTATCCCTTGATTTCTGAAATGGGTACTTAGGTTTTCCAGTGCACATACACAGCCAACTGAATATGCAATGAGGCTGAAGCCAGAAAATGTTGGTACATTCTGATGCGGTGTGGATGCGAGGTGGGTGGTTGTGGGTCCTGCTGGGCGGTGGGTGGAGCGGAGTGGTGTGGTGATTGTTTGAGTGCACTCCAGAGTGTAGTTCTTGATGTTGTTGCTGTGTCTCGTTATCATTTGGTAAATAGTAAATTGCCTACGAATGCCAAAGCAATTACCCAGCATAAAAGGCAAAAATTATTAATTATATGTGAGTGTTTTGGGGGGTGAAAAGGGCAGGGACAAGGGCCGGTGGGCGTGGCTGGTTTCCACAGGCAGTGGGTGTAATTGGCGTCATTGTGTGCAATTGATTGCATCTATCCGGGGGCGCCAATATAAACAAACCAATTAGGGCTCAAGTGCCGACCAGCAGGCGAGTTTCAATCACAGACCGGCAACGGCACTGCCAGCCGGATCCCCATGTGTCACTCGGGGACCCCAACCTCACCCGACCTCATCCTCGACCTCTGGCCGGTCATCGCAGGTCACACAAAACGGCAGGCAATGAAAATCGGAGCCAATGGAGCCAATTGTTTTATGAACTTATTGCTCTCTTCGCCGCTCTCGCTTTTATCTTGGCCAGATTGTCGATGGGGTCTTGCAGCCATAATAGTTTCACTCGACAGAATAAAAAATTATCGAGCTGAGAAAATGCTGATGCTGCAGGACGAAGGGCGCAGGACGGGGCCTTGAGAGAGGTTTGAAGCGGAAAATGTATTGCAAACAAATTGTCAAGTATTTTTGTGGCTTACATCTTCGGTTTGCTCCATGTCGCCTCGCCACGGGCGGGCAGCCTGACATTTTGCCGACATTTCTTGGCACAGTTGGGCACTGACACACATGTTTGGCTATGGAGATGTAAACAGTGCAGTAAAAGAAATTGAGGTCCTTTCGAGCGGATATTGCAGAGGTCAATGGTTAATGTGTAGTTTTGTGGGTGCTCTCCCTTTTAATTAAAATCCCATTTATAGATTTATGTTTCGAAATATTAAAGAACTTTAATTGCAATGTTCGTTCACTCGAAATTGATAAAATATTCTGTAAATAGAACGATCGAAAATAAATTTTAAATTCGTTTGACTATAAAATTGAACCAAAATAGATAGAGCTTTTCTTAAGTCGCAGAAACGGTTGTTATAGTCCCCTCTATTATTGGAAATCTGAAACAATCTCTAAGAAATAACAATTATTTGTAATGTCCTGAGTAATATTATAAAAATATTTAATATGTTGATTTAAGATTTACATTGCCAATATTGTAACCACTGGCGTCTAGAATTTGATTGCGGGCACCGCCACGGGGGGGATATTAAAAAATTTGTTGAGTTAAAGTTTAAAATTGGGAATAAAATACATTTCATATACCCGAGTGGGGGGATCTATCCCCCATATCCCCCCGTGAATCCGCACATGATTGTAACTCCTGATAGTGAACCACTAACCTACGATTTATTAATTTCATCGGGCTATCGACCAACTTTTTCTTAGCATGCTGAGTCATCCTTTTCTGAAGAATTCGCTTTTTTTATTTTGTTTTATATTATTAAGTTAATATTTGATTTCGTTTTATTACAAAGTTTTAAAATCGAAAAAGTGAACTCTCTTCGTGTCGATACATTTCCAAAGGAATGTATCCTTTTTTTGTGTGTGCTGGAAAATTGGACTACCGAACTTTCGGGTGAGTGAAAGTGCACTGAGAATAATTTGGCTAACAAGGTCAACGGAGCCAAGCGTTTGTGGCTGAAAGCATTGCTCATAATTGCATTGTGGCAATTAATTGCAAACAACCTAAAATTAATTACACCTGCTCCGCCCCGGGCACCTGCCACTCCCCCTGCCACCGCCCCATTGCTCATACGCCAGGTGTGCCGCTTGGGAAAATTATCTTCCGACATGAGCAGCACAAACTTGTGTGTCTGCTTAATTATTTGTGTATACATGTGGGCGGTGTAGTGTTTGTGCGGCTAATCAAACTTTAAATAGAATTTCGGGTGCAGCACGTACGCATCAAAAATGTTTTACAAAGTGAAAATGCATGAAACGTGCGCCGAGGAGTTTGTTTCTTGCTCCAACTTACTTTCGTTGCTAACTTGCTTACTTTTCCATTTTGCTGTTGCTGCTGCTGCTGCTGTTGTTGTTGCTGAAGCTGCCACAAAAGAGCATTTTGTATCTGCAATTGTGGGTGGGCTTTCGGGTAGCCATGCTCCTATTTCCTAGGTGCCGCCTGCCACACATTGTGAGGGAAACTTTTCTATGCTCTTGCTCTGCAGGTTGCACATGGCGCAAGTTGTTTGGGGCCAACAACAAGTGACGACACATTTCAGGCATTTACCAGCGCCCCATTCCCATTCCCAGTTCCACCTGCCATCGCTTTTGTTTTCGAGAGCAGCGCCCCATTCGACATGACCATGGAGTGCTCCTGGCCCTGGATGTCGGTGGTGTTGGCAAATCGGCTCATAAACAGTAAGCTGCTTAGGAAATGCACTGGCGCAAAAACAAGATAGCTGCGAAAGCAGTGGCATCTTTTCGCTTCCATATCAATTTATAAGCGGAAAAACCCCTTTTTAAGACCAAATCCCTTAAGTCCGACCTCGACCCTTCGCTGCAGAAAGGGAAAACGCGAGAAAGCGGGGAAAAGCAGGGAAAAGCGGCCAACGAGGCCAGCGACAATATTTATTTTAAAGCAAATAAGTTCATAAATATGCGGGGTGGTGACGAGGGCGAAAGCGAGATGGGCTAACCAGCTGCCAGACGATTAAGCTGTGCGTGTGAATGGTCTGGAGAAAGGAGAAAGTGGAAAGTGGGAAAGTGGAAGGGGTGCTCGGGGCCAAGGGGTGGCAGTTGCTGAAAAGCGCTTCTAGCGGCCGTGTGAGTGTGTGTGAGCCCTGTGTTGATATCCAAGACAGCTTCATGATTCTGCTAATTGCCTCGTGGGTTTCGGTGGGGGATAAGCCGCGCATGCCTCGGCATTTGTTAAAAGGAATGCCCTCAAGGGGTGGCACAAAGGGGGGCACACAGAAAAAAATTCCTTATATTCGTACCTATGGGTTACACCTATATGACTGATCAAAGATAGTAAAAAAATATCATATACTCTCAAAAATTAATATAATTTCTAAAAACAACTATATTATTTTTAACGTTGACAAGCTTTTATTTTCGTGTGCCTATACTTAAAAGAATTTGTTATCTGGAAATGGGTAAGACGCTTAACACTAAAAGCAAGTCTACTGGGTAGTATTTTTAAGGCTGTCAATGCAGTTTAAATTAGGGGTCGTTACTGTCATAAGTAATATTTTAAAAATCAAATTTTTTAAAAATAAAACTCAAAAAATAATTTTTATTTGTAAAGCTTTAGATATATCTTATAAAATAACGATTATTTTATCAAATTGAAGTATAAATTACTAAAATAGAATTTTTGCAGAAAAAAATGAATAATATCGCCAGAACAGTGTTGTAGTTAAATTTTTCCTAGGACTTTTCCTTGTGAATGACGTTATATCCAAAAGATATAACTAAAATTTATTCACTGTGCAGTTGGATAGTGCATGCTTCAGCCATTATGCGCTGCACACTTCACTTTGGCCATGGCCAAAACACGCGCAAGCCGGGTAAACTTCCAGATAAACTCAGCAGCTTGAAAATCATCTAAAAGGGCTGTCATAAATCAGTCACATTTATAACTCATAACGCGGCAATCAAGTAATTTGTTTGAACAAAGCAATTCGCCTGTCGTTATCCATTTATCAAGGCGGATCGAGCCCTTCTGCCGCCGCGACTCCCGAGTGCATCGATGGTGATGAACAGCGTTTCCCTGGCAAAGAAGCTTCAGCCTTAAAGATACAAACCTGACAACTGTCAACTGTCAGCGGCACCAACGACTGGGGACTGGGACAGCCCAGGAGAACAACTATGAGACGGAAGGCAAACAATTGTGTCCGCCGGGCGCTGAAAAATTGTTGAGCATTTGTTTTGACAGCGCGTTTTGACAAAACAACAAAGCGCTCAGCGACGACAAATAGCAAACGGTGTAATGACACCGGCATGGGTGTGGGGGTGGGTGCGGAAGGGGGTCGGGAAGAGGGGTCGGGTCACTAGGTATCCCAACTCGAGGTTGAACATATTAATTGTGTCATGTGGGGCGTGCAAAGATGAAAAAGATACGAGGACTACAAAGGGAATACGAGAGACAACAACGATAGATCCGAAGTGGGGGCTTAAGTGGCTGAATATGCTGGGTGACCCATTTGAACTATTACAACATTTCACATTAATTCGTAACAAAGTGGAGAAAACAATCGATATGAATATCGATAGTATCGATGGTTTGAAAATGTAGGAAGCATCGATTGTTTGAACCAACTATCGATAGTATCCCTTAACAAAATGATTTATTTTTACAGGCAATTTTTAATATTATGTGAGACAAAAATATTAGGTGTATTTCTTAAAAAGTTTTTACGCTTTACATTAAACTTTGTGTCATTTTAATTACAGTAAAATTTATATAAGCATTAGGTTTCCATAAAATAAAATATGAAAAATAGGATTTTGTCTTTTATTTTTTCCGATTTAAAATATTTTTCGAGAACATAAATATATAATAATAGTGGCCACCACTATCGATAGACATAACCGCCAACTGTCGATACTATCGTAAAACAGGTCGATGAATTTAAACATCATATTTTAGATCTGCATATTTTAAAATCTCTTACTTAAAAGGTTTATTCAAATACTTTAGGCAATGCTTATTCATGTAAAATATCCAATTTCCAAAATCACTATAAATCAATTCAAGCAGCTAATAACCCTAACTTGTATGCGTACATCCTGCGCAACCAATCTGATGATCAATAAATCGCTTAACTTTCCCCTCTCACACACTCTCCCCGCGGAAAGTCATAAAAGGGAAGTCCTGTGATATATCTACTCATATGTACGTCCCCCGATGGAGTCGCACGTCTTGTTTGCGCAAATTTCAATTTGTATATTACCTTATACCATATCGTATATTGGAGCCCATTACTTATGCACAATGCAGAAAGAACTTTCGTCGGCAGACAATGAAATTTATGGAACGGAATGCAGAGCGCTTGCAACAGTTGCAGGCGAGGAATAATAATAAGAAGAATATGCTACAAATTTGCTTTATTTCACATGCGAAAAAGTTGTAAAGTTTTTGCTCACACTATTCCCTGGCCCTCGTCTTTCGAGCACACGGGGCGTATGCGTTTCAGTCAAATTTCGGAGTGCCGGCAACTTGAAAGTGTAGGTGTGCGGGGTTAAAGTTAACAAATGGGAGGGTGGCTCTGGGAGGGGGTGGCCCCGAGGTGGGGAATTGAATTTACTGATTCAGCTATCTGTTACTATGTTTATGCTAAGGGTTTCATGATTTCTTAAAAGCGTGAAATAAAATTTGCTCCTGTTTATGCGACACCGCCGAATTCATGCATTCTATCAATCTCAGCTGACAGAGGTGCCGGACCGGTGGAAAATGGTGTTAGCGATTATTAAACCGATTATTTTTTCTCGATTCGCATGAAATAATCTTGCTAGTATTAAAGATAAAGTATGTGCAAGCCAGTATAACATCTTTTTACCGTCAAAATAAAAAATGAAAACTAGTTTCCATTGGCACTAAATGAACAAATAATTTGTTAAATGTAAGGTGTATTTATATCGATGTGGCAACTCCGATAATTATATAGAGTTACCGGAGTTTAATTGTCACCAATTCACGCTTTGAGGTTGAATTCATAGTCAACTTTCGTGTGTTGCCGAATTCACGAAATGGCGTTTATGCACACACGAATCGGCTGAAATCGCGAAATGAAAGCGTGAATTCGGCATCGCATATACTATGTTTATGCTAAGGGTTTCATGATTTCTTAAAAGCGTGAAATAAAATTTGCTCCTGTTTATGCGACACCGCCGAATTCATGCATTTTATCAATCTCAGCTGACAGAGGTGCCGGACCGGTGGAAAAAGGTGTTAGCGATTATTAAACCGATTATTTTTTATCGATTCGCATGAAATAATCTTGCTAATATTAAAGATAAAGTATGTGCAAGCCAGTATAACATCTTTTTACCGTCAAAATAAAAGATGAAAACTAGTTTCCATTGGCACTAAATGAACAAATAATTTGTTAAATGTTAGGTGTATTTATGTATTTATATCGATGTGGCAACTCCGATAATTATATAGAGTTACCGGAGTTTAATTGTCACCAATTCACGCTTTGAGGTTGAATTCATAGTCAACTTTCGTGTGTTGCCGAATTCACGAAATGGCGTTTATGCACACACGAATCGGCTGAAATCGCGAAATGAAAGCGTGAATTCGGCATCGCATAAACACAGTAATAAACACAGTATGTCAGCCCTTAGCTGGGTAATGTCAAGGTCGAGCACCGGTTCCCGAGTGGCACGAACAAAGTGTGTAATGTGCTTGCAGGAGATTTCAGGACATCCCCTGCCCGTCTTATATCGCTTTTTTCCACCCCCTCACATAGTTGGCAAACTTTGGCGCGTTTTTTACTCGCTCACTCTTGCCCCAGGCAGCGGCAACCTTTTGAATAACTTTATTCCCTGCCCCGCCTGCCCTTTGCCACCGGCTTTAAGGCGTGACCTCGGCTCCTGGCCACCACCCAGCACCACCCACCAATTGGCGGCTTTCGCCAGCATTGACCAGCAGCAATTTGTTGTGCAATTTGCTGCGAATTTGGCATCGCACGCTGGCCGGCAGCAGAAGGAAAGGAGCGGAGGGGTCCAAAAGGATACAAGGATGCAGCAGCATGTGTCCTGGGTCCTGTGTCCTGTCTTCTCTCTGCTGTCCGCCGTCTGCTGTCCGCCGTCTCCTGACTCTTTGGCCCGTCTGTATGTCGCGGGTCCTTCTGTACGCTCGTGTGCAGAAATGCCCGGGCAACTGCGCTGACAGGCAACAGGGACAATGTGTCCTTATTATTGTCGTAATTATCTCTTGAGCGTGTAGCGAGCGTGAAGCAAATGTAAATATAATAAAAATAAAAGCAGTTAAATGAACAAATTGAGTTGAGTCCAGGAGGCGGAGGCGGAGGCGACGGCGGTGGCGGTGGCGGTTGTCGTTCCTACTTTCTTTTTAATTGCGTCTTTTATTTATTTTCCGGCTGTTCAGTGACCCGAAACCCGAATGGGAAAGAGTCGACGGACGGCGTACGGCGAACGAGCGACAGCTGACAATTATTTCCTGCCGTTTGCCTGACGGCCGCACACAGGGCGTATGCGTAATGAGTGATATCTGAAATTTTAAAGTAGCAGCCTCATGACATTTTAATTGCTGCCTCCGATTTGATCTTTGCCATGGCAGGGCCTTCATTTATTCCATTCTCGGCACTTGAACAAACAATATTACATTTCTGAAATGTACACAATAAATTTAAGGCGCCCTTACCTTGGGAAATATTGCAATTATAATTAAAGACTGAAAAGGATATAAAGCGAATTTATTGAAAGATTGCAGGGTATAGCCAAAGAGTTAAAAAATAAAATTATAAATTATATTCCAGAACTTTAAATATTTTTTGTATTATAAGTAATTTAAAGGAAACTTGTATATATTTTATTCACATTATTTTATAAACTTATAGCTTACATTTTCGGTTACAACCTACGAAATCCTTCTAAAAATATGTGTACATTTTAGAAACACTTTCGATTTGTTTTAGGTGTACAGCAGACATTCCAGCACTTGTTTTGCAACAAAACCCGACCGTATTTCCGGCTATTTATGGTCAGTTTTGTGGCGATGTGACAAAATTTAATTAGTGCGAGCCGAGCACCCATAGCTCGACTTGAATCCTTTTGTGGGCGGGGGTTTCGGGGCTTAAAACGCACGCAGATGGACTTGTTTTATTTACGGTATTTGTCAGTTGAAACCGCAAAAGCCAAAGTGGCAAGCGTACTGAAAGGGGCGCTGGGACAGGTGCCGCAGAATATTTTATGAATCATTTATAACTCAATAATCCCGTTGAGTTGATTTCAACCAATAATTGATTATTGTTTCCGCCGTCCATCCGTCTGGCCTGCTCGGCATTACGTGGGCCGCATCTCTGCGGTTGTCAATTTGCAGCCATATACTTTTTGCCAATGTATTTGAAAGCGACTATCAACTTTTTACGGCGACATTTAAGGGAAGTTTTTCAAGAGCCGACATTCCGCTGTCTGCGCCCGTAAAGTAGCTGGCTGGATGGGAACTGAACCGAATTTATGCAAATTTCTGAGGCTGCTTTTTCTCCGGCCCAGTCTGGCGTGAGCGATTTCCATGAATATTAATGAGACAACACATGGAAATTAGGGAGAGTGCGGCTGCCTAGCCAAACAATCGCCGGCCGGGTTAACCGGAGTACATATGTATCTCAATGTGATTACCAAAAATCAAAATCACCACCTGCGAAGGCGGCCCACTGCCGACAGCCATCATCCGGCATCCCGGCATCCTGGCAGAGGTGTTGGGCCAGTGAAAATATACACAGTGAAAATATACACAACTCGTGTCGGGAGCCACAGCCACTGACACCAGCCGGGGGCATTTCTCCGGCGTTGTACAAATTTAAGCACTCGAAATTAACGATGCCCCGAAAGTAGGCAACGGCATTTGCATCTGCAGCAGCTGGCATGCATAATTAACAGGATGGACCCAAAAGAACGGAAGCCGAACCTAATGTGCTGGCGAAATGAAATGAATATTAAGGTGTGTTTTCCTATCTGGCTGCATGCATCTTGTGGCACATTACAAAGTTTTTGCGGGTCTTAAACAACTGCCGGCAAGCTGCAACAAATATTTTTGCCCACACTCGGGCAAACATACTTAACTAGACAACCACGGTCAATAAGAGAAGCCACATCTGCTAAAGATGCCTTTGTCAGAAAGGGTATCAGTGATATTCTACTGGGCAGGACCGCCTAATAAGTAAATATTATATTTTAGCTTGAGAGTTTACTGCAGCAACAGACAATTTTAAATGTAATATGTATATTTTTGGTTTTTAGATACTTAGCTAGATATAAACTTTTTTTAAATAGTTTTATACCAAAATAGTAAGGAGAATTATACATTACTAAATTTACTTTTAAAAAAATATATCTAATCCCTAAAATAAAAATTGCTTAAGTCCTTAAAACATATTTATTGTTTAGACTAACGATGTAGTGTCGTAAAAATATAATTAAATCAAATAACAATTATATTTTAATGCCTGAAGGATTATTGTTTTGAAACCCCTACCAACCGTATAATTAATTTCTTAAATAGTTTTTATAGCAAAGCAGCCAAAAGCCACCGCAGTAACCAGGGCTCGTAAAATTGCTCACACACAGGGTTTATGTAGTTGGCCATTATGGTTTGGAGTAAGGTGAAAATACGTAAGCCACAAACAATGAATTATTTTCTGTTAATTTTGATGCCACTGCCGAGAGTTTCACTTCCGACTTCCAGTCGGTGTTAATTGAAGCAGAAGTGAAGGCCGAAAAAAGGAGGAGGACCAGGATCTAGCCCACTTCGCCTGCACCGCAGACGATGTCACAAAGTTTTTGCTTGAATATTCGATACCAAAAGTTATTTGAAAACGACATTGGCCCAGCACTTAACTCGAGTCAAACTCCCCAACTGCAGAGAAGGACGGACTGAGAGCCTGGCCCAGTGACATGTGATATATTTGCCTAAAATCACCGACGGAGAAGGGTTCCGGAATGGGGGCAGGATTAGCTAGTGTCCTTCTGCCCAACTGCTGAGCTGCTGAACAAAGGGCTGGAAACATGCAATCTTTTATTTAATGAGTACGAGTCAACAGCTCAACTTCAAACTGACACTTTGCACCGCAATCTCTGGGATCCATCGGGGCGGGACGGGTGCGGGGATGCGAGATATTCGGGGTATACGGGGCGGAGGGTCAACGATGGTAAATAGTTGGCTGGGGTTGCCGCTGCCATTGACTGCTTTATTGGGGAATTGGGGACACGCACACACTGCCTCACGGATGAGTTATTAAGCCATGTTTGTGCTTGTCTCTGGCTGCCACACATTTTCATTGGAGAAATATTTGCAGTCGCCTTCTGCCTTTCAGAATCTGGCTTTTCAGGCGTGATTTAGAAACTTTTCAAATATGCTGCCATTGGCACTGCTTGGCCAAAGAGCTCGAGGAGTGGCTGCACTGCGAGAAACAAGGGGGCACTAGTGCTAGAAAAGATATCTTTCAAATACATAACTAGGAATATTTAGGTTCTTTTGTATTACTAATGTCTTGATATCACTTACTCACTCTTAATTTTTGAGTGATTGAAAAATAATTGAAAATTTTGGTTCAAGGGCATAAGATGGTCAATGACTTCAGTCATGTACAAATTTCAAAAATTCAATACAGATGGTTATTCTTTAAAATAAATTGGAAATTGTTTAATTATGAAGATTCACTGGAATATATTTGGCCACATCCAGGATTTTTAGCCATTATTACCGCTGTGCTGAACACAAAATTCTACCGAATGGTTCATTTTGTGAGTAGAAATCTTCCATAAGTGTGCTCAAATATTTTTTAAAGTGCCTGGCCAAGTTATCATCTAAGCGAATAGCGACTTTCCCGCTTCCGCATGGCATCCCAGCGTCTGTGATCTCTGGCTGGGCAGCAATTTGATTGAAAAACCCAGCGGAGCAGAAACACATCGCAGGCGTAACAGGTTCGCATTCGGATTGGAGCACTCGGATTGGGGCACGGATCGGGGCATGCATGTGCCGGCAGACGTGCCACCCAGGGCCAATACCACCGCCCCTGATTATGCCAAAAAACTTGAGCTGCAAAAGTTCACAGGAGTTGCTTGCTCTGCCCTTCTTTCCCGCCGAATGTCAGATCCGGTGAGCTCGGTGACCCATTGACACGATATCTATGCACATATATGTATAGTGGATTTATGTGTGCTCAGCGCTCACAGTCTCGCCCAGTCGACCGCAAATTAGTTTCGAGTGTCTGGACACTTTGCAGCCGCAGTTTGCGGGGCGGGCATAAATGGATTTATTGAAATTTATATGTTCGGCACGTATTTGCTTAGCCTTATGTTCGAGTGTTTGGTTTTTGGATTTAATGGCGGCAATTGCAGCTGCCCGGGGAAAACACAAATCGGGATAATCAAATCGGGTGTACCACGCGTTGGCCAGCGGCTCAAGGTTAACCTGCCCGAAAATCCTGACCATGGTCAACAGAGCTCCTTCCAGGCTCGCAAACTTCTGACCCCCCGGCGTTTCCACTTCCTTGGAATTTTGTTTACGTTTTCAGCTGGACGCGACGGACACATAATTTATTTCGGCTGCGATGTCCTTCCGTGCTGTGTCTGTGTGTGTGTGGGGGTTGGAGGTCCTTCTGCCCCGCATTCCCGCCTGTCAGCGCCTGCGAGATAAGCTGACTGCGAGAAATATGTGCCCGCTCCCTAACGAATGTGCGAATAATGAGGAAGTGGAAGGCGTACCGAGTGCGGCGATCCTGCAGGACCTCCCCCCTCCTTTCACGTCCCGCTCGCCACAAGAACACATAAATAAAACGCACAACATCGACTTTAATTGGTCACGCCGGTCCATAAGAGAATGCGAATGGGAAAGCAAACGCGAACGCGGCTAGAACTGCGAATAGTTAGTGGGTCCAGCCCTAGAGATGGTACCTGAAGTGTCGAAAGTTTATACCTGATCTTAACTGACTTTAAAAACTTTCGCATATCTCGAGAAAAGTTAAGGACTTTAATCAAAGTATAAATAGATAATTCAATGAAAACGTGGTAATATAAGGATAAAAGCTGGGGTTAAAAAAAGAGAATAATGTCATACAAATATTTTCACGTATATTGGGCATAGGTATAGAAGCCTATCGTTAAATATTAAAGTATTAAAATATTCTATAAATTATTAAGCTACTGCATTATAATTAAAATTTAGAGATTAACAGTATACATATGTAAAGCGGAAAATAGTTTATCATGATTCATAAAAAGATTATAACGTGAGGAGGAAACAAAAACTTGGTAGCCATTCTAATTAATTGGGTAAAAATTAATATTTTGTAATACTTCTAAGGTTCCTCAATTTAATGGATAATTTAATTACGTTAATTTAACAAACCCATTTATTCTGCTGCATTTTCATGGTAATTGTAGTTGTCGAACTGTAAAACGGAGCAAAATTATTAATGTAGCCTAGTAACGTTTTCCCTTCCCTTTCCCTTCCCTTTTATCACCACCAATTATGGAAAATGACTGGTGAGCAGTGAGCACGAGCACATCCCCATGAAGTGGAGTGTCCTGGCTTCCTCTTCCTGCGCCCCTATCTCTGTCTGCCGGCGAGGAGGTTAATATGGGCAACTGATTTATGTTCGGCAACAGCAGAAACAGAAACAGAACCAGAATCGGGAGTAGGACCAAGGGCAGGATCAGGGGCAGGGGCAGGAGCAGTTGCTACACGCCACGGACGTGGCCATCTTCAGTAGCCGGCGCCAGACGCACGCGGCACATCCTTCATCCTTCGTCCTTCGCCGCCCAGTCCGCCGGATTGCGTGGCTCATCGTCATCGTTCGCATTATAAATGATTTTAATAATTTGAAACGATTTGTTTAGTTCTGCATCAAGTCGGATAAACGTCGATGATTAATTAGCCGTGGAGGCGGCGAACTTGGAGCAACTACTGCCTCCGGAGGGGGAAATTACATAAGCGTTCGCTACCACTTTTATCGCTTCCGCATTTAAATGATGCCCCTCCAGCCCCCCTTGGCGTGTCCTTAATCAACTTTTTGGTTTTTTTCCCCCGCTGCTGTGTTTGTTGATTCCCAAAAGCGAAAATTAATTGGCGCCCCGATGCAGACGATTCCCGCTCTCGGTTAATTGATAAATGGTTGTTTTCTAAGGGGGGCCACTGCCTGCTGCCGACATATGCAAATTTCTCAAAGGTTTTTCCAGCTACCAGTCCGTTGTTTGTGCGGATCGGCAGATAAGGCATCATAAATATACTTCCCCTGGGTGTATGGCTTAGGTTCCCCACTTTCTTACATCCCAACTTCCCTACTCGGTATCGATTGGAGTAATTACATTTTCAAAATTTAATTATTCACACAATATAGCATTTTGCGTCTGCGATTTGTGCAAAACCAATTTACGCTCATGCATACGTAAATATTTGCATTGAAATGCGAACACAACCGAACTGCAATTATTGTTATAGGCAGGCGACTTGCAACTGCAGTTGCAGCTTAACCGCACGGTATGCACACATGCATCCGCATCCATCGGATGCCGGGTCCCAAACCGAGTCCCGAACCAAATCCCAGGCCAAACCCAAGTCAGTGGCTTCGGTGCGGTCTGCTCGACCGCTGACCTCTGGGCGACCATTTATCTCGGATGGCACGCTGACAAGTGGGCATTAATTCTAAAAATGTTTGGGCATTAATTAAGGGTCGTTCAGTCGGCTGCAGGTGAAGGTCCTGTGTCCCGGCTCCAGTTTCGAGTTTCCAGCTTCCAGCCCTCAGCTTCCGCAGTGGAATCCCTGGGAGACGCCTGGTCACTGGACACTCCTGGGCCAAAAGCAATTTGTTAACACTTGCATTATTGACACATTTAATCCATAATTGTCAGCATTATTTGCCTGGATTAATTTAAAGCCATAAATTGAAATATAAAGGGTCATAAAACCACCGCCTCCCTCTGCTTCTGTCTGCGGGAATAATAAATATAATAAATATTTTTAAATGTAATTTCACTCTCTCTTTCGAAAAAATGCGAAATAATAATTGCTGCCACAATTCGCGTTTTTTGTTAGGCTTGTATTTAATCATGGCGGCAAAGTCAAATACTTAATGTTCAATAATCCATAATTTGCATATTTATCTGATGGATGGTCGATGTAAAAACATCCTGCTAAGAGTTAATTTGGTATTTATTTCTTTTCAATGTATCCGAATTATATTGATAAATTCTGTGCTGCACCCATCAGCTGCAAAATCAATTAATTTAAGTTATGCACTAAATCTGCCTCATGGTGGATGGCAAATAAATTAGGTATCTCATTTGCTAGCGTATGAAGCCAATTAAAATGTGATATTAAATGACAGTTACTGCTTGCCTCAAAACGATTTAATTAATTGGAAATTTCGAGGGCTTTAATTAAGTGCCGTGAATTAGAAAAACCCGCTAATTGAAATCCACTTGACAAGCCATCGATTTGATGTATTCCCTTTGCCAGATAGTTGTGCCAAAAAACGTTCAATTAATCAATTTACCGAGTCCCTTGGACTTGCCCATTTTATCTCGATTTTTATCTTATTCTATGGAAAATTGCAGTGTGTAATTTACTGAAGTGTGATCCCCCATCACTTTTCTTGCACCATTTGCTGCTCCACTTTGCACTGTCAACTGGGCTACGCATTGCGATTACTTAGTAAAATTAAAAACCCTACAATTTTCCCCATTTAACGAGTGTGCACGTGAGTGGGCGGAAATTAATTATGGCAAAACTGCACCCATTGGATGACAGATGATGATTGTCTTCGCGGGGACAATAAACATCCACTCGCATTGTGTCCACTTTGTGTCAGCGCATATGCATTATAGGGATAGGGATATATGCATGCGACAGGTGGAACAGGTGCTGATTAAATGGCTGCCACGGGGATTAATAACAATGGCCAGGGCTTACGATATTACTCGCTTAGCGGAAAGTGAAGCGAAATTTTTCAAATAAATCTTGTTTACTCCGAGAAGAAAATATTCTCAAGCAATTTTTTCATTACCGACTCCTGCTTATTTTTGCATAGTTTTAGGTGGGGGCACGCCGGCGGATTTCCATATAAAAACAAACGCCCTCGGCAAAGCTATAAATTTATTGCTGAACTTTAAAATACCAAGCCGCAGCCACTTGCCCCTTAACACTTCGCCGCCGGCGAAAGTTGACTGGGAGCCTGTACTTTTCGCAATTATCCTTGAAAACGCAGCATCGAGACGAGGCGAGTCAAGCTGAGGGACTGCAGCCCGAAAGTTGCAGGAGCGTGCCGGCGGAAATGTGTTTTTGCTGGGTGTTGAGTGACTGCGAATAATTTATTAGCTGCGTGAAAAATAATTTATGTCGAGTTTTCCCCTCTGCTTTTATGTTTTTTATTTATTTTTCTGCTGCACACAGCATGCAGTCGGTGGGCGTGACCGGTGGGAGGTGGGCGGGGGTTGGGGTTTAATTTTGGATGGGCAATCGGTCAACAGATGCAGTTCTTCTAAATTAAACAATCTGCCTGCCAGTTTTGGCAGCACTGCTCGGAATTACAGAGTCACTGGGTGGCTAACTCGACTAAGTTCAGTTTTAGATGCACTGAATTGGAAATTTGTATACAATATGTAAAATGCATGTAGAATACAGTGAGTTTCAAAACTGTAAGTCGATATGCATATATTTTAAGGCTTTCAGTCCTCATACTCATACTCATAGAGTAAAGAGTATAATGGATTCGTCGGAAAGTATGTAACAGGTAAAAGGAAGCGTTTCCGACCCCATATAGCATGTATATTCTTGATCACGATCACTAGCCGATTCGAGCCATGTCCGTCCGTCCGTATGAACGCCGATCTCGGAAACTATAGGAGGTATAGCTCTAGTTTAGATTAAGCGCAGTGCAAGTTTGTTTCAGAAAGGTTGCACACCCACTCTAACGCCCACAAATGCCCATAATGCTAAAACCCATCTAGCTCCCAGATTTTTTTAAATTTGGTTAAAATTTAAATGAGATTTGGCTGAGTAACGGGTATCTGATAGTCAAGGCCATCGACTATAGCCTTTTTTCTCGTTTTTTTTCAATTATACCGGCTACTCATAGAGTAAATGGATATATTGTGTTAATGAATTCATTAAAGAGTACTTAAAGGTATCCGGGGGTCCACCTGGCCGTATAATCGTCCCAAAAAACTGTAAAAACGATTCAGATTATTGAACAGAGAATCTATTTTTATACCCGTTACTCGTAGAGTAAAAGGGTATACTAGATTCGTCGGAAAGTATGTAACAGGCAGAAGGAAGCGTTTCCGACCCCATAAAGTATATATATTCTTGATCAGGATCACCAACCGAGTCGATCTAGCCATGTCCGTCTGTCCGTCTGTCTGTCCGTCCGGATGAACGCTGAGATCTCGGAAACTATGAGAGCTAGGCTATTGAGATTTGGCGTGCAGATTTCTGAGCTTCTTACGCAGCGCAAGTTTGTTTTTAGAAGAGTGCCACGCCCACTTTAACGCCCACAAACCGCCCACAAACTTCAAAAAATCGTAAGTATGAACGCGGATATCTCGGAAAATATCAAAGATAGAGAAATGGGATTTCTGATTTAGATTCCGTAGACTCCGCCCAAATCTGTGGCGCCCACAATTTTCATGCTAGATAAAAAATTTTAACTGAAATGTATTGGTCTCGTCAATACCTATCGATTGATTTAAAAAAAAGTTTGCCACGCCCACTCTAACGCCCACAACGCTTAAATTTGTCTACCGCCGGTAGGTGGCGCATTTGCTGCTTGCATATCTCCATTTCCCTTTGGTCCCTTAAGCTGAGTAACGGGTATCTGATAGTCGAGGTATCCGACTATAGCGTTCTTCCTTGTTTTAAATAGTTTAAACTAAGGGCATT
The DNA here is from genome assembly GCF_014743375.2 of Drosophila subpulchrella. Taxonomy (NCBI): domain Eukaryota; kingdom Metazoa; phylum Arthropoda; class Insecta; order Diptera; family Drosophilidae; genus Drosophila; species Drosophila subpulchrella. Next base: position 2,101,736 of record NC_050611.1, on the reverse strand, counting down.
ACATTGCCAAAAAATGACACCCGTTCTTATCCATCCACAAAAGAACAAAAATAGTTTTAAGTTAAAGTCTGATATTTTATTAATTTATAATTATTACTGGAGTACGAATACATTTCACATTTAAAATATGACGAGAATTGCAACAAAGGTTAAAGAATCCTACGCAACTAAGCGAGGACATCGCATCTCATCGGATGCCAATCCTCCTCCTCCATCGTTTGAATTGATTAGAATTACGTTTCGAGTTCGCATTAATGATTACAACTAGCAACTAGGTGTGGTTGGGTTTGGGACCTCCACAGTGGAGCACCGGGTGGAGGCGTCGAGGGTCATCTTCTCACTTCGTCCTGGTGCTGCGTAAATTCGATGCTGAGAGCACCGACCGCGGGGGTGGCGGGCGCTCCAGGCTGTCCATGTGGTAGCGTCGCGTCGACGGGGAAGACTCGTTCTTGCGGCCCAGCCGGCTCAAGGTGCTGGCACTGGTGGCTCCATTATGTGGTGGTGGCTTCCGCGGCAGTGTGGACATCTGCAGGTCATTAAAAACACAAAAATATCTTATTTTATTAGGTACACGAAAAAAAATCACATTATTGGATCACCTCCTTACTTTTAAAATAAATTTATAGTTTCAATATTTATATGACAGAAGTAATGCAAAAGTTCAGGGCTTTACATGAAAGCCATATATATTCAATGCTATGGCCAAAACCCATTAACTATTTCAACAAATTTGTTCAAATTTAATTTGTGTTGATCACCTTTGTTCAGTGATTCTCCAGCAAAAACCAGTTTTAAATCATGGGGTCTTATCGAGCAGAAAACTAAAATTATCATATAATGAATAATCAAACTTGATTTCCGCTTTCACACATCTTCGGAGATTTTGAATCTTAATTTCCTAAATAGTTCTGGTCGTGAATATTAAAACCCCAAGGGAAAATGTAATATTATTTTACCGAATTTAAGGCTTAGGGCTATTTGGAAAATATTTTGATTGAAGGCAACTTAATTAGGTCTTAGCCGAACTTAAACTTTATGATGATTTTCTCAACGCACCCGCTTGTTCTGCTCCTGGGAGTAATTGATCTCGTAGCCCTCGCTGATGTGCTTGGGCTTCCAGGGGGCCAGCATGGAGACGGACCTGGAGACGGTGCGGGTCATGGGCTGGAGGGGCGGCGGTTGCTGGGGGGCCTGCGCCGGCTGCTTGCCCTTGCGAAGGTCATCGCGTGACATCGACCGCCGGCGCAGGTTGTATGGCTGTGGGATGTCACCCACCGTGGTGGCGTGCAGATAGACTACGCTGCGTTGGCTGTGCAGACTGGATTCGCCCTCGGTGCCGGAACTCTCCGCCGGATATCGATCCCTGCCAGGATATGGGTGATTCAATTATTTCTAGTTATCAGAGATTACAAGTATATGGGCAACCCACCTGCCGTAGCCCACGTTTTCCTGGCCCAAACTGTTGAGCAGCCCACGGCGTTCGGCACTCCTGGCCGGCTTTGGTGGTCCCAGCAGCGGACGATCCTCGATCCGCTGGCTGCGCGGTCCATCCACCGACCTCTCCAGCGACATGGCCCGCTGACCCGCCGTGCTGCTTCGCTTGTGCCGCTCCGCTGGCTCCGGCTCAGAGCCACTCTCCGAGATGTCGTGCAGCTCACGGGAGCGCGAGTAGTGGCGCCTCTTCCGGAAGTCCACCTCGTCGCTGCCGTTGTCCAGATGCTGCATGGAACTGGCCCGCTGACGACTGCCGCCGCTCTGACTCTGGACCTGGGCCTGGCCAGCCAGCGTGTGGCGGTAGTCGCGGGCTGGCGGAGGAGGACTGCGATCCAGGTGGTAGGCACTCTGCGAGTGCTTTGACTGACCCAGCGACGGACGACTCCTGCAGAGCGTAAGCAAAAAATACATATATCAGTTAAAGATCTTAGTATGTATAATGATAAAAAAAATTGGTTTGGTAGAATTAAAAATGTGGTATGTAATATTGAATTACTTGAATCAAGGTAGAAAACATTATGTATATGTTTAGTGTACGACTTAATGTAAAAGAATTTTATAACTGATCAATCAATGTTTAAAACCCTTGAAATAACTATCTATCACATTAATATTATGTGAAATTATTGTTTTATTATTTGACCTAGATCTATTCAAATATTCCTCACCTGGGCATGCTGGTGGCCTTGGAAATGGTCGGCGGATTCGAATCCAGATCGGTGTCGCCGAAGAAGCGCAGATTCTTGGCCGGAGCAGCTGTCGGGTTGCGTTTGGTCCGCTTCAGGCTCGAAGTGGTCTCACTGTGTCCATTGACGGATACATTGAGCTGAATAGAACATATTAGAACAGATTAGGAGGACTTTGTTAGATAGGTATCTTTAGATTCTTACCTCCTTGGGACTGCTCTTGGCCCGGCGGTCCAGCGATCTGAACCAGCTCGTCTTCTCGACCTTCGCGAGCGGCGACTCCTTCGCCTTTGGCTGCTTTTTGGGCGGCTTGTCCGCTGGACTGCGCTTCACCAGCAGGGGACTAGCTTTGGGCGTGGACAGTCGGCGTCGCATCGAGATATCGATAGTCTAGACAAGTAGAACAAATGATAGTAAAGTAAGTTTCAAGTTTCAAAGTTTACTTCACTAAGCACCTTTAGTTTAAGCTTCAATACCATTAAAATTCAGCTTAAAATTTTAATAAAAAAAAGATGTGATTAGTTTTTAATATTTTGCAAGATTCTGGCTGATACTACAAATATACTTTCTAATATATTAAAATGTTACAGTGTTGCCATGACTTTTAATATAATATGGTGACAATTTTGGATTTCAACTATACAACAGCATCGAGGTTGGTGAATTGCTGATATGTCTGTAAATGGAGTTTGAATAAATCAATTGATTGAAGTTAACCAAAAGACAGCACTTCAGAAATTTAACAGTTTATGGAATTCCCTCGGTTTACTTTTGAAAAGCTAACTAAAACAAAGACTTCTATGTCCCGCTAAGGTGATAACCAAATATCTTTTCTGGTATTATATTGCCAAAATTAATTTTGTTATTTTCTTATAATTGCTTCAGAACCTTAGGCTCCCATTGCAAAGTAGAACTCCCACAGACTATTCATTTGCACGACCAATTTGATTGATATTTTTCCCCATGCAACCCAGGCTTGACTTGGTGGGCGGTTTGCTTTCGCTTTCGGGTCAAAGGTCGGCTTCTCCCACAGCCTCGCAACAGGTTGCGAATGTGGGGCAGGTGGCCTTTATGCGCGTAGCCGAGTGGGGGAGTGGGGGCCGGCCAATAAACTTGTTTTGCCGTTTGTGAATGCGACTGTGAGTCGGCTCGTTTTGGCCGGCCCAATGCAACTTTGGCCCACTTGCGGTTGAAACTGTAATAGGTATTGGGTTTTGGGCATCCGAATGGGGGGATTGGCTAAGGCCGCCCTCCTCACGGGCCGAATATTGGATTTCAAATCGAGTATAGGCTGCAGGTGCCCAACCCCCGAACTAGATCTTTATTGTGGCACCTAACAATAAGCCAGAGATTACGCACCCACTAAATAATTACGTATTCAAATATGTGCCCAGAACGCGACTGCGACTCCCAATATAGTTTATGACCAAGTTGGGGGCCCATAAATAAGCTAACAGAATTATTGACACAAATCTCTGCGGTTTCTCTTTCGCGTGTGTGTTTTTCGGCATGTAGACCTCTGGAATGAATGGCAAGCACTTAAAGATTTCGGCGGAACACTTCGGGCGGCATGTTTTTATTGGGTGCCCATGCCCCCATGAATAATGGCAGCGCATTGTCCCGGGAAGAGGCCGAGTCCCGGTGCTCAGGCCTTATAAATACCTCTATCACGCAAGGTAGTGGCCACACCTTGGCCCAAAACTCCTGCAGGATGGACCCATTCCCCCTCATCCCCCCACCCTAAAACGCTCCCTTAAAGCTGGCTGATTATAAGCGTTTTTGGCCGCCCACTTGGAACATCCGGCAGAACGAAAAGTGGCAACATCCTCTAGCCCTCTTAGACTTGGCCAAGAAATCCGCTGAAGCATTGCAAATTGGCTTGCGGCACGCAGCAGCAGCAGCAGCAGCAACTGTTGCAGTTGCAAGTTGCGCAACGTGGACAGCAACACCTCGGCAACAGTAGCTGCCAACCGTTTTGCATCGGAATCTGGGCACAGACCGAATTTGAATCCGAATCTAAGCCCAGTTTATTCAATTTCCCCGCCCCGATGTTTGTCGTTTCGCTGTCAGCTTTCTTAATTTGCGAGCGCACTGACAAACGGACTGACAGAGTGACAAACTGACTGGCTGCCTGAATGGCAGAATGACAGCAGCTGCGTGGGTCTTCCACTTCTATATCTTACACACATATTTATATATATCCCCGATGCGCGACCCTCGACGCTTTTGTTCTTGCTCGAAATTTATACGACGCCTCGTCGCTGAATTGTTTAGCTTTTTTCGTGTTAGCGCTTTTCGTTCCGTTTGCAACTCTATTTGGCCAGTTGTCGTTTATTACTTAAGCGTAGTCGCGAGTGTTTCTTTATGGTCTTGGCAGCTTGATCCCCCCAAGACCGCGAGAGGCCCCCAGCATCCCCAGAAGAGATGTGCCCCAAAGTGGACGTGACGTCTTGTCTTCTAGGTCTGGCACCATTTTCGGCTGGCCTCCGACGCCCACCCGGCTTGCCAAAGAGCAGGAAGTCGATCTGTTCGAATCGGGCCAGAACAATTGGGCTGGTACTCGGACCCTACTCCTACTGCTACACCCCCAAAAATGTAAGACCCATCGACGCAAGTCTTGATTAATTCGAAATTAATAATAGCCGACCATGACCAAATGAGCCGGCGAGGGTCTGGATTCCGAAAAGCTCTGTGATCTTGGCCATCTATGACCCGGGTTAATGACCGCCGGCTGGCGCCATCAATTGGGCATTAGGCCAAAGGTGCTCGCAGTTGCACAGCAAAAACCCATATGTGCCTTATAGCATACCTCGATTTTTACCTATCATTCTGTTTTTAACCGAATATTTGTAATTTATTGGAAATTCCAATTTGGAATGAAAAATATATGGGGGCTAAATGCTTTGCGTCGCTTGCGTCACTCTTAAAACAAATCGTCATGAGCCTAAAAGTTTTTTGAATTGTTTAACATTCCAATTTGATAAACAATAGTATTAGGTATTCGATCTTGATTGTGAATCTTGGAAGCTTACTATTTGATCTATCTTTGGCTTTGTGAAAATATAAAGAAAATACACAAAGAATTACATTCCTACCATCATTTCATGTAATGATATTATAATTGGGTACTTCTTAGTTACACTGTGCGTTTTAGGGTTTTTGAGTGTAACCGCAGTTTGGACTTTAACATCTGAAAGTACTGATCGAACCATCTAAACCCCTCTATAATTATTATTACTATCTGGTATCTTAAAAAAGGGTTCAAAATGTCAAAAAAACATCGTATTTTTCGTACGTTAATACCGAAAGTTACTTGTTTATAACATTTTGGAGTCTTCACTATAAAAAGTGTTTAAAGTGTGTGCTCTCTTCGTCTTTACCTACAATAATGCTAAGGTCAACTTAAATGGGCTTATATTGCACTTATAAATCAAGTTTTAGACAAAAACTTTAAGTCGCCAGCTAAGCCGATGGAACCCCAAATGGGCTTTGACCTGATAGGTAGTACTTTCAAATTTCGAAATCCAAACTGGTCGAACTGAGTCCATCTTGATGATAAATTGATCAATTTAAATACTCGTGTAACTACATTTTTTAAATTTGTATTGGCTAAGGAACTCTTACCTTTGGTTCGCGTGAGGTCTCCTGGGCTGAGGTGTGATGCTCGCGGTACCGCGACCGCATCTCCTCCTCTCTGACCATGTAGCGCTCCCTCTCCCGTTCCTTCTCCTTCTCCCGCTCCTTGTCCTTGTCGCGGCGGCTCAGGGTGCTACTGTTCCCGTTGCTCATCCGCTCCTTCTTGCCACTGGACACATTGCTGCCACTGCTGCGCCCACTGCCCCCATTGCTGGCGCTTCCTCCGGCGCCCGTGAACAGCTGCTTGACCTTCTCGAAGCCCCCCAGCTTCTTGTTCCGCTTCAGGGTGCTCGATTCCTCGCTCTTTTGGGCCTGGGATTGGGTCTGTGACTGGGAGTGCTGCTCCCGACGACGCAGAGTGCTGGTGGCCACCGGGTACTTGTCCAGGTGCGGATCGAAGTGCGAACCATCGTCGATGGATCTTTCCCTGTAAACGTAGCTGTGTTCGCGGCGCAGACGCGACGGTACCGCCTGCCGTTGCAACTGGCGCTGTTGGGCGCTGTCCCGCCGCTCCTTGCGCAGGAAGGACTCGCAGGCCCTTATGTCGTCGAGGATTGTGCGTTTGCGCCATCTAAACAGGAACAGAAATATGGTTTATTAAATAAATATCCAGTGATATTATGATCAATTACATCATAATTGTTTAAGAAAATCGTTCATCATCAAATCTTTCGATTTGTAAATCTTGTATTCATATGTATATTGTTTTGTATTCATAAGAGCGTGGGTACCCTAGCTATTGGGATACATTCAGAAAAGAGATTTACCTTTAAATTGGAAATTGGAATTTTTAGCCAAGAAATACGATATTTAAGGAAACCAAGTCCAAACATTTATAATATTACGTAATAATGTGTAAAGCAAACTTAAGATTTAATCAAAGTTCACTTAGATTAAATGTTTTGAGTGACTTTTACCTAAAATCCAATTTCCTAAACCAAAATAATTCTTAAGTGCGGATTATAAAATTCCCCTTACCTGGAGGTCAAGTCTCCATTGAAGGACTCCTTGCGGAAATCGTTCTCGATTCCGGAGTCGCCCTTGTCGAAGCTGCGCTGCTGCAGCTTGTCCCGCTTCAGGCTGCTCTGCCAGTAGTCCTCGCGTTGCTCTCGCTGCTGCTGCGTCTGCTGGGCTCGCAGCTCTGGCGAGGATCGGTACTGGTCCGTCAGCTGCGAGTCCAGGCTCTTGGGCTCCTGCTCCAGCCGATCAGCCGAGTTGTAGTCTCGGTCGCGTTCCCCGATGCGCTCGCGATGCCGCGACTCCCTCACCTGACCATCCCGCTGGGTCTCCCGCACATAGGTCTCCTTCACGCCCCCGCGCCCGTCGTCGTAGTACTTGGTGTGCCGGTAGCGGGAGGTCTTCTCCATTTTGGGCAGCGTGGAGCCGCTGTCCACCTGGGTTCTCTCCACCGGATACTCGTTGGACAGCTCCTGGCGCACAGGACGGTGGAAGCGCTCTGGCTCCCGTTCGGGAGTGGGTCTGCCCACCTCCCTATTCCTGTCTGCCTGACGCTCCAGGGTGGCTCCCTCCCCGAAGCGCCTTGTGAGGATGCGCGTCTCCAGCTGAGCTCGCCTGTAGCCCAACTCGTCCAGGTAGGGCGATGGACTGACGCTTCTGAGGACTGGCACTATTGGGGGCTCTGCCCTGCGGGGGAACTCCTCCTCGTAGTAGACCTTCCTGGGCTCATAGCCCAGACCCTCGTCCTCGTCACTGAGGTTGCGGGGACTTAGCTGCTGCCAGGGCGAGGGCGAATGCGAGTGACTGGGCCTGTGGGCCAGAGGTGCCCCATTGGAGGTGGGCGAGTAACTGGGCCGCACATCGCTGGCCCTCGGCGGTCTGGCCGGAGCGAGCTCCCTCTGGGGAGTGCGCACATCCCGATCGAGGGGCGACGAACGACGCACCTGATCCTCGCCCAGATCCAGCTGGGCATAGGTGATGCCCTCGTTGGGCCGTATGTAAGAGAAGGCCGGCTGGCTGATCACCGGCTGTGGGGAGAAGCGCTCCATGGACAGCCGCTTGACCAGGCCGTCCACGGTTCGACCCTTGGTCAGCGGCAGACGCTCCGCTGGCTGCTGGGAGCTGTGCATATTCTCGCCGGACTTGGCCTGCAGGGTCTCGATTCTGTCGCGGATGCCCGCCGAAATGGAAGGACCTCCTCCGCCGCCTGCCGACGTGAGGAGCGGTCCGTCTAGCTCCGCCTGGGAGCGGCTGCGGGCTAGCAGTTCGCTTAGACCGCGACCACTTTCATCCTTTTCGCGCGGCGTGACGGCGTCTGATTTGCGGCGCTCCCGCTCCCGGAAGTAGTCCCTCTCGAAGAAGTCCTCCCGCTGGGCCTGCTCGATGATGGGACTCAGCTGCTGCTTGGACTGACTGCTCTTGTCCTTGTCCCTGTCTTCCTGGTTGGCTTTCCTGGCTAGCTTGGTGCTGCCCACATCACTCTTGCTGCGCACTAGACGCCTGGCGCCGCCGTCCTCGAATCGCGGGTCCCTGTCCAACTGGCTGACATTCGAGTCGCTCTTGCGACCGAAGAGACCGAAGATCGAGGGCCGCTTGCTGGCCGGCTTCTTGGTGGAGGCGTCACTGGCGCTCCGGGTCACGGGCTTGCCCTTCTTGCGCCGCGTGGGCAGGGAGTTGAAGTCACTGGGCTGGCTCTGGCGCCGCTGCCTGGCCCGGAAGTTGGGGATGTGGTCGCCGTTCTCGGCCTTGCTGTGGTGCCTGCCCGCCTGGGCGATCACCAGGGCAGCCTCCTTGCGGATGTCCGCGGGATCGATGTCCTTGGGCAGCTGGTGGTAACTCGGCTGGTTACCCGACGACTCGTACTCACTGGGATGCTTGCCTGTGGAATAGATAGAGGAGTGAAGACCCGGGATTAACATACAATTGCAGAGGCTGTTCCGCGAACTAGTTGGCATTCATGTAAAGACAAATTAGCACATTAGCCGACCGATGATGTAATATCTGGCAGCCAGCTGTGGCCAATTCACACTTGCCAGCTGCTGGCTGCTAGCTGCTGCTCGCTAAATAAGGCAGCCCGTCCCGTCCAGACCAATTCGGCTCAAGAGTTGCGAGACTGGCCGTCTGACAATGGATCTGGCCCACGTCTGTCGCTCGATCCGAGATGCCTTTGCCTCGATGGACCTGGACCCGATGCCCCGATACCCCACTACCCCGAGTCCCAGAGATATCTGGTGGAACGCCTGCTCTGTAATCGGACGCTGTAAGCGCTAATGGCCATTGAAGAGGCCGGGGCTGCTGCGGTCCCAGTTGATCTATCTCTCATAAAGATTCCTCCACTTCCTCACTTTTTCATAATCATTATTATTTAATACGCCGAAAACAACAGCAAAGGGGCCACGAGAACAAAACAGAAACGCCAAGAAAAACGTGCCGAAACGAGCATCATCATCGTGGCCAGAACGAGATGTGCTAGCCGAGATGCGTGATCTCTCCAGTCAGCCAGTCAGCCCCTTTTCCGGCCAGCTCTTTTCAAGTTACACAGGAAGAAATGTGAGTCTTCTGTGACTTTAAATCTGTACATACAATTGTCAGTACTTAAAGAACTTATTACAAGAACATAGCCCTAATCACTAAAAGAGAGACACAAGTAGTAAAATATAACTATAATTTTTGTTTGATCTTTGATCGCTGAAAGGCATATGAGACCTTAAAGCTTTAAATGTGTCTATCTCAAAATGATATTTTTAGAGATATGACACTCTCTTAGTAAACTCTTATACAATTTGAATGGCGTGAAAAACACTTTTAAAACAAAAAGTTGCTAAAAAATGTTGAAATGTATATTAACTATAAATATCTGAGAAAAATAAAATCATAGCTTACATTTAAATTGTTAACAAGTATATAAAGTACATACTTCTTTTCATAACCTGCTATAACACGTTCTCTTTTTTCCGTGTAGCTTACACATTTCTAAACTTAACGCTCAGTGTCGAGATCTCAGATCATCGGAGGCATCTCTCTTCTGCGCTGACCTTGCCCCGAGATCAACTGGACTTCTGTTGCCCCACCTGGCACCTCCCCCCTCCCTGGCCCTCCTCCGATGGAGCGTTGTCCATTCACCTGCACAACCTGTCACATTCGCGGACCTACGAGGCAAGAACCGCTCCCACATTCGCTTGATTCGTGCTGCAAAATGGCAAAGTGACACCGATGTCTAATCGAAACTCAAACAACAATGAATAATGACAGAGCTGGGCGTGTCGTGTGCCAAATTGGTTTAGCGGAATGGGATTGGAAATGGGATTGAGAATTGAACTGGGGATCGGGGATTGGGATAAGGGAACATTCTTGGGGCCTCTGCGAGACTGTATTTCTCTGACTTCATCGCCATCAACATCTCCAACTCCATCTCCAGCTGCAATCAGCTGTCATGCGATATGTGTCAAGGTGAAAAGTTGGCTTGCTGCACCATCATGATGGCTCACTAGTCTTGGCCAACTTACAAGGTTTCATTTGCCAGCCGGCGGCGTTTTGTATCTTTCTCGTTGCTTTTTTGGAGGCAACAGGAAAACATAAATTCGCACTAAGCGACAGCATCAATGTCGGCTAACCGTAAACAGTACCAGGTTCCCAAGACCCTAAGACAATGATCTCGGGGCGAGTGCAGCATTTGATTGATTACCAGGCGCTGAGAGCCATTCATTAATCTAATCATTGATCCACTTAATGTGGCCACACCAGCTCCAGCGGGCTCTGTGATTTGCAAGTCCATCCCGGGCAGTTCCATGAAATGCGATCTGATCCGAGGGGCCAGAAGGAGCTGCGAATTTTAATAACCTTTTTCTGCTCTTGGAAAAGCTGGCGATAAAGCATCTGATCCACTTTTCCAACTGGTCTGCCTCTGGGCGCCGTCCAGTTGCAAGTTTCGGTTTCGGTTCCGGTTTTTTCTCAGTTTTTTGGGTAGCTGCACATAATTTGACTGTCGTGATAGCTTGGCGACTTTGCCTCGAACACACTGACCAACTTCGGAGCCACGCACCACAGAAATACGTCGAGATTCGGCTCATATAAATAATGAAGTCTTGACTTTTGTGGCAAGACTTTCACTTGCCGCAATTGCTTCCAGGAGCAGGTCGATGGTTATAGTTATGGTTTTACTTTGGTTTAATGATACCAGTCGGTAATTGTCTGGCGAAGATGGTGATGCTGTATTCGCGACCTCCAGTCCGCTTCATTAAGGCAACCACAACCACAAAGTCGGAGAGCCACCTCCTCCTTTCGGCCCCTTCCCCGTCGACGGCAAAACGTTTTAGTTGGCAAAAATGCTTTATCCCCCGCTGGCCATGTCAGTGACAAGATAAGGTCGAGCCAAGTTGGCTAAATGGGAGCTCACCCGCATTCCTGCCTCCTCTCGCTACTGGTCTAGGTCTGCACTCAAAAAAATCCATTAATCTTTTAGTAGTTCAAAAAGACAGACTCTAGTCAATTCTGCGATTTCTTATAATACTTTTAAAATCAAGTATGTGTAAATATATTACTTATGTGCGTCTTGAAGCCTATACGGCACTTTTAAGTACTTTTAGTCCTATTATACTTAAAATTCAATCACAAAACACTGAGTAAACTGTACTTATCTGGGCAAAACGATGCGTAGTTTACTGCGTTACTTCCCCTTATAAAACATTCTATACTTGCATTATTTTACTTGCTTACGATTTAGCTATGGTAATATTACTGATTTACAATTTTGATTTTTAATATTTCTAAATATCTATGTTCACGATGTCTTTAATAACTTACAATATCTTGCGGTTTATCATGACTTTTAAGGTGTTTTTATAAAAAGAGAAGTCTTTATGTAAAACCAAGAAACATATTTCGAAGGACGAAAGATCTTTTCAATTTGAGAGATCAAAGTTTTCCTTATAGAAGGTTTTTCAATATTTTCTCCAGTGCATGTCTAGGCCTGGCATGCTAAGGATCTGCGTAGGTTGCCATGGGGTATTTCAATTAACCGGGCGCACTTTCGATTTCGTTTAAGGGCCTAGATCGCCGAGCTGACGTTCGGCTTTATCTGGGCAGGTCCGGGGACAGGTCGCATTTATTTTGCGTATGAAAATAATTTAATGCTCCCCGGCTAATCGGGGCTGCGGAGCCGGCGTCCAGGGCCCAGGACCTAATCACTTCAAAAGCGGCGCCGCGTCCTTGGGGCAGCCCAGGTATGCAAATCAGCGTGTTGCGCGGACTCAGCCAGTGCAACTGCGGCCGTGGCCAATTAAAATTGCTCGCTGGCCATTCCCGCATGGCTTTCAAAACAAATACGAATGGTAACTTTCGCTAAAGAATGGAGGCGACTCGAAAGACTGAGGCGACAAACTTGTTTCTCCCCCTAAGCGGCTGTCAACAGCAACAGCTATAGCCAAGCCATGGGTCGGGCGAGAGCGGATAAACAAATAACAAATCACCGAAAATAAAATAAAGGCAACCGAACCATTCGGCGAAAAAGAGTTAAAGAGCTCTAAAAATAATCTGCGACTCATTTCAATACACATTTCGATAAACAAATGACGCAATCGTCTGCAATCCCAGGTGATTTTCCGTTGCGACAATTGAAGTTGGGCACACGAGGATTTGTAGGCGAAGGCAAGTGGATGATCGACAACTCCATTTAGCCGAATTTACCCAGGTTCTCGATATGGACTGCCCGAGGCGTCCCTCTCTCTCACTGCAAAACTTGTCACAAAGCACAAACACTTCAGTTTCAGAACGATACTGACAGACGGGCCGAGAACCTGACTGAGTCCAATATCAAAAGCGACTGAAAGCAATCTCCGGCGAACGGGCAACCAGTCGACAACTGCGACTGCCTACGCCAATGTCACTTGGCTAAAATAGTAATAGTACAAAAAAAAGACATAACAGCGAGAAAATAGTGCGAAATTTGTGGGCAGGCAAGCCAAAACTGAGACTTATTAATTAAGTTTCTTTGGCAACGCAAAAGGCAAATGAAATAAAACAAAACATATGCAAATGATGAATTAATAAAAAGCATAAATGGCATTTTAATAGTGCTCTTCCCAGCCCAGAAGACCCAAAGATGGCACGAGAGCAAACAGAAAACCAGTTGGGGCTTTGACAAAGTTCGCACTCGAAGGCAAATCAAATGTGGAGCTGGCTCGGTGGCGAACACAAATTATGGAGAGTAGGAAACGTAGCAAATGCCATAATAATGACTTGCTCTTTGCCTAATTAAATTAATTAATTAAAGGTGTACGAGCTCATTAGAGAGCACGGATAATGGGGAAATGTCTGGTCGGGTGGGGTGAGGGCAGCATTGCGCAATCGGGAGGGGCCTACGCTTTCGGGTAGTTAAAGGTGGACTTGTTCTCGTAACGCCTTTTTAATCAGCCATCTGAAATTATGTCATCAGCACACACATACGCGCTGCATATGGGAAATCGAACGACAGACAGACAGATCAGAAGGACGTCGACTTGGCCCGATTGCCAGATTTCGAACAAAGGAGCCCCGATTTGGCACTGCTCCCTTGCCTTTCGTCACCTGTCCGCCTTCGAAAAGCCGGCTAAGTGCATCCACCAGGCCCAAGGCAGAACAGCTGCCGACCCGACTCGTCTTGGCCAAATTTGTCGCTCCGCAAGGTTGATCACGCTCGCAGCCGCGCCAGCGAGGCTCACCTGTAGCAGCGCGGTGCCTCAAATTGGCTGAAATTAGTCGTCTTTTAGTTGATTTTTTACAGTCAACAACTTTGACTTTTGACTGCACTGTAATTTAGCAGAAAATTCACATGTTAACTTGCGGATGAAAAATGTTGCCTTGTGCCCAGCGGGCGAATAATTTTCCACGAGGCAACGGATTGCGGTCTTCTGCGCTTTATCTCTCCCTACTTTGTTGCGTCAAAATTAAATCATCATTAAATCTGTGCTTTACACATAATTGCTTTAATTTGCATGCAAAGATAGCGCGGAGGCAGAGACTGGAATTCATTTTCGACTCCGGGTTAAATTACTCTAAGCGTTTGTGACTGCGGAGTTAATAAGTTACTTGGGGTATTACTTGGCTAATTTTGGTTCGTTCTTTGAAGAAATTAAATAATGACTTTCCACAAAATGCGTAGACTTAAATTTAAGAAATGCTTGGAAAATGTCTGTTTTAATGTCTCACCATGTACCATAGCTATCATTGCTAGGAACTTGACTTTAATTGACTTGTTCAAACTTAATCAGGCCTCTTTACCTCTGGCTTAAATCACAATCCTCTTAGCTTATGTTTTCGGCGACCTCGTAACCATGCAGAAATCACAAAGCTAATGAATCGTGCCTGGCCGGCAGATTACCTAATCACGTTACATTTCGCGACCTCGACTTGTTGCATTTGCCTAAACCAATTCAGAAATTGCAATTAAGTTCGTTTACGTCCATTAAACGAGTTAACCGAAATGGCAGCCATTTGATGCAATTACGCGACGAGCAAATCTGGTTCATAACCATTTTAGATCCACGCACTCGGCAGCTGGCCAAAAGGACTTGCCGTTAATTAGCCATGGATGGGCAATGGCCAATGGCCAATGGCCAATGGCCGTCGGCCATACCATAAGGAAATGCCACTCACTGGCAGTTCTAAATTGGGGGGACCGTCTAAAAAATTAACATTTGCGCCGGTTTAGTCATAATCAATTTTTAATTTCTTCATTCCCGACAGTGGCCATAAATACAATCCGGCTATGAAATAAATCCCATGTCGTTGCTGTCGCGGCTGCCAGACATAATCATAACAATAATAATATAGTCGAAGCTGCGGAGACAAAGCGTCCAGATGCAGTGGGTCCGTCCACAGTCCCCTGCCTCGAAGCCCCCATCCCCCGTCCTTATAGAGATGATGTGCAAAATGATACCCGAGCGGCGAGAGCGAGCATCTCTCGGCCGCGAGTTGCAATGCCTTATAAAATATCAACTTATTTAAAATAGTTATATGGGAGCTCTCTACTTTACGCCCGAGTCTGTGTGCGATTATTCTCAAGGTAAACTACATTTTATTGTTGGGGCGGCTTTGTTATTATTATTTTTATTGCTTTTGGCATTCGTTCTGGCTTTATTCGCCCACCAGCGCGAGGTTTCTTTTTGTTTTTCTTTCTTTTGCCACATGTGAATAGCTCAGTTGTTTGTTTTTCATATTCTTGGCCAAATTTGAAAAGCTAGAAAACTGAAGAGCGTCTCCACACGGCAGTTATGCAATCGATGGTGGAAAGCCTTTGGCCAGAACTGGCTGGCCAAGTTAATGAGTTGCATTCGCGTGGGTTGTTAGCGTCCGTCATTGATTGACCAAAATTGGCCTACTCACACAAATATACGGGTACGCTTCTCAGATGCCACTTGGTTAGTAATTTTTTGTTAGCTGGTTATTGATGAGGTTTCTTATAGCTGGTTTTTCTTAGTTTGTCATTAGAGATCTTTGTGAGTTCGTGTTCGCCGCTCTCATTTGGTGGCTGCGCGTGTTGGTTATTTGTTTTTAATTTCTGGTTTTGACTTTGCTTGTGAATTGGGGTTACGATTGTCGGGGGAGGTTTTCCTTAACAACGCACTGACCTATCCGCTTCACGTGCACGTCCCGATTAAAGCTGACCCGGGGTCCTCCATTCGCGGCCGCAGTGTGCATCTTATCTCAGGATTGGGTAGGTATCCTTGGGCTGGTCTTGGGGCTGCTTTCTGCGTCTCTGTCTTTGTTTTTCTCTCTCCTGCGGGTCTTCTCTCGGAAGAATCGCAACCCTAAGTAAATTCTTTGTGTGACAGTCTCATCGAACTGTTTGAACTCTGCGCATTTTCCATTTAAGCTAGGCAGTTTAAATGGATTTCAGCTGCAAGAAGAAATAATTCTCTGAGTTAGCCTCGTTTTCTTGGATTATTTGTGTTATTTGATTATTTTTCTGCCATTAGCCAGCATGAGTTTAGTTTGCAGCTCTTCAGTTAGCCTAGTTTTCAGTCTTATGTTGGCCTTGTTTAGGTTTTTTAGCTCGTTATTTATCTTTATGTACTGTACTCATGCGAGTGTAGACTTGGTGAGAGAAAGTATTATTAAAAATAAATTAGTTAATAATAGAGTTAAGAGAGTTCAAGTTATATTAATTGTACAGGAAAGATGAATTGTGTAAGCGTTGAATACTTTTGGTTTTAGCCTTATACGTAAGATCTGTTTAATTTTACTCATGGAATTCAAGCTAACACTATTGTTGTTATCAAACTAGAATAGTTAAATTTCTTAGATCCATTTAATTTGTTTGTATCCAATATGTGGGGGTCACCTCTTATAAAGAACACCTTGATTCTGTCAATTTGTTCATGCCCCTCTAAAGAGTATAAGCATGACAGCAGTCAAAAGAATAATTGCCAATTAATTCTTATTCTTATTCCGATTCTGAATCCAACTTCCACGCTCACTCTGACTGATTCCCCAGTTTCGGGAGTGGGCACAATCGAATTGAGTTTTTTCTGTGTTTTCATTTTCTCTGACAATTACAAAAATAGACACACGACGAGGGTGCTTGGGCTGCATACGAGATTCAAATTCTGAGGGGACGCGGCGGAGGCGAGTCTAGAGTGCCTGGGAGGAGAAAACTGTAGAAATATTGATTGTGATTAAGCAAACGCGATAATATTCATATTTGAATACGAGAGTGCAAACTCTATTTAAACAATGCATTATGCCCGAGGACACTCGGACCACGCCGCTCCAGTCTGCTCCGTTCCCCGACCCGAATGTACTGCCAGGTCCCCTAGAAGAACCTCCAGTTTAGACAACCGCTCCATAAACACGCACCCACCCAGGCGAACACATGCAAAGACTGCGAAACGAGAGACTTTCGAGGGATCTTTGGACTTTATAAATATGGGATACCCTCTTTAGGTGGTTCAGCTTGTTCTGTGATCTTTCATTATTTTGATTTAGACTATATTTTATAGGTAAATCATTACTGTTTTGATAAAGTCTAGTTATGCTTCTTCATAATCTTCTTTCTTGACTTAAATTTTTGAAGAAGAATTGGCCATTTTAAGCAAATAATCACTGTAAATAGTTTCCTTAACGCTTTTTATATTGTAGTTTGTTTTAAATAGTTATTAATAATAAAGAACGTTATAAAATCTGAATTCATTTAAATCATATTTAAGTCATTTTAAAAATGAATTTCATCCAAAAAAGCTTCATAATTTAATAAGTCAGTAAGCTGAATCCTCTGATATTTCTCCACATCATGCTTGCAGAGTATAACAAGGAGCTCTGTAATGTGTGGAAAATGCCTGTCTATTATGGCACCTGGACAAGGACGAGGCCGCTGCTCATTCACTTACTGGCTTACTTACAGGCCGCGGTCCTACAGGCTCAGACCCAGACCCAGATACAGTCCCAGTCGCCGTCGCAGTCCTAGTCCCATTCCCACTCCCCGATCCCCAAGCAGACTCTGGAGCTGGCTTTACGCTCTAACGAGCACAATCGCCCGGCTAGACATCAATGGCCACGTCGTCTGTCTGATCGCGGGCACCGATGCAGTCCGTTCGCAGGGGAAAAACGCTGCGAGCTGCCAATAAAAATCCTTTACCATATAATTTGAGTGCGCATGCGTGCGCCCTGACGTTGATGGGAGCCGAGTTCGAGTCCAGGCTGGGATCGGATGGGATAGAATGGGAATGGGCTGGAACGCAGGCGCTTATGCGCAATGCTATGCCAGATGCCGATGTCTGATTCCCGATGCCGATTGCCGAGCGTTGATTGCGCCATGAACGTGATTTGTTTGTAAACACGCATTATTAAGGTGTAATAAACATAAAATTTGTATCGCTTGGCGGACCTTGGAGTCGACTCGTCGCTGCAGCCCGGCAATTGCAATTGGGCACCTCACCTCGCCATCCTGGCCGCACATCTTTCAATTAAACTAAAAAGCCGGGGTGTCCAGCCACTCCATTCACAGCTCGCATTTGCATGCGTCTGGGGAGTAGCTAATTTCAGGCGGAATTATGCGAAATTATACGAATTACGCCCGTACATGTGGGAATGGGATTAGATTAGCGCGCAGAGTAAACAACTTAAGCCCCCCGCGCGGCACTCCGTCCCCCCGAACAATAATCGTTCTGAACTTGAACTTTAACACGGCGGTAATGATAGGAAACCATAGAACCCCAGAACCAGACTCCGAATACGAATACGAATCCGAACTCCACCCAAGTCTGGCGATTCCCTCCGCACCGCCGCCCCTGTCAAGTGAAACCAAAAGTGCGCAGCAAAGCAAACAAAACGCCTCGACTTTTGCCCACTTTGCGTGTGTTCTCAGCGCCGCGGAGTCGGTCTGACCTCTGGGGTTCAGCCAGCCAAGGGAGATCGACCAGCTCCACTGGGAGAACAGAGCAGGCCTAAAACAGGCCCAACGTTTTCGTTCGATCACTGGCAACAACTCAGAAGCGCAGTATAGTTTGTAACTTTGCGTCACCAATCGGTAATACGTAATACTTAATCAAGTAAATTGTATCTTCTTGTTTTCATATATAAACTGACTTCTTGTTCCCATATATAATCATATTTCCTGTAAAAACATTTCATTTCAATAGAAGTTTTATTTCCTTGAGAACTCTCTCCTATCTTATTCCATTGTAATGAGGCGTTTAAAATACAATTTATTTTATGTAGTTAATATTTAATTGTACTTTATTTTAAGGTATTGAATGCATTTTTGGAATGCTTTTACTAATGATAAATATAACAAAAAACATATTTTATCCTTTTTATATAAGTACGACTACATTCTACAACTTTAGGTAAATCAAGAAAGCAGAATATTATAAGTACTTAATTTTGAAACGTTCCAAGATAGGTCAACGTTTGAATCTACCTAAAGTTACATTACAATTTTCTTGTTTTCAAATTTAATCCAATTCCCTACTATTTTTCCCCCAGTGTGGCAGCCAGCGCGGCCTTTCGCATAGAAGTGAAAATGAAGGTGTAGTCCAATTTGTAAGTATGGCCAAGCCCTGTGGCCATTCAAAGTCCATGTTATGCAAAGATCAGAGCACCCCGTCCGCCCCTCTGCCCACCGCCCCCGGAATGCTGAATTCTGGATCCTACTCCCTCTGGAGCGGAGGAGCCGGCCCAACTGGACGTTGTCTAGCGATGGAAACATTTTTCCATGCGTGCCTCGCCGCTCCGCCGCTTTGTTGGTGGCGCTCGTTCGCGTCTTCGACTTTGGCAAATACTTAATTGCATTTCGATATCTATGCCGAGGCATCTGTGAGTGAATGCCGCTGCTGCCTCAGCGGGCCGACTGGCCAATACCCAATACCCAATGCCCAATACCCAATACCCAGTGCTCCAGACGTCCGAGACGGGTGGACAGCCAAAGAACGCGCCGGCGCTGTCTTTGTTTGGGCCAGGAGTCGCAAATCGAGAATGGGGAATCGCGAATCGAGAGTTTGGGCCAGGCCAATACCAGTGCGTTTGGCATGGTCTGGATCTCGACTGGCTGGCCTGAGACCCTGGCGACTGGCGTTGTGGGTATTGTCAGGTCTTACAACTAAATTCCCCTTGAGCCGAGCGCTTTACTAAGGAAATTAGTAATTGCTACTCCCATTTAGAGACATCTATGCGGGCATCTATGTACGTGTGGCATTCGCCAGATGATGACGATGACAAGTTCCCCGCTCGGAGATTGTCTGGCGATTGTCCAGCGCCCACTCACAATCGCGCACATGGGCGGCAAAGAGGGGGTCGGAAGTATAATAGAGCTTTGGCCAGAGTTTAGAAATATAGGGGTTTAACGTTAAGCCCTAACAAATTTTATAGAATATACACTACTTAAGCAAGTAATTTGAAAATTCACAGTAAGCCCAATATTATAACTCTTATTTGATTCGAAGTCTTTGGACCACATATTAAAGATTGAATCATCAATTGATACCGGTATTTAATATACTGAAATTTGACCTCAACCTTTTGGAATTCCAAAAGTATATATGTTTTTGGGTAAACGTTCTTTAACCCCTTTGGCCCACGTCTCTGGTTCTGCCCACCAATGCCGAACTTGGTCACATTGTCCGTCATTGCTTTTGTTGCCGCTCCGCTGTCGTTTTCACGCTTTGTTAGCCAGCTAAACTGTATCTGTATCCGAATCCGAGGAAGCTTCCCTTTGTGCTAGTATCTCACACTCGGACTGGGACCACTATGTATGTTAGAAGGTTAATCTGTGCGGCATTACATGGCAACTTTTTCGTGCCGTGTGGCAAGTGTCGATAGCATAATTGCAAGCTGTTCCCAGCCAGCGAAAATATAAATCAATTTCTTCGCTTACATGTCTGGGTATTTTTTGCATGATTAATAATGGCCAGAGACTGCCGGAGGGCTGGAAAGAAGACAAAAGATTTCACTTTTCGAACTCATAATTAGCCCTGGGAGTGTAAGTATATCGGAGGTGATGGAGCGATGGATTCTATCCATGTCATGGCTGGTGGCTGTGCGACTCCTAACCTGCACGGAAATCAATTAGGCGCCGCGGCGATTGGACAGTAGAGAGTTCAGATCGATCGATCGATCATAAGTCAACAATCGCTTAAAACGCGATCAGATGGAGAGATGGTGACCAGACACCAAAATATGTAGATGTATTCAAAGAGATTTGGTCAAAAAGGTTTTACTTTTGATTTTGTAAAATATTGGTGTCATCCGAAAGACAATGACCTAATTCTGATTTTTATTAAGATGGGCGTTTCGTTTTAAGTGTTTAAATTAAGCTTCGATGATTTTAAAGTATTCTTTTAACTCTCACGCCTGTTTGGAACGTTCTCACTTTTGGGGCAACTCCTGGCGCCACTCCTCGCTCCTCATCACTCCGAATTCCCCCATCCGACTGTCGAATTCTTCGCTCGTTATCGCTGAACTCGCCAACAATTGTGCGCAATTATTGGCCAGAGAATCCACGAAACACGAAGCTTTCCCTGGGAAATCAATAAAGGAGGCAGCGTCAAAAGTTTCCGGCAACGAATCAAGCGCGGTGGCAAAGGTCAGCCAGCTCATCTCAGAGGCAGAAAACCAAAAATAAAAAACGGCCTGGAGCCAAGGAAATCGAGTGTCTCGTTGAGTGGGAAAAGGGCGAACTTGCACGCGATGCCGGCTGGGATGGGAGCTGGATTGGATGGCTGTTTTTAGCCAAATCCAATGCTGCCTTCTTTGGGTCTGTAGTGCATGTCATAACCAACGGTGCATGCGCCATCTTCCGCCTTGCATAAGAGCCCCGGATGGTTTCACTTTCCCGGGGTAATTAATGCCGATCGCCCGGCTAGCGGTAGCTGAAATCGTAATTTATGCTAATTCGCAGCTCGCAGATCGTTTAATTGATCCGCGTTAGATTCGATTTCGCAGGGGCTTCGATTGCTGGCCAGCAGAGTTCATTGATATGCAGTTCGATTCGGTTCCATTGCCTGGATCCCAATGTTGTTGACCGCGAATCAAAGTCGCTTACTTGTCGGACTGGCATACAAAGTACGCTTTCAACACGGCCTTTCCGTACGTTCGTGGGCAATGTTTTGTGCCCCTCATTGGGTAATTCGGGGGTGGATGGGGGTACGGGACTTATGGCGTTATGAAAGCGTTACAAATCTTGGCTTTGAATACGACACTCCAGTCCACTTCAGATGGGGCCGCTCTGTACGTGATAAGGCAATGATGATGATGACGACCCGTCATAGACCAAATCGCGTCTCATTAACATTTCGGCCATAATCGATTCAGTAAAAACTGAGCTGGCCCGTTTTACATCTAATTTATGTGCATGTAGCAGTGTCGCTCGGCCAAATGATATCATGATGAACGGCCCACGTCTTGGGGGCGATCCGATTCTTAGAAATTCGTAATTGGCTCGGAGATGAAAGCGCCCCAAACAGAGCGAAACAGGCGAAACTATCGGCCAATACATCAATTTAATGACTTCATTGAAAGCCTTCTCGAACCCCAAAAAAAGAAGAGCCCCAAATACATTTCGGATCAGGGCTCTTCCAGCTTCCCAGAGTTGCCGTTGCCTTTGCCGTTTACCTGTTTCCCAGGGCGTCGAGTTGCACCTGCTTTTTGCTCCGGCGACACCTGATATCCCCCAGAAAGGTCAGGCTCTGAACCCTGGGCCCCGAAAAAACCAAATTAAGCCAAACGAGCGTGTCAAATGCCGCTGATTGGCGGGGAAAGAGGCAGAAATAAACCCAATTGAGACCCAAGTACTTCCGCAGTGCTCTATGAAGTGTCGTATGCCATATACCGTTTCGACCGATCCGATCCGACTTTATTTGATTCAATTCCCGCGGTCCAACTTCCGGCGAAGAGCCCCAATGCCAGCCGGCGATGTTTGGGCTCTTAAATCAAATGCGACCAAATCAAATAATTTGTTAACACTGCCGCTTAAGTCAACAGTTAAACAATCAGCGATCGACGGCGCTTTCAGGCCGATTGCGCCACAGACATTGACAGACATTGATTTTTAAAGCCATTTTGTGAGTTTTGCCCGGCTTTTGTTTGGCTGTTGAACCCCCATGGGCAATTAAAGCTGCACGATGCCAAAGTGAATGTGCGGCGAGCTGCGAAGAGCGCTTCGCACTTCCAATCGATCGCGTAAGGTCACCAGGGAGTGGGTTATAGAAACCAAGCCGAATACGTCGAATCGGGAATCAAGTGTGTGGTTTAATACAATCCTTAAATTAGGCTTTACAAAAGCTCTGTTGGAATTTGATATGCGGTCATTGAATGCATTAAGTCAGTTGGCGATTTATTATATATTTGTGGGTTTTGATTACTAATAAATTGTAACTGCATATCCACACATTTCCACTTTTCTTCATAAAAGTCAAACGCGAATTCTTCAGGACAAGAGATGCATTTAACTTTTTCGTTTGGTATAAATCCCTCTTAAGAAAACATATGTAAATATGTATTTTCAATACTGAAATACAAATACCAACAAAGGGTATTGACAGAATTAAGTTCGCGTTAATATAATTAAGGAAACTGAACTAAAAAAGTAAACATGATATTTAACACCATTGCAAGAACACACTTTATTAGATTTTTATCTCAGATGGGACTTTAATGTTTAAGCAAACGATGACTGGGTCGGTATTGAATCAAACGTAGTAAGCCCGTTTCCCCGACTTATCTAAGAACCAAGCTATGCTTGTTGGTGCTAAGCAAACAGTTGCATTAGTTCCGAGAATGAACTCTGTCGGCGGCGGTCTTTGATCTGGGTGACTAATTACTATGTAGGTGTACGTGTTAAAAGCCGGACATGGACACTGACTCAAAGCAGGAAGCTCCCCGGGCCGGGTCACAAACGAAATCGAATACAAATTGAATACAGAAAATCGAAATGCTGGCATCGCCTTATGCACAAATACAAATCATCCTTGACGCATGCACACCAAAAACGGCAGTTAAAAAACAAAAAATAAAACTGAGCGAAAATATCGGAGCTGGAAACTGAAAACAAGATAATACGGAGGCAACGCAACTCCCAAAAACGAAAATGAAACAAGCCGTAGGACTGCATACAAGGCAAGGCTGTAGACCTTTTTTGGCCACATCAACAAAAGCGGCTTTTTGAGAATTTTCAATTTTTTCAACCGCCAACCAACCCCCCACCCTGAGTGCGTCCCTCCCGATCGGAGGCTTCGTTTAAATTGACGTTTATTTCCAGACGACGGCGGTCGAAACTTTCGAATTTTTGGACTTTAATGAGGAGTCGAGTTAATTTGGCCGGGCATTTGAAGAGGCTCACGAGGCTCTCGGGTCCTGAGCTGCAGCTAACAAAACGAGAACGAGGTGTTTACCAAGGCACCTACAGAGACACACCGACGCATACATACAATATAAAGTATATTTAACCAGCAACGAGCATCCAGATACAAGTGACGTCATGGGCCTGGCATTGGCATTGAAACTCAAGGTTGGTTGGGTCAAATCTTTGGGGCCATAAAACGTCTCCCACGCAGATAAAAAAAATATAAATGTATTAGAACTGGTGCGATGGTCTTAGTTCGGGCGGCTTTTCTCCTCCTCTTGCAGATCCTGCCACAGCAGAAAAGGACTCGAAATGTACCTCGAGTGCTTGGGATACAGATTGGATAGGGCCAGCAGATCGCCCGCCATAACGATAGCGATCTGGGAATAGCGCACCGATGGCAGGCCAAAAAACCAGGTTAACGTTTTCTTCGGATCCATTTTTTTCGGTTTATCTCCAGACGTTAGAATATATCTGCCACGAGACTACTTCGAAATGAGCACTAACTCCCTGGCGATAGGGATTTCGATTCTGATTTGCTAATGAATAACGAATAGCTTTGAACCTGAATACAAACGTGCCGATGCTGGCCAATTACTTATGTATATTTGGCCGAAAAACCACACAACACCCATAAATATAAAATTCCTAATCGTATTAAAAGCAAAGCTAATGTAGACTCTGTATTTGCAATGCTAATTCGTAAGAACCAATATATAGATTGCTGAGAGTAGGCAGATTTCAAAGATTCTCGTTTCGAAAACGCGAAAACTTTCACTCAACTGGGGGCAGTCATCATTGAAAAATGTTTGCTTTCTGTTGGGAGAGGCCTTCGGAATTCTATTTCCGCCCAAAACAATAAAGGCGCTCGCATTTGCGGACTCGGTCGAGTTTTTATTAACATTAGAATTGAGCATTGGTTATTAATTTGCATCCCCATTCAAAAGCCCCGCCGAAGGTTGTTAAGTGTATTTGTTGAAGTAAATGTTAATGTAGTTCGGAAAAAGGGGGCAAAGAATTAACGAAAGAAAGTAGACGGCGAGAGATCTTCTTTGCTGAACCCGAAAACGACTTCCAATTAACCAGATCGGGCGAAAGGTTGAGCGGATCAATCAGCAACTCCAACTGTAGCTCTGACTCACAATCGGCGCTAATGCGTTGGCCGACTCTATTCTATATACGGATATGGAACAGTCACACACCCACCCACATAAGTGTGTAACTGGGACACTATTCGGGGGTCGTAAAGCCCACTACAGATCGTTGTTGCGATTACGATCCGAGGCTGAATTATTCAAGAGTACTATATCGCTGTAAGAATCTCGCAGAAGCTTGGGTTTTAGTATGGATGGTCCGGAGATCCGATTCGGTTTCAGTTGGTTATCAGGGAAAAAGCATCTACGGCGTTAGCTGCGGTTTTAGGGTGGTTCTACTGTACAAAGCGTTCGTCGACTCACCTCAAAACAGCATTCCTCGTGCGTTTGTGTGGGGGAGAACAAATGTTTTTGCAGTTCTAAGTAATTTGCGCAGTTCTAATTACGTATATTTTGTATTTGATGTGGGTTTGTTTTTGCGGCTTTCGTTCCCCTTTTTATTTATTTATATTTTCATTTTTTATTATTTCACTTGCCAAGTGTCGTCGCGAAAATGTTGCTTATTTGCAATTTATATTATTCGCTTTTCAGGCTGTCGAAGTTGGAGTTTTGGTATGCACGTCAAATTTTAATTAGTCGAAAACGTTTGCACAATTTAGCGAAAATTTATCACGATTTGTGTTTGAGATTTTGTGTCGTTTTGCGTGGGTTTCGCTGAACGGTTGAATGGACGTGCCGATGGTCGTTGGTTGTTAACTTTTATGGTATTGGCAGGGAGGATCGAGCGATATATCCTCTGTGGCAGATGGGCGCTGGCCAGTTCGTTTGTTTTTTATATTTGTAATTAATTACTGCTGGTGGAGGCGAACGCGACGCAGTTTCGTTTTTTTTTCTGAGCTGGATCGCGGGCTTTTCTCCGGACCAAGTGATCGCGAGTAAGTCTGAGAGCCGACTGAAGTCCAGGTCCAGCGTTTTGGCCAAGATCGCAGCCAAAGCTCCGAGCAGAGAGCCCCAAGAGAGCGAGCTTTAAGCGGGCTAACAAGTGGCGCAGCAACAAGTAGCCGGTGTTTGCGGAGAGCGCTCGGCAGCGAGTTCGTGTTCTGGAGTCTTTCGTTTGGCGAATATGAATCAAATCAAGGTTCGAGTACTCACTCGAAAACAAGTGAAACCAGATCGCCCAAACATTCTTGGGATGTTTTCCTACGCGCTGGCCAATATGAAAATGATGTTCCTGCCTGTTCCGACTGTCAACCAGTTTCCACTGGCTTCTGTTCGGTGACCCTCTGCCAGCTGCTCATCCGCGCACTTCCCCCGGCCCCCGCCCCCCGGGCCACTCCCACTCATCAATCACTGGTCATTAAAGCCGAGCACTAATTAATTCATCTTATAGATACGACCGAGCAGGCGCTAATCCCTGGCCACAAAAGTAAACAAAGCGTAAAATATGCCCAGAACTTAGCACTGAAATACCTTTTAGATACAGTGCCTCTTCTGTTTCTAATATTCTCCAAAGCTAAATGCTTATACTCAAATCTCTTTGAGTATAATTTTCCCAGCTCCGGAGGCATTCATAAACACATATGTAACTTAGGTGTTTCCAATGTCTCACAGAAATAATACGCTTATAACACCTCTATGTGTGCATTGTTGGATGCCTTAAATGGATTCTGACAGTTTCCTTTAGGTGTTACTTTAAAATATTCATAAAAATTAATTTAAATAATTATAAAGCTTGTAAGGTGCCTATGATATTTTTTGACAGCGGGTTCTGCTTTTTGAATCCCCTCTGTATTCACATGTTCATACATTTGCGCGTTTAAAGCCACACACTTGAATATTTGAATATCACAGTAATTAATCAAAAAGTCAGAGAAATAAGCAGCACATACAAATAAATCATCGATCGTCATCGTCGGTCAAGAAACTATAAAGCACGTCCACCCCGCCCCTCCAACCCGCACCCCTCTTTCGAATCGAAGGAACCCATTTCGGTTTAATAAAGTTGTCAACCCACGATACTGGCGTGTGAAGCGCTCTTTGAGTACACACAAAAAGATAACTGATCACTTTTTGATAAATATTTCTCATTTAATTTGATTACACTTTACAAAAACTGGGATGTACATACGTTGCATGATAAGAGTACAAACACTTTGTAATTCCGAAATTTTTATTTATCAAATCAAATGTACCCATTGTTTCAGTGTACTTCTCCTGATTTGTCAAGTGTTCGTTTTGCATTTTGCTTCGAGTGTTTAATTGTGCGCCCCATAACGGTAAACTTAGTGAAGGCCAGAGAATTTTCGGACACCGCTCCTCTATGCCCCCCAAAAATACGCATTTTATGAATGAAAAGCGGGATGTGAAAAGCTCGACTTATCCCCTGAGCTTTGCTTTATGGCCTCTGGGGAGCTTTGTGGAGGAAACCCCAAAAATGCGCGGAGCTTTAGTGCGAAAAACACATTTTCACCAAGCACATTTTCCATTCTGTTTGTTGTTCTCGCTGCGTGCGGTTTGTGTTTGATTTGTCTCGAGTTTGTAGGCTTTAATGTTCAATTATTTTTTGTGAAGACTGTTGACTTTCGAAAGTTGTAGTAGCGGACATAGGATTATACGTATTATTTGCTGAATTAATATTCAAAACCGAGTGTCATTCCAAAGATGTGCGAATGGCATCATTTGGCCAGGCCAAAAAGTAAAGACCCCTGTGATATAAGCTGGTCGCAATGGCCATAAAAAAGCTCCCTGGCCAGTGAATCCGAGCTTTCGTCCCGTTAGTCGCGCCATCAGCTGACCTGGAGCAACAACAACCTGTACGGAGCAACAACGTTTCGCGCTAAAAATAGCCAAAGTTCATGGTCACGTCCTGGAGCGGAGTGGGCAGATTCAATCCGTGATACTCGCATCCCAAAATGGCCCTCATTCGCTGCTGCTTTGAGCCGCCGGAACTCCCCGAGTTCTTCGACAGTTTCGTGCAGAAGTGCACGGATCCTAGTTGTAAGTATCCCTAAACTTAAGATATGTTTCGAAAGCTATAATGAGTCGTGTTCATTTGAAGGAAAAACTTTGTCTGTAAAGAAAGAAAGAAATTTAAAATTTTTTTTTATATTTTCAACGAATTCCAGAATAGAAGTGTAGTACATACATACAAGTACTTGTATGTAGTACCTATAGTTAAAAATAAACAAAAATCAAGATCTGAAACTAAACATATTCCGGTCCCATATTCATACAATTAAAAACCCAGGTAGGCTACAGATTTATCCGCCATTATGCAGAACTACAGAACTAAATTACCCGTTGCATCGTTTTAATATTATGGAATTTATTATTTCTTTAAGTCTAATCTTTGAATGTATTGAAACACAAATTTAAAAACGTAATGCCCTGATAGATTTTAGATTTTTTAAATAAGGACCATGTTTTTATGTAAGTTTTGAAGTTTCATAGATCAAACCTCCATCAGCCAGGTAAAATTTTGAGTTACAAAGACTTCCGATATAGTGTCAAAATTATATGTTGCCTAAGGCAACGGCCTTTTGTTGAATTAAGATGTACTTAAAACACGTCACCAAAATTAACTTAAATTCCTCAAATCTTTAGAATTTTAACTATCAAGCAAAACACTTTGCAAAAGAAAAACTAGGTTTGTCATTCATAAAAACATAAATAACCTTACTACTTTAACGCGCAAATAGGCAATTCTCTTTAAAAAGTCGACTTAAAGAATTCAAATCGGATGCGGAAGAAAAAGTTGGTTCAAGATATAAAGAAATTAAAGTTATGGGTATTGGACTTACGGATAAACACTAAACGCTGCTGCATGACAGTTTTCTTAGAGTTAGGAAAGATGACTGCATCTTTAACAATAATTTTTCAAGTGCATACTGCACAGTGGGCATAAATTGCAAGTTCCCAATTAGATTTAAATATTTTACAGTATGACAGTGCTCGTACACCCCCCTCTACACGGTATTTGCATGCATCCCTCGCATGGTCACACCGCGTGCCTATCGATAAGTCAGCCGAGAGTGTCTCACCCGCAAAAGGAAAACAAAAGAAAAACTAGCTGCGCTCTTTTATCGCAGCGTTTTATTATCTAATGCCGCGATAAAGACCCCAAGAAGAGAATCGCGACGCCAAAATGCCTGGTAAGCTGTCGGCGAACACAGGTGTCATTCGCTTGGCGTGCCACGGGCCATTGAGCCAGATGACCTCGCCACCAGCCAATTGGCCAGGAATGACGACACCGACAAATCGATGGACTGGCTTGGAGTTGGGTGGTGTTCAAAGGGGAAGGATGGGCGGCGCGACCCGGGTGGCGGAAGCCATCAACCAGCGAGCGATGAGCCGTCCAATCACTCAAACAGCAAAACTATAGTCCACTAGGGCAATTATCGCGATAAGATTAAGCGGAAAATGGTGGTCGCACCCAGTCGACCCGAGTCGGTTTTCACACTACCACCACCACCATCACTCTCACCAGCGGAGCGGTGGCGCCATGTTCACCTACCGCTGCATCCATGTCTGCCTGCCCAATCCCTCTAACCGCTGTGCCTTTACCTGCGCTCTTCTAGGCTGCTGCGGATGCTGCTCGGCGCTCAGGCCGCGCTACAAGCGCCTGGTGGACAACATATTCCCGGTGAATCCGGAGGACGGGCTGGTCAAGTCCAACATGGAGAAGCTGACCTTCTACTCCCTGAGTTCACCTGACAAGCTCGACCGGATTGGCGAGTACCTCTACCAGAAGGCCACCAAGGACATCAACAGGAAGCGCTACAAGTAAGTGGGTCAGAGACTAGGGAGTTCTTATTGACCAACTCACTTTGTTGATCCCCAGGCTGGCCGAAATCGCCATGGAAGCCATGGACCTGCTGCTTCAGGCTTGTCACGCCCAAACCACGCTTAATCTGTTTGTGGAATCCTTCCTGCGCATGGTGCAGAAGCTTCTTGAGGACTCGAACCCCAACCTGAAGATAATGGCCACCAATTCGGTAAAACCCTATTCAAAAGAAACCTTATACCCATCTGTACTCACACCTCTACACTTGCAGTTTGTGAAGTTCGCCAACATCAACGAGGACACCCCGTCCTACCATCGACGCTACGACTTCTTCATTTCGAAGTTCTCTTCGATGTGCCACAGCGATGCGGCCAGCATGAGGGACAGTCTGCGTCTGGCGGGAATCAAGGGCTTGCAGGGCGTCATCCGGAAAACAGTGTCCGACGATCTGGTAGAGAACATCTGGGCGGCGGAGCACATGGAGAAGATTGTGCCCTCGCTCCTTTTCAACATGCAGGTGGGTAGTTACTTGGTCTTGCGCCCTGCCCAGCCGTTCGGAGATGGATGCAGCCATCCATCCCAGTTCTCTGTCCCATTGGCCAATTATTGTACTAATTTCGATGTATTTTGCATTTCGTTTTCGTGTATTTTGTTAATGCAAACCAAACCCAAACCAACCACAACACAACCAACACACAACAATAACCAAACAGTTTTGTGTAAACGTTATGTTCGTGAAGAAAAATTTACTGGCGGTAATGATCGAATCGAATTGTTCCATTACATAAGCATATTAGTGAACGCTGATTAGTCACCAAGACCACCTAATCAGATCTTGGTATTAATATATTTTTTATTACTGCAGTCCGGGGATCTAACGCCCGTTGAGGATGCCACCAATGTGACGCCTCCGGCCTTGGCCGAGGAAGTACTACGGGAGCTGGTGGGCCGCGCCTCCTTCGGGCACATTCGCAGCGTACTGAAGCCGCTGCTGACGTAAGTAGCACCCCTGGAATTATGACCACCCGTTGCTAATCAGAGGTTTACTCTTCCTAATTTACAGCCACCTGGACCGCCATGAGCTGTGGGTGCCCAACACGTTTGCGATTCATACATTCCGCATCGTGATGATTTCCATACAGCCGCAGTACTCGTATACCGTGGTGGAGACCCTGATGCAGCATCTGGACAACAACTTCAAGTCGTCTCCCAAGACACGCACCTCGTTGGCAGTCGTTCTGTCAAAGATTATCGCCATAGCAGCGGGCGAGAGTGTCGGGCCCTCCGCTCTGGACATTATCAACAACCTGCTGACCCACCTGCGGACAAGTGTGAGCACTACCAGCGAGATCACACCCGAGGAGTCGCAGTATCAGGAGGCGCTAATTAACGCTCTGGGCGAGTTCGCAAACCATCATCCCGACTACCAAAAGATCGAGATCATGCTCTTCATCATGAACACGGTGCCGGACTTATCCAAGAAGAGCAAGGGCGACCAGATGCTGCAGAACATCCTGCTCAAGTCGCTTCTCAAGGTGGGAACCCAGTACAGCACCGTCTCCTTCGAGAAGGCCTTCCCCGCCTCCTTCCTGCAGCCGCTGCTTAAGATGGCCCGGGCGCCACATAATCCCACTCGCATGGTTGTGATGCAGATTTTACAGGCTCTGCTCGATCGGCACCAGAATGAGCAGGTCCTCAGCAACGTCAGTGTGAAGCCATACCCGGCGCTCTCCCAGGAGCCGCCATCGCGTTCTGACATTATTTTCACGCACAAGTACGGCGCCAACATCATGCAGGCGCTGATCGATTCAATGGCGCTATCGGATCGGGTTGACGCATTGACCTCCAGTTATAATACCGCCGCCCTGCTCATCGTCGAGATGTCTTGCAACGAGACCGTGCAGGAATTTCTTCTGTTTATTCTGGGGTAAGGTTTCATAGGCTAGACCCTAAGAAAGTGTTTTGAATTCTTTGGTTCCTCTTGTAGAATCCAGCAGGTGGCCAACACTGTGGACACCCTGGGAAACGTGCACAAGTGCAGCTTGCACGCCATCTCCATCGGTCTGCTGGTGCTTATCTCGCGGGTAAGTGGCATCAACAACCTACTGGAGTATGCTCAAAAGATTGTGGACGCACGGCGCGAGGAGGCCACCCACTTCCTACCACCACTGCTTGAGCCCAAGAAGATGTCCGGGAAGACCTTGAATCTTTCGCTGCCCCATCTCGCCATAGACAAGTTGGCGCTGGGAGAGTGCCTGCAGAACGCGGGCATGGATGCCCAGAGGATCAACTCTGGAGCTCCGTACGCGCTTAACCAGACGGATCACCCGGGCCACCGCCACTCTTGGGTAGAGTCCGTGAGCAACCAGCTGACTCAGCGCAACAGCTCTGCGGATCTGACCGTCTACAACGGCGATGTGGACAGCGTTAGCAGCTCGCCGGGCGTTTGCAAGAAGCTCCTGGCACCGGAGTTCAACTTCGATGCCATGAAGAGGGCTCTGGCTGAGCCAACTGAGGCTGCCAAACGGGAGCAGCGCGAGCGCCAGATGCAGATCGTTCGCACGTTCCGAGAGGGCGAGTTTGATGATCTGATGAGACGCACAGAACCCAAGGTGAGTAAAAAGCCCTGTGAGGTAGTTTGATAAATACGACATAAGATATATTTCAAGGCTTATATCTTTATTTCTTTATCACCATCATTTGAACGAAGGTCAGCGGACGAGGTAGAAAACTGCCCCAATAAATGCCGTTTCCTGACCTTTTCCATTCGGCCGTCTTTGTAGTATTTCCATTGGACATGCTGTGACTTAAAGTGACAACTTACTATAATGTTTATTTCTTAGCATGTGATATACATATGTACCTTAACACACAGCTTGTATCTATCCACCATTTGTCAGAATGAGCAGCAGCTTCACACAGGTTATATCGATCGAATGTGGATAACTTATTCCCTTTGAGCTGCGTTAGCGAGTCCCCTGGGGTCCGAAATATTTTTCAACCTTGCTAAGCTTGTGGGATTCCTCCCTTTCGCCAAGGAGCGTACCTAGAATTTCCATTAACATCGCGAAACTGAAAGTAAAGTTCGAAGGGTTGGATTTTAGTCATCAAATGTAGTCTCTAGAGACCAATAAAGAAAGCAACGCCAAACCCATCCATGTAGTCCTGGCGCCTTTAAGTAACTGTCCAGTGAACCTTCGAGGGGAGCTTTTCCAGGTAGTTTTATCTGGTAAATGTCATTTGGCCGGCAGATTCTCTCAATACCATGAACCTCCTTATGTTGCCCAATACTGAAATTCAAATTTCAGACGCAATTCTGCTATCGGCCTAACAATACAAAGCTATGACTATTGCTCCGTATAAAAAAGTTAATATCACTGTTTTCTTCCATTTCCAGCACGATCTCATCCAGAACCGCCTGAACGAGCTTTTCAACTCGCTGGCCGTGGAACGTCAGATCACGCAGAGCGACACCAAGGCCGCTCAGTTGCAAGCTAGCAACGAGAAGCCCATCTACGAGACGAACTTCCCGGAACTCTTTTACTACTAAACCGTATTCCTCGAACCGGAATTCCCTTCCGGCGAATATTCCGTACTCAATTCACGTATAAATAGCCCTTAATGCGAATTTGTTTGGTGTCTGTATGAAACTAGTTAAATTTAATCAAATTTTCTGTTGTTAAATGCAAACAATTCAATTGTTAAGCCATCTTGGATATATACTTTGAATTAATTGTTATACAAATATATATGTATACAAGTACATTTCAGATTGTCGTATGAATTTTTTTTTCAAAATTATTGCCCAAAATGGTATGTTCAGAGAGAAAGTGTGGGGCAAGGTCGGCTTCTTGTGGTCATGTCTCGAAGGCGACGTCAATCAGCGGACATTCTATAGGAAAGCACAATGGCAATGGACGCAATCCGTTCTTCCGGTTTTTGGCCCACTTCCGAAAATGTTTCAGAACTTGGCTCTGCCACTTGCCCTTGGGACAAGTAACTCTAATGGCCAGCCGGGTATGGAATTGTATGAGCCTTGAGGAGAAGAAACCCTTCATCGCGGCTGCCCGGAGGTTCAGCTACACGTTTCGATCGCGAAGCAAGAAGGTCAACTGGGTGCTGGACAAACTTCGGGAATCCGCTGCTGGGGCAGAGTGCCAAGCCCAGGCACTTTGGACTTTGATGCATGGCATCAAGTCCTGGCAGCAATGCGTTTTGAATGATCTTCTAGACGTGCAATACAATTAAAACCTACACCAGGACGCTTTAAATTAAATGTATTTTTAATAAATGATCTCTCAAGATAAGTTACTGTGCGTACATGTAGCGAGTAAAACTGTGTTAGGGACAGTAAGCATATGCATTGAACTTGCAGGATTCGAAGACGCTTAAAACATAGTTTCTTTGCCGCGTTCTTGTTACTTAAACATAACAATCAATCTTAAAACTCCGAATTTACAAACTACATGCAACATCTACATTGTGCGAGGGCACTGGAGCGTGCGTCTACCCTAAACAAGTAGATGACGTTAAGCGTTATTACAAGATACTAATGATGTAAACGATATACAAAAATATAGATTTGCGCATACCAACACGATCGCGGATATGCTCATGCTCAATGTACAAACTTCTAGATAAGATTGATCAGCCGCAGCTAATCGCGATGGCGAAAAACGAATTTACAATTAGAACTACAACGAGTACCGGCCGTAGCGGGTAAATGAACAAAAAATGGTGGTAGTGGTGGTACTGGTAATGGTGGACTGCTTCGATGATCGTGCTCAGCACGCCAATTGGCCGCATATGCCCTCCGTGTCGCCGACCGGCCAAACTATCCTCGGCCGCGGAGCCGGTGAGGATGGCGTTGTCGGCTCCGAGTCGCCAATGAAGACAGCCGAATCATCGGCACTGGACGGTGTTAGCGGTCGATCGCTGTTCGCTCCGATCTCTGAAATGGGTATGGACAGCGACGTGGTCGCCTCCTCGCTGAGCGGCACAATCTCCTTAAAGCTCTGGTTTGGCGGCATCACCACCAGCATATTAATAGAGATTAGCAGTGGGTGAACCAGTTTCGGATCGAGCACCATCAGCGGTACCTCCTCGTTTTTCTCGAGGCTTAGGGAACAGATTTCAGATGTCTGAGTGAAGATTGGCTGCCGCTGGGCGTTTATCGAGGTCACTGTGGTGCGGACCATGAACTTGCGCTTCGTCTGCAGGCTGAGCACCCGCTCGTGCTCGTGCCGATGATGGCGACGAATGTTCAGTCTTCGGGAGTCCATTATAAGTATGAGATCCATGCCGTAGTTGAAGCCCGTCCAGCGCCACTTCTGGTAGCCAGGCTCTAGCAACATACGACCACATCGCATGCAACTCTCAAAGAACTGCTCGTCGTCCAGCTGCTGGGGACTGCTGTAAGCGCGAAACACAATACAGATTTTAGTTATTAGTTTTTTCCCTGTACCGGCCAACTCTTCAAAATACTCACCAATCCTCTTGCCCGTGATCGATCCGCAGTAGGGCGTCCCAGTGGTTGTGGATGTGCCGATAAAGCCACTCCTTGGGTATGATGTTGTCATTGTAGATGATTTTCAGATCCATGTAGTGGTTGGTCAGGTACTGGGTTCGTAGCTTTTGGAAGACCCTTATATATGGCTGCCCCTCGGGTGTTGCCAGGAACGAACGCTCCTCCATGCGGCTGGTGAAGTACGTCCACTGGACGACATCTCCGCTGGGGGTGTGCGTCTCCACGCCGGCATTGACCAACCGCTCTTGCGCCTTGACCGCTTCTGCCCGCTGCACAGGGTCCTCTGGATCGTAGTCGGGATGCAGGCACAAAAACATCCATGTGCGCAGTAATGTGTAAAGCGAAAACTCTGTCTGCATCACATACAAATCGGGACTGGCGGTTAGCGCACTCATCAGTTCGATAGAGATGTGCCTCAGCAGATTCGGCTGTTTACTGTAGATACTTAGCAGGTTAATCTGGAACCACTGGAAGGTTGACTTCTTTACGGCAACCACACCGTATTGGCAGGCGGCCTCGTAGTACTGAATGGCTGTCTCCGGACTGATGTTGTCCACCATCACTTCGGCACACTTGTCGATGATCCCGTCCAAGTGGAAGAGCGTGGCCGTGGCCAGGACCGAGATCACGTCCGCTGACTCAATCTCGATCTCATCGGAGTACATAGATCCAAAGACAGCGTCCAGGCTGGCCACGGTTATCCGTTCGTCGAGGATCGCGATCTGAATAAAGTTCTGTTGCGCCTCCCGCCAACTCCCGTTGAACATTGTGTAGAAGTAGGGACTCTGGCTCAGGTAGACCTTGTGCAGGTGCCACACTTTATCCAGAGCCATGACAGCCACATCAGAGTTCTTTTCCTCCTTAAAGAGCGCTTTGTATATGTACTGGGTGGTCGTAAGAAGCTTTTTCCTGAGGGGGAAATGTTATGTAAAGGTTGGTCCTAAGAACGTAACCACTTACTTCTTGGGTTGCGTGGTGTCCAGCTGGGTCTGCTCATCCTTGCCCAGCGAGGAGTCCGTGCTTCGCTTCCGTTTTCGCCGGTTGCTGAACACCTCCGCTACGTTCATATGCATGGAGCCCACGATCTGACCCATGGCTCAGCGCAGGATTCCTCAGTCTGAAAGGAAAACAATTTGTACACGAAATTTAGTTTATATTCAGTTTATCATAACAGATTTCGGTCAACAGCAAAGATAGGGGGATTTATATCGATCTGACAGGTTGCGTGTTGATAGTGCCCCAAATGGAACCGGTTGACCCACATTCGTTCCGCCAAACTGTAACGCCACCCGCTGTAACGGTGGGGAAACTTTTCCCGGGTGGGCGAACATTCGTGTGGGTGACTTTTAGGGCCCTAAATCCAATGGAAAGCGCTTCTATTCATCAATGATGGTGATGACATCACACATCTAAGGCGTGATAAGTCAGCTGCAATCAAATTTTCGTTCGGGGAGGTTCGGAAAACTTGAAAAGCATTGCTAGATTGCAACAGATAAATATTTGATGTCTAACTAAGTAATTACACGACTTAATTGCCTAAATAATTTCTGTGCTTTAAATTTAACGGATGGCGCTTCGTCTTTAGCATTTTAGATACGCATATTTGTAGATGGCAATAGAAAGATAATCATTTTTTTGATTTCAAAGCAGTCATATAATTGTTAACGTAACGACCCTTGAGTTTTAATTTGTATGACTCAGTAATAACAGTGTATAGTATATAGATACGTGGTGTAATAAATTGTAAGACAAATTTATAGCAAAAAGATTTATTTTAAACTAAATTCTATATAATAAACTGTCGTAACTGATTTTCGAATGCTAATATTGCAGTATTTATAGATATAAAAATTATAATATAATAAAAAGGTGCTGCCCATAAATTATACAATTTCGATGCGGCCTTAAATACCTGATCCGCAGTGTAGTCACGAATATTTTTTGGTAGTATCAAAGCGGCGGGGTCTATAATTAGAATGAGATCAAACGAGATCGATTCCATGCGCGTTTTTATGCTTTGTTTATGCTTTGCCGCCAATTGCTGGAGCTGGACGGGCTGTTGTAACCGTGTCAAGGCCGCGACGGAAGCTACAATGTGTATATACATTTATTGTTGCTGCTGCCCATTAACAACGAACAAACGCTTTCGTCACCTCATTGATATGGACGACCAGACAGGCAGGCTCGATAATACTCGGCCGATGATTATAATTATCTATTCAGACTCGGATCCATCTTGAAGTAAAGATTATTGAGCCCATTTGGGGAAAGGTTGTTTGGGGGTCCACCAGCAGATGGCGGGTTTGTTTTGGTGTGGCGCAGTTCCGAAAACAAAAGTAAACTATTCGAAACCGGTTCCTCATCGTGTATTTCTTATAAGACCAAAACAAGGCGATTGCAGCGCTTTAAATTACGTCACCAGTTGAAGCCAGAGAGCAAAGAGAATTAAAGGTAGAGAGAGGAACAAACAAAAGGGGGTGGGACAAAAGACCACCAACTACAGGCGGACTTCAAAGTATAACTCGATTTTCCACTAGTCGCTATAAAGAAATGAAAGATAATTGCGTGGAGAACACAATTTAGAAAAAATAACCGAAAAGTGCATCCACACAATAAGAACTAACTACTACTAACTACCAAGTTTAATATCATACTTCCCTGTAATACCCAAAACCAAAATGTTATATTAAACGATATTATTTTCGTTAATATTCTTAAATATTTAGTATATAGAAAGTATTGCTTACAATTTATGAAGGTGTGGGGTATCATTCATGACAATATCCGAATTAAAATAACCATTTAGCGGTTTAGCAGAGGTCTATTATGCTGTTGCTAGATGGTAGTTTCAGAAGTACTATTCATTCACATGGAAGATCTACTGTAAACATGTGTATATAGGAAAGAATGATATCACGCCAAGTTATAGCGTTTATTTTTAAAGTAGGCCCATTGTAATTTCTTATTTAAAAAAAAAAAATAACTTAAGATTGAAAAAAAGTTAATGTTGCCCAAGGAGTTAACGGCTAAATAACGTGGGTGATCGTCGAAAGAAGCCAACAAGCATGGGCGGAGACTCGAACTCGCGTACGAAATTTGGTAGGGAATTCCAGTCGCCTCAGACGACAGAGCCACCGCAGCTAGAAAATTGGGAACGGCAGAATTCGGTGTAGATGTGTTTATACTGGGTAACTCGTTTGGTAAACATTCAGATAAGCCAAGACCGCTCACTCACTAGTTTATGATGGCAAATCAGCTGATTGGCAGTGCCAAAAGCATGTTTATTCGCACTTTTTACGATTGGCTGTTTGGCCCTGATAACAGCGCTTCCACAGATATAGAAAACGGACTACCAATTATTTGACACATTTCTCCCCATTTTCCTGGCTGCGGAGTGCAGTTAATCTAAAGCTATAAATAGCAAACAAAAGTGAATTCGGTGGGTGAAGAAGTTGGGAAAAGCAGAGAGGGGGAGGGATGGAAATCGAAGAAAAGAGAGGGAGGAGGAACCGAGAGAGAGCGCTAATGAACGACGCAAATCTGAAGGAAACAAGGTACACAAAGGGGAGCTGATAATCGAAACTTACTGTAAATATGCAGTTACAGTTTGCAATTTTATGTAACTGCAATTGCACTCCGCCGTCCACTAGCTTGATTATCAAAAATAAAATAAACACCTTCTAAAGTTCTACGCGAGTATGGATAAGCGTGCGTTTAAACCATTCCAATTCCGTTTGCTGACAAATTAATCTTTGTTTTGCTGCAGTTCAGTTCAGGCCTCTCCGACAGTGTGACCGCGGTACTTGTTTGTTATTAATCAAATATACCAAACACTTTGAAAACGGTCATGCTGAAAAAATGGGGCGCCACTTTTAAAATTGCATGCATTTTGGTAATATAATTGTGTGGTTAATGTGGTGTTTAAAGTATATATTTTTTGTGAAAAGCCATTTTGAATTTGTTACCATACATTTATAATTTTTCAAAATTAGTTTCGAATTATTTTTAGAAATTCTAAAACTTTGTAGTACATGTTTTCAAAGTATTTCACAAAAATATAGCGATCTAAAATCAAAAAGAAGAAATAAATTTTGATCTCGGTTAATTTAGTTTTGTATACATTAAATCCATTTAAAATATTGCTTTGCACTTTTGTTTTGCTAAATACAAAAGGTTTGCAACCTCTTCCAAATGTAATAGTTCTTATGTTGATAGAAAGCGATCGGATTTGCCGTAAATTTTGAGCAACATTGTGAAATGAACACCGTTTTACAATAATTATAGATGCAAGTAATGGAAAATGTCAATTCTTTGATCGAGACATCAATAAAATATGGAGTTAAAATAAAAAATAAACTCGCTAAAGATTACAACAGGATTGTCGAATTTTAGACAGCTTTTAATCAACTGTTCCATACCAACTCCATTATCTGAAATTTCCGTAATTCAACATCCGCGAGGCTAAAGAATCCAATTTAAGCAAAGGTGTTTTCAATAACTTCATCTATAAATATAATGCAAAAGGTTTTAAGGGATCACAGAATAACGGTATCTCAAAATAGAAAATGTCAGCACCTTTAAAAATTTAATCAATTATCGTGACGCTGAACGAAGGATCTAGAAAAATTTAGATTACAGCGGACTGGCGGAAGTTTGAACGAAAAAAGTTATTTCGCGATGTTAAAACATAGATTTTTGACTATAAAAACCACAAATTTCATTAAAAAAATCCTTCTTTCCGCGACAAGATATTTCTTGTTTATATATGTAAGTCGAACAACAAATCGCATGCGATCGGACTTATAGTTTTCTCGAAATCGTGTCCACCGTAAACCTATTTTCCGAAAAACACTATTCCGTTCAAGTTCACTGCTTCTGTATCCAGAGATAGTTAGCTATGAAATGCAACATTTTCGGTTCTAACCGTTAGATTGGTCTGATTTTTTGTGTGACTAATATAAGTAATAACTATACATTTGGAATGGGTTTACCTGAAGAAACGCTAAAATTTGGTTTACTTCTACGCTACTTCATATCGTACGTGGGAACTGAATGGAACTTTGTGGTTCCCTTTCAGAAGTAACATTACTTAATTATTGTTCAAAAATTTAATCAGTCAAGACTCTTACTTTTGCATGATATTTGTATTTTAAGGACTTAAAAATCAATTAATTAGTGGCAACATAAAATTAAGGCATAACCAAAAACATAATTTTTTAAATCTAATTTTGTTACGTGTAGAAAATATGAGATAGTTTACGAACTAGAGGTAACCCATCTTCACGAACATGGCTCTTATAGACGCAATCAGTGTTGGAAAACGACCATACATAGTGTGACCTCGTCACGCGGTATTTTGCCACTACCAAGATATTAGTGTTCTTGAGTTTTCTTTGCTGCGCAGCAGTAAAATTAAATTGAATACATTCGGAGGCAAAAAAAGGCAAGCTGCGGGTACAAATCAGAGTTGAAAGGTTGCATAGGCCCGCAAACCGAAGGTACGTCCACCGAGTGGGGCCAAAACAATTGCCGAATCGGCTGTGCAAAAGGTCAAAGTGGCAGCCGTGAAAAGTGGCACACAAAAACAAATACACACTCAGATGCACACACACACCCACACACCCGTGGGTGGAATAAAAACACCCACAATTACTGATGGTTTCTGCACTCGTTATCGTTATCGCTTTCCTTTCGCACCTATTTTCCGCAGTCGCTGTTTCGTGGGGCGTGCAATGTTCAG
The DNA here is from genome assembly GCF_014743375.2 of Drosophila subpulchrella. NCBI lineage: Eukaryota > Metazoa > Arthropoda > Insecta > Diptera > Drosophilidae > Drosophila > Drosophila subpulchrella. The sequence goes on along the minus strand of NC_050611.1, from coordinate 2,061,006 downwards.
GATCCACCTCAAAATGGGTCCGCAACGCAACCAGCTCCACAGCAACAACAACAACAATGGGGCCACCGGAAGCAGCAGCACCGGAAATCGGCACCTGAAGGAGTTTACCTGCTGCTTCGGCCTGCATGTCCACACGGCCACCTTGATGATCGGATTGTGGCATTTGGTAAGTGCATCGAAGGCCCTTTGACCTTTCGTGGGTGTATACCCAGTTACACCCACGCATGCAATCCGGTGGATTGTGCGAAACATTTTTGACCCCGCTCAGTGTCACTCGGGAAAAATCAATCAGCCAATGACTGCAAAACTTTACGATTCGAGGCGAGCCAACTCTGCACTTTCCCCGCCTGTGACGTCAATGGGGCTGATTGGCCGCTGCTGCGTCAGCTGATCAAATTGAACCACAATCGTAGGGGGTTTTGGCCATCGGCCATAGCCACTGCGGAAGTTTCCAAATCCCGCGCCCATTGTCCGAAACTAACCTTTCACAAGCCCCTGACTTCGCATAAGCAATTGCCACACTGGGAAAAAACATTTCTATAATAGCAATTTTTGATGGTAAATGTACATATGTTTGAGTATTTAATAACTATGCTATATATTAACCTTATAACCTTTAAAAATATGTTCAATAACTACATTGTCTTCGTTTCTAGAGATTGTGGGTAAAGGCAATCTTAGTTATAATATCCAAATTAATCAGACCCCTTCACTGTTTTAAAAATCTTTAAACTTTGATTTTAAACCAAATCGCTTTAAAAGTCTTCCAGAAACCAGCTATCTTTATAAATGTCAAATAATTAATATATTAGGTCAATATATCATAATGTTTTTTGATATTTTCTTGAACTGCTGTTATCTCTTGTAAAAGATCGAGATATTTCAGTGGCCGGAAGAGATTAGGTGACCCCAATATCGGTTTCATGTGTATGACACTGTGCCTAAGAAACTATCAACTTGCTGTGTTTCTCTCAGTGCACTTAATGTTCGTGTGTATCGACAATCCGCCCGCAACTACTTTCATCATGCATTTTCCCTCTGATACCTGGTGTTTATTACGGCTCAGGTCACGTATTGCAGCTGCAAACTCCGTCACATGCGTTGCCTCAGTAGTTACGGTTTGGACAGCACTGAAGTTTTCTGCCGTAATCTGGTCGATCTCAAGGGTTCCTTTGTTTACGTTTTACAGATAAGCATAGCATTGGGGCCTGAAAAAAAACAAAACAATTGCTCAAATCGATGGTTTAGTTGACTCATCAGAGTGACAATTAATTGTTGGAGCACCCCAATGATTGCAGATAAGCACCGGCTCACCGCAGATTAAATTTCATACCGATAATTAATAAGACAAATGCTGGCGAACTGCCGCATCTAAGGTCGAGACGTCATCATAGTACAGACTTCAACCTGAGATACTTAGATACCGAATCGGATATCCAACCGCGGCCATATGTGCAAACAGCAACCAGATACATATTTCTATGAGCAATTCAGTTATTTTTAATAAATACACGTACTGGACAGATGATGCGAAAATATTTACTCTTCAGGGGTTTACTCTTGCTTTTCGGTGTATATCTTTCTTCTGGAACAACCTTCTGAAGTGGGCTGCCATAAATCTGAGAATTGTTAATTCAGCTGTCATCTATCAGCACACAGGTTGCAAATCAAATGAAGCGAAGCTTCCTTATCTATTTTGGCCAGCTTATCTTGATGACCGGACTCACACACCTGCTTAACGCACTTGAAATACTTTTAGATGTTGAGATATCTCTGAATTTCCCACTCGTGATCCTTGGAATCTTATTCAAAACTTGTTGAATTATTTTCTGGCAGCACACATTTCGCTACATTGCTCATTTCCAATGAAAGCGCTTCCCGAGGAAGCTGTCCGAGTGGTGAAGGCGTTTGCAAAATTCGAATGCAATGCCCAAAGCGGACAACAAAAAACCTGAACACCATTCGAGTTGTGGCTTTAGTGCTAGTTCCCAAGAAACATCCATCTTACGTCCCTATGCAGTGGAGTTGGCGGAGGAAAGCGAAACGGCAGAGGAGGAAGCAGAGGACCCGGAAAAGGACAATGACCTGAAGCCCCTTTACGTCAATCCAACTGGCATCAATTGCTCTTCCTCCTCCGTGCTAAGCATCCAGGCTGGCGTCTTCAATACTCTTAGCGAGCGTTCTATGTCCTCCTTGGGCTACTCGATAGCCGATTCTTTGAAGAAACAGGAAACCTGTAAATCAGTAGCCCAAAAGGCCAATCTGTACCAGGAGATTGTCTGCCTTGTAAAACGGCGCGTTCAGACTAATTCAGAGGTCACCATCGGAAAGAGTCGACATCCCGTGCACCTGATGGCCTTGCAGAGCTTTTCGCGAATGTTTCGCGATATGAACAACGACTTGAGCGTAGACCTGCCTGAGGAGAAGATCACGCCTCGCTCCTTCTGCCTTATCTACGACTGGATGGTCGAGGACACGCCGATCCTACCGCGCCTCGGTCTTCTGGAAGTCCTACAGGCCGCCAGTTTCTTGGACATTCCGCAACTTGTCCGTCAGTGCCAGTATTGTCTGGAAAACGGCTTCAGGGAGGACTCCGCGGCGATGCTGTACTTTGAGGCTAAGATCCTCAAACTGGAGGAGTCTCACCGGGAATTTCTAATGCGCGTATCTAAGTTTTTTCTAACGCTGGTAGCCTCCCAAGAGTTCCTGCGCTTCCCGCTGAAACCATTGCTTATGCTAATCAGTTCGAGCAGTATTGGCGTGAATATGGAGCTCGAGGTCTTCATGGCGGCTGCTCGCTGGTTAAACCACCACTGGCCCCAAAGACAAAAGAACATAATTGCTGTTACATCCAGCATTCGTTTCGGACTGATCCCTCCGTGGTTGCTCATCCAGTTGCAAAAGCCGGATGTCACCGCTGTGGAAGTGAGGAGAATCGTATCGGAGCCAGAGGTGCGTCAAGCCATTCATGATGGCATCGCATACACAACCACGCGGCTCTTTTATGGAGCAGATCGCGAGGCCTTTATGCAGCATTTGCGTAAGACGAGTGTCAAGCCACCCATGCAACGTAACTGGATATACGACCGAAAGTGCCGCCATCATCATCGCATGCAATGCAAGATCACGCTGGACTTAACATACGAGACGTTCGTGGAATACCTGAACTATCTGCAGATGCAGCACCGGGACTACTGGCATTCTATGGAGCAGGCAGAGACCAGCAACGTGTGTTTCAATTGCCAGGCCAAAAAGTTGGATCGAACTAAGCCCATTAGTTGAGTTTAGATGTTGGTTGTAAAAATTGTGAAATATATCTTGATACTTACTCGGAAGTTAATCTGTTTATTTCGTTAAATAATAGGCAGCGTGTGCTAGCTAGGTAGTTCACATGATTTTTCTAGTAAAACATACGAAAATGTCCATATGCTGGTCTTCCACAAATACATTTTAAATTAATTGCTATCTTTATTTTCATTTGACACCTTCTATAACTTTCATTTTACTTTCAGTTTTTGAACATCTTGGCATTGAGTGTTCTGGCAGTCATATGGCGCAATCCCGAGATGATGGACGAACTGGAAGGCGGCAACCACGACTACACCGTGGATCTGAGTGCACCGGCCCTACCCACGCCTCTAAGCAAGGTCGAACCGCCCTACGCCTACCGTGACCACTCCTTCAACTATCGTAAGCGTTACCGTAAGCAGTGGAGAGAGAAGTTTTCGCAATGCATTTTAATTGATGTGTCCTCCCGCAGAGAACTTTGACATGGGCGGCTTGGTATGCACCTGCATGATAGCCATCACGCTGATGATGATCTACGGCACCATTAAGGGAAAGCCATCGCACCTGTTGCCGTTCTTTTGCCTGCAGTTGTTCGACTTCGCCATTACCACGTGAGTGTTATAGACACAACTTTACAGATCTAAACCTTTGCCTAAAATATTTTTTAAATCATTAGAGGCTTTTATTAATCCGTGAAAAGGGTTTACTCTTAAAGATTAATATACTAATGAATGTGTTTTATTGTGCATTGCAGTCTCACCGCCGCTGGATATCTGTGCTACCTGCAGGCCATACACAGCATCATTGCCGAGTCGCATCGCTTGCCATGGCGCGAGAAGCTGCTGGAACTGCCGCCTGAGGAGCTGGTTGTGGTGGTCCTTGTCGTCTTCATTTGCATCGTTTTTCTCAAGGCCTATTGCATTGGTATCGTTTGGCGCTGCTACAAGTACTTGACTCTCCGTCAGCAACACGTTCGCACCCTTTTCCCCTTCTTGGAGCCGCCAACTGGAGTGCACAGTGTGGGTGGAACCTTTGGTGCCGAGGAGCGCTCCTATTCCACCTTGTTGCCCAACTACGATGAAGCGATTGCCCAGTACTTGAAGCAGGCACCACCGCCGTCTTACCAGGTGGCCATGTCCAATTACGAGGAGGCCGAGGACGCAACGGCTGAAGGGGCAGAGGTTAATCCCTCGGTGGCTCCCCTTTTTGTCGCCCTTGGAGCAGCCACCACCGCGAACGCAGCCTCTAACACGGATGACAACATGGATAACAACAACGATCAGCCGAACAATAACAACACGATGCATGTCAACGCCAATACGCCACCAATGCGACGTAGCGATGCTGCTGTGAATGTCAATGTCGACGAGGATGATGACGACCTGGAGGTGATCGACGCTGGCGTTGATGTAATCGGGGGAATTCCACCTCCGCCGCCCTACAATGACGTGGCCGACGCCCAGGTGCAGGTGCCATCGCAGTCGCCGCTGCACCGCCAACCCAACATCCCGGGACAAGTATTCGGTGGGCGCGACGAGAGCCAGGCCTAAGTTGTAGTTTGAATTAGTTTGCTTCTCATGGCGAGTGGGTTGTGATCATCGGTGAACACCCCTCCCCACATCCTCCTCTTGCCCAGATGTTCTGGTTTCTGGTCTTTCATCTCACAGCTATCATTCCCAGGCACACATACACGGTCTTAATGGTTGCTTCAATGTATTGATCAGTGTTTTTAGAGAAACAAAACGCAAACAAGTATTCGCTTTTAGCCGTCGCTCATTATTGTTGTTTAACGTACAATTAAGATGCTCTAGTTGCTACTCATTTAGTAAACTGAACAAGCATTAAAACCAAAAACATTTTGCGATGCTGGCAAGGAAAGCTTCAATTCCTTTTCGGCCGCATCTGACCCGAACGTAGCTGCAACAATTTGTTAGAACGTTTTTATTTGGCCCGAATTAGCCTGAGCATTTCGGATAGTGTAGGCCCAAGTAGTTGTTACCAGAGAGTGTCGCTGGCATTGTAGACACCTTTACGATGTTCTTTGTTTTAAGCTATCTTGTAAGACTATGCATATTGAATACCGAGTACTGAAGTAACATCGCAGGCAGACATAATCTATTAATTATGATGATATTATCAGCAACAGTAAAGTTTTATGTGTGTACAATATCTAAATGTATACTGTGTACTAAATATGCAGAGATATTCGAATAAAAATTAGTTTATATTTATTTTGTTGTGTTTTCATTTTTACAGACTGAATATAAAAGGTATATATATATTTAGTATATATACTATTGATCAGGATCACCATGTCCGTCCATATGAGTTGCACATTCTGGAGAAGCCTATATACCGACGGCTTGCTTAAAAACGCATGTCTGTTTGGCGCCCACATATTGGTCGACATTTCCTTCTTTATCTCGATAGCTACATAAGATATTAAGATTATTTCCTTGTACGCATTCTTGAAACTATAAGAAACAAAATTAGACAATGCAAATTCCGATTTTTTAATCTCGTTGGACGGGAATTCCCCATAATAATAAGGAAGTGCGCTGGCGCCATCTACGTTGAAAAGCAACGGGTGTATTTCAATTATGGGTTTCATTATAATATTGAGTATTGAAACGTGAAAATTTTCATTTTTTGACAAGTTTTCTTTCTGAAATAATACATGTTTGCATTCCCTCTCGAAAGTTCAACCTTACTAGAGGAGCGTTATTCGTTTCCTCAGTTTGAACAAAGAAGGATCCCAACTACACCTAAATGCAAGACACCTCTTTTTATTCTTATTTTTCAGTTCGAGGGAAGTCACTGTCTGAAAGTTTTCGATCGTTAAGCGATGACTAAGCCATTAATAAGAATTGAAGTCGATCACGAGAAATAATCCCCCTCAGAAAAAGTACCCGAGTTTATATTATTGTGTGCGATTGTATTTTTTTATTTTGAATCAATTTTTCTTTAGTTATTTTTATAAATGCCCTTTTTTTAGCTAAACGCTCTTCCAGTTGGACCAGGTGCGGATCTCGTTCCAGATGTTGGTGCCGGGGCACTCGGTGGAGCCCACCTGACGATGTCCGTAAAGGATGTATCCGGAAACGATTTGGCCGCGGGAGACGGCGTCGGAGAGCAGACCCTTGGCAGCGGTGATCTGGGCAGAGGTGAGGGTGTCGGTGTTGTAGTTGCCCAGGAAGGAGATGCCAATGGACTTGGAGTTCCAGTTGGTGGCGTGAGCACCCATCACGTTCCATCCGCGACCCTCGTACACGTTTCCATCGCCGCCGATCAGGAAGTTATAGCCGATATCGGCCCAGCCAAGGGAGTCCATGTGGTAGGCCTGGATGTTTTTCAGCTGGGTGATGCAGGCGGCCTTGGTGGAGCAGTAGTTTCCAGCGGTGTGGTGGATCACGGCGTAGCCCAGGGAGCTGGCCAGCGTGGTCTTGCTCGTGGCGGAACGGCCGCCCCACCCCGACTTGGAGATGATGGTCACACCGAAGACGGCCTGGGCGCAGAAGAGCACGGCCAGAAGGACGAGAGTTTTGTTTGCCATGGTTGCGGATCGATTGTGCGGCCTGTCGTCCGGCCGGGCCTTATATACCGCCCTCTTATCGCCTGCAAGCCGATCCCGGGCTCGCGCTCGGGCTGCAATCCGGGTCGTGTGCTTCCATCTGATACGGGGCTATCTGGTGGCCAGATCCTGATACGGCGATGACGACGGACCAATCGGGCTTCTAATCAGGCCAAGTGGCATTAATTAAATTGTCTAAGAGGCGGATGTATATTGTGCAGCCTAACCCCTGTCATAACAATGCAGCTATTATTGATGCTTGGCAAATGAGAGGGCTTGTGAAGTTTTGAAAACTGGATTAAAATAATACTTACAGCCAGTCCTCACCGAATTCTCAGACTAATCTTTAATAAACCTTTAATTAAGGAATCAATGTTACAACTTCGTTTTTATATTTATTGTTAAGATTTACATGCATAAGTTTATACTAATTACAATTTAAGAAGACAGATTACTTTTTTGAATAGATAACAGTAACAGTCAATTCGATGATGAACTTAACTGCGTATCGATTAATTGTGTGTCCTTAACTATTTCAAATTGCCTATGATTGGGTCCTGTTTACGATGTCAAATTATCCACTTATCTTTTTAAAAATGTTGCGACTTTTTCCCCCTTTAAACATGAACATGAATCAAAATTTTCCTGAGCTGGTAACACCAACCTCGGGTTTCTCTTTGACCCCCATTCTGCATAGCAACAACTCCTTTCCCCTTAAGATGAGACAGCATTTTTTCGGTCTGGCAACGCTTGATTCTTTTAATTCTGAGAAATTTTAAAATATTCTTTTAAAACATTGCATACTTTCCTGATTACTTAAAGCTTAAGGATTTTGTGTAGAGCTTTTATGGTGGTAGAAATTATTATGGGAACTGAACATAAAGTAAAAGGACATTTTAGTAGATAAAACATTTGTGGAGACAATAACACATTCCTGGATAAATTTTCAATAAATTCGAAATGGAAATTTCATAAAAGAAAAGGCGATTTCTATAAAAATGTTTAAGCTTTCAAGCTTTTATAGAAAGGGATAAGAAGTCCTGGCCTGGTATAAATTTTCGATAAATTCAAAATGGGAATTTCAAAAGGATAAATTCGTTTGCTATAATAGTTATGCTTCTAAGCTTGTTAGGCAGCTTTATACCTAGTTAATAACATTATATAAAATACAGTGTGTCAAAAAAATTAGTATGTATACATACATTTGAACACATTAGGTGGCGCTTTACAATCTCGCTTTGCTGATGCATATTTCCACCTCCCTTTGCGCTCCCTTTAGCTGAGTCGAGGCCGACGACTAATGCGTTTTCTCCCTGCAAGCATTTTCTATCGCGTAAGGCACTATTAAGTGACTTCTAGAAGATGAAAACGATCGTCCGCGATATCGCATTCGGATTAGTAACTTCTGGAAGTGTCGCCGAAGTCGCCGAAGTGGCACATTACTTCCCGACGGGAGTCACTTCCGCGATCCGAATGCGCTATCGACGAAGTAACTTCTGGAAGTCACTCAGAAGTGACTTTACATATGCCTGTAGAAGATGCCTAGAAGAGTCTTTCCCAATTGCAAAATCTTGAATAAAAACATATTTTTTTATACTTCCAATATTTTGCATTTATTTTTTACATGTAGTGAATTTTGATTAACAATGTTATTTAGGTCCAGCTTCGACATAAGAAATTTACTAACAACCATTTCTAAAAGAAACAGAAACAAAAATTGTTTTTTGTTCAGTTAAAATAAAAATAAACTAGAATACATTACCTTTTACAACGAAATATGTTGACAATCGTTGTATGCAGTTACACGCCGCCAAGTAATAATCGTACAGCTCACGATAAGCACGCAATTTCGCATCCTTTGTTGAGAAAAAACGAAGCTATATTGTGTAAACGCACAAATTTGATGCAAAACCGCACTGTCCACAGACAAATCGCGCAACGAAATGACGCTCGGGCGAAAAATAATAGCGTGGGTCAAAAGGAATACTTTCGTCTTTCTATCGCGTAGAAGTGTCTCAGAAGTTACTTCTTCGCGATCCCGACCCTTTTTGTTTTTGTAAAATGTGTACTATCGCCTTTCTATCGCCCAGAAGTTATTTAAAAGTTACTTCTACGCGGTATATGTATATTTTGTTTTTGTGAAATGTGTTTTATCGTGTTGCTATCGCGTAGAAGTTACTAAGAAGTGACTTCTGGACGACAGGCGATAGAAATATCGCCCTTTTGCTTGCAGGGCTCTTGCTTTAAAAATTGTATAGCCTAATTTAAGATATTTAAGATTAAACCAGAATTTTTTATAAATAGTAATCACTAACTTTTTAATTCTCTTATCGCAACTGATATGATGGTGTTCGATTTTTATTTATAACTGTCTTAAAAGACTTAAGTACTTTAAGTGGCTGATATGGATCGATGATAGATACCAACGAAAATATTATTATAATCAATCAGAGGCGCGAAAAAGGAAATTGTTGATAAGATTACTGATCAGTGGCATCGCCATAATACATTTATACGCCCCTATTTCAAATACGATCCACAAGACAAGTGGTCTAAATTTATGTGTGCGATGACGTAGAATCAAATAAAAGAAAGAAAGAAATAAGAAATTTTATATTACGAGCCTGAAAAAAAGAGTACTTATACCAAACATTAAATAATTTAACAAAACCAAGTATATATAAGTGTTAAGAACAGTCTATATTAACAATTGTTGAATGCCAACAGACCTGCATTAAAAAAAACTTTCTTCGCTGTATGTGTATCACTTGTAACTTTAAAACTCATTAGTCATTGAAGAACTAATATAAAGGGGACTTTTAAAATCTCAAGATCACCTTATCAGTCATGAGTGGATGTAGCTCACTTGTATAGTACATTTCTCTACTCAATACTCCCAACAGACAGATGAATTCGTAAATCTTGATAATAAACTGGTAATCACGGAAATAAAAATCCTGTAATAATATGAAAGTCGCAGGAGCAGATCCTGGAGAGGAACGGAGTGGGGTGGAACCACTTGCCCAATCCACTTTGTCCAGCCATTCGAGTGCCACCAAGTGCTTTTCCTCTTGGCAGGAAGGAGGTGAATCGCGAAACTGAAAGCTTAAGCTAGTTATTAAGCACAAAAACAACTGAAACTCATTCAGAACTACTTTGTCAACGAGGATGTCGTTAATGAGGCTGCGGTTCAAGTGGCGGATGGTTCCCTTTGGTCAGCGACCGATTGTGATCGTGAAGTTTCCCGCTGCTGTGGCTGCAGTTAATGTCGCAGTCCAGTGTTGAAAGTTAATTTTACATTTTTGTACAGCATTTCTGTTGCATTCGTATATTCCTCAAAGAAATAACTAAAGTTTGCAAGTGCAGCACAACAGTCTGAACGACCCGACCTAATGATATTCTGCAAGTTTGCCAGGCACACATCCTCCTGCTTCTATAAATTTCAAAAGTTTTCGTGAAATGGGGGGAATAAATTCTTTGACAGCTTGAACGTGACATTCGACTGCAAAACGAAGAGGGATAATGGGAGCAGGAGTTTCCAATTGAATTTCCCGATGTCTGTCACTGAAGAGGCTGCATTCGAATCAATCTCCGCGGATCACCCAAAGAATCGAATTTCTAATGATTTTTACTAACCATTTTAATTATCTTATTGCCCAGGTCACGGTCCACTTGGCGCCGCGACCACCCCACTCCGCCTTGGAGACGACATAGACGCCCTGGGCCAGGTACTGGCTGCAGACCAGGACGGCGAGGAGGAAGGCCACTTTGGAAGCCATGATTACCAGCTGTACTAGTTGACGATCGCTTGATGGAGAACGTGGGCTGGTGGGGGCGCTTATATAGCAAACTGCGTCCGAAAATCGCACCTTATCGGGTCGCATATAACTGATTTACAACGCTAATCTATGGCTGAGATTCGTATTGGGGGAAGCACCTTAACAATCTGCTGATTTTGATTTATTCGATCGGCCATGCGGAAGGTCCTAATCAAGTCTGATGGTTCGCTTGCGCATAGTTTAACGCTTACAGCTGTGGAGCGTTAAGCAACATCAGGCACTCAAAAAATGCATTCTCATTTTAAATTTAAAAGTTCAAAATATGATTTAAAAAAAATTTAAATTATTGCTTACCTTTAGACCTATTTTAATGGAATTTAAGATAGCTAAAGAAGTTGGATGTAGGATCGAAATGAACAAAAATATTACGAGTTAGTTGTTCAATCTATGTCAGGCTATCTTTTGAATTTCAAAAAAAGTATTCATAAGGACAAACGGCATTTTAGCCACGATTTCTTTAGGAATGGAGGCGAATGTGGATGCCTTTAGTAAGTAGGATGTCCTGCTAGTAACTTTTCGTATTAAACTAATACACTTCCATCAGATTTTCATAACTATACTAATTTTTTGGAAAACGTGAGTATGGCTAACGATGTATATGATAGTATCTTCATACTAGAAGGCGTTTCAGGTGAGTTGCTTGGCCGTGATGAATTTGCATTTCGCCCACCGTTGCCATATGGCCAGACATATCAACGACTGCAGATACATCACCAACTTTTTTAACTATTATGTGATGATGTATTGCACCTTCAAGATCGATAATAAGATGACTGAAATATCGGTGATGTTGCTGTTTGGAGTAATCTACTGCATTTTCCTGTGCATCCTCTACCTGAGCATCAACCACTAGTGAGTTCACAAATATATGAGACCATCTGAGTTCTTTCTAATCACAGCCCGTGCAGCTTTTCACCAACGTTGAAGATCGCTGCTCATAAGATGCGAGTAAACGAGTACATGGCAGGCGTAATGCTCGTGGGCGTGGCCAATTCAACTCCAGATCTGCTGGTCAACCTATCCCCTGTCAGGCGGGAGTCCCTTACCTTTAACATAGCCATGGCCAACGCCCTAACTATCATATGTCTGAGCGGTGGTGCGGTGTGTTTCATCCGTCCTTTCAGGATGAATGGTCACAGTGTTTTCCGGGATCTTCTCTTTCTCGTCCTCATCATAGAGCTGGTGCGGTTTTTCATTGAGGATACTCATCAAAAGCCATGGGTGAAGGGTACCAGTAAGTTAAATTTATTCAATATATTTAATAATTATAGGTATATTAGTTCTGTTTAAACTGCTTTAGTGGTACTATGTATTTATCCCATATACCTGATTGTTAATATTGTCGATGTTGTTCTTCAACGGTACACAATAAAAAGTGAGTATGAATCTAAACAACCTTTTTATTTTTCAAACGTTTATTAATTTATTTAAATTTTGAAGAACTTCGGAAAGATATTGAACATATGAGGCACTCGCCATCATCCAATCAACACGATCGTATATTGGCTGAGAAAATTATTTTTTTGAATAGTCTTGAAGAAGACGATGAAGTCCAAATCCTTGAATCAAAAGTATATCGCAAAAGATCTTTTGACGCAGGTTTCTTTGTTACACCCAAGCCACTTATTCGACATAAGAAAGTTGATGTGGAAAGCAACCGAACTATTCTCCACAGCAAGTCCAATCCAAAAAATCTTTTCCTATTCAGGGAGTTTTTCCAATCGGTCAATCCCATCGACTCTGATGCGTGGGGCATGAGTGGTACATGTGTACGCATTTCAATGATCTTAATGGCCCCAGTTCGATTTTTGCTGAAGCTGGTAATCCCATTTGTGGACATCCAGAAGGCCAAGCATGGGTGGAGCAAGTTGCTGAACAGCTTACAAGTCGTGATCACCCCTTTCGTGATTATTACACTAATTGAAAGTACGTATACGCAGAAAACTAGGCAACACTTACATTTCAGATAATATGAATGTTTGATAACATCTAATTAATTGAATTGTGTTTTAAAGGTAAAAAACGTGTTATTATATTTGATATAACGAAACAAGAAAGAATGCAAGGGTCTAAAGGGGGCCCTTTGCATAATTTTTAAAACCTTCTAAAATCAGTAGTTTGCTTAAATTTTAATAATCGTTCATCGTAGAGTAAAGGGGTATATTGTATTCGGAGAAAAGTATGTAGCGCCATAAACTGTGGCACATTGCAAAAAGCAGACCATTCATAAAGAAGTTATGACCAAATATTGTAATCGCCTCTGGGTGGCGCCCTGCAATTTCGGAAAGTGTCGCTTTGCTGCTTGCATATCTGCATTTCTCTTGCGCTCCTCTTAGTTTAGTAACGGGTATCTCATAGTCGAAACACCATAGCGATCTTCCTTGTATTATTTTAAACAATTTTTAGAGCTCAACTTAAAACTTAAGCAAAATAAAGGCCCTTATTTACCTAAATGAAAAATTGAAACGCCCACAGTGGCACCCACAATTTGAGGTTTGATTTATCGATTTAGCTTACATTTTCCAAATATATAAAAAGTTATTAAGTACTGAAAGTTAAAGTTAGCCATTAAGTGGTTAGTAAAGCTAGGTGACGCAATCTGGAGGCATATTTATTTTGAAATCGGTTAACAGACTAACGGTTATCTGGTGGGCACTCGACTATAGCGTTCCTCCTTGTTTCCTTATGAATTGATTGTATAGACCTTATGACACACAAATCTCTTTTAAAAATATAACTCTTCTGAAAACCTTATTTTGTCCCATATTTTAGCTAGCGTAGCCGACAACTACTATAATTGGTATAACATTCCCAAGTTCACAATGGCAGCGTGGTCTATATTGGCAACGACGCCCTTGGCCATAATTGTATTTTTGCACTCGCGTACTGACATTCCTCCTTTCTATCATCCCGTAAGAATACCTGCTTGTCAAAACCCTTTTGAACACCCACTACTCCCTTAGCTGTATTGCGTGCTCACAATTGGCACTGTAATTATATTCACTTGGACTTGTGCCTGGGAAATGGATGTGCTTGTATCAATAATCGGCATTGTTTTTCAATTGTCTCCATCATTTATGGCCTTCACCTTCAACGCGGTGTCCGCTGCAACGGCAGACTTTATTTCCTATGCTCATCTCGCCGAACACGGCTTTGGAAAGATGGCCTTCGGCGCCATTGTTGGCGGTTCAGTTTTCAGTAAGTTGTCAACAAAATTCGATCATATCTTGTAAATTTGATGTTAAATATGTGTGTGTTTCGAGAATATTTTGTTTACGTTTTAAACCTTTCTTAGAAAATCTTTTTTTAAGTCGGCACAAATGAATTCAGGGTAATTGTAACACTCAATAATGAAATGGTACTTAATTTTTAAACTTTCGATGGATGGCGATTCTTTTCATAAATTAGAAAAAGAATCTACACGTAAAGAAAATATTTCTCAAATACAGTATACAAATACAGACTTCACACTTCTAAGGTTCGGGGCTAGTACTTTTTATACCCGTTACTCGTAGAGTAAAAGGGTACACTCATAGAAAAAATCGCCCTAAAAACAAGGAAAATCGCCCTAAAACGGGGGTCAATGGCGACTGGGTAACGAAACAAGGGCAAATTTTTCTAAAAATAGACATGTATTTTTCTTGTATTTAGGGCGATTTTTTTAAAATCTAAGGCGATTTTTCTGTTTTTTAAGGCAATTACCCTTCAAATAAGAAATGAGTGCTCTAAACTTAAGGCAGTTTTTTTTTATATTTAGGTTGTTTTTTTCTGGTTGTAAAGGTAAATTGCCCTGAAAATATTCAAAGAGTCCCCTAAATTAAAGGTGGATTTTTCTTAAGTTTAAAGCCTTTTTTTCAAATTACAGGCACATTTTTCTATACCTTACTTTTCTTTTTCCTCACTTTTAAGGCAAATCGCCATAAATTTCAGGAAAGTTTTCTTACGCCGTACCGCTTTTTAGGGCGAATCGAACTGAATTTTAGAAATTTTTTTCTAAAATCAAGGACCGATTTCCTTGGTTTGCAAAAGCTTTATAGGGCGAATTGCCCTAAATAAAAATACTTTTCCATTATTTTGTATATATTTTTATTTATTTTGAATTGTATTTATTATTAACATTAAAAATATATTTACACAACTTACATTTTTATAATTATAATTATTTACATATTTTTAAAATATTTCTTAATATCTATTCATATTGCTAAGTGGGTTTTAAAAATAATGTTTCGGCTTAATATATTTTTTGGCATTTAGGGTTTTTGTTTCCGTTGGAGGGAATTTAATGTCACTTAAGTTAATTACACTAAATTCGGCTTTATTTACAATTTCATAGGAAGTGACATGATCAACAAATTGTAATTCTAATTTAACACAGAGAAATAATACTTGGTTTTCGAAGGAAATGATTTCTTTTACTTCAAATGCCTTAAAATCTGGTTCGTAACTATATACAATAAAACCTTCCTTGTACATCACGTTTCGCAGTTTCGCGTATACATGGCAAGTTACATTATCAGTCTTTGAAATTAAATTTTCAATTTCAGTACTATATATAGAATTCTTGCTAAGGCACTTTGATTTACTTAAAACTATCTCATGAATTTTAAAATTTTGTACAAAATTCGCAAAGTTTATGCACATTTTCTTGGCTAAAGATATAACAACATTTTTCCGGGAAGTTATATTTTTCGTATAACTTTTTAATCTCTTGTGATTGGCCTCAAATGGAAAGGTCCATAGATTCTTGACTGGCCCTGACTCTTGTATTATTTGATAATAATGGTTTAGAAAATGGTGCTTTGGCTTTAGCGAGTCATTAAACAAAACGGGATACTCTCTGTTGTGAATCTCTATACATTCTTTTAAAGACCTTAAGTCTCCTGTTGTGTACTCGGAATATGTGACCCTATCAATTAACTTTAATAAATTTATAACAAATTGCCATACTTTATCATCGGTGGGTACCAAATCCCCCACCATTAAAGGGAAATATGTAATGAAGGTTAGAAGTTCCCGAGCAGTCGCCTTTAAATTATGTTTTTTTAAATTATTTAACTGGAAAGGAGGACAAACATTTCCAATTTCGGCGCTTCCATATTGAAAGTTTGTTTTTCTCAGATTTAATATTTCCAAGTCAAATATTTTACTGTTAATATAATACAGTACAATGTGGGGTATATCATAACGCAAGATACCTTCAAAAACGTCATGAAGGATATCCACCGAAAAATTCTTAATGGCAGAAAAATGGGTAAGCTTGTTAAAGGCACACTCTGATTTGATACCTGATGTAGATACATCACATTCTTTCAGATCATTTTCATAATTTATTTGGTTTCGCAACGACTCAACTTTAACTTCATAAGCTATAGCTGTCTCTTGTTTTGAAAGTTTGCAAAACCTGCAAAAAAAATTACTTGAAAATGATGTCGAAAAGCCCAAGACGCTGTTAAGACCAAGATTGTCTCCTAGAATAAGCCCTAAAATGAAAAAAATTCTTTGCTCTTTTCCGTTTATGGAAACCACTATTCCATTGGTCTCTAAATCTTGTAAGAGTTCTATGAACTTATACATACATTTGGAATAACCAAATGTTTTAATATCACTTGTTTTTAACACAGCAGCACAGAAAATATTATTATATTCTATTGGAGCTGTTGGAAACGACAAATATACACCTTGAATAGGCGAGCAATGTGGACCTAATGGGTTGTTTATCTCGAAGTCGTCAAAGTAAAGGAAGTACGGAAATATAATTTTTCCATTTAACGTGTTTTTAATCCTAATTTTTATCCATAAAAAGCCGTTGACAAAATTTGTAATGTTTGTTTCGTTTTCTAAAAATGAAAGCCTTTTCAGAAATGCGTCCAGTAAATTTGGTATTTCAAAAAACTTTTTCAAATGAAATTTCAACGGAAAAATAGCGCCTTTGGATGATTTCGACATTAGCATGACCTTATTCTTCGACCGTATTGGTGTTATTCTGTCATCTATTTTTACAATAATTGGGTCTTCATAAAAGCCCTTTTCCCTGAGAACCTTTAACAGCTTATATTCTGAAGAAACGGTTTCGAATGGATTTTGAAAAAATTCTAGAAGATGTTTTATTTTGGAATCTTCGGTCAAGTTCAGACTTTGTTGAATTTGTTGTAACTCCTTTTCTATTGGCGCTATTAAGAACTTCCTAATTTCGGACTGCAATTTAAATACGGTTTCCCGCGGAATGTTAAGCTTTGAGCAAATGTTAAGTGTCAAATTTTCGGCGTTTTTGAACAAATTATGTTTGTCTATCTTGGAGTTATTCGAAAAAGTTATGGGTTTTTCGCTATCAATTTCTTCTTCAAAATCTGTAGTCGAATATAATGTTTCGTTTTCGTTAATAAAATCTTGTGTTGTGTTGGTTTTGCAATGATTGTTTGTGTTACGCATATGCCTCCGTAAGGCTTTAAGTTCATTAAAGTGTTGAGGGCAGTTCAGAAACCCACACGGTATGCTTATATACGTTTCTTGAGAATGAGATTCTTTTATATGGGAAAAAAATGGTATTTTGTCACCGAAATTTTCCGAACAAATTTTGCATTTTACTTCCATTTTAAAAAGTAATAAGTTAAAGATTATGAAAGAAAAGAAAAAATGAATGTCTAAACTTCATAATATGTCGAAATAAAAAATAAATAAGGAAAGAAAAAATTAATGTCTAAACTTCATAATATGTCGAAATAAAAAATAAATAAGAAAAGAAAAAATTAATGTCTAAACTTCATAATATGTCGAAATAAAAAATAAATAAGGAAAGAAAAAATTAATGTCTAAACTTCATAATATGTCGAAATAAAAAATAAATAAGGAAAGAAAAAATTAATGTCTAAACTTCAATTTTTGTCAATATTAATTGGAAATACAGCCTATTTATGAAAACTTATGCCTAAAATGGTTACATTCTAAAGTTTTTAAAATCGTTTAAGAGTTCAGAGAGAGCTTTGCTTTTCTTATCAGACTTCAAATGAATTTCATAAAAATGTTGTTGTATCAATGACCACACTAATGTACATTCCGGGGGATACTCGAGGTTTAGGACAAAAAATATTTTGAAACACACTTCAATGCTTCTTAATAAATTTGGCATCCTATTAAAAACACCTGATAAGTAAACTGAAAACTCTGTAAGGTAAAATGGGCTTGTTCCCACGCTGCAGATGAACGGTTGCAGTTTCTGCTTTCCTGAGTAGCAGTTTTCCGTAAGATTCTTTAAATGTGTTTGCAGTTCCCCAACAGTAGCCTTCCAAACCAAGAAACGGCCTCGCGAATCCGCAATTGTGTGTTTAAATGTCTTGCTATCGCCGTCTGCTTTTGTCCTCGAGGTTGGCACCAACACTGAATGAATCGCAAGCCAAATTAAAGTCGTTTGTATGTCTATACATTATGGGAATAATTTAATGAGAATATTGAAAAAAAGTATTAAACGCATATACATACCTTCACCGTTGCTTTCCAAAGACTTAAGCAGGATCTTACCCTGTTGTTCCTTTACTTTCTCTCTTAAAAGGGGAACAATTTTTGACTTAAACTCGTCCCACTTTTGCGAAAAATTGTTAAAAGAAGCTGGATATAAAGCCTCAAAGTCGTTTTCGATCTATATTATTAAGATGTGTTTTAAAAAAATGTGCTTACAAATTTATTTTAGAGCTTACCAGCTTGAATCCGAAGGATTGTGTCAAAATTGGAAATTCTTCAAATACATCAAGCAGATTGGCATCTGACTTCAGGAAATTGCTTCTCCAGTCAAATGTGGAATTCCAGCACCTTAGCACAGACTCCAAGGGCTCAATATTATATTTAAGCCATTGTAAATCCAATTCGACTTCAGCTATTATTTAAAAACATATATAATTAACATGTACCTAAGTACTAGAAGTATTACTTACTTTTTTGGGAAGACAATAACATATTTGGAGAAACGTTTTGGTTTAAAGGCTTGGGGACTTTTCCAGTACTATATTTGGCCTTTATATTATAATAGTGGCTGTACAGCAGGCCGCCCGGTTTCTTTCCTTTACTCTTCAAGAAGTATGTGTCCTTAAAAGTAAAAAGAATGTTTAATTTAAATATTTTTTACTGTGTTGCATTCACTTACAGCCGTCTCAGAATCAAATATATCAGTTATTTGGTTGGCGATCTCCTTCAACAGGTTTTGCCTAGGTTTAAGTTCTTTTTGAAGCAAGTACTCGACTATTACAGAACTTAGCTCTCTTCTCACTTGTGAGCTAAGGGTTTTGCGTTCATTATAATGCTTCAATATCAGTTTTCCCTTTTTGCTTTTTGAAAGAATTCGAGCCACACAAACACCTGGTTCTGGCTCGTTACTATCCTCAACGTTCTCCTTTTAAAAAAAGAAGATGGTGTGAAAATTAAAATGAAAATGCACATACGCTTTTTAAAAACAATCTTAGTTTTAATTTAGCTTGCGTTTGCTGTGCTTCTGAAAAAAAGGCCGCAGGAGAAACAATAGCCAAATTTGAGCACTGACGATATGTCTAAGATGTTTTTGTCGAAATCCGGACATGGCGGATGTCTTACAGAAACGGGACTATTTAAAAAGAAGAAGAGAAGAATTCGAAGTATCTTTTGCTCATTTCAATTCGAAATCACTTGGCACAAAGCATTTGGGGGTTGTTTTGCATACACATGTGTATGTATGTGTTACGTGTACGACGCTCTAATGCAGTTCGAACTGGAAAGATCTTTGAAATACACATACATATATATGTATGCATGTATGTGTTCTGTTGCATCATCCTTTTAACACGTGATCTCAAAATTACTCACATATACAAATAATTAATTATGTATGTTCTTACTTTGTTCTGCCACAACTCCAGTTTTTTAAAGAACTCTATAGCTGGACCGACCATTTCTACTGGAATTTCCCCTCTGAGGTGCTCCCAATTCAAATATTTTAATGTCTCAACGGTAAACATTCTTTCTGTTATAGATAAATTCATTAACTTATTACAAGCAATTTACAATTTATTATATGTATGTATGTACTCACCAGAAAATATTTCAAGGAATGCTTCGCCTCCCAATTCTTTTACCACTGTCTCCATTTTCACTTGCACTTTTCAACAAACAAAAGGGTTAACAAACACGTCTTTACCAGCCAAGCGTCCGAAAAATTATGACAATGCAATTCGTCTCTACCCCAACCCTTGACACAAAGGTTAGATGAAAAGGAATTGAAAGAAAACTGTAAACTAGGGTGGACTTCCCTAAGGTCAGATGAGCCTTGCGTTTAATGTGAAACAAATTTCACACAAATATAAGTCCACCCTAACGTACGCACATTCTTGACACTTGCTTTGACCTGCGAACTATTCACACATACATATGCATCAATTTATTGCGTCTTAACTTGGTGGTTTTTAGGGTAATTTTTCTTAAATTCAGAAAATTGTTTGTGTATTTTTGTTCTACTTTTTAGGGCGATTTCGCCGTTAAAGTTAGAAAATACTTTTAGCGTCGACTCGGAAAAAATCGCCCTATATAATAGAAAAATTTGGCATTTTAGAAAAACCAACCCTAAAAATTATTTTCTATGGCGATTTTCCTTATATTTAGGGCTAGCCTTTCTTGAAATAAGAAAATTTTTCTAAATTTAAGGGCGATTTCAGTTTTAGGGCGATTTTTCTAGTATTTAGAAAAAAAATTTTATGAGTGTATACTAGATTTGTCCGAAAGTATGTAACAGGCAGAAGGAAGCGTTTCCGATCCCATAAAGTATATATATTCTTGATCAGGATCTCTAGCCGAGTCGATTTAGCCATGTCCGTCTGTCCGTCTGCCTGTCTGTCCGGATGAACGCTGAGATCTCGGAAACTATAAGAGCTAGGCTATTGGGATTTGGAATGCGGATTCCTGAGCTTTTAACGCAGCGCAAGTTTGTTTTAGCAGCGTGCCACGCCCACTTTAACGCCCACAAACCGCCCACAAACTTCGAAAAGTCGTAAATATGAACGCGGATATCTCGGAAACTATAAAATAAAGAGAATTGGGATTTCAGATATAGATTCCGTAGCCTTGTACGCAGCGCAAGTTTGTTACGCGAATATGCCACGCCCATTCTAACGCCCACAAGCCACCTAAACCTGTGGGGCCCACAATTTTCATGCTAGATAAAAGATTTTAACTGAAATGTATTGGTCCCGTCAATACCTATCGATTGATCCAAAAAAAAAGTTTGCCACGCCCACTCTAACGCCCATAACGCTTAAATTTGTCTACCGCCGGTAGGTGGCGCATTTCAATATCGCTTTGCTGCTTGCATATCTCCATTTCCCTTTTGGTCCCTTTAGCTGAGTAACGGGTATCTGATAGTCGAGGTACTCGACTATAGCGTTCTTCCTTGTTTTAATTGTAAGGATACGAATAAACGATCATTTCTCCCGCAGACATGGTTGTCAACGTTGGCATCGAATTGGTGGTGCAGAATAAACTCAACTCCGACGGCCAAGTGCAATTGTACGGAGATGAGGGTGAAACTATCTATTTGTTCCTGGTAATAACCATCATAACCACCATGTGGTGGTCCTTGACCTTTAACTTCGTTGCCCGCCGATCCGCTGGCGTGTTTCTGTGGTGCCTGTTCATACTGTTCCTCATTTACTCGACTGCCATTGAATTTAAGTGGATCCATGGTTTCCAGGACAACCAGTACATTGAAGTACAGCCCTATTAAAATACGAAATACTGTGTTGTATAACGCAGACAAAAGACAAGTCTTCTTTGTGTATAAAATTTATTTGGTAGGGTTTATGTCAAGGACCTAGCCCGACCAGTGGGACCAGCCGCGGATCTCGTTCCAGATGTGGGTGCCAGGGCACTCGGTGGCGCTGACCTGGCGATGGCCGTACAGGATGTAGCCGGAGCTGAGCTGGCCACGGTTGACCGCGTCGTTGAGCAGCTGCTGGGCAGCGGAGATCATGTTCGGCTCCAGGGTGTCCCAGTTGTAGTTGCCCAGGAAGCTGATGCCAATGCTGTAGGGGTTCCACTCGGCGGCGTGGGCGCCCATGTTGTTCCAGCCACGGCCCTCGTAGACGTTGCCGTCTCCGCCGATCAGGAAGTTGTAGCCGATGTCGGGCCAGCCCAGGGAGTCCATATGGTAGTTCTGGACGCCCTGCAGCACGGCGTTGCACTGGGCACGGGTCTCGCAGTAGGAGCCGGCGGTGTGGTGGATGATGGCGTAGCCGATGTAGTTGCCCAGGCCCACGGTCCACTTGGCACCGCGACCACCCCACTCCGCCTTGGAGACGACATAGACGCCCTGGGCCAGGTACTGGCTGCAGACCAGGATGGCGAGGATTAGGGCCACTTTGGAAGCCATGATTACCAGCTGTAATAGTTGACGATTGCTTGATGGAGAACGTGGGCTGGTGGGGGCGCTTATATAGCAATCCGCGGTCCAAATGCCGTACCATCTTATCGGTTGGTCGATGGCTGATTTACAGCGCTCCTCAGAGGCACAGTCTTACTCTCGTGTTAGGGGAAAACCCTAGGCGTGAGCCCCGTCACAATCTCCTGATGTTGATTTATTCAACATTCTATAAAGTTGGCTCTTTTCCTTATCAATGGGCTGCAGCCGACACATTGGCTGGCAAATCAAATCAAAAGGTGTGTTGTTCGACATCCGTCAGTAGTAAAAATAATTTTTCCCAAATTGTTTTGACTTGGATAAAGGAAAACATTACTATGGGTTTGCACGGAAATCTTAAATTTAACTTAACAGAACTAGACTACGAATTTCACTACTTTATCAAGAACGTAAGATTGTAGATACTTTTGCTTAAAGTGTATCAATTTATTTTTCGGGTGTTACAGATGAGCTGCAGAGCCATGATGAGACTTCCCTATTCGTATCGTTGCCAGATGGCCAGGCAAGTCGGTGACTGCAAACGCATAATAAACTTATTCAACTACTTCAGGATGATGTATTGCTCGATCCACATTGATAACAAAATAACAGAGGTCCTGTTCATGTTTCTGTTTGCGTTTATTTGTGTGGCCTTCCTATGGCTTATGTCCTTCAACATTGGTGCCTAGTAAGTTCCTGGATATACGCACACATGAAATGCCTTTCATCGCCTATTTGGGAACCCGCAGCTTTTCGCCAGTCCTCAAGATAATCTCGCTGAAGCTGCACATGAATGAGTACCTGGCGGGTGTTACCCTCTTAGCATTCGGCAACTGTAGTCCTGAAATTATTGCTAATCTGATGCCCGTGAGAGCGGATGCGCCGATCTTCACCATAGCTGTGGGTAATACCCTGGCCATAATATTGCTGAGTGGTGGCACAGTTTGTTTTCTAAGGCCCTTTAAAATGAACGGACACTGCACACTGCGAGATCTTTTGTTTCTGCTGCTGGGTGTTGAGGTCCTCCGATTTGTCATGAACAAGGAGGGAGCAGTGACCATGTGGGAAGGAATCGGTAAGAATATAGCTCAAATCGCACTAAGCTTCACTGCTCTATAAACAATCCCTTAGTGCTGTTCTTTATTTACGTCGTATATGTGGTTATTAACATAGCCGATGTTATTATAATGCGCTTCTACATCAAAAGTAAGGTTTACTTCTTTTGTTGTTTTGGAAGAGTACTTGATTCCGTTTACCACTCAGAACTTCGAAAAGAAGTGGACCACTTGGGTAACCTAACTCCCCCGCCGACTAAGGAACTACAGGCTAAGCTGCGAACATTGACTTCGTTGGAAGTTGAGAATGACATACAAATCAGTGATACAACCAAGTATCGACGGTCCAGGAATTCTGGTAACCACTTCTCCGATACGACGAGAACCGGCTATTTTGTCACCCCCAAACCGAAGGAACGACCCGAACAAGTTGACCACGAAGCCAATCGTACCAACCTGCACAATTCGGAAAACCCAAAAAATCTCTTGCTGTTCACGGAGTTCCTTTGGTCCCTCAACCCCATTGATGGGGAGGCCTGGCAGCTGGGCGGTAAGTGCAATCGACTATACCTGATTGTCAGGTCCCCCCTGGTATTCGTAATGCTGCTCTTTATTCCCGTGGTGGACTTCGAGAAGGACAAGCATGGTTGGAGCAAGCTGCTCAACTGCACGCAGATTGTGACGAACCCGTTTGTGATCATTACCCTGGTGCATTGTAGGTAAGCGAGAGCTCTTTGCCGATGCATCTGATTTCTAAGCCCTGGTGACCTTTAGCTGCCGTGGCCAGTGTCTATCACACCTGGTACATAACCCTCAACATTGGCATCTCGATGTGGTCGCCGTGCATAACGATCCCGCTGGCCATAGCTGTCTTCCTGCATTCACGGACGGACGTGCCGCCGTTCTATCACCAAGTAAGGAGTCCCAAATCGCCACCACAGCTGTTTGATAAAACTTGAATTGGTCTTATCCTTCTTTCCTAGCTGTTTATTATCCCTACCTTTCTTAGTTCCATGGTGACCCTCTGGATCGCTGTCACCGAGTTGGAAGTCCTCTCCGAGATTGTGGGCATCGTGTTCAATCTATCCGAGACCTTCATGGCGGTCACCTTTGAGGCCGTTTCGAATGCCACCCCTGATATTATAGCCAATTCCCAGCTGGCCATGCAGGGTTACGGCCGCATGGCCTTCGCGGCCATTATTGGAGGACCAGTTTTTGGTAAGGGTGATCTTTATAATCACTGTATTGATAACCACATCATGTCTATTTCAGCGATTTTAATCAGCATGAGTTTGGCCTTCATCTTCAATCACAGAGTTCGCGAGGTGGGCGCTCATTTGTGGGTGTACGGCGATCTGGGTGATAACTGCTATATTTTCCTGGTAATAACCATCGTGACCACATTGTGGTGGTGTGTAACCTTCAACTTTTACGCCCGACGATCCGCCGGAGTTTTCCTGTGGCTCATTTATTTGCTGTTCCTTATATATGCAGTTTGCGTGGAGTGGGAACTCGTGCACCCATTTTCTAGAGATGAATATATTGACCCAATATGATTTGATATTTGGTTTTGCTGTTTATATATATACTTAACGTGCTTATAAAGTTCTTAACCTGATCCTTTCCAAGGGCCTTTAATCAAATATAATTTCATTGCGAATTCACCCACATAACTGTGCTTTGGCGTTTTGCGTCAGCCGTCGTAGTGACTAATTAAGTTAATGAAGTATCATGATTAAAACATTCGCAAGGGAAATGCTTTCGAGAGGCGTCGGGGGGAGTTAAATAACTGACAGCGGTCCATTGAAATGCAGCAAAGTACCCTCCTAGCAAACTGCCCTGTCCCGACGCTCCAGTTTCACTGCATAAAAAGCGTATTGCATAATGAAGGAAAACTGATGGAAACGATGGGAAAAGCTTCTCGTTAATTAGGCTTAAAGTGGCTGGGGTTGGTGTCCTGTCAACGTTCAAGGGCCAGTGATTTGTGCGACAACGATGCTGGAGGATTTCAGCTCAGACGAGTGACTTTGTGGACGGAGTACGGTAATCGATCAGCGAATATAAGACACTGATTAACGGATACAATTCAGCTTAAAGAATCCATTGGTTGTAAAACGAGCACAATTTAAGTTGTGTTAACATGTTCTTTAACCAAATGGATATTTCAGAGTCTTAACTATAAAGCCAACAACGAGTCAGATGGGGGTTTTAATCTTATTTAAGTTTCTATAGATTTTGGGATAAGAATAAATTAGTTCTTAATTTTCTAACATATGTCATGAAAAGTCGATATAAAATGAACTATCCCAACTGATTAGACAGGAAATTTTTAATCTTATTTTATTTTTAACAGATTTTAAAATGTTTTCAAATTATTCCGAACCGAAGAATAGCCCAAGTCAACGTTAATATTGACTACAGATGTAAATTTCACTTGATTCCGGCTATTATGGCAGCTGCAGCTGAAACATAACCATTAGGTTTAAGTACAATTGCATAAACAAGAAGTGCTGGCTCAAGCATAGGGAAAAAGGAGTGAGCGAAAGCCAACTTGCAGCTCCAACTTCTGAGGCAAATGGCACGCAGAATTCCGGCAGCAATAAAAGCACTCAACTTCCCTTAGACTTCCCGTCTATCTGTCCATCTGTGCATCCGCCAGACCCTCTATCTGTGCACTTAATGTGACATGTTTTTGCAACCGCTTTGGTTTCGCCTTTCGCCACTCGAGAATCCGATTCCCCGGGCCGGAGAACAGCTCCATGGCCATGAGATTTGATGCATTTTGCTTGTTACCAAATTGTTTTGCATTTTCCTCCACGTTTTTACATAGCCTTGCAGTGCCGAATTGAATGCAAAAACGAGAAGAGATCCTTTTTTCTATGCAATTGGCTTGGTCTTGCCATGATTCGGTGTGAAAGTCATCAAATATTTAAAGCACAAGTGCGGAATCGCATCCAGATTGCCAGTGATGGTTTATGCAAGAAGGGAAATTGATTTCGAATGATGTGTCATTGGGATAGTTTTCATGGCATATACTAGTATTTAATAGGTATTTGATTCTCGAGCTCTTGATTCCTAAAAAGCTCTTTGGTATCAGTAGTTCTTGTTATTGTTTTCCAGATTAATTTCGACCGACAGGCCTCTGTTTGAAAGTTCATTTACTATCGCTCATGAATGAATTTATTTATAGTGCTGTGCTTTCTTATCGACTCTGACTTTTATTGTCAGTCATAAAATGTTGGGTTGATATGACCGTGCAAGTAAAATATGATTTATATTTAGGAAAATCATTTTGTGCACGCTTTTTTCCTTGGTAGATACAACATTAAAGACATTATTTAAAGTTGTCATATTATTTTTGGACACATAAATTATGGTACCACTCTGTCAGGGGTCAAATTATTCTTTCTCTCTACCAAGAAGACCAAAAGTTTCTCGCAAACTATTTATAAAATCTTAAAGAAACGAGAAAACCTCATCATTTCTTAATAAACAACAAAAATGCCAAGGAGATTGCAAACATATTTCACGTTGCAGTTCGCAACCAGTTATTTCCGCAGTAAAACTTTGCGCTGCAGTTGTCAGTTGGCTAAATGGAAAATATTTCAGACCGGCGAGGGCAACATTTATTTATGGACCGAGTACACACCATATTAAATAGCTTGAAAAGGAAGATTTATGCCTGGAGACGGTCTGCAGCTCTGGACGCCGCTAATACAGCTAGCCATAAATTTCCGCTTAGCATTATAACTCAATTAGCCAGTGGATGGGTTGCGAATGCGTATACGGCAGGTTGTTCGGCCGAAACAGTTACAGTTACATCTGTACTAGTGAATTATGCAAGCCCTAATTAATGTCAAGCACCAGGAGAGCCCCAGTTTCCGTTTGCTGCAGTTGTTGCAGCCATTGTAGGTCACTTCCCGCCCATGTCTGCAAATCCGTTGGGCGTGGCCGTGTGCACTTGTTGTGGGCTAATGAATCGGCTGCCAGGAGTCTTGCCTTCGTGTCTGCGGCTTTGCTGCAATTAGCGCCGACTCACATTTGACTTAGCCTCCTTGTCATCGCAGAGGTGTGAAGAGCAGCTTGAAGGCAACACGGCGTATACGCAATCCTGTGGCTCCATTGCGTACAAGTCGAGCTCTTGCAATGAAAACCGTTGAAGGATACGATTTAGAAATTGTTGGTTCATTTTTAAAGTTATCACTTAGCAACTTAACCGATACAAGTAATTTAAACGCAGTTTGTAAAATATTTTATTTTTAATGTCATGACACTTAAATATTAACAAAATATCTATAATGTGCTCAGCGATCAAGGGGCTACCATGCACCAAACTCTGGAATCGGTTGGGAACTGGTTGGTTGCCGTGATCACCAAAAACTTCGAGTAACCACCATATCATAAGCATGAAAAATAGAAAGAAACAAAAAGTACAACTTTCTTTTTAAAAATAATGGAACACACATACAAGTTAACACCCAGAATTTGTACTTTTATTCACACTGATAACTTTGTACTGCCTAAATATCTCCGAAAGCTGCCTTAACTGGCATGTCGGCTGAAAACGAATGTATGATGCTCTTATGAATCAAGATAGCAAATACCAAATATATACAGTAGAAGACGATGCAAAAGATACCGACGGAACGTCGTGCGAAAAAACCCAACGTTGTGGACCAGAGGAGCGTTAGAAATAGTCCCAAATTTAGAAAAATAAAAGCATTTGCGCCGTAGTTGCCTTGTTGGCTTACATTCGTGACCTTCAAGCCAACTAGGTTTCTGACGTGCAGCACAGTGGTGGCGGACAAGCAGACGGCTGTGAGCTTAAAAATTACAAAGGATGTCCTTATTGGCACAGTATCTGAGGGATACTCACTGAAGAAGGGTCCTCCAATGGCAGAGGCGTAGGCCATCTTTGGGTAGCCGTGCAGGGCCATTGCGATGTTGGCGATCAGAGGACCGAGGCTCCCCGTGCAAGCCTTCACCGTGGCACCCATAAAGTCTTCCTCGACCTCCAATATATGACCCATCACCTCCAGGACCTTGTCTATTTCAGTGGCGCAAAAGAAGATCATGAGCATGGAGCCAGTCAGATTCATTACAGTAAACACCTGTGAATGTGAACTAGGACTTTCGATTACCACGATAATATCTCGCACCTATGTCTCACCGAATGGTAAAATGGTGGCACATCGGTTCGCGATTGGAAGAACATAAAAACGGCTATGGGCAAGGTTATGGGAAGGGAGTAGACTCCGTAAATGTATTCCTGGCTTATGGCGACGTACCACAAAGAGTTGCCCCTGGAGCTTATCAAGGCTGTCGGAGTGCGGGAAAACGGTAAGAGCAATAGTTCTAGGTCCAGCCTGGCTCACCTTTCACGACTATAATGGACATCGCCGGATTAAGCATTACTTGAATGCAATTCAAAAGTTTGTTCCAGCCATGTTTCTCCATTTCGTAGTCCACCAGAGGAATGTAGATGCTGCACAGCATCACGCCCGGAATCTGAATTAACATGATGGCCCGCTCGACCACATAGGCTTTTCGCCACTTCGCGCATGTGAAGGGTCTCATGGCCAAAAAGAATTCCTTACATATTCCCCTATTCTTTCCCAGCGCCCCGTTGTGTCGCACATTTCGAGTTTGTTTCTTGTCCACGCTAACGCGAGTATTTCGGGTCATTCGCAAGGTGGTGTACCGCATTCTGTTTATATTGGGACCCGAATTTTTCTTCTCGAAAATCTCCACTTCCATGTCACGGGTATATATCTCCTGTTGTTTCTCCAGTTCGGTCAGCCGCTTTCTTTTCGACGGGGTCAGTTCGCCCTCCAATAGGGCATCGATTTGAGCATTTGTTGCTGGAAAACTACGCTAAAGAGGTGGCTTTCAAGAATATAAATGAACTAATTACTTATTAAAGCCCTTCGAATTAGGTACACGTCTACTACATTCACTAATATGTAAAATATGTACACAAAAAACATACCTATATTTAAGGGTAAGTAATGTTATTAAAATACTTCATTTAGTGTAAATGGATAAAATCAAATACTTGCATATAAATTCCGACTCGGAAACCTCCTTATCGGTTTCCAGAAAGTATTGTAGCATCGTCGTTCCGAGGATGAGGAACATAATATCCCGAACGCTCTCGTAGGCATTCATCTTGAAGGGAAACATGTAGCAGATCAACCCACCTGAAACCATGGAAACAAACAGGGCGGCGGCCATACTATTGGCAAACACGGGCACATCCTCATTTACGCTGGCCAAGTTCGAGAACAGGTCGGCGGAGCTGTTTCCAAAGGCCAACAAGGTCACGCCCGCCAAGTGCTCGTTCATATGCATAAACTTCGATACGGCCTTTAAAGCCGGGCTGTAGCTGAAAGCACCAAATAATAATAATAAATAATTTCTTAGAGGGACAATCGTTCTACCTTCTTTTACACAGAAAAAACACTAAGGTTCAATATGAAATTCCCATGGTAAATATTATTTTTATTTCTCTTTAAATTCATTAAAATCGAAATAGAAAGTAAAGAGCAATATAGCGCCTTAATTACTTTGGGTGAAAGACAGCTGTAATCAAAACTCCTCAAAATAGAAAAACAAAGAAAAAATCAAGATGCCGTGACTGACTTATTAATGTTAAAGTACTTGTAACGTCAGGATAGCAAAATAAATAAATCTAGATTTAGATGCTACCGTATATAGATAGAAAATAATCATCATATCAAACACATTTCTTTCTGTTTCCAACATTGTTTTGATCAAAAACCAAAGAAATGCGATTATATCGCAACATACCAATATGTATGGTATATATATATATTTACTTTATAATTTAAAGTCCCTTAAGCTGAAACCTTGTGGTTGTGGAAGGTCGATTTAACAATGGATATACTTCTGATTATAATCATATTTTCTCGGGTCATTCAATGAGATAAACTGAAATACAAACCTGTTGAGATTTATTTCTGTCGAAGTACTCACTAGTGGTTGCAGACGTGGATCAGTAGAAGCAGTATCACAAAACAGAGCGCCAAAAACATTGTGAGGAAGATCAACATTTCGAATTCATTGACGCAATTCAGATCGCAGGCCAGGATCCTCATGTAGGGCACCACATTGGTGCTCCGGTTGCAGTCCTTGGCCTTCCTCACAAAGGCACACCGTTCCTCGTAGGGAAAGGAGTTGGCTGCAAAGCAGCTGACCGTGTCCCAAAAGTTTTCAAACTCCGCATCCAGTTCATTGCGCACATATTCCTTTGTTTCTGTAGTGGCCATTGTTGTGTTGTGTGTGTCGACAAATTGAAATCTAGAAAGCAACTGACATGATTCTCGCCGAATGGTTTTGGAGAAACAACCAAGACATTCACGTAAACAATCCTCGCCATCACTGACACTTCCCATTCGGCTCATTACACCAGCAAATCTCGAAAATTTAATCCTACGTAAGCCCAAATATATAATGTAAAAGAGAGAGCCAATCCCAACCAGCGTTTGCTCCGTGGCATTGAATTGGAAAGGACTCCTGTGCAAAATGGTCAGCCAGCTGCCAGCGCAGTCCGCACATCTAGTCAAGCTCGCTCCCTCCGGCCAGGTGGCCGTTGCCGTGGTCAGCAATCTCCAGAGATCGCGATCGAGCTCCGCCCGCCGGAGGCTCATCTCGATACTGTTCGCCGGCGACCTGGGCAACTACATTAGACGACTGTTGGCCCATGTGGCGAGGAAGATCGGGGCACTCTTTCGGCCGGACCTGGCGCTCACCTACAAGGATGTGGCCATCTCCCCGGCCATGGCCCAGAAACTGGCCGCGGTAGGCCGGAAGACCCTGATCCTCGACCTGGACGAGACTCTGGTGCACTCCTGCTACAGCGATCCGGATACCCACGACAACGTGGGATGCAACCTGTTGCCCGAAGGCGCACAGCCCGATTATGTGCTCAGCGTGACGATCGAGGGTGTCGAGCCGATCGCCTTCCGGGTCTTTAAACGGCCTCATGTCGACGAGTTCCTGGAATTTGTGTCCAAGTGGTACGACGTGGTGATCTACACGGCCAGCCTGGAGGTCTATGCCGCCCAGGTGGTGGACCTTCTGGACGCGGGACGGGGCATGATGCCGCGTCGCTTCTACCGGCAGCACTGCCGCAACTCCACGCCATTGATCGCCAAGGATCTGACCCTGGTCAACCCGGACATGAGCGGCACCTTGATCATCGACAACTCGCCGTATGCGTACCGCGATTTCCCGGACAATGCTCTCCCCATCAAGACGTTCATCTACGACCCCGGAGACACGGAGCTGCTGAAGCTGCTGCCCTTCCTCGATGCCCTGCGTTTCACCAAGGACGTTCGATCGATTCTTGGCCGGCGAGTTGTCCGCTCTACGATGGTCCGCTCCACGGCTTCATCTACCTATCGATGAAGCGGAACCCCTCCTTTTTAAAAACATCTAAGCTGGCCAGTAATGTCTGTACAGATGAAGCTTCAATAAATAAAACCGACTCGTATTTTTATATGTTTGGAATTGTAAATTATGGCATTTCGTCTATCTAATCAAAACGTATAATTAAACTGCATCATTATAAAACAAGGAAGAACGCTATAGTCGAGTACCTCGACTATCAGATACCCGTTACTCAGCTAAAGGGACCAAAGGGAAATGGAGATATGCAAGCAGCAAAGCGAGATTTAAGTGCGCCACCTACCGGCGGAAGACAGATTTAAGCATTGTGGGCGTTAGGGTAGGCGTGGCAAATTTTTTTTTGGATCAATCGATAGGTATTGACGAGACCAATACATTTCAGTTAAAATTTGTTATCTAGCATAAAAATTGTGGGCGCCACAGGCTTGGGCGGTTTGTGGGCGTTAGAGTGGGCGTGGCATATTCGCATAACAAACCTGCGCTGCGTACAAGGCTACGGAATCTAAATCTGAAATCCCAATACTCTATCTTTGATAGTTTCCGAGATATCCGCGTTCATATTTACGGTTTTTTGAAGTTTGTGGGCGGTTTGTGGGCGTAAAAGTGGGCGTGGCAATTTTTTTTTTGGGTCAATCGATAGGTATTGATGAGAACAATTCATTTCAGTTTAAATTTTTACTCTAGCATCAAAACTGTAGAAGCCACAGTTTTGGGCGGTTTGTGGGCGTTAGAGTGGGCGTGGCACTCTACTGAAACAAACTTGCGCTGCGTAAGAAGCTCAGGAATCTGCTCGCCAAATCTCAATAGCCTAGCTCTCATAGTTTCCAAGATCTCAGCGTTCATCCGGACAGACAGACGGACAGACGGACAGACGGACAGACGGACAGACGGACAGACGGACAGACGGACATGGCTAGATCGACTCGGCTAGTGATCCTGATCAAGAATATATATACTTTATGGGGTCGGAAACGCTTCCTTCTACCTGTTACATACTTTCCGACGAATCTAGTATACCCTTTTACTCTACGAGTAACGGGTATAATTATAAAATCCGTATTTTCTGGGAGGAACACTTCGTTATTGTCGTTTAGGTAAAAGGCGCGAAAAAGTACAAAATTAAAAGGTTTTAATATAAATATCAACCAACTGCCAAATGAACTCATGGAAATATTGTGATTGTTATTTTCCATTACAAAAAATATTAAATATATTTAGTAATTAAGGTTTGGACAAAGCTTCATAAAAATTCCCTAGTTAAAAACTCCTATATGTATATTAAAAATGCTTTTATCCTTGCTTTTGTTTGCATTCTAAGGCAACCAAATATTGTTGTTTTAAACATGGTCATATTTTAATATTAAAGTCCCTAATCCATTGTGGTCCAGGCTAATTGCAAGCTGTTTATCCTTTAATCAAGCCAGGCCATTTGAGACCCGACCAAAGGCAGCAACATATGGGCCCACCTCGGCACAGATGCATTTTATTGCTCATACGCCAGGTGGCCCGGCTGTGTTTTTTGCGATTTCCGTGTGTGCTAGCAGAAGTTCGGGGCACACCGGCTGCATGCAAATGCAGGAGCGTAATGATGTTGCGGCTTTTTGACTTTACACGGCCACAGTGAAAGCCACAACTCTGAGCCACCTGATGCCATTCTGCCATCCTGCCATCCTGCCATCCTGCCGCCTGTCGTGGCCCAAAGTTGCAAAAGTTTAAATTGAATTCTTAATTATTGCGCCACACGAGGCTGCACTTTTAATGCACACATTTTCGGGGCCAGGACAAACCAAATGTTTAGATAATAATTCAGCTTTCCTGCAAATTGTCAAGTGCGCACAGCGAGTCACATGATAACTTTATTTTTCGCATTTTTGGGGGATCAAAGAGATTCATGCTGGCTCTGGCTGATTTATGTGAACGTGTGCCCGGCAAATTTTGATTTGTAGCTCCATAAAATGTTTCAGCTGGCAGACGAGCAAAACGAGCCGAATTCCATGAAACAGTAGCTACGGCAGCGTTGGTTATTGAAATCCAGCAGATAGCTGGGCGCAGGAGCAGGCACGGCACAGTTTCAGTGGCAGTCAACGGTGCGTATGAGCAATCAGTCAGCCAGTCAGTGAGTCAGTTAGCTACCGATATCTGAATTTTTTATGCTTCGCCTAGTGTGAATTTGCCGTAGGTCCACAGCCTTTAAAGTGTTTTTCAGGCAGGTCTTTAAGTGGTCAAAAGGATATAGATTTAAAGCAACTCTCCAGCTATCTTTCAGTGGCTGTGCATCTAATAATTATGTTTATTTTACCTAATGGCTACGGTTTTTCCTAGCCTCCGGTCTCTGTTGTCCTGCGGTTTTAATTATTCTTGCCGTCCCTTAGGTCTTCTTGTTTGCCTTGCCTAATTTGCTTATTAGCCGGAAAATGTGGTAACTTGCAAATCGAGAAAAAGTGACTCAGTAATTAACTTTTTGCATTGCAAATGAAACTAAGCTTCTGCCAAAATAAACAAGCCACAGAACCCGGTCGTAAACTATATGTACTCCATTCTAATTGACTGTGAGTCACTGGAAATAGTTGATTGTTCGTTGAGGTTTTTCAGCTTGGCCCCAGAACAATTAACAATGCAAATTGATACGGCGAGGCAGCGGAGGAGTAAGTGAATTCATTTAGCCCTTAAACCAAAACCCAAGTCGCTCGGTAGACCGCTTTGCAATCAGAATCGGCGGCTTAAGCTGCACATAAATCTTGCACTGAATGCCAGAAGAACTTTCACCTGCTCCGCCATAAATTTTCATTTCCAATTCAACCACTCAATGTGGCTTAAACGCCCGACTATTCAGAGACAAAGATTTTGTGAAAACGAAAAAAGTAACTGGTTCGCATTTCGTTGGCTTTGGGTTTGATTCTCTCAGCAATGTCGATCAAAATAAGGCTATAAATTTAGTCAAGAGAAAAAACTTTAGCATGGGGATAACAAGCATACATTTTATTAAATGTTAAACAAGGAAATAAACTATTATTAAACTTACAGAGACTTCTGTGTATATATTGGAATATATAAAAAATGTGTTCTTTTACATTTAATGTTGATTTCCCTTTGTAGTAAACCATGTCCTGCGGGTAAAATTATACTTTTATTACAGAATACATACGTATTCGGATGATTTGTCCGACTTCGAAAATTTCAAAATATTCGAAATTCTGAGATCTTAAAATAATGCAATACCACAGAGTAGAAGAGAATCTAGAATGTTGTTCATATTATTTTCTCGTTAACTGTTCAATCGTTTCTATGACAGCTTTATGATTTAGTCGTCCGATTAAAAAACAACTTTTCACAAAACTCCAAAGTCGAATAAAAAATCTGTGCCACAGACGTAAAAGACTATGATCAAAAGCAAAGAAGCAAACATTTTGTTTTTATAATTATCTCAACATTTATCCAGTTGTTCCTATGGTAGCAATATAATAAAGTCGTCCGGTTAAAATACAATATTATTCGAAATTCTTAAATCATAAAAAAGAGGTCTACCCGAGGATAGAAGACAATATGATTAAAAAACACGCTAGATTTTTTTTGATCATTTTATTTTTCCTGTGCGAGCTATAGAATAAAGTTTCCGATCCGGCTCGTTCTACTATAGAAAGAAGACTTTTTAAAAGTTTCATTTCGATAGCTTTAAAACTAAGACTAGTTCGCGTTGAAACGGAGAGACGTTAGCTAGATTCTCTCGGGTAGTAATACTAGCTAACTAACTATTTTCATAGTTGTAGTTGGCAACTACATAAAACATGCATGTATCCTGTACATTGTACAGTGAAGCCTCTTCTTATTGTGTATTGTCATGTTGAGACTTAGATTTCTTGAAGTCCAAGCCGACACCGATTTGGCCTTAACTTCTCTATAAATTTTGGGCTTAAATGTACATAGGTTAAATACCTTTATTTACTAAAAAAATATAAGCATACATATATACATCCCATCAAACCACAAATATAATTACGTTTTTGGAAAGGCCTTAAAGCTTGGCCGAGGGGCCAGCTTCATCTAGGAAAATATCCGTAGACAACAGGTGAATATTCTCCGGATAGCATGCGTACTTGGCGAGATCCCTGACGCCCACGTCCATCAGCACCTCGTCATCCACAAAAAAGTTGCCAGTGTACTCCCTGGAGTCCCGGCAGAATATAGTGTAGGCCGCATCGGCCATTATCTCGGGCTTCCGGGAGTACAGAGCCCCCTCCGATCCGTGCAGCATCTCGACGGCCGCCGTGTGGATCGTGGTGCGGGGCCAGAGGGCATTAACGGCCACTCCCTGGGTGCGGAACTCCTCCGCCATGCCCAGCACGCACATGGACATCCCGTACTTGGCGATGGTGTAGGCGGTGTGGTTGGCGAACCACTTGGCACTCATGTTCAGCGGGGGCGCAAGGTTCAGAATGTGAGGGTTTTCGCTTTTCAGCAGATAAGGCAGGCAAGTCTTTGATCTGTGGAGTTTGATCGGACGCGGTTATACACATTTATTTGGGTAGATTAGAAGTCGCTACGGCTAAGGCAGCCCTTACACTAGGAAGGTTCCCCGGGTGTTGATGTTCTGCATAAGATCGTAGCGCTTCATCTCCGTCTCGAGGGTGCCCGTAAGGGAGATGGCGCTGGCGTTGTTCACC
Organism: Drosophila subpulchrella; assembly: GCF_014743375.2. Taxonomy (NCBI): domain Eukaryota; kingdom Metazoa; phylum Arthropoda; class Insecta; order Diptera; family Drosophilidae; genus Drosophila; species Drosophila subpulchrella. The sequence continues at coordinate 2,024,752 of NC_050611.1, read as the reverse complement.
ACGATGTCGATGCCTCCGAACTTGGCCACCGCCGCCTCCACGGCCTGCTGCACCTGCCGCTCGTCGCGCACGTCCACGATGCAGGGAAGGGCTCGACCCCCGGCCCGCTCGACTGATTAAGGAGCAAAGGTCAAGCAGGGTACAAAGGTATGATTCGACGGTCACTTACTCTCCTCCGCAGCCGTGTATATGGTTCCGGGCAGCTTGGCATGGGGCTCGGCGGTCTTGGCTGCTATGACTATATTAGCTCCATCACGGGCCGCCTTGAGGGCGATGGCCTTTCCGATTCCCCGGGACGCGCCGGTGATGAACAGGGTCTTTCCCTTCAGTTTTCTGGGGGCGAAAAACACTGTTAAGAGACTTTCTCTTGCACTGGCCAAACTCACCCAGTGTTCTTCATGTTGACTGTGGCTGCCGATCTCAACTGCAGGTTCTGAATTGAATGCTCATTCCCATGATTGGGCTAATCACACAACTACCTGTGTACGATCCAATGCTAGATTATAGAGATGGAACATTTCTATTCTTTAAATTCAGGGTTTGAAGTCCGGTAGCTACAGTCGGATTCCAATAAATCGAAAGCTATTGTTATTTAAAAATGTGTTATATTTATTTTTCTAATGAGGTTTTTACTTTTATAATTTTGTATTTATATTATACGTTTTATAATATTCCTCGTGACTGCTATTAAAATCAAGGTACCATCTCTATGTCAATATGGCACATCGATATATATATAATCGACCTATCGATAAACAAGCAATGGTGCTAGCGGGTTCCAACGGTGGGTTTAACTTCAAATAATTGCGGGAAAGTAATTCGACCACACTTCAAAACATAATTTGGGTATTTTAAATAGATGTTTTTGGCTTTGGCAACTATTACTATGTTTATGCTATGAATTTCATGCATTCTTCAATGCACGAAATTATAAAAGCACCTGTTTATAGAACACAGACAAATTCATGAAATGATATTAGTAAAGCTGTCAAATTTTTTGAATTTGATATAGAGCTCTATGGAGTAGTAGGCTGTGAAGTAGACTGCCTCAGCATTTCGTAATTTGGGACTGAATTCATAGTCAAATTTCGTGTGTTATCGAATTCATGAAACGGTGTTTATACACACACGAATTTGCCCATTTCATGAATTGATTTCATGAAATAGGCGTAGCATAAACACAGTATATAAAATACATCTTACAATTCCTATGAAGTAACCTTAAAATTCTTTTTTATGAAACCCAATGCATTTTCATTTCAAAAGCCGTTAGGTATCATTGCGAAGTTCTACATTAATTTTATTTGAGATTTATTTTAAAGCTAGTCGCTACCTAACCTAAGGGATCTCAATCAATGGGAACCCACTCTTCACCACCTGCCGATCGATCCATTTTCTCAGGTAAGCCACATTCGTGTAGGCCGCGGGCACATCCTTCTCGCCACACTCGATGCCCCAGGACACGATGCCCACCAGCTGATAGCGATCCTTTTGTCCGGGCATTGTGCAAAACAGTGGAGAGCCTCCGTCGTAGTTGCAGGTGTCCTTGCCCTTCTCCCCGCCGGCACAAATGAAGCTCGCATGGAGGTTATAGTGACGCCCGAGGATCGTTCTGCGCAACAGCCGCTGGCAGGATTCGTGGTCCACTATCGGAAGCTCGATTCGCTTTAGCAGGTGTTCCATTTTGAGGGACGTGAAGGTCTTGTGCCCCCATCCAGTGGCCAGGCAGTGGGCATTCTGCAGGTCCTCCTCCAGCTGCGGCATCTCCGTCGGCGGCAGGCAGATGGGCTGGATGTGCGGCGCCAACTGTAGCGGTTGGTCCAGCACCACCAACGCAATGTCGTTGTAAAAGGTCAGATTGTTGAAACCTTCGTGGCGATGCAGCTCGCTTATCGGGCGCATCTGATGGGGAAGCACCTCCGTCTGGCTGTTGAGATCCCACTCGCCAGCCCGAACCACCATCGTGTCTTCACTGTAGTTGGCCACGTTGTGGGCACTGGTCAGCACCAGCTGCGGGTGGATCAGGGTGCCGCCGCAGATGTACTTGCCCGCCAAGTCCATGAGGACCACCATCCAGGGGAACTCGGCGAAGACCGACTCCCCACCGCTATACCCATCCAGCTTGTAGAACAGCCCGTTGGTATTGCTGTAGCCGCAGCCCTTGGGCTGGAAGTCCTTCACGTTGCGCTGCATGGGATTGTGACCCTCCTCGATCTGAAACGGGCAAATTAAATATATATGTTAAAATATTGTGTAGATTTAAAAAATATTTTAGACAATCAACTTAAAAGATTTTAAATGAGGTTAAATAAGGTTAAACAGCCACGAAAACTTACACCTGCAAGCGAAAAGGTATAAAAACAAGACAGTCTTTTGACTACACATATACATATATACTCTAACTATTTCACACAACAGACAAGTTTCAGAAATTCCTTACTGTTTATTTTATAAGTTATCACAATCACATCGAGTCTTTTGACTTAAAACCTATTTATATGTTCAATGAACATTGTTCTTACAAGTTTTGGAAACTCCGCCTTGATTCTTTTATTTGCTATAAACGGCAAACATAAAGTTCGCAAAAAGAAGACAATCTTTAAAAATTCCACCTTGATTATTTTATGAGCCACCGCAACCTTGGATTCAACTTTACGAAATGCAATTGGAGTAAATGCGAAATAATTTAAATAAATTAATTGCTTTTACGGTTTTTAAGATAGGTTTAATTTAATTTATAAGAAATAAAACACATCGGTGCACACTAATCCCACATTTCTTCAAACCTAATCAAAAACTATAATTATCAGCGCTAGTGAATTGGACTTGATTCTCCAAATGACCTTAGTTTCTACTACAGGCAGAACACAAATAGTATATCATTTCCAGGGCCGCACTTCCTAACAACAGATATGTATACTACCTTTATGTTTCAATATTATCTTGCATTACATATGTCTATAACTAAGCTATTCAATTCGGTAATGCCTAAGTAGGGGTTTTGGGTTTTCCGGTATCCAAAATAACCTCTCACCCGATCGTCTAGCGGACAGCACTGCTCCACGGATCGGCAGCCGAAGTTGCTGTCGTCATTTATCCGAGGCTTGATGATGTACCGACCGTCCTCGTTGACCACTCCGGTGGTGCAGAGGTGGCGGGGCACACACTCCCGCTTCACGCCACAACTTTTGTAACCCTCGCCCTCCTTGGCCACCGTTGGTTCCTCTTCCAAAGGACTTTCCGAAGAACCCCAGGGATTTCCCCGGCGCTGGTTCCGGTACTCGATTTCGGCCTCATAGGCGTCGAAGTTCTCCACCTGCACCTTATCGCAGCAAACTAGTCCGCGGCCGCAGCTTTTTTCGAGTACACGCTTGACCAGTATTCCCCTGCCAGAGTCATCCGTCTCATCGCACCGTTTTTTGCTAATGCAGATCTCGTTGCTCTCGCAGGTGGCCGAAAGACCCACCGGTATGAGGGAAATCAGTGCCAGACTGAGCAGTAGCACTAAATCCGCATTCATAGCAACGGCCGGAATGGGAAAAAACCGCACGCATTCACACAGTTCAACTGCGCCAAACAAAAATAAACACACAATCGCTGAGAAATCAGAATAAATCCGAATCACCCCTAACAATTTCAAGCAGATCAATGCGCAATATACTTTCTGAATTACGTTCGAGAGCCGCGACACGTTTTCGACTGACTGCGCCCTCGGAACAATCGACTGTATTTTCGGATCGAGAAACTCAGCTCTCCGGAGATTAATAAAAAGTCGTATAATTGCTCCCAATAATTTAGCTCTCACTAAATTAGATTTTTGGATTCTCTTTCGATGTGCAGTTCTCAGAAACTGGCAAGCCGGTTCTATACATAAGTATTTTGAATTCAACTCTAGACGTTCAGTCGACTTTGTAAACCCCAAGCTATCAGATTGTCTTTGGATCGGTGATATATATAAAACTAAACTAACTGGTATATAAGCAAGGCTATTATTATTACAATAAAAATCCTTATAAAAACAATGGATTTCATATTTAAACATATAAAATTTTCGATTTTACATTTGTTTTTAGTGTTTGGTTATGTTTTTAGTAAGGCCGAGTAGTTTTGCTTTCGACTGAATTTGAAAAAATTCTGCTTTTAAATTTTCCGACTCCCAATATATGTATATGTACTACATACGGCTTCAATCAAAATCACGGTTACATATATATTGATAATTAAAGCTTTGTAAAAAAAACCCACTATGTATTATTAAACGTATCCATCCTTTCCGAAAAGCCACGATGACTCGTTTACCGATCATATGGATCGGTACATTACATACATTTTTGCATTAAAAAAAGCTGGAGTTTCATTTTGCCTTCAGGGTCATATCAGAAAATATCCCATAAACACAGGTTTAATGAATAAATCAAACGATATGAGGAAAGACATGTGGGTTGGGAAAAGCCGATTGTCCGACGCCCACTCTAACGCCCATAACGCTTAAATCTGTCTACCGCCGGTAGGTGGCGCATTACAATCTCGCTTTGCTGCTTGCATATCTCCATTTCCCTTTGGTCCCTTTAGCTGAGTAACGGGTATCTGATGGTCGAGGTACTTGACTATAGCGTTCTTCCTTGTTCTTATCTCTGTTATTCTCGGTTTCATCTGATCTTTGCTCTACCAGTTCCCCAACAGCGATGACGAGCTTGCTGATCTCGGCGGTGCTCCTCCTGCTGGCCCTTAGCCCGGGATCCGAGGCCCAGGACACGACTTCGGCGATGTGCCGCACTGACGAGCTGTGCACCACGGTGAAGCGTTGCGAGGATTCTGATGATTCCGGTCGCATGGGTATTGGTCCGCGCATTTCCCGTTACTGCGGCACACAAAGGGTTTGCTGTGAAAAGGCCCAGCTGGAGAGCTGGGACAGATCGCAGAGCTTAAAGACCCGCGTCGTCTCCTCCGCCATCCGAGATAAGTCCTCCCACATCTTGGAGCCGCCGCCGAACGAGAGCTGCGGCCTGAATATGGAGTGCGTGCCCAGGAGGCTGTGTCGCGACAATGTTATCAACGACTCCGGGGTGAGCCTGATCAATCCCAGGATCACCAACACGGATAGCGGATGCGCAGGCCTTCATCGCTGTTGTTCAGTGGATCAAGTGTGTACACCGAATAATATATTATTTAATGACACTTTAATAACTTTTTGAGTCCTCGCAGGTGGAGTCTATATCATATCAGGGCGAGTCTTAGGTATATGGAAAACGAGAATCAATATTGAACAATTATAAATAATTAAAATACATACATTTTTGCATTAAAAAAAAAGCTGGAGTTTCATTTTGCGTTCAGAGTCATATCAGAAATTATCCCATAAACACAGGTTTGGTGAATAAATCAAACGATATGAGGAAAGACATGTAGGGTTGGGAAAAGCCGATTGACCGACGCCCACTCTAACGCCCGTAACGCTTAAATCTGTCTACCGCCGGTAGGTGGCGCATTTCAATCTCGCTTTGCTGCTTGCATATCTCCATTTCCCTTTGGTCCCTTTAGCTGAGTAACGGGTATCTGATGGTCGAGGTACTCGACTATAGCGTTCTTCCTTGTTCTTATCTCTGTTATTCTCGGTTTCATCTGATCTTTGCTCTGCCAGTTCCCCAACAGCGATGACGAGCTTGCTGATCTCGGCGGTGCTCCTCCTGCCGGCACCCAAAGGGTTTGCTGTGAAAAGGCCCAGCTGGACAGCTGGGACAGATCGCAGAGCTCAAGGACCCGCGTCGTCTCCTCCGCCATCCGAGATAAGTCCTCCCACATCTTGGAGCCGCCGCCGAACGAGAGCTGCGGCCTGAATATGGAGTGCGTGCCCAGGAGGTTGTGTCGCGACAACGTTATCAACGACTCCGGGGTGAGCCTGATCAATCCCATTAGCACGATTCAGTGCAGCAAGTCCCTATACCGCTGTTGCGCTGTATATGGTATATTGAAAACGAGTATCAATATTGAATAATTATAAATAATTAAAATACATATATTTTTGCATTAAAAAAATAAAAGGTGGAGTTTCATTTTGCCTTCAGGGTCATATCAGAAAATATCCCATGAACACAGGTTTGGTGAATAAATCAAACGATATGAGGATAGACATTTAGGGTTGGGAAAAGCCATACTTATTAGCTTTCTTTGTAAGCCTCTCTGTTTCTCTCCGTTCAATTCTCTTCTAATCGGCGCTTCTCAGAATCTCCCAAGCAAGTTCTATAAATGTTTTAAGTCTAACTCTAGCCGTTCAGTCGACTTTGTGAATCACAAGCTGAAAGATTGCTTTCAGATCGGTGACATCTACACTTACTAATCTCCATATACATAGGTATACAATGCAAGTATATACGCCGACGAATCCGCATACATAAGTGCATTAGTTGTAATCTATAAATATATCCCGAAGGCAGTAGCTGATAATAAAACAGTTTCAATGAAAAACGATGGAATTGGTTTTGAAAGTACATATAAATAAATGTTAATTTCAGTTCCGTTTCAAGATGTTAATGAAAGAGTGTTTGTGAAAACTAGACATTGAGTGACAGTTAATTATTATTGTTATAAAAACAAAGTGTTTACCTAGTGATTTTTTACATGGGTATATAGTAAAAGCATTAAGCGAGCATTTTATTGACTTTGCAGATCGGAAACGATCAGAAATATTGTCTTTTGAAATATTTGTTTAACTTAATTTATTAATGTGCATAGTAGCTTTACTTATGTAATAAGTTTAGAGCTGGTTTTTAAAACGTGTTTGTGACACCTTCCAAGACGAAAATAATTTATACAATTTCAATGTAATTCATTACTTTGAAAGATAAATTTTTAAATTAAAGTCTCTTTTGGAGGATTCTAAGGGACCGCGATCTTCCTGTTTTGTTTAGCACATGAATGCACTTCAGTGGGGCATGATAACCTCCATTGTGCATTGTTTGAGATTAAACTTATTCTTATCTCTGTTATTCTCGGTTTCATCTGATCTTTGCTCTACCAGTTCCCCAACAGCGATGACGAGCTTGCTGATCTCGGCGGTGCTCCTCCTGCTGGCCCTTAGCCCGGGATCGGAGGCCCAGGACACGATTTCTGCAATGTGCCGCACGGACGAGCTGTGCACCACGGTGAAGCGTTGCGAGGATTCTGATGATTCCGGTCGCATGGGTATTGGTCCGCGCAGTTCCCGCTACTGCGGCACCCAAAGGGTCTGCTGCGAAAAGGCCCAGCTGGAGAGCTGGGACAGATCGCAGAGCTCAAAGTCCCGCGCCGTCTCCTCCGCCATCCGAGATAAGGCCTCCCACTTCTTGGAGCCGCCGCCAAACGAGAGTTGCGGCCTGAATATGGAGTGCGTGCCCAGGAAGCTGTGTCGCGACAATGTTATCAACGACTCCGGGGTGAGCCTGATCAATCCCAGGATTAGCACGATTCAGTGCAGCAAGTCCCTATACCGCTGTTGCGCTGTGGACCAGCAGGTAGGCTATCAGTATATATACACTGATAAAGCCGCTTATTTTCGTATTCGAATCCCTAATAACCTCTTGCAACACTCCAGGTGGACGAAAGTAACAGTCCGTATGTGAAGAAGCAGGCTAACTTCAAGTACAAGAACTGCGGCTACAGCAATCCTCAGGGCCTGATCCCCGACAACGACAAGTTCAACTACACGGAGGACGTATCCATCTTCGGCCAGTTCCCTTGGATGGTGGGCATCTTCACCGGGAGGCAGTCGTTCCTCTGCGGCGGCACCCTGATACATCCGCGGCTGGTCGTGACCTCGTCGCACAACCTGGTCAACGATACGGTGGACACCCTGGTGGCCAGGGCCGGGGACTGGGATCTGAACAGCCTCAACGAGCCGTACACGCACCAGGGCAGCCGCATCAAGGAGATCATCATGCACTCGGAATTCCACCCGCAGTCCCTGTACAACGACATTGCCCTGCTGCTCCTGGACGAGCCCATCAAGTTGGCTCCGCACATCCAGCCGCTGTGCCTGCCGCCGCCGGAATCGCCGGAGGTGATTAACCAGATGCTCTCCTCGAACTGTTTCTCCACGGGCTGGGGGGCCAAGGAGGCGGGCAGCGACAAGCTGGAGAACGTGCTCAAGCGGCTCAACCTGCCGCTGGTGGAGCACGACGAGTGCCAGGCGAGGCTGAGGAACACGCGCCTGGAGGCTCGCTTCCGGCTGCGGCCCAGCTTCATCTGCGCCGGCGGAGATGGCAAGGACACCTGCAAGGGTGACGGCGGCTCACCCCTGTTCTGCACCATGCCCGGCGAGACGGATCGCTACCAGCTGGTGGGCATCGTGTCCTGGGGCGTCGAGTGCGGCGTCGAGGATGTTCCCGCCGTGTACGCCAATGTGCCCCACCTGCGCAACTGGATCGATGAGAAGATCAGGGGACTGGGCATCACGATGCAGGCGCAATGAGTCGAAACACCACTGTGCAAATTTAAAACTTTAACGAAATAAAGAACGTCTTATAATCTTGTAATCTTGATGGAAGTACCCCTTACTACAAAGGAACAGCAATCGCACTTTCGCAGAGATTGGTCCTAAGTAGCATTTCCCTGCTCCTTAGAGCAGTACCCCACCCCCTTATAAATTCTTTGGAACTCTTATCATTTACAAACGTTATCCGCTATCGTACATCTTATATATCCGCTATTTATCCGTGCCACCTCGAACTAAAACGCCGGGATAGTTTTCCATCCAGGCACTTAACTCGAACGTACCTCCAAGTCACTCGATTTATTGCAATCCTCGAACAAAAGGAGCTCGGTGGTGGGAAATGCGAGCCAAGGAGCACAGCGTCTTCATGCCGGCAGCTTATAAATAGTCAGGCCATGGCAGATGGCTATGTGGACTATCCGCCACTTTACACCCCCATCAGTGCCCCACTTTTGCGTCGCGGCTGTGGAACCAAATTAACCAGGAGGCCAACGGGATGGGAAGACAACAGAAGCACCACATCGCATGGCCAAAAATTGAGAAATTAAACGCTGGGCCGGGCAAATGGCTGAGCGAATTGATTTTCGGGCTGCCTGCTGCTCCTCCTCCTGCTTTCTCCTCCTCCACATCCAGCTCCTCGGTTCCTTGGCCAGGAACCGGGCTGAAAACTCATTTCTCAAGTAAATTGTTTAAACAGTTTTTGTTTTGTTTTACGTTCCTGTAATTTATTGGCCTTTTTTACGGCCCCCGCGATTGGTATTGATTTTGTTGGTCCAATTTAGCAACTAGGAATTGCAATTTGCGATGAAGCTACTGCAGTTTCGAAGGGTAAGATTAGCTAAGTATCCATTAAGAGAATTCTCCTATTCTGGAATACATTTAATTACAACAATAGAGCGTAAAAAATGGCGATGATCGGAAATTCCCCATGAGATTTCTACTTTTAAGAACTTTTTAAGCAAGCTAATCAGAAATTTGTACTTAATTTTTTAAAAATATCTTCATTATCTCAATTGAAAATTACAATTTAAAAACGAAAATAATTAACATTTTTGCTATAAATTTTGTTCATTTTGAAAAGGTGGTGGCGTGTTTTGAAAAGTCTAAGATCACAGCTCGTAATCAATCCGTTCTCAAGCATGGTCATATATTTAGTTTTACTTTTGGTACTTAAGACCAACCTATCACTTTGAAATCAAGGGGCTTTCTTATCGGGTACCATTAACAAAGAACTGATTTCATATTGCGGCTTTCTAATCTGTGTAATCTCCAAGAACTTAGAATACTTTAGCTTTTTAATTGAACGTCCCTCTTGACATTACAAAATTACTTCCGGCAGTATTTTCTTTAAATACAAGTATAAAACATTATAACACAAATAATGTATCTGAGATCAGCAAAAAATAATCTTTTATAGTACTTTCAGATTTTATGCAACAAATTAAACTGGAGTTTTTTTTTGTTTTCTCTTGATTGCTTTATTTAACTGAAGTTTTTAGTAGGAAATGCCGGTGTGGTCGCGGATCCAGTCCAGGTATCCGGTGACGCGGGTGAAGCCAGCGGGCCTGCCGGCGGTGCATCCCTCACCGCTGCCGAAGGACACGATGCCCACGATGCGGTTGCCCTCGTGCAGGACCAGAGGACCGCCGGAGTCGCCGCTGCAGGAGGACTTGCCGCCGTCGGTGTTGATGCAGATGGTGTTGTCCGTGACGTAGTTGCCACCGTAGTAGTTGCGGCAGTCGTTGTTGTCCAGGATCTGGACGTCCACGCAGTTCAGGTAGTTGGACATGCCGCTGTCGTTGTCGGTCAGACCCCAACCGGAGGCCACTGCCCACCAGCCGGAGAAGCTGTTGTAGCGGTCGTTGTAGCTGGGCAGCTCCACCTTGTTGACCAGGCTCCAGAAGTCCACGTGGGGGATGCGGATCAGGGCGATGTCGTTGTTCAGGTAGTCGTTCCAGTCGGGGTGCTGGATCATGTCGCTGCGGCTCACCCAGTGGGTGTACTGGGCCTCGTGGCGGAAGCTGGCTCCGAAGTAGATGAGCACATGGCTGGCGCTGTTCGTGCAGTGGGCGGCGGTCAGGACCCAGGTGTTGCCGATGATGGAGCCACTGCACCAGTATCCTCCGTCGTTGAAGCTCAAGCCCACGATATAGGGCACCTTGCCCTCGTAGGCTGGGTAGCCGTTGGTGATGCGACCCTCGATCTTTCCGGCGCGGGGCATGTCCTTCACGGCCACCGCCTTCGATGGCTCTTCGGGGACGACACTGGCGGAGGCCACTGCCAGGCAGGCTAGGAACACAATCAGCTTCATGTTGGTCAATCGACAACTGGCGAGCAATGACCCAAACACCCCCTTTATAAGGCTGCCTTATCGGGGCTCAGCGGAAGTCTGCCTGACTTTTATTCGCACTCATAAATTTTGGTTATTTTAAATTTTTAAAAGGATTAGATAAGCTATTTGCTTCGATCTAACATGCGCCAATAGGTCACCGATATGAGCTTTTACGGGTTTCTATGTTTTTAAATGTAAGTGCAGCAAAGAATTGCGGTGGTGTTTTCATATGGGAACAAGCAAAGGATCGCTAAAATTAGTTTTATTCTTGATATCTTTCTTACCTGCTCTCTTGAAAAAGACAGACAAATATAACGAACCCTAAAGCATAATTTAGGCATCATTTATTTAGTGAGTTATTATTAGACACACACATATGAAAATCAATATTCTTAACATTTGAATCTAAACAAACATCGGTCAGATAATAAAAATCTAAATTGGATTAGTCTAATTAATTATGAGACAATTGTAATTGGCAGACAAATTTATTTGTGAGCAAATTTTGCCCAGAATTGAATCCGACAACTACTTATTAGCTTTATCTTATACTACATATGTATAAATTATATATTATTTGACCATAGTAATAATTTTCCTTCGCCATGAAGTGAGCCCTGAGACCTTCGATGTGACGTTCTGGTCATTCATCTGTGCAAACTGAGATCAATTTACGCTTGATTAGCTCTCCTTTCGCAAGCCGGGCCCAATCAAATATTTGCCAAATTGATAATCATTTAATTATAACAAAGCATAATGCAAAATGCAACTGCTAACAGCAAATGCATCTCGGATGGCAGATGGGCTGGCTACTGAGCATGTTTGAGGGATAGGGATTGTGTTGCACTGTGTGTTTGCAATTATAATGGCCCTGGCCGCAATTGTGTTGCATACTTTGAGGCACAGTTCCTTGCCATCTGTCCTTCCATCCCCCTCCTCCTGCTTTTACTGCCCCTGCTCCTCTTCCGCCGAGCAAGCCATCAAATTACAAATGATGTAGTGCCCAGGGGAAAATGGCATGGCCGGGATGGACTGGGGAGGCTGCTGCTTTGCGGCCAGTAAACGGAAATAGAAACAGCTGCAAATGGCAGTTAGCTCAGTTCCCTGCCACATATACATATGCATATCTGCTCGTTATGCACATAGGTTTGTTTCGACGTGGAACAAAAAAGCATTCCACTAATGTCCCACGCACGCGCTCGCACTCGCAGCATGAACAATTGACACTGGCTAATTGCCGTGGAAGGTCCACCAAAAGCCCCATAACCATGTAATTCAGATACCCTGTTCAGGAAGGGCCGTATGTGGAGCCGGGAAGCTCAAACTAATGTTCAGAGACCGGAAGGTGGAGCCAGGAAATTAGGATGGGAAATACAGATTCGCCGGAGTTCATAGTACTTGCCTCTCAGCCAAACACGCTCGTTATTAAACATAAATAATCTTTTAAACGATACAAAAACATTAACCTTTCTCCTGATATTTCCCATGAAACTTATGAAATTAAACTTACACTCAGCTTAAGGAATCAAGAAAGGTTTTTTTTTAACAGAATTACTAGTATGTCCCTAAACTGGGATACGATATAGTTCTTAGGATGTAAGTATATTTACTTAATTTAACTTGTCACCTATGTCCTCGGGCATCATTACATTTATCTGTTTATATAATAATGTAATTAACTATGTATACTCTCATCACTATCGAATCACCCTTAAACGCTTACAGACATAAATCAAGGATAATGGCACATTCAATCATCTGAAGATCAGCCTAATCCTGCCCCTAAAAGGTACTCCCTAAGTCGATTAATTAACCATCTAACTCCCACCCCGTCGAATGTAGTCGCGCTAATTAACAGGCCGAGAATAAATTACGGGCATGCACATTTGCAAAAATCCGCAGCGTACGAGTGTCATGACCGGAGGGACTGGGCGGACCAAAAATGGGATGATGTCCGGTTTGAAACAATTAAATGCATGCCCGCGCAGCCCACTGGGAGGTCCACGCTGCGTATACGCAACACGGAGCGTGGAAAATTAGCAGGGCACCAGACACCATGCACCATGCAGCATGCACCATGCACTTCATTGCAGAGCTGCACTTTCGGTGCCACTCGGACTCTCGTTCGGCAGTTCTATGCGTCATGTTGTCAGCGTTTTAGACAATTTGTTATGCAAATTGCTTATTAACTTTATGACCGGCACACCAGCTCCCATTGGCCGCCCCAAACATTTTGAATTGTCAATTAGTTGCGGCGGCCAGAAACCCGAGCCACAACCCACCCGATTCCCACCTGCAGGAGCCAGAGCGAGAGAGCTCCTAAATACAATTTCAGGCATTATTTAAACATTTACCCGTCCAGTTTTATGTCATTTTATGGCCACCTGCCTGCCACGGACTGCCATTAAAAGGACATAAAATCGCCCGGCTTCGATTTTAATTTATGTCCTGCTCCCAATACTGCTGCAGTTGCTCCTCCTGCATCCTCTCCTGCTCCTGCTGCTGCTAAAAGTGCTACTCCTTTACCTGCTAATGACATTGGCTCGCTATCGACAGTGGCCTTTAACTTAATTGAAAAATTTCATTTTGTTCCTGCTAAATGGCGGTGAGCTGTTATTTATGGCTTTCGCCGGGAAACTGGCCAAATAACCATCCTCCTTTCAGCCCATCCTCGCTAGCTGGGCATGATTTGTGTAGTTTCACTTTAATGATGTTTTCCATTGTTCTCGGCAAATTAAATCTTGCTTTAAAGGTCAAAGCATTTTTTATTTAATTTACATAATACCGTTGGTTTTTATTCGATGCTTTCAACAGGTACTTAAAAAGTGTGTTTGATTAAAGAAAAAATTATTTAAAACCTAATGGCCATATTGATTTTTAACTCAGAACTAAACCTTTAAATAAATAATGGCAAGTTGTGGTTACGTAACCATTTTATAATTTGAGTTTTTTCAATCCACAATTTGTATTTGAGGAACTAAGCCTCAGACCACAAATTCGTGAACCTATCTAAAACCCACTTATTTATTTAAATAGTTCAAATAAAAGCTGATGCAACTTCTTAGGCAACGCAAAATTCTTACAAATACAAATTATCTGGAGTGGTGTCTTTTCATTTATTGGTGTTCCGGTTTTCGTAAAGAGTGATTCATAAAATTGGTTGTGTTTTCCTTTTCAAACATAAACTTTCCCTCCAGTTTCCGGTTTAATTTCTTAGATGACAATCCGCGGCAACTTGAGTTGTACTTTCATTGCCTGAAAGCAGCACAATTGGGCAGTTAGTTGAAATGTCCTGGCATTAGCGCACATAAGTATGCAACAGCTAGCAACTACAAAGTAGCACAAGCCCTAAATTCTTTTGGCTATCTCCTGCCCCCCTTCTCTTTATTGGTAGCGGTGCATTTGGCCACATTTGCAGGTCCTGTTCCCTGGTATTGTTGCCGTTGTGTGTCCTGGGTCCTGTGCTGCGCTCCTTCAGCGCAATCGTGTCTCGGACATGAATTACGTTTACCGACAATTAATTTCAAGTGAAAATGTGCTAAAACTTTTAATTGGGCAGCCAAGTGGCTGGCAGGCGGGAAGGCAGGGAAGGATGCAGAACGGGACAGTAAGCAAACGTGGCAGCCATAAAAATGTCGACAACATGCCTGGGAAATGTTCCATTCCACCAATTTCGCTGCAGGTGCTCTGAAAGGCAAAAATTAAAGCTCAAAGGTCAAAAAAAGAGAAAACTATCAAATAAGCTCATTGCTCAAAATTATATATATATATATAATATATAAAATAATATCCATTTGGGCACCACTATAGATTAGTAATTATTTAAAGTGCTTGTATAAAAAATGCTTGTTTATAAAAATATTAAAATAATATACTAATGTAGAAAATTTTAAATTTTCAAAATTGTTTTTATATGTTTGAAATACGTTTTAAAGCCAGACAAAGCACTTTCGCCGCTTGAGTAATCAAAACAGACAGGCTCAGTTTGTGACAGACATACATTTGTGCGCCAGAAGACAGCCAGCTAATTATGTCAATTAAACGTTTGTGCCCGACGTTTGCCGGTCGTGACACTCAACCAACTCACTATGACAGCTGGGTTTTCTGCATGTCAAAAGGGTGCAACAACTGGAAAATCAGCCGTCACATCAATACACCTATCAAAATGTTGTTTATTATTAAAAATCCAAATAATAATTTAGTCAGGTAAACTAGGATTTTATAAATACATTTGATACTTAATACCTAATAAGTTATATCCCCTGATGACCTTAAAATAAGGCACACCCATATCATCGGTAAAACCAAGGATTTCTTCATTCAACTTGTGTTTTCAATGATGCAATAATATCTTTAACATAACTAAATATGTGAAAAAGATATTAAAATAACACTCATGATATTTAAAAAACGGCTTATTATTTTTGCTGTGCATCTGCTTTTCAAATGATGACACACAAAAAGGACATGGGAATGACGTGAGCACGTGCGAGTGTGTAACTGCGTGTGAAGGACGAAATATGCAAATAAGTTTTAAACAACAGTCAGTTCAAATCAGTCGACAGCTTCGCAATGGAAGGGGGCAAAAAGATACAGACGGACTGAGGGGAAAATAGGTCAGGGTCGCATTGGTTTTATGTGGAATAACAATGGCTACTCAAGCATTAAGTAGACCAATTCGCTGGACCAAAAATTCCAGATGCACACAAATACACCGGCGAAATTCGTGGCTACAAAAACCAACTCACGTACAATCGTTGCACTAGTTATTTGAACAAAACAAACAAACACACACTCAGACCGCAGCCCCAAATGTGCACTTTTCCAAATGGCAATGGAAAAGCCCGAATAGAAGACAATGCTGGCCAAAGAGGAAAAGTGCGGCCAGAGGACAGGTACAAATCTAAACAAACAGCAAACGGCATACGCCCAAACTCTCGTAACAATAACAATTCAATCAAATGTTCGCCCTGTTCGTCTATGGAAATCTTCGAATGGAAGCAAACAACAATACACCTGTGAGGCGAGAGGAGGCTGGCTTAAAAGGATGGGGGAGGGGGGAAATGTTTTGATTAAAATTAGTTGAATTTTCAACAGAAGCGAGAGCTTTCCCTCTTCTCAGTGAGATTGCGCAATGCATCGTGTCCTAACTTAACCGGTTACTTTCCGAGAGAACAGGGGAGTGAAATCAGTGTAAGATAAACTGGAGGAGAGAAGTGTGCGATGTTTTCAAAGATGATAAAAATATAAAAATTCGGAAGAATTATAAATACCAGGGACCGAAATTATTATAACTTTTATTTTAAAATTATTAGAAAATTCATTATTTTTGATTAAAAATAATATAAGCCTCTAAAAATAATCATTACTTTTTAGTTTTATAATAAAAATCAAAAATAATCAATTCTTCCCTGAAAAACAAAATGGTTATATTGGCCTTCTGCATCCTGGCAGATGATATTATTTTTTTAGTCAGTAAAGCAAATCTTTTCTACCTAACCATGCTAGTATATACATTTATGTATTAACACATCCCAATCAAAATGCACTTGTACTTTTCCCTTCTTCTACACAAATTAGTTAGCAAGTTAAGCCCGCGAATTCTTAAAAAGAGGTTCCAACAGGAACTCAAATAGCAACATTTGTTTATTTAACACAAAATTTAAATTATTAAATAATAAATATTCTAGGATTTTTTTTCTTAAGTAGATAAACTAACTAGTCCAAAGCCTCTTTAAAGAAATTTGAATTTATTAAAAACATTTTATTACTTTAACCAATGGTCTATCCTGAACTAAAGTCGTTAAATATCATGCGTTCTCCGGAACTCACATATGTAGACGTAAAATCCGTCGCCATACTCTGCTGTATCTAAATCGACATTCACTACATAGCGGCTTATTAATACCCCATCTTACAAAGAAAGTTGTTCATTATACCCGTTACTCGTAGAGTAAAAGGGTATACTAGATTCGTCGGAAAGTATGTAACAGGCAGAAGGAAGCGTTTCCGACCCCATAAAGTATATATATTCTTGATCAGGATCACTAGCCGAGTCGATCTAGCCATGTCCGTCTGTCCGTCTGTCCGTCTGTCCGTCTGTCCGTCTGTCCGTCTGTCCGTCTGTCCGTCTGTCCGTCTGTCTGTCCGGATGAACGCTGAGATCTTGGAAACTATGAGAGCTAGGCTATTGAGATTTGGCGTGCAGATTCCTGAGCTTCTTACGCAGCGCAAGTTTGTTTCAGTAGAGTGCCACGCCCACTTTTACGCCCACAAACCGCCCAAAACTGTTGCTCCTACAGTTTTGATGCTAGAATAAAAATTTTAACTGAAATGTATTGTTCTCATCAATACCTATCGATTGACTTAAAAAAAAGTTTGCCACGCCCACTTTATCGCCCACAAACCGCCCCCAAACTTCAAAAAATCGTAAATATGAACGTGGATATCTCGGAAACTATCAAAGATATAGAATCAGGATTTCAGATTTAGATTCCGAACCTTTGTACGCAGCGCAATTTTGATACGCGAGTATGCCACGCCCACTCTAACGCCCACAAACCGCCCAAGCCTGTGGCGCCCACAATTTTCATGCTAGATATAAAATTTTAACTGAACTGTATCGGTCTCGTCAATACCTATCGATTGACCAAAAAAAAAATTTTCCACGCCCACCCTAACGCCCATAACGCTTAAATCTGTCTACCGCCGGTAGGTGGCGCATTTCAGTCTTGCTTTGCTGCTTGCTTATTTCCATTTCCCTTTGGTCCCTTTAGCTGAGTAACGGGTATCTGATAGTCGAGGCACTCGACTATAGCGTTCTTTCTTGTTTTTTTTAAAGTTTTTTAACTTGCAACACGACTGGCATTTTGTTGTCGTTCAAATAGCTATATACTGCCAGTGATGCTTATCAAATGACTGTTGTTGCTGAAAAGGGGGAGTACCATGAACCACTCCTCTAGTGCAAAGCGTGTGCATTTTCACAGCCGTTTGAACTTGCCAACATTCGCAAAATGTGCAACATGGCGTAAAGAATTCTTGTTAAGCGCAGCAGTTAGCTTTCGAGGAAGCATCAGTCCCGCCCGAAAAACTTTACTTTGCATCAACGCAGATGCATATGAAAACAAATAAATGGAAATAAATAGTTTAAACTGCCTGCGGATATATTTTTTATCAATTAACCCTCCATTTAAATATATTTATTAAATTTAATTTAAAACTTAAAGTAATTTTTAAATTTTTTGGTTCAGCTTTTAAACATAAAGTAATTTAAATACAAAATCATGTCTGCATTTTTTGTTGTTTTTGTAGGATTTTTTTAAATACAAAATCATGTCTGCATTTTTTGTTGTTTTTGTAGGATTTTTCTTAACTTTCGAGTGTGTGACATGAAATATAAGCATAAGGCCAATTGCACAAATTGACTGTTTTGACTCAGTACAAGGTCACTTGCACTTCCGATTTAAAGCTTATTAGCCAGGATAAGTTTATATTATTATTTATATTTTCTGCAAAGTGTGAAAGCCATTTTTATTTTATTTTTACTTCAGATATGGTTACAAATATTTTAAAAATCAGAAATAATTGGAAATCCGTAGTTTCTAAATTCAGAAATATGTTTTTAAGACATGGTTTTTACTTTATTGATTTTATAAGATATGTATTTAAAATATTTAAACAATGTAGATCTATATATTTCATTCGATATATTGATTTACATCGATGTGGATTGGTTTTTAATCCTATTTTGTCTTTCGATTTCGACCATTAAGGATTTTTATTTTGCTGCCAATAACACTCCCTTTTCTATACCCATTGTAAGGATTCGTTTGTTAATATAGGTGCTAGAGTCTGCCCAAATTAGATTTAAATTTAAAGAAATCAAGAAAACCGGTGCTTTCAATGCCATCGAAAGCAACTGCGAATGCTGTACAAAGCCCACTTTCACTTCGAAGGACACAGGAGCAGCCCACTGACATAGACGGGTTGTCAGTCCCAGTCCATCATCGACTGTTCGCTGATGCGCAAAGCGGAAATCAGACGCCATATCGGGCGGACATGTTCGACAAGCCCCGTGCGGAAATGGAAAGCTGGGCAAAAGTATTGAGATTACAAAATTGACTAGATAAATATCCAAACAAATATACTCTCCAGTTGCTGCAGGCCAATAAAACGCAGTCAGTGCCCGGCCCTTTGTTTGGCTTTCGTTCCAAACAGAGATGTAACCCAAGTCATTTGAGGGAACATCACAATCGATTTCGAATTTGCAGTAAAAATGCAAATTCCAGATATGGGGATTGGGGCATGAGAGGTCAGAGCCCCTCCCAGATGCAAATCCCAGTTGACTAAGTTTCGTTTTGTCAAATGCATCAAATGGAGGAAAACATGGAATCACGCAGCATACGCAAATGACACAGCTGCCATTCCACTTGTAGATACATTTGCAGTTGCAATTTCAGTTACTATGTTTATGCTAAGGGTTTCATGATTTCTTAAAAGCGTGAAATAAAATTTGCTCCTGTTTATGCGACACCGCCGAATTCATGCATTCTATCAATCTCAGCTGACAGAGGTGCCGGACCGGTGAAAAAAGGTGTTAGCGATTATTAAACCGATTATTTTTTCTCGATTCGCATGAAATAAACTTGCTAGTATTAAAGATAAAGTATGTGCAAGCCAGTATAACATCTTTTTACCGTCAAAATAAAAGATGAAAACTAGTTTCCATTGGCACTAAATGAACAAATAATTTGTTAAATGTAAGGTGTTTTTATGTATTTATATCGATGTGGCAACTCCGATAATTATATAGAGTTACCGGAGTTTAATTGTCACCAATTCACGCTTTGAGGTTGAATTCATAGTCAACTTTCGTGTGTTGCCGAATTCACGAAATGGCGTTTATGCACACACGAATCGGCTGAAATCGCGAAATGAAAGCGTGAATTCGGCATCGCATAAACACAGTAAGTATGTATTGAGAGCTGTAAATGAAACAGTTTTGTTTTTTGTTTAGCCTAGGATCGGCTTTAAAAGCGTTTTCGATCTCTCTACATATGCGTTCGACATGCTTATAATTTGATTATTTACCAATACCTTACTTTAATTATCATTTTAATTACAATCAACCGCATTATAAAATTAATATTTTATATTTAAGTTGGTTTACTTATCAAATGTTTTTTGTTTATAATACAACTTTTTTAAAGAAATCCCTAACAAAAATCTTGAACTTGGTATTAATTTATATCGATTTTGTTTGCATTTATAGATGTTTCCTTATCTGTTGCTCCCATTGGCTTGGTAATGTGTTTGTTGACCCATTGGGAGCCACTCAAACCTATTCGCTCTTTGGAAGACGGCCTCGCTGTTGACGTTTTTATCTGCATCTTCTCGCCCTCCTCAGAGATACTCTGTCATCCGAAATCCATTGAGCGTGACGTATGGGTATGAAATTCTTTGGGGTTCGTGTGGAATATTCTGCTCCATATTCCCTATCCTCACTGTCAGTCAGACATGGTCTATTAATTTTATTAGTGTCATTGCATACAGCAAGTCTCGGAATTCTGAATCCGCTTTGCTGAGGAGTCGCTTTTTTGTAGTGGGAATTCTCATTTAGTTTCCTGCTATTCTTGAGTGGCTTGCGCAAAAAAGTGCAGTAAATTTCATGAGACCACAAAAAATGTCCAAACCAAGATATATATATACTCCGAAGAATTTTCTGTAAGGAACTTTTTTCGCACAGGTTTTAGCTCTGACCCAAAATATTTCCTAATAAACTTTTTCTCCCAGCAGCATAAGTAACGCTTATACTTTCTGATTTATTTGTTGCATTAGTAAAAGTTCCTGGCGGCCTCTTCAGAGTGTCTGGGTCTGTCCCGAGTACCTAAAGGTATTCAACTCTTGCCTGTTTTATTAAAAAAAAAACTAATTATCTAAAGGGGTTCCCAGACTTTTCGAGGCACAGTTTGATATGTAACTTCTCTTTTATTAAAAAAATAACCTGTATTCGAACATATACCGAACATTAAAGAATTTAATGAAACCTTTATTTAATTACGTCGATAAATAGCAAAAAAAAGAAAATTCCCTAGACATGAACTCAGAGAAAATGACCGCAAAGTGGGATAAATGCTGTTTTAAGCTATTTTTGACTTAAAGGACCCAAGTACCCAACATTTGCCCAGCAGGACATTATCAATTCCTTGTTGTTTTACTGCTTTAAAAATGCTCAAAGTCATTGAAGTAAACAAACAGAGACACGGGCGCAAACAAACATGGCACAGTGGGGCAATGGCACTACAGTAAACACTGCAGCAAGTGGAAGGCAGCCAGGCGTGCTAATTGTGTCATTTACATTGGCAAACAAGTGCGAGCGAACAAGTCAAAGGCTCAAACAAATTAATGCGGCTGAGCGCATCCGCCGAGCTCTTTGCACAGTGCAATTAACGGCGACCGAGGAGGCAAGATATGCAAATAATTAATTTAAGAGGACTGCGGTCAAGAGGTAAAAGCAAATACATGAAAAAAAAATCTTGTCAGAAGTGGGATTCGAACCCACGCCTACAGAGTAGACTGCGACCTGAACGCAGCGCCTTAGACCACTCGGCCATCCTGACTTGATCGTGTACCGTTCCAAACACCATCACGTTTCTAACATTACGCCATCTAACGCCATCTGTTGAGAACTTTTAGAATAAATTTTGTTGTTGGGCAGAACATTTAGTTCGCGGTAAAATTAAATGATCAGAGCAGAAACAATTAAATTTAAGCGACGAGACGTCACGACGAAAATAAATAAATCTATTAAAAACAAAACGATGAAAGTTATTTATTATAGCTGTTTATTTATTTTAAATAAAAGAAATATTAAGAAAAAATAATAATGATATTGAATATTAAAACTTAAAATTTTAATTTATTAATATAGCATTGCATATACATACAGTTAAAAAAAGAAAGATGGCATGTTGAAATTATTATACATTTCTTATAAAATATTCTTAATTTAAATAAAATTGTTTATATTATTTAAATACATAATAATAGCATTACGTGCAACTCCTGTGGAAGTCTGTAGATCTTATTGAAATCAGATTCTGACATTAGGCAATATTTTTTCATTATGCCAAGGAGCACGCTAACGTTAATTTAAAATACGATTCCTGGCACAAGAAGACACTCGGCAAGTGCACCCTGTTGGGCACAGAGATGATCAGCTTCCATGGCAGGACACCTTGTTCCGATCTGGAGTTGCAGGTGGAGGTATTCAGGGAGCTCCTGGAGCGCCAGCGGTTCCAGTTCCCCAACAAGTGGCTGCATGTGGACAACATCGAGGGTGAGTGATCTGCCTTACTAGTCTCCAGACCAAGATCGTTTTCGAGGACACGGCTGTTAAGAGACGCACAGTGGATTGGGAAGCCACCCGCGGGTGGATAGATCCGGCCGGACGATGCCCTGCAACAGCTGCAAATCTTTGAGGGCAAGTAGGAGCGCGACAACGTGGCACACCTGCGACACCTTTATATCGAAAATTCAAAATCGAAAACCCCTTTCCAAATCAATATCTTCGCTTACCGCTCAAGTAAAACTAGAAAATAGTTTCATTTATTGATTTATCCAGTATTTCATACGATCCAAAATATAATAATGCATTGATACTTATTTGTAATAATTGCCTTACATCTTTATTTATTTATAACTCATTTCGTTATTATTAAAATTATGTATTTGATCAGCGTGATAAGTGTTCAATTTCGAAATCCGAGATACGAGTACCAACTCCTGCCCTCGTAAATTTTATAGAAATCGAAAATGTGTGTTTTTATCAGTTGAATTTTATTTTAAAGAAACGCAACGTTTCCACAAAAATTGCTAAACGTTTTCTAAATATATATAGTTTAACTAAAAATATGACTACAATTTATTCAAAAAGTTCTTGCACATCTAAAACAAATGTATTTATTTTTTAGTTCGTTAATTTAGGCCCTTTTGTTGGCCTACTAGCGTTTTCCTTCTTTATATATTTTGGTACTAAGTCTTTCATTTGTTGCATTTTAATTTTGACTTTTCTCGTTACGTGTTTGACATAATATATTTAATAAAATTCATTTGATGGTTTTTTCTTTAACTAAATTGAGCTAAAATATATTTTACACTTGCCTTTGTAACCTTTTTGCCTTTGTGTAATTAAAAATAATTTTTGGATGGTTCCATTTGTGTTTAGATGTTTTTTTCTGCGCCACAAAGAAGCATATGCCAGGGAAATTCTTACGGTCTTCACTTTGCAGTTGTTGCTTTTAATTCATAATCAAGTCGCTTTCTTTTCTTCTTTCAACATTTCATCACTTCAAAATTTCCATACAATAAACTTAGCATAAAGGAGTACACTAAATATTAGATTTATTATACACATATATGCATTTATATAGATGTGTGTATATATCGTATGTACATAATTAATAGGCAACCACTTAAGCTTAATATAAAAATAAGTATTTTTTATGCAATATTCATTTGCCACAAAATGTTCTAAAAACCGAAAACTGTACAGTTTACAATATTCATTCTCATTATCGGCAATCAGTTATCATTATCTTTATCATTGTCAATCTGTTCAACAGCATTTTAAGCACATGCACAGCGCATTTCCAAACCAAACCCAGCTGCAGCTATGTACCAACAAAAATTCAACGAACTGTACTTTATTAGGATGAGAAACGAGTAATTTTCAAAATTCTAGCAAACGAAATGGAACAAAACCAATAGGTAACTGAGAACTTTCTGTCTTTACATGCACAATATGACTAATCGTTTTCTCATATGTTTTGCTCGGCCTTCGGATCTTTTAGGACTTAAGCTAGGTTGGTTTTGGATTTGGTATGCAGGCCTATGCCGTGTGGGGTGCTACTAAATCGCCATTAGTACACACTAGCTTCATTGCTGCTGCTCCACTAATGTAGTTGTCTCCGTGTTGTTGTCGTTGCTGCATCTAATAGCCCTCGTTTAGTACATTGACTTTCATGAGGCGTACATGCGGTTAATATCATGCTGATATCTGTCTTGGATATCCTTGCGCTTCAGTTTGAAGGCGGCCGTTACCAGTCCCATGTCCGGAGACCAAACCTCCTTGCACAATGTGATGGCGGCGGGAACCTCGAACTTTTGCAATTTGCCTGCGAGATAAAGATATTCGATATCAGCACATAGGAAATATATTAATGTCTCCACAGTAGCTTACATTTCCGCGCGTGTTCTGCAATTTCCTTGAGTATAGCCTTCTCTATAATGGGCGATGAGCACAGCTCCTCGAATGTCTTGTCCCCCAGTCCATGTTTCTGGGCCAGTTCCTCCAGATGATTTTGGTTGGGGACGACCAGCGCCACTGTGAACTGCTTTGTGGGATCTCCGTATACGCAAATGTTCTCGATAATTCCGCACGTTTTCAATTCAGATTCAACCTTGCCCAGGGAGACATATTCGCCGGCCTGCAGCTTGACCAGGTCCTTCTTACGATCTGCAGAGAGCGAAACATCAGAAACGGAACCGTATACCTTCTGTTAGTAAACCTACCTATAATCTTAAGTACGCCATCAGCTTGTATTTCGCCAATGTCGCCGGTTTTGAACCACCTTTGCCCGTCCTCCTCGAAGAAATCCTCGTTGGTCTTGCCGGGCAGCTTGTAATAGCCTTGAGAGACACAATCGCCGCCAATAAGAACCTCGCCCTGAGGATATGGCTTGTTTGTGACGCGGTAGTTGCCTTCTTCCCAGTTGACCAGACGGATGTCGCAAACAGTCAACGGTCCTCCAGTGCGCCCATAGGTCATATCGCGGTCTTAAGTTGGGTTGAGTCGATTAGTCAATTTTAAAGATAAGCGCTATCTGCAGTCACTTACAATCCATTACTGTGGCTCCGGACGTGGTTTCCGTGAGACCATAGCCCTGAATCAGGTCCAAGCACAGGCAGGTCTTGATTTGCTCATGGGTGTCTGCCGACAGAGGCGCTCCACCGGACATGATAATGCGCACTTTGCCGCCCATCAACTTTGCCACCTTCTTGAATACCAATCTGCAAATGAATTAGATTTAGTAACCAACTCATGACCATGCTAAGTGCACTCTTCTTACTTGTCAATAAGCGGCGTATTGTAGCCCCTCTGCACCCACTTGACTTTGTACTGGTAAAGGAATTTGAAGAGCGATTTCCTGAACGCGGAGCCCGAATTGACCTTGTCATTAATGCCCTTGGAGATGCGATCCAGAATCAGCGGCACCGAAGTCATGCAGGTGGGCTTCAGCACGGTGGCGTCGCCCTTGCAGCCGCGTCGGATCTTGCTGCTAGTGTCGATTAGGGTCAGCGGGGTCGAGTAGCCGATGGGAACGCCGGTCATGAGACACACACTCTCCGCAACCAATTCGAAAACGTGGGCCAGGGGTAGGAATCCGATCAGAACATCATCCGGATAGATAGGAACCATGTCAACGAAGCCCTTCATCGTAGCAATGCAGTTCTTGTGAGACAGCAGCACTCCCTTGGGTGTGCCAGTGGAGCCGGAAGTGTACATGATGATGGCAATGTCGTCGCCCTTGGGTGGCACGTTCTCTGTGGGATACCAAACAAAATTAGCTTTGCTCATATCATATATATTAATATCATATCATATTAAGCCGAGCATGCTATCCCCATCCTGTCACCTCTACCTAAATTTTTAGTAGTACCGAACCATTTCGGTATTGAAGAAAAATTGTTTCAAAATTGTGTAGGTAATCCTTTAAATTAAAGACTCGAATCAGAATGGCCGAAGTCCTTGAGGAGTTCATCACCCTGACGCCCTTGACTTGTGTGCAACAGTGCAATGCCTTGCTAGGCGCCACATCAGGAAAACCGAGAAGCTGCTTTGTGTTTTTCACTCTTTTTGGCGTATACTGCGGCGTCCTCGTCCTTCGTGCATATCGAACATATTCCTCGAAACAAGGAGGAGATGGGGAGAAGATATCAGAGGGAGTCACACTTGAGGCAAAAGCAGATGATCTGAACTTAGAACCAGGTCCGAGCCCAGTGAAAGAATTTGTGGATCAAGCGAAGCCGATCCTGTTGCAGCCCATCGAGTTTTCCAGCACTGACATGAGGTAAGACCAGTAAGGTGCCTAAGAGCTATATATATATTCAGCCATTCAAACAGGTGGCGCTATTGCAACCACTTGCCTCAAGCTGATCTCAAACAAGGCCCGGATAGTGATGACGAAGTACCCGAGAAGAATGGCCATGATGAATTCGATAAAATTAGTAATGTGGGGGACAACGATGACCCCGAAGCCCCCACAGAACCAGTGGCCACTTCCACATCGAGAGCAATGTCTCGGGCGCGTGAGGACATTGTCGACGGAGAACATGCCGAGGCCAAAACTTTTTCAGTGTGATGGCCCAATGATCATTGCCTAACAAATTTATCGTTTGATCGATAATAAAATAAACCCAACTTACCGAATTTGCTTTCCTGTCCGGTCTTAACCACCTGGCTGAAGGGCAAGATCTTGACGCCGTCCTTGAAGCCAGTGGTCTCTGTCTTTTGCAGCTGATCCTCGATGTATATAATGGTCTTCACCAGCGGGCATTTGTCCAGCAGAGTCTTGAACTTGGGCAGCAGATCGTGGGAGGTGATAACCGTGGTGACTTCCGTTTCGGTGATGCCTGGCAACACATTCGGATGTTATTTCGGGAGCGCAATTATGATTAGGCAGTGTACTCACAGTGGGCCACTCCATCATCGCCCAGTGTGGCATAGACGGTGACAATGGGCATAGCCTGCTTGAAGCATCCGTGGGCAGCGATCATCCACTCGGCCCGCGTTTCGGCAAAGATGACAATGTTCTCGCGTGGCTTCTGGCCCAGTTCCCGCAGACCACGTCCGAAATTGGCCGCCGTACGCTCCGCCTCGGTGAACGTCTTCCACTTGTAGTCGCCCAGGTTGTACTTCTTGAAGACACGGCCGTTTGGCTGCACCTCGTCCTCCTCGCTGAGGATCTGGCGGGTGCCCAGGCAGCGCTTCGACGTGTACGTCTTGGCCACATAGTTGAAGACCTTCTCGAGCGTATCGATGTTCTCCTGCAACATCTTCACGTGGACATCACGCGGCGGATCCGTAGTCCGGTAGGTCAGCTCATTGTCATCGTTCCGCACGATCTTCGCCTGGAAAATGTGCAAAATCGGGGCGATTACTTTAACGTCGTGCCAGAGGTTGCGATTTGAAAAAAACGCCAGATTAGGGGAGGGACACCATAGAAAAATCGACAGAGAGATAACAGACATGTGAGATTTTGAGGGTTTGTTGAGGTGAGGGCCATAACTCAGGAGATCATGTTTCGTTGACCAACACCAAAAAGAGTCTCCAAACAGGGGATTCAACTCTGGGTACGAACACCAGTCCTTGGAACATTTATTGTGCGTGTGTAGTGTGTATGTGTGTGTGGTATGGGGGTGCCCCAATGTGTTTGTGTGTGTGTGTTTGTGTAATGTGTGTACGTTCCATAACAGATAGTATTATAAAATAATTAAAAACACATTTGCAAAAGTTAAACCTCAATGTCATCCGGCGCGTACTTGGACTCATCGACCAACATTTTCTGGTTAATGGGCTTTGCCTGTAGAGGAAGGAGTTGAGATATGCGATGAGAAGCTGGTTTAGCCATAGAATCGGATAAAGATTTGCTAGTCCCTATTATAAATGTACCATATCACCATTGTTATTTATGATCCATCAGCAGGATTTGACTAAAACCAATGTACAGCAATTTATTATTTAAGAAGTTTATAGCAAGTTACACACTAAATTTATGATGCAAGCGGTTTTAGCTTTTGACGTTAACATAACCGATACCCATAAACCTTATCAGCCGACTAAAAAGGCCACCTTTTTGGCGCTCCATTTAGATAGTGAAAAATCAGATAAAGAGACCCTCAGCTGGGGCTTTTCCTGAACGAGTTTTAGCTGGAAATAATTATATTTTTGTTCTAAGAAGTTACATTTTCTTAAATTTCATAGGGTCGTTTATTCAATTGCTAATTTAATTTTTGTGCAGCGAAGGTTTTGATCCGTGACTATTTAGTTATTTTAGTTTTTTGAAAAGACTGTGAGCAACGCAATGGTCCAATTCAGCAACGAAGTCGAATAATTCCTCCATGCAAGTCTCGGTTGTTTTGGACTTCCCGTTTACACGATCATTGCACTCTTGATACTTTTTGTAAAGGGAATCAATATGACCCTTAGCTAGGCATTTCTCCCTAAGGGCTGCTTGCGGATCGACTAACTCCTCTTCGTCATTCTCGGCCTTAACGACAGGCAGCCAAATCCAGCTTTTAAATGGCATATTTAAAGTTTTAAAGAATCTGACGAATTTATTTTCCGGAGAACGATTCCAGTTAACTCTTGTATATAAATATTTGTATTATTCCTCGACTGACAGCTGAGGTCTTTATACTATCATGGCTAACTATGCATATGAAACATTAGTTAAACGTAAGAGAACTTCCTAGTTTTTCTGCAGTTAACAAAAACCTCCATTGTCTTACTCTACACGATTCTCTTATCAGGACCACCTGCGTTGTCTATATGGGTGTCCTAACATTCGCGAAATAATAAAGCAAAGCGAAATGAAGAAAATCGCTTGGGCTAATGGCCGTATAAAAAGTGAATCTCTGATAAAGACAAATAGATAGGGGAAAAAGTGGACCTGGTCAATAAATCAAAAGTCGTCATGCTCGTAGATAGAAAATAGAAATGAAATAAAAGAGGCACCTGCCTGGAACTTGCTTCTATGATAGGAAATGAACGTGAAAAAAACGGAATCAAACTGATAAGCAAGGGTGCAGTTTTGAAAAATATATATACGAAACTAAAGCAAGCGATTGTAGCTAGGTAGCCAAGTATCTGTACTTTGGAACGGTCAGGGCAAAGTCGAAAGTATTTCAACTACACGATTCTAGAGATAGTTACAGCCGTCGCACTGATTGGCTGCGTAAGTGAGTGGCTTTTTCCACTATTTTCCACTAGCAAAGTTAGTCCGGATGCCCGCCAAACTACTCACCTTCACCCGACGCGAGTCCTGTCGACGTTTCCAGGGTTTTTGCAGCACCAGGTAGACCGGCAGCGTGATGATGTCGTACATGAAGGCGATCGCCTTGATCGCGCCAATGGCGCTCTGCACCCAAAAGCTGTCCATTCTGGAATGGCAATAAAAAATACAATTAGTGGCCAATTGGTATGCAAATTTGAGCAGGGAAGAACTATCGGTTTCCACGGCTCATCACGTATACGCCCCGGTTTCTCCCACTGCACCCACCCACTCGTTGTAGCGCCGTCGCAAGCCGAAAACCAACTGATATCACCACCTGCTGCTGCTGCCACTGTTAGTTAGCAGGTCTTGAAAGTCCGAAAGCGGAAAGGGGTAGACTCTCACGCTCAGTTCGATTCTCGGTGCTCAGAAAACGCTTTTCAAACGGGCGATAGCAAGTGGAGCGCTCCGGGGGTGTTCGGCTGTTTATCAGCTAGAGATTGATTAGCCGTAACGAGCCGAGGCCCGAATCGCCAGCAATACCTCACCCTCAAGGGGCCCAAGTGGTACGCCATTGTAATGAACTAAATCTTAAGCGTACATATGTCTGGCACTCGTCTGGACCTTCCATACGTCTGACTTACTATCGACCATCAAAGAACAATCTACAACCAACAATATTGGTTGGCAATTACCCTATAAAACGTGTCAAAAATCAAGGATATTTGCTATATTTCATTAATCATCGAGCTATCTTTATGATGTGAAATACTTCACAAAAGGTTGACCTAATTTATGGGTCGTATGCTTTACACTTTTACGTTAAAAACCTTGACTTTTTTGTTTTAGAACCAAGTAGCTCACTAAACTATTTCTTCCACACGGCTATCTTTAGTTTATTTTTGTACTTATCAACACCCGAAAAATTCCCAATATTTTGTCAGCAAATCTCACTTTCTTTGCAATTCCATTAAGAGTGCCGCCATTATTTCGGTTTTTTATCACTTTACTTAATTGCATTTAGACAAAACACTCATGCCAAATATTTTTAAATTTTGATTTCTTATTAAAAATTTGACCGCTTGTCACCAGAACACTAGATAAACTTATTATCGCATTGCTAAATTAATTAAAATAGTACAAGTTTCATTTGAAAAACGGAAAGGCACTGTACTAGGAATTTGGCTTATCCGTAATTGGTTATCGCCCGTTGTTGGGTTAATTTGAAAACCAGTTACTAACTAACTAAGCTAGAAAAGCTAGTTATCTTCGAAAACGAGTCATGCTGAGATTCATATTTATTCATATATAAAATCGTATATTATATACTGCTTATGTGAGGCACTTTTTATAATTCATAGTGCAAACTATAGTTGAAGACTGCACACTTGATAAAGACATCATGAGTTGGTGGTGGCCTGATCAGCAAATCGAACACCAGCCTTGAACTTCGATTGCGCAAGTCGGTATGACGTCCATTTCCCTGAACGATAAGCTAAAAATTTCAGTATTTCACAGGAAATATTATAGGTCACTTCCTTTTAGTAATTTTATTTATTTATGGCTCGATTACTTGGTTTCAATTTAAAACTTTCAAATAACATCTCTAGCAATGAAATCTGCATTTATGAGTGAAAATGTAACTCGTTATTTTTAAACTATCCCAATATGTAGCTTTAAAAACTCTAAAAGTTTCCTTTTTGGTAAGCAAAAATTTGAATGAAAGACAGTGTTTCTAGATGAAATACATTGCATTATAATATTTTCCCCCATATCCAAAAAAAACCATAACCAAAAGCTAGCAATAACACATGGAATACAATAAAAGCAAGCATAAAATTAGACAGATTTGATCAAATATATCTACTTACTGCGCATCATCTTCGATGAACATCTTGCCGCTTGTTTTTTATTTGTCCGATATTTGAATTCAATGGATTATCTTGATGGGTGGTGGGAACAAGTGAGGTGGGGGGATATCCTCCAAAAGAGCTTAGCTCTGATAGATGGCAAGAACGAACAAACAATGGATGCTACAATAAAACGATGATGTCAGGTGTCCCTCTCCAGATGTTGTTTGTTGTTTTCACCTGCAACCGGAAAGAAAACGAATATATGCATTTATGTAGTGAAAATGAGAAGACAACAAAATGGTGGAAATACAAAAACAAGGAAAGCATGGAAGTTTGCTTAATTGCATAAACCGTAACCAAAAGTGTTTAATGACATAATAACAAAAATTCTTAACCAAACAAAGAAAAACCAAAACTTTTAGGATCTGATATAATATCATGGAACCTTGGTACACAGAGTAATTTTCCATTTCCTCTCTTTAAATAGATAATAATTATCAAAGCAAGCGTAAATTAGGTAACATTCTGACCTTCATAAATATTATAATCAAATCAGAAATGGAAGCCCAACAAGTTTCTGTTATGCATTGGGTTTTCTGGATATCTGCCAAAAACCAAAATGCTGATAATAAAAACATGAACATTGATTAAAGATAGTATCAACAAATAAAAGAGTATATATAGCGAAAAATTAAAATTAGACTGGCAGTTTGAAATAAAAAGCAAGAGAGTGGTTGCGTAATCGGACTCTCTAGTTCACACGATCACTTTCTCTCTCTCTCTCTCCTATACCACCCATTAGTAAAGGTAGATAAACATTGGAATAGGTCGGGGACATCAATAGAAACTATACAAATTCGTTGGCATTAATTTACACAACTTACGAAAGAATACGTTCTCGTTTTTTATTGTATTTTTGAACAAATGCCGAAGGCAAGGCCAAAGTCCGCTATACCAAGGTTTATCCGCTTCGAAAGCCAATATCAAATGGGTTCCTTAGAATCTGCCGTCCCTGATAAACAACGAAGAGCGCCCAAAGTTCACAACTTATGCAATCTCTCAAAACTCTCAACTCATGTGATATGCGAGTGATATAAAAGGGTATATAAATGTGAAACTTTATTTCAGTCCGCTTCGGTGGAGTGCATTGAACTGGCCCCAAAATACAGATCTTCTGGACGGTTATCCCTCGTACCGCCGTCATATGGTTTAAACTCGGAGCAGAAGAGTCGTAAACGGTGTGAATACGTGTTTTGTTTGCGAAGAAAGAGAATATGAAAACATAACGAAGGCTGCGCAAACAACACAATTCGGTATTTAAATATATGCGAAATAAAAAGTTGGCGAAACAATCAGCACAGTGGGTTAAAAGTAATTTATACAGTCAGATATGTATTATCTCCACCTCTTATGTTAAATCTCCAATATTCAGTAAAAAGCTTCTGTAAATCGAACCACAATATACTAAAAAGTTCAAGTTTGGAAGACTTAGAGTTTAAGAATAAATTTCACTTTCGTTCTCCTTTTTTTTGCTAATAAAACTATTTAGCTTAACTTAACTATAAATTGTCCTCTAAACGCAATCCGAAAAGTTTTTAAAAATATATGGTATTCAATTTAGCTTTCAACATTTTATTCCCGCTCCCACTGTGCAAAGTTCAAAGCGTTCAAGTGGCGCAAAACATAGGCGAAAGTTGATTAGCTGCCGTTGCAGGTTAGGAAATGAAAATTAAATGGAAAAGCAAGAAGAAACGCTTACGTCGTGTTCCTCGACTAAAAGATACCCCTTACTCTGTTTTAAATAATATAAAATTCCCGGGCATTTTGACTAGCACCTAGCGGACGTTAGGGGTACTACTGACCATGCCAAAACCTGTTCAACTTAGTCATAACTTAAAAATAATAAGATTGGTACGATTTTCAGCAATTGTATAGGTGATCCATAAAATCTAAAAATATATGGGCAGATACTAGCGTATGAGCATAACCTTGGAATGGAGTGTTGCAATGGTTTTGGTACAAATCGACGCGTATTCCGAAATAGAATATGAACAAATGTCCTTAGCTTAATTTTCTAAAGTAAACTTTTTCTAATTTCACCTGAAACAATCGCCTTAGTACCGAATACTGAAGAAAATCACAATATTTTTCGATCGGTGTATTACTTTTTTCGGTCGAACTATCGTAGTAGATATTAAATTTTGAAGCTACATATAATAGTCTCCTCGAGCATATTCCCCTTGCGATTCGTTACTACGTGGACTGCTGTCCATAGTAATACTTTATAGGGTTGGCTTACTCCATGAGTAACGGATACAATAATATCAAATCGTTTAGAGTTACATTATAGGTCGGGCACAATAATTTTCACAGTTCACTAAGTGATATTCGGAATTTGAACACCGCGGTCAAAGTGTCAACTCGAAGTACAAAAAGAGTATATTTTGAATATAAAATAAGAACGCAGAGAATGGCGTGCGGGAAACAAAGGTTATGTCAAAAGTTCTCTCTAACTAAGCAATCATTGTCCGGTTGAAAACAATAAGGAAATTGTGCGCATTAAGCCTGTGATTACTGTAATCTGTACTTTGGACGCGACACGCCCCCCACACTGTCCCTCTGCTCAGTAGAGTGCGATGTCGCACATGTGAGCAAATTATGGTGGTTGCGCCTAAATAAGCACTACTCTAAAAACTGATTGAATCTGATTTGCAAACCTTTGGGGCTAAATGGCACACGCGCGGCGTATGGGTAATGTCTTACAATGATTACTTTAAAGTTTAAAAGATACTGAAGGTTAACAACGTTGGCCAGTAAAATTGCGAATAAAACTTAATTCACATTCAAAATTATTGGAATGTTTTTAAACAATTTTAATATAATTAATATATAATAATCTTAAAATGACATTTCCGAAAAGGCTGTTTTGCTGGTTATAATCGCATTATAATAATGATTAAAAAATTATACATTTTTAAGGTAAACAATAACAATAATTATGGATATTTCAGATCAATGGGTTTATATGCTGATAAGCTTTATGGTTCGGTTAAAAAGCACTTTCGGAAGTATAATTGTTGACTGTCATACAAACATTAGCTTATAACCCGATGCAAATAAAAATACGAAATATGGTTAAATATTCGAAATCATTTTTCTACAGGCAGACTTAACTTGATTGCGCAAGGCAAACTGTTTCTAATTTAAGGGGGGAACTCACTTAATTGCTTCTATTAAAACAAAGGCACAAACCTTGTATTAATTACAACTGACAACGGTAGGTACTCGTAACTGTTTTTCCCAACTGCAGTGGTGCTAAGGTACACAAGCTCATTCCGTATTCGTATTGATTGCTATTATTATTTGCGTACATTGCACGACAGACTGCCACCGGCTGAAAAGCATTGTGCAAACGAACAGCACGTTGTGCTTGATTTAATCTGAAAATACACCTGGAAACGCCACGAAAATAAAGAGAATAAAGTAGAGCAAACCTCGAACTTGAAAAAAACTTTTTTGCTGGTGCCTACAAATTGTTGTTTTTGATGGCATTGCAACTTCACAAAACGGAAAACTACAAGTAAATTAGCTGCCAAAGTCCAAGATCGCTTCGAGCTCCCAGCTCAGACATTACGAAACCGCCAAGCAATGCCAAAATTAAAGCGTTATACATTAATTGTATAGAACAGCAACAAAGAGAAATCCTAAACTTATAAAGAACACGTCACCACAAATGCCTTCGACATAAACGTGTCCACTTACGTGGACTTCATTTGCGTTTATCACACAAATATTTGGTATATTTCACTTTGTTGTGCGAAGTTGCGCAGCAGAAAGCGAACGAGTGACTCAACTTTTAACTTTTTGTTTGTGAAATACTTTCTCAGCCCTAGTTTTCGACACCTGTGTGTTATTCGATTCTCCTCGATCAGCGCTTACAATGTTTACAATTGAAAACGCTACTATAGTGCTTGCATAAATGTTACTTGAACTTTGGTCAAGGTGCCGGTTATTATGGGAAATAGTAGGGGAACTGATTGCCTTGACATTGGCGGGGGGCAGGCGGTGGCACGAAGTAAAAATGTGAGAACCCGACATTATTCTGCCCGCCGCGAATGCGCATAATGCAAATTTAAATTAAAGTGCAACATTTGATTCATTTATTTTCATACAGGCGGCATTACGTGAGTGTCTGCTATATCTCCGTCTGTCTCGCTCCCTCGAGCGGTCGTTCTCCGCGAATAATGGGGTAACAAAATCATCGTATGACTGTGTCAAAGTCCAAAATAAAAATACTTTTTTTTGCAGTCGCAGTACACACATAAAAACGAGAAAAATTGCTCAAACGAGATTGAAATAAAGACAACAACAATACCACACAGGGAGAAAATATTGGTCATTTGGTAGATTAATTTAAAAGATCAATAATATGATAATATAAAGTATGATCATTTCAGTTCTATTCTTATGAAAATATATTTGGGGCAAGATCAAGATTATTAAAATCATCTTCCGAAATTATTTGAAAATGGCCTAAAAATATTTTGGTCCCGATATTAAAGACTCATCTTATAGAGGTATTTTAAGATCGATGAGATCTCTAAAATAATCCCATATAATACCTGATAAAGGTAAAATCAATTCAGTTTAAATCTGAAGTTTAAGCATCGAATTCTCATGCCTTGGAATCAATATTCCAAATCCCATGTTTTGTAAATCAAGAGTTTATTTATTTTTCTCCTTAACAAGACAGTTTTAGTTTAGACTTGAAGTTTAAGAAGAATACTATAGAATCAAGAATAGTTTCCTGTGTGGCCTCAGCAGCATCAGCAAGTGAGAACAACTTTTGCACGGGGCGTTGAATATTTCATTGAATGAAAATGAGCCACAGAGAAAGAGTAACAAACATGCCAAACAAACAACCGACTGACCGTGTGTGTGGGTGTGTTTTGGAGGCGAAAATAAATAAAAATAAATTTGATTACGCCTCGGAGAAAGAGAGAAAGGAGAGAGAACTACACCCACTCACCCGCAGGGAGAAAGAAAGATCGGGGAACTCTCTTTTGCACTCGCTCACTTCGCGTGAATGCTCGAGATACGTATGTAAATTGGTGTGTGTGTGAAAGTAAGGCAGCCGTAGCGCTAAAATAAATGACCTAGACAAGCGAGTACTTATCCTTAGAGTGACCATCGAGCGCAGAGCACGTGCTCGAGTGAAATTTTCCAGAGGAAAACAAACTATGGCCATGATCGTGAGAGGTGGGGGCAGTAGGCAAAGCCAAAAACCCGGTTTAATCGAAGCGGTACTGCGCGAAACCGGTTAGAAAATCTACCAAAGTCATGACTAAAACAAACACAAATAATGCTCATACGATCCAGGGGCTTAGATTAGAGGGGTTTTTACTCCCTCTTGTGCTGACAATCGCTATAGGGTTTACCAGCACTCATTTCCCCCTGTTTTCCAAGCCACTGCCACTGAAAGTGAGATAGAATCGACTTGTTTTCTAAACCTGCCGCTTGCCAAACATAGAACATTTTCGAATCGCAAACGAGGTAAAAAAAATGGGTTGGCATGCCAACCAGAAATAGAAACGGGAACCAAACCAAGGTCTTACAAAAATAAAGCTTACAAAAGAAGTAAAGTACAGAGTTAAGTTTATGTTTTTCAAATAAAATAAGCATAATGCTTTCATTTCCAAATAAAAGCCCTAATATTAACCAAATATGATCCCTAGAAATAAATATTTTTATTTTATTTCTATAAAATAAAAGAACATCAATAGATAACAATAGTTTTTGGTCTTCATATTATCATATCATATAACATCTTCCATAATAGGTCGGTAATTAGAAGTCACCCTTATGCACTGAGTCTGCAGTTACGTAAAATAACGGATCGACAATTAAAAAGGCAGAGATGTAGCGCAATCTGCAGCTGTTGCATCGGGCAATCCGAAAAATAGCGGTGAAGTTAAGCCGCTGAAGAGCCGGGCAAGCTGCCAAATCCAGGGGTTGGGCAACAGGCCGATTACAGATTGTCATTACAACCCAAATTCCAGGGGTGGCTGACGACCGAGGGCAGCGGTGGGCGGGGCGTGGGTCAGACACCAGTCGCCAGACATCGCGTGACTATTTTTGACTCTGCGCCCGAGTATTGGGGAAAGGAAAATGAGAATCAGAAACTGCAGCTGCACAGTACAAATTTCTAAGTTATCGAATTACAAATTTCAGAATACAGAAACCTTGAATTTTACTACATAATGTATATAGTAAAATTTATTTAATATCGCATTTTGGATACAAAATGGATGTTTTCATAATTTATTTATGTTACTAACCGCACATTAAATAACTTTTGGGTCAAATTTACTAATATAATAGATAAATAGAAACTGAAAGTCTTCGTATTGTCAATTTTAACAATAAAATAGTAACTCTCACAACAACAAGATACACCCAACTTACTATTTTACGGTAGTTTTTTTTATCAAATAGTAACCAAAGCAACAACACAACACACGTAATTTATTAAAAATTAATAAACTTTTTTGACATTAGTAAAGATTAGTTAAAAATCGTTTTTAAAAAGGTTAAACAGTTGAACTTCTATCGCTTTATGCCCATAAGATTTTGTACCATAAAACTAATACTGCCAAATATGTAGCGATTTTGATTCTAATCCAAGACACACTTTATCTATAAACTGTTTCTTTTTCTTTGTAAAATGTAACACAAATTTTAGCTCAGTGTGGCAACGGAAAAGTCACGAGGCACTGGGCGAAAGGAGGGTGGCATTCTGGGGTGGTTGGGTGGCAAGCGGCAAGCACTGTGGCACGTTTTTCCTTCGATATACCAGCTGAAAATCGTATGAGTTTCAGGGGAAACGCTGCCGCCGTGAGCTTGAAACAAAGTACAAAAATAATGCGGCGAAGAGAGAAATGTTGAGAGCCGGTCGCCTGTGAGTGTGAGTGTACTGTACTGCGCTGTGACTTCAGGGCGAAGAGCGAGCGAGCGAGAGAGAAAGCACAGGCAGCGACCCAGGGGCAGAGTGTAAAAGGTCAAAGAGCAAATTGTTTACATGAGGCCACCGCAAATGAGAGTCGGGCGGAAAACTGGGCGGTCTGGCCATGAATGAAAGCTGAGACCGGCAAGCGTGGCCCGCCCACGAGGTGGAAACTTTTCGAGTGGGAGGGGGTCACTGCAGGTGGTGGAACAGTGGGCGTTTTACCCCCTCTCGACATTCTTCCGGATGGTGTTTCTTCTGCTATTAAATTCCCATAAGCTGGGTTTAATTAGGTACCTTAAAAAATACAGTAGTACTCCTTAAAAATCAATGAACTTATGTAGTTTTAGAGGGACGATAAGGTTTCAATTTTGGAACATATTTTTTTTTTTACCTTTGAATGTACCTAAAACAACATTAATTAATAATACCATCTCAAAAGTTAATTTCCTCAGTTCAAAAATACTTTAAGGGGTAACTCTTGCAGTCTCAATATAGATTAAAACTTTTTTATTATCAACTCAATATCTCAAGAACCTTTTTTGTAAAGAGCTATTTTTACTTAAAAACTTATTTAGATCCCATTAACACTTAAATAATTAAAGATAAATTGTAATACCAGGAAAAAAATAAGAGCCCTTTAAGTTAGGTTTAAGATCTTCTTAGGGGTGGACATTATTTACATTTGTAATGTAATGCATGATTTATAATCCAATAACATCATAAGATTTGTAGGTCTCAATATTAACTAAGATGACTATACTTTAACCGTCTTGTGGTCCCTATTACTCCCTAATTCATTAAACCAAAACACAACTTTATCGGTCATTGCTTCAGAAGGTGTTCTCTTCCAAAGCTACAGATACATTTCTTTAGTTCCTACCTTTGTGACCCGGAATGTACCTAATTTCGGACGTGGGCACTTAGCTTGCTTATCGCAGGTCTATCTGAACCGGCTGAACCTCTAAATTCCTCCCAGTTTGATGTACTGCCTAGTGGAAAACAACTACTACCGGCAGCGGTGATGTGAGCGATATTCCGATTATTAAGTGCTTCCACCTCGGCTGTCTGAGGCGCGTTTCCGGCCACAGTGGAAGCCGCGCCCTAGAAACAAAAGCGTGGCATGAAAAGTGCAACCTACCCAGCCACTGGCTCACCCACCACCCACCACCCACATCCCGCCGTCCACCGCCCACCGCTCAGCTGGTCTCGAGGTATTGAAAACAGATGACACACGGCACCCAGAAGATAAAACTCGCATGATTTTCAGTTGGTATAACAAGCCGAGACAAAGAGAGAGATATGTGCAGTGAGCGAGAGAGAGGGGGATAAGAGCGAGCTTGCGCAGAACGCGTTACAAGAAAATTACACGTGCAAGCCAAGTAGGGGAAACCCGTCAAGAGAGCGAGAGAGAGAGAGAGAGAGCGCAAGAGATATTTTGTTTATGTGCGTAGGTTTAAAATGGAACGGGACCCTTCTGCTCGCATCTAATTACAATTTAAACTGCCTTGGGAACTTGGGAAGGAATGCAATTAACAGGTTAAAAATAACCGTAAGGCGGGGAAAAAATACAGTCAAACTTCAACAAGTCTAATTATTTGAACTGAAAGTTCAGAGCGATTAAAAAACGAAATATAACCGAAGCTTTTCAGAATAATTATAGTTCTAGTGGAATTTTTAATTACATTAAATACTTCCGCTTGACTGGACTTTAAACAGACATTAAAATAAAGCCTCTAGTGAAATAGAATGTATTTGTTTATTATTAAGGTCAAGATATGAATACAAATTTTAAAAAATAAATAAATAAAAAGGAATAACATATTTTTTCAAATACTTTTGGAATGCCTTTTGGTGGCTAGACTAAGTACAAACAAAACCAAATTATTCGTTTGTATTTCAAATCTGATTTTAATGATTTTTAGCCCGCAACATAAGATGGTGTACTATGCTTTTAAGTGCGACAGTGCACGCTCGATATGAAAATATGTATTTAAAAATATCTTAATGAACCGAAAAAGACAAGATATCGTCTGAGTACCCTTAAAACTTCGTGTTATTTTCCGGGCCATATGAAGAACTTGTTTTGGGGGCCACCTTAGGAGGCCCTACTGTAATCGTGTGGCGAAAGCCAAACAAATCAATAAACAAACGGCAAACAAAATTAGTCTGGGCTGCCAATGGCAACCAATTGCATAAGGAAAGTGCAGTGCTTGCACCAGCACTTAGACTTTCAAATTGGGTCAAGGGAGGGGGTTGTTGACTGCTGGCCAACCGAATTTATTGGGTAAATAGATAAGGTGGCGTGACATCCGAAAAAAAAGAGGAAAAAGCAAGCCGGCGAGAGAGAACCGAATCCAGACTTACCTACGTGTGCCTCAGAGAGCTGTATTCTCAGTTCTAGACGGCGGAGGCGGGATTTTCGTGGGCGCACATGCAACGATTTTCAGAACAAAATACAGAATCAGAATCAGCCAGTGGATCACGGATCGAAATAAAACACCGATTATGTAAAATGACGTTTTGCCAATGAGAACGCACGCACACACACACACGCACCCCAACGCACACGTAATACCAGCATAAAATAAGATGTTGCGTTGGCGTCAACGCGCTTTTCCCACTCGTCTCTACAGATACTTGTTCTCGGAACCTTCGGACTTTTCCTTTAGATAGTCTGCGCTTTAATTGATAAAACTTTCGCAAAACTTTCACAAAACTGCACAAATGCTCGCTGGTACTCACACAGACACACGGCCAGGGCAGCGCGCACGTGTGTGTGTCGGTGTGTTTATCACGCCACTCGAAATCACTTTTCTACTTACACACACTCTGGGTTGTATTTTGAATTGCGTTTTAGGTGTTTTTTTGTGATTTTTGATTCAGTTAGCTTGGCGCCCGCACAAGTGACGGAAAGACGCACAAAGAACAGTAAATGTTGCCGCCGCTTTTTACTTTTCCATCCGCGAACGAAACTCACTCGCCGAGTCCCAATTGGAATTTGTTTCTGAACTTTTCGCCGTTCGCTTTTGCCACGAGATTAATTTCTTTCTCCTTCGCCGCAGCGCTCTCGCCGCGCTCTTTCTCTCCGCCTCTCTCTCGCTCACGCACACACTCGCAGCCGTCAAATGCCGATGATGACTGCGTTCTGTGTGAGTTGTTCTGGCGTTTTCAATCAATCTTTATTGCAATTGATTTGCGTTCTCACTGCACCGACTGCATTTTAACTCACATCATGCCACCAACATTTGCTGTTGCTTTTTCGGCCCTTTTTCCTCTTTTTAGCGGTTCTGCAGACTTACTTTTCGAAATCTATTTGCATTTTTGCTAGAGATGGAACCAATTCGATGTTATGCGATGCTATCGATACTTCTAGAGTTCAGTCAGTACCGATATTTCTCAGAAAACGATTTTGGAACTGAACCAAATGAACTTGTTATCAAGTGATTTAAAAATCAGTTAATTAGTAGCGGAATTTAATTCGAACCTTGTTCTTGTACATGTATTTTTCAACTAGGTTATTTCCAAAGGCGTTTAATTGTTGAATTTTGTTCACCTATTCATCAGCTGATTCATACAAACAACGTAGCAGCTTAATAGTATTTCAGTTTTTGGGGAAATATTTCATACATTTTCCGAAAATGTTTAAATAAAGATATAAACATTATAAAACACTTTTTAAATTTTAGAATTCTTGAAAAAATTTCCATGAATAAAAAATGCATCTCTTACAACAAATATTTAATTTGACATACAAAATATTTTCGGAATTATAAAAATGTCATGTACAGAAAATTCATCAGGACTTAACGAAATTACATTACATTCTATCTACGTAGAAACGTGTCTATGTAGATACTATTAAAATAAGTAAAGATTCAAACCTGATGTTAAGATTCTCAGAATTTAAATTTCTTGATTTAAAATCTACAGCGTTGCCGCTAGCAAATTAAAAGTATCCCTGCTGCCAGACCATTCGAACGTAGTCTGGACACACACCGTATTTTGAAATTTCTCAGAAATGTTAAGATGTATCAAAATCTAACAGAAATGTTAGAAAAATCTTAACATTTCTGTTAGAAAACGTTGCATCTTTACATTTCATGAAGAGGAAGAACACATGGCGCCTTGATTCTAAAATATTGAATTTTTTAGCTTTAATGTTGGTATTCAGTTCAGTTAATTCAGTTTTAAGGGAAAATTCGAGGCTATTTCAATTCCTGCAGGGGCTATCGGCTCGGTAATCATGACAAAAATACCTTCTTGGGTCATGCTGCTGTGAAATACACTAAGAAGTGCAAGAATTGTGCTGTATAAAAAAGGGTTCACCTAGAACCCTCCACTCCTCTGTTCTGACCAGCTTGTACGGCTTTAAGGTATTTAAATCATGCCGCAAGAAGTTAAAAAAAACACGCTGAGCCATCTAAAATATTAGTAATACAAGTTTTGTATACTTTTGAAGAAGGTGTAACAATGTAAGTCAGAAGTTTCTATCGCAATAAAAGATACGTATCAGACCCTATAAAATATATATATTCCTAATCAAGAACACTAAACGAATCGATAAAGCGGTCTGTTTGTCTAAACGCCATGGGTACCATAGGTACACATTTGGTGTTTTTAAGATATTTTACCATTTTTTCTACCTTTTTAAAACTTTGGCTTCTGCTTCCGTTCTCGTTATTATTGATCTCATGAAATAGCGATTAGCTTACAAGATTAGAAATGGGAGAACGATTTTTTGTTTAAAATTGCGCCATTTGCGCCACCATTAAATATTTTATTTTTTAATCACGAGCTCAAAATCAGTTCATCAAAACTCAAGTTAAAAGAAAAAACACATGTGTGCCCAAAAATAATTGGTAAGTATTACTTTTACATAAATGAAAACAAACGTTTTGAAAAGAAAAACACAAGAATTTCGCTTTTAAAAAACTGTATAATATATATTTTTATTTAAAAAAGACAGTCAGTCTTTGTGCAACAAATGTACATGGATAAATGCCGCGTTTACAATCGTTCCTCGCTTCGATTTCCATTTTTTATACTCTCGTTTTATTTTGGTTGTAAGTACCTTTTTTAGGGGATTTCTCTTGTGTTTGATTAAGTAATAGTAATTTATTTTTTCGTTTCTTTCGTTTCCGTTTAAGCGATACTATTTTGGTTCAAGTCCTTGTGTTTTATGTACATATTTAAACTAAATTACGAGCTACAAATTACTAGTTTGTGTGTTTGTGTGGGTGAATCTCGCTTTGAATCATATATGTAAGTACAGAGTGTGTGTTTTGAGTGTGGCGTGTGTTACAATAAATATCTCTAAGTTTAAGTATTCCTTAGGTGCTAGGATACATACATACAAGCTGCTAGGCAGAGGGGGCGGCGGGGCGTGGTTCAAAGGAGTTGGACGTTCTTGAAGGAAAGGGGTGGGGCGGGGAAGGCAGCTCTACAAATACCGGACTCCGGGAGATTAACTAACATGCATACACATATACATACACCCAGGTCTGCTGGGCTTTTCACTTTTCTTGGATGGTTTTCGATTTAATAAAGTTGGGTTTTTAAAAAAAAGGTTCTTGAGTTTAAACAAGAATGTTCCTGTAATCTAATTTCTTCTTTAGAATAAGTTTGAAAATGTTGAATATAAATATTAAAATACCTCAGGAAATATGTTATAATGATGTTCGATCATGGTAACTTAGGCTTGCAAAGTGATTTCTCATGTAAAATGGTTTAAAATTGACATCCAAGAAAGTGAGGATCCCAACAGACCTGCTGGACAAATGGATTATACAGATACAAGTAGGGTTACGGCTTAGGCTACATCCTACAGATACGGCTTATGGCTACAGGAACTAGTGCTAGTGCTAACTCGTAAAGTTATAGCTGCGCACCGCCCGGCCGGGCGTCACCAGCTCCACCTTGATGTTGGCCGTGGCCGTCACCTTGGTGGTGTTGCTGTCCGAGTGCGTCGTCTCCACCGTCACCTCCGGCTGCACCACGATGCTCTGCAGCTCCGGCGGATACGCCGCCGGAAAAGGGGGCGGTGGCGTGGTGGGCGGCCCCTGGTGCTGGTGCTGCTGCTGGGCGGCGGCCTTGTGGTAGGCGGGGGGCGGGGCCGCGTAAGAGGCGGGGCGCGATTCCCGCGGCTGGTAGCTCCAGTCGTTGGGCATCTGGATGGACGAGTTGCTGGACTTCCAGGACTGCGGCTCCTCGGTGATGGTGGTCAGTGACGGGTCATTCACGTCCTTGTGGTGATGGTGGTGCGACTTCTGGCAGCTGCCGCGCGAGGATCGTGATCCCTGCACCACGTACGATTTGCCCGATCTCTTGCTGCTGCGCACTGGCTGCGGCGAGGGCGTGGATATCCTGTCCGGGTGCTCCAGCGGCACAAGCTCCGCCTCCGGTCCCAGCATGCTCAGGAGGATGGGGAAGACCACCAGGCTGTTGCAGGCGCCCACGCAGAGCACCACCAGCAGGAGCCAGCAGAAGTGCCGGATCACGAACTCGAAGGGCGAGGTGGAGAGCATGAACACAGCCACTCCGGAGGTCAGCATTCCGTGGACAAGAGGTCCCAGGGCCATCTGCATGCCCAGCTGCACGCGGCGCTGTCGGTTGCCCACGGAGGTCATGAAGCCCTGGAAATGGAAATATGATGGATTAGGATAATGTTGGAATGGGGGGCCATACAATCACTTTTACATGATGTTTAAGTGTCCAAAAGTATGCAGTGAATAAACTCTGAGGAAATTCATTGTACTTCTGAGCTTAAAATATATTGTAGCATACTTTTAGACACCTTAACTGTGATGTTTTAGTTTTTGGATTAGTTTAAGAACCGCACTCACCAGTGATATCAGCACATTGGAGCACAGCATCATGCCCACGCTGAGGATGAGTATGACTGCTGGAATGGCCGACAGTTTGATGCCCAGCAGGGTCATGGCCCCAAAGATCTGGGCCAGCGAGGCCAGGACGCTGAGGATCACCAGGACAGCTGCCCAAACGGAGAGCAGGAGCAGGGAGACCAACACCAGGGCGGCCAGCAGGACGCAGGCCATGATCATGGCCA
Organism: Drosophila subpulchrella; assembly: GCF_014743375.2. Lineage (NCBI taxonomy): Eukaryota > Metazoa > Arthropoda > Insecta > Diptera > Drosophilidae > Drosophila > Drosophila subpulchrella. The sequence goes on along the minus strand of NC_050611.1, from coordinate 1,979,975 downwards.
GAGAGGAGCGCAGGGTCATGTACTGCTCCCAGAAGATGAATGGAATGCCTGGTGATAAGTAAGGAAGTGCGGATTAGTTGGGGCCATTGGTTGAAACCATTTAATTAACTCACCCGATGGATAGTTGGGGAGGCCAAAGCCTTCATACTTGACGCTCAGGTCGCGAATGTGACCTATCAGGGTCTTAATCTGCGAGGTGTCCGTCAATCCGTGCAGGTAAAAGGGCATCTGAGCGTAGACCAGCGGCAGACTCTTGGGGATCTTAAGCTCGTACTCGTGGGGTTGGTGAAAATACTGGCGCGGTTCTGGATACAGTTTGCCCTGTGAAAATTAAATAACCAAAAATATCGTTAGTTAAAAATCGATTTTATGTAAGAAATGGAGAACTTAAGTGTTACACAACATTTAGAATTACTTAAAATGTATATATATCTTTAAGGGGACCCACCTGAGAGGCTCCGAAGGCGAAGACGTCGTTGGTGGCCCATGCCGACAGGTAGTTGTAGAAGGCCTTCTGGTTGATGATGCCATCGCTGTTGACCAGCCGGTTGGTCAGCACCAGGTCCTTGTCCACCGGGTTGTCCACATGGCCCGTCTGCACGATCAGCTTGTAGGCCAGGATGGCATCGCTGCTGGCGTTGGGGAACCAGCACTCCTTGGTCAGCCGTCCGTCGCGGATCTCCTCGTCGAAGATCTTCTGCAGGTTGCTTAGCCACTCGCTGAAGAGCAGCAGCCAGAAGTCGGGCAGTCCGCCGTTGTCGTTCTTGATCACATGTGGCACCCGGACAAAGGAGTCGTGGTAGTCCCTCAGCAGCTGCTGCTGGGTGGGGTACTCGAAGTTGCCCTGGGTGACCGCGTACATGCTGTAGAATCCAAAGAGCCGCGTCTGGGCATCCAGGAACTTGTGCTCGTTGCTGTCCTTGGGCACCAGGTCGATGATGTCCAGGCCATCCTGCAGGCGCGTCGAGGCGTACAGGCTGCAGATGAGGGCCGCCAGGAAGCCCACCACGGTCAGGAACTTCACCCAGCTGCGCATGAGGAAGGGTGTGTAGTGCTCGAAGGCGAAGCTGGCCAGCGAGAAGGACGCCAGGGAGTGGCTGCTGCCGGGACTGACCGCCCTCTGTTCCAGCAGAGGATTCTGGGCAGGCAGCGGCACTCGGTTGTTGTTGCAGCCCTTCGGATGCCTGGCCCCTCGTCCGCTGTTGTTGTTGTTCAGCGGCAGCACCGGATGAGCCACCTTCGAATGCTCCTTCCACACCGGAAAACAGCAGCAGAAGATGTCCGCCCTGCCGGCGGTGCGCCTGCGCAGATCCAGCGAAATCATGGCCGGAAAGACCAGCAGAGCCGCGGCCAAATTGGAGCACATTACGATGGCGGCCTGCAGGCAAAACACCTTCAGGGCTGGGACGGGGATAAAGGCAGCCGCAAAGAAGGAGCCCGCCGTGCTGCAGGCACTGAACAGGATGCTAGGGCCCACCTTCTTTAGGATCAGCTTGGTCTGCTCCCGCCGGTTGCTCTCCGCGTATGCAGCCGTCAGCATGAAGATGTGGTCCACGCCCAGTCCCAGGGCCAAAAACGGAACAACCTGGGTGCTGGCGGCATTGAAAACGATGCCCAGAAGGGCGGACAATCCCAGGCCGGCGGCGGTGCTGAAGCACATGAGCAGTACTCCGGCCACGCCCACACTGCTCTGCCCGCGGACGGGATCCCGCCAGCGGAGCAGGGTGCAGAAGGCGTACAGAACGGTGACGGCCACTCCAATCACAATCGAAAGGGCGCTGGGATGCGAGAACTTGGCCAGGATGTCGTCCAGAGCCGCCGAGCTAAACACATAGATGTCGTAGTTGGTGGCGATCCTCGACTGCTTGCGGAGCAGTTGCTCCACCTCCCTGGAGAAGTTGCGCTGCCAGGCGTTGAGCACCTCGGCGGCCTTTTCCTGCGTCCAGCCGAGGTGGTGCACCTTGTAGTTATCCTGCCACTGGTCGAACATCTCCTTCTCGGTCATCAGCTGCACCACCGACTGCAGGGCCCGCGCCTTCCTCAGGTGCCCGCTGCGGTTCCTCTTCGCCCCGCCCACGATCAGCTCCTCCGGCCAGTGCATGTGCTTCGCGGCGTAGCCGTAGCATCCGCCGGACAGGATGGCTCCCACGTCCGGCGGCTGGCTGCTGTTCTTGTTTGGCGCCGTGTCCGGGCAGCTGGGGTTCAGCGGGTTCAGGCAGGGCTTCTCCATGTAGCCACTGCCAATGGCCGCCCGCTTCATGTACTGCTCCACGGTCTCGAAGTCGAAGCTGATCTTCTCCTCGGACATCTTCTGCTTCATGTACTGCATCACCGAGGCGGGGTTCAGGGTGGTCCAGAGGAGGCGCTGGTTAAGGCCTCTGCAAGGGGGAAAGGGAGCCATTATGGATAAGTGATGAGGATTAAAGTAAGATCATCTGATTGACAATGATCCAATTTAAAAGAAAAAATCTACATAATTATAATAATAATAAAGGTAATGTGAAAAAGATAGGATATAAGGAGGGTTAGAATATTCAAACTAAAATACAAAGAAAGCTAAAATAAACAGAAGATTAAAACCTCATGTTAAATGACCTTCTGCAGATTAAAATTTAGAGATAAGATTTTCAAAGATAATAAAATAAGATATAATACAGAAGATAAGTTTTTAAGCAAATGCTCACAAACTAAGCTACTTTTTAGAGTACAGTTTAGGTCCACATAATAGGTTTTATATAAAAGTGAGATATGGTTAAACTAACCTAAGGTTAAGTTTAACCCCATGCTAAATGGAAAGGGGTATGACCTAATATTAAATGAACTTCTGAAGAGCAAAATTTAAGATAGCATTGTTAAAGAAATTATGATATTATTTAAAAGATACATTTTTAAACGGAATATGACGAACTATCCTACTCCAAATGTAGATAATATCTACTAGATATAATAAGGTTAACCTTATGTCAAGTTCAACTGTTAGCAATTTGGAAAAAGATACATTTTTAAACACAAATGTTTTCAAACGATGCTACTCTAAGTGTAGTTAACATCTCCGAGATATGATAAGGCTAACCTTTGGTTAAGTGCAGCCAATCAATTTTCAAAAAAGAAGTAAGATGTACATAAACTAAGACATTCAGCACTAAAAACTAGAATAGGAAAGAGTTAATCGAGAAAACGTGAGTTCAAAACCCGAAGGTTAACGATGAAGTGCTTATGGCAGTTAGGTAGATATGATGGTTGGGCACTTACGGTATGACGACTGCCGACTCCGGTCCCAAGAGCTGGCTACCCTCCCAGAAGCAGTCCAGCGGCGTGATGATCGAGCACGGGATGAGGTGGCGCAGGATCTGCTCGATGTAGTAGATGCCCTCGAAGGAGGGCGTGCTCGGCATGTTGCACATGTCGCGCAGCCCCCACTCGGTGTCGTAGAGGTGCACCTTGACGGCGGTGGCCTTGACCAGGACCTCCAGGTGGGCGAGCAGCGCCTGCGGGTGCAGGACCGAGGCGTTCGGGTCGTGGGTCGTCTGGATGAGCAGCTGGTGCGTGGCCGCCTCGTCCTCGCCGATCGTCTTCTGCGTGTAGGCCATCTCCGCCTCCAGCCGGCCGCCCTCCTGGATCCACAGCTGGTGCACCTTCGAGTGGATCTGGGCGCTCTTCAGGCCGACGCAGAAGGTGCTCAGCACCAGGATCGCCACGAACAGCACCTTGCCCGCGTGCTTCTGCACGGAGCTGCCGAGTGTTTCGAGGTGGGACTGGAATACTGATCGCAGATAGATCGCCGTGCGGCTGCCACGCGCCTTGCCCTGCAAAATGCAACGGAATACGCAATTTGACATTTAGTATTTGGCTTTTTTTAGATTGCCCCACTCTCTACGCTGCCATAAATAACGCATTAAAATTATAACGAAGCAGCGTGTGGCCATATAATTTATATGTGCGGCTCCCAATGAAGCCAGACCGCCAACCCATCCGCACATGGGCGTGGTGCGGAGTTTTGGAAGGGGCATATATTAAGATATTACTATATCAAACAAATAATATGCTCATTTGAATTTGTACAATAATGATTTTTATAAATCAACAAAATGTTCGGTTTCTTGGGAGTTTAATACCCTCCATTGCTACGTCCCTGCTTCGGGACCCCACCCAAAGTCCCGATCCCAGATCCAGAACCATGGAACCACAAAAACAACACAAGGCACCGCTGTCGTCATTGGCGGGCCGAAAAAAAGGCGAACCTATAATCGCCTGCTTGGGCAATTGGATCGATCGCTGCTCAGGCTTTGGGCCTGGCTCGAACTCGGCTCCACTCCGCTCCTTTCTGACCAACAACCTCGAGTTTCGTGCTTTTTCTCCATTCCCCAGCTGCTGCAGCGCTGCACGGAAATTGAGCCCCTTTCCCAAAACAAAAAAAGAACCATGAAAAAAATAATAATGAGGCTCGCGCTAACGCTAACGTCTCAATCGAAGTTTTAGTCCAACAATCAGAGAAACAGTGGGATCATGTTCTATTAAACGAAGATGAAAATAAAGTACTCTAATGGAACTGAAACTGGATTTATAATATTTGAGATCGACTCAAAACTTTAAGGACTTAAAAAATTAGAAAAAAGTTTCGTAGTTTCTCACATTTTTATAGAATTTATTACACATTACTGGGTGGCTTCACGGTGGTTTTAAAAAACCTTTCGATCCCACTGTGCAGCAACTGTGGCGCACCCAGCAAAGTCGGGAACCGAGGCATCCAAATAACGCATTCCACACAGACCCAAACTCGAATCTTCTCGAAGTCGGGCTCCCCGTTCTGGCGTCTCTGCGCTGCGCCCGCCTTTTATCGCTTTTCACAGATTTTTCCCGGGCCAAGTCAGGTTGTGGATGTGGCCAACGAAAAAGTGGAGAAAAAAGCTAAGCACCCCGAGATGGCTTTATTGTTTGGTCTTCAGAGCGTTTTACGACTACCGTTAAGATAGAGCGGGAGTCACTCGTAAATAATCCGCCGCTTAATGCCTTTGTTTGCTTAGGATCGGGGGTACCCACATATATCTAGAGGATAGGATCCCTTCCGATCCCTGCACTTCCTGCTGCTTGTTTATGCAGCCCAGTTGGCTGCATTTCCGCAATGGAAATGCGGGGAAAATGGAACATCAAACGCGGCGCGCTCAACTTTGTCGCCATTAATTAAGTCGTTGGCGGCACATCCACTTTGAGACTGCCCGCGGCGACCTGTTCGTGGAATTCTTCCATCACTTTGCCCCATCCCCATCCAAGGTGCGCAAACAAAAGATGCACAAAATTCTAGGAATCTCTTGCCACAAACATTGTTGCCTCTGCCTCTGCCTTTGCATTGGCCCCTTGGGGCGGCAGGGCCTAAAAATAAGCTTAATCTAGATTGGGCCGGCATTCCAGTGGCTCGCAAACTGTGCGGCTCAAAATTGAGCCATCAACGCTTGTCAGCTTGCAGCCGTCTCTTTCGCTTCGCTCAGGCCGTCTCTTTCGGAGCCTCCCAAACCTCGAGCTGTGTGACATATCATCAATCTTATGCTGTTTTTGCCTTGCGTGCCTCTTTTCCGTGCATTTTTCTCCTCTTGTTTTTGCCCACCCCCGCTGCTCTGGTTCGCTGTGAGGAAATGTCACGCATTGATTTATGATCCTGCCCGGGGTTTCCTATGCTGCATTTTCAAATGAAAATGTTACTTTAGTTCTTTGTACTTGCTTTTGTTGCTGCTGTTGCGACAGCTTCATTAGAAATGCGCACACACAGCCAACTGGAGGAACCTCCAGCCTCCCTAATCCGCTGCCCAGAAACGGATAAATGAAGACAAGCTCCGAACCCCGGTCCCCTGACGAATGGGATCGAGTGAGAGGCAAGGCGGTGGCCGAAAAAGACGACAACAGTTGGGAACAGCAGGTGCAGGTAGATCGGAGATTTCGGTAAAAATGTATCAAAGATACAGGGAGAAAAATTCTGGTGCTTAACTGATGATAACAGATTAAAAAAAAAATTGTTTTTTTGGTAACTTAAGAGTTGTTTTTGCTTGTAAGATAAAACAATAAAAACAGGCACTTGAACTTGGACCCTCAAAACAATAGACACAAATGGTTTATAAGAATAATACAAAATCCCTAAGTTAAAAAAAAAATAATACCCAAATTTCCTGCTAACTACAATCTCTAACGTCAAAGCTTTCTTCAAAACAAAAAAAAATCGTTTGTTTAGAGTTCTCTGTTCTCTTCTGTAAACAGTCTCGAAATCTCGCCATCACGCATCAATCAATCAAAAGATCCGACACATCAACTGGCGGGGCAAAAAACAAAAATCGAATTTCCTGGGGGCCCCCCACAGCGCTTGACTACTTAATTACACGGACCGCTTCGGGAACCACTCTAAATATGAAAAAAAAAAACTTTTCCATGCCATTTGGAAATCTGAAAACCACTTGAGCCCCAGCTCGTATATGGTGCGTTGGGCCATAAAGTATGAGCGCACCCAGTTATGCCGCAATAAAAATCGAATGCAAAACCACAAAAAAAACATTTTTAGCATAAAATGAAATTCAATATGGCAGACCACCCAGACACATCGTATATGAATAGGGCATCTATAGAATTATGCATATGGACAGGCGATTCCATTGCGGGCCAAATTTATGGATCGACGTGAGCGAGCGCGTGAATCATTGCGGGGAATCTTTTGAGATCTTTCGATGCCAGATCAAGGGATTACTGCTCTATATACATATGGGATTGGAATATGGGATATGGGATCTTTTATCCGGTCGGCTTTGTGTGTGAGTGCCACAGCTTTCCCATGTTTCTCACGTAAGCGTGTGCCATAAAACTTGTAGCTTCCATAAAAGTTATATGCCACTTGATAACGTTTTTGAATACGAAATCTCGCGGATTGCCACATCCGATCTCGCGTATATCTTATGGTTTTTACCCATGTTTTTTTATTTTTCCCATCCCGCGCGCCTGGCATTTAAATGGAACTGTGTTTTTATTTTCACATGCCATTCACACAGCTGCGGAGGCTGTCAAACAAAATAGCTAAGGAAATGGATATACTGCGTTACCGCTGGGCGATTTATGTTTATTTTTAGCAGGGATACGGAGTTCTTCATTATATTGCTCTGAACAAATTTACCCGACCATTTGCCGCCACTGAGGACCACACACATTTACTTGGCCGAGGTGGTTGCCTGCAGAAAGTAAATTGATTTCGAGGCAATTAAAAATGGGGCCCAACCAAATGTGAAACCGTTGAATGCAAATTCTCGGTGCCGCCAATTTATGGCGCCCCCAAAACGTGACTAGCAAACCGTCTGCCGCATTTATATTACCATTTTATGCTCTTTACTTTTTGCACCGAGCCCGAAAAAAAGATATATTTGCATGCCCGTAAAAAAAAGATCGTTAAAAAAGGTTTGAAGGTCACAGAGCGGCTCAGGTGAGCGGCCAGGCAGACGGTTTACAGTTAGCTCCAGAAGCGCCAGGTGCAAAAATCAGAGGACCACCGGCATAGCTCCCTGATTATGTACCCTCTCTCCTTCGGCAGTCTGTCAGGAAAGTTTTGTAATCACTTCGATTTGAACTGAAGTAAAGCAAAGTTCACCTGCCCTGCGTTCTGCAGAGGCCGTAACAATTTTAATTTCTTTATTATTTCGTCTGAAAATCGAAAACGCAGCCTACCTGACCGCCGGCACTCACAGGTACACACGCACTCCATGCCATTCCACTCCCGATCGCTTTCGTTTGGTATCGTATCGTATCGGATCGTTTCGAGCTCGAGTTTGAGTTCGAGCTCGCGTCCGTTAACTGCTTTTTCAGTGAATTCCGTGATTATTGCTTGAATGTTTCTTTCCGGTATTCGCTCTCTGTCACTGTGTCTCCGCAGAATACCTTTTTTGTTTCTGGTCTGGCTCTAGGTCTTGATCGTAAGTAAGCCCCTCTCTGGGGTTTCGGGTTTTCGGGCCTGTGCATGGGCATGGGCCCGGGTTCGGTTCGGGTACGGGTATATGTAGGTATAGGTACGGGCCGCGTGCTGTGTGGTCGAGTTAATGTCTTCATAATTCTCCTGATTTTCTTCTCTCTCTCTGTCGGCCGTTGTTATGTCTTGCTTCGCCGAGACCTCAGACTGATGAAGACAATAACAGTTTTATGTGCGGCTCGTCTCTCGGCCAAAGTCGTTGCCGTCCCGTCCCTAATGAAGCCCAAGCTGTGGCCGTCTGCACAACAGCATTTCGTGTTTTTTCTCGGTTTATTTTCATTTTTTCCCTCACTTTTTGTGAGTTTTTTGTTTTTCTTATTTGTGAGTTCCAGTTCCCCGCGCCAGCTGCAGATGGCAGATCAAGTCAAGTCGGCCACGTTGGTGCGTCGAGTGTGTGAGGCCCCGGCAGATGAAGCTGTCAATTGTGGGGTCACCGTGTGGGAGTTATGTGGGCCATTGGGTTCGGTCGGGGGGAATGAGTTCAGGCCCCGGATAATGGGTCAAAGGATTATGTAAAGCTGGGCTGCAGCGTTATTTATGAATGGGGTGGAGCGACCCTTGGAATCCGATTAATGATGAAATGAAAATATGGTATCATATCATATAATATCATATATATCTTACGAAATACAGGCTAGTTCTTAAAAGTTATTTGGTTTCTTCATCCAAAAACATTGCTGACTGCTATTTTTTAATATGATCTTAAGTGCTTTTTGCATTCCTCAAGGCGTATTTAAAACATCCTTGTACCAGAAAGGGCATTTCCCCGAAGTGGACAATTTCTAGGCGTACACACCTTATCTTGTTTTGCTTTCAACACGCCCAGCATGTCAAATTACAGTTAACTTGTTAAGCACTTCCTCTCTATCTCCGTCCAGGTCTCATTCCCTCCACGTAACCCTAAGCCGGAAACGCCTGTAGGCGTGAGATATCTTCATCGACATTGTTCTGCGGCCTTCTGGGAAGCGAAACCCATCGATGGATCTATGCTACCCTTCTGAAAGGGAATAGCAATTTATGCAGGTATCTCTCCGCTCCCTATCTTTGTCACTCCTCGGGGGAGTTTGCTCAAGGATTACTCTCCACTCTCCACTTGAGATCCAGACTCACCCCCGCCCTTGCTTTCGGTCCGATGCCTTTGATCTTTCCTTTCCGTCCTCATTTTTGTTTTTTTTTGGTATTTCGTGTTCGTAAATATTTCATAAGTATTTAATTGTATATCCCACAACAGTATTTTGCGAGGGGCTATTGCTATCTGAACTCCCCCCGTCACTCGAAAATATCGAATAACAAATATTGGTCGCGAGTGTGACAATGATTTATTTGCCTTACACCTACCGCGCTCGAGATCTTATCAAACAGATAACGATCTGAAAATTATAATATTTGACTTACGGTCTGAAAATCAATAGGCAATGTTATCTGGCGCAGGTTGGGGTCTTGATTAAATATTTAGGTTCCCAACTGTGTTGACTTATAAAGGGAAGAAGAACGCTCGTGTCTTAAAAAACTTGATTTTCAGAGACGACATATTTGTTAAATTGCTTCACAACGTAAGAGATAAGCAATGCCTATCCTATACTACAAATTGTTTACTTTAGTTATAGAGCAAGTATATTCCTATTTTCATAGCAGTAAGATACCTTTTTATTGTGGCCGAAATATGTGGAATGTTTTTAAAGAACAAAATAGATTATTTCTTTCGATGTTTTACAGTTAATTAATTGTTTATCCCATATATAAATCCCTTGCTGCATTTATCTTGTTTACTCCAATAATAAAGATGCTCCCGCTATTTGTCAATTTCAAAGTTTGTGCCGATGTACTACTGGTCTTTGTTTTTTGAAGATGTTTTCCTCTTGGTTTTTGCCATGTCAATTTGATAAATGTTTGCCCCTTGTCTGTGTGGATGCCACAAATATTTGTGTTTGTGTTTGCTTTTCGTGAGCAGTTGTGAAAAAAGCGAAACGGACATGGGATCGCCGGACATCTCCCGGCATGACTAAACAAATTTATTGCCCACTGGCAGCGAAGACTTCTTCAAAATGCCGCCAATGTTGCTCAACTTCCTGTGCAAAGTGTGTGCGTTTCAGTGTGTTTGCCTTACAATTGGCACAGCAAACGGGGAAAAGATAGTGGGGGGATGGTAGGGAGAGGGGGGGAGGGACAAGCGATTTCATTCATGAATTCATATGTATCTTATAGATACAACGAGCGTCGGCGCGAGTACATGCCCTGCATCGATAGTGCGGCATTGCCATAAATGAGATTTCAGTTTGTGTGATTTTCAGTCGCCGGACTTAGGGTAAATAATAAATAAATATCGATGGACAGGTCGGGCGGATAGCTAAATGCAGCCAACAGATACTCTTAGTCAAAACTATAAGATACAAACACTGGATGATTTGTGGTGCACACATGCAAACACATCTCTGCAAGTAAAAATAGAAGAAAGTGTTTTCTTTGTAAATGCATTTGATTTATGGAGGAATTCCGTAAACAAAATTCATAAATACCCGGAGATACGTTATATAATCTATCTGGCACTATTGGGTTAACATATGTTTAGGTCCAAATTTTTTATATTTTAAATAAATAAATAAATATAGTGATTATAGTAAATATTTTCAAATTAAATCCGAAGAGTACAGAATCTAAATTCACCTTCTAACACACGTTGGGCGCCACTTATTTTTTAGACCGCCTATGTCGAAAGTATAAAACGTTAGATGAAGTTCGACTGTTTTAGTTGATATAAATCAAGATTGAACGAAATCACATCATATATTTGCTGTACCCCTTGGAAGATCATCTTCGTTGACTAAGTAATTCTCAGCTTCATTTGCCATTCATATCATGAATGAAAACGTCATCCTCTCGAAGTCAACGGAGACCTCCCAGCAACAGAAAAAATGAATTTTTTTCCAGAGAAGTAAATAAACAAAGGTAATAATAATAATCGCATTGGGTAATTTGCATAGTCGCCAAAAAAAGAGAAGTTAACGCACTGCGATCCCTCGCCAGCTTCGTTAGACGATTTTAATGTCTTAATATATTTCGTTAAATTGAGTCATTAAAATAAATCGCCATCGACGATGATGATGACGACGACGACGACCACAAAAGACGCTGACGATGTCGGCGCCATCACGATCGATCGTTTGCCACAACTTTCCAGAGGAGTTCAGGATGGGGCACAGTCGAAAGCACGTTACAACCGAGCCCCGAGAGACTTTACGAGAAATAATTGAGATGCACACACACACACGGGGAGGGCAAAAACAAGAGGAAAACCAACTCAGGGGGAAAAGTGGAGAAAAAAGGGGAACAACAACAGAGCAAGACACGCCACGCGGTCGCCAAGGAACTGCATCTGAAGCTGCAACAATGATGAAGACATCAAGCTGTAAAAAGCATCAGAGAACCAACGAGAAAACTTGAGGCGGTGGTCCACACAGAAAAATAGAGTTTTTTGAAGATACGCCATACCCGGTAATCATTTAGGGGCATATTTATAATACTTTTATGGCAAAGATACTAGGTATATCAGCAAGATAGATAGCTTTAGATCTTAAAATTAGCACTATTTCTTAAATGATGCTCATATGTATGATATTAAGTTTTAAAACCGATATAACACTCAACTTTTAATTTTATGTTTAGATTTTTTGTTTGTTTTTCAGTGCCGTGGCAAACAGTTTGGCAGTCACTGTCTATGCACAGGCATTAAAAGCAAAATGCGTGCGTCAGTGAAATTTTTCCCTTGCCTCGATTTTTTTCCGCTTTTTGGGCCACCCGCATTCGATGGCCCGAACCAAACCCGAAAAACGATCTCTGCCTGCTTCATTTGCATCGGTGGCAATAACAACAGCAAACAGAAATGCTTTCGGCAACGACAAGGGGTAAAATGATTGCTTACTGTTCTTTTTGAGTTAGAAAACCGTAAGAGATACATACGAAATTCGGATACTCTGCCGGCAATATATTGGGTTTATATGGAAGAACTAATTGTGGAAACTAAGAAGTTTCTATTGATTCAAAATCAATATCAATGCGTTTAGCTAATATTTGAATTATCAAAGTATCTTTCACAGTATCTTTAATAATAATAAGGCAGGCAATTTTAAGTATACCATTTTTTAAAATCTTCAGCAAAACAAACGCATTTTGCTATAATAATAAGAAAATCAACTCTTGACTTCAAGTTAAAGTACCCCTATGCCAATGCCGAACTGTTCTGTCAATTAACAAACTGTTTTGAAATTATGTAGATTGCGCATTACGTCACGCATGCTTCTAATCAATCTGCGAGGAAAAGGCCGCCCTACAGCCCGTATCAAAGAGCATCTGAGAAATGTTGGGGCTTTCAAAGGGGGGTCTTGGGGATGGCAGAGGAGGCAGTGGCAGTCCAGCCCGGCAGCACGTACGAAATGACTCTCGCGGAGACCTCGGCGCCCACCCATGTTGGACGGACCCACACACAGATACGAACCAACACCAACAGCACTCTGGGCGAGTTGTTGCTGCCGTTGTTTATTATTTTCTGCTGCGGCTGCTAAAGCTTTTGCCTTTTGCCTTTTCGGCTGCTTTCCACTACTGGATCTCCTGCTGCTGCCGCCTTTTTGCCCAGTCTTTCTGGCGATTTCTGCCTTGCTGTTTTTGGCGCTCGCTGCAGTTGCAGTTGCAGTTGTTATTGTTTCTGTTTGCGGTCAGGCCAACTCCGCACAGTAGCGCCAAAGTAATGAAGTTGTCTGTGGATATGTCCGTCTGGGATCGACTCGGATCGGCGGGTCTCGATCGCGGTATCGAGTATTTGTACGAGTACGAGAGTCCTGCTGTGTGTCTACCCATCTGGGCCCAGCGAAAATAGCTGTGGATTGATGGCAGTGCACAGAGGAAAATATCTAGCAATACGGGTATAACATAAAAATGTTTCTTATACGAAAGGTCAAGATACAATAGTTACCAAAATGGGTTTTATTAAAAGGAATAGCTATAACAGACATGTATTTCATCAACAAATGCCTATATTTGGAGGTAAATCCTCCACGCTATTTCGATTTAAAGAATGAAATGACAAAATTAGCATATAAGCCGATTGGCCACATACTGGGCATAGGTTTTAGCTAATCACTGTAATTAATAGGCTGCCTGCGCCTGGCAAACCACCATCGGACAACTCTATTAGCCGGAGAATCGGGCAAAAGAAAACGAAACGACATGAAATGAAATCGAAACGACTGCCAAAGAAGACGTCGACGACGAAAAAATGCGAAAATTATTGCGAGAGATATTGGCAATAAAATTTATTGAAATCTGTCCCGGCGACTTAATGGCCGCATTAAACAAAAACCGCTGCGCTTCGGCCTTACAGTCGAGCTTCAACAGCTTCGGTTTATAGAACTTGAATTGAGGAACTACTCAAGTGAACATACCAAATACTCTGTATCGAAAAAAGTATCTTTTAACGTAGTTTCTGCAAACTGAAAGTTAAAGATGGTTACCAAATCTTAAACTCTCTTTAATATCTATGTATTCAGACAATATTTCTGTTAGTATATGAACATTTTTTAAGATACCTACTCAGAATATTGGGAAAATTAAGGACCCTATACAACATTTTTTTTAAATGGGGCTAGAAAAGAAATCCTGAATATTACATTAGAATACTATAGAAATGAAGTTCCGCCATTACTCAGACTCGGTTCGTTTTGTGGGGCTTCCACTGTAGTTGGGGACTCACCTTATCTATCTGATCGAGCGCCACTTGGGCGTCCACCCAGCTGGTGCGTATGTAAAGATCCGAGAATAATTTCTCATCGACCACATCGCCGTGTGTGTCCGGAACGCGTGGGAGGCTGTCGCGGTCCATTATGGTTATGTTTATAGCCGGATTCCGGACGGACTCGAGTGGGGAGTGTGCTGGGGATCGGGAATCGGTTCTTTCTGCAGTGCCTGCCGTTTGTCTGCGTCCGGGAACTGAGACTTGGGAGGCAGTGTGCGGATTGTTCGTGGACTTTCGGTTCGGTTAATTGTTATTGGGATCTCGTATTTTGTTTGGCTGCATTTTGCACTGCAGTCTGCATTTTTTACTTTATTTTTTGTGAAGAAGAGACGCTCTCTCCGCTTGCTCTCTCTCGCTCTCGCACGCTGTGTATCTGAGCTCTCTTTGTGTTGTTTGGTTTTGTTGTGATTGCTGGCTTCGCTTCTGCTGGGTTTTTTTCCGACGATTCAAACGCGGCTTTCGGGTTTTATCTTGGACACTTTTTGTTGGGGGAATTTGACAGAATTTTCACACATCAATTACACATGGAAAAGCGACTGACGGACGCCTCACGTTTTCGGTTTTCTCTCTCGCCCTCCGCTCTTTTACCTTTACTTTACTTTACACTCTGCGACGCACACACACTTAAACACTGGATGGCTGGCTTTTGTTGTTGCCTGGCATTTAATCCATGAACTTCGCCTCGCATCCGTGAGATACAATATCTTGGCTTTTCCAAGAGTTCTGTGCTATTTATCTAGTTGGTATACCACACACAGAGAGTGCCAGTAGTCGAAAATACAAAAATTTCAAGTCGCCGCACTCCGCACTCACAACCGTTTCGTTCGAGGATCGCACGCAGTCTGAGAGATGTATCTGTATCTCGTGGATGCGGCACGCCAGCCAGGCCAGGCCAACAACTTCATTAGGCGAGCCGAGCGCACGCCACTCTCTCTCTCCCTCTCTCGTTTTGCGCATGTGTGCGTGGGCGACCCATTCACAGACGGCGTTCTCCTCTCCCAATATCTTTTCCTCTCTTCAACCGTCTGCGGCCATTTTGGTTTGAGTACGCTCTCTGCGAGGGCTGATCAAACGGTAGGTCCACGCCGAAAATACCGAGGGGTGTTTAAAGAGTTTTCTAAAAAAAATAGCTATTTTAAGTTGGAAAACATTTAATATGCTTTGTCAAGAACTGTTCCACGAATGTATTGATTCGACTTTTCATAATGTTTATCTGAATGGTTTTTTTAACACTAAGATCTATGTAATTGCAAATTTAACTAAAATCAATATTTCTACAAATATTAAGTCAGATAATAAATCTAACATGTGTTTTTAGAAAAAACTTAATGTAATTTAACGTTTTAAACACATTTCAGACTTTAAACATGTAGTGATTTTGGCTTTGGTTCAATATTTATCTTTATTATAGAGAAATCATGAAGTTTTAAAGGATCTTATAGACTACTTTTAAACTTAAAGATAAGTCAACAAATTCGATTTAAGGGTTGCATTTGATAAAATTTTAAACGTTAAAAACACCGTCTTCTACAGCTAATTTAAGAATTAATTAAAGCTAAAAATAACGTATTGCCTCAGTATCTTGGTTATGTTTCTTTTTTCTTCATCGAGCTAACTCCCCTCTAACATTCACTGCTCGCTAATTTCTATTGTTGTTATTCGCGTGCCATTATTTTTATTTTTCGCAAAGACCACCCAAAGTGCTTTTGGCTGCTGTTTATTTTTTTTGTTTTTGTAGCTGCCACGGTGGTTTATTTTCATTGCAGTGTGGACCACCCAAAAATAAATTTGTTGCTGCCTTCATTAAACTGAAACCGCCGAGCGTTGTGGGTGGTCGCCCCACCCCGCCCCGCCCCTTTCCGCTGCCGACGTCGGCCTTCAGCGTCGGCAGCGCAGTCCACTGGAGCTTTCATTTCTGTGAGTGTGTGTGAGTTTGTTTGTGGGGAGCGCGTGCGTGGCAGGCTCCTGTGTGTGTGTGTGTGTGTTCGTGCCGCGAACTGTTGGCAAATTTGTTAGCTTTACATTGGCTGTGCTGTTGGCTTTATGGTTGTTGTTGCTGCCCCATGCGATGATGTCTGTTTTTGCATGTTGCCGATGCTAAATTATGAGCGGCAGGATGTTTTTGCTTCTCCACAGCCTTTGTTTTGCAGCATCTTCGCCCCGTGAATCTCAAATATTCAAGGGGCTGCATTGTATGTGTGTGCGAGGACCACCCAAGAAGCGATGTTTTTGCCGGCAAATTAGTTCTAAGAAAAAATTATACATATGTCCTGTAATCAACCCTTTATAAACACAGTTTTTTAAAAACAATCTTGAGTATTTATCTACTTTAGTTCCGATAGGTACATATACAGATAAGGCAAAAACATATATTAGAAAGCACATTTACCAAACATTTTGTACTATTATAATAATATAGAATGTGGTTTCATGAAATTTCCCTTTTTTCAGGAAAGACGGAAAATAAAAAATAATTAAATGATTGAAGAAAACCAGTGGACCATTTAAATTTATTCATCAGAACTTATTTCTTCTGAGTTTATGAATGAAAATTCATTTGGTTCTTGTGTTTCCCCCTCATCCACGATTTTCCCTTTCCATCTGAGGCAACAACAACAAAATAAACAAATAAAAAACTCTTCAGAACGACCGCAAAAATTGGCGCTCGAATCTTCAACTCCATCGAAACTCAAATTCAAATTCGAATGCATCTGCAGCGTCATGGTGGTGCCCCCTCTCGCTCGCACTCCTTGGGGGAGAAAGATACGGATACGGAGAGGGAGACGTGGATGTGAATGTGGACCCACCACCGAGCGGGCTATTATAATCAAAAACAACAACTCTCTCTCTAACTCACTCACCTGAACTAGCGTTGCATCCACATCCATGTGTTGTGCTCTCTTTTCAAGCTCATCCGCTCTTCCTGCCCCCTCTCTCACAGGCTGTCTCTTTCACTCTGCGTGTGGCGCATTTTGGCGACATGGGCGGCATTTTTTCTCCAACATGCATATTTTAGCTTTATTCCTCTCCCGATCACCCAAGATTGCGCCATCTTTGGCTGGCTCTCGAGTTTTTGCTCTCAATGACTTGCAGTTTGTTTTGCTTTCGCTCAATTCGCCTGCAGCTCCAATTCCCCAAGAGAGATAAAGAGGGAGAGAGCGACGCGCACACACACTCGTGCACAAGCTGCGCCTGTGTGGCCAGCTGCCAATGGACCACCAACGAAGCTGAGTTCGCTTTGAGAGCTTCATTTGCCGTTTCGTTTGGAGTTGGCGGATGGCGATGGGGAGAGCCGGAGAGTTGGAGAGGCGGGGAGACAGATAAGGTTGAAAAGGGGGGAGAGACGAAAACAGTGTTGCTGTTGTTGTTGTTGCTTTTATGGCTGGAGTTGAAGTTTGGATCTCTTCTTTGCCCGCCTGGAAGCAAAAGCAGCTTCTTACTGGGCTGGACCCATACTCGGTATCATTCACTTTTAAGCAAAATCCTAAAAATCTACAGTCGATCATGAATACCACGTTACAAAAATTTTAAAATTCTTAAAAAGGGCTAACTTCTTGTGTGTTAAAAGCACTGCCTTTCGACAATTATTTTATTTATTTATTTATGCTCAGGTTAAAAGGCAATTGAAAATTACATATAACCTATAATTTCGACAATTAAAATTTAAACAACTGACGCAAGTATCAACTCTTTTTTGTGATCCAACTCAATTTCAGGCTTGCTTTACATATTCTCCAGCAGATGGCGTATTTGTTACTATATTTTCGCGACCAAAAACTAAATGTTTCTTGTACTTAAAGAATTATGGGCATTAAAAATATGCAGTGTAATAAAAGAACTTATGATAAGCTTTTTTTTTGTAATAAAAATCAATGCTATAATCTTCTAGTAATTGTTATTAAAAAATATAATTAGTTTTACTCATTTTCCTGATTTATTGGATTTTCTTGATTGTTAAAAGTTGGCATACCATTGTTCCCTTGAATATTTATGTTAAAATGTAAATGATTTCATTCGGTAGATCTTGCTCAGTAACCCGTTGCTCAGGCTGGCTTCTAACCCTGATCTCCTCGCTCCAATCTCCCTTCTCTTTCGCTCCCCGGCGACTTTAACGACAGGCTGTTTGTTTTTAATCGTATAATGTCTTAATTTATAGTGCAGCGTTGCCTAGACCTCAACTTGATACACCATCCCCACGTCCCTCCGACCGATCTCCATGGCAATGCAATTGCATTTGTCATTGGCCTATAGCGCCATTAACATTACCCGGCTGGTTGTATTCCTGTGGTTCCCCCTTTTCCCCAACCACAACATAGCCCATTCACACAGTCGACTTGAAGAAAATATCGATCATCTTGCACTCTATGAAAAAATCATATGTACTTAATAGTTCTAATGGTTCTGATATTATAAGTACAATAAAGATGTAGTAAAGTAAATATTTATTTCATACAATATTTTAATTTGCTAATTAGTCTTTCAGAAGAACACGAAATTGTTTTAGGTGCACTTCTCGCTCCGCCACTTAAAGTTTAACTGCATTTGCAGTCGCGGAGTGCAAGCAATTTTTATGGCTAAATGTTGACGTCGCTGCTGCATTATTGCGGTGCATTTAATGTAATAATTACTATTTGCCACCGGTAATACGTAGGCCCGCGATTCCGAATCCCCAGCGACATGGCGTGTGTGGTTCCCTGGGCCCCTTTTCCCCACACATCCCGGTGCCTGCGGTTTGGGCTTGGGTTTGGGTTAACTCGTTATCTTGGCGTCGGCTTTTGCGGTTGGGTCTGCGATCTGGGGGACCGGACCGGGTCTGGAGCCTGGCTCGGATCGTTCGGTTCGTTTGTTCATGTAATCAACCGCCCCGACCAACGGCAACTGGCGACCGGCAACCGACATCATCAACTGAGGAACTGGGGAACTGAGCAGTCTGCCCCCGCCCCCTCGACGGTGTGTGGTTTTTCCAGCTTCGTGTGTGGTCCTGTCAGGCTTTCAGCTCTGCTTCTCGCAGTGCACTTGGCGAAAATCTGTGCAAAAAATGAAGAAGTTATGTTAAAATAATTATAAAAGTATCTCAAAAAGTGTAAATTCATTCCATAAAATAAAATAAATTTTATCTTAGGTCAAGCCATTTTAAATGTAATAAAAATAGTACTGAGTACAAGATAATGTTTCTTATGCAAGTGAGGGTCTTTGAGTGCTAAAACCTCAATAAGCATTGCCACTACTGCTCTAATCATAAGTTCATTTTTAGATATTGGGTTGAATATGAAATCAAATCAGAAACTATTGCATACATTTCGGCAGCATTCTCATTCCAGTGAATCCTGAAAACGACTGTGCAATTCAATTGTTCCATATAAAATTTGATATATTAACTGGATTCAAACAAAGAAGAGTACGACAGTAACACATTTTTTCGAAGTGTTCATGGCCCAACCACTTCGTCCCATTCAACCTTATTCTCCATCTACGACTGTTTCGGCTTTGGATTTTGTTTTCGATGGGATTGGTTCTTTTTTTGCGGTAAGGTTACGGATCGATGGGTTTTTGGTTATCATTTGGCGAGCCCACGCGTGGCGACATTTCCACCAGAAGTTTATTTCAGCTGGAAGGGAAAGTGCCTTACGGGTGGCCCCCGAGTTTTTGGAAGTTAATTATGTGGGCTGTCGAATTGATTGGCAAACCCATTCAGTTAAACATAAGGCGTTTAAAATGATAAATTAATATCTTCTGTTTAGTTATATAAAAATACCATTCCTTTTTTAGGATATAGGAAATGCAATTTTCTTAGCCACCTTTCATAATAATTTAGTTCCGCGTTCCGCTTTATATTGCCGAGATTGTTTGGATACCACAAATTAAGACGAACAAACTGACATTGTTATGTTCTTTTCGATTCCGATTTCGTCGCAATGCCGGCTGCAAATCCCCAACCCATTAATTCCCTCGTAATCCCCACTCCAGCGACATCAGTTAAGCTCATCGCATAACCCTTTTTGAAGTCGGATGTGTTAATGTGACTGCAACGACGATAACGACAATGAGGGAGGTGCAGCGGAGGGCGAAGGGGGCGAGCCAACAACAAGCTTAAGATAGATATAAGAGTAAGGCGATAAGCCCGGAACGTCAGTGGGTCTGCCTGTCGTCGTTGTCGAATCCCCGGAGATTGGAGATATATCCGGGGAGCGAGGGGGCGGAGCGGGTGAGGGGTGGCCGAGGTGGAGGCGAGGAATGTTGACGAAGCATGCGTTTTGCGTTGGCTGTCAAATTAATTTCGTTCGCTGCTCCAACTGCGATTACGGCGACCATGACGACACTGCGACTGCGTGGGCGTCATGCGCTGAGCCTTATCGCCCTGCACCGCCACAACCACTGCGGGAATTTACATAAACACAGTGGTGGTCAAGGTAATAGTAAGCTTGAAATATAAACAGTTGTGCATTTACATGGGTGAATATTTGCTAATAAGTAGATTTGAGTAATAACTTCCTAAATCGTTTTTTTTATATAAAGGAATTAAAGAGATTAAAATAATAGACTGTGTTAAAAGTATACTAAATGGAAACTTTTAAAGTACGATACGTTTCCATAATGTATTCCAAAGTTTACTAGGAAAATCATAGTTGGCGTCGGATGGTTCTTGAATTAAAAATATTATATTTTTACTTAGCCAAGGAAGGAAATGTTGTTCATGACAACAAGATTTAAATAAGAATTATATATTTAAAAATACATATTTACATTTTGTAAAATAAAATATGTATATATCTTGCATTATTTTTTCCAAAATTCAATTCTACAAGCTTTCTGACTTTGCCCGCAACTGTCCGGTTATATTAAACTTACATATCTCTGAGACGCATGCATAATTTGGACTTTGACAATGGTCACAGGCGGGTACCGTGGGCCATCCTTAGCATACTTGGGACTGGTGAAATGTGAAATGCCCCCAGCACTCCCCGTCTGCAGAATTCGCCACAAAAGTCCACGAAGAACAGACGCGACGCCCCCTCAGCTGGGAATTCGTGGAATGACTGCACAAATCGTTACCTGGGTGGTCTCCAACTCGATTCGATTCGACTTGACTCCACTCGGCTCGGGTTCGACTTAACTACACAGAAAACAATATTTTTTAAGTTTTTGAAAGACATTCAATTTGATAAAATATCTAAAGGCGGCAATTAAAATAAAATTTTCTTTAAGCTGTCCTCTTTTGGAATTATGGCTTTCCTACGTATCAGAATCAATTAAATACCGAATATATTTAATTTGCCTAAACAACTCACTAAGTATTGGTAATGTTTACTTTATTTTAAGTTCGAGACATTTGCAATGCAACACCTTTTTCTCAGTGTACAAGATCGGCTTGGAGACCGGTGACTCGCCCGGTGGTTTATGAGGCACGTGCGCTGGCGTTCGCTGCTCATTGAGTTGCTTATTTACGGCCCGAAGGTATGCCTCGTTACTCCCCAAAGCCCCTTGGCCATTTAACCCCCCTAACCCCACTGCGGTGCCCCATCCTACGGCCCGTCTTTATTTACACTGCCGTGAAGTGAAGTAATAAGAGTAGGTACTGTGTGTGTGAACCCAACTAATTGAACGCTGAACTTGTGGGGAATGAGTATGGGAGACATGGGTTCATGTTTGGATTGTACCAACCGTGAGTGGGTGGCACAAATGGTTGGCAGGAAACCATAATTGAAACCATCATTTCTTGATTCTTTTTTATTTCTTTGTAGTGCAACTTATAAAATGTGCTGTGCCCCAAAACTCGATAGTGTACTTTCAAAAGTCTTTCGAAAAAAAACACACCTGGCTAGTGCACCTAGACGCGGATCACCCAGGTGCAATCGAAAATCCCAACTACCCAAACTACTTTTCCCACTGCTTAATACGATCAATTAGGCAAATGCCCGGCAGAGTCGTAAAAACCCAACATTAAGCCAGCTTCGGGCTAAGATTGGGTTCGAGATTCAGATTGAGAGTAAACCCAGGACCGTCATAACTCAACGACACTTCACGTGGCCTGCGGAGCTGCGTTGACAACTCAACTTGTTTGGGCCGACATATCTGGCCAGATACGATCGCTGCGGATCGGATCGGCCGGGACCACCAGGCAGTCAAATGTAAGCCTAACCACAGGCCCGCTTTTTACGACTCAAACTCGAGCTCGGATCAAATGAAAATCTCTTTCGAATTGATTTGCAGCGACTGCAGAGCCAGTCGGCCGAGTCCAGCTGTGCGGCTGTCGCTTTTGTGGAAAAGGTAGAAACGTTTCAATCGCTCCGGCCCGGAAAACGAAAACCGAGCTGAAACTGGAAATGGAAATGGAAATGGAGATGGACCCCGAGCATGGAGGACGACCTGAAGTGACGCTGCCCTGCGACCGTATATCATTTGTTTACATTGTATTGAGTTGTTAGCCCGCCACCCGCTGCCCGCTGCCCGCTGCCCTCAGCGAGCGTTTTAATTGACCCGGGGGCGGGGGCGGGGCCCGCACACGTCGCCCTCTATCGCCCTTTGATAAGCCCAACAAGTCTCTCGGTCGTCGCAGTCGGGGTCAGGCGTGGGCCGTCACCCCTGCCATCTTGTTTTTGCCAGCACTACACCAAGGAATATACTCAATCTTAATTGTCTATAATACATTTAACAAAAAGGAGAATCTATTTAAATTTGAAGCAACTCAAGTTCAAACACAATTTAATTATCAAATCACTGTGGACGGCAATCCACGTAGTGACGAAGCGCACCAGGAGAGTGTGCTAAGGCGACTGCTATATATACACGAAGAAATGATTATCTACTGTGACAGTCCGATCGCTACAAGTGATACTCCAGTACAAAGACTTTACAAATTGTAATTGGCTTGGAAGAAAAAGCAGTTAATGTGTAAAAGTAAAAATCTAAGAAAATTTGATATGTTGGAGCCGTTGGGGATAAATGTATATTAGACCAGTTGTATACTTACTGAAAATAAACGTCGAATGACACCACTTTTCGAAAACCGAGGCTCCGTTAAAAATTAAACGTATGCCCGTAACTTGTGAACTACACAAGCTACAGACTTGCGTATGACTTGCGTTTCCAATCGGCGGCCATTGGAGACCTTCAGGAAGCTTCTGAGGAGTTGCTAGTGGCTCTATTCGAAGATACCAACTTGTGCGCCATCCGGATGTCCTTGGGCATAACGGTTATGCACTTGGCGTGGATGGCGCACAAGTTAGTACCTCCGAATAGACCCATAGATACGCCTCAAAAGCTTCCTGAAGGGCTCCAAAGGACGCCGACTGAAAACGCAATTCAGTCTTAAAGTCCTTGACATTTTCACGAGCCACTCGCAGGAAGAGGAGCTTGCGGATGAGCGACTCGGTCGACTTCTGGTAACGACGGATCTCACGTAGGGCCACAATTCCGGCTTCTTCACTCCACCAGTGGATGGGCGCCGATATGCGGGCAGCCTTGGTGGCCAGCTGCTTACGGGGAGCCTTTCCTCCGGTCGACTTACTGACGGTCTATTAAGTAAGGGCAACATTATCTTCTTATACGTTGAACCCGACAAAAAAAATTACATTTTCACCCGCAAATCTTTTTGTACACAAGAACGAACCAACTCGGACGCCAAAAAATTTCACAATGAAGTAACTTGACTATTTTGGACCATGTCAAAAATTGAGGAATCTCAAGGCTACACTGATTAAAATTAAGAAAAAAAATTAGTAAGTACTACAGTTTTTGACAATCAATTGCATTTGGACAATGCGTCCACACTTTTTGATGTAGCTATTTTTTGCTGTTTGCCGCCAATCAAGCGGGCTTTTCAAAAGTAGTGGAACTACAGTTTCTTAAGCTGTTTAAGACGTTTTTAGACAAACTGAAAAACAAATAACATTTTTATTCGAAAAGTCCTCCAAAATCTGGTTTTGCGCTAGAATATTAAGGTTTTGTAGATTTTTGCCACTCTGACAAAAAAAAAAAAAAAAAAATCGACCAAACTATACGTAAACTACATAATATATGGAAAGATCTTACTAGAATTAAACGATATTAATTGAAATGAATTGCTGGCAAAGGTAAAGCTATTGTGAGCATTGCCCAAAGATAGACCAAATTGTTCAGTAGTGCTAGAAGTGAAATTCGATAGAGATAAAAGATAAAGTATAAATATTTCTAAAATAGAAAGGAAGTCCGATGAATCAATAGCGAAAAGCGAAATGTGACACCCTCGATTAAACCATTTTTCAGGGTGTATGGAGGATTTTATTTATGAGCTTCAATCTGCCGGAAGTTTCCGATTAGCCCGCTCTAGGCGTGTGCCCATTTATCAAAAAAAGTAGAGAGAGCGCACTGCAGAAGAATCGGAATCTCCAGTTAATAACTTGATCGACTCTCAAATGCGGGCTGAACTTTCTGGGGTTCTATATACAATTTCACTGCTGCGGTAGGTAGAAACTGGAAATGCTGAAAGAAAAGAAGAAACGTTAAGAGCGCGCGTTAAACCTCTTAACTTCCCATTCAGCTTTGACAGTTTTCCTAATGTATTGTGGCCGGGGCTGCGCTTCCTCTATTCAGAAGACCGAAAACGCACAGAGACAACAGATACGACGACTCGAGACGCCTTTGTTTGGGAACCCACCGGGGAATTCGTCTTGAGAATCTATTTGTTTGTTGTCGCACTCGGTGTAATGATCTGCGTTTGTCATTCCGAAAGGTTAACTAAACACGGACTCCCAAGCATTGCGTGGGAGTAGATGCTGGAAAGGGGGCGGGGACGCGGAGGAGGGAGTTCCAGCGAACAGATGTTTCAGCAGAAGTGACAAACTGCTTTTAACGTTTACCCGGGAATCTTTCACTTTTTATGAAATTCATTAGGAATGTCAAACAGTTGGGAAAAGAGTAGGTACCTTGCATGTATAAGTCATTATAACAGTTTATTTTCAGTATTTCCTTCTTTTTTAGAGCGTATCTAAGCAGTATTTTTGGGTTCTAACATGAAAATGAGATAAAAAATTTGTACTTCGAAGAGCAAAAGAATAGTTTTTTATCTATTTTGAAAATCAATTGAAATGCTATAAAAACGATTGTAAACCAGTAGTTACTTGCTTTTACATATGTATTTTACACAAAGAAAGTATCAGCTCTGTCATTACAAAGTCAAATGTAATTTTGGGATCTTGCCTATGGTCTTTGGTGAAAATTCAGTTCAATTCGTTCAGTCAATGCTGGGTTACGAATAGGTTGTACAACAGAAAAAGTCGAGATTTACGAGATCAGTGAGGAGAACACAATTCGTTCTACCTTCCCGGAACACTGGTTGTTTCAGTTGCCAGCCATGATGATGATGATGGGCCCGTCTCCGAAGGAGGTCTGAACCCATAACTCATCATTAATAACCGAACCTAAATAAGACGTTTTATTGTTGTAAACCAAATTGAATTCCCGCTGAGAGAGTCGGGAAGAGAAAGAGATCAGAGCGGACTCAGCCCGTAGATTATCGATGCGAGTGTCCAGATATATCTCCTTCTCAGGTGTTACAAGTTGTCGGCACTGGACCAAAGGAATAAGACATCAAAGGCCACTGGGAACGGTCAGTCCGTTGTTATTATTGTTATTATTATTATTGTTGTCCCGGCTCACACTTCCTACACCCGGGGCAATGTCATAATTAAAACAATTTCGGGCCCCGTACCGTCCAACCGTACCTTCCACATATAATCTGATTTGCTGGGAATTCTTCTCGCTGGATTTGCTTTTTTTGCGCAAGTGCAAAAGTCGCTGGAGATCAAAGTCAAAGTCGATGTCGAAGCCATCTCGCCTCGGGCGTTAATCTGGCGTATACGGCTTCTGTTACCTGTTGTCGTTGTCTCAACTCATCTCATCTCATCCGCCGGCTGATCTGCTGTCGGATCTGCGGTCCGTCCTCTGTCGTCGAACCTCGGACCCTCTTACAACAGTTTCCGTAATTCCGTAAAAGCGATTTGTATTCTTCTTTTGGCTGGAGCGATTCTGCGAAACTAATTGATTATTTTGCTTTTTTGCTGCCGGCAACGGAAGACAAGTTAATTTTCTCACACCTTTTTCTACGAATTAATTTGTTTTGTTGGGGACTCCAATGGTGATTTCGGTTAATCAAGGTGGGCTCCCTGATTGCAGATAATCGTATACGATGTTATGATCAAAGATTTCGCTGGAAAAACAATAAAAGTGTTTCTTACATTTGAAATGAACAGGTGTTTATAGTCTTTACATGAAGGTATTACCCATTATGGTTACGGTCTTTTAATACCAATTTATTTATCAATTAATGGTTTCAATTAATTCTACAACTTAATTGTATTTTCATTATAAGGGTAAAGATGGGTTTTAAGCTGTAAATGTCCTTATTTTTACGAGTTTTAAAACAAACTTTTAGTTTACCATGAGGACAAGAAAGTGCAAACTAACAAGTGATTGGAATGCTCTTTCCTCGACCGCAACCTATTTAATTCTTCGACATATAAATAAATTCTTCAAAGAAACCACAGCTAATTCTAGCAGCTTTCAAAGAGTAAATATGCTTCCGAATTTCTGCTGAAAAAACAAACAATTTGGGTAGCAAATTACCAACGCAAATATTTGCTTAAAAAAGATACACAAAGCAATTCCAGAGATTTAGCTGATTCACGGGCCCCCCAAGTAAATATGATTATGCGCCCAATTTAACGAGGACAAGGCAAATCTTTCGCTTCTCTTAACCCATTAAAATAGTTGGCGGGGGAAAGGAAACGTCCGCTGCGATGAGGGAAACTTTTTGAGGGACCACCACGAATTAACCTACCTACAAATTATGTTGGTATGGCTAGGAGAGATTCCCAGATCAGGGTCCGAAATTGACAGACATACAGACATCCGGATTGGTGTAGATCGTTCAGATATACTCGTATGTATATACAGACATACCCGCAACATGTGCTGCCAGCATTGAATAACCCGAACGAAAACACAGGAAAAAACTCTGCGGTCGCCTTACATTTATTGATTTCATCGCAACAACATCGCCGGCGCAGAAAAGTGAGGAGAAGACTCGGGAAGATTCGGGACGGAGACGGAGACGGACGAAGACTGGCCAGGGAAGCCGGGGCAAACGGGTCTTCTGGCTCTGCTGCGCATCGCATTAAGCGTAGAACAGTGGCAGCCGCACAGCCCAGAGGGATTTACCCCACACCCATCAACATTTCAACTTAATTCCTTTTTTGAGTCGCTTTCTGTCAGGCCCGAAGATGAAGATGCCCCACAGTTGGCATAGGCGACTGTTTGGGAGAGCTCCATTGCCCATGATTGGAACCACTAACTACAATAATACAAATTGAGAGAAATCTACAGAATTTGTAGAAACCCCTGTACAACGACAACACATAAAAAGTTTTTTATTTAGTATTTTGGACTTATCTTTTTGCAACATATTTTAGGTGTTCATAAGGAAGAGATTTGAAAATGGCTTTTTAAGGATGAGCCTCATTTAAAGGCATTGACGGTAACATATTGTAATGTCCTTGCAGACATGTTATAATGTAAACGCAAAGTTTGCAACGCAGTGATAAAGACATTTCCAAAACTTCAGCATATAACTTATGATGTTCCGATTTGCAACGGAAATCTCCGAAATGGGTTAAAATCTATATTGATGCTGGCATCACCGAAAGACCCTTCTTTCTTCCGATTTAAGAGATATGTTATCACTTTTATAAAATAGACGGGGTATACATATAATATTTTAAGTAATTCTTATAAATTATTATTATTTTTAGGAATTATTATTTTCAAAGAGTTTTGTATTCAAATAGCAGATCATTGGTCTAGTCTTTCTGGCCGAAGTCCTTCAACCTTTATGTTTGCGTTGCTGATTGCCAAGGTGCTGCCTGCGATTGCCGCGTATGCCATGAATTTGTTCCACTATACGTGCAATCATGTTGCCAGAGTCCGACTCCGCGGCTCTGTGGCTCTGTGACTTTGGACCTGGTCCTGGCTTCTGGACCTGGCTCCTGGGTTAGCTACGATCCCCATACCCCGATCCGAATCCAGCATGCATACATATGTATGTGTGTAAATCAGTAGCTCCGTATTGAGTCGTTGACGTTACATGAACTTTGGCTACGGTTCAATTCGGGCCGAGACCGGCCACTTTGCGATGCCATCGCGGGGAGACGGTTGAGCAGCTTAGGGGAATTTCGCTTTACATTTTACAGGATCACTTTGGCCATGGCCATGCCTGGTTGGCTTGATGCGATCGGGCTGACATATCGCTCAGGGAAGACGTAAAGTTTCTCAACTTCTTTTCGGGCATTTGGAGATGTCGGTTTCGCTTTCGTTGGAATCGGATCATGAGGGAGAAAACAGCCTTTTGCAGTACTGCTGAGGTCCACTTCTTTCAAACCACTACACCATTTCTTTTAGAACCAATATTTGCTTTCTAAGTAAGTCGTTTCTTAATATACATGGGTGCTAATGCCTGGGAAAATTGGAAAAGTTGGTAAGAAATAAAATATTTCTTGATCACGGAGCCCAACAAGCTGATTTATTCGATAGTTATTGGCATTTATAAGCCATCGTTGAATGGAACAATATTTGTACACTGTATTTTTTGCACCACTTTAAAGCTGGAAGGCGGGTTCTCCAAAGCGAGGTGTTCGTTTTAAACTTTAAAAGATCTATAGCGGAAATTGTTTCCTTTAATAATATAGTCATTGGAGGTTATCTTAGTTCCTATAGCCAGAAGTACAAATAAAATAATGGATTATTAAACCATCATTACACTTACACATATTACTTACCCATAAAATTCATGATCATTCCTTATTATTATAGTGAACACCCGCCTTATTGTTCTTGGGAAACTTCGAATGCACTTTCTGATAATCTCCTCGTACCTATGGAAAATATATAAGCCGGTGGAAATTCTCACGACAGTGTCATATAATCCTGCACACCTAATCCAATCAGAGGTGAGTAGGAAATGCAGCATTCGCCATCGGTTATCGCCTTCGTTACGGCCACCCGCATAAGACGTCATCAAAGTGGATTTATGCAGCACCTTACCGCCCCGACGACAAAACCCAATGCCCAGTCCCTAAGCCATTAGTCTGTCTTGGCAATTATCAACGCCGCGGCGGATGACTCACGTATGACACTCAAGTCATAATGGAAATGGAGAAGGCACTTAGCCAAGGGCCGAATGGCTTTTACGGCCAACACCGTTCGGGCCAAATTTAGACATTATCCGGGGATACGAGAGACATTCGGATCATTGTTTGTTCAACTGCTTTGCGGTTGTGTGAATGCGTATAATTCCGTTTTATGGCTCCTGTGCACCACCGTCATCATCATCAGCAGCGGCAGCTGCGACCACATCCACCTCCCACTCCGTCCACTCCGACGATATAGCCACATTCCTGATGGAACGGACCTCAAAGGCAGACGAGAGCCCCAGCCCCCGACTACATAAAATTGTATTTAGTCATGCTACATCACTTTGTAATAATTTTCATTTTGGCGCTTGCTTTGATCTTCAGCCGCTTTCCGTGTGTGAGGCCTCCGGCCCTTTGGCTCCACCTCATCCCCGCCACTTGGCCATAATCTTTGGACCAAAACTGCCACCGTGCGGCGTTCGTCGAGCTGCGTTAAAATTTTCTGAAATTATGAAGTCAGCCGAAACCGAATCCGGGCGCCAAGTTTGTTTTTTCATCTTTTGTTGATTTTCTCCCTGCTTTTTTGCATTTTTTCCCATCGGTAGACGGTGCAATTTGATTGAGCAATCATCAATTGTGCATGAAGCAAACGATTTGCGGTGAGTGAAAAGAATTGCACAGTCTTATAGAGGCGTAATCGATATTTAGGATTGGAATCGCCCATGCAAATCTTCTTAAGCTGCGAGTGGATGCCAGATATCTGTGTGTTGGCATTGAAAATTATCATGGGGCTTTTAGTAGATGTTTTAACCTCAACCCGTTAATCTATTGCTGGATTAAAAGTAAGTGTGCGAAAACATGACTGGAACACAATGGTGTATTTAGTAAGTAAGAATTCTAAACATATTTTTGTATTTCTTTTCAGTTTCTCTAATTTCTTAATTTCTCATTGTAGATAATAGCTGTCTTAAAAGAAATATCTTTGTATATTTTGATATGTTTCTTTCATCCCAATTATTTAAGAATGAGCTTTGTAATCAAAATGGAAATGCAAAGGATTTTATTATAGGTTTGAACGATTAAAAATCTATTTGTACACATTTATAATATCAAAATTATTATTATAAAGCCTATTCTATTATTATAAAGCCTATTCCACCTTAGTTTGCAAAATCCCTCATAGAAATCGTTTTCATATGACCTTACTTAAGATCCTTTACCCCATTCCCGTACCGATCCGCTACCCCTCATGAAGTCTGTTTACCCACAAGTCTGTCACGGCTAACAATTCGGAAAATTGTTGACATGCAAATGGCAACGAGCCATGTAAACTGACCAGCGAAGTGAGCAGCGGCTCATATATCATCGTGTAGGCAGTTGACCGACCGTTTTCCCTATAAATAGCACGTGTTGGCTGTGTGTTTGACCTTAGCACGATTTCCAAGTGCAATGATTTCTTTGGAAATAGCATAGGATCTGGTTTAATGGAGTCGACTAACTGCTGTGACCTTGTTTTTCCCCTCTTAAATGTTTTGGTTCTTTTGCTTTCGAGTATTTTATAGCTGTTGACGCTGGCAATTAACAAGGTAAGCGTTCTGAACGTGGATATTTGGAGACATTCGGGAAAAGTTGCGAGGTATTTAGAGATGGTGCAATATAATACTGCAGTCTATTAGGGTAGATTCAATTTTTTAAACATCTTTTTAAATGGTGATTGGTAAATTTTAAATTTTTGGTCCCTCTTTAAGCCAGTAGTAGTATCAGTAGATACTCAAAATATCTTCTTTTAAAAAATCCGAAAGTTACTGGAATATTTTACCCAGAAGTATGCTGCACTTTCTTTTGATATGTGCATTACCCAATTTGACAACCCTTTTTAATGATTTGTTCTCACTAAAATTGATTTTGGTTAATTTTAACGAAATTGTAAAGTAGTATGTTATTTCTGGGGTCCGAAAACTAAGTTGAAGTGCCGAGCAACCGCTATACGATCATTGTCTGAAATTTGCATCCCATCCAAGTGCTCGCCTCAAGTTAAGAGAGCAATTAATTATGGCCATTGGGCACGGGCAATATGTGTGACAGCCATGAAACACGAGCGAGGACCAGGCATCAGAGACAGAAACTGGAAATGGACATGGGATCTGGGATCCGGGATACGGTCTCTGGATCTGGGATCTGGGATCTGCGACGGGACCACACGCATCGTGTGTGACGGCGATAAAAATCACAGCATGTTGCAAACAGCCCATTGACGTCCTCTTCGGCCGGCCGTTAATACTGTTGTTGGGCAAATCTTTTGACAGTTGTGTTGAAGCATAAAGATGCCAAAAGCAACAACATAAAGCCGCCAAGTGCGTATCTGAAGCGTCTGGGGCACTCGGAGCCACGAAAAGCGCATCAATCAAACGTACCGCCGACCGATCCCCACACCCGAACCCCATATACATACGGATAGCTATGGCCATACCCACACGCTCGCGTTCGATCAATCATTTATTATGGCATCGCTGATGGCGGCCCCATCGTTGGTGGCCCCCACCCGAAAAAAATACAAAACACCCATAGGCACACACAGAAAAACACAGAAAATACTTGGAAAATATAGCTAATTTTCTATGGGCCATATAAATTCGTTTTTAGTTTCTGTTTTCGAGGGGGGCGGACGGTTAATTTTGAGCACGAAAAGCAATTGTATCGCACGGCTGTCAGATCCACTTATACGATCGTATTTGATGGGCTGGAGACGCATAATGGGGCATATGGCTTTCTATAATGGCCGGGGGATATAATATATGAATTTACTATTTTATAGCAACCTTTTTATTTAACGTAATAGTATACTGCAAACAAGACTTCATCGTTTAATATTTAAAATGTTTTGGTGACCTATATTATATAAACTGAATGATCTATAGTGAATTTTATTAACAATTGAACAAAAATTAAATATATTTTATGGGAAAATTACAATAATTTTAATTGTTTTAATAAAATAATTAGTTAAATGTGTATTATTTATTAACAACTTTAAAAATTATATATATTATATGTGAAATTATCAAATACTGTTGATTATAATTAAATTATATATACAATGCACATATAATAATATAGTATCTTTACGAATTACGAATTTTAACTTTTTATAGAATTCGTATTGATAGTATTAATCAAATTATTAAAAATTTCTGAGTTATTCTTAAATATAAAATGTAATTATTTAACTGATCAAGTTACTTGTTTATAAGCAATATAAATCAAGACTTAAATAAAAGCTATAATAAGTATTCAGAATGAATTTTACCCTCTACTATTTAAAGCTTCCCTCGTTATCATTAATTTTGATGACGGACACAGAAAACTGAGTTATGATTAATCGTCCGCGACAGAATTCGAATTGCTTAATATTCCCCAGACCCATTTATTTGATTGACATTTTGCGCTTGCCTTATCGCGCCCAGTCAATGAAATAAACATTTTAATTCTAATTAAATTTCGTTGGAATTAATTGCAGCCCGTACGAATAAAGACACGAAACGGGGCCCACAGCGAAACGACGAGTCACAAAAAAACAAAAAGAGAACAAATCACGCGAGCTTGGACCGCCCAAGTGGTTTTTTCTTCGTTGGTGGCCACATCCCCATCCCCAATCAGTCGACAACGAAAATTTAGTTGTTTAGTTGTTGCTGTTTCTGTGGCTCTGGCTTGGCCGGGGCTCTTTATCGCCACCATAAATATGGAGATTTTTCATTAGCGATTTCCGT
Organism: Drosophila subpulchrella; assembly: GCF_014743375.2. Classification (NCBI taxonomy): domain Eukaryota; kingdom Metazoa; phylum Arthropoda; class Insecta; order Diptera; family Drosophilidae; genus Drosophila; species Drosophila subpulchrella. The sequence goes on along the minus strand of NC_050611.1, from coordinate 1,947,269 downwards.
TTCCGATTTATCTTAATGGCCGGCTGACTGTTGTTGTTTGGGTTGTTGTAATTAAGAGGAGCTACCGTTTGATGCTTTGGCAAAACATGTTGCAGCAGCAGCAAGCTGAATCCACCAATGAAACCACCAACAACCAAACCGGCAACCACCGCACAACCACGACGGACATGGCTCCGAAGAAGAGCTTCGCGTGTGGTCTTTTATCAGGCTTTTGGCCAACTTGGGTGGCAACATGCCATTCACCAATCACACATACACAGGAACACGAAAAAAAATTAATAATCTTTATACATAAAAAAGAGTAAAAAAATATTAACATTCATAATATTATTTATAATAATAATAATAATAATAATTCATATTTTTCAATTCGAAGCAAAACTTCTATTATTTACAAGAAAGGGTTACAATTTTAGTTAAATTCTATCTTATGGTTATAATGTGAGAGCTAAAATCGCAAAATCATCTTATCTTCTTTTACGATTGCAATCTTTTTTACTGATAGAATTAACGACTGACTTATAAAAAATTCTAGATATATGTACAAGAACGAGCTTGATTTCACGCTGAATATTTTATCAAAACTAATATTTCGACAGATAGAAATAAAACTAACAAAAATATACAAATTTAAATATACATAATTCTTTTCAATGCTCTAAATTGATTCAAAACTCAGAAAATAAAATGTATTCGTATTTATCTTCACAGTTTTTAAATATTATGGATTGAAATGGAATCTTTTAATCATGAATCTTACAATCAGTGATAAGACGTAGGACTATATTTTAAATCCATATCATATTTTTCATAAAATAAATTAACCTAATTAATTCGGACCTTTATCTAAAAATTAGTACAAAATAGTCACAAAGATATTTTACATACAATACGTCGTCTAGGAAATATATTTTTCAGTGTAGCCCAGTCTGTCGGCGACGCCGCACAAAAAAGAAAGCGCGTGCAACGGGCAAAAAAAAACCCAACCGACCGGAACTTCAACTGGCGCTATATGCAATTATACGACTCTGACTGTTTCTGTGTCTGCGGCAAACAGTAGCAGCATTTGCCTTTTGCCAAAGATTGACAGCAGAAACTAAGCATGGGATGGAGATGCCGAGACCACCGTGAAGTCCGAATGCCTCCGATGTCTGGGGGATATAAGCACACATACATACATGTCTGTATCCCCGATCTGAGATGCTCCCAGTTGCTTGTCGCCACGCCGTTGCGTTATATTGTCAAAAGTAACATGTTGCTGCTGTTCCTGTTGCTGCTCCCCTTTTGTTACGCCTGCAACTTGCAACTTGCATCTTGTTTTTGATCTTGGCGCTGTAAATTACACGCCCAACAGCCGCAAACAATTGCGGTTGGTTGTTCGGCATGCCCAGTGATGGTGATGAAAATTATTGCTATCTATCTTGCTGTCAACAACACAATAATTGTTGCAAACATTCGATGCTGCTGCCGTTGCTTGTCATAATTTTATTGCTGCCGCCGGGCAAGTTCTAAGTTGTTTAGGCCAATTACAGTGAAGCTCAGCTTAAAAAACCAGAGGAAGATCCCAACAAATTTATATACACATATAAAAAACATATAAAATCTTAAATTTTTAATTGAAAATAATTAAGAGCGGTTCTTCTTGAAAAAAGACATATCAAACAGCGTAACAAAAAGCCTGGTAATAAGCCAAGCAAAAAGCCATGCAGTAAGGCTTGAAAGAAACCTGGCAAGATGCCTAGCAAAAAGGTTGACAGCATAAGACATTAGACATCGGACAACTATATTCCAGGGACCGAAAATAAAAGGTGTTTGATTATTTTTGATCGAAAAAATTACACACTACGGAGGACACTTTGGAGGACGAGCAATTTAATGCGACCATTTCATTTCCACAATGACCAAAAAAAAACTAACTTTCAAAATTGGTCATAAAATAAAACGTAAAAAAGAAGGTTCACAATGCATCAATCCCCTTACGTTTATCAATACCGAATTTTAATTTTCAGGCGCACAGCTGTTACCGGCCTCACATTGCTAACATAAAAAATCTAAGTAAAGTCTAATTTATCACGGATAATGGCTTCTTTGTTTCTTTTGTGTGTTAACTTTATAATGGTACTTTAAAATGGTGGATTTGTAATCGGTTTTATTGGAGTTTTACGCCTTGCAGCCACTAAATTGTTCAAAAGTTGCACATTTTTAAAGTTAACCGAGCTATAGCTCACAATATACCCAATGTATCCCATTTATTTATTCGGCATAATTAAAGGGTGACTTTTAGTTGTAAGTTTAAACATATATCACCAAAATTGGCTGGACGCAACTAAGAAAATTAATAAAAATATGTACATAGATATCAAAAAAATTCATACAAAAATTTGTTGACTTCTTTTCTGTGATCTAGGTGTCCAACGCTACCAAGAACTAATTTATCTTACACTTGCAGTTACAAAACATTATAAAAATCTAAAATACACACATAAGAAACAATTTTAAAAAAAATGCATACAAAAAATTTGTTGACTTTTTTTTGTGATCTAGGGGTCCAACTCTACCAAGAACTAACATTATAACAATCTGAAATATATACTTTAAAAAATAAATTTTTAAATCCATAAACAAATATTTTGACTTTTTTTTTGTGATCTAACAAGATCTCATTTATCGAAATAAAATTCTGTCAGGCATGGACAACTTATAAAACATTATAAAAATAAAAAATATTAAAAAAAATTTTTTTTTGGTTTTTATTTGCACTCCAAAAACATGATAATTTTCTGGTGAGTGTAAGCATAGTCTCAAAACCCTAAAACCCATTCGCATTCTTAAAAGCCCAACCCGACATAAAAATATAATTTCGCTTTCCTCGGAACGACAATAATAAAGTCAAGGTTTACGAACTTTTTGCGCACTAGGATCGCCGGATTCCTAGAAAACCGAAAATGTCGAACGGCGGCATGGAGGCAGGGGCAAATAAAAATAATGCCCCACGATCGGGACCACACACACAGCGACCGCCCAGGAGCGCAGAGAATAAAGAACAGAGGAACGCCGCACTATGGGGAATTTGACCACTTTTCTTGGCCAAAACCCATTTTTTAAAAGTAGTTAAAATTTGGTTTTTATTATCACAATGCATCAGGATAACATCAATATCTAATGTTACTAACAGAAAAGTTTAACAGTGCGCCCCACTGTTAAGTTATCAGCTGTTAAAGCCTGTTTTTATTTCAACGAGGTGGCAGCGCTGGTAAAACGCCTATTATTCTTAATAGTTTAAATTGTCAAAAAGTGTAAAACTAAACATAGCACTGAAGTTTTTGAAATACCATCCAATCAGAGGGACTTATATCTTGTGTTTGTGACCTTGATATTGTATTTATTGATTGTGGTGCTCGTATATTCGTGTTCTAGTTCTAACCTCAAAAAAAACAAGATCTTTAAGTTAATTTGTATTTTTAAATGGAGCTACAAAGTGATTCCAGCTGTTTCCACCTCTGAAACCTTTTTTATCTTGTAGAGTATTTAATTCTCATTGAGCTCGGTTAGTATAAAAGTGCACTTTTGCGCACTTTCTCTAAAATTTAGCTTTAAAGACCTCTACCTAATATGGTATATTTCTCGCATTTTTGTCTGGTAAACGCCAGTTTCAATGTTATCTTAAGAGAAACAGTGTGCAATTATATTTCTTATTAAATAACGATTATTTTAAAATTATTTTACAACATCATTTCACTTACTAACCGTTGATATAAAGGATTTTAGTATTTTTGTTAAGAATTATAGTGATAACAAAACAAAAAATTACAATTTCGTTAAGAAAATGAAAAATAAAAAACGCCAACACTTTTTTTTAAATTCAGTTTGGTCTTCTATAAAAAAAAAATTAAGAAAAAAAATTTTTTATTTGATTGACAAAAAGAAAAAAAAATTTTTTTTTCTTTTAAAGGCGGGACCACGCCCATATTTCTTAATTTACTTCCTTTGGATTTTATATACTTAATTCAAAAAAAAAAACTTTGAAATGTTGCTTCGTTTTTAAGTTATTAATTAATGCCACAAAAAGTGGGCAAATTCCCCATAGTGCGCCGGAGCGGCAAGAAAAACAAATAATTGCTAATTTTATGCTCGAATAAATGAGCGCGAGTGAGCAGCAGACGAAGGATCAAAAAATGGGCGCCCCACCATTCGGGCGGCATAAATTAGTGCGAGCGGGACGGCCGACCAGAGACGTCACGCACTATCAAACGAGAAAATGATCAATGGGGGCACATCCGCGCACTCGCTCGCACCCGAGAGCGGGAGGGAGGGAGAGAGCTGGCCGGCTAATATGGACCACCCAAGAGGATGACGACGAATTAAGGGCCACCCACGAAGATACACGCCGCTGCTCTCTCGCTCGTTCTTGCATGTGTTTGTGTATGGTGAGCATGAGGGTGCACGGAGAGAAACTGGATAAGATCGAAGATTTAACCGATATGTTGTCATTTTTCGAAAGATAGATCTGAAAAATTATGAAAATATATGAATTTTAGGCCAATAAAAAATAGTCTCATTTTTACTTCTTTTTATTTAGTTAGTTTTTATTATATGGATATAATACCAAACTTAAAACAAATCAGTATGATCTCAACACTCATTAAAACGTATAAATGAAAGAGAATTTGTGGTAATCAAAACAGTGCAAAAAGTTGTAACATGGTTAGTAAGGGAATACTTAAAAAAGGTATGAAATGAGAAAAAAATGTATTAACTTTTTTTTCAGAGGTAATACAAAATATAGGTTTTTTTAAATCAGGATTTAAAAATGGGGAAAAAATGAAGTGGCTGTGATAAGTACCACCACATATATACAATTTTTAATAGTCATAACCACTTTTCGATCTGGTGTTTTATTCATAACTCTTTAAAAATGTCTGTTCTTTTCGTAGGGTAGTTGTTAAATAAAATCAGAATCCTATAATACTTTTAGAAAAAAAATCAAATGCGGCATTATGTTAACAATTAAAGTAAGTGTTGTGTATGTTTTTCTTATGATTAAACATTTGTTCAAAACGAAAAGTTTTTTTTTATATTTAAAATTTTTCTCAGTGCTAAAAAGTATATATTTGAGTAAAAGGCCTTTGAAAACAATTTCAGCATTGGCGGCAATGGGGAACCAGGGCAGATAATTGAAATATGTACAACAACTTGAACATGTGCGCTGAAGTGGACTCAAACAAATAATAATAAAACAAAAGATATAAGAGGCTTGATAAAGAAACCAAATGAAAAGGGGCAAAAAAGAAGATTTTCCCACATACTTTCAATGAGAAAGGGTAATATTCTAAATAAACAGAAAAAATTACTTAAAGGCGGGGCTCATTTAAATTATATTCTTGAAATCTACAATTAAGTTAAAAAAATATAACCACGACAACATTTCAAAAATCAGTTGGTTTCAATTTCAAACTCGCGCTAAAAATTATTCCGAAGTTTCGCACCTCTCGCTAAGTGAAGATATCCACCATCGAATTTTTTTACTTAGGTTGCGAACCAATTTTTAACAGAGACCGAAATTATTGTATTAAAAAATTTGCAATATGGATTTTTTTTGAGTTTTGTATGTAAATATATTCATTAAACTAATCTCATTAAATATTGATTTTTTGTCGGTTTTTCAATAAGATATATTTTATTATATTTTAAATTTGTTTGGGAAATAAAAAAGTTGACATTTCGAAAAAAAAAATAATAAAATTGTTAAACTTATATGCTCACACAATTGGACAAAAAATATCGCGATAAGAATATTTTCTTCGAAAAATATCGATACATTGATATTTTTAGACATTGCTTACATCTCTACTATTGGGCCAGCGTGGTTGCAAAAACCTTTGGTTCGACTTTATTCCTAGATTTGAGTTGTTAAATTCCCGTATCCCGCCCGAAGATGCCCCCGAAAAAAGCGCCGCCAGGTCCCAGCAAGAAGACGGAGCAGAAGAAGAAGGAGAAAGTCATTGAGGTAGGCTGCGAGTCGGGGAAAGCCGCTGGGTCAGCCGCCGCCGTCCACCTCCCGCCCTCCCAGACTTCGTGATGTGGAAACCCGGCGGCGAGCAATTGAATATGATCCACTGACCTGTACATGTGTAATTCCATCGGCAGGACAAGACCTTCGGACTGAAGAACAAGAAGGGCAACAAGCAGCAGAAGTTCATCCAGCAGGTGCAGAAGCAGGTGCAATCTGGTGGCCAGCATCCCCGCCAGGATGGCGACAAGCGCAAGGAGGAGAAGGAGAAGAAGCTGGCCGAGCAGCGCGAGATGGCGTCGATCTTCAAGCCAGTGCAGACCCAGAAGGTGGAGAAGGGCACCGATCCCAAGTCTGTGGTCTGCGCCTTCTTCAAACAGGGTCTCTGCACCAAGGGCGACAAGTGCAAGTTCTCCCACGATCTGTCGCAGGAGAACAAGGTCGAGAAGCGCTCCATCTACGTGGACATGCGCGACGAGGATGATCCGATGACCAACTGGGACGATGCCAAGCTCAAGGAGGTGGTCGAGAAGAAGAGCTCCGGCGAGAAGCAGCGCCCCACCACGGACATTGTGCGTTTCAGGCCGAATAACTCCTCGAAATTCCAAACTAACCATTCTCTCTTCTTCAGATCTGCAAGTTCTTCCTAGAGGCAGTGGAGAAGTCCAAGTACGGCTGGTTCTGGGAGTGCCCCAACGGCGGCAAGTGCATCTACCGACACGCCCTGCCAGCCGGCTATGTGCTGAAGCGCGACAAGAAGAAGGAAGACAAGCCCACGGAAATCTCGCTGGTCGATCTGATCGAGAAGGAGCGCGCTGCCCTGGGACCCAACCAGACGCGCGTCACATTGGAGTCCTTCCTCGCCTGGAAGAAACGCAAGCTGTCGGAGAAGAAGGCCAAGCTGGTCGCCGAGGAGGAGCGTAAGAAGAATGACTTCAGCAAGGGCAAACAGTTCGGCATTTCGGGTCGTGAGATGTTCAGCTTCAATCCCGACCTGGTCGACGATGGACCAATGGAGGAGGGTGACGCTGCTTTCGATATTTACAAGCGCGAGGACGACGACGACGACAATACCGTCGAGTTCAAGGAGCTGGATCTGGCCGCTCTGTCGCTGGCTGCCCAGGAGGTGGACGGCTCGGGCACCATTGCCTCCACCAATCGACTTCTGGATCAGGCAACGGAAGCAGCCAAAACCGCCGCTGCCGAGGATGCAGCGGCCGACGAGGACGGCGCTTCGTCGTCTGCACCCGCCAACGATGCTGCCCCCATCAACAAGGATCTCTTTGTTGATCTGGCCGGCGAACTGGATGACTTGGATCTGGAGGACGAGGACGATGACTAGTCCTCCGTGTAGTTTGTTTGAAACGAGTTCATAAAATGATTTCTGCCTTTTAGCTACCTTCAATCAATAAAGTTGTGGCTTTCAATTGTTGCATTTCTGGAAATGACCTGATGTGTTTGTCTGCAGCTTAGTAAATATGTCTAACACACCAGGTAAAGTCATCTATATCATCATTTTCTGATTGAAAACACTTTCGAGTAATTGAGAAATTATATTATGTTTCCTATAAATACATACATTGAAATTAAAAAATCAGAACTAATTAAATTGTAAGGCTACCAAAAGCCTGGCGGTAAAACTCCGATAGCCTGCGGAATCTGCCGCTCGCGCAGGAACTTAGCCAGGAGCATCTCCAGCCGCGTCTTCGGACCGCCTTCATCATACGCCGCCAGCTGAGGCATGTAAATATTTTGAATATACATCAGCAGTTTTACGAACTGCTTGCCGTAGGTTCGCCACAGCTCAAAGCCGAGGGTCTGCAGGATCTCCATTATCAATGTGGCACTGATGTCGGGCAACGGCTTAACATTTACCATGTGAGCTAGCCAGATCCAGCCCTCCTCCAACTCAAAGCATTGATCCGGCCCGGCTGCCTTTCGTCCTTGAGTAATAATCACCGCTGCGTAGAGTCGAGCAATTCCCGATTGGCGCTTAAGGTAGATGTCCGGTTTCTCCAGCTCGTTTTTGTCCGACAGCCGATAGCCTATGGTCTTCAGGTACTGCTCCGGAGTCTGTCCTTGCTGCTGGGGTATCACATAGGGCACCAGAAAGGGTGACTCTTTGTACATGTATGCTAGGAAGACCTGGCCAAAGTCGGGCAACAGCTTCCAGAATGTCACTATCACAGAGGCAAAGGGAAAAGCCGCCTGCGGATTGCTGGATATTGCAGTCTCCGTTTGACTGACAAACTTCTTGGCCATTAGAAGCATACAATAATCTCGGGCGAGCGGATGATCGTTGATGGTAATGGTTGAACCATTCATCACTTTAATCGGCTGCCCGGCAAAGAAGCTGTAAAGCTTATCAAAGTTCTGGGTCAGGTGCTGCGGACTGACAGCTGAGATGGCGTTAAGGGGTAAGTTAATGGCTCTCTGGCAGCCGGTACGATACTGCTTTAGCGACTCGTCTGTTTGCAGTGGCTTCACTGCGTCCACCTTGGACTGATACAGCGAAATTATCTCGTTGTATAACTTCAACCTGTCTGGGTGGACGCACGCAGATATTGCTGTGGCGGCTGGTGGCGCTTCTTGGGCTTTTGGCTCCTGGGGAGCCGGATCTTTGGCGGCTTCTGCCTTAGCAGTCTCTGCCAGCTGCTGCTTTTCCCTAGCCTCTGCCTCCTCCTTTTCCAGCCGCTGCTTCTCCTCCTCCAGCTGCTTCTGCCGCTCCTCCTCATGTTTCTTAGCGGCCTCCATTTTGAGCTGCTGCTGGATCTGCTCAGAGAACTCGGCCAGCTGTTTGATGATGTCCAGCTCCAAGACGTCTAGGCTCTTGCAGTACTCTTCCGCCTTGATGATGTAGCAGAGGAACTGGCTCTGCATTTCGCACTTGCCCACTTTGACGTTACTAACGAGCTGATTGAACTTCTGGCCCAGCTCCTTGAGCTGTGTGTTTTGGGTGGCGCACACCTGGACCGTTTCCTTGTCCAGGGAGAGCAGTATTCTGGCTATGCCCTCGTACTTCTGACTGAATCTGTTTTGGCAGCGGGACACACCCTCCAGGGCCAGTTTGTGCAGCTTCTGGTCAGTATGCTGGCGCAGAACCAACTGCTCGCGTTGCTGGGCCTCCAGTTGGGCCGCGGTCATCTGGTCTGCCTTCTGAATTAGCTCGCGCTCCCGCAGCGCCTTCTGCTGCAACTGATCACGCTGGCGCTCATCCTCCTTGTGCTGGGCGGCGCGTGAGAGACGCATTGCATCCTGTTTGTCCTTGAGGGCCATCAGTTGCCGACGGACACATTTTTTGCCCTCCTCCGCCATCTCCCGCTTCACAATGCTGGCGTTGATGGCCTGTGCATCGGGAAAGCAGGATATACTGGGTTCCGAATCGGTTCTTGCCGGCAGGGGCACCTCCTCCTTGGGAGCAGGCAGTTCCTCTGTTGTTGGTGGTGCCTCCGGTGTGCCCTTGCTGCCCTCCACCCACACCGGTTCCCGATCCTCGCCCAAAGTCCTTCCCGTGCAGGACTTGGACGCCAAAGCCGCGTTATGCAGCGTCGACTTCACTTTCAGCCAGTCCAGGGCCCGCATCATATCATCCATGCTCTGCAAGTTCACGATTAACCACAATCTTAAAATTTTGTAAAGTTACGCTCACCACTTTTCTTTTTTTGTTGCTTTGGTTAACGCTACACCACTGATTGCAGTGAAAATCTTTAACTGACTTTCTCACTTGGAAATTGACAAGCTCTTTGAATTGTTTAAATATTGCAGGCGGTTCCTTCAATTTAGACTTCAAAAACAAAGTATTTGCGTCGGTCAACAATAAGTTGTTGAAGCTACTAAAAAATACCATCATTAAAACACTTGACTGCATTTTGGGCTTATAAAATACCATAATGTTTTGCGGGTTATGAGATTTCCGTTATTGTGAATGGGTTTCAAAATATGGTCTTACTATGTTTTTAAAATAATTACCACTCAAATGATTAAAATAATTTTTTTTTACATTTGTAATATGTATATTAAATTAATTAAGCTTAAACATAACATTCCCTAAAGCTTTTAAAAATACATTTAAGCGCTAAAACACAAATTATTGATTTTTAATATTTAAGGATATTATTCATGATTATAAACTATTATACAAAATTGAAATGAAACGATTTTAATATATCTTAATTTATGAAGGCACCCAACAAATTATTTTTGATTGCTAATGACGTCCCGGAAAAAATATAATCCAAATATTTAATCACTAAAAAATTCAGAACTTTATTTCAAATACGTTTTAAATTCATGTGTATTTAGTTTAATTTGATAACAAAAATTGCTGATTTCCTGATCCCTTTTCCCAAATATCAAATTTAATAAAGATTACTTAATACATTTACATTATGTTTTTATTGTGGGAAAACGAAATTCGCAGTGCTTGGACAAGACAAGGTTAACAAATAGAATGGACACTTAGAAGAATTTGACGCCGTGGCTGCCGTCCATCTCGATGAGCTCACACCTGCCCTTCTCCTCGAGCAAGCGCAGGGCACTGAGCAGCACCGCCTCGTCCACGCCGTGGAAGTCCAGCTGGGCGGTATTCTCCCCGGAGGCGATCTCGTAGAGCGTGCAGATGGAGTTCGTCTGGCCGGTTTCCTGTACCCAGTCGTAGACCATGTTGCCATACTCTTCGAGCGTGTGCCAGTAGACCTGCCACTCCTGACGACGCTTGTCCAGCGGATTCGCGTGGCCAGTTCGCTCCAGTTCGGACAGAATCGCCAGGACGAGCTCAGGCGATAGGCGACGTTTCAGGGATTCGTTGTGGAACAGCGGAGAGTTCTGGTCCCCAATGCTGAGCGTAAACCTATTCGTGTGCCTGAGGTATTTGAGGAAGAGATCTGTCCAGACCTTCAGCTGCTGCTGTCTGGTTTCTTCGTGGGGCTGCAATCTATAAAACCTGGGATTATCCCATGCTGTTTCACCTTATAGTTGATACTCACGTAAAGAAGGGGGGGAAGGTGTATTCCCAGGGCCATTGGAAATCCGTCATCTTGGTTACTACGAAATAAACATTTGTTTTGCCAATGAAAATTACTAATGGTTCAGAGTGACCGTAGGGGGACCACTGAAAAATACCTAGTAAATAAATGAACACACTTTATAAAAAGAATTTATAAGGATTTCAAAAACAAGATTCGTTACTTTTTAGTTTTTTCGTAGCCTGTTAGTAGCCTCTTACCGTATATAATCTGAGCATATTGATAACTATCTATTTTATTGACTTTGTCAATACGGGCAAATAATTTATTAAGTTCCGGAAGGTTTCAGAATACCCAACTTGATCATCAATCTTTTAACTATAACATGAAGATACGTTTTCAAACCCAACATCCCATTAAAACACTCATATTCCATTTACAGTAAAATGCAATCCATTTCTTGTATTTTGTCTTAAATAGAAAAAATTGTGTACATTAACATTTTCATCGGGCTTTTCCTTAAAGTTTGATTTGGGTGTCTGGTTTTCGGTTTCATTTTCATTTTCAGATCTCAGATTTATCAATCTCTCGTATCGATTTGGTGAGGAGTTGGCGACGAAAAGGGGATTGCAGTGGCTTGCATCATCAATATACATTCACATATATACTCGTATCTGATATATCTGGTTTAATATAAGTAAAGTACTAGGAGGCGCAACACTATACATTCAATATCTTCTATTCTGTTTTCCTTTTCCACATATTGGTTTTTCCATTCCGTTTTATACACTAACTGTGTGTTATGCTGCGCGTGCTTATTTCTAACTTTATCGATTGTGTGCTTATGGTTTTCCTTCAAGTTTAACTTGCTGATCGGATCAAATGGGATCGAGCGGGCGGCTGCCTCTGGAGCTTCCTTGGCTTGTTATGTACGACATATAGTAATATGGTAATCATCTTGTTTTGCACTTTACTTTATTTGGTTTTTGTACACATGCGTGAAATTCTAGAGAGAATGCCATTCAGGGAGTAGGGATAGTACAGTGTAGTGTGTGGATTTTAGCTGGCTAGTGTTTAAAGAGTTTTCAGTTAGTTCCTAGTTAACAAGTGAGGTTTGGTTGAAATCTTTCTTTGCTATATAGGTATTTCCGTATGCTGCTCTATCGGTTTCGGTTTGGTGCATGCAATGCAGTTTCCAAGACATTTACATAGCATTCGATTTATTTAATCTCTCTTCTTTATATTGTATAAATAATAAAGCATTTTACGAGCTTTCTTCAAAAAATATAAATAAATGCCCCTATACGTGTGCTTAAAGCATCTATATTGATGAAAATGTACACTTCAAATGCCTCGCTCTGGTTCGCTTACAACGTAAAAAAATGCAACAACAAAATGGCATAATTCCCTCGAAATGATGTCTTTACACTTGCTTTATAGTTGGAAGGAATATTTGGTTCAGAGGTGTAAAACGGCAGTTGGATAGCAAAAAATTACAAAATTTCGAAACGTAGGCTTTCTTTTTGGTTTATGAAACACGAAACAAATCTTAAGTCTGTGTTTATATATATCTTACGAGCATAATCAGCGAAAATCAAAAACAATTGATCCCTTACAAAATACATAAAACATAATTCGCCTGCATTCTATATATCATGTACATACAGTTCTCAGATCTTATACATATACATCCATATATATACTTGATTTTCTGGTTGTTTAAATTAGTTTTAAGTATTTAAAATGGCATGTGGTGACATGTATTACAATACATTATACATATATGGTACATACATTTATATTTAATATCGATTTCCAAGTTGGTATAAAATGCATGCAAGTCGAAGGACCCAATCCCTATCCCACATCCCTTCTATTTTGGTTTAGCTTGCACGGCTCCTTATCGGGTCTTCCCGCGTGTGTGGGATGGATGTGCCTATGGTCTAGGTTTCAGTTATTTCATATACATTCATAAAGTTTTGGGATTCTCGAATCACTGCACGTATAGCATGACAGCATGTTGTTTCACACAATGCTCCATATTTCGACTAACGACTAATACTAGGTATAGCTAGAGATCCTAAGCTACAATTTTTGCCTAAGACTGTTCCGGGGGAGTTGCGTTATCGGCTCACTTAGCCAGTGGTTCCAGATAACACCGCACCGTGTTGTTCTCATCGAGCATGGCCGACAGGTGGCGCTGCTGATGGTGCGGGGGATGCTGATGCGGATGGGGTTGGGTAAGCTGGTGGGGATGCGGATTGGGGTTGCTGTGTGATGTATGCGACGACGATGATGTGGTGGACTGTGGTGACAGTTTCTGTAGCTGCTGACGCTTCTGCGCGGGCGTCTGATTGGCCGGCGGCAGCGGTGGTCCGGCGATGCCATGGTTGCCGAACAACTCATTCACTGCCAGTCGACCGGCTGGCGACTTGGCAGTCAGTATTTGCTGCTGCTGCTGCCGGAATGCGCCACGGATGGAGCCCTCACCAACGCCGCCGCTAACCCCAAAAACCGCACCGTTGTGCTCGGGGTGCGGACCTGCTCCTGGCGCCGTTCCCGGCGGCAAGGCCCCGTAGTCAAGGGGCGCTCCATGCTTGCGTAGCTGACGTCTAAAAAAATATTGGATAAAAACATTAAAACTTATGTTAAGCATTCACGTAAAATTACTATACCCGTGAATAGGTACATATATTCTTATTGTTTTAAGGTAGTCTGAAGGGTTATGTTCATGGCTTTCGCAATTCTCAAAATGTGTTAAGACATTATGTTCACAACGCTATATAAACACTCCCCTATCTTCGCATTTCAGAGAAAAAACATAAATACATTCCTATAAACTAGATCGATTTTAAGGCCTGGAACTTTCTATGGTAAACAAAATGAAACAGAATTTATGCGTTGTGATCTTTTGACACGGATGCCGCCTATATAAATCCTTGAAATAAAAATAATTAATAAAATGATTACGATTTCCTATGTACTCGGTTTAAGACAAAGGCCGGCAGATAATGCCATGTGCAACTCATTGTTGATTGTGTGCTGACCACTGATTTAAATGCATGTAGCCTACACTAGGCGGAAAAGTGTTTTGACAAAATAAAAATCGTGAATCGTTAAGTTTAACTTTATGATTGGATTCACAAATAGCTTTTGGTTGTTTGTGTCATAGTTGTAACTGCCAAAAAAAAAGCTATTTATGAAAAACACTAAGCCAGATTTTATTGGTTTGTTTTTAAAAAGTTAAACTAAAAATGCACATATTTTGCTTGGTCAAAATACTTACTGTGTATCTTATCACTTGTTCTTGAGAACAATAAAAATATGAGAGAGAAAGTTGACTTCGACAATCCAAAGTTTATATACCCTTGCAGGTAAAAGAAATGGGCAATGTAAGTAAAGAAACGCTGCTAGCTTCACTGATATTTCATGAAAATTCCGTACCACGCAAATTTCTGACTGAAATCATAGTACCCTCTGCGAGGGTATAACAAGTGATTGTAGTATAAGAAGGTATGGTAAGCGGATCCGAGTTCAGTTCCAAAACCGAAATCAAGATGAAAATACTGGTGAGTAAGCAAATCGGTACAAAAAATCTATCCCAAACATAAATGGCTTGTCGCCTTAGATTATCCTGTTTCTCCTGGTGATCGCAGTTTTAGTTCGATCTGAAGGTTCTCATAATGAAGGTCCGTGCGCCACTAGTGATTGCAGTCCCTTCCCAAAAGGATAAAAATATTTGATTGAACTAAAATTACTTTGATACTAATCTCAAAAATGAAAAATGCTTAAGTTTGTATTTGTTAAAGTAATTATTGAATGTGTACTCATTCGTATACATTAAAACAATGTTAACGTTTCCGAAGCATATATAAAATTAAAAAAAATATATATTGTTTGAAAACTCGGGTATTGTTACTACAGAATGTCAAATCATTTAAAGGGGACCAATATACTGTGACGACTTCATGTAAAAATAAAAATGTTTAATTCTTCCTTACGATCGCATCGGATTTTTTTAGACGTATTTTTGCGAAGTTGGCTGAGTCCAGCAAAATGCACTGTTTATTGTGATATAAGATATTTTTAAGCCATATGTGTACTTACTGAAACCGCCGCTTAAAGTCCTCGTCCTGCATAGCCATCAGGCGTCGCATGCGCTCATCGCTCTGGGGTGGCAGTCCATGAGCATCGTCCTCCAAGTCGCTCTCGTCCTCCTCATCCTCATCACAGACGCTGTCGTGCAATTGCTCCGCGGCCGTTGCCTCCTCATCCTCCTCCTCGTCCTCGTCGTCGTCGTCATCATCTGCCGTGCAGCGCCGAGCCGATCTCTGTTGGGCCAGCGACTGTTGTTGCTGCTGCTGCTTCTGGAGCTGCTGCTGTTGGCTCCTGGACGAGACACTGCCGCCACTGAGGCTTCCGCCGCCATAGCGACTCCCGCCGGCGGCCACTGCGGCTCGCATGCTGTTGAAGACGCCGGTGCCAACGCTATTGTTGTACACCTCGTCCACATCAAAGTCACCCACCTCGTAGTGCTGCGCATCCGAGTTGCGGTTGCTGAGGATCTCCTCGTACACCGGCCCATCCGCGCCGCCGACGCTGCCCTGGTTGTAGTAGGCATCGCCCATGCCAAGATCACAGTTGGAATGCTTATTTCTATACTGGCGCTGCATGAACTCCTGCTGGTACTGCGCCATGTGTGGCGGTGGAGCGGGGAGCTGCTGCTGGCCACCAGCTCGTCGTTGCAGGTGCAACAGGTGAGCGTGTTGCTCGGCCTGTTCCTCGTCCGAGGAGAGTTGCTGCTGCTGCTGTTGTTGCTGGTGATGTTGCTGCTGGCGACGCAACTGTTGCTGCTGCTGGTAGTAGGCAGCCGCGTTGCCAGTGGCCTGTGGTGGGTCCAAAGCCTCCGCGTATTGCGGATAACCGGTTGCCTGGCCCGGCTTGGTTTTCTTGTACGAGGGATAGAAGAGCACCTGGGAGGCGGCGGCCGTGCGGCTGTGCAGTGATCCACTCGGCGAGGCGGGAACTCCACCGGCACCCCTCTTCTTTTTGCCATGCTGGCCGCTGTTCGGCTTCTGAGTCCAGTAAAATACCTCGTGTGCCTGCTGCGGCGAGGAGGCAGCTGCTCCTGCATTGTTGTAATACTCCCGCTGGGCCTTCAATCCTCCGGCTCCAGTTGGGGGCTGCTTCCAGCTGTAGTAGTCCGGTTGATGGTAGTACGACTCGCCCAGAGGTCCTTGTTGTTGCTGCTGCTGTTGCTGCTTGTGGGCGAAGATGAGGTGCGTGGATCCGGCAGAGCTGGTGGGTGAGGCATGACCGGTGGACCGCAGGGTGCTTCCTCTTTCGAGAACCACGTGTCCGCCAAGTGTCTGCGGTGGCGCCTGGAGGGTTCCTGTCATCAGTCCACTCTTCAGAGTCCTTCTTTGCTGGGCTTCATTAAGCTCACAATCAGAGCTGGCTCCCATTATGGCATCTTCGGTGACGGGGACTCCCGCCTGCTGTGGCTGCTGGGGATCATCATGCGCCTCTTCGCTCACTCCCAGTGGCAGCTTGGGCTTCTTTGAGGTGGACACGCTGCAGAGGGTTCCGGCCGTAGGTCCATTGCCCGCCACAATGCCCGAGGAAATGGAGGTCTTGGAGCAGCGGAGGCATTTTGGCAACCAGGCATGCTGTCTCACATACTTGCGATACTCCCGCCGGATCTTTTCGTTCTGGATGCAGTGGAACACGAAAATATAGAGTCCCAGTAGTGTGTTGAAGCAGATGAAACTATAGCCATAAACATCAGCCGTGTCCTCGTCCATTTTGGCGCCTCGCAAATAGAAGTAGGCAGAGCACCAAACGGCGCTGAGTAGCAAGAGGAATACAAAGGAGCACCGTATGTCGAAGCTGGGGGATAAGTTGGGTTTCAGATGAGTCTTTGGGTTCCGTATGGACTTTCAAGGTATCTTACCGCACGCTAGCCAGGCGAGTATGCTCCTTGGTCTTCAGACCAGTGCGACTCTTGCGGCACATTATGATCCAAGACAGGAATGTATAGCCAATGGCGGCCTGAAAGATGTACATGTTTGGGAGTGATAAGTACCAGTTCAGAATTCACTTTCCTATCCTTTAATTTAACTTACCACAAAGAAGATGAGCACAGGTACCACAAAGGTGGCATAAAACAGGGCATTTGCTTCCATCAGCACGCAATAATCGTTCTGGGTATAGGTGCTGGGGTCGATGACCAACGAGATGGCCACCACGCTTAACGACAATCCGTACGACAACAGGTAATAGCAGTTCACCTTGGGCGTCTGATCCACCTCCAGTAGGAGCTCATCCGAAGTGAGGGTGGAGTACGAGTGGAAGGCTGCAGAGGCGATAGGTTAGCGCTGCAAAGTGAAGGCGGAATAGGGCCATCTTACCTTCGTAGCAGAACCAGGCGGTGCCAGATAAAATGGCACAGTGTAGGAAAATGGTTATGAAGCCGCAGAAAATGCTTGTTTCGGTCTGTTCAATGCCCAGAAGAAAGAGCAGCTCGATGGCCAGCAGGCAAAGGTAAATGCTGGTATAGATCGAGGTGCGGGCGGACTGGATTGGAAAGTTAAATAGAGAAGACAGAGTGGAAAGTTTAAATCAATTTTCGAGGTGAGTTTTTTTTTAAGCAGAACCAGCAGAAGGACCCTAAAGATTCAATCGTAAGATTTAAGAAGAAAGTCAAAGAAAATAGTTAGTAGGTAACGCCTCATTTGGAGAAATGGGTTTCAATTTCGAAATTCAAACTTAATATAGGGTTTGATTTACAATAATTTTGGTGGGTGGTGGTGAAAAAGACTAAGAGTAATACGATAAATAATAATATTATACGCATTAAAATAAAACAATGAACAAGACACGAAACAAGCATAACATATAGAAAATATATAGGTCTACGAATTAAATGACAAACACAAAATGCAATATTTACAGGAGAAAATTAGCAACATTTGTATATTTTATTAATTAATTAAATACAAAAGAAAATTAGAAATGTTTTAAGTTATTAAATTGTACTTGTATTGTTTAAGGTATTAAATTTGTTAAACAATGAATGCACATAAAGGGGTTAGGATATCTCAAAAATGATTAAATAATTAAGTAACATGCCAGAGTGATGATTTCAAATAAAAGAGAATCTCGTCTTTCACATGGAGAAAAACAAGCATTGGTTTGGAAAAGTGCTCTAAACTTAAGCTATGACAAATTACTAAAATACATTAAAATAAGTGGAGAGTCTTCACGTGTAAGCTGCCACTGGGATGCGACGAACGATCTAAGTTGAATGGGCTAATCCTTTCCCATTTCCAGAGTGATCATTGCTTCCCAGCAGAGCTTTTGAGTCTTATCTTTGAGTCCTATCAGAGAGAGTTCCATTAACAATTTGAGTTACTTAAGCATTATATCACATGTGTCTCTCGATCATAAATACATAAATCTAGAAATCCTAGCCTAGCCTAAAATTTGTGTTTGTTTATGATTTTTTTTCACCACCACCACCACTTATATTGTAAGTCATCCATGTTGGCCTGCATGATGATATTGTTCGTGTTGTCCAATCCATTGCCGTCCACATTCAGGTTGTGATTGCGGTGCGGATGTTGCTGTTGCTGCTGGCCATGTTGCTGCTGCTGGGCGTGTTGCTGCTGCAGATAATTGTGGCTAATGTTGAGGTTGTTGCTGGCCTGCACGGCATGTTGCTGAAGTGCAGCGGCAATCGAGGCAGCAGCAGCTGCAGCAGCCGCCGTCTGCTGACCATGCTGATGCAGATTCAGATTCAGGTTGTTCATGGCATGTTGCATGTTGCGCTGTGGCTGATTGGACAGCACCACAGCAGCAGCAGCTGCTGCAACAACCTGTTGCTGCTGTTGTTGCTGCTGCTGCTGGACATTGTAGTTCAGATTGTTGCGATGCGAGTTGCGGATGGAATTGTGCTGGATAAAGTTTGTGTTCCCATGACTGGGCGTCGACACATTGGTCTGGCTGGTGGGCGTGGTCAGGGTCAAGGACTCATGGGTCTGGTCGCGAATATTGTTCTGCTGGCGCCTGCTGCCTGCCCGCTGATGCGGCAGCGGGTTGGAGCCGCCGTTTCTTACCTTCACAAAGACCCCGTTGAAAAGCTTCAGCGTCAGCAGGGCAATCACAATGAACACCACGCAGATGGCGATGCTGATGTAGATGAAAATTCGCATGTTGCCGTCGAACATGGTGAACAGCGAGTGCTGGTGCTCGTCCACCACGTCCATGAGTATGGCAAAGTTGGTCAGGTGGTTGCATTTGCAGACGCTGTGGGTGCGATTCGTCGACTCCAAGCTGCAACCGTTGGCAGACCAGGCACTAAAAAGGAAACTTAAATTGGTAAAAATCCTCCCATAAGTTTGTTGTGTAATATCTTACTGGTCAATATAGTTCCAGAACACGCAGGTGGGATTCGTCACATTTTCGGTCTTTAGATGCTTTAGGGTAAGGGTTATGGGCTGGGAGAGTTGTATGTGGCGGCCCTTGCCCAGGCTGGCCGAGATCACCTTACTGTTTAGGATGCGAAGCCGTTGCTGGATCTCCCCCGCATTGGCATCACTATCGTTGCTCAGGATAGCTGTATTGCGAACTAAGATTAGATTTAGATTATGCTAGACTACAAAATGGGTTTCTTATAGACTTACCGTAGCTGCGAGAGCTCTTCAGGTCGAAGTGGTCGTAGCTGGGCTTGAGGATGGACTCCAGACGATCAAAGGCTGCGAATACGATGCGCACCAGGCCGCCTTCACTATTATCGATCAGAGCTGCTCGGGGCAATTCAATGCGATCGGAACTCAAAGGCCACTGATCCGAGTCCGGAAAGACAACGCTG
Organism: Drosophila subpulchrella; assembly: GCF_014743375.2. Taxonomy (NCBI): domain Eukaryota; kingdom Metazoa; phylum Arthropoda; class Insecta; order Diptera; family Drosophilidae; genus Drosophila; species Drosophila subpulchrella. The sequence continues at coordinate 1,927,423 of NC_050611.1, read as the reverse complement.
GACTGGATGGTCTTGGTTTCCAGGACTCGCACAGAAAGTACTAAGGAAATATTATTATGAGTATTTACATGTAAAACCTTAAAGTACAAACACTCACATATATTTTTGACCTTCTGGACCACACTGCGCTCCCTGATAATTGTATCCGCCAGCAGGAAGGCATTGTACTCTAGACCAGTTAGCAAAGACGTGGCCACGCGCATTTGGTCTTCTGGATTGAGGTCCAACCACGAGGACAGCTGGGACTCGTCCAGCAGGTTGGAGCCAGTTTTGACCACGCAATGCAACAGCTCCATGATCATGGCCTCGCGCTGCCGCTGATCCGGGAAGGTCTCCTTGTCGTGCAGCATCTTCTCGGACACCGTTTGGATAATCTTCGTGGTGACCAACATATCACCACCGTAAAGCGTCTTGCTACTGGTGACCTCGGACATGTCGTTGGCAATGGATATCAGGGAGGAGTCCCGCTGGTTGACCCGCATTTCCAAATTGTTCAGCCAGAGGCTGCGGCACTGCGTCAGATCCGGAGTCATGGGATGCCAGGTGGGCTCGAAGTTGCGCAGGCGCTGGTTTACCTTGTGTGCCATGCTCACTGGCGGCTCGCAGCTGCTGCTGTTGTGCAAACAGTCTCCTCCACTGGGCGCTGGAGTTGTAGAGCTCGGATCATCATCGTACTCATCGTAACCAGAGTCCGGCATCCGCTTCATCAGCACACAACGCCACTTGGCTATACCGGCTGCCCCGCCGGGACAGGGCTGGACATTCACATCGCCCACACGGGTCATATTCCAGAAAAGATTTCGGGCATGGGTGGGTCCGCAGAACAGCTTGGACTCATCATCGCCTCCTGACATTCCAGCCGCATTCAAATTGATGTTGTTGATGGTTCGGACCACGCTGTTATTCCCAGAGACGGCGGATCCACTGGCCGCAGTGCCCGGCGGTCGGTTGGGGGAGCTCTTTGTGGTCAAGAGCGTTCCATCATCAGATCCGGATCCTCCCACTCCTGTAAGGATGCGGGTGTTGGAGGGAGCAGTGGCATTGCCGGCAGCTGGAAGCTTGCTGCTCGGCTTGGTGGGTGTGGCGGCCTCTTCGCCGTGGTGGTTGTGATGGTGGTGTAGTTGCGGAGGCGGTGGCAGTCCATCGTGGCGACCAGCTGGGTGCTTGGTGGTCGTCGTGGAGGTGGCCACGCCCTTCAGACGCCCGCCGCCCACAGCTGCAGTGCTGCTCGAAGGCGTGGAGTGGGTAACGGCCGTGTGTTGCGGCACGTTGAACAGTCCAGGATTCCCGCTGATTCCCACCACTCCGGGAAGCGTGGGAAGTCGCGGTGGTGGCGGCGGACCTCCTCCGACTCCAGGCGGATGGATCAGGCCACTGCCGTTGCCAAAGATCGGCGGACCATTGCTGAGGACCCACGGCGGCGGACTCGGCCTGTTGGTCGTTGTCGAGGTTTGTGCAGCACTTATGCACTGGTAATGCGCCTCCAGATATTTGTGGGTTCCGGGACAGGGATCCCCGAACATGCTCGTGGCTGCCAGCACGCCGCAGCTCTGCTTGTGGGCACATCTGCAAGATGAAAGATGTTTATTGGAGCATATATGTAATACAAAACCGGATCATATAAAAGGTATACAATCATAAAAGTAAGTCATATAACAGATGTTTAAAACTGAAATGTATGGTAATTTTTTTTATTTTATTGCTTAATTATCAATCTCTAGGATTTATATTATATATATACACTATATACATATGTATTGTTATAACTGGAATACAGTTTTCAGCCAAATTTATTTTCCGGGACATTTTCTTAAAAGGTAAACATTTTATTTCTGAAATCCTACCTTGAGTTGAGTACGCTGAGTGACTTTGGAAACATGCAGTTGACACTCCACTCGACATTTCCATGGTCATTGCAGATGGTGATGGAGAAGCGGCCGTAGTTGGCCCGTATCAGGTTGATCACATCTCCGGGATCGCACTCGATGGTCAGTTTCTTACCTTCGCAGGCGTAGGCGGTTTGGTACTTGGAAACTGTAAGGCAAACGGTTCATAAGTCATGGGCTAATGGGCAGGGTTGGGGTTTATTTGGACATAGGATATATATGGCATATATAGAGAACGAAATAATTAGTGGCGATGCGCTGATTGTTGTAGTTTGGTTTGGTTTGGTTTGTTGGTGGACCTGCAAAGACACTTAGCATCTAGTGATATATGCACATAGGATATAGACAATATGGTTGGTAGCATGATACGCTTTTACACTGCCTGGGATATACTTAGTATATGTTGTGGTTGATTTGTGGATTTGGTGGGTCGTTAGCGATGGATGCTTGGTAGCAAGTAGAATAGTAGTCATAAATACCAAATCCTGCCGGCCCAGATCACTATTCTTCGCACGGTCTTCATCGGTTCTAGTCGGCCAAGATCATTCGGGAGTGTTTGGCTTGTTTCGAAGTATTCAAGCTGAAGGTTAGATAAGAAATAAAAGCCTGGTTACTGAGTATGAACAGAAAGCCTAAGGAAATTGGAATAGGTTTTTAATAAAAATACCACACAATTAAAAGAATCTTTTTTTTTTTAATTGAAAACTTAATTATCTTTTTAATGATTTTGCTTTACTTTCTACTAGTAACTGGTATATTTTAAATCTAGTACTTTAAAATGGTTTTACAGGATTTTTAGCTGAATTATGATGACCTATTTACAGGTCAGGCTTAAATTATGCTATACATATATGTAAGTATATCAAACTTTTTATAGTTTAATGGGGACTTTCTTTAGATATTTTCGTTAAACCTGATCGAAGTACTTCAGTATTATAGTTTTATTTCGATTTAAAAAGAGTAAGTAATTTAGTTAATGAAATGACAATCAAATTCAATACTAAATGGTTTGAAAGTATTGCTTAAGTGAACTAAGAATGATGACCCATTTTCAGGTCAAGCAGTACTTACCTCTTGCGTATTTCCATGTTGAGTTTTCCCAGGCAAGTCGGGTTTAAAAACCTTCAACTTATCTGAAAGGAAAAAAAACCATGAGATAATTGTTTACACATTGATCACACGAGCAAACACGGACAAGCAGGCAAACGGCAAACAGAAGATAAGAAATCGGGGAAGAGGGAGCCTAAAAATACACACCCTTCATGTGGCATGCATCGCCATCGATTTGTGGGCAGAACAAAGACCCGTTTTCTTTGTACACCCGATGCACACTTTATATGTATGGATGTACGTGTAGAGAAAAGTTGCTGCAGCTGCGCTTCAAGTTTTTTCTTGCCCCGTGGAGCCCCACTTTGGATGGCTTTCTTTGTTCTGACTCCAGACACTTTTTTCATGTTGAAAATTGTTGATTTTTCTTGAATTACTCGGAAATTACACATTTCGGCACTAGAGGATACGTTTTCCTGTTGAGTTTACTAGTTAATTAAGGATTTTCAATGTGATTTGCTGACGTAGTTCTTGTTAATGGAAAGGTCCCAAAGAATCTAGGTTTAAGTCGCACTTTTCTTGTATAGTTGTTCACAGACAACTGCCCGGTAACTAATATTAGTTTTACTAATTACTAATGGGTAATAATTTAACTTTTTTCACTGATTGAATTCCTTTGATTTTCAGACCGATCCTATTCGTTTGAGAGCTCGATTCACAATCAACTTTCTTTTAGAAAAATTCTGTATACTTGAATGTCTGGTTGAAATCGGCCAGCGTTGCCAGCTCAAAAACTGCATTGTGGGACTGCCAACCTGTTGCCATAAAGAGCGCGCAGTTCAAATTGGAAACAACAAAAAAGTTAAAATAGGAATTCAGTTATAAATCATTGTGTATATCTTAAAATAAAATTCGTATGTATATATGCTTACATTATTCAGGTGATATACGTCTGCTTTGAACCATACAAAAATCATTTAAAGTTTAGGTATTAAAGAAATTTAAAGAAATGATTTAATCTAATTAATACAAAATGTAATCTGATTTTTTACTGTAAACTACACTATTTATTACAGTAACAAAATCTGAGTCAGCTCGAAAAGTATGCTTTTTCAAGTTCAAGAGCCGCCTCAAGTTCAGAATTTCTTATCTACAGCCGGCTAGCATTAGCTATTGTTTCCTGATTTGCGCTCAGCTTAGGGAAATGCATTTCGCTTGCGATTTCAGTTGGATTTTGATTTCAGCGAGCACGGTTCAAAAGATTCAATCGGAATGGACTATATTTTAATAATTTTGGTTATAATGCTGGCCTCGGCGTGTTCCCTTCAAGTCGGTTCAAAAACAAAGACCACCAAAGCACCTTTAAAAGAGGTTTTACCCACTAATGCAACTCAAATTGCCAATGTGACAATTGCCCCAGCTCCGGAAAAACTGGCGGAAGTGCACATCGATCAGCACAAAACAATCCGGATTAGTAAGGGTGATTTGGATGATCTACTGGACGTCTATATGGGGAGAATAGCTGAAAGTGCCGCCACTATAAAGGATAAGGAAAACGAGATTAACAAACTGCAGACCAAGGACCAAACTGACGACGAACTGCTGAAGAAATTTGAAAACCTCACACAGGTGTGCAATGCTCAGAATTCTTCATTTGCGACTACTATCAAAGATAAAGACGAAAAGATCAAGGAACTGGAGCAGAAAGTCAAGATCTACGAAACGCGAATGAAGCGGAAACAGCATGTTCTGACGGAGCTGAGAAAGCAGAATACTTCTAGCGCCCTACTGATTGCTCATCTCAAAGGAAAGGTTGTGTATTTCGAGGGGAAATTCCGGGAGAAGAAGGACGATCTGCTGGCGGATTGGGAGGCGGCCACCACGACCTGCGTGCCCTACGGTACTTACCCCGGAATCCACTTGATCCACCTGCCAGGATTCCTGCCCTTTTTGGCAGCCTGTGAGGGTCAAACTGCCGCCGGACCCGGCTGGATGTCCATTCAGAGACGGCTGGACGGATCCGTAAACTTCTACCGCAACTGGGATGCCTACAGCAAGGGTTTTGGTAAACTTAATGGCGAGTTCTTTATCGGATTGGAGAAACTGCACCGCCTGACCATTTCCCAGCCGCACGAGCTTTACATCAGCATCAGGAGATTCGGCGGCGAGACGAGCTATGCCCACTACGACGACTTCCTTATCGGCAGTGCGGAGGAAGGCTACGAGCTGAAGCTACTGGGTCACTATCAGGGAAACGCGAGCGATGCGTTGCGCACCCACGACAAGATGAAGTTCTCGACCTTCGACCGGGACAACGATGCATTCACGCACATGAACTGTGCGGAGCACCATCAAGGAGCCTGGTGGTACGACTTCTGTTCCCGAAGGTAAGGCATATTCAAGTTGGTATATAAAACTGACCGATTAATATTTTTTTAAATATATGTCTATGTGCTACATTGTTATATTTTTGACGGGAAGATATAATCCAATTGCCCATTCAAATTTATCAGTAGGTCTTTCTAATATTTATCATATCAAAATTAAGTATTCTCTAAGATCAGTAGGTCTTTCTAATATTTATCATATCAAAATAAAGTATTCTCTAAGATCTACCAACAATAATAAGGCTTTTGCTATGACTAATTCCTCAACATTTCATATCAAATATGTAGATTGTTCAGTCACTAACTTAAATGATTATTTCAATTGTGATAGCCCTTACCTTTATCTTCAAACACAGCAAAAATGCCAAAGTTACACCCACATTACCAGCGAATTGGATACAAATAGTAAACAAGTTTTGAATGTTTTTGGATACAAGTTAAATGTTTTGTATTGATGAAGAATGTATTTTTTATTGAATCGTATTTCATAAATTTAAGTAGATATAATTATTTAATTTTCAATGCTTTAAATGAATGTGTTTTTTATTGAATCGAATTTTACAAATTTAAGTAGTTATAATTATTGAATTTTAAATATATATATGTCGGCGATAGGTAGCTTTCTGATTTATAATTATAATTTTGTTTCCATACTTAACTTTACAGCAATTTGAATGGAAAATACTTCAAGGGCGAGGTTGATAACCCGCAGAGCGTATACTGGGAGCCCTGGTACAGCTTTCGATCCCTGAAGTCCGTGCAGATGCTCATCCGCCCCAAGAGCCAAAGGGAGCTAAAGGACCTGCCCAAGGCAAAGCGAACGCCGCGGGATCCAAGATAATTGCTAATTATTTGCTACAACCGAGTGCCCAGGGCGGTAAATTTGAACTATATAAATCGCACTTCGGTGCCAAAACCTATTAATCTCTGTTTGTCTCTCCGACGCCCCCTTCGACAGTTGATTGGGTTTCGATTTTGTTTGCGGCCCCGGTCTTCGGGTAATTACTCCGTTAAAGTTCACCGCATATCGCTCGAGACTTTTTGTTTGTTTCGCACACAAGTCATTGGGTGCAATTAATTTTCATTTTCCGCCGTTCTCGTAATTTACTCTGTTGCAACAATTTAATGAAATCTAATTGAGTGTGTGCACTGGGCCGATAAAAATGAAATAACTCTGGACACTGGGAGATTCCTCCGTCTCATTTGTCACTTGCACTTTCATCGCGGCGACTGGAGCCGCTCAATTGGAGTCAATAAACGTTCGGCAAATAAGCCAAAGAGGCGGTATCTAAATTAATATCGATTCGATGGAAGATTTACGACTTCGGCAAAGAGTTATTCATACGTTCATTCTAGTTTATTGCGGAAAATTCTTATTCCAACTGGTTGAAACCAGTTACAGCTCTTTCGACATTCTAAAATTTCTATTCTAGTTGATAAGCTCGAAATAAACTTTACAAATAAAAACATAAATCGCTAGAGGTTCTCTAAATACATTTGTATATTTTTGGTTTCACTTTCAGCGACTTTGGGATCCGGCTCTTAAACCAGTTACAAGCATTGAACAAATGGCTGGCTAATCGTCTGATTACGGCGATAACAGAACTTGCTTACAGAACTTGAGAAGCAACACTTGTCGCCATTTATCAGACATTCTTAAATAGCAAATAAATACATTACTTAGTGGTAGATTAACGATATGATAGGTAGGTACTACCTTCAGACGGCAATATCTTTAAGTACACGGGCACACATCTAACTCTTTACGATTGCCTTGTAAATACGGTCGAGTGCACAGGAGGGCTTCGAGTGTTTGGAGGTTCTACTTGACGTCCGTCTGCCCCTCGGAGCTGTGCTCCCTCTTCTTGTGCCATCGCAGACTGGCGAATTGTGCAAATCGCTTGTGGCACGTGCTGCACTTGTACTTCTTCACCGCCAAATGCAGCTCCGTGTGCTTCTTGAGGTTGCCGTAGGTGGTGAAGGTCTTGCCGCACACCGTGCACAGGTGCTTGCGGATCGCCCAGTGGGAGTTCATGTGGTCGGTGAAGCGGTTCTTCTCGTAGAAACCCTTCGCACAGATCGGGCAGTGGAATGTCGACTGGTTAAGGTGCCTGCGCCGGTGGATATCGAAAAAGGACCACGTCTTAAAGGATTTCCCGCACAGATCGCAGATGTAGGGCCGCTCGCCGGTGTGAGTGCGCAGGTGGATAGCCACCTCCGTGGATGTGGCGAAGCGCTTGTCGCACTGCTCGCAGGCGTATGGGAAGTCCCTCCGATGCCGTCTGATGTGCACCGTCAGGTTGCAGGGCATCTGGAAGCCCTTCCCGCACAGCGTGCAGATGAAGGGCTGGGTGCCATCGTGTGCGGACCGGTGCACCTTGTACTGATCGCAGGTCTTGATGAGCTCCGAACATATATCGCATCGGAAAGGTCCGAGGTTTTGGTCCAGGAACTCCGACAGCTTGGCGTGCATCAAGGGAACACTGCTGGAGTCCCCGGACTCGGTGAGTATCTTTCGTTTCTGGGCCGAGAAGTCTTTACGCAGTTCAAACAAGGTCTTCTCCAACTGCTCCGCGGTGTAGGATGTGTGAAAAGTGGTGTTTATCTCATCCAACATTTGACCCAAGGCCTGGCCACGATACGTATTCGACCGAAAGTCGGGATGGTCCACATCCCACAGAGCCGAGTAGTTGCGGTAGATCTCCACGAACTGCAATTGATCCTCGGAGTTGTCAAACTGTATGGAGCTGGCATCAATGAACTTGGTCTTCTGAGTGGTCTCCACCACTCCGACTTTCTGGAATGCAAATCAAATAAATGCGATATCCTAAGCAATCGTTGTTCATAACCCACTACCTTGCTGATCTTATTGAAGATTTGCTCCTGCAGAATGGGATGCAGGAACTCCATTTCGTCGTAACACCATAGCTTGGGCAGGTACAGGCCTTTGTGCTTGATCACCATGCGCAGCTCTTTGCGGTAGCGTGTCCTCAGCTTCTGGATCTCGTTGAAGCACTCCTCGCCGCTCAGCTCGTAGTTGAGTTCCTCCTGCAACTGGGCTGAGATGTCCCCAAACAGCTCCTTCTTGCAGCAGCTGCTGTAGTCGAGGTGCATCGGATTCCACAGGCACTCCTGCCGCTTAAAGCAATTCAGGATGAAGCTGAGTACTTCGTGGTACAATGTTGACTTGCTGGAGGACTCCGCGTCCGTTTCGCAGGACTTCTCGCTCTCGGCGCTCTCATTGGAGAGCTGAAAGGATTATGGTATATTTCACCCGAACAGATCACTTTTGTATTACTCACCTTGGCCTCCCTCTCGGCTTTTCTGTTCTCTATGACGCTTCTGAGAAAGTGCATCTTCTCAAAGTACCACAACCGCGACTTGTACTTTCCGCCGAGGGCGTTCAGTTTGTTCAGTTCGCGGCGGTATCTGCCCCTTAGCTCCTTCAGCACAGCAAAGATCTCGGCTCCGGTCAGCCGCTTGTGGCAGATGGCCTCCAGCGGGTCAGCCAGTTCTCCGTAGACACTCCGCTTGGTATTGTACTTGTAGTCCGGGTGGCGCGGATTCCACAACTTCTCAGTGCGCTCGTACTCCGCCAACAGACAGCCAACGAACTCACGATTCCGCTCCAGCTCCCTACGCGTTTTCTGGAATGGAAAGAATATGGTAAGGTATACCTTGTATACAAGAACATCATGGTTGTCGTTCATAAGTAATTAAATTACAATACATTACATTACGTGGAGTGCAGTAGGGGAGTGAGAAGTTTTTTCCAGCGATAATTGAAATGTAAAATGTAATTCGTTTAGCAGTATGGTCATCAATAATGACATTAACATATTTTTTCCCATAATGCTGAGGTAGTAAATGCCAAACTTGTATCTTAAAGGCAACCATAAACTCGGATAAGTCAGGTACTAACAATATTTCTGTAACTGGAAGTTTTTAAGTTTAAAATGTAGATAACTTTGTGTCAGTCAGGGGCCTGAGCTCCATTAGTTCGACTTCATAAACCTTAGCTTTAAAGAAAGTGTTTCATTTGAGTTCTGACGAATTTATAATTTAAATCCAGCCGTTTAAGAGTTTACAGAATACAGTTCGTAATATGGGTTATAGCAACACCCGTTGATATTTTCTGATCGTGTGAGGATCGTTAGTTGTTTACTTACCGTTTGGAAATCCACGCAACTCGTAGTGCTGCTCGAAGGCGAGGTGGCCGGCAATGGGGTAGGGGGCGTGGCTGGAGGCGTCAGTTCCAGCACGTTCTTCTCCGACTGCCCACTCTTTTCCTCTTTCTCCACCGCTACCTCTTCCGAATCCATATCCACCTTCTCCTCCCTCTCTTTCTTCCCCCCAACTTTAGCATTCTCGTTTTCCGCCTGGCGAAGTTTGCGCTGCAGAGCCTACAAAGAGAAGTATAAATATTTCGCATAAATAAATAAATTTGTAACATTTGCTATTGGCGGTGTAACTCCGAGATAAGCGTTGCCCAGCCACATGATCTTGTCCCGGGTTTATCGTAGCGCTGGAAATCGTACACAAACAGAACTCGTAAACAAAAAGGGAAAGTCTGCTCCTCGACTCCCCCGATCTCGATACTATATTCTCCAATATCAGCGGCTATTGGCCCTTGTGTCGTCGTCATTGTTCTTATCGCACTTGCATATGGCCCGACTTCCACATTCCCATAAATTTTGTATTATTTTGCTTTTTTCCCCTCTACAAAGGGGAGCATGCAAATTCCATCATAACACTTCCCTTATAGAACTTATATATCTCATTTAAAATAGATTATATTATATCCACGTTATAGATTATAATATAACACCCAAGAATGTAGTTTTTGAATAACTCATGGGCGTCTACTTGTATATAAGATTATGCCAGATGTAGTTCGTATTAGTCGGTGTAAGAAGTTTTTCTGTTTGTCTTTAACTTAACTTGAAAGCAAGCCGAAGTTGATATACCCTTGCAGCTTATATCGGCCTATTAAAATCATACATGTATTACAGAAACCGTATATGATATATCTTTAAAACTTAGTGACTAGTTTGCGTAGAGACGGACGGACGGACATGGCTAGATCGACTCGTCGAGTAATACTGATGAAGCATCACTGCGTTGCAAACTTCTTTCTGAAGTCGTAGTACCCTCTCGAAGCGTAAAAAATTTCGTTTCAATTGCCATGATAAGTTAAAAAATTCGTAGAATAAAGTGAACATATAAATTGAAGCCATTTTTTATAAACAATGAATGAAAGACTATTTACTGAAACTCTATTATGCCCGATATAATAAAACTTTTTGCAGCTGGTGCCTAACGTGTATTGCTGTTCGCAGAATGGAACCCGACCTACCCCCATATACTTGAGCAATGCTGTCGATAAGGTCCCGGAATGCCAGTGCCCTAATTAAGAATTCGAGAGACCCAAATTAAAACCGAAACAAAATTCGTTTTCGCATGCAAATATTTTGCTTTGGCAAACATTACATACAGTACCCGTATACGATTAGCAGTTCTAACCGGTTCCCAAAATAAATGCGTAGAGGCAAACGAAGCTTAATATACCCCACAGGGTATTATTCAAATGAAAACAAATAAGAAATGTCTCTTTGTATAATTAGTCGTTGATATGGGTACGTATAAATGTAAATCTTAGCGGTTCATTACTTTTTTTGTTAAATAAATACATTAACATAAATTATACAAGGCTGCTAAAAAATCACATTTTGAAAGGGTATTCTAAGTTTCGGTTTTTAATTTGATTAAATTTGTCAAGTATTTTGCTTGACTATACTTGGTAATTGAAGTTGTCGCCTGATTGTCTTGAAATTGAGGCGACTCGTCAGTGACCACAGCAATAGTCGATATTCCAGCCCGTCAATATATTCCAGTTTATATTAGCCCCGGACCACCCACAAAACGTCGATAACGCTAATGGGCCTAGATAAAGTGAAACCGGGACCTAACGCATTAGGAGTTATTTGCTATTTGTAATTAATGTTTTATTAAATGGGCTTGCACGTATTGATCCACTTGTCCTAAGGTCTGGAGAGTATTTGAATTGGGAAAAATATGAAACTGACATTATTTATGTTGTGATATCACATTCAAGTTGATAGCACTTGTAGTTCATAGTAATGGAACTCGTTTTCTTTCAAAAAACTACAGCTGTGCCCTCTATTCCCTTTTAATGAATGGAAAAAAGGGTTAATGGCCAAACGGCTTCTGATATATCGGATGGCATTACAGCGGACACCAACCACCAATCATTCATCCGATGAACAGGCCCCTGACCTTTCGCGAATCCCATGAAAGCTTACACTACTTTACCGGGCTAATTGAATAACTGAAAATTGCAAAAGGGAAAATACAGGAAAAAAGCCCGACAAGCCTTGGCCCCAATTAAAAATGCAATTTCAAACGTCGAAATGAAAGTTGCGCCCTCTCTGGCAAAGCGAGCGAAAACATTTTCATTTCAAGCGACTGGAACTGGAGCCCCACTGGGGTCACACCCACTCGAGGCAAGGACCCCAAACCACTCGACGCCCTGCGGAAAGGTGAGCTGAGTAAACCCATTAAAGCCATCACCGCTCCCTGCTGACCCTGCCAATCCTTGGCGATGGTGTCTGCCTGGCAACGGGAAATAGTTCCATATCGGAGCTCCATTGCATTGCATTGCACACCCACATGCGTTCTTCTAGTCCATATAGAATAGTGCAAATGGTTAAACAGCTGTTTTATATCATATTTTTCATCTATTCCCCTGGCATTTAAATGGCGAGGGTATGCAAAGGGCATTCCCATTTTTACTTCGCTGTGTTAATACATTTTTATACATGAAGATTTTGTTATGGGAATTTAAGTTTAAAACGTATAGGACCTCTAACAGAAAAGCACTGTTTTAATAATCTGTTAAAATATCGGACGTATCCGTCCAAGGTATCCCATTGCTAGTTCTCCCGTTTACATTTTTCTATTTCCTATTATTCTTTTTTAAATATTGGTGCAACAAGAGACCCAACCATTTGTCGAGCGGAGTGGGGCAAACAAAGGCTCGGCTAGCTTCGAACCGCTGACCATAGAAAGTTGGTTTAGTCTCCTCTGGGTGGTTGAGTCGGCCCTAGACGCCCACGAATGGTGGGGTGTGGCTGCCTTGCCCGCCCATTTCCCCGCACTCCGACCGGAATTCTCCCTGGACTGCGTCACTACTTGTGTTTACCGAACACGCAATTGAAATAATTGATCCAGTTAACAAAATTGCATAAAAATTCAATAAACAACAACAGCAGCGCACAGTTTTCCTGGGTGTACTTCCCTTGATGTATATTGAAACCCGATCGCAGAGCAATCTTATTGAGTTAGTTCAGTGTTTTCCCCTTTATGTTTATTTATAAATTCTTCAATCGAAGGGGGTCGATACTCGTTAGAACTGTCAGAGTCTTGAAAGTCGAGCTAAGGAAAGGGAAGTAAAAGAGCGAAGGGATCATGCGTTGAAGCCATATACCGATATATAACCGCATAATGGATTTGTAGGAGTTCAATATGATTTGTTTGGTCTGAGGAGAGACCACAGAACTTTCTATGGCTCTTTAATAGATTCTAATATGAAGTCAACAAACAAGTTGGGACGTATGTATTTATTAAACGTTATTAAACGGGTAACATTGACTTTTATAGATAATACATACAAATTTCTCAGATTGAGGACCGATTTCTCAATGTCATATTAACTTTAACTAGTTCCTCAATGTCATCTCAAAAGACTGTAACGATTAATCGTTCGGTAAATTATATGAGAGAACTAATTTGTCTTAACTAACACTTTATCTTTTTGCTTACTTCCTCGGACAAATAACTAACTGAATCTCATCATGATTTAAAAACTACGCCCTAAAACTTGTAAGCTTTTGTTAATATAATTTTAGATTATAATAGTTCTGAGTTCTTATTTGATTTGCTATTGTATTTATGCATAAACAAGTTTAAATACAATGTATAAGAATAAAACCCACTACACTGTCATGTTGTCTAAGTTATTTTTTAATTAACTGACTTCTTCGTTTAGCCACACTTGAAGTGCGGTCCATATCAAAGTCGGGAATCCATGGGTCAAGCAATGTCAGTCTAGACCAATTCTGGGTGCGAGCAGCTGCGTCATCGGGCACTTCAATTAAAAGCTATTGTTTATTGCATTTGTCACCAGGCAAAAAAATATGCGGGCAGCGCCAATCAAAAAAGCCTTTGAAGATGATGCGATGCGATTCGATGTTGAGATGCCTCGAATGAATTAATGGGAACTCTTATTTTGATACGTTTTCATTCCGAAAGGGTAATTATCGCATCTGGCCTGCCCCTTTGAAAGTCTTAATTGGACGTGGAATGTGGGACGTTTGTGCATATAGCGCAAGGGCTAATCCTCGGTATTTTCAGGGCAAAGGGGACCTGGTTGATGTGCAAATAAAAGATTCATGGAAAAGCCCATTAATACACCATTTAATACCATTGTAAGGCTTTGGCCTCAAATGGTGTCAGTGCCTGTACGAACGTACATATAACCATCGACCATGGTTGATTGCAAGTTTACGGTTCCGTTTTTTATGCCGCTCTGTTTGATTTGGGGCCCAATGGAGGGCTTTAATTGATCGAACAGCGGCTTTCGGTAAGCGTCTTGTTTTCCACACGGACTTAGGTCTGCGACAAGTTCCCATTTTTGTATGCTATATAAAATTATACCCCGCGAGCCATATGACAACGAACAAAGGTAAATCGGTTTCAGGCCAACGGCGACATGCGAAATCCGGGAGAACACGAGACTCAAATGTAATAAAGCGAACGTGAGCTAATAAATTATGAAGAATATTTCGCTTTGTATTTTTTTCACGCAACCCGTGGCAGGGTTTCGTTTGCTTTTATGGCCGAGCATAAAACTCGTCCACGCCCTAATGGAAGCCCACCGAAAACCACAAAAAATAAACCGATAGGAAACCCTATAGAGAACACACAGGAACCGGGAAGCAAGCAAGCGAAAGCCAGATTCTACGATAATAAGGGGCATTAGGTGCAATCAATTTCTGACAAAACACAAAATGCTCTGTAAAACTCTAAACAAATAACTTTTTAGTCCGAGTCAGTCAAGTCACAAGGCTGCATTAATTTAATTAGACTGATTATAAAACCTCCTCAGTTGATCGATCAGGGCCAACTTGCGGGTGGAAAGCCCCCAAAGTCCCTCTCCAGACGACCGCCTGCCGAAATGTTTGGTTAAACTTGGTAATTATTTAATAGCCATGGATGTGGCCGATAAAAACTGAAGCAGTGGGTGTTAACATGTCCTCGTTTGTTGTGTGAGCATGATTAGCGTCCACATAAATCGAACCTTTCCGAAGATTTTCAGAATGCCGAAAGCAAATTATCGCCTGGGAAGATAATAAACGGAATGCATTGATACGACTTAAGATTAGATTATGGGTGATGATATATGGGGAGGGTTGCTCGGTGCACTCACAACTGTGATTTTAATGGATTGGGGATGATTTAGAGGGGGTCCAAGCTGTTTAATACTGATACAATCAAAAGCAAACAATTAATTGATTGTAATAATTTCAGAGATTTGTTAGATGTTCTGTGAAAGCGGTTTTAAAAACTGGTATGGAATGTTTTCATTGAAAAGCATTGCACCATTTGATTGGTAAATAACTTGGCAATACTTAGTAACATACCCTTTCCAGCCAGTTAAATGCTAAATAACTTGCCATTATTCAGTAGCTTTTCCAGCCAAATCATCGTCCAACAAGTATATTTCGATTCGTCGCTCTACTTGGACAATGATTTATGGGCTGTGCAGGTTTTTATGGCAGGTGCTCTAAAAATTCCAATTTACAAGTGTTTAAATGAACATTAAAACCTCCTTAGTTAAGTTCCGCCGTGCCTTCTTATCTCTAAGCCATTTTCAATAGCCGGCAAATATCGACGAAAATCTAAAATTATTTTATTACCCCCAATAGCGATACGAGCGGTGAGTTGGAATGACAGTGGTCGAGCGGGAGGAGGACTGATTGGGTTGTCTGGGTCGGGCGACGACTTCCACGATCGATCGATTGATCGGACATATCTTAAATAACCTAAAGTGGCGAGAGCAGCGCGTCATCGATATTGTGCATGGATATAAATCATAATAGGCACAGCGTTTACAAGTGGTTTGAGCAGGAAACCGAAGCAATTGCAAAATTCCGATTTATGTGTAGCTGAGAAAATCGTAAATTACTTAATATCGGAAATCGCTAAATTACGAAATAATTTCTATTCAACGTACAACTCATAATATCTGCCCCACTGTGGCTGGCGTCGTGAACGAATGCTTACC
This sequence comes from Drosophila subpulchrella, assembly GCF_014743375.2. Classification (NCBI taxonomy): domain Eukaryota; kingdom Metazoa; phylum Arthropoda; class Insecta; order Diptera; family Drosophilidae; genus Drosophila; species Drosophila subpulchrella. The sequence goes on along the minus strand of NC_050611.1, from coordinate 1,911,737 downwards.
AAATCGAAGCTTAGATAATATTCCCCTATTTGTTTACCTCTTTGGGGTCTAGATAAAGACCATGTCGGCCGACAAGCTTGCCCAATGCTGATAATAGCAGAACCGAAAAAAACAAGGAATTCACCAATAATTTCTATTGCAAGTGTCGTGTTCGCAGCCTACGGGCAAACAGAAAATGATTTTTATCAACACTTCAATTTCTATTTCCGAAAGTACAGCTCAATGCCCCCGGATATCGACTGATAGATAATAATAACCAACATTCTAACCGTCTGCCCTGCGTAAAATCCATTATTTGTTCGCCTTATATCTGACAACAAATGCATTTAGATTACTCACATATATTATTCAGACTATTTTCCCTTAATTATCATTGAATTAGCTCGTGTGAGAAAATATTATTTATTGGCATTTACATTACGTCAACGGGTCTGGCCTATTTTTGGCCAAATAAAATCTAATGAAACCGCGTCACGTCAAAATAATGGAGAACCAGCGAGATTTCCATCTTTATTCAGAAGCTTTAACGTCTGATTACCACCTAAATGATTTTGGCGATCGTCGTAGTACATAGAAATGGTCTGAAGTGCCTGTCAAGGCACAGGAAACAATTTAACTTATTGACGTTTAAAGTACTTTTTCATAGTTTTAGCACAACAAAATTAAAGAAATGGGTATTGCAATAGAAAATTGGGTGAAAAATATGTGAAATTTATTTCTTTTTTTAAGAAATTTATTATTCATCCCAATAAGAGACGAAATCCTTTGAAAAATAGATGTATTCTTTGTGATATGCGACACGATCCAAAAGTTCGGTATCTGTCGCGCTGGCATAAATAATCATTATAATTACCATTTAATAGCCTTTTATTTTTAAAAATCGTCCACGGAGCAAAGGCCTCCGCAAACAAAGAAAATATGACGAGCTATTTTCCAAAACACCGAATGTTTGTGTCCCACATATCGAGTGTTTTTCAGCCTCATTGCTATATGTATGTTTTTTTTAGCACATAAATCGCTTTGAATGTACAACAAAAGATATGGTTGTTTTTTTTCCGACCGAGACATTTCCATGTCCACAAAAAATGGAACAAAACAAAAGTGGAAACCTGAAGAAAAAGCTGAAAAATTGCGTCGGTTTGGAAAACAAAAACAAAAAACATTGGAAATATCGGGGAGAGTGACACACTGACAAACTGACAAACTGACGGAATGGCGAACTGACAAACTGACAAACCAGCCCCTCCAAAATAAATAAAGAATACGTAAAAAAACAAAACGGACAGCAAACGGGACTTAAAAAGGGGAAGACGAGAACAAAAGAGAAGCATGAGCGCGCAAAATGCGCGACACACTTTTGCTCAATATTCTGTGTTGTGTGCCATTGCGCCGTTATTTTGAAGGTCAAGTGACCAGGGGAACCTCCTCCGGAACTCGCTGCGCCCACCGCCCCTCTGCGAACCCCGCCCCTGCCCTTCTGACAGCAGCGGAAAGCCGTTTTGCATTACAAAATCGCATGAAAAGGGGAAGCCAAGAGATATAGTGAAAGACCGGTATGGGTAACATTGAAAGGTATACCAAAAAGTTATACCAAAAATGCATAAACAGCCTTGTGCGAAATGTGAATTATTGTTAATTTATTAGATAACATTTCATCATGAATCCAAAACTAATTAAGTATACGAGTAATAAGCATAATCGAATGGCAATTCTTCAATTTAAGATTAAGCGAAATGGTTCCATTATCAACTGAATTCAATCAGGATAATTGGTAAGATTAAGATGTATTAAATATATATATACAGGCTTGTCACAAAAACCATCAATGGTTTTGGGTTTCCACCTAAACCGTCGGTGTCACTTGGTCTATATAGTGTTGAAGTAAATTTGGTCTGATTTTAGGAACATTTTTTAATTTCGTCTATTTACTTTTGAACCGGTTTCTGTGACACCGAGATTTGCTTTTAGGGGGAAGAGACTTTTGTGACACCCCTGATAATTTAAGTCAAATTAATTGAGTTTCTATGGCTATAAGACCACTGAATCTGTAACACAGCGTAAGGGTAAGTTGTGTTACTGGCTGCGATTTCCGGTAGCGGGCGTTCACTGTGGCTGGGAATAGGAATGGGCAGCGGTGATTAACTTACCACGCGTCGTGTCTCGTACCGCGGCAGTGGAGTCGCAACCGGAGCCGGCGGTGGAGCAATGGGAGTGGGCGGAGTCATCGCCACCACCTCGTGCAGAATGGCGAAGGGATCCAAGTCGAAGGACTGCAGGCAGTTCCCCGGCAACTCGTCGCCCGAAATGTCCGCGGAGGGCGGCGGCGAGGGTGGCAATGGGTTTTCCACCACATAGACCAAGTCTATTTCGGGTGTTTCAGGTGGTGGAGGCGGTGGCGGTGGGGGTGGTGCTACATGCAGGCCGGGAGTGGGCGGAACAAGGGTCATTAGCTGGATGTCTATGTCCGTCTCCCAGCTGGCTTTCCCCTGGCCCTCTGGCTGAAACATCTCCGGGCAGTCGAGCTCCATTATCACCAGATCGGTTTGGGTTTGCTGCTGGCTGCGCCCCTCCCCGGACTCGTAGCGCCGCCGCATGTCCTGGGTGTGCTGCACCCGGATGTGGTCCATGAACACGGAGAACTGCAGGCAGATCGCCGGGCAGAAGGCGCAGTTGAAGCCGAAGCTCTGGACGTCCGGCGAGGCGGTGATTTCCCCGCACTTCCGGAAGAACGCGTAGTCCTCCAGCTGCCAGTTCGAGGACTGCGGCTCCTGCAGCGGCAACATGGCTGGAACTCCTCACTGGGGACTACCTCTCACGCAAGTCTTTGAACTTTCGCTATTTCTTGGCGCACTCGCGACGACGACGAACAGCCGTAAACCGAACCGATTCGGGGAGCTTTCAGATTCAAACTGCGATCCAAATCGAAACAGCCGGCATTAGTGATGGGAAATATACTTATCGATAATAGCCGGCAAATCAAAAATGCAGTGTGACCGAGGCGAGCGATTTCTTGGTCAGCCAAGTGGCATTTATGGTAACCCTAACCAGAAAGTTAACCATAGTGCGGTATTTTTAAATGGAATTATTGTTTGTTGAATAACTAAAATCTAAGTTCAGAGTTTCAGAGAATTTTAAGATTTTAGTTTAAGTACAATTCAAAGTTTGGGTTTAAGCATTTTTAAACATAAAAAGATTTATTGGAATTGAAAAATAACCTACTTATAATGACAAACAATGGTCTTGTTGAACATTTAGTTTAAGTACAATTCAAAGTTTGGGTTTAAGCATTTTTAAACATAAAAAGATTTATTGGAATTGAAAAATAACCTACTTATAATGACAAACAATGGTCTTGTTGAACATTGGAAAACAAATGCAAAATAAAAAAGTTTTAAGGAAGTAAAAATACAAAGATTTTCTAAATTTCTGTAAAAGCTTAAAAATATTTAAGTGATTTGTAAAAAAGATTTTTGTTATAAACAGCGATTTTTAAATTCGCTTATTTCAAAAACGAATCCTCACCCTTGGTTTGAGAATACGCTGCATTTCCAACAAGAATTCTCCCTGGTGGTTCGAGTCTGCGCTAGCACCCGCAGTTTTCTTTCGGTATTTAAGTATTTTTCTCGGGTTCCCTCGGTGAATTCGAAAGGTACAGCCACGGTCACGCTGAGCGACAAATAAATTCCTAGGCAAGCGGGCGGTTTAATAGCAAAATAGCCAAGTAAATGTTTAAGTTTGTTCGTTTCTAGTTAAATTCCTACCTAAACACTATGGGATTCGTGCTGTCCAAGTTCCGGGTGCGTATATCCGATGGTCGCCTCCACGCAGCCATCGACGAGTGCAAAAGTGCCAATATACTAAGACCCAAAAATATGTGTCGTGAAACCACGAATCTAATTATAGAAGGAAAAGTCTACGGAGGCGGTTTTGGAGGGGCTGCAGACGCAGATCCAGGCGTTGGAGAAGTACATGATCAACACCGAGGAGCGGAAGCGGCGGTTCGTGACCAACTTTGTGGGCTTCACCATAGGCGCGTATATCGTGGGCTTCGGACTCTGGTACTTCTTTTACTTCCCGCCGACGGTGCAGGAGTGCTTCATGTACTTGGTGCCCCTTCTCCTCTTTCCGATTGTGTGAGTACTGCCAGAGATCCCATTGAATCCGGTTGTTGGCTGACCTTGATCTTCCCCGGCTTCTCTAGCATTATCTTTCTGCGGCGGCTGTTTACGTGGTACTTCCAGCGCAAGCTCAACAAAAATGGCGATAAGCTGTCCCGTCTGAAGGAGGACAAGCGCAAGATATTGGAGCAGGTCATGGACAAAGAGACCTATAAGGTGGGGTTTCAGATCCGGAGATTATTTATTTGAGTCCTTTACAGTCTCACGATCTGAGTTATAATCTGAGTTTTTAGTTTTGATCTTTAAGGGCTTAATTAGTGTGTATATACATTCTAATAACTAGATATGTGGCTTATTCACTTTCCAAAAAAAAGAACTCATATCATAGCTCAGATCTTGTGAATAACCCTTATACCAGTGCTTATCCAATACTGCATTCCCCAGGTGGCAGTGAATCTCCTGGAGCGCTTTGGCGATAAGAAGCAGCTCCGCATCACCGGTCTTCCGACCGGATCGACGCCCAACCGCTCGCTGGTTGAGCGGTCTCCTCAGCCAGCTGCCGCCGCCCGAACTGCAATAACGGGCGGACAGCAACAACAGCAGCGGTCGCTTGCCCCGTACACCAGTGTCTACCGCAATAATAACAACAACAATACATCGCTAAACAGCAGCGTCATCAGCACCCAGTCACTGGCTCCGCTGACGTCAGCATCACCACAGTTGCGTGCCGTTCAAGAATTGCGTCGACGATCGCCTTTCCCCATCGTGGACGATCGATCACGGAGCGCCCTAGATCGCATCGTGGACTTCATCGTGGGTGACAGTCCAAAGGATCGGTTTGGCATGATCTGCAAGGAGTGCCATGCCCACAACGGTGGGTTATAATCATTCTAGTAGAAGTTGTATAGCTCGAAAGAGAATCGCATTGCAATAAGAAGTTGAGAAACCGGTTAGGCTTTCGTTTTCATTCCTATTTTGGCTAGTGTTAACCGAAAAGCTATAGAATTCACGAAGAGCTCATTTAAAGTCAATCAAAACCTGTTCTTACCATTTATGTATAACTTATACATTTATTTATTTATTTTACTAAAACTTTTAAAAAATATTTTGAAAATCCAAGATGCAGATTATTAGTCTGTAAAAAGAAAAAACACGTATAATCTCTTCATTTATATGAACATAAATCTTACTCTAAGCTTTGGAATTCGACTGAATGATGAAATTAAGTTCTTTAACGTGTTTGTCTTATCTCACAGGAATGCTGCCCAAGGAGGAGTACGAATACACTACCTTCAGGTGTGCATTCTGCAATGTACTTAACCAGGCAAGGAAGAAGCGACCCGTTGCCCCCCGTCTCTCCTTGGAGGCCCCATCGGAAACAGCAACAAAGCGAAACGACAGCTCAGATAGTGAATCATCCGATGATGACTCTGGTATGTATGTAATTTAAGGAAACCCCAGTATGAAATCATTTCAATTGATTCGGTGTCATGTGTAGAATCTTAATTATTACACAAAGTAACATAACAAATAACAGTTTTAGGAGTTCTATAAATTTATAAATAGTTTTGTATTTATGGGTAGTGTAGCAAATATAAATCCAATCGTACTTCACATAAGCATTACAAATGTAATTGATAATGGGGCGCAATGACTTACTTGTGTACTTGTAAATTGGTTTCCCCCCTTTTAATACTTACTACATTTTCAGATAAGGAGCCATCTGTACGAAGAGCCCTGCTTCAGAATGTGCCATCGAGTGAAACTGATATGGATGCCACCACCGTAACGGAAGACTTGGCAATGGAGACTGAAACACCCGAGACTGGATCTACTACCGCGGAAGCCAACAGTACTGAGGTGACTGCGAGTTCCTGAGGGCAAACCACATCGATATACACCTTCTAGGCGCCAGTCAAGCAAAATTCTTGGATTATTTGCTTATTAGCTTACTTATTTAATTTTTTATTGGTAAGCAAATTTCAACGATATTTGTTATCATGAATTTATTGTCGAAGAATGAATACATTGAATGAAAAACATGAAGCTTCGAGTAGCCCGCACTTTCTTTGGGTCAGCCACCTAGTCGCCCGAGGTGTGGGCGGCAGCACTCCCACAACTGTCAGCATAGGAGGAAATTGATAATTAAAATCTAGACAAAATAAGGCGACAACTAATGGCATAATAATTTAAAGCACGCCGCGGCGTGTGACAAAAAAGGCAAACCCGACAACGCTGGCGATATCACTTGGCCAGCAGCGATACTTACTTACAAGCGCGAGAACACACACATGCGACTATGGACTCCAGACTAGCACTGCATTATGCGAACGGTCAACAATTTCAATTTCGCTGGCTTTTATTTAGCTTTATTCTGTTTTTCCGGGCCATTGATCAAGGCTAACGAGATCGATCGGCTGGCTGGCTGCCTGGCAATCTGGCGGTGCAGCAACGTAACATAACGCATTAGCCGGCCAACACCAGCACCACCAGCGCCCACCTACACACGAAAAAATCACCAAATTTGGGCATTAAATCACTGTTAATTCAGCAGGCAATATTTTATAAACAAAAAGATTAATTTCTTATAAATAATCGATACGACGAACAGCCAATTTCTGTAAAACGATATTGATTTTCTGATTTGAAGCATAGAATTAAGTACTCATCTCTAAAAGATTATGTATTAGTCCTGATAGATTTATATTGAAATTTGTATCAGACAATCCTGAAAATTTGTAAAATATTTGATCATCATTCACAAATTTCAAATTTTAGCCCAGGATAAATAGCAAAATTTGTATAAAGTATACAAATCCTTGTTTGTAAAATGAATCTCAAAATGTTATTTCTCTTTTTTGAGATTTATTAAAAAAAAAAATAAAAAACAGGTTTTACCCTTATCAGAGCTTCAAATTCCCAAACTGTTTAGTGTTTGTATCTGTTTGAATTGTAATGATAGTATTTAAATTATTTGATTGTAAACATTGTATAATCCTATTGAACATTGAATGTTTGTAAAACTGACGTGGTCTTGTTTTGCTCTGTACAGCAGTGATCGCGGTGGAGCGGCGGGCAGGGATTAGACTGTGTGGATTGGACGGTGCCGCGCCCGCGCAAATTCCTGCCAATGGCTGGCGGCAAACACAAATTATAAGAATTAAACTAAATCTGTTACACCGTTGCCAACAATTGGGCACGTCTGTCCCCCAATATAACATGTTCATATATGTAGCCATGTGAGCCCGATCGTCGTGTGCCGACCCGCGGGTACTGGGCGCTGCCTGATTAGCTCATAATTTGTGTGGCAGTGCGATTTTCGCTCTTTTCCACGTAATTGAATTTCCCAACTCAGCCTGGCGGCCCAGGAAGTCGTCGATCGTTGGTGCGTAAGGCGGTCCCGAGTTCGGTTTCACTGGCACTGCGTGGTGCGAATGAGTGAACGGCCGTCAACCTATAACGGGTTATCGGAAATAGAACTGCAACGGAAAAATCTAAAACTAGGGTTGGAATACTTAGAATAGTATAGTATAGTACTTATAGGATATTAATCAATGTAAGATATTATGTCAGCCACATTGTTATTTAAAGCTTAGCCTTGACAAATCTTAAAAATCATGTATTTAATTATAGTCAAACTTTTATATTTGGATTGTTTAGTTACGAAAGATTAATTGTAATATTAGTATGTATATTAAAGATTTTTTAAATTGTTCAAACATGAAAATTGTATATATTTATTGTAATTATTAGAATGTGCTCAAAGATTCATTATACTAAAATTGTAACTATGATAGTTGTTCTTATGATAAGTATTTAAATATTTGGGTTGCTAGTAATGTTGATACTGACCACCTTAGTATGTGGTGTTAACGAATGCTAAAAAATAATAGAACTGCAGATACATATCGCCCAGCCCTAACACCTAGAAGTGAACCTCGGGCCGCCGCCGCCGCTCGAATGCTGTGCATTGAGATCTAGTGCAAGTTCGCTGCACCGAAACCCGTTTGCAATGACTCGGACCACCGCTGCCTTCCGGGCAGACCGGGCGACATGTGGCAGTGGCATGCCAAGGCGATGGTGGAACCAATGGCAGAACCGATGGCGACCTGTGCCTCTTACACGATCCGAATCCAAATCCAAATCCGAATCGGAGTAAAGTGATTCACGAACTGCTGATCCCCCAGCTAGCTGGGCTGGCGAATGCGGATCGAAAATTGGCCAAACGCCAACGCGGCTTTGTCAAAAATACGCGAACACACAATATACAAACCAGCCCGGAGATTTCTTTTTTTGGCCCAAATGCAAGTTGGGGGCTTAGTTCATTGCTAATGACGGCATGTCGGTAACTCGATATAAGTGCACACTCGTGTGTGTTTGCATAGTTGGGTGTTTAAGCATATTACCCACCCGTATATATGTGCAGTGTACACCTATGTGCCTGTCCGTCGGCCCCGTTCGATTTATTTGTCCGCGCTCCACAACAAAGACTCATAATAATCTGTTGGGCCAATCAAGTAAAATATGCGCGAGATCAGTCAACTACAAAAACAAAAGCAAAAGTAAAGCAAAGTAAAGCACTGCAGCAGCGGCGGCAGCAGCAGCAACAAAAGCAAAAGCAACAATCACAGCGGCAATAGCAATGAAAGTGAAACCGAGTCTGGCCGAGAGACTCTGGCTGAGATTGAGACCCGGCCAAGAGTCGGTTCTAGCCAGCATCAGCTATATAAGCTTGATGGCCGGGCTCGGCAGCAGCAGTGCAGCGCTGACCAGGAACCCAATTGGAAGTTTGAGCTACGACTTCATAGTCCAATTTGGCCAAGGATTACCTTTACCCCGACTCCAGAACCAACTCCAGCACCACCCACCCACTCAGCACAGCCAACATGTTCTTCAAGCTGGTAAGTGCCCTTTAAAGCCAGGCTCTGATCGGGACTAGCGTCTTAAAATAGATTCCTCTATCGCAAAGTGTACATAACAACTATGGGTATACATTTTTGAACTTCTGGAAATTTCTAATCCTATTCATTTTCAAATTTAATTTTAAATTTAAATACCTTTCCATATATTAGGAGAACAATATCCTATCTACATAATTCATATCAATTCATTATTTGATTTTTGGAAATATTACAACAAACTCCAAATATATCTTTACTGATCATATATTTTTTGTTTATAAGCCATTTATAAATGTTAACCTTTTGAATAAATCATTACAATCGGATAAATTAAAAAATAATATTAGGACTACCCACACAGTAGAGAATTAGAAAATTAGTCTTGTTTATACTAGTATTCTAAAAACTTGTTTACCTTTTCCTTCCAGCTTTTCGCTACCTTTGTGGCTCTGGCGGTGGCCAAGCCGCAGCACCAACCTGCTGCCCAGTATCCGGCTGGCGTCAATCCCCAGGACTGCCCCAACTTCCCCATCTGTGATAACGCGCGTCTGCACAATCCCCAACCACAGTGGGGTGCCCCGCAGCCGCAGTGGCAGCAGCCGCAGCCACAGTGGAACGCCCAGCCGCAGCAACAGTGGCAGCAGCCGCAGCAACAGTGGAACCCCCAGCCCCAGCCCCAGTGGCAGCCACAACCCTCGTGGAACGCTGCTCCTGCTCCCTCCGCCGGTGGCGATAAGTATCCGGCTGGCATCAACCCGCAGACCTGCCCCAACTACCCGTACTGCGACGTGAACGCCGGACACGGCGGCGCCCCCGTGGCTGCTCCTCCGCTGCCCGGCTGGACGGAGCGTCTCTACCCCGCCGGAGTCTCGCCGCACCAGTGCCCCAACTTCCCCTACTGCAACTAAAGCGCTTCTCTTGCGGCTACCCGCAACTTCCTCTAACGCTTCGCCTTTCCCCAGTTCTCAATTAGTGGACATTAATCTGAAATTCTTTGTTGTTGGCGCCGAAATAAATGCAAAATGTTGGTAAAAGATATTCGACTTTAAATGGGTGGGAATGTATTAAAAGGGAGTCTAATCTTCTAACAGCTAAGGAATGGAAACGATGCTTTTTTAAAAGGATCTAAAACTACACTTTACTTTTCCATCTGAGCTAAGGAATGTAAATGTTGATCTATTTTATAGACATTGATCTGTTTAATATTATTTGTATAGTAAAATATTAAAAAAAATTTTGTAAGCTGCTATGTTACAATAATAAAGTTACAATAAATACTATCTTTAAAATTCAGAAACTCCTTTGATATAAAAAATACCAAGAAGTTACATTTCTTAAAGGTAAAAATAAATCTATAAGGAATGGGAGTTGCAACATTGTAGAAAGTGAATATAATAGGGGTAAAGAAAAAATATAACTATAGAATTTTAAATTTCAAGGAAAACATATAAATTTTAATAAAAATATAATATAAATTAGCATTTAAACAAACTATTTCAAAATATTTTGTTATTAGATATTCAAACATATTCCAGTTCCTATTTACATTTTTAAATATTAAAGAAAATCCTTAAATAAAATAAAAACCAAATTTCCATATATAATTTAATTAAAAATTTCCTAGGACCAGTTTTAAGCGTGTTGAACTAGGAACTGTCGCTCTCATGCCCCGAGAATGTGCCCTGCCACGCCCCTGAATTACAGCATTACGTGGGCCAGGAGCGGAGTGACCGGACCGGATCGGATCGGTCCAGATCAGAAGGGAGCGGAGCGGACTGGCAGTCGACCTCAGTCGGAGCTGGTCGAGTGAGTGCTTTGTGAAAGTCGTTCTTGCAAAACTTCGGCTTAATTGCCGCCTTCGGGAGGCAAACCCAAGGTCAAGTGCAACTGCAAATTACAGTCTTGCAATGGAATTAACTAATGGAGCAATGATCCAATCGAAACTATCACACTCCCGACCAATTCACCTAAAATGTGCGTGCAATCGAAATTTCGTTATGTTTATAATCAATATATCATTGCCCCATTTTTTGGCAGGTAATAATTATTTTCTTTGACTACCTGGGAAAATATGCCATTCATGAAAGTACTTTAATGTGCATGTGTAAATTTGAAATAATTGTTTTTGTTTGAAATTTGTAGTCTTGAAATCTATTAAAAACAAAGTTGTGTTCAACAGATAATCGATTGTAAGAAAATAAATAAGCCGTTGCCAAGTTGACTTTCAGAAAAATAATTCATATTGAATGTCTCTGTTAATAATAATAAATGGAATGGTTTTTATTGCTCTTTGAACCACAAAATCTATGGCAAAAATAAAACATGTAAATATTGTATTGGCAATATTTGCTAGCACTTGGTGAACTCGAGATCTGTGGATTCAGTCCCGAACATCTGATTAAAAAAGTCGATAGATTGTTAAAAAGCCGAAGATTTTATTGTTACTCGCACCGTAAAATTTAATACAATACTTGGCATCAGAGAGATTAGATAAACAGCGCTCCCCCAAGGGCGGCGTAAAAGGAGTAGGCCACCAGCCAGAAATAAAGGCATAAAACTGAAAGTTTTAATGATTGTTGAAATTATCTGGAAATTTTATAGGATCAGAGCTACTCACAGAACATTAGGGCATATGTGATCAACACCGGGTACCAAATGACGAGTATAACGTCGGATATTATCAGTATAATCATGGCAAGAATTTTGATCATAGTCATTATTATATAAAAAAGCATCCAGCTGCTTTTTAGCTACAAGAAATAATATAACTTAAGAGGGAAATTAAATAGAATGGATGGAATCTCACCCGAAAGCAGCCGATGATCAGGAATACGCAGCTCAGTATGTGCAGCATCATGAATATAATGAACAGAGTATGGCCCAAATCGGGAATGCCTGGGGGATAACCAGGTTAAATCTCGCCTCTAAAATCCTTAAAATGTCACTTACCAGACTCCCCAAATAGGGCAATAAAAGTACCTCCAAGAATATCCGCTATAATATGCAGAATTCCAATCACAATGGTACCGATGCGCAGATCCACACAGCAGCAGCAGCTCTGTAGGTAGATCATATTGCCGGTTTCTATAGAGTTTTAAGGCTCTGCGTTTTTAGTGGGATAATATTATCGATCCGGTGTGTGGGTTTTATATTGTTGGAGAGGCAGATGTGTTAGTTCTGACGTTAAATACAAAACTACGCAATACCTTAAGTTCTTATAAGTTATAACATCCATTCAAGAAATTTAAAAATCATATAGGTGCATTTATAAATAGCAAAAATATGTTGATATTTTTGGATCAATATCAAACCAAAATTGTCCTAGTGATCGCATGGAATGATATTTATTTGACAGTACAATAATAAAAATGTTTTTTATCATAAACGATTTTTATCCCCTCCTTGTGGAATGCTTACGAACCCAACAATAAACACACATAGATATTTCTGAGTACAGTCGAAATGTGATTTTATTTACAGTCATTATCTTAGGCATTGTACAGTATTTACAGGCTGCTTTTATTGGACTGGCTGAGTGGGTGGGATGACAGACAAGCAGACCAGCTGGGGGCTTACAGCCAGCCGTGTCCGTGGTGGGAGCTCCAGCCGTGGTGGTCGTGGTGGTCATCGAAGACGTGGTGGACGGGCACCTCCTCGTGGTGGACGTGGTGCACTGGCACCGGGACCTCCTCGTGGTGGACGTGGTGCACGGGAACCTCCTTGTAGATGGGCACCGGCACGTGCTTCACCACCGGCACATGGACCTTCTGGACGTGGTGGTGGTGCACCGTGTGCACCTTGTACGGCACGTGGATCGTGTGGTGCTCGCTGCGGATCGAAAGTGAAATCGGTCAGATTGGCAGCATATACCCATCGCTTATTAGCTAATAAGTTGCTTGAACTCGGCGTCTTGGCAGCCAATTGGAATTGGCAATTAGTTCGCACAATTATGCGCGCATTACAGTGAATTAAATGCCAGTCGCAGCCTGTGAAATTCCTAAGCCCCGAGCCAAGATCGGCTAAGTTCAATGGTAGCCATGTGCATGATGCAAAGACTGCGATTGGAGCGGGGCTCTAAGTGCTACAAGCGTTTTGATTGCTCAATTCGATCGCAATCGGACACATATTTTATATACCCACAGCCCAGTCGCAGCGTTTAAAAACCCATGCGACCGCTCGTTAGTCTGGCATAAAGCGGGAAATGGGTATTTTTATCGATTCGCTCGGGTTATTTATGGATCAGTTCAGGTGCAGATGCAGATCGACCGGAGATACTTACTGTTTGCCAAAGAAGCCGGGACTGGGGGCGCAGTAGGCCACGGCGAAGAGGGCGACGAAGATCTGAAAGGGGATAAGGAAGTGTTTAGGCCCGAGTTAGGAGTGAAAAATAGTTCAAATTGAAAATAATCAGTACAGTTAATCTTAATTTGGCGCAAGCTAGATAGCTGCTCCTGATATTTATTTAAAAGCTGCATGATCTATTTTCCTGGTATTTATCAAATAAAAACATTGAGACCACACAGTTGCAAACTATCATTTATAGCTATTCGCAAAGAAAATCCTTTTTCTCGGCATCGGGTAAATGAATAATTAAATTAGCAATATTGGACAAATTAAACGGAAACAAATTGTGGACGATATGCACTTAGTTCAAAAGGAAATTGGCAGATTAAATAGTAAAAACCACTTATAAATAAAATATTTTGATATTATTTTGTTAGATTTAATATCAGGAGTGTTCGAGAAATGTATTCGGGGGAAATGTACGTAAGCATCAATATAAATGTCCTACGAATGGGGTGACACCCCTTAAAAGAACTTTAGTAAAATGACGGGACTTCTTTAAAAAATATTGCCAGAAACAAAAACTTTCTAATCCTTGAAAATGGCAATAATTTGAGAATTTAAAGTTGTAGATTTTGTTCATTTTGAATTTGCGATTTTATATTTCCAGTATATTTGGATTTGATAGGTGTTTTATTTTTGCACTATAGTCCACTTGAGTTTAATCCTTTTTTGGCTCTCGCTGAACACTGTTGAACCGATATCCTTGGCGCACTTACGAATGCTTTCAGGGCGGACATTGTTGGTTGGCTGAACTTTTCTGCGAAAGGCGATACGATAACCGGAGCACTGTCAGGTGGTGACTGATAACCACAGGCTGCGACTCATCCGTTTTATACCCGGCGCCAACAGCGGTTTTGTTGTTGCCAAGAGCCGACTGCGCTGCACATGAAAGACGTGACGTTGGTGCAGCAGCGGCAGCAACAGCAGCAACAACAGCAGCAACAACAGCAGCAACATCGGCGGCAACAGCAACATCAACAGCAGAGCGACAATAACCATAACAGTGGACGACCGACTGTTGGCCACATGTTAGCATGTAGGTATTACCTGTTGGCGACTTCTGTTTACGAGGGGTTAAGAGCCATCGGACGGTGGGGAGGGGCGGGTTAAGAGCGGTCCATGCTTCAGTTGTCCACAAAGACAGACGATCGAACTTTGACTTGCTGGGGCTTTGTGTAATACGAGGCAAATTACATTCATTTCATAATCATAATCGCAAAACAGCGGGGAGTGGGGGTAAAATCATTCCAAGTGAATGACCAAGTAGCACATATATCGTCACTGAATGGATCACTTAGCGGCCTTCTGCAGACCGCCACAAAAAGTGAACGTGAGAGCGGAGACAAAAAACAAAGTTGTCACGCTAATCCAAATTTTTGGCCCTTCCATATCGGCCTGAAGCCATCTGCCGCGAACGACCTTGAGGATTTTTTCCCCATTTTTGTGGTAACCGTCGCCGGTGGTGTCAATTAATATGGGCCAGCGTTGGAATTACAGGAGTCAACTCTTGGATGTACCCAAGCACATCACGACACATGAAACACGAAACACGTACGCCGTAAATTTGCAATAAAACGCATTTCGGGCAATTACTTAACAGTAACAGTGGTGGCGCTAATCAGGCAATGCATCACACGATTTTACAGAAATTCGATTTTGATATTGTATCTTTTTTGCCCATTCTTTAATGCCCCTGACATAACGCTAGCCACGCCAGCTGCTGTTGCAACTAGTTGTTGCATGTTGCTGCTGTGTGTTAAATCAACTGTCAAGAGCTTTAATGTGCGGGTTTCTTTAACCCATTTAAGGCTGAACGGGGAGGTCTCCTTAAATGATTTAAATTTAATAAATACCATCACTATAAAATGGCACACTATATAATAATATTGTCTAACTAGTTTGCAAGCAATTTTATTATTTTAATTTTGTGGTTTTAAGAGTATTTTTTCACTAAATTTATTTTTCTAAAAAAGGGTCCTATAAGATCTTATGTTTACCGCGTTTTGATTAGGCCTCCTGACTCATTTAAAAGTATATTATGCATTCTTTATGAAATTTAATTTTAGGTTCCGAAAATATACCTAATGCTTAAGCAACCAACTAGTTAGTTGGCCAAAGTGGGTTAAACTATTACCATTTTATTTTCTTTTCCACTCTCTGGGGTTATATGTGTATATGTAGGCCAGTGTGTTTTGGCTGCGTTTGAGGGCGCACCACTGCCATCCTGCCCCACCGAACCACCGATGCGCCGAACCACCAAGCCACCGGCTTACCCCACCCCCTTTGGCGGGATATTATTGCATTTGCGGCAAATTGCTCGTTTTAGACATGCCAAATTGCATAATGGATATTTGTCTGTGCGATAAATATGCCATGGCTTCCATGCCACGCCCCCCCGAACAACCCGCGCCCCTTTTAACCATGCGTGCCCGTGGGCAAAACCAAAACAATAATCCACCCGGTGGCCGCAGCGGTGGATGATTACTTTCGCTTTCTGCGAACGCGTTCGCGAATCGCTTGGGATCGGGGTCCCGAGATCTGCACATGCAAATACTTCCTGTTGGGTGAGTTTTGATTTCTGTGAATGTGGACCACACTAAAAACCCTGACCGGGTCCAGAAAGTACACGGGAAGAAATAGGATCTAGGATTAGATGATCAAAATGGTGATTGTCTTTATTTGTGAAGGAAGATGTCAACTTTACTAAGTTATTTTTAATCTAAGTTAAATTAGATGGCATTATCTTTAATTAAAAGACAATTCTAATTTGATTTAAAATAAGACCTTTCCACAAATATTATGAAACTACCAAGTATTGATGTCGATGTTTTTATAATACAATATAATAATATTTGTTGTACCAAATAAAATGTACAGTTATTTAAAGTTTTGGTATTGCAAACTATTTGGTAGCGTTCTATGATATTATGGACACATAAAACAAACTATAAACATGTTTTCCTATAGTTAAGATACTATTTTTGCAATGGTTAAAGTATTGTTATCATACATTAAAAGATTTCAAAACCATATCTTAATAAAATAAAATAAATTATTTTCTGTGTAATAGGATCTCCGGGGCAGGCAGAGTCGAACAGCTGGCCGTTAGACTCAGACTCCAATTGAGACTCTGACGCACACGGGGACTCAATGGCCACTCAGCACCAACATGATGTAAAACACGCCAAGTGCTCCTCGTTATGCAGATACATATAACCAAACGAAATATCTGTCTAATTGGACGGCGGAACATGACCGGCTGTTCAGTAGATTGGTCAAACATGAGTGGACAAATCGTTTTTGATAAAAGCCAGCAAGATTGATACGAGATATCTACCTCATAAATCAACCTAGCGCGTTCCAATGCAGACTGATATACACCAGAGTGTGATTTGCATCTGAGTAATGGAGTATCAGAAGCAGAAAGCAAGAAGATGGAAAATCTTAATGCTGGAAGATTTAAATTTAATAAATACCATCACTATAAAATGGCACACTATATAATAATATTGTCTAACTAGTTTGCAAGCAATTTTATTATTTTAATTTTGTGGTTTTAAGAGTATTTTTTCACTAAATTTATTTTTCTAAAAAAGGGTCCTATAAGATCTTATGTTTACCGCGTTTTGATTAGGCCTCCTGACTCATTTAAAAGTATATTATGCATTCTTTATGAAATTTAATTTTAGGTTCCGAAAATATACCTAATGCTTAAGCAACCAACTAGTTAGTTGGCCAAAGTGGGTTAAACTATTACCATTTTATTTTCTTTTCCACTCTCTGGGGTTATATGTGTATATGTAGGCCAGTGTGTTTTGGCTGCGTTTGAGGGCGCACCACTGCCATCCTGCCCCACCGAACCACCGATGCGCCGAACCACCAAGCCACCGGCTTACCCCACCCCCTTTGGCGGGATATTATTGCATTTGCGGCAAATTGCTCGTTTTAGACATGCCAAATTGCATAATGGATATTTGTCTGTGCGATAAATATGCCATGGCTTCCATGCCACGCCCCCCCGAACAACCCGCGCCCCTTTTAACCATGCGTGCCCGTGGGCAAAACCAAAACAATAATCCACCCGGTGGCCGCAGCGGTGGATGATTACTTTCGCTTTCTGCGAACGCGTTCGCGAATCGCTTGGGATCGGGGTCCCGAGATCTGCACATGCAAATACTTCCTGTTGGGTGAGTTTTGATTTCTGTGAATGTGGACCACACTAAAAACCCTGACCGGGTCCAGAAAGTACACGGGAAGAAATAGGATCTAGGATTAGATGATCAAAATGGTGATTGTCTTTATTTGTGAAGGAAGATGTCAACTTTACTAAGTTATTTTTAATCTAAGTTAAATTAGATGGCATTATCTTTAATTAAAAGACAATTCTAATTTGATTTAAAATAAGACCTTTCCACAAATATTATGAAACTACCAAGTATTGATGTCGATGTTTTTATAATACAATATAATAATATTTGTTGTACCAAATAAAATGTACAGTTATTTAAAGTTTTGGTATTGCAAACTATTTGGTAGCGTTCTATGATATTATGGACACATAAAACAAACTATAAACATGTTTTCCTATAGTTAAGATACTATTTTTGCAATGGTTAAAGTATTGTTATCATACATTAAAAGATTTCAAAACCATATCTTAATAAAATAAAATAAATTATTTTCTGTGTAATAGGATCTCCGGGGCAGGCAGAGTCGAACAGCTGGCCGTTAGACTCAGACTCCAATTGAGACTCTGACGCACACGGGGACTCAATGGCCACTCAGCACCAACATGATGTAAAACACGCCAAGTGCTCCTCGTTATGCAGATACATATAACCAAACGAAATATCTGTCTAATTGGACGGCGGAACATGACCGGCTGTTCAGTAGATTGGTCAAACATGAGTGGACAAATCGTTTTTGATAAAAGCCAGCAAGATTGATACGAGATATCTACCTCATAAATCAACCTAGCGCGTTCCAATGCAGACTGATATACACCAGAGTGTGATTTGCATCTGAGTAATGGAGTATCAGAAGCAGAAAGCAAGAAGATGGAAAATCTTAATGCTGGAAGACACAAATATGAATCTGCCTGGTATTACTGCCAGTGCATGAATCTTACGAAGTCTTAATTCGTTTTTGTTGAACTGGTAATTCTTTTGTAAGGCTGCTAATCTGTGAAGCTGTTAAATGTATAATAAGTTTTAGCTAACACTTAAAGACGTTAACGTTAGTGAGATGCTAAGTGAGTGCTCGTTAAATGGATAGGTACCGTAAGTTGTTAAATAAAAGATTGCGTGTTCATAACGTGGTAGTTTTCTTTGAAAATATTTGAACAAGATGTACTGAGCAATGAAATAATAACATTTAAAGTTAAATAAATAAATAAATTATTTTTATAGGTAATGGAATTTTAATGTCGACCCCGTGGTGTCATATCAAGAGAAGTTTTAGTCTATTGAAAATATAAAGCACTTTCTCAAAGAGACCTCAGCTTCCCATCACTTTCTTCTTTAAAGAAATACTGCACATTTTTATTAAATCATGTTCCCTTGGATTTGCATATCCGTGCGACTAAACCAAGATGGATGAATGATTTTGGTACGTGATACTAGCGGGTCTTCCTGATGGCCCACAACTGCCAATCAGCTTGGACACAATTTATGCGCCCTCACAGAAATCGTTTACCCAATCGATGCGGATTACATGACACGGCTGGAGGCATGGGTTTCCTGCGGACCACACTCCGCTCTGATCGGCGATCGGTTCGACATCGAATCGTATCTGCCGCCAATATCTTCCAGTTAGACACGACCTGAAACTGAAATTGAAATTTTCACGCAGATATGCTAGAAACGTGGTCACTTCGCGGCCCCATATCATCGATCGGAGCCTCACCCACTTGGCAGGCGGAGTGCGTCCGCCAAAAGCGCCGATCGCCACCGCAAGTCGGGTGAATTTTGATGCGATGCGATTTTGGACTTCGATAGGGTCGAGGGACAAGTGCCAAGCCAAACGCTGCACATTCAAGCGATATTAGCGATATGTGGAGCAGCCCCCAAAGCCGAGTATTCACAGGCACAAAATATTGGGCAATGCGTGGAAGTGCCAGTGCCGGGCTTCTATTTTGGCCATTTGGGTGTTAACTGTTTGGCGAAGCAGACTTGACCTGCTTGGGGCGGAGACCCCCGGTCATTTATAATGAAGAACGACCAATAATGGCCTTTGCGGTAAGCCGAATAATATTCTTACTTCTATTTGTATTTCTAGGGAAGTAACGATCTTACGAGAGCGAACTAAAAAAAATAAAGTTGTGTGCTGTTTATAACAGTCTTAAGTGAATTATTTATTTGGAAAATGTAATCGCAAAACTGGACGAAATTGTTGTTTCCTGAATAATGAAGCATTAATTCATATTTGTTAATACTTCTAAAGTAGGTATCAAAAAATATCAAATAGGTCATGTTGTGACTTAAAATAGAGGTATAGGGCGCGGTAAGTAATTTCCAGTACTTCCATTTGTTATCTGTAGATGTATGTATCTTTTACCGGTGTAAAAGTTTATTATCTTGCAAATAAAATCATGTAACCAGTTTAAACACTCAAATTTTATGAACTTTAAAAGGCAACCAAAATTAAACGATTTGTTAAAAAAATTTTCTCTAGCTTCTGTCAAAATAAAACGAGTAAACTTTAATACTTCTTAAGATTAAGGTTATGATTTACTTAATGATCTTTTTAAGCTGAAAATAGGTGTCTAATATTTCATTTTACTTATAATTCGGCTATTGGGCAATCCCCATTCTGATGACTTGCTTAGGGGCGTAACATTTGCTGAGACTCAGAATTCCTGAGAGTTCCTGGTATGCAAATTAGCTGCCTAATGAGCTCATCTTGCCCTCGGCGAATCCCATTCCGATTCCGAATACGAATCTCCTGCCTCTGCCGACGTCGACGCTAACTGCGAGTGCTGCGCATGCGCCTGCGCAGACTGCGGCGCAGTTTTGTGAAGACGATGGCGAGGCGCTGATGAAGAACAACCCCGGCCTGAATTAGACGACGCCAGCGAGCATGACAAGGTCGGCACTTAAAGGTGTCGCCAATTATAAGCCTCACCTCCCCCCGCCGCCCACTGCCCGGTCATCATCATCTTTCGGTTTCCCCATCTTTCGAAAATCTCTTTTTCGAGCGTTTTGTGAAAACTCGCTCGAATTAACGCTTGAGTTAAAGCCCCAAATGCACTTGTGGGCAGCGGCAAAGCCGGTGGGTGTCCGTTAAATTTGAATTTCACACCGCTTAGAGCGCTCAGCAATGCGGAAAGAAAACTCTCCAAGCGCCAAACTAAAATTCTCGGATTCTTTGCTCCAGGTGCGGTTCTGATTCGACTGCTCCGCTGATTCCCGACTTCTTTCCAAGAGTTCTGTCTCTAATTGCAACAAAAGAAACACAGAACACATAAACAATAATCACGCAAATGTGCCTTTATTTTGATGATTGTACTAGGCAGAGTATATTAACTGGTCTAAGCGTTTTGG
Source organism: Drosophila subpulchrella (assembly GCF_014743375.2). Lineage (NCBI taxonomy): Eukaryota > Metazoa > Arthropoda > Insecta > Diptera > Drosophilidae > Drosophila > Drosophila subpulchrella. The sequence goes on along the minus strand of NC_050611.1, from coordinate 1,890,830 downwards.
AACAGGAACAATATTGTTTAATCAACTATACCCTATGTATACCTTTTTATGGATTTCATCTACGCTTTTTGCTGATATTTATATTATTTGTAGGTGCTCCGAAATGTGCAACTTTTTGGCATTACTTTCTATTTCGTTTCTTGAATACCAAAAAAAAAATTCACTCTGTTTATATCGGAACTTAAAGTGTATTTGTAGTTCATAATTATTATATTTCACAGAATTGTATGTTTAATTTAAAACGAAAGAGTATTCGAATTTTCCTCCAAAGGTAAGCAACTTTTCCTGTTACAATTTCATTTTAAACAATTTTCGAGAGTCACTGCCAGCGATTGTGGCGGGGAAATGGGGGGAAAATGGACGAACTCCCAAGTAGCTCTTCGTCACTCCCCTCTTTGCCACCCACGTCTCAAGTGGGCGCAGGTGGGCAATGCTAATGATGATAATGATGATGACGATCTGCAGAGCCAAGCTCCAGCGCCTATTGCTTCTTATCCACTCCCCTCAAACACCTTACCCCATAGAGCTACCATCTAAATAAACAACAACTAAATTACACTTGTGAAAAAGGGTTCAAGCTATTAAGAGTAATTAGCCAAAACTTTTTGAAATTGAATGTCGAGACTAGATTTTAGTTCTTAGCCAACTGGGAGAAAAACCTTTTATGTAGAAAACTCAGAATAGAAGGCAATATTAAATATTGAAAATATAAAAAATAAAACCATATTGATTGATGATATCTGGAAATTGTGTCTATGTAGATAGCTAAGAGTTATTAGATTAGAATAGAATGCTTATATACATAAATATATTAATTTGTATAAGAATACCATAATTTTTTAAATTAAAGATTAGTCGTATTCTGTTTAATCGGGCTGAAAAAAATGTCATCCAACCAAATTAGGTGGAAATTGATTTCTGAGTCGGGTTAAATAGTTTTGCTAACACTTTTTTTCTTAAACCGAAGAAGCTAGATCCAAACTTGTTAAAAAAAAGTTTAAAAAGAAATGCCAGCCTGCGTGGCTTGATAACTATGAATAGTTTCTAAGGTATGTAGTACATAGTGGCTCCCAATTTATCTGAGTGTGGCAACAACAAATTGCCGAGCGAGATGCTTACCTGCCTCTGCCGCTGCCTCTGCCTCTGCCCGCGGCTCTGTCGCAGCACTGTCGCGTCTGCGCCGCTTTCTGCTCTTCCGATGAGTTTCGAACACAACTAAATCAGAATTTTATTCAGTTTCAATTGTTTAGCGAGTGCGGATCGGAGTCGAGTGCGCGGGCAGCGAAAACCAGCCAAACCAAACGAGACGGGCCAAAACAAAAAATAAATAAATAAAAACCTAAAGCCCAGAATCAAATATATAACATAAAACAAGAAACTAAAAGTAAATTGAAACTAGGTGTGTGTTTAAGGGGCTTTCTTGTCATTAGCCAAAATTGTGGAGATTTGCAAAGTGTCAAAGCGCAACGGAAGTGCCGTTATATTTGCTACATTTCCCAGCATAATTTACCTCGCCCCAAAAAGAAAAGATGAAAGTCGGCGATACAATCTAACAATTTTCACCATCAAACATTATATTATTCATACTACTTGGAGAATTCTGTGCCGTCATCTTTTTATTAATCATCAAGATTCTTAGCTTAATTGTTTTTTTGGCAACTATGAAAAAATAAGTTATTATTGTTTTAGGTAATTTCGGCATTGGTATGACAAATGCTGGATTTACGCATTGATGAGCACTTTGTCATCAGAGTTTTTAATTATCGGGCGACTTCAAAACTTTTGGTCGAAAGGTCACAGGCACCTGTGCAGTGAACTCTGACGTCATCGCCTGTAAGAAGGCTCCGTAGCGCTTGGTTGGTCAGGTTATTGACTCTCGCCCTCCCTCTCCCACTTGAAGTTACAGCTTAGACCCATCATAATTATGTGGATTCGGCTTCTTCCGCATACGCAGAATCTTAAGCCGTCCCTTGCCCGCGAACCCATAAATAAAGCCGATCTTGGCTCATTTTTAACGATCTGCATATTTTGGCAACATAATTAACGGTGAAAAGAATGTGAAAAGTAGCGAATCGTAACGCGAAAGCCAGAAACAAAACGAATAAAAACGAAAAAAGAAAGATACACGCGACTGCAAAGAAAGGCGGAAGAAAGAAGCAGAAGGTTTCTACGCGCCTCGAGCGAATCTCCATCTCTCAGTTCGAAATCTCGCGTCCATCCCGTCGGTGCCTCGAGCGAATCTTCTGGCCAGAAGAAGCCCCGGCGAAACCGCCGATAATGCAAAAAGGGAAGTGCCAAAAAAAGCGAGTTAAGTGAGAGCAAATCTAAAAGAAAGCATCATCATATCAGATTGCGCCGCTGGGGACTCAAAGTAATCGGTCCCAATGATCGCGATTAGCGATAAAACGCTCGGAAAGCGATTAATGCGCTTGCAGGTAGCATTTCTCCTCATCGGTCTTTGGGATTCCGCAAGTGCTCTCACCGTCGATAACCAGTTGGTATCCGCACGAAATGGTAAGTGAAATATTGGGAAACAAGGGTGATCTATCACTGTGGACGGTCGTCCACATAGTGATGAATTACACCGGGAGTGTGTGAAGGGAGGTCTTTATGTATAGATTGTCGAAAAATTGCAAATTTTCTGTTGTGGTTTGACCAAAACGAGACATAAACCGATCAAAACGTATTGTTAAGGCTTATCATAAGTTATGATTCATAACATAATTGGTTCAGAAGAAATTCCGTTGAAAACATAAAAAGTCAAATAAGAAGAGTTCACATATTTTGATAAATATTTCCATGGGAGAAAATTTCTTTTTAGGTAAGAAGCTAAAAATCTTAAGTGAAATTTTGAAATAAGTCTTTATTAGATCTACTATATGCATATTGTGTTTTCGTCACAGAAATTGCACGAGTTCTTATTTCGTCGTGAGTGAATTTATTTTTGGTGAGCTAAAAATTAGATGGAATATGGCAATTTACCATTAGGTCAAGGAAGGGCCCAAATAATGGATAGTAGTAATTGTTATTGTCGGCAAATTGTGTTTTTAGTTCCATAGATTTCACTTAATAATTTAACATTTTGAAGCATTGAATGACAGTTCAGATGATAATAAACACCATTTAAGCTTAAATACTCGTACAATTGGTCGTAAAAACCGGCTTAATGCCTTTTTAGAACTTGCTTTTTACAAGCATTGTGCGACTGGGAAAATTTGTACATTATGGTTTTTTAAAGAATGGTTTTAGATACTAGCCTGTGTTATTGACCCATTCTGGCTATCGTGATAAAGTAAGAAAAATAAATATTAAACATTTAATTAGTACTGAAGTGTACTTAATTACGTCAGTTAGGTGATACAAAAAAATTACTCACAATTCCGGAAACGTCTTCATCAGAGTAATTCGGGGGTGGGTTTGTTTGCTTGACACTCCCTACAATAGATCCCTCCCTAAAATAAATCTAATTGTCATTACCTAGGAAATATTTTAATATATTCTAAATGAGATAATTTCTTGGAAAGAGCATGCCAATCTAACTACCATAGGCTGGGGGCCAATCCATCAAGCATGTCAGACCACAGACACCGCAGAGCAATGTGTTTTGTTTACGGTTTGACCTTTTTGAATTATTCATGCACTGACAAAAATTCTATGGGTCACCCAAGTGCGCCCCGCCAGCACGCAAAGTTAATAAAATTCAAATTCAAATCCAAATGGAGAACAAAGCCCGCGAACAATCGAAAAGAGACAATTGCAGAGTCAATAAAACTAACCTACCGTAGAGTGGACGAAGTGGAGCACCAGCGTTGGCCTTGAAAGTGCAAGTGGGGTGACGCAATTGTTTAAAAGGAGCGAGGGGGGGGGGGGATTACTTAACTACCAGTCGAACCTTTTGCAATTTCGATCTTACATTTACCATCTGGCATCGACAGACTGCTTCGAGCGGATTGCACTGGAGGCGATGCTGCCATTTGAGAAGACCTTCCGCACCGAAGACACCAACTCGCTGAAGATGTGCAAGGAGAAGTGCCTGCAGGCGGGCGAGAAGTGTCAGGCCATCTCGTTCGGGTGAGTCTTCCTCCACCTGTCACCCCTTGATTGCCCAATTTCCACCTTATGTATATAAGTTTCTTACTTTTTTGTTGGATTTTTTCAGTGTTCATCGACGCGGAAACGGCACTTGTCAGTTGTCATCGGAGCAGTACGGCTCCGGGGGCGGCGGGCGTCCGGGGGGCGTGATTTTCGATCCCGACTTTGATCTGTACACGCGCAAAACTAACTGCTTCGACTTGAGCGACAACTCGATTGCCCCCGGTCCACTGCCTGTGCCAGGTCCCAGTGCCATATCGCCTGGACCGACGCCACTGGATCTGCCGAACAGGCCTTTGGATGTGGGCAACACGCCCGTGCTGGTGGTAAACCCAACGCCCCACACTTCTGGGGGTCCACCACCTCCACTGGGACCCTCCCTGCCCCCGCCTCCAGGTGTGGGCGACCGCCTGTACTTCTCGCACGATCTGTACCCCCTCTACAAGTACCCCACGCTCTACGAGAACAACTATCCGTCGCCCAACGAGGAGGCCTACATTCCCGGGGGCTATGCGGCCAATGCCCCAGAGGTGGATGAGCGCTATCGACCGCACTATGGACCCATAGAGCCGGCGGAGGATGAAGGCATCAGGCCCACGCCCCACAGCCCGCCGAGACCCATCTTTGGATTGGGCTACGGAAACGGTTACAGCTACGGGTCCCCGGAGAGATATACACCGCCAACGGTGAGGCCATCGAGTGGTTCTTCGGAGGAGCGACCCAGTTATGCGGCTAGGCCACCTCGTCCCACCGCCGACCGTCCGGAATATCCGCCCGGTCCACCACGTCCCACGGATGATCGCCCGGAGTATCCTCCTCGACCACCACGTCCCACGGATGATCGCCCGGAGTATCTTCCTCGTCCCTACGACAGTTCCACACCGTCCTCCTATGGACCACGCCCAAGTCCCAGCTATGATCCCCATCGCGAGCCTCGGCCGGACTACACCAATCGACCAGATCCACCAGCAATGTCGCCACACGATGGCTACGGAATGAACGGACCTTCGGCACGTCCTCCACCTCCTTACGAGGGTTCTCCTCCACCACGAGATGAGTACATCCGGCGGAACGGCAGTGCCATGAGACCAGGAGATGGATACGGAAGCTACGACGATGACAAGACCATTGCCACGTACTTTAATCCCGATGACTTCATGCAAGGAAATAACAGTAAGTACTAAAGGGATGATTAGCAAAGAATTAGAATTTGGATGTTAGTATTTTATATCACAGAATTTCCATTAACACACCATATAAATGTTATAATGTTTTTCAATATTTTGTCTATGTCTCTAATGAATTTGATGTAGAACCTGACCTTAAAAATTTTACAACATTTTTAGTTTTAAGTTAATTAGAGATCATAACCAACCAAGTAGATAACTCAAGACAAGTTAAGAGCCTTTACAAAACAATGCCATTAATAAATATGATGTTAGTTTGGATTATTTTGAAACGATATTCACCAATTTTAACAATTTAGAGACCAGTGTATACTTTTTCGATTTGTCATGTTTCCTTTGAAACGCCTTTAAAAAGTACAAGTTACCTACATCTTGTTTTTAATTCTTAATAACACATTGACGATATTATAATTATTTATGTCGGTCTATCATTAAAGGGATTTTATTGGGTTTTGGGTTTGGCTAAGAATATTTATCTCTTCTGATTATTTTAAGCAAAAATCACAAAGAAAAATGTAAACATTATATATTTTCAGAACGACCCATGCTAGGTGATAGAGATCGGGATAGGGACCGCGACCATATGGGATATCCTATGGATGAACTTAAGGGTAAGTAAATCTGTGGTGTTCCCATTCCTCGTTCTCCCACCTTCAACTAAATCATGGATTCGCTCTGCCCCCGAAGCTAACCTTCTAACCCTATAGACTGGCACATGTGCCTATAACCCTTATAAAGAGGCAATGACACGGGTCACTTGAGAGTTGCAACAACAATAAAACAACTAAAATTTAGAATTAACTTGGCGCACAACTAAAACTCATTAGCTTTCGGGGTCCACGCCGACAGACTGGTCAAGTGACAGATGACAGACCCCCGATTGACCCACATTCCCTGGCTTTTATTTGCGTAACAAAACTAAACCCATTAGCCTGGCATAATGCTCATCGGATCCGGGGTCTCGGGGGTGAGTGGGCGGTTGCAGTAAGCATCGGTATTATTCACAATCGCATAACATATACAACGGAGCCAAAAGCTCCACTAACTAACCCACCCACCCACAAAACGGTATAATAAAAAACGCTGTGGCCAAAGTTTTGATAAATGGCAAGCGCAGTAAATTGAAAATGGTACAATTGGGGTCACCCACATGGGATATTTAGCTTACTCGGTTCACTTTGATCATTTTGCAAGGAAATGTTTTAAGTTCTTAGGTAGATATTAAGAACCAATGCAACACCAAAAATTAACAATAGATTTGTGTGTGCTGACTCCGAATATGCACACAAAAAAAATTGGTAAATTTGAACAATGCTGATAGTTGAGTAACTATAAAAAATTGTACTTTACTAAGAAAAATGGTTGTATATGGGATGTTTCATATCAACCCGGCCACTCCCGTTTTTATTTCAATTTTAAGGCTCCACAGTACCACCTTGAGATCAAATAAATGTATTTTGTATTTTGTAAGCCATTATTAACATAGTTACGTTTACGTGACGTGTGTTTTTTGTTATTGCAATAGTAAAAAGTTGATAAGCTATAAAAAATAGTTATCTTAACGCAAAATCTTCCACACAAAAGTATGCAGCAATAACTTTACAAATTTCCTTTTTCTTTTTCCCAACTAGGTCTTACGACTCGTACACTTATAGTCCCAAGTCGAAAGTTCGAGTTTACTTAAAACATATGTTCTGTAAAGTCTTTAACATATTTCTTCACTAGCTGGAAGCGACTTTTAAAAAGTGCAATTTAAAAATAACTTTTTTTTTATTTTCCTTAAAAATTACCTTGCCATCTTGACGTATCTATGTATTTAGTTAATAACTGTATCAATTTTAGACGTATACAATTACTATAAAACAATTTTATAACTATATTTTATGGGTGGGCTAGCTACCAAAAAAGTTAATTAACTTCAATCAAACTCTTTTTTATACGCTTACGTATTACGTAAGAGTAACTATTTAATGGATAAAATTGACAATTCGATGGTTGGGGACTATTATTGGTCAGTTTACCAATCGATTTTTGTGAGTGGTTAAGAAATTTTCCACCTTGTGCTAAGAACTACATTTAATGGTCTAATATTGTACTCTGTGCAATCAGTTATTCGTAAGTCGAATTTTTATGTTGGAAATCTTTTTCGTATGAGGATAAATTATATTATTTATTAAACATTATAATTTAAAATAAACTAAATAAGAAATTGTTTACTTAAAAAACCTTTTTACAAAGCACTTCATATCTAATTTTTTTGCGCAGAATTCTTTCTAATTCATAGTAAAAGCTATAATACTATTACTCAACAACTGAAATGACCTTCGCATTGAAGCCGGTATCAGGGTAATTACATTATTTATGCAAATATAATTCCTCCAAATTTTCCGGTCTCTTCGGTTAATATGATCTCATTGCTTTACAGAAGAAATTGAGTTGTCAAGTGCAGAAGATTTATAACATTTCTGAAACTGGCGAGTCAGATCATCAAAGAACGATTTGGGTTTGGATTTCGGCGCGACTTCCTTTCGGGGTTTCCAAGTGTGACGGAGTGGAGTACATGAACCCAGCGGGTGGTGGTGACATAAGCCTACTGAATACCATACGCTACCAAATGCCAAAAGAATCCAAGTTCAAATGCCAAACTTGATGACGTTGCCGCAATTAATTGTGTTTCTGAGGTGGCGTGTTCGCTAGTTAGTTAGCTTGCTTATATTTGGCGTGGGACAGATCGTAATTTACACTTGGAGATTGGGCTACACAGATCGCTGGGAGGCGGAAGCGAACTTCGCTATATGTATCTCCAGTTTTTGGCGGTTCTATAGGGTTGTGCAAGATCGGAATAGAACAGAACGGAGTGGAACTGCACTCAGCATGCACACTCCTCTGGCAGTCATTGTATGCAAATGCCAACACAAAGTCGGTGCACAAAAACCACCCACAAATGCGGTTCGAGTTTGTAGCACCACCACGGTGGTTCACCGCCTGACAGCAGTGACATTGATTCAGAAACGGAAATGCACTCAAGTCGGCTGCTTTGGGTGGTTCAGGAGGGGTGATATGATCGTTGGACTCATATCTGTGGTCAGGCTTGATTGGGAAATGCAATAGAACCATGAGAATATGAGCACTGTTGAGAAACATCTTTTCAATAACAAAAGACTTAGGCAAGGAACTTGAATGTACAGGACAAACGTCCCTTGGAATTTAGTAATACAGCTAAATTTCTTTAAAATCTTTTTTGCTTTAGATGTTAAGTGTGTCACACAACAGGGCTATATTAAAGCTTTTAATTTTTTACTTAATTTTTTTATGTAAGAAAATTGTCTCTAATCAAGATTAACTATAACCATTTGGTTGTTGGTCAAAAAATTGATTTACTACATTAAGAAAAATAAAACAGCGTTGTTCATGTTATAAAAAGCGTATTAAAGACAAATGCATTTCTTCAGAACGTATCCTTTTAGATACATCTATAAAATCCCTATATTTTAAACAAAACAAAAACCAGAGTCACGGGAGATGGTTTAATATGTATCTAGTTGGATGGTTGCAGTACCTCTAACAAGTTAATATGATAGTAAGAGTTATTGTATTCCAAAAAACCTCAGAAGCACATAAACACTCCATCCTTGAGCTAAAAACAATTTAACAACTAAGGTAGTCAGCCATTATTCTACTTTATTAGCCCATGATCAGGCGGGTAACTGTTTAGGTTCAACTTTCCTAGTACCTCATTAAGACCGCTCTTATTGAAACGAAATAATAAGCGCCGTATCAAGTTGCGGCATCCTTGAGCGAGGTCTGTTAACGGTTGGCTGCCCCCATCAGCATCGCATCTCGCAGCGATCTGTACCCTCGTATTTTCATCTGAATCATCGGCGAAGATAGCCATCTTCCACCGAAAAAAACACCCACTGAAAATGCTCATTATACCGGAGATCCAAGGCTTCTGGGCAAAACGAAGTGCTCTCCGCGTGGCGTCGGAAAAAAGAATCCACTGAATGCGGGAGTACAGGTAATTTTCTGATTTTCTGAGCGTCGGAGCGAAAAGCTCCCGGCTCAGAAGCGTAGAAGCGAAAAGCTCGAAAATCGCTAGCGATTTTCTAATGCCGTATAAAACCGCAAGCTTGACCACAGCCGCTGTTCATTCGCGATTAGAATCGCCAGCGCCGCGCGTCGAAAAAATCGTCCGGAAATCGTGTTCGCGTCTCCGTGTCCTGGGTTCGAGCGGGATGGCCATTTGGCCCATTGTTTCGAGCGCTTGACATTGCACAGAAATTAATTAGCCCAGAACGCTAATTTAGCCATTACGTAATCACATAAAAATCACCGCTTAGTATAATAATCTCCCGAAAAATATGAGGAGTATCTGTGGGCTCTTGCCACTGCTGCTGCTTTTGTGTCGCGTCTACGACGGCGGATCGAAGTTCGTTAGTCCTACGCGACACACCGATCTCAGCAGCACCATTATCGTCGTGGAGGATGCCAAAGGTAGGGGACCATGGTTGCAGGTCATTCCACTTGGGACGCAGGCCCAGCGCTCGACCGAATTTCGGAGTGCGTATTAAAGTAATTTGCATAATTTCCAACGTTCTGCGTGAAAAACACTCTGTCTTGGCTGGCAATTTTCCCGGAGATAATCTTCGGTGGAGTACACGGCACCCAACATGACTCGAACATAATTTACTCAAAACGGCAGCGGATGTGCCGCAAAAACGAAAACAACAGCGAAAAACAATTCGACCCGTAAGAAAAACAGAAACCGACTTGGACATAAATGCACTTGAACAAAAACATGTTGCTCCTCGTAATCAATTTTACAATTAAAGTTCTTGGTGGAAAGTTGATAAAGTAAAATGTCTTTTGTGTTTAAGTTCTCAAGAAATTAATTTACAATTTTTTATGTAATTTTTTTGAGAAAGAATGGCTTTACTTTCATTTCAATTATTCCTAATGTTAGGTTGATTTGTTTGGAAACTGTCATAATGATTATTTTAACACAAAAGAAAAGCTAAAATTACCTTTTTCACTTAAGTTCATTATAATTGCCTTGCTATTGTTTTTAGTAATTGGTGTCATTTGTATTTGAGCTGCAACATAAATGGATGCTTGTTTCTTTGAGTTATACATTTATTATAATTTTATTATATTGAGATATTAGGTAGCTGCAATCTTCTCGCCCTTTGAGGCAAATACTTAATTTTTTCAAAGTGCAGACACCCATGAAGTAACACAGCCCCGATCTTGGGTTCTGTCCTCGCTTCACTGCCTCCAAACGTTGAATGGTCGATACTTTTCCGCCTTTTTTCGCTGCCCCCAATTGCGTAAGACGCAGCTTCTGCAACTGGCACTGCAACACCCACTTGATCTCCTTTTCAGCCTGCTTCCGGCGAGTCCTGGCCGGAAAGAGGATAGCCCCCCACTTCGTGCGTCGCTCCATATCCTGCGAGCGCGTGGAGGAGTGCATGCGGGAGTGCGGACGGGAGCGGCGATTCATGTGCGAGGGCTTCAACTACCGGCTAGATCCCTCGGGTCACGGCCAGGGCGACTGCGAGCTGGTTGAGATGCCGCTGGCCCAGATGGACCTTTACTCCAGTCCGGATAGGAGGGACGCCAACCTGCTGAGGCATCCCGACTATGACTACTACGAGAGGGACCGCAATGCACCGAGCAGCTGTCGTCGCAGTGCTTGCCAGGATTGCTCCAAGGGTCCGGTGAGCAGCCAGCCCGTCTACTTCAAGCCCAGTGGCGGCGGAGGAGGATTTGGAGATAGGGATCGGGATAGGGATAGGGATCACTATCGCCCGCCGAGCAGCACGGCCGTGGATCACTATCGCGGTCCATCAGGACCTCCGGGCAGCTCCTACGAACACCGACCGCCCTTCTCCTCGGAGTTCCATGGCTCGCACAGCTCGCATAGCTCGTCCTCCTCCGCATCCTCGTATGAGTTCTCCTCGCATGGATCGGGTTCTAGTTCGGGCTCCAGTTCTGGATACTTCGGCCACACCCCGCCCAGCAGTTATGGCGGCGATCATCCCTACGTAGATCGTCACGATCCCCCAAATTATCGCCCCGGCAGACCAGATCGCTGGGAAACTTTGCCAAGTAGCTCCGGCTACGACAGCTCCGCGTACAGACCGTCACGTCCGGAAACGGACCGCATTGACAAATACCGTCCACCTTATCGTCCTGGCTCAGACTTCTCTCCCTACCGACCGCCCAGCCGACCGTCTCACAACTACCTCGATCGAGATGGCGCAGGACCTCCGGGTCCTCCAAGCTCCTACAAGAAGCCCAATAAATTCGTGCCCTATCTGATTGGTGGCGAGGACAACTGGGGACACTACGGAGGCAGTTACGGCGGAAACAGCAAGCACTCCTCCTCATCCTCCTCTTCGTACTGGGGTCTTACTGAGTCGCAGCGGCGCAAGGATCAGCAGGACTTCAACTACTTCCAGCTGGGGGCGCCACACCGAGAGTCCAACTCGGTGCTAAGTTATCCGGGATCTGGTTACGAGGAGGATTACCCTAGGCGGCGCAACGATTACCGTCAGCAGTGGACACGAAGGCCGGGACAAGATGGTGAGTGGTTCGAGAAACTCGGATAAGTTTTTCAAATATACAAGTAAATCGAAGATAAGTACCACACTATTATATTTAAAAAAAATTTAGTTTCCAAACTATATATTACTAGTATTCATCGAAATATTAGTAGAAGTACACCGAAAAGTGTTAAATATGCAAACAGTAAAAAAACTTTGGGGCTATAACCGCACTTTGTATTTAAGATCTAAAGTACTAGTTGAAACGATTAAAACGCCATTTGAGGTTCCCCTAGCTTAGCCCGCGTTTTTATACTATAGCTATGTAAAGATTTCGATAGATATACTCCTATATATTTTTAATCAGGATCACTAGCCGAGTCGATCTAGCCATGTAACGGGTATGTGATAGTCGATGGCATCGACTATAGCGTTTTGTTTTGTTTTTTGTATTTTTTAGTAAACATTTTGGTAATCAGTATTTTGTGTGCTTCTTTGTGTTTTTATCTTCAATTATGGAAGAACGCGAGCTTACCCAGAGGAACTCCAATAGGTTTTTACTTGTTTCAATAAATACTTTTAGATTTTGAAACCCAAGCTGCGATTACTTTTTCCGCAAACAATACACTATTATACATTTCTAATACAGAGGAAAAATAATTATTTATAATATTCGAATATTAAAAGCTTTTACGTTATATAAAATAAATAAAGTATATTTTCTAATTAAAACGCAAAAATATATTAGAAAATAAATTTGTTTTGATTTCTAATATTTCTGTTTGTGTACACTAAACTGAGCTACTTTGTAATCTACACACACATTAGAATGCTCGGCCAAAACCAGCGAGGGATTCCGACTACACAAGACGGCAGTGAAGCACGCCTACAACGTGCCCACCTTGACGGAGTGCGAGCGCCTGTGCTCGGATCAGCGGCCCAGCTTCATCTGCCACACGTACAGCTACCGGTACAACCAGGCGGGCAGGGACAACTGCATGCTCTGCGACCGACCCATCAACATGCTCGACTACTACGTGGACATCGAGCCGGATCGGGACTACGACATCTACTCTATGGCGGACGATATGGACGTGTGCAGGCAGCCCCCGCCCCGACGACACGACACCGCTGGTCCCAATCCCGGACCTAGCACCGCCCTCTCGGATCCGAGAAATGCACGTAAGTCAATTTAATACTTACTAGCACTTCTTATCTATGTACCTCTATTAGCTTATAAAAATGCGCAGAGAAAATTATGCCGTTAAGTGCGACATATGAGGTGCACGTATGGGGGTCAAAACATTATGAAACGTTTAAAAAAGCATGAGTTAAGTTTATTTTTATGAAGCACTTTACTTGTAAAAAAACCATTGCTTAAAAAAACCAAAAATTTCCTAAATTTAAGGTCATATTTAGCCTTATTTAAAACAATAAAATTGTTGGGCAAGTAAAAGTCTTAGGCAATAAAAACTAAGAATTTACTAAGACGTAAATGCTTAGAGCCCAGTCGCGGAATCACTCGGCACTTTTATTTAGTTATTTTTAGATAGATTATGTTTGAATTTTAAAGCTTTTTTATATAGTTTGAAAAATACATACATGTCAGAATAATTTAGCTTAAATACTTTTATTAATATACACAACAAAATTAAATTCTTTGTTTTTAGAAGGAATTATTGAAATATGTATTAAAAAGATACAAATAAACAGACTCAGAGTTAAAAAAAACATAATTTTGGTATATTGCCTCAATATTACACCCAAGATCTTAAAAAGTGTTTGACTATGGTAATAAACCTTTTTTCTATGTGTATGTAATTATTTCACTAATTTATTTATTTATGAAATGTTTGGCATAATCCTTTTAAATTAAATTTCCATTTCCAGAGTGCTTCTTCCGAGCAATCGATGCCACGCGCTTTTTCAAATCGATCGTCCGCGACTCGCTGACCGTGCGATCTGTGGGCGAATGCGAGATGGAGTGCATTCGCTCCACGAAGTTTACCTGCCGGGCCTTTGCCTTCCGATATGGCCAGCAGCGACATGCTGGGGTCATCGACAACTGCCAGCTGAGTGATTGGCCGGTGAGGGACATGGACAAGGAGCGTCATCTCATCCTGGACGCAGCCTTCGACATTTTCGAGCGAGCGAGCTATGGACATGGATGCGAAATTCAGCCGATTGTGGATGAAAAGCACAAGAAACGTGGGTTGCCTAGGATTGTTTTGCTCTTCAAGAAGTAATATGGAAATTTCTTATCTTAGTATGCTACTTGGGTTATGGATCGCCGGCTAGATTGCTTCCTCCGGCCATCAAGAAGGTGATTTCTGTGCCCTCGGAGATGGCCTGCAAGAAGGAGTGCATCCGCTTCCGGGAGACGACTCCTTTCAAGTGTTTCGCTTTCAGCTATGGGTGAGTTATACGAATATTCTTGTCACCAATGTAACTGAAATCCGTTCCACAAACCAGCTCCCATGCCAGCTCCTTCAACTGCGAACTATCCGATCTGGATCAGACCGAATTGAAGCAGGATGTGCACTATGCACACACCAAGGATCGCGACTTCTGGCTCTTCGCCTGGAATCCCTTCGACTGGACCTGCCGAGACAAGGTCAACACCATTGGAGGATCGCGGGTCAACAATGACCGGCGCATGGACATCTTCCGGGAACCGGGTAAACTCAACCTACTAACCTGTTGCACCTCGATCCAAGTGTAAATAACCGGTTCCGGCTGCTCTAACCGGGCAGCGGACTAGCATTAGTTGTGTATTACTAGCATTAGAATTTGTGTAAATTAGTTTGTAGCGGAGAATGTTGTGTAAATAACGTTTACTAGCATGTACAGCGGCCCCAGTCCCAGAATAACCGAAAGACGAATCCCCCAAAAGCTACTAACCGATCGTTTTGCATGCCACCGTTTTCGAACTCGATCCCGACTTCCACCCCCAAACCCCGTGCTCTTGACCTCACTAAACCCGCTTCTTGTCCGCTAAAGGCGACGTGGCCTGGCGCCACTACACCGTGTCCGGAAAACCCTGCCGCCGGAGCAGCCCCTGTGCGAAGAATCTGATCACGGGCTTCTACTCCTGCGAGACTGACGCCTCCGAGGTGGGCTCCTGGGACTACTGCTGCAAGGCGGACCACCCATGCGGCTACAGCAAGGGCTTTGATTATCCCTGGTAAGTAAATAGAGGTTCTGGTGATCCCATTTTTAGGTTACAGATGTCAACACCCTATAGTATGTTATGATATATATAGGGCCGTTTTCTTGTCCTGATGTTATACTTATGCCTAACAAACGAAGGATAATTTAAGGCTTAAAACATATTTTTAGCTTACCATGAGTACGAGAAAACGACTTTTAGTCAGCACACTGCATTCAGCGTATTTAGAATAAATCAAAAATAATTTCTAAAATTAAAAAAACTTCCGTACCAGCCAAAGAAAACAAAATAATATTGTATTTTAAAATTATTATTTAAATAAGATTTGTTATTTTTTACTTACGGATATAAAAGTTAAAGTATAGGAAACTCTGCATAAAAGTAAAACTTCTAATGTTTTTAATAAGCAGTTACTTGAAAGTGCTATTTTGAAATCATGAGAAACTCGAGCCACTTCTTTAAAGGCCAATGATGAGTGTCTTCTAATAATTTTGGCATAATTTTCCAGGTGCTTTGTGGGCGACGAATCGGACCAGTGGCGCAAGTGCAGCGATCGGTACTTCCCCGGCAAGAACGGCACCCAGCCGACGCACTCCCACCTGGGATTGCCCAGTGGCAAGGAGAAACAGAAGCATCCACATCCTCATCACTCGCAGCCGGCGACGGCGGCCAGCAGCGAATACAGCCAGCATCCACCTCGACCGGGCGGATTGCAGAGCCTCAGTGACTTTGCCGCCGCCCGTCTGTGGCCCGTGACCTACCTGTACAGTGAGGGCCCGCCCAATGCCACCGAGTTCAGCAACTTCGTCGACTGCAACAAGGAGTCGTGCTAGTGGTGCGCAAATCTAGATTATGAATAGCTGATTAAGACATACTTGTGTACAATAGATACCCCCACACTCAAAACCCCAGAAACCCCAAGAATCCCAGGCAGATCTACTCCAACCGAGTGGACGTTGTCGTTGTGATCATCATTGAGATTGGATACCATTGTCGTCAGAATCAAGCGAAACCAATTAACTTATTAACTTAACTCCCCTGAATGCATCCATAATGACAGCTTGCGTGCAGGCATTCTTTGTACCTATAAGCTGAATTGTATGTATTATTAATAAAATTAGTTTTATGAAGAAAAAATGATCATGATTATTTTGGGATAATTATTGTATATTAAGCGGTATGATTAAAAAAGAGGACAGTACAACTGAATGAATCAAATTTAAATTTATAGAATTGGAATTTTTCAACTCAACGGACGCAAATTGAGAATGATCTTTGCCTTTCCCTCTCATAGCTCCTATCGATAATATCATCTAGTTCCATCATGCTCGGATCCACGGGGGGAAATGCATTTTATTCCAAATTTTTGATTTCTTCTCAACAAATTTTTTTATATCCTCCCAAATTCTGGATCCGCCACTGAGTTCAATTAGGAAAACGTTAATCTCTTGGATTCTTATAAGAATATATTCCTGCCATGGTGGGGAGTAAGCAAACGTGGCTTACCTAGGCCTTATTTTAAAGATGAGGGAATTGTAGCAGAAACCTTTAATGGTATTTGTTCAGCTAGGACATCTACAAGTTTTTTCTATGAAAACCTTAACCTTAAAGTGAAAGTAAAAAACGAATTATTTAATATTTTAACAAATTAGAAGATACTAGAATAATATATCATTCATGCATTTTATAAACACATTTGAAAATATAGCGATTTTTAATACTTAATAAAATTTGCAGATAATTGGATAATTAATTATTGCTGAAATTTAAATTAGTGATAGTACTAGTCAGCTTTTGCTTGTTTTATTTTAGCCGATAGCTTTTATCCATTTCAACAACCATTTGAGTTTTGTGGCAGTGAACTTTTCTTGAAATAATAACTGACAGAAAAATCAAAAAAAATTCCTTTTCCTGAATTTCATTACAAAATTCAAATTTGAAGTTACTTTTAAAATCATAAAAGGATATTCTATCCTTAATTTAACAACAACTTTAAGTTTACCAACAGGAATTTGTATTTAATAATTGATTTATTACCTAGTTCGTATTTGCCTTTATTTTAAGTCCTAAGTCCTAAGTCCTAGGATTCAAATCCTAAGTCCTAGTCCTAACGAATTGGTTTAATGGCTGTACAATGTACAGAAACAAAAAAAGATTTAATTTAATTAAAAGTGTTCACTTTAGTTCCATTATTATATTTTTATTAAATGGCAAACCATAAAAATAAGTAATCTTTGTGTAGCATATTCACTTAGAATTTCAATTATTACTATTGTTATTGGTCTACTTTTTACGCAGGTCGACATAAACCAAACTTATTTTGGCCCAACTAACGCTACAAAACCAAAAATGTTGACTGTATGTTACTAGTAGTAACTTACTACTCCAAGCCTTAAAACATTCCATAACGTCACAGTTTTGAGAAGTTCGGTCAAATTACCAAATTTACGACTTTTAAGATATTTAAAAGTTGGCAAGTCCACTATATCGCCCACAAACTGCTTAAAACCGCCCGTATTAATGCTGAGATCTTGGAAACTATAGAAGCTACAAAGTTGGGATTAAGCATACAGATTTAAGAGATTCTTGCGCTGTGTTGACCATAGCGATCTTTTTTGATTTAACTAAAGAAGCCATTTATAAGGGACCCATAAATGCTTGTAATTCTTTGTTGACTAAGAGAGTATTAGTTCTAACTAACCATTAAAAAGTACTTTCGCTGAGTTTATCTAAACTGTGAAGTGATGGAAAGTTGTTTCTACTGGTAAAATTCTTAAAGATTATATTTCTTTCATTCATGGTTTTTTTTTGTGTACCGGTGCAATCGTTTTTGTTTTGATTATAAAGCTTTTGAGAGAGGCATTCTCAATGAGAGTGCATTATAAGCTTTTCCTGAAAGACCATGTCGTTGTGTTCATTATTATGTATATTATAGGAATTAATGCAATCTAGAACCGCAATAATTGGTAGATTACAATTTCTTACATTTTTTTTATTTTATGACTAATGCATGTCTTTTAATGACCATTTTTAGGGTGAGGCAAGTCTATCCATTTGCAAATTAACTCCCTCCTGTGTGGATATCAGGAATGTACGACTCGAAAACTTCAGCGGGACCTGTGTTTTCTTCGATCTGCTGAACTTAAAGTCCTTTAGAAGGTAGACAAGAGCCACCTTTACTTGTAATTTTCCGAAACGGTCGCCTATACAATTGCGTGGGCCATCGCCGAAGGGCAAATAAGCAAAGGGAGGTCGGGCCTTGACCTCTTCCGGTTCAAAGCGACTGGGATCGAACTTTTTTGGATCTGGATATAGCTCGGGGTCGTGGTGAATACTGTGCACAGGTATTATTATCTTAGTTCCCGACTCTAGAACTAAGTCACTATCCGGTATTAAGTATTCCTTAGTGGAACGTCTCAATAAATGGGGCAGTATGGGATACTTCCGTAGGGTCTCGGCAACCACTTGATCCAAATAGGGCATTTCCTGAACGGACTCGTATGTGAGTTTTTGATTATTGCGTCCCAAAACTTCCAGCATCTCAACTCGTAGTTTATCCTGAATATCCTGGTTTAAGGCCAGTTCAAACAGACAGAAGGACATGGTGGTGGATGAGGTATCAAACCCGGCTAGGAAAAAGACCATTGCCTGAGCTGCAATCTGCTCGAAGGACAATGCATCCTTGGCCCCCTCTTCGCCGAGTTCCATGAGCAATTGGATCAGGTCATTGCGTTGGATGTTCTCCCGCCGTCTGTAGTCCAATGTCTGGCGAACGGTGTCCAGGAAGAACTCACTGACCTCCGGACGAAACAGTTTGAAGCGCAGCTTCCTGGCCAGATCCGGCTGGGCGAACATTAGTCCCTGTACAAGCGTGGAGTGGAGGGGATTCGTGGTCACCGAGCGACCCATGCGGCGGAACTCCGACTCCGGATCCTGGAGGC
Organism: Drosophila subpulchrella; assembly: GCF_014743375.2. NCBI lineage: Eukaryota > Metazoa > Arthropoda > Insecta > Diptera > Drosophilidae > Drosophila > Drosophila subpulchrella. The sequence continues at coordinate 1,871,896 of NC_050611.1, read as the reverse complement.
TGTTGCACTCCAGCCCGAAGGCGCAGCTCCCGATCACATCCGTGCTGAAGCGGGCACACAGGTCCTTGGCCTCGATCTCGCCGACCTGCAGGTGACAGGCCTGCGTCAGCTTCTCGCCCACCTCCACCATGGTGGGGAACATGAACTTCATCTTGCCCGAGGTGAACACCTGCGTCAGATTGTGGCGCAACCAGCGCCACTCGGGTCCGTCCAGGAACAGGAGATTCCCCGTCAGCGGATCGTCTTTTACATTGTGGAAGAGTCCGCGATCGGCAAAGCTGCCAAAGTCACTGATCATTATCCTTCTGATCAGCTCCAAGTCCATGACGAACAGGGCCTTGCTGAGGAAGGTAAAGTAGCCGCAGTAGCGCTCCTTCCCCCGGAATTTCCCATAGATCCGCAGGTTGATATCCGTCCAGTGGAGTTCCTTGCCCAGTCCACTCATATTTCCGCGGAAAAACACGGGTGTCTCGCCAGCCACGCCCCTGCGCTTCCAGTAGGCGTAGTGCCAGCGCAGCTTGACATACAGCAAAAGTACAGCGGTAAGCACGAGAATCAGGAACGTCAGCATGGTGCCCACAGTTCGATTGAATAGCAACTGAATGGAAAAGTGGGGCACATATGATTTCGCCGGCGGAAAAGCTTTCTGTACACTCTCTTTATATGCCTCGCTCTCTTTCTGGCGTTATTATATAGTCAGAACTGCACTTATCCAAACACACATATCTTGATTGCGTCATTTTATAAGACTCTCCAAAACACTTGATTGATATAGTTAATGAAATATACAAAATACATCAGGAAAAGTCCAAATATTAAAATAAATAAATGATTATATATAAATATATCAAAAATATAAGAAGGCACCATTTTTATTATTATTATTATATTAAATTATTATATACAACATATAAAAAAGCCTACATAGTATTCCATAATCAGTAAAAAGGGAGGAAACGTCAATAAAAATTAGGGCTCTAGAAGCACAAACACTCCATATAAAACATTAGTTTTTTAATGGTACCACATTTGTAGATAAGAGGAATCCAACATTAATTGGAAACATTTTCACCTTTGGGAGTTATATATGAAGGATAGAAATTTCCTATTTCCAAATTCAGTGCTTAGATGCGCTCCACTTTCAGATGAATGCCATATTTGGTGGACAAAGTGGGACTGCGGGTGTCCAGAGTTAAGGGGACTTCGGTTAATTTTGAAATGCCGAACCTGAAGCGTTGCAGCAGGGATACAAGACCAATCTTGGCTTGCATTTTTCCGAATCGAAGACCAATGCAACTACGTGGTCCATCGCCGAAGGGCAAATAAGAAAATGGGTGACGGGACCTCGATTCCTCCGGATCAAAGCGACTGGGATCGAAACGTTCCGGTTTAGGATATAAATCTGCATCATGGTGAATGTTGTGTACGGGTATCAAAACTGTAGTTCCCTTCTCAATAACGAACTCTGTATTGGGAACCTTATAGCTCTCATTAGTTTCGCGCAAAAGTTGCGCAATAATGGGATGTTTTCGAAGTGTTTCTGCAAGTTGTTAATTAGCGAATATATTTTCTTTACTTAAATATTTATCTTACCTGCCAAAACCTGTTCCAAATAGGTCATTTCGGATAAAGCGTCGTAGGATATCTCCTTCCCATCCAAAACACTGTGAATCTCCTCCCTTACCTTTTGTTGAATCTCGGGTTGCAATGCCAACTCGTATAAACAGAATGCCATCGTACTGGAGGATGTTTCAAATCCAGCCACGAAGAACACGAAGGCCTGGGCAGCCATTTGCTCCAGGGTCAGTCCATTGGACAGGTCGATACCCTGACCTTTTTTAGCCTCTTCTTGGTCCTCGGCTTTGAGCTCTATGAGCTGATCCATAAAATCATTCCGCTTTATGCCATTTTTGATGCGATATTCGACTGTGTTTTTCACGGCTGACAGGAAGAAATCAGTTAAATCATCGCGTAGAGCCTTCATTCGCAACTTTTTAGCCAGCTTGGCATTGGTGAATATAAAAGCCTGCACCAGCATAGAGTGGCGGGGTTTCTCGAAGACCATGCGACCCTTTTCGCGGAACTCGGCATTGGGATCCTGGAGACTGTAGCACTCCAGGCCAAAGGCACACGATCCAATGACATCCGTGGTGAATCGGGCACAGAGATCCTTGATCTCCACATCGCCGTCCTCCACTTTGGCCTCCTCTACGGCCTTGTCCATGGCATCGGCCAAGCGATGACCCACCTCCACAACCACTCCCGACATGTGTTTCATCTTCCCGGAGGTGAAAACAGGTGTGAGCTTCTGCCTCATCGATTTCCATTCGTCTCCCTCTAGAGTCAGGAGGTGTCCCGTCAAGGGATCGTCTCGAGGATTGTTGAAAATACCGCGATCTTGAAAGTGATGGAAGTCCTTGATTAGCACCTGCTTGATGAGGTCCAGATCGGTGATCATGGCGGTTCGCTTAAAGAACATGAACATTCCCGCAATGGGAGCCTTGCCCTTGAATTTATCGTAGATCCTCTGGTTGATGTCCCGGAAATGGTACTTTGACCCAATTCCCTTCAAGTTTCCAATCAGGGGCAGGGGGCGCTCATGAGGAACTCCCTTCCGGGCCCAATAGGTGTAGGAATTGTGGTAGAAACTATAGGCCAAAAATATGGCCACGCCCAGTAATGCTAGTGTTAACAGCATGGCAATTGGTATATATGTCTAGTTCCACATTTAATTATTCCCGGTTATTAAAAGCAAACTTTTCTCAGTTCCTAACCGGTCTTATAAATTATATACCGTTGGTATATAAAAGTTCGCATAAGCAGATAATCAAAAGAATATAATAATTGCGTCTTGAATTCGATTCGGTAAAATAGCTCTGTTGAATTTAAATTGTAGAACGCACAAAATGCACTGAGAAATGTTTGCAAAGCATGCGGTATATAAGAATGCAAAAAGCTTTTACAATTTCGTCTTTGAACCAGACATAAAAACAAAACTAATAGATAAACATTTGCGAAGCTTTTTTGAGTGCTCTCTGTTGTCAAAGCTTTTTTTCATCCAACGATCAAAACAGAAGCGATAGATTAAACAATAAACAAATATAATATATAATAATATATATGCCGGGAAAGCTCTGTAACGCTGAGCTGAGCAGAAGAGAAGTGGTATTATTGTTACTTGGCGCACTTCTAATCGCACAAAACAGCTTACTAAAAAAAAACGGAAGCCGAAGTATTAATACTCTTTCAGACTTTATATGTATAAAACCAAAATATAATATATTCGACACTGAAATATAGACAAATAACTCCAAGTAATAGGGTATAATGACCCTACAAAGGTATACATTTCCATAGTTTTTACGTTGCGCCACATTTCTTTGGAACAGAGTAATTTTTAACAAGGAAGAACGCTATAGTCGAGTACCTCGACTATCAGATACCCGTTACTCAGCTAAAGGGACCAAAGAGAAAAGGAGATATGCAAGCAGCAAAGCGAGATTGAAATGCGCCACCTATCGGCGGTAGACATATTTAAGCGTTATCGGCGTTAGAGTGGGCGTGGAAAATGATTATATCTTTATACCCGTTACTCGTAGAGTAAAAGGGTATACAAGATTCGTCGGAAAGTATGTAACAGGCAGAAGGAAGCGTTTCCGACCCCATAAAGTATATATATTCTTGATCAGGATCACTAGCCGAGTCGATCCAGCCATGTCCGTCTGTCCGTCTGTTCGTCTGTCCGTCTGTCTATCCGAATGAACGCTGAGATCTCGGAAACTATGGGAGCTAGGCTATTGAGATTTGGCGTGCAGATTTCTGAGCTTCTTACGCAGCGCAAGTTTGTTTCAGTAGAGTGCCACGCCCACTCTAACGCCCACAAACCGCCCAAAACTGTGGCTCCTACAGTTTTGATGCTAGAATAAAAATTTTAACTGAAATGTATTGTTCTCATCAATACCTATCGATTGATAAAAAAAAAGTTTGCCACGCCCACTTTTACGCCCACAAACCGCCCACAAAATTCAAAAAATCGTAAATATGAACGTGGATATCTCGGAAACTATCAAGATTTAGATTCCGTAGCCTTGTACGCAGCGCAAGTTTGTTACGCAAATATGCCACGCCCACTCTAACGCCCACAAACCGCCCAAGCCTGTGGCGCCCACAGTTTTCATGCTAGATACAAAATTTTAACTGAACTGTATTGGTCTCGTCAATACCTATCGATGGACCCAAAAAAAATATTGCTTAACGCTTAAATCTTTCTTCCGCCGATAGGTGGCGCATTTAAATCTCGCTTTGCTGCTTGCATATCTCCATTTCCCTTTGGTCCCTTAAGCTGAGTAACGGGTATCTGATAGTCGAGGTACTTGACTATAGCATTCTTCCTTGTTTCTATTGGAACTACATATCTAGGATCGGAAACTTGTGCTTCACCTAGTTATAAACTTCGTTGAACCAAAACTAACATCCCCTTTGCTAGGATATAAAAAGAAACCAATAGAAAGAAAAAATTCTGTTTGGAATCGAAAGCTCGAGGTTCTAGGCTATATCGAGCTGATACAATTTATGAAATAACCTACAACTTACTTCCAGTATTGGAGGATAACCTTTGAGTTTACAGTTAAGAAAATTATGAAGTATTTTTACATGCCGTATGAGTAATTTGTATTAAAAATTTGGGGCATTGCCCACCGCCTAAAACTTAAAATAAACAATTTTTGTTTAAATTTATTTGATACAGAAAAATAACAATTCAGATGGTGAAATCATTTTCCCTAAAAAAGTCCACCCTAACAAACATGCATAAGTCTGTTTATAGAGATAACGATAAGAATAACATTATGAATTTCAATTCACTTTAGAAAATCCGATAGTAGTAATCACAAAAACTATCAAATATAAACTGATTGTTGTTTAAGCGTTTTTATTATCAAGAAATGTATTCTTCACTGCGACTCGACTACCACAATAGAACTTATAGATAAAGCGTCAAACAAATGTTTTGTTCACGTTCCTAATGCCGTTAAATGCTTTGTCTTGGTGAAGATAGTGGGAATATCAGTTGGCGTTCTGCGATTGTACTCATAGCCACAAATAAACATTGGACGAATGAATTGAAAAAAGGCAGCATACAATTCTATTTAAATTTGTATTTTCTCCTTATTGGCTATTGTGGTTCGGCTCTAGGCCAAATATTTTCTTTAAACTGATTGAACTTTTCTAAAACTGATTGCTTTTGAATGCTCAATTTAAGATCCATCGGAAGACACTTCTCCAATCGACTCCTTGAGTGTTTGTCCTTTTAATTGAAATGTGAGCCTTGGTGTAAACTAGAATCTGCAAACAGGCTTTTATTGACAGACAGTTGATGATTTGTTAGACGACTCGTTTGTTGCCTTTTGGCCTTTGCATCCCACCTTTAATTAAACTGGGCTCGTTGCAGAAATCAAATCAAGCGTAAACTCAATGAAACTGACATAAAACCGGGCCGCTGGCGTCAGCGAACTCCCAGGTTTATTACAAAATCGCGGGAAAATTTATGCGAAAGCGATTAAAGGCCCATTAAACGCCGTTCCAGATGGACAGCGTTTTGGTTTGGTGGCGGCAGTGAAGTGGTTGAAACGCCCAGCTTCCTCTCCGCAGGACCTCTATCTGCTACTCCTCAGTAAATAATAAAACGGAGTCGCGCCTAAAAGCATTTTGGGCCTGTGGGCGGCCGTGTGTGCTGGTGTGGTGCTTAAAGGATTTGGCCCTAATGCTTACGGGCCGTTTTATGCCGCTAATGCGCCATCTTCCAATCGACATAAAAATCGTAATGCCGCCGTTAAAGGCAGCTCGACCCATAAAACTCGCTGCGTGACAAACAAAACCAAAACAAAAGCTGGAATTAAATAATCAACCTGGGCCTATGGATTATGCTTATTATAAATGGATGGCTTTTTGCTGATTTTGATGGATTTGTGGTTTTAAGTGGAATAATTTCACGGCAAAGTTATAAATAATAGATGGCTATTTTATGAATCAAACTGAACAAATGCATATATTATAACATAGCAAAAAATAAATAAAACGAAAAACCATGTTGAAGAATTGGTAAATTTCATTCAAAACCTTAATTAACTGTTCTAATGTGATCCATGCGGCTGTTCTTATTAAATATTTAAAAGTGTTTAAGTTTACATACCTATGTACGTCTTAATTTAAAAGATAGATAATGCTTGCTAGGAAACTACCTTTAGGTATGACTAACCCATACTTTATTGAGTGCAATTGTTAAGATTAATTTAGCTTTAATGTCGATTCATTCTAACATTCATTCATGTCAGAGCTAATATAAATAGAAATTGGTACACTCAGACAAAATATGGACACAAAAAGCAATAATTTGCTTTAATCAGGGTTATGTGGACTTCATTTGAGTTTAATTAATGATAGACTTAATTTAAGTCCTTTGTGGTTACTTGGTTCTTTAAACAAGTAATTATGAAGTATGGTGGGTTACAAAATATTAAATATATAATATAATATAATAAATATTAAAAAATGATTATAGTTTTTAGGATATAATTTTTGTGTACATGCTTTGTAGTAGAATGACATTTTTTAAAAAGGTTATTTTTTTGAATACTTTTACGTTGTTCTTTCTTAAAATGTAAGCCACTGTTGCATTGAAGCAATAAATACCTAGTCTGTATTTAAAAATTTGTTTATTTAATAAATTAATAAAAATGTTGAATTAAGGTATCGATGGAAATCTTCATATCAAGATGTTACATTTTTCAGGTAACTTAACAAGTTTTTAGACTGAATTTCTTAAATTGTATGACCTTGAAGTCCCCAACGGCGTTCAGACTCTTTTTTAGGAAACGTAGTCCATGCTTCCTTAAATCTTTAAATTTTTTTCTGAGTGTATTTGAGAGAGTTGAAGCTCTCTGAAGTGTTAGAAAGCTCTACAGAAGTCTATAATCATCGAGCTTCGATGAAATTTATTAGTTGTCACAGAATGCTGATCGATCCACTGAAGTCGGGGAAACGATAACATTTACCCATGTAGTCATGAAAATTTCGTCACCCATACGGTGAAATTGCCATGCTGATATTTCAAAGATTTTTGTTGTAATTGCTTATCTAACAAAATAATTATTTTTCATTGACTTTTGGAACTTGTTTCTACCGATCTATTTATATTTCAGAACTTTTACCATGCTTGCTATGTATCTGAGTTTGTTTGTCGTTTAAAAAAGTCACCATTAGTTAAATCTTTATGTTTTCTGAGAGATAAGGCCTCGTTAAAAGCTCGATTAAGGTATAAAAAGGCGAAAAAAGCTGCTAAACGAGCAGTGCTACTAGAGATTTTATCGAGAACTAAGTGAAAAAGTACACGCTCGCAATGCTGTTCACTATTGCTTTACTGGGCCTACTATCGGCCTTGGCCTACCATTTTTACATAAAAACCTTCAGCTATTGGGAACGAAAAGGGGTTCCTTACGAGAAACCTCTGCCGCTGATTGGCAACATGAAGGGAATCGGGTCCAAGTACCATTTCCGGGATATCAACCAGAGGATTTACGATCAGTTCAAGGGAAAGGCTCCTATCGCTGGATTGTACACGTTCATTAGGCGCACCGCCCTGATCACTGATCTAGACCTTATTAAGCAGGTTATGATTAAGGACTTCAACTACTTTCAAGACCGTGGAGGGTTCAGTAATCCCCGAGACGATCCCTTAACGGGTCACCTCTTCTCCCTCGAGGGTGACGAGTGGCGATCGATGAGACACAAGCTTTCTCCGGTTTTCACCTCCGGAAAGATAAAGCTCATGACGGGAGTAATCGTGGAGGTGGGTCAACGCCTGGGCGATGCCATGGATAAGGCAGTAAAGGAGGCCAAAGTGGACGATGGCAATGTGGAGATCAAGGACCTCTGTGCACGATTCACCACGGATGTGATTGGATCGTGTGCCTTTGGGCTGGAGTGCCACAGTCTTCAGGATCCTAACGCAGAGTTCCGACAGAAGGGTCGTGATATTTTCACAAGACGTCGTCATACCCAGATAGTGCAAGTATTTCTCTTTACCAACGCCAAGTTGGCTAAGCTGTTAAGGATGAAAGCGTTTCCTGATGATATAACTGATTTCTTCCTGTCGACGGTGAAGAACACCGTCGATTATCGCCTCAAAAATGGCATAAAACGAAACGACTTCATTGATCAGTTGATAGAGATTCGCGCCGAGGACCAGGAAGCGGCTAAAAAGGGTAAGGGTATCGATCTTTCCAAAGGACTGACCCTGGAGCAAATGGCTGCCCAGGCCTTCGTGTTCTTCGTGGCTGGATTCGAGACCTCTTCCAGCACTATGTCCTATTGCCTGTACGAACTGGCCCTGCAGCCGGAAACTCAGCAGAGGGTGCGGGATGAGATCGAAAGTGTGCTCGCCAATGAGGAAGGAGGGAAGCTTAACTACGACGCCCTGGCCCGAATGTCTTACTTAGATCAGGTGGTGGCCGGTAAGTACGATTTTTTCGGATCAAATATAAATGAGTCTAAGCATACTATTTCTTTCAGAAACCCTTCGCAAGTACCCCCTTCTCCCCCATCTCATCAGAGATTGCAATAGGGAGTACAAAGTGCCCAACACAGATATTGTGCTCGACAAGGGCGTCAGTGTCTTGATCCCCGTTCACAACATTCACCACGACCCTGAGATATACCCCGAGCCGGAAAGGTTCGATCCTAGTCGCTTCGATCCGGAGGAGGTCAAATCCCGCCACCCGATGGCTTATTTGCCCTTTGGCGATGGGCCCCGCAATTGCATTGGGCTTCGTTTTGGAAAGGTTCAGGCGAAGGTTGGCCTCGTATCGCTGCTTCGTCGTTTCAAATTTACCGCTTCTAATCGCACTGAAGTTCCTTTGATTTTCACAAAGAAATCTTTTCTTTTGGGTACCGAAAATGGCATTTACCTGAAAGTGGAAAGCATTTGAATTTAAATTAATGCCTTAATGTATCCAACAAAATGTGAAAGTTTAGTCATAAAAGCAAATGCTGTGTAAAAATAAATTAAACATAGATTAAGACGATACTTGCAGGGAATTTATAAGGGCGCATTAATTAATTACAAATTTTATCAAAGATTTTACTGTGAACGAAACTTTGGTAAATCAGATTAAAAACCAATTAAATTTGTATTTGCCGAAATTTATTAGTTTGGTCTACAGCCAGTCCTTAACTGATTAAAACTTTTTAGCTAGCATAACCGTCCCAACTGTATTGGCGATTGTTTATAGAGTTGCCTCTGGCAGCAAGTATAAAATACAACAAATTAAATCAGTTCTACTGCGAAAAGCTTTCCACCACATATATATCCGATTGGGAGACGATGCTTTCGCAGAGTTTGTCTTACCATTACTTTGAAAACAAACGGCTAAAAGAATAACAAAGTATTCTCCCGCTAATCTGGAGGCAAAATCCGGCTAAAACTTTTCCGTGATTCGCCCACTAATTTGCTCATTTCTCATGCGTTACTTGCCAGCTGCTAACCGAGTGCGACTGTTTTGACAGAATTGCATGTGCTATGCAATATGTTCGCCATTCGCGGGGAGGAGTTCCCCATTTCCCAGAATCCTTTCTCCATTCTCCAGCCAGGCAGAAGTTTTTGCCACGGCAGTTTTTGATAGTGCAGTCACGCCACGGAATCCTTGGGGCAACGGAACGGAGCAAGACAAAAAACTTGGAGCTGCAAAACAAATGGAATAATTAGCCGGAATAAGATGAACTTGCTCACGGCAACATTAAAACTCACCGAACGCAGACAGGTGCAGCGGAATAACTGGTTTTCGTATTCCCCAGATAAACCAATACCCAACCATTTGTATCTGTTTCCAGCTCTCCGTTTTTGTAGCTTTAAGGAGGGAAATGGTATCGAATGCTTTTGGAATCCCCACTGAATGACCGCCGGGCGAAACTAAAAACAAAAACAGAATTGGTTACAGTGAAGAAGTGTAAAGTAAGACAAAGACCACGGGCTCTCAGTATCCAGTATCCTCTATCCAGTGTCCAGTATCGCCTGATTGGATCTGGGGGGTGTTTCTGGGCGGCTATATCTTGGCGTCTTTGTGTTTATAGGACCCTGGCCAACTGACTGGATTGCCATTGATTTTCGCTCAATTGGCAGCGTTGTCTATTCGGAAAACAGCTGCCGTGATGAGGCGGAAAAAAACAATATCGCATGCTTTCATGGCCGCTTTTTGCACTTCTTTTTTGTGCCGGCCATAATTCATTTAGGCCAAATTCCTCTTACTTTCGCATAGACAATTTGAGTCGATGCCCTGTCGATGCCATGATGCCTCATCATCTTTGGCGAATGAGGCCACGCATCTCGCCCACGCCTGTGTTACTATTATTATGTTATTTACATTTATTATTGATTGACAACAAATTGGTAAGCATTGACTAACGAGCGCACATTGTGGCCAAAAGGTCAAAGTGTCGGGATCCACCTTCGCAGCTTCCTGGCAGCTCCAAAGTCCGGCTGGTGCACGTAATTATGTGAAATTTCCCGGAAGGTGAGGTGTATCTGCGAATCCATTCGTTTCGGGTCGCTGGGTCACGTCTTTTTGTGGTGCCAGGATAAAGGTTATGAAGACTCGATATGAGATAAAATAGCTTTTCCAATATAATAAAAGTAGGCCAAAAATGTTATGTGAATATTATATGTAATATGCTCAAGGGATTTAAGCACCTCTTTAATACAAATTGAATTATATAACTTGAACTAACAGTAACTGAAGTGTTACAAGAATTCCTTTTAAATATGATACTTATTTATATTTAAGCTTCGACACTTCGATTGCCACAGATTTGTAGCCCGATCAGCCTTATAAAGGGTATTCAGCTTTTGACTGCAACCTCGGCCTTTGGACATTTCCTGCTGACCCAGAGATTTATGAGCTGCGTAGTGATATAAATCATGCTTAGGTAACATTCATTATGCTTAGGTGGAGCCGGTTAGCCGGCCTGCGGAGAAATTCTGGCGTAGCACACTTTTGCGGGCAGCGCCGAGGTGTCCAAGCGGTGTTGAACTTTTATGGCCAGTCGGGCGATTTGTAAGCGCTTTGCGTAATAAATGGCCCCGACCAAAAGCCATACAAATTGCTAATTACTTGAGCTGCAAGGTGTCAGAGTCACTTGAGTGGGCTTGGGCCAGTTTGAGAGCCGACGACACGGCACTTTACAATTTCATTGGTCGCTTTATTTATGTTGTTTACCCGGCGTTTTCCCAGGGCGGTAATATAAATTACGGGCGAAATATTAGTTGGCCGATGCGGAAAAACATTCAGTGCAAAGGCATTTTTAGATTGCCTCTGCCAACGGAAGCATTCGACTGGATTATAGTGGTTGTGTGGCTTTGTTTTTCCATCTGCATTATCTGTCGATTGCTGCAAGTAAAATCCACTTTTGTGGCTTGGTATTTGCTGTGGGCAAAAAAAGATTAAATTATTTTCCCATGTTTCTTGTCCATAGTTTTCGGCATACACCCCCAAACAGAACCCAAAACACTTTCAATTCCGAGCGAAGCTGTGGTATTGTTTATTGCCTGGCCATTCGGGTGCCGAATTTCCTATTGGCAATTGAATGTAAGTGTGGACACAATCAATTTTTCCAAATCGTTTGGCAGACGACACGCATTAAGCTGTCAAAGGACCCCAGCAGCCAGACAATAATTTATCATCCCGTTCGGGGGCCTAATCAAATCAATTCCTGATTTGATAAAAAGCCAACGCGAAACTGGATGTCAACTAGCGCTGTCTGCTTTACAGTCTTTTTGGCAAATCCCCGAACAAATCCTTTGGCATAGTTCTCGCCGAGCAGTTTGATTAATGGCATTACTACCTGCCACTTACCTGGGCACACACGGCGAGTGCTCATTTTGCGGAGCGTCTGCAGCGATGAAGGCAACGTCATCGGGTTGTCAACGGCAAAAGGGCTCCTACCCGTCTTCCACCTCCTTCAATACTGCTGCTCGGCAATTTTCTGGCTCGGCAGGTGCTATTAGTCTAGTAACACCTTGATGCTTTTGGTTGGGACAGCTCAATTGCTCCTGGCTTTCTCGATCGAATGCACTCCATTGAGGCCCATCGAGGATTTTCGGAATCAGACTGCACACCCAAAGTGGTAATGGGTTGTCTTCTCATTATGAGATTGCCACAATGTGTTCCTTTTTGGCCAGGTGCCTAGTCTGAGGACAAGCGTGATTATAAGAGTGGCCCGCTAAATTGAAACTGGAACAAATTAAATCTGCGGTGGCCTATTATTCCTCAGCTCAGCTTTAAAAAAATTTATTCTGTTGTAGCAATTTTTCTGAAATTCCAAATATGTTGTCCATTATTTATGACATTTATTTCCCATAATACCCGATGTTCTCATCCTTGAGCAAACTGTGGTCACAAAATGCAGCTCAATAAATATTCTGCAGAAGGAATCTTCCGTGTTAGGCTGCATAGTGATTCAATATTCAGCATTTTTTACAAAATCATACGAATATTTTCCTTTTCCCCATTCAATTACCAGTTTGCAGCTGGCAAATCGTGCGTGAAAAATTCTGGTAGCAAAAAGTTCCTCAATGCAGTTGAATAAATCTTCCAGCATTTGTTTTTACTGACATCATGCTTTCATAACCTTGGTTGGCTGAATGTTGATTAACTTTGCGTAGCCCTGAAGAAAACCATGAAAGAATGTTGAAATCGAAACAATGTTGCAAAGGAAAATATGCAATAAAACAACAGTGAACAAAATGTACAGGCTCAGAAACTTACATAGAAATAAGAGTGTAGCTGGCGGCTTGAGTATTATGATAAATCCGTTGAAAAAGAACAATAAAATTAAAATAAAGTAAAACGAAGGTAAAATGCATAATCAAATACCTTTTAAAATACGTTGATATTTAAATTGTATTGTGTTGGTAGGTACTTATATAATAAGTTTATTAATTAATACGGGGAAAATGAGTGACAATGCGTCACTTTAAATTCCTTTAACTAGTAATTACAATTGCCATTAACGAGTCAAGTAATTCTGTAATTAAATTTGATTTACATTTTGTAAGCTGGTGAAGGAAAATGTAAGAAAATGTGTGAGCTGATACAAAGTGCATTTAAACTATATGTGCCTAAATAGGTCAACAGGAAAGTATAATTATTAGCATACAACGAGCTAAGGTGGTGTCTTTGAGTTGCCTGTTATAATTAAACAACAATTTATGTGCTTGACATGTGCCCTTTATTACAAAGAATGTCTAATTAAATTATATAATTAATATTTACTGTTGAGCGCCACACGAGGACCTCGGGGGTCAATTGCAGTCTTAACTTTCTTGGCGAGGCATTAACCTTTCGACGATTAACCTGATCCTGACATGGCCTCTGCCAGTTGTCAACTCAAACTAAGTTGCCGTTTTATTTGTCCAATCGCAATGTGTGTGTGCAATTATCGTATATTTGCGCCGTCTATCTATGTCCCAACGAAAGTTATTTGGCTTTGACTCCGATATTGTGTTCGACTTTTGGGTCATATATGGTTAACACGTTCGTTGGCCCGTAATAACCGAATTATCTCGAGTTATGCTCGAACGCTGAACTGCTGGCGAGTCGTCAACACGCTCGTTCGTCTAGAATGCCATAATTTAAGCGGATTAAGACAATGGTCAACGCTTTCTCCACTTTTTCCGAGAGGCAGCTGCTGGTCCTGGTAATTTATGCGAGTTTCTTGTTTGGCTTCGTGCTATTTTTTTATTTTCTCGTGGCTGCCAAACTCATTTGCTGTAATGACAAACGGAGTTGGCAACAATTGTAAAATACATGACATGGGTCGTACACATTATATTTTGTGTGAGGCGGCAACTTTCCAGAGAAGTCGAGGGGGGGGGGGGGTCTAGGACACATCTAAAACACATATAGCTGGGGCAATTTCCTTGACGGCGATGTCTTGGGCTTGTGAGTTATATGTGCAACTTAATTTGCTGCTGTCACACCTGTGGCTTCCGCCCGAGGAAAGTGGCAACCTTGGCCCCGTTTGACATGAATTTATGAGAGACTGCACAAGGGTGCTGGGTCCTTTTGGGGGCCGCAAAAACGGTTAGCAGATTTAATAAAATATATTCTTCTTAATAAATTCGCACACCATATCAGCGGACTTAAGAGAGCCTGCAGGCCAAGAGACCGAATGCGAAGGTTGAAAGTAACTGCTGTTAGCGCAGCACGTGTTGCTTGGCTTTCGCTTTCATCTGCGCAGCATCTCTGCTAAAATATCCCTCTGTTTTGGCCAACATGTTAGCGGCTTCGCGTCCTCAGCTCCTGGCTCAGTGTGCGAATCCCGCCCGCTGCCCAAGGACGTGTCCAAGCCAGTTCGCCGGAAAAACTGTTACGACCAAAAAGACGAGTCCATTCAGAAAAAGTGAATATTTAAAGTACTGTTTGCACTTCTGCGGCCGGTTGTCATCAATAAAGAGAATTTTATGCGCACGAAAAAAACAGATTGAAAATTAAACTCAGCACCTGGATGGTTGATTAAAACATTACGGAAAAATATGAAAAAGTGAGCAAGCAAATATTGGACAGCATAAAAAATATTGATGTTTAAAGTGAGTGACTAAAGACAAAAAATTGATATATTGCATAAGCACCAAAAACGTGTTATTAATTGGATAAAGGGTTTTAAAGGCTTGCATAATTTAATACCATTTTAAAAATTGAATGTAATAAATTATATAAAGTGAGAGCTCAACAAGGTCCGAAAAAATGTAAGTAACTAAAAAGTCTTTGGCAAACAACAGCTTATCTCCCAAAACTACGCATTCAAACTTTTTGCCATGTTCAATATCCAACCCACGCTTTGTTTGCATCGTTGTGTAACTTCCGCTTAAAACTAAACGAAGTTCGCTGTCAGCCTTTCGGCTAAACAATTAGACGAGCGCACAAAAGGTCAACAAAAAATCTACTGGAAATCAATTTTTCCTTTCATCCGCCAACCAAAGAACACATGTCCCTCTGATAGACCACTTAATAAAGCGTCAAAAAAAGGCGACCACAGCGAGATTTATGGTCAACACGTGTGTGTATGCTGGCTGATAATATTGCCGGGAAAAAAGAATATCCAATTCTATACATACTGTAGCCAGAAATTTATGGGCGCTAGCCAGAATTATTGCTATTGATTTAGTAGTAAAGAGATGCCAAATCCCCATCCTCAGGACCTATTGGCCGACCATAAAAGTCGGCCAATAAACCGTTCGGGGCCCAAGTTACTACCGGAATGCTGTATCAACGGAACCCTGCCATTAAAAACTAATTAAAATTGTATTATCGGGCGACTAAATGGTCTGCATTTTCCAATTATTGCGGTATTAGCTGCATTTCACCCCATTTGTCCTTATTGAAATGCACATTTTTCCGGCTAAGCGCGCTTTTAGAGAATATCGGTTGAATGGGGAGGCCGCCAGAGCAGCGGCGTCCATCAATTCATTAGAGCCATCATTAGGTGGTAAATAATATCTAAGCTCCTGTTTCGGACAGCGAACAATGAGCCCCAATCGCCATTGGTGGGCAAACAATTATTCGAACTATTTCGAAATGCAGCGGTCGTTCCCTGGCAAAAATTGCATCCGGCGCAGTTCAAGGAAGGGGAAAATTGTTTGCTTGTACGTGCGTGATTAAATTTCATTCCGCAAACCGAACAGTAAATGACACAGCAGTAGCATCATGATATTACACAGACTTTGTCTTTGTTCCCTAATTGTCATGTAAGCCGAGCTTGCTCTGCATTCGAGTTGACCCCCGTCCCTGGGGAAAATTGGGTTAAAAATGCATACGCCAGTGTGGACAGAAATGTATGAGAAAATTATAATTTAAAATTGCATGGGCCTTTATGTCCATTACATGCACTTGCAACTAGGAGGGGTTTTGCTCTATGTTTGCCGCATAAAATTCACATAAAAGCTAGCTCATTACAAATATTTTATGAAACTTTTCGCACTCGAGGTGCAGCTGGTCGCCGTTCTCCCATTAATTCAATGCTATCCAAACAAAGCAGAGCCATCGGCACGCTGCTGGATCCCACTCACGCTTTCCCGGCCATATTTCCAGCTTTCCGCCCCTTCTGCTAGTGCTGCAACTTTCGGCACCAGCGCATTTGCATCGAGTGCTGAAACAAACTTGCAGCTGCTGCTCGGGAAACTTACAAAGGATCCGGCCGAAACTTTTCCAAGCTCCGGCCTGTCCTTATCCCTGCCTCGGTTCACGGGGTTCCCCTTTATTCCTTTTACGTGTAAAATGGCGACCAGCAGGACTGCACATCATTGTCAGCCAATGATTCCGCCGGCAAAAGTCAAGCCATTTCCGGATGCCTCCACGTGTGCTCATGACTAGCGGGAAACTTTCACGGGAACATTGCTTTCACTTACATTTGCATAAGCCGTTTGACTATGCTCTGCAAATTACTGGATAGTATGAACTAGCTTGTGCGGTTGGGGCCAGAATAATACGATCTTACAAGGTCTTTACATTTTTGTTAAGATGGAACCAAACTTTATGAATAAACATCTTTTCACAGAAAATTGTTTTGTATTTGTAAGACATTGTGATCAACTTACCCTTTTAGATGGAACCAATCTTTATAAGTAAGTTTTTAAAACTATTTTAGGTGGGATTTGACTTCATTAATATATTTTTTCAGCATACAAGCTATAGTAACCCATAAAAAATATAAACAAAATATGTTTTAAATTACAACAGAATATTATTTTATATTGTAATATATTTTTGGTAAATCCTAAGAAGAATTGAGTTTTTATTTTACTGCACTGCTGGTATTCTTTTACCCATAGATACAAATATCATTTTAGCCATATGCCCTACTATCACCTTCTTAAAAAATACACGAGCTCAGAGTTTCAATGCAGAGTACTCGCAAACAAACTTAATTTGTTTGCATCCGCTCATCGCTGATTCCATGATTTTTAATAAATTCGAGATTATGTGCAAACTTTTTTGCCCGCCAAATTGTGCGAGTTCCCGAGAGCTGCTAATTCTGGGATCCAGCCATGCGATGCGCACTTCTGCTGAGTGTCTCTGCCATTACGGTTTATTAGATGCAGGCGTGGCGGTTCGTAGTGCCGGAGTTGGGACCCGTAGAGCAGCCCGCGGCATTCCGGTAAAATTTTTATAAGCTGTGGATGTGCAGGCGGCGCCAACGACCGTGACAACGACGTGCACACGTCACCAATTATGCCGGCGAGGAGGGGGCGTGGGGGCGTGGTCCGGGCCAAGGAGCGGCTCCTGGCCCTGTTTCGACCAGCTCGCTCTGCACTTTCTTATAAACATGTCATTGTCTGCGGCAACTTGGTCCCGGGATCTTCATTTGAAATTCAATGGCGTACGCGAACTGCGTGATTTCAGCCCTCCGCCGCATTCCCAGCCTCCATGCCGGGAATTCCAATCACGGGTGATTCCCGAGTGCCCCGCCCAGCGCGATGGCGAAACATCGCAAATATTTGCATTTGCCGTGGCAGGAGCAAATTTGGCGTGGTAAATTCAAAAGAGATCTCCTGTCGATTTCACTGCGATAGCAAATCTCGCAATTAGTGACATTGTGGGTGCCAGGTACTCGCGGGGGACTTGATATTGCTTTTCTCCCCTGGCTCCTGGAATTTCAATCCTGGCAGCGGCACGTACAGGTGGCTTTCGAATACCAGGTGGGTCGGCATCCCGCCGCAGCACACAACTCATTTTGCTGGAATTTTGCTAGCTTGCTGTTCAGTTATTTCCACCAAATATTAATAAAAGCCAGTCTTGCATTGTTCTATGGACATATGCATTCTGAGAATCCACACAGACATGTTTGTAATCATGTGTTCCTGGCTAATTCTCCGGAATTTGTGGCTTAAAATTAATAAAAACTTGCACAAATAAATTCTATAAATATATTAAAATACTCGGAAAACTATGCCAAAGGCAATCCGTTTTTATTTTTTGTCTTTTTGATCCCAGCGCAATTTAAATCATCCAATTCTGGCATTTTTCTTTTCCATGCAAACTGCTGAGCCAGGTATTACTACCCTCTGCAAGGGTATGAAAACCAACCCACTCATATATATAAGGCACTTCATACAAGTTCTTATCATTTCGCTTAGGGTTCGAGGGCCCTCTCTTTCGTTAGTCGTGTGTGGAATAGCACTTCAAGAAATATCCATCTCCTGAATAAACGTCCTTTCTTGATAAATGCCCATCTGCTCGGAAAAACCTGGGAAAACTTTCGCTCTGGTGGTGAGGGGGAGTCTTGAGCTTTTCCAGCGCACATTTTTTATGCCTCGATTGACTTCAAATGTTCTTCAGGTCCTCCGCACCTCCCCCACCTGCCCCACCACCCCACCTGCCTGCTGATGTTGCAGTTTTCCCGGCCGTGCCCACTTGGCCACTTGGCCGGACCTGAAGTGCCTGCTCCTGGCCATTGTTGTCTGCCGTTTTAACTGTTGCACTGTGGCCAGGCCATTTAATTTGATGATGTCTGTCTGCTGTGTGCCATATCCCGGCTTATTCGGCGACTGGCGGGCTCTTCTGCGACCGCGCCTTATTCAATAACTGCGAGATTATAAAGCGATGTAATTTAATTGTTCCAATTTGCATTGGGCGTTACCCGAATGTTTTGTTTTAATTTGCAAAATTAATTAAATGCCCCGTCTGTTTATGCGCGATGGAGATAATGGAATAATTTACAGTCTGAATTGTTTTCGTGGTAAATTACTATATTTGGCATTTTGCACGGAACTAAATCACGCAAGCGCACACATTGCGCTAAACGATTTAATGATTTCCCCCATAAAATTTACGCCCTTTGTTATTAAACTTTAAGCTGCCCGAAAGCCAATCAAAAGTGTGTAAAACTTCTAAGGCCCACACACTCGAGCACTCCGCTCGCAATTTGCACGCACAAAAGTATGCAATAAATTGGGGAGCGTTTTACGATGCTCATCGATTGCAGCAGGGCTCGAAAAAAAGGGGGTCGAAAGTGGGAGAAAAATGGGGGTTAAAACACCAACCGCAGGTACCGTTTCCAGCCAAGGAAAATGGAAAAGAAAGGCTTAGGGCGCCGCACAAAACAACTTTAATTTTATTGCATTTGCCATCGGCGAAGCCAGCAGTGTTGGTTTGGGTTTACGTTTGGGTTTTGGGCTTGAGTGGAATTGAAGAGTGGAAAACAGCAAACAAGACAGACACATCGGGCAGCTTTGCTTGCTCAGCTTTCTCCGATGATGTCTTGGCAGGGAAAGTCTGGCAACAGTGTTGCCATTCGAAAAGAATTGGCTTTCAGTGGTCAATAAAGGGGCAAGATTCAACATCTGCAACGCCGAAATGGCCTAAAGTAATGTTTACTGAGGGTTTCACTTAATTCATATTCGTCTGCCATGGTATGTTAGTTTTAGTGTTGTAAAGTTTACTTTATAACAAGCTAGGGAAACACCAATTTACCTGAGTGTCTTTTTTTCTTTAGTACAAGTTCAAAGCTCTCTATGTACCTTATATTAAATATATGTAATATTTATGTAGCCCCCATATATCTTATATTATTTATATAGATAAAAAACAATGGTGGTTTTCGTTCCCAATGAATATATTCTTTAATGTGCTGGAAAAACCTTTTGTTCTCCTACTGGAATTGATACAGCCGTGACATATGTTTTTTAAAATGACCTCTCTGAACAATTGGGTTTTAAAAGGAGCCAATGCATTGTTTTACCTTCTTTGATTAATCCCTACTTGGCAACACTGTTGGCTCCAGCGAAAGCTCCTTATGGAATTGATACATGGGTGACATGGAATAAAAATATCTATAGTTTTTAAATTATACCTCTGAACCATTGGTTTTAAAAGGAGCCAATCCATTGCTTTACCCTCTTTGATTAATCCTTACTTGGCAGCACTGTTGACTCCAGCGAAAGCGTTTGGCCATCAGAGGGCGTTAAATGTAGCACATAATAAGATTCTGGCAGCAGAGCCGAGGAGCTCTACATGTGCGGATACACAGTCCTGTGGACGGGGGCTGGGTTCAATTCCGGGCTTGCCTTTTAGCGCAATGCAATAAAACAGCATAAAAATGTTGAGCATGTGGCGCTTATTTATAGTGTACGCCCGGCAAATGTAGTTTGTCCTGGCAGGAGCGTGGACCGGTCGCCACAGGGATGCGGACTGGGGACTGGGGTCTGGGGGATCCGGATCTGGTAAGTCTCCGGATTGAACCTCAGCCACGCCCCTGGAACGGCTGGCTGTTCAAACATTTTTTTATGGGCTTTATACAAATGCCTTGTCTTTGTTGGCCATAGAGAGCATACGGGGCGCATACGCAACATTTGAGTGGCGCCACACAACAAGAGATTCCAATAAAAACAACAGCAGGAATGGCCATAATGAAGACTATCAGATGGGCATAAGCATCGGGGGAGGCGGGGATTGAAGCCATTGTGGCTTTTGTTCGGCCTTCAATGGGAGTTGGTCGCTGTTTGCTTTTCCACTTCCATTCTTCTCAGATCGAGCGGTTTGCCGGCGGATTTCGCTTTAAAGCCAAATGAAGTCAGCCGCCATTAGCCAAGTCAAAGACGACACATGCACTAAGCAAAATTAATTAACAGATCCGGTTTCTTGACCCAGATCTCCGTTCTTCGCTTGATTTGCTTTACTTAATTAATCAGCAGTCAAGTGTGGGAAACCGGATGGCCCGGGATGAGATGGTCCAGGGCGGATGCTGTCCACAGCAACCGAATGGCCTGACAATATTTTCCAATTAGACAGGAGGCCTGTTAAGTTGGCTCTTTCGGGTGCATTCGGGTGTGAAATTATCGCTTGCAGTAAACAAGCTCTGGCAAACAATGAAATTCCTTTGAAAAATCCAAGGAAATGTCTTGAGACCCTCAGCGTGCAAATAACGCCGTCAGAAACTATTAGTCATCTAAATAGAGCTACCCCTCAAGCAAAGAAACTAAAGTGCGAAAACAAACAACATGTCTTATCCCATCAATTGTATGGTACGCGTGAAATGACTTTCGATGGGTGGTATATAGTAAACAATTTCAGAAATATTTAATATTAAAGAGGTCTCTATTTTCTAAGTGTATTCAATCAATTTGCTGAAAAAAACAGCGATAAATGGTTTTTAAAAAAGTTCAAAGTTCTTACATTAGTTTTAAGTGGTCCTTAATTATATCGAAGAACTTGTGTCGATAGCTTCCAGCCAGACTTATAAAAAGAAGTTTCACTTAGAGTTTCACTTAGAGTAGTCTAAAACGTTTATTCCCGTAAAAATGCTCATTTGATATATTTTTTTTAGTAAATAAAAATAAAAGTCTTTTTCTGCAGGCCCAACTGTGGTTAGGTATATATGATTTTGTATGTTAAGAAACTTCAACAATAAGCAACACACTTAAAACTTTATGGGACACAATTTTAAGAGACGTGTTCAATAATGGGAATTATTTTTTCAATATCATTACTTTACGAAAGAAATAAATGTTTGTATAGTTGGAAGGTATTATAAACTTCGGCTTGCCAAAGAACATTTTCTGTGTCGTTCTGTCATATCTCTTAAAAAAAAGGTCGACAACCTTTTGTATTTACATGTGTACATTGTACACTGATAATGCTGCTCATATAGATTAGAGTTTTACTGTGGTCGATCAGTTTGAGGCATAACGCCGGGCTATTAAGTATCAAAAGCGTGATTCACTTTTACTCGGAGACGAGACTTTAAAGTCTGTATAGTCATGGCGGAGTTAACGAACCAATAGTAGGACTGGGCAGTGGATATTATAGAAAATATTCACATCAATATTATTGATGTTAAGCTGAATGAAAAATACGTATTCCACTATTAGACTATACCGCGGCTTAACACAGTAGGGTTGTCATCAGATGAATCAGCGGTTCTATTCTATTTCGTAAAATAAACCGGACTAAGCGGCTTGCATATACTCCAGAGGTACTTTTCTTTATATACTGGGATTTGTTGTTTCGCGGAAGTGGCATAAAATGTGAATATGCACTGCTGAAACTGTCAGCGGTCTGCAGTTTTGAGTCTTTTGTATTTACATAAAAATCACAAAAACCTAGGGAAAGATTTATGTCCCGGCTAAAGCCCAAATGGAAGTACGAAAAAAAGACAAATGAAAATTCCATAAACAAACAACCACTTGAGAAAAACGGACAAAAGAAAAAGGAAAATAAGCGGCAAGAAAAAGTTATATTTTTACGGTAAATAACTTTGCCCAGAGCTGGAAATAAAGAAAAATCGCCGCAGCAAAGGGAACAAAGACATTGCGCATACGCCATGTGGGAATGCAGGGTGCATGGTTCGAAAAATATGTGAGTGACAGGCGGAGGCGGGCTCTTCCGAATAGAAAGGAAGAAAATAGTGAAAGCCAGTTGCTAGCACAGTTTTTTCTGGGCAAATAAGCCGGAAAAAAAATATGTAAATGAAGACATCAGCAGGCAAGTTTTTCCTTAATTATATATTTATTCTGACCTGACGCCAAAATTAGCACTAAATTCATGTGCTGCACTAAGTTTTCCCACAACTTTTCCCCGCCTGACCGCCATTGGTTAGCCCGGGGAAACACAATTTTCAAATTGAATATCATTTTCGGGCGACAGATTCTTGGTAAAATAAACAAGCGTAAATAAGCTGATTACACGCATATTTGCATTTTTACAGCTCCATTCCGGCCACCTATAATCGCACCGAAATGTATTCAAATTTTTATCATATTTTAGTTCAAGTTTCCCTTCGCACTTTGACTCTTGTGATTGCTTTTTTATTTCCTCCCCTGCCCGAAGTATACTTTTGATATCAGCTCGATGTTGGGCCGAAAATGAAATTTTCGCCGCAGGTGTAATATTTCTTCATTGTATGATTTAAATTCGGTTCTTTGGAAGTGCAAGGTCGGGGAGCAGTTATGTTGCGAGGTGGGTGCAGATTGACCCCTAATACGATTTCATTGTCGTTTGCCAGACCTTGGATATTTGCATATGGCGGGGGTTCGTTTGATTCCTATTTAAATACCGAGTGGGCTTTTAAACATCTGCATATTAGCGAAAACAATCACAGAAAACAAAATCGCAGTAAAAATATCTACGTGGGCTAGTTATAGTGAAAGGAATATTTAAAACATATTTCAGGTTTTTCATAGAACTATAATTTTTTGGTGTCAAACTCTAGCTTTGTAGATAAGCAAAGTTTCCAAATTTATTGCTTTAGGACGCTTCCGTAGTGATATTGGATGCGATATTAATGTCGAAAGTTTGTAACGAACACTTTTGCCCAATAAATATACTTGGCTCAGAGTTCGTTACTTGGGTCATATTTTTCGGAGTGTGCAATGTGAACTACTCTCCCTTGATTACTTCAACCATTTTAAAACACAATCTTGGCTGAGTTTATAACCGGGCCTAAAGCATTTGCATAAAATCCCTGTGTACTGGACAAAAACGGTCAAAGACTCGAGCTTATTACCATTTATTTAGACCAACGGAATTGCACAAACAAATTCGATCTGAAGAGCAGCTCCTTTGGAGGACAAGGTTAAAGAAACTATGTCGGCAGACAAACTTGGTTCAAAAGTTAAGCGAGGCGACAGAGTCACAGACGTCTATGGAGAAAAAGAAAAATAAAGAAAATGCCGAAAGTCGTGTATGGCATGCAAAAAAACTTTCACTATGAACTCTGCAGCAGACAAAGAAGACATTTTCTGAAAGTCCCGGGATGGGGAGAGAGAAATATTCGCGAGCCCTGTGAAGCATGTAAATTTCCTTTAAGCTGGATTTTATTAAATTGTTTGTGTCGCTCTTAGCATTACGAGAATTTTATTCGCGTGATGATTTGCATGATCTATGAGCCGGCTGATGGCTGCTGCTAAAAAGTGTTTAAGCATCTTTTTCCCAGCCCCTGGGACTTCACTTCAATT
Organism: Drosophila subpulchrella; assembly: GCF_014743375.2. Classification (NCBI taxonomy): domain Eukaryota; kingdom Metazoa; phylum Arthropoda; class Insecta; order Diptera; family Drosophilidae; genus Drosophila; species Drosophila subpulchrella. Next base: position 1,847,895 of record NC_050611.1, on the reverse strand, counting down.
GCTTTCCGGGGAATGGCAAAGCCGCCCTTAATTTCGCCAAAATGTACTGCGTCAGATGGGGCCACGTACTAAACTCGAACTGAAAGTGTGCCGCATCAACATGTCATCTGGGCCGAGTCGCACGTTTGAGGCAAGTGCGTGATGAGCTTTCCTCCCTTTGGTTCCGAAAGGTTTTAGTTTCCGTTTGGCCTCCGTTTTCCCGTTTTGCAGCACACAACCAGCGGGGGCCATAAATCTCGGCCGAATTGCATTTGAGAGTAGGCCGCCTCTTTTGTGGTCAGCGAGCTGGATCCGAGGTCTCTGATTCAAAGTCCACCTTTGTCATGTGTCAACCGGAGTTAGTCTGTCACATCTTTACAAGTTGGTCTGAAATCTACGAGCACTATGTGCTCCATCTGTGGCGGCTCGAACGGCCCTCAGCGTTCCCAAAGGGTTAAGCCTTTAAAGATGGCAAAACATTTTATTTGTTGTTTTTTGGAATTAAAGAGCTTAAGGCGATTACAAAAGCCAGATATGCACAAAGAGAAATACAACAAAAATGTTATTCTTTTTGGGACCTAGTGCTAAATGCTGCCATTTTAACGCTATAACTTAATCAAAGTATAAATTTATTTTGATAAAATTATTTTTAAGGAACATTGTTTTGTATAATACTACCTACAGTTATTTTTAAGATATTGAAACTCAGTTCCCTTACTTCTATACCATATACTCTTAGAGTAAAAGGGTATTTTGTGTCTGTTGTAGTGTAAGAATATACATATATTCTCGATATATATATCCGAATTAAACTACCCGTATCCACGCTGAGGTCTCTGAAACCATAAAAGCTAGAAAGTTTGGATTAAGCATGCACATTCTAGAGATTCTTGGGCAGTCGTCAGGGAGCCACGCCCACTGTAACGCACACAAACGGGTCAAGCTTGTGGCACCCACATTTTCAAAAATTTAAATTTCAAATCAATATTATTTTATTCCGCTTGTATTCCTACCGGCAAGCCGAAAATTGTTAAAATCAGACCATTAGTTAACAAGTATGACTAAAATGTTTAATATGTTAAACAAAATGTATAAAATTCAATCACATTTCTGTAAGAAAATGTTCAATGTAACATATCAGCATTTCTCTCTGTGAAGTATTTGGGTTGGATATCATTTCCCGCATTCACATGCAAATCATTTGCCTGCCAAGCTCAGACATAAATTAAATGCATACGCGCCGAGCAAGGCAGGCATGGGAGAACAAATTAGATGATTATTTGCCAAAAATCACATTAGCCACAAATAAACAACTTATGGGTAAGCACAGGAAAATAGCCCACATAGTCGGGAGTAAAATGGTTGTGCGTAAATTACGTAGATTTCCTGCAACTTAATTTATGTTTGCATGGCGACAGGCAGACAAACATTTCCCAATAGCATTTACTTGGGCGCATACGAGCTTCGCAAATATCGGGCCTGCCACACTTATCGGGCGCATAAATTTCGCCATGCTGACAAATTAAAGGTCATGTTTGCATTTCAGGTATGAAAGTACAGGGCCACTCAAGATAGCAGGCTTGAATTCTTTTAAGAAATGAAAAAAATAGTTAGAGTATATTTTATTAATACTAATTAACAATACTATAAAATTATTATAAATTACAATAAAATTGTAAGAAGAGAGAACGCTATAGTCGACGGCTTCGACTATCAGATACCCTTTACTTACCTAAGTGTGCGAGGGAGATGGAGATATGCAAGCAGCAAAGCGATTGTTCTGAATATTTTCCTTATACGCTTACAACTTTTTAATGGATGATCATATTTTTGGCATGAAGATAGATATTGATAATCAAAACAAAATTGTATTTACATTTTTACATAATCTTCAAAATGTGGGTGAAAATAACGTTTTAGCGTGGGCGAATGACCGCTTCTGGGCGTTAGAGTGGGCGTGGCAGCCTGCTGAAATAATCTTGCGGTGTCTCAGAAGTTAGAGAATCTGGATGCCAAATACTAACACGGTTAGATCGACTCGGCTTGTGATCCTGATCAAGAATCTAGTATATCTAAGGGTATAAAAAGGCATTTAACAAGTTGGATTAAAAAAGAAGAAGATACCCTAAAGTCGAACGCCTCGACCATCAGATATTCGTTACTCCGTTTCGAATTAAAATAAAATTCTAGGGCACTGGCGCGGCACACACTAACGATCCCAGCGCCTAGCGGAGTGTAGCTATACCACTGACCATGCCAAAGACAATTGACTTAATAAGTCAAAACTTTTAATATAATAATGTAATTGATACGATCCTCAGCATTTATATAGGTATTGATCAATCAAATTAATTTAAATTCACATTGAAACAAAATCTAGCTTTTAAAGTTTCCGAGATCTCATACGGACAGACGGACATGGGTAGATCGACTAGTCTAGTCATAGTCATAGGGTCGAAACGCTTTAATATAGGTAATAGATTTACATAACATATGTCGCTAAGATATGAAAACCAATGCATGCTAATTTTGAAATAGGCCGGAAACCATGCTAAGACCTCGGCTAAAACCGGTTTTGCACCTTAGCTATTATGCTCAAATGTTAATTAGAGGTTTGGCTCAGAGCATACGTCCTATATCTCAGAATCTAGGTTGGCATGTAAGAGAAGAACACCTTGTAACTAATTATATGTTGTGGTTGTGGGAGGACTGTAATTAGAAAATAGTTTGAACTTGTTATTAAGTATGAAAATGTGGAAACTCTCAGCTCCGGAAGTTACTAATAAAAAATGTAAAAGTATGGACTAGCATTGTTTTATGTTCGTAGAAGGCAGCATACAAAGTACTAACAAGAGTAATTGCAGCAACTAAGCGAAGACATTGTAGCTTTCGCCCCTTGGCATTGCATTAAAAAGGAGTGAAAAGTTTCTCCTTATTTGCGACTTTATCATAGTTAGGGGAAAAAGTGACAATTGACTGCCGTTGAGCGGATTACAGTCGCATATAACGCACAAATGGCATTCGCAATGCCAACAAAATGTCAGACAAAAGTCAAGAGAGTTGAGAAAATGGTAGAATAAATAAATCAGTTTGCTGAAGCAACAATTTCACGAACTACAAATATTTTCAATGGTAGAGCTTCTACACACAAAAAAATGTTGTCGGTAAAATTACTCTATGCGGAGGGCTTTGTACTGAACAAAATAGTACTTAACTGTTACAATTAGTTGTAAATGACTTAGTTTAGTCAAAAGATGGAGTTAAAAGTTAATTAATATAACATCATAGTACAACGACTTTAAAAATGTTATCCAATGTGTTGCTTATAATTGCAACCTATACTTGACTTATAAATATATTTTCAGTGTAAAATCTTTTTCATACTTTCACACTAGCTGGAAATCAAGTGCAACGCATACCTTTAAAATTGTAGAATGAACTTGCTTAAAAAAATGAACATTCTATAATCACCATTTTAATATTTTGTATAAATTCTAGTTTTACAGTGACTCATAGTAGACTGTGTTCCACGGATTGAACCCATTTTCTATAAAACATAGTAAGTTAAACAACTACTTTCTGCAGCAACCCTATCGCTTAAGTATAAAGCAAGAGGAACTATTTCAAAACTATTCATTGGTCGAATTGGCAATTCTATGGGCTTAACCATTATAATGGTCAATTGGAACAATTGGTTTTTTTGTGTGCATAGTCGTTTAAATTGAAATGAAAGTTTTATAAACCACTTGACTTGTCCCCTTTTAATGAGGCCAAGTCGTAAATTTTGTGCAGTTTTTCAGATTAAAATTTCCCTCACAATGTTCAGTTTAATTTCCCGGCAAGTGAGCCGTTAATTGGATAACATTATTGGCTTCTAGGACTGGCCATTGTAATAACCACTAACCGATTTCCAGCTTTAATTAATTCATTTTATTGCCGGCTTTCCTTTCACCTGGAAATTAATGGATCCTGAGACGGCAGAAAGATTCAGCGAAATGGGTAAGGTCGACAGGCAACGTATTTTTACAATTTAATGCCGCACAATTAAAATACAATTCATTTGAAGGCTTCTCGTGGCTCTTTTCCGCTTACTTATGTCGTTTGCTGGCCACCATCCCCCAAAATTCTGGCTGTTTTCAATGAAGTTGCGTTCTCTGCTGTTTGTCCTTTGGTTTATTGCTATGACAACGCGGCGGCTACTTGATCTCCATAAATTGGCCCGCCCCACGACTTTAATTAGTTTGTCAGGGCCTGGGCTCTGATTTAAAAGCAATTAAACGACGGAGCCCATTAACCGGACGCCTCCTTTTAAAGTTGCTCAAGCCCTTTTTTAAGATTCAAAATTTTGCATTTAGATTAGCATTTATAGGTCATTGTAGATTTTTTCATAAGTTTTTAAAGTTAAAGTTAAGAAAGACTAACACCTGGCTTTGAGTAAGAAATCATGTTTTTTTCTTTCTTAAACTTTTATTTTCATTCTATTTTCCTTTGATCAGTTTTTCCTCGTTTTTGTGGTGTCCGTATTTGCGTTGTATTGGAATTCTGCAATCTGTTTGGCTCAAAAGAACTTGTGTCATATTCAGATTCGAAAAGTCAGAAAGTCGCAAAAAGTCCAAAGAAAAGTTTATAAAACAATTTTTTAGCAGGGCACAGAGAGAAAAAAAGCCATTTTAAGTGTGACTTAAAAACAAAATGAATTAGTTAAACGAAAAAAAAGTTACACAAAAACCAAAATTTGGGAATAGTTTAATTTATATGTACTTTCAACCCAAAAATATTAATTGTGGGCTTGCTTAAAGCTTTAAATATTATTTCGCTAAAATTGAGGGACACAGAAAACCGTTTAATCATTTGATAACATAAACATATATTGCTATAAAAAAATAGATTATTATTATGATGTGACTGCCTGTCACACAAAGATGTATGTTTTAGCAGGATTGCAGGATAATCTACACGTCGCTTGCTTCTAATTAAAGCCCTATTTCTAGGTATTCCCCATTGCAAATTTAAAATTGCCATAGAAAAACGCACAGACTGAATGCCTTCTTGTTGCCGCTAACATTTTGTTCCGACGTCAGGAAAAACAACAGCTTTCGACAATATGTTGACACACATTTTTGTACCCAGCCCGCCGTCGGCAGAAATGCTCTGGGATCCAGCCGATGTGGCATTGTGTTTGGAGCAAACGAAAGCAGGGGCGGGGGATGGGGAATGCAGTGGGGTTTCAGTGGGGTCAGCCCCCGGTGCCGACAACCCCCTCAGAACATCTCGGCACTTGTTAGTGGCCATGCAGTGCGGCTTATGCAGTCAACCATTGCGAGCTTGCTCCCGAATTGCATGCCATATTTGCCTTCCACTTTGACATATGCAAATATTTCCTTTGCCTTCGGTTTTGCTTTTGCTTTTACTTTCACTTCTGCTTTCTCCTCGCTCCGTTGGCTCTTGGACGAGTGCGAATTGTCAGCTAGCTCCCCGATTTGCAGCTTGTCTCATTTCCATCAGCCCGCCCCAGCATCCCCATATCTCAAGTCCACACCATCGTATCTCGCGCTTTAAGATGGCCGTTAAAGCCGGGGGACTGTTGGTACCCACTGAGCACTCTGTTTATGGGACGCAATAAATCCCTGGCTCGTTGCCATCGCTTTGCCTGCCTTGGTGCAACACCAGCAGTCACATTATGACTGCCAGCCAGTACAGTGGCAGCTCCCAAGCTCAAACTCCGTTCAAATAAATTGTTGTCTTCCTAAAACGTGTTCAGCTCATTCCATTTTACAAGTATGATCTTCACATATTTTTATAAGGACTATTTGAAAAAAAACATTGGAATTATTTAAACTGAGTACTTTGCCAAGCAACAAATATACCTGATTCAGTATTTCAATGAAAAAAGCCTTTATAATGTTATTATGATTTTAGAAATTGCTTAAAAATGCTTTGGCTATCTATATTTCCAGTTGTAGCGATCCGGTTCACTTAATATAATCATTTGATTCTGGTGCCTTGACTGAACTTAACTGAAAATATAAAAAACAAAGTGAAAAGGAGACCATTTTGTGGCCAGCAAGAAGCGTACATTATGCCTTAGAAACTTTTCGTACTGGAAGTTCTTTCACATTTTTTGCCAGGTGTGTTCTGCGTCCGAAGCCTTTGTAAATTGAACTTTAAATGTGTCAGCAGCTACAGAAGTTTGACTGCTTTTAAACGGCACGGCAAGTTTTTGTGGTTTCAATTTGTACTCTGGCCACAAGCCACGGGGCAGCCCAGAAGTGTGAAGCAGAATGATTTCCTCGGTGTTGCAGGAACTTAATTGAATACTTCGGTCGGCAAGATTCTTCCGAGATTACGCTGCAGTTTACCGAAACCTAAATGTTGTCCTTCGTGGAAAGTTCGATTATTAGTTTTCTTGCTCCGAGCTGCAGCATAAAAATAAATGGCAACAATAGCCCGGAAAGCATGAGGCCAATAAAAGTTGAAGTATGAACCATAAATTTTTCATTTCTTCATAGAGGAGTTGGGATACTCCCATGGAAAATATTTTTGCCATATAAGCTCGATTCTGTGGCTGTGTGTCGCTGCCATGAAAGGAAAATGGCCAATGGTCCGACGTTTAGCTCATTTATCATGATTTAGTTTAAAGAAGTGCTGCCAGCTGCAAGCCGAAATCAATTGATGCTTGTTTCCCATTTCTTGTGGTATCTTTTTGTTCCCAATGATGAATTTGCTCTGCGGAAGCAATAAAAACATTGCCGATTGGAACTCGGAAAAAAATCGCCAAACTGATAAATGACAAAGTTGCAAGCAATCTTCAAATGACAAATGAAAGTAAAACATCTAAAGCCCGCAAGCGATTCAGCTTAGTTTGTACATATTTTACGGCTGCCGAGCAAACCAATTAAACGAATGTAGGACAATTTTTCGCGCATTTGTGCAACTTTACATCGTTCTGCTTTGTTAACCCTGGAAACTATGTTGCCAGAACGTAAAGCCTTTTCATGTTAGCACTGTGCAACACGATTGCCCCCAGCGGAGAAAAGTCAAGCAGTCACAAAATGAAAATGACTGCATTTTCCCCCTAATTTCCCCGCCAGCCATCCAATATCGTCCAACACCCGGCACAATGGACAACACTCGGAAAGCCATTGGCAGAATTGCTTTGGATCTTAACGGGCCAAAAACACAGCTCGACGGTTGCCAGTTTGGTTTTTTAAAGGAAAGAATAATGCATTGTAGTGAACTTGGCACGGTTTTTTAGGAGAAGGTTGCATTTGTTCACCGACCTTGACATTACGGGGAGGATGGAATTTCACGCTGCTAATTATATTAATTGTACAATTTTTTAGGTTCCTTTTAGGTACGAAAACTTTTTCATTCGCGCATAGGAGAGTTGGAACTTTACAAATGGTAATTTCCTTTGTTGCATATTTTCTATTCTGACTTGTTAAAACAATAAAACACTTGTCTTTATTGTAAAAGTGAGCAAAATAAGTGAGTGCAAACTTTTATTGCATGGGCTTATAAGAGACTGCACATTTAATCCCAATTCATACAGACGACTGGTGGTCGAACAAGGAATATATACACTAGGTTTTGAACGAATTTGCCACATTTTTGTTTGCCGTTTTAGTTGATGGAGAAAGAACTGAACCTGTCATCCTCTAACCGCAATGTGTATGGGTTAATACCCCAATTTTTATGGGGAAAAAGCTAGTTTCATCGCATGAAATTCCCCTGAAATGACAGTTTTGTCATTTTTTAATGCTAGCCAAAAGTCTAGTCGGCATCCGAAAGCGCCCAACTTTGTGGATTGAATCCAGGATTTTGGGACGGGGACTCGCATACCCGTACAGTGCCTGACAAGCATTCGGCCAGCAGTTCAAAAGTCAGCCATTACTTTCGCTTTTTACAGCTCGCAACAGCTCAGCAATTTGTCAGGCTAACGCGTCGCCAATTGACGCCATTTTTTTATGATGCCCCGTTTTTATGCTGGCCCTTCGGGTGTGGATCCTGGCCTGGATATGGATATGGATGCGGATGGGCATGGGTATGTGGATAGGGATGTGCCGGGTGGAGGAGCAGCTGGTGCCGGAATGGAATGCCAGCGTGGCAGAATGTAATCGGACAATGGCAACTTGCCAGCAGCGGAAAAGGGAGAATATGGATCAAGGGTTCGCTCCAGTCAATCAGCAGGGCCGACAAAGCGGAAGCTTATCTCGGAAACACTAAGCAGCCAGCAGTAAGCAGTGTGGAATGCCTTCTGAGAGCCCATTTGCATGCCAACCTATTGGAGGGCAGGCTACCATGAAAATAATTTCCCCGGCGTGTCAGTGGATGTGCCGATAAATGTCAAAACATGCCAATATGCGAATTTATATTTCCATATTATACATCCTTATCTTATCCTATTTTCCCCGCCTCATTCTTTTTCCATTTTTTGTCTGGAAGTGCGAGAGCGCTGCACACAAAAGAGTCACACATGAGCGCTCGACAGCCGACTGCAGTCGACAGTTGGAAGCTGAATGGCACTATTCATGCTCGTTATATATGCCAGTTTATGTCTACACTCAAGGAAAAAACCGATATAATTCCGCAGCCAAACTTCTTGATTCAAGAACGGTTTTTCTCTCGAAATTGGTACATACGTTCTTGAAAAAAATGATGTTCTTTTCGTGTCTTGTCTTGAAATCAAAGAAAGGAGTTTTGATTGTGAATTATAAATATTTATTTAGGAGAGCGTAGGCTTTATGTGTCCGCTTTGGCCCCTTACGGATCAGAAGCCTGGTTCCATGTGTTAGTATAGAAAATATTCTTAGTCGATCTATAAGAATAATTAACAAGCTAAAGAACAAAAGTTTTTTTGTTTTTATTTGGCTTAAGACAATTTTACTTTGTTTGAACTCAGATCGATGTAAAAATCTCGAGAACGAAAATTCCCGAACCATTTCTTCCATTGCGGAGTGCTGGCGCTCGGTCCACATAATCTTCGCGAATATATTTTGTTGTAGCGTTCACAATTTTTCCTTTGCGTAATTCGCAATTTTTTCACTTTTTTCCAAAAAAATTTCTTGATTTTAGAATTTTCTCTCTGTGCAGCTCCTCAGCCCGGCAAACAAGCACCTAGCTCATAAAGGCCATCCAAACACTTCGGGGAACTATGCGCATGCATAGCTTAAGGCCCGGAAACGCAATTTACAATTCTTAAATCCTGTTAATGGCCGGCAAAAATATCGTCCCTAAGGCTTTTAATTTAATTAGCTTTTGCAGCGAGGATGCAATTATTTTTTGCACAATTTGGCTAAGCTTTCCGGTGTTTGTGTCAGCTCACTAATTGAAATAAGAAGGCCAACATGTGGGAGGTTAGCGGCGGAACAACCTTTTACCCGCCATAAATTATAAATCAATGGGAAAAGATAATGCCATTCGAACGCCCGCACATGTCGTCTATGCTGCATACTTGATGAGAGTACATTTTGTCAATTGTTCACTTTTTACGACTGCACAAGGTGATGTGGGGCACTTCTGGCCGACTCGGGGTCTTTTTATGCTAATGCATTTCCCACAACAGGGACTTCGTTAATATTTATGAAGTGGATTCGTTATTTAGACGCAAAGCCGATTAACGGCTAGCAAGTAAAGATGATTTGGCAAGGCAAAAGTAATTATTTTGGCCAGGGATGGCAATCATTTGTTCGGCCATCTCCCAAAGGCCCCGACGACATTTACAAACTTAATTAAACGTGATCTCCCAGCTAATAAAAATCATTCTCGGTTTGCGTTGTGTTGCCGCTTTTGTGCAATTTTACTGGCATTTTAATAAAAACCAATTTCAAACGATGGCAGAGTGTGCAAAATATTGGTTGTTCAATTCACAAGGCAACAATATTTTGCCAAGACAAAACAAATCAAATCAAATAAAATGAAGTGTAAAATGTGATTTAATTATTCAGACCACGCCAAACGAAATTTCTTCACAACCGAACACAAATGTTTTTTGAGCCAAGAAACTTGAGTACCATTTTGCTAAATTGATAAATGAATTTCTGTAACAGCACTCTTTTTCAAGCATTCTTTTCAACAAATTGCTTGTCTGCTCGTCGAGAAGGGATTTATTGGGATTCCTTGACATGTTTTACATGCTGCCAGTCAACGGCCAGCAGCAAACTGAAACCAAGAACCAATAGGCCATCCATTCAAGTCCATCCATCCGTTGAGCCGTCGATTTGCGGCCTGTCAGCCGATTGCCAAAACAAATGTATTTCGCTGCGAAGCTCCATGAAATTCAATCGCAAACTCAGCTCAATATTTTATTATTAATCTGCCGGAATTTACGATTCTCTTTAATGTTGCTTTAGTTGATTACTATTGTTTCCCAATCACTAATCAATTGCACTAGCAAACATTTCATTTATCAATTATAGTTGCAAACGAAAAATGTCCTATTTGATTGCAAATCGATGCCAGCAAAAAATCAAAGTTCCACAAAAACACGACACAACATCGTTTGCTATAATTAAATGATAAATTGCAAGCAAGTCGTTCTGTGTTTTGCTGAATCCTTACAATTATGTATGCAAATCAAATGTGAAATGGACGCATGCATTCGTTTTTGCACTCATAAATACAGGACAAGTAAAAACAGAACGTAATAAATTAGTATTATATCTATAATAGCGAATTTTACAGAGCGGAACTAAAGTTATTTTATTAAATCAAATTCACGTTTTTATAACATCATTATATTGTTAAGTGAAACTCAAATTAATTTGTTTGACATACTTAAAATAAGACAGAAGTAAAATATAAAAAAATCTTTGAAGTATATTTAAGCATTGAAATCCATATTGAATAAATACATAGAATTCATGAGGTTTGTCTGGGGGTGGTAATCAAAAGTACACATAATTATCAATACTTTCCTTTTCTTTTGGAAACATTTTCTGAGATATATTTCTAAAGTTCCCCAATATTTTCCGTGCTTTTTTCGATATCTTAAGTGATATTCCAATTAATTCCGGCTTAAGAAGTGCTGCTGCAACCCATTCATTTTGTAAGGCATTCATTAAAGCCAAGTGCGTCGCTCATCAAAGATCAAAGGTTAAGTTCAGTGTCGCAGTGTCTCGTTTTGCAGAAGTGGGACTGGCATCTTAATGGAGCTGGGGGCGGGTTCCGTGACCTCCGGAGTACCTACTATCCTGAGTAACAGTGTACTTCGGGGTCAGGCGTGTAAGTGTGGCATCCTTTACGCGATGCTGCCTCATGTGCCAACTATGTGTGTAGGTTGTAAGTGTTTGTCGCTTACGACTTAAACGGACACGGGGAGTGGGCGTTTTGAACGCTGGGCGTGGCCCTAACCGTCTGATTAATGTTGGAACATGAACTTGACCGGATCTGGGCGAGGAAGATAGTCGGAGCAGCAACTGTTGCTGTTTGGCAGGACTGGCAAACCGAAAACTAAGTAGAATTTATGAGGTTCCCGGCTTCGATATGATTACCAAAGCCAATCTAATGGAAAATTCTACTTTTCTCATGTTCCCTCTGGTGGGTGTGAAAGGGTTTTCCACTTTCCTGCATGCAACCAAACACTTCTGTGGGCTATTCAACATATGGCTAAGTTTTAGGCAGACATTACGTATAGGCCACTTGCCGCAGTGGTGACAGTGGAAATATCTTTGGCTAAAACTGGGTCAGGAAAAGTTGTTTCCCACTTTAAATCTATTAAATAATTTAACAGCCACATGTGCAGCAATAAGTTAAGGATTATTAGTGACCATGGCTACAAGTAATTCGCCACTGTTTGTTCTATGCTTCGTTTTTGTTTGCTTTGGAGCGGCTTTTAATGCGAAGCCATAAGTTACGGACTTAAAAATAATACGCTTTTGCTATAGCCCTGTCAAATAACTCACGTAAAAATAATAATTAAATAAGGGAAGATAGAAATGCAATGCAATGCAGATCTTAAATATTAACTTATGGCCGCATTTAAAATTTTATTAATGCAGCCATAAGTTGCAAATTGTTATTGAACGGCAGTTATATTAAACCAACCGAACCGCATAAAATGACATATTATGTATACGTAATATTGACAGCATGATGCTTGGCGTATCTTGAGCATTAAATTATGCCTGAATGTGGACAGAGTTCGTATTAATTCAGTGAAATACAAATTAAGTATATTTAACATTAGCAATATATTATTTCACTGCAGTGCTTTTACTTGGTTTTCATGGCCTGTAAAAAGAGAATTAAGTTGAAGGATGTAGAGGCTTCACTTTATGAGTATCTTTGCTTGATGAATTTAAACCAACTTAATGAATGCTTAAAACATAGTGTATGTAGCAATTTCGAGTACTGACTGTGGTAACGTATTGCGAGTTTCCGCCTATTCAATATTTAATCAGCGGCATGTGTTTGGGATTTTACTTTAGAAGAGCCATTACGCCTTCCTTGTGTACTGTTTACATTTCTTAATCATAGTCCGAGTTCTTCTCCGTGCCAGATCAGACAAAAAGCGCCGTGTCCCGCAAACGAAGCGTGCATATTAAACGGACGGCAACGCGGCGTATACGCAACACAAAGGACACTGCCATCTGCGGCTGAGTGCGAGGCGCGCAGAAGTGTTCGCCCGCTGATTTTTTCCACCCACCGGGCTGTCATTCAAAGCCAGCCACCCACTCGCAGGCCGCCCGCCTGTCGCTCAAGTTTATGTAAACAAACACTGCGGAATGCCAAATGAGCGAGTGCAGCGCGGTTGCATCTGACAATCGAGTGGCGACGGGCGCGAGGCGGTGGCGGTACATGCCACGTGAATGCCTGAGTGGGTGCCGACAACAAGTTGCAGCTCCTCATTAAAGGCTCTCAGATCCGCCGACAGGCGCTTAATAGATTTTTTGATCAGGCCTCAGTTTCGTTGAAATCCTTAATGTCTGATGGACTTCCACTGCTCAGAGGCAAAAATGGCAGAGATCAACTAACGCAAAACTAAAGTTTGTTTTGCGAGCTTCTCTCATATCCGTGCGGAAATTATAATCCTGCATGCGGATGCTTTCTTAGGAACTAATTGAAGTTGCTTGTGTGCTTAATCCTGCGAACTTTTCTTGAAAATACAATCTAAAACGATGCAATTGAGTGAAGGCACAAGTGTAATTAATTACCATGCCAAAGAAACTAAGTGATTTACGATTGCAATTTGAAGCACAAAAGATTAGCGTTAGTCAAAGGGCTTTAGTTATTTTTGAAAGTAATGTTAACTGGGTTGATAATTTTGTGTGAGCCTTAAGCTTTTACGCTGATGTTCTCAGCAATTTCTATTGTAATTCAATAGACAAACAACGACTTTCGGGGGATTAACAAATTCAACATTGTTTAATTTGATTGTAAGGATGTCAAGGATGTAAGGCCTATTCGTTTATGCTTTAAACACAAAGTAATTCAGTATTCTTGAAACTATTCGTAGTAAGAAGCAAGTAAGAACGATGTAGTCCAGTGCCTCGACTTTCAGATACACGTTACTTAGCTGAAGGGAGCAAAAAAAAAATGGAGAAATGGAAAAATGGAGCAGCAAAGCGAGGTTGTAAACGCCACCTAACTCCGATTTCAAAATATGGTTATGTTGGCAGTTTGTGGACGTTAGAGTGGGTGTGGCAAACTTTTTTTAGGTATAGGTATATTAGGTAACGATAGGTATTGACGAGAACAATACATTTCAGTTAATCATTTTTTCTAGCTTTAAAACTGTAGGAGCCACAACTTTGGGCGGTTTGTGGGCGTCAGAGGGAGCGTGGCATGTTCGCCTAACAAACTAGCACTGCTTACGGACATAAAGAATCTAAGTAATATATTATTTCCATTTTTTATATTTTATTTCCATTTTTAAATGAGAATATAAATATACTCGTACCATAAATGGGCCTTAAGATGTTCTTAAAAAAATATAGGTAAGAGGCGTAACATAGTGTCAGTAGAATGGAATGCACATACGAATAGCTTTTTGGAAATTCGACAGATAATTTTTTGGCTTGAAGACATGTTTATATTTATGAAATCGCTTAGCATTGCAAGGATATGGTTTGTGGCAAAAATGTATATTATATTTCAAGCACATTAAGCGGTATCCGATAGTTGAGACCTCGTGATTCTTAATTATTGTCTCTTGTTTAAAAGCATAAGTAAGAATGATAATATTATTTAAAGCGCAGCTGTATATCAAATCTTAATATTTATGCTCACAATTCTGTCATTGTCTGACTTGCTTTTCCGCGGCGGTCCCCAGACTAATTAGCCCGATGACAAACCGCTTTCGCTGTCAGGCTGATGACAGGGTACAAAAAAGGGTTTGCAAGCTCCAACATTTTCATAACTTTATTAGCGTGCTAAGTAGCCCGACATTCAGTCATTGGTAGAAAGGAGGGACGCCCTGCATCTGAAGCACCAGAGAGCATTTTTAATGACTTTCTGGCTGCGAAAACAGGGAACGGTGCGGAGCAAAGCTGAAAGGACCGACCAGGGAAAACTTACTATGTCCGAAATGATCATCAATCATATTTGATGTGCGCTTTCATGACCTTCGATTACCGCACTAAAAACGCGGCCATCCAGCGGGTGGGGGAGGTCGATTGAATATTTAAAGGGCCAGTTTTTATGGTTGTCCGTGAGCTGCGGACTCGAACTCGCCAATAAACAGGGGGTCGGTTCAGCGGTTCAGTGATGCAAAAGCCAACTTAAAGTTGATTAAATTAGACATTTTATGGCCCCAAAACAAAATGTCAAAGTTTTTACAACTGCTGCGGCAACCTTGAAAGTTGATAAATTGTTGCAGAAAGTAGCGGCCAGGGCCATAAAAAGAAATCTTTAATCATTCGAGTGACACGGACAGACGACGAACTCTAGCCGGACAGGACACGGAGGAGCTAGAAGGGGGCAATGGGGGGATAATGTCGAAACTTTCCAGGCGGGCGTGTCGGGCCATAAACAGGAAGCGAGTGAAAACGAAAGTCAAGGCCGGCCCGACCGGGAAATCTATTAAGCCCCGGCCACCCAGCCGCAACAGATTTTGCCAGTGGTAACTGCTCGCCGAAAGCGATTCGCATTGGGCGGGCAAGTGTAAACCAAAACTTCTGCGGCGCCCGAGTAAAAACAATTAACTCAAATTAATTTACATCTAAGTTTTGCGCTGGAAATCTCCGCTGGTAATGCACTTGGTAAATAAGCCAAATTAATTTGTTTCCTTTTCGCAATTGATGCTATGGTTTCAAAACTTTTTATAAAGTTGTTAGGGTTTAAATAGTTAAGGCATAAATAGAACCCTTGTTTTGCGGGGCAGCTTTTGATGGCTTATTAATCACATAAGTAGAATGCAGTTATAAAATGATTAAATAAATACTTTAAAGGCCTTATTCAAAACAGAAGTGGTGACCCTAAATAGGACAAACAATTTAAAGCCACATTCCTTTTATTGCTGCGCTCAAGAGGCAATTTAATTTATTTAAAGAAAGATAAGACTTACTGGCGATTCGAAAGACATTTAAAATTGGGAGAAACAAATGTCCAACGAAATCCAATATTGTAGCTATTTTGGTTATCTCCATACCCATCGCAGAACTGCCTCTGTGACATTTTTATGACAAACGTACTGCGAACCCATGTAGAGGATTGCTCCCGTGCTCAGCTTCTGACCCTTATGCCCGAAGGTTTGTCCCTTTGTGGAGCCGATGGGCGCAATGTGTTTTATGATTTAGGTGCCCGTGGACTAAGCCCAACCTGCTCCGGCTGGTCAGCAACGCTTTATGCAAATGACAATCTGCCAGACGATCTGATTCGAAGTGAGGGCTTTTAGCCGCTTAAATCGCTACCAACTATCCCGGAATCGCAACACAATTTGTACGGCAGAGTGGGAGAAAATGAATTTTTTACGGTTTGCAAATTCCGTACACGTTCGCCACGGGGGAAAACGGAAGCTGAAAGAACGCTAAATCCCCGCAAAACAACGGATAGAGCAACTTAACTCGCTGTCGCAAGGTTTTATTTCATTTGAAGGAATTGCATATTTAGCAGAACATTGAAAATCAGCAAAGTTGCAAGTGGGGAAACTCTGGTCGGTTGGTTTTGCTTGCTTTATTTGCATACTGCTGAATGGGTATGAATTTTGGCAGCTAGTCCCCTAGATTTCCATATTTTAACAAATTATGTAGATTGAAAAATCAACGAATATAAGTCACGTTATAAAGATAAGGGGTTGAAAAATTGAAATGTGAAAACATATAAACAGTGTTTTTTAAATACCTACTTGAATACCAAAGATTCCGCTTAGATGTATTGAAAAATGTTTATAAAATTGTGTTTTAAGTTCTTTAATATTGAACCAGAAAAAAATCGTTGTACATTTTGGTGGGGAGCCTCTTAAAAAGAATTCGAGTTTGGGATTTAAATTTAATTTGTATTTCGATTTTTTCTAAATCGGTTTGCCTTTAAATCAAAAAATTTCTTCGTGTTGAAATATATTTTGATATAAATTTTACACAAATTTTTATTTGAAAATCTATAGGGGGAAACCCGGCTACTCAAAACTTAGTTTTGGTGACATATTTATGGTAATTTTTACGTAGAAGTGTATGTCAAAACAAACACAAGTGTGATTTTAAGGATGTCGCATGTAGGATTGCCACCATAAAAAATATTTTGAGTTTTTCGGCCAAAAATAGTTGAGAAACTACCACTTTTGAACGGATCAATCGATTTTTATGCAACACGGACCTTTTTTGTGTAAAACATTCCAAATGTTATGGACCAAAATTAACATATTTTTTGGGAAGGTATTTGAAACCGGTTTTTCGTTTTGAACCAAAATGGCTAGTATTATTTTGGACACTAATTGGGAACTCCTATAGAACAATCCATTACACAAAAAATACATATTTTCATTTGAAACATTTTTTGTCGCAAAGAACTGGACTACTTAATGAGTCCCTTTAAGATTCTGAAAGCACTAACTGTTCATTTTCGTCAAGGTGAATTTCTCAGCACTGAAATCACCTTTCGGTTCCTTTGATAAGTTCCTTTAAGTTCGATGAGGGCAAACCCAACTGGTGGTCGGTTCTGGGGAATCCTTTGACGCCATCCCACGTGCACTAATTGGCCTGATTTGATAGCCAGGCTGAGTGGGTGGGTGGTTCTGAAAGCCTCACAATGTTGCAGGCGCCACAGAATTGGAATGTTGGTGTACACTGCATTTCTCTCAAGAAGCTTGGGTTGTTGTGGCACAATTAAAAAGTTTTCGCTCTCAGGCGTTTGCTAATGGGGAAATTGCACACTCAGTTATGTGCCGCTTTCCCAGCCTCTGGCACTCGGATCCGCGCAGGAAATTGAAACTCTCATCTCGCCATTGTGCCGGCGGCAGTTATAATTTGCTGGGCGTGTTGAGTCCAGACTCCGCACCCATAGGCACCATTAGCATTATTATGGGACAGCCCATTACCACGATTATTGTCATGGCAGCAGGACAAAGTTTCCCACTTACCAAAAGAAAACTTTCCCGCTTGTTTATGGAAGCGTGTGGTCTGTGGTCTTCCGAAACTATAGCTATTTTGTCCATACATTTGTAGTTTTGTTTCCATTCACTGTCGGGTTGATGTGCAAGCCAGGACTAGGGCAAACATGTCTGAAAACATACATTTTAAAAATTCTGCAAAGCAGCTTTAAAGTATTTTAAGGCATTCTTTTAATATTAATTAGAAAGTCGTACTAAAACAAAAGACATCACATTCCATTTTAATTTAATTTGAAATATGGAATTAATAAATTAAACAATCAGAGATAATTTAAATATTGTACGTATGTGAAAGCGTAATTATAATTTTTTTTTATGACAGACCAACTTAATGATAAAATGTTTAACACATTGACAGCTCGATTTAAATATTGTCAAATTAAATCATGCAATTATTTTTTATGTTTAAATATGTAATACGAAACTTTGAATTCATTAGGCATATATTTTGTTGTACTTTTTCGTATTTTTTTTGTGAAAGATATTCTTTATCGAAAATAGCTTAGGCATAAATTTAATATGCATATATGGGAACCTCAATAAATTAAACAATTTAAATTATGTATTCAACCGCTGGTCCAACTTCACACTGCCATGTGGGTTTGTACGGGAATATAAAATAAGTACAATTTAATATATATCACCTCTTAAACCGCAAACCAAATTTTAATTGTCAATCAACACGACACATTTTGGATCATAGAGAGTGAAATGTTTTGGTCGCATTGACAGCGAAGAATCGGGTGAAAGACACTGAATGCCGGAGGTAATGAAAGCCGACAGATGAGAATGATGGTGCTTTGCGATTAGGTTCCCGATTAACATCTCTGTGAAACAGGTGTTGAAATAAATTGAATTGAGAAATCAACAGCTTTTGGGTTAACCAACCGGAGTGGAAAGCCAAACTGGCACGTGGTAGTTGTTAAATAAATTAACTCCTGGCCTCCGAGTGAATAATGAATTGTCCTTGGTGCACTTTATTATGTCCCTGAGCGGCCAAACAAAAACAAATTGCAGCCAATGTAAATGTGCAAGATTTTGAAGTGAAGCGAAACCGGAACACAATAGTGTTTCCAATTTGGTAGGGAAATGCGCTGCGTTCGCCGGGACTTTAAACTAATGCCGTGCAGTTTATCATCCGGCACAGTGGGACGCCAAGGACGCATGTGGCTGGCAGCTGCAGCTCGGTGCACAGTGGGCGAACCGATAATCTGGACAGAGCTGCACTTTATTTATAGCCCAGCATACCATTGTGCGCAACACTCCATTACAGTTGACCACCAGAGGCACCTGCCACCGGATCCCCTGACCAGCCACCCACCTAACCACCTTGCCACCCCCTCGCACATGTTCGGTGGTGGCATGCAGTACGTCCGGGTCTCTGGGGTCACTTAATGGCGCCACGTCCACCTCCATGTCCAATGCAGAGTCTGTGTTTGCTTAGCGTCTAGCAACTCCCACGTCGAACGGCTGTCATCAACGTAATTATGCTGTCAACAAAAAAGGAGGAAAAGCTCAACCTGAAAAAGAACGGATGGGCACAGTCATGGATGAGGGGTCAGTCCTGAGGTCTGAGGGCCGAGAAACGAGAGCCGAGAAGCGACCAGGTCATCGTCGTCATTATCAGCTGCCTGTCGTCTTGCGGACCAACGACATGCAGTGGTATTAAATGTTCAGCACGTCTTCCCCGGCCCGACTCCTTGTTCTTGGTCCTGGCTGTTTATCCGAGCTCTCGTGCAAATATTTATTTAATGCTCATTGGCACGCACTTTACACGTCTTCTGGCTGACTGCCTAATTGTGCGTTAAGCGCTTAACATTTTTTTTGCACTTCATTTGCACCCGAATGGGAGTAATTAATAGAAAATATAAATTAACAAAAAAAATAATCATTGATTTGCGGAAAAACCCTGCCACTGAAATGGATTCCGTTCCAAGCAACAGAAGGAAGGCCTTGGTCATTGTTAGAACCTAGTAGGGCCACTCAAAGAGGATTTTGTATTGAGGGTGAGGCTATTAGATAGCTCTAATGATACTCAAATATGTATTCCTACTTCCTGACCTTTTCAGTATAATATGTTCATAATTGTGTGTTTCATTCCCAGAAAAGTCTAAGATGCAGAAATTGGTAAAACATAACATGCAGAACGAAAATGCAGAACGAAAGATTGCTTTCCTGGAAAAATAGTTGAGGAAGCAAATGCTTCTTTACTTGTAAGAATTGGGCTAGTTATATACCTCACTTGTGCCAGGTATTCTTTTGAACAATTTAAAAACCCTTACCATGTAAGAGTCTTATTATTATTTGGTTAATTAAATACTACAAATATCTGACGAACGAAAAAATGTCCAAAATAGAGAGCGACTAGTAATTTAACCTTTTATTTTTCCAACTCAGCAAGGGTCACTGGTTATTTTATGTCATTTTGTGGCTGCCAAGAGTTGCCTTCCTAGAACTACTCTGCTTCACCTGAAATGCTACTCAATTCCTGTGGTATGTAAAAGTTTTACATGTGAAAAAAAGTGAAACAAATTTAAATGACTCTGCACAATCTCACTGGGGACATGGAGTGGATATGAGGTTTTGCGGCTAATCTTCCCAGAGTCCAGTACCCCAATAAGCACTTGTTTTTCTGGGTGTGACACATGTACAACATTTACTTTGCGGCAGAGCGCACTAATCTACAGATGTTTTGTCAACTATTGCCGTACATTTTGTGGGTCGGCCAGGAAAAGCCAGCCAAGCATATTTGATGTATGGCGGGGAAAACTTATGGCTTCCGAAATTTTTCGTGGCTCATGAAGTTATCGGCCTCACGGAAATAAGATGAATGTCCTGTTGGACGATGATTCTTGTCCCATTTTCGCAGTAATCAATTATGATAGTGTTTATCCTAAGCACAAAACTTTAATGTCAATGTTACCCATTAAATCTGTACCAAGAAGGGGTGCTTAAAGCAAATGGCTAATGCGAGATATGCAACCTCTTAACGTACGGAACTGCTTGCCCCAGTAAGGGGGTAAATTCTATTACCAGCAAAAAATAAATGTATTTTTAATATATTCCTTAATATCTATTTTCAATAAAATTCTTGGCTCCCA
This sequence comes from Drosophila subpulchrella, assembly GCF_014743375.2. Taxonomy (NCBI): domain Eukaryota; kingdom Metazoa; phylum Arthropoda; class Insecta; order Diptera; family Drosophilidae; genus Drosophila; species Drosophila subpulchrella. The sequence goes on along the minus strand of NC_050611.1, from coordinate 1,827,270 downwards.
TGCCGTAACTTTTAATATCCCTCGCTGAGTAGCCAGGTTAACAGAGCCGTCCACAGCATCTCGCAGAGCTCTGTTAGAAAATTTCCCAAACATTAGCTAACAGCATCCCGATGTTCTGGTCGTCACTCGGCAAAACTCCAGTCAGTCTTAAACGCGGATCCAAGGAGCACGGTTGGTCCTTCGGCCAGTTGTCGGTTAAAAACAATTGTGAACAGACTTCCCAACGATTCAGAAGTTCAAGTGATTACAGATTGAAGAATATTACCAATACCGTTGACCTTACCAAATTAAATATAAACATTTAAATTCAAATTGAAGCTATAAAAATTCATAAAAATATTTAAGTAAATGTTGCAAATATATTGTTGTGTGTTGAATTTTAAATTTAAACAGTTAAATCTAAAAGTAATAAAATAAAATATTTTAAAACCGAAATATCATCTGAAAATACCATAAACATGGGTACAAAAATATAAAAACTAAAAGTGCTGAGCGTACACGTTATTAAGTAAATGTTGGCATAAAATATTTAAGGTTTAGGAAAGCAAAGTGAGGTCCGAAAATAACTAAAACAAAGTTACTTAAAGTTACGTAAAAAGCCAAAGTGTTAATACTGTAAGCCTGCCAGAGTCCGAATCTCACAGAGGATAAAACTGAATATTCGTGGATTAAAAAAGTAAGTTCTTACTTCCGTGCGTCGTAACTAACTATGAATGCACAATTTTCGCTCCAAGACAAATGCAAATCTATAAATCTCGGTAGGCAAAAATATGGTTCTAGCTGGCTGGCTTATTGCTATTGTGTGAGCTTGTTTGCACCGACTTAAATGCAACAAAGCTGATTTATGACGCAGGCCACGAGCTCAGGATCTCAGGCGGGGGCGGGGCTGGGGTTAAGGGGCAAAAACCGGGGGCAAGTGGCAACAAAAGGAACGTGGCCCAATGTCAAAGATGGCGCTCGGTTATATATGACTTACTGATGCCACTCCTACGTCGACCTCGGGTGTTTTGTTGTTCCGCCGGGTGACAAATGTGGACACGAAGGGAAAATTAATTTGCCAGCCCAAGACGAAGATCTAATAAAAATCAATTATTCGGCGAAATAATTGCGCATTCAGAAAATGAAAATTCAAAACAAACAAAGCAAAGGCAGGATTGAAAAAGCTTCAAGTGCTGTAAAAATTAATGGCTCCAAACTCGTTTGGATTACTATAAAATAAATTGGCAAATGTCTCGAAACCTTTAATGAGATTCGAGTGGCATAGAGTTCTTTGCAGAATATTTAAGCACAGATAGTAATGTTTCGGAACACATACATTTTAATTACGTCAAGCTTTTACCTACAAGGTATTCATTCGTAATGTACGTAATAAAACAACTAAGTAGTTCTGCAAATTTTCTGGCATTAGCTGATATATATATTTGCGAAATGCTCAACGCTGAAAAGTATTCCAAAGCTAAGTTTCCGGGAAAAGACTGACTGCAGTAGCTTGAGTGCTTTCCCGGAACCTTCATTTCATTTGTGCACCAGTTGGAACCCAGCTCATTAGACGTGGGTCATTGCCCAAAATAATGAGAGCGCGGGGCGAATGATAAACGACTTTTAAAGCAAAGGTAAAGCCACAAGCTTTTGGTTGCATTTGCAAAGTAAAGTTTTTCGCTCATAACCCTGGATGTCCTTGAACGGGTAGCAATAATTATATCAGGGGCTAAGCCGAAAGAGGATAAACAGTTGTTAATAACTTTTAAACGAATTTTGGCTCTAGTTATGTTCCCAATATAGCCGAAAAACGACCAGAAAGATTATGTGGGTGTTTACAGTAAGTTTCTGGGCTTAATGCTTTGGAAAATGAATGGAAAATGAGTTAAAAGTTTGTTTGCGAGACCTTTTTGGGTCAGGTCAAATGTATAGTTTCCCCTGTGAATTTGATAAATTTTTCGAGATTGATCACCTCTCTTGTTGCTCAGGACTTACCCATGGGTGAAAATTAAATTTTGCTCAGCTTTAAAAAGTAATTTTTACTTTCCAGCCCTAATGCCATAACTGGCAACTTCCGACTGATGAAATTGAAAAATGGTAATCACGTATTCCCTTGGCCACTTCACACTTCTTGTCCGACTACTTTTTCTCCCCGGCTTACTTAATTAAAATGCCCTTTGCGCCTTCACACAGCAATTATGCGAAGGCGTTTCCTATTTAAAGTGTGGAAAGTATATTAAATTGAGACGAGGTGGCCAAAGTCCTGGGTCTGCGCACACAAAATGCCATTTGCTACATTTTCATGCTCGAAGGACTTTCGGCCATTTAGGACTGGGGCCAGGGCTTTAAGGATATTTGGATGGGCAGTGGGGCGTGGCCTCGGGAACGCCCCGTTGTCACTGGATATGCATGATTGATGCTGGACCCTATCATAAATTGAATTCGCCCCGCCGAAACCATTGCTTTAATTAAATTTTCCATGAGCAGATTAAGAACAATAAGTGCTCTAGTGCAAATTGAGCCCGGGGGCTTGCGAGTGCGTGAATAAATAAATATTTTAGGAGCGGAAAAGAAGCAAAGTTTGGGTCTCGGAAGTGGTCGCCTTCGGGGGCCTCCCTGCCGCCATTAATATTTATTATTTCAGCTTTCATTTGGCGGTTTTACGGCTCTTTAAAGCCGACCAGGGCTGTCATTAAACCGAGAATTCTGTAAGAAATACAGCCCACGAGCTGCTGGCCTCTTGTTAAGTGAGAATAAGAGTCACAAAGTCAGATTCAAAATTATTTGAGTGTTAGTCTACGAAAATCATTTGAGCTTTCAACCACAATTGACTAGTTCAAAGTTTGGAAAGCTTTGCCGAAATCTCTATTGCATCTGCATTTGAATTTGATTGTTATGGGATTAGTTTGAATTTTATTCTGGGAAAGGCCAACTTTTCCTTTTGCCGTTTGGCAGTAATCAGAGAGGAACATCCTGTACTAATGAGCTGCCCGGCACCCAAATTGCCTTTCAATTGGCCTAGGATGCGCTTTTGTGCAATCGGAACCATGAATTTTGAATGGGCCCTGACAGCGATTTTGAGTGCTTGTATAGGCAAGAGAAATTTCCTCTGCGAGTGCTTAAATCCGCATTATTTATTTATGTACGTGTCCTTTGATTTATGAACCTCCTGCTGGAAGTTAGCCCGCCTTTCATCCTTATTTGCGTTACAAATACGCTACTCATGGCTGAAACGCGTATGTGAACATCGTCGTACAGGAATATATGTGGAATTATCCTGGCTACAGCTCGTAGATCAAGGGCTAAGCCAAAGTGGCTTAGGCCACAGCCGCTGTTTTTCCTGCCTTACCCGCTTTTCCCACTTTTCCCGCTTTTCCGTTTGTGTGCCATTATTTATTGAGGGGGTGCGTGGAGTGCGCACTCGATAAACTTGAATAATACGGTTAATTATAATCGCAGACAGATGAGCGATTCCCCTGATAGAAAGCATAGTTCTAGTCGCCCCTTTGGGATGCGTTTAATTAGCACGTTGCATTCAAGTCGAGCATTAAGTCGAGTAAGCCAAGCGGTAAGCTGGGCCAAAAGGCCAGCCTCAGGGTGCGATGTGTGCATTTTGATGGACGCATTCGTTTAATAGAGGATTCACTTCATGGCAAATGAGCAGGAATAAGCTGTCATGGACCAATATTTGATTGCTCACATTTATAATCCCCTCATTGTCTACTACAGTCAGCTTGCTTAATTTGAGGCGGGCCCTGAGGTTAAATTTCGGTACTTAAGACTTATTCCAATGATTGCAGAAGACGCTCTGTATGTTTTTGAGAGATTTGCATTTATTATATGCTTTCTGGGCCATGCTTTTAATCTTAAATTTCGGGTTAGAGGACATCTCATCATTACTTCATAATATTAATTGGATAGATACAGAAAAGAATAATCCTTTTTGAATAAAATTAATTGTTTTTCAATATATAGCCTTTAGGACGCTTTTTAATAAGCTAAGCGATTTAATAATTAATGGAAAACAAATAAAACTTTTAGGGCTGTACATTGCTTTTAAATTGCTTGAGCTCTGCCCCGGAATCGGGTGAATATAGCCAGGGGCTGGGCGCATCTCCAATTAAAACGAGTAACCAAGTGGGGCATACAGCGAGACCGACCAATTTCAAGCACAATCAACTTTAACCTCCTTCGCTCGGGAATCGAAGCGACGGGGCACAAGACAAATGGATATGGCTCCCGCTGGTGTAATCGGGGCAAGGCATTCGTGGCAACATTGTGTGCCCCAGTTGTCGAACCGCTCCTACCGCGGAGGGGCTTTCGGGGGGACTATCTGGGGCACGCATCATTTGCTCGGCATACGTACGTGAGTGACAACATTAAATAATCCATTTAATGTGGCGTGTATATCATTTCGAATGCTATCAGTGCCAATCTCCATATACACGTACCGCCAAAAAACACAAAATCAATAAACAAACAGCCGCTCTGTCAACAGGAAGATGCTGGATCCTGGGAAACGGGAGCCGCCAGCCTTGTGGACGAGGATTAAAAAGGACGAGATATGGGCGGTCTGTTGGGGAGTCTCAGGACTTGTCTGGCAAAAGACTGCTCCTGTCTTGACGTGTTTCGGAATTGCTGACAGACAGCACAGTGGGATTGATGTGGACCGGTAAGAGGCTGTCCCTTTTTTACCAACCAAGGGAAAGTGGCAATTTTCATACCTCAAAAAATGTGTACTCCCAGGCATTATTGTACTAAATTAAATAAATGTAATTAAGTAAATGTTGGCACTTTAACTAAAATGTTGTCAAAAGTTATTCGTTGCACATTAAATGGAGTGCAACATAAGATCTATAAAAAAGTTGCTGGAAAAACCCTTTAGTTATCGAAAGTTAAAAGTCTGACACTCTGTGATTATTCCTTTCAACTATTTTGAAGAATTCTTGCTTATTAAAACTCTGAAAGGTTACATTGAACCCATGTGTGAATCCACGGGGGACTAAGGGGTTATCCCCCCATTCCGGTGAAGTCTTATACAAAAGTTCCGTTAAAAAAGTGCGCTTTACAATTTTGTTTTCGAAAGCCCCTACCAACCAAGTTCTGTGTCCGACACTAATTAGACACGAATTTTGTATGGAAAAATTCAAGCTAACATGAAATCATTATTTCTAGGAAAATACATAATTCATGTGCTTTTATTTAATGAAGTCAAAGGATTTTGTTTTCCAAAACACTTAACAAATTTTCTAGAACGCACGAATATAAATTCATCACATTTACATAAATAAAGTTAAACCAATTTCACTGTAGAAACTCTGAAACTATATTTTATCCAGATAAGAAGTGTAAAAAAAATCTTCCAAAAATTAAGTTAAAATTTAACCTAATTGTTTTATTGTTTTATATAAGTGCATATCCTACGTAGTACGCAATTTTAAATATAGTGCCATAGTATTTCTCAGAACAGTTTGATTGTTCATTGAAACATCGTTCTCTAAGAGAATGCCCCATGAAAACCAGTGCGGTCGACCTCAGCTGTATCGTGCATATCTATGAGAAGCGTGGCATGCGTTTTACCTTTCGGGTTTGTCTCGCGCCGCCCCCACTTAATGTTTTGTTAACTTATTCATTTGATAAAGTGAAACGGAATGCGGAGACCGCGTCCCACTTCAATAAGCATATGATTGCCGGCTCGACTCGACGAATGGAAGTTGACTGGTGTACCAGTATGCTGGTGCTCCGGATCTCGAGAGCTCCTGAGCTGCTGGAATGTGAATGCGAAATGTGCCTGAGCTCATTTCGGTCTGTGTAAAGCAATTTCCGTAATGAGTCCTCTCCTGCGGAGCACTTAAAAGTATTTGGGGGCGCCTCCTTGAGCCCGTCGCCTGCGTTGCGCATACGCCCTGTGTGCTGAAAATTACTCTCAGCTTCGTCGGCGAAACGCGATTAATTTTGATTAATTTGCTTCGCTTTTTCCCGCACTTCACGGAATCCACTTATGAAATCTTAATACTCAAAAGATTGTTTTCGCTTTGCACCATGTGTGCGCTCGCCGATTTGGAATGCAAATGTCGCAAGTTTCGAAAACAAATTAATTTAACAGGAAATGGAGAAGCGGGCGCAGAGGCGCGCCTAAACGCATTGACACAGCATCAATTAACCCAACTAGGAGCCCCAATCGACTTAATTACTTAATTTATACCGATCCCCGTCCGGGCCGCGGGCTCACTTGCAAAATGGGATTAATTTGTTTACTACTGGGCCGAAACGGCCGCGAGGAATGCCGCCAGCATCGCTTTATGGCCGGCAAAACTGTCGGCGCAAAGTCCTGCCGGCAAAGGACATTCGATGGGCGAAAAGGGGGGCGGGTGGCGGCGCGTGTGGCACATTTATTGGCGCCGCTGACCGGAAACTTTTCGACTGGAAAACTTGAATAAAATCGCATAGAATTTAGTATATGGTAGTTTTCGTTGGCCATGACTGAAACGGCAGAGTGAAGAGTTAAGAGTTCTCGAGAGTTGGCAGGAGCACGGACGCTTTGTGTGGAGCGCTGCCAAGCCAACTTTGACCAGAATCACAATGGATGACAGGAGGGGTTGAATGCTTTTAAAGCCAACTTGTAGAGCGATCCATAAAGCCATTGTTGACCTGGCCAACTTTAAAGACCTCCCAAATGCCAGCGATGATGTGCATGAATAGGTAATTGGCCCCTGCTTTCGCCTCCTTGTCGGTCCACGGGGACTTAGCCCCTCTACGGCGGTTTTAAACTTATGCATGTTGGACGCCACTAATTAAAACTTGGCTTAAAACTTTTTCACGTTCTCTGTTTGTCGCCGAAGTGCTTAAAATCGCATCCTACTTTTTTTTGCCTCGCTCGGTTGGCGAAGACGACAAAGTGGAAGAACACAAAATAAATGCTCCAACTTTTTAATTGGCAAAACAATAAAAGTGATAATAAATGAAATTAAACGAGTAAGACGCAAGGAAAGAATCGAAAAGTTTTGGGCAAGTCAAAGAAATGGCTGACCAAATTGCGTGCGGCAGAATAAATTACATTTCACGCCCTAACTTAAGTTATACACGTAAAATAACTTTGTCCAAAGATACAGAGAAACGCATAAATTATAATACAACACAACAATTATAAATTTGTAGGTAATAGGAATTTTTTTTCATAAAAAAGGGTATTGAAAATATGGTTTAAGTATCAGAATACCAATGTTACCATGTTAAAGAATGTAAAAAATGGTCTAAATTTCTAAAACAAAGTGAGGTAATTTCCATATTCCGTCGTTCTAACCAACATTTCATTTCGAAATAAAAGGCCAAGTGCACTCTAAACCAGTGCAGTTAATTAAAGGGCCTGGGATTGGTACTCGAAAATTTATAGATTTAATTGTCGTTTTTGTGAAGTACCAGTAGCCCATTGACTGAGTTATTTATGAGCTCATTATAAATTTTACCAACACCCGCTGGCGTGTTGACAAATGGCTCCGCACACATTGTTAATATTTAATATGAAATTCTTGTGCTGCGACCGGACTGCATATTCATTATGGATAATCACGCTTTAAGTGGTCAGCCGCCAGTCCGCCAATCCAGTCGCGTCACGTGCCATCCATTATGGCGGGTTAATAAATAATATTTCAAATTGAGAGCCGACTGTGTCGGGTTAGAGGCCAGGGAAATGGTCATTAATTTTGAATTTTTGCGCAGCCCTTTTTTCGGGTTCTGTGCATAATTTGCACATAAAAAATCATGGCCAGAAACTGTTACTTTGGCCATTACCTGAACGGCTGCCTGCATGTGCTCACGGGCCGCATAACAGTCTTTGCCCAAGGCGATTGCAGGATAAGGGTCAAATGCTTTTTGTCCTTGAGGCGGAAAATTCTTCTGAAATTTTTAATAAATGAGATTTTCCTAAGCCCATGAGGTCCAGAGATGTTGCTTTTAAATCAGAGCGATTAGGCGAGAAAAATGATAAATTCAATGGAGTGTGCTTTTGAAATTTTCCATTTATTTACATGCCTCCCTTGCAGTTCTTTGCAAGTGTAAACCATTTCCAGTAAGCTCTATTCACACAAATGTGAGTCAACAGAAAGTGCGTAGGCATTAAGCCGCCCGTCCTGCGTCAGCAAATAAGGATATCCTGCTTGAATAGATGGGAAAATGGTTATGGAAGATGTAATTTGCCGGAAATGGACTTCTGAAAAAATAAATACCCACCCGTCATTTTAGAGGACCAACCTAACCGGATTAGGCGGATGTTTAGTTGCAGGGGCTGGCAATTTAATCAAAGTATTTGCGTTAATTATAGAGGACTAATTAGATAACCGGCTGCCTGACAAAAGGGCTCCGCTGACTGGCCCGAAACCAATTAGCCACTTTGTCGCCGCTTAATGAGACCCTGTAATGGGTTTTCGATGGACTTGGGGGTCGGCAAACCAATTATTTACTCGTATAGTTATGGTCGAAAAGGCTGGCAAGCCACAGCCCCTGGGGAATATTTGTTTGCAATTTTTACATATTTATGGTTCATTGGTCCAGGCAAATATTCCACAATTAGCCGCAGGCGGGTGCAATTTACAGCAGCTTTTAAGACTGCCCGACGAATTAATTAAAGCCGCACCACGCGCGGCACGGGTAATATGCTAGGTCAGAAAAGGCTTAAATGCCCTTCGTGTTATGTTTTAGCATATCACCAATATTACTGTGGGAATAGGTCTGGCATCCTTGTCAGCCGAACCCACCACAGATGAACAGCACTACTATTTATGGGCGTGGTGAAAAAGGAAGTCTTGTACAAGCACTTAGAACGAGAGAGACGAAGACGAAAGACGTGAAATATATACGAAGTAAAAGAACGACGCGAGTAATAATCTAAAAACGCTGTTAAAATCCCTATTAAATACCTAAAACTATAATCAGAACTACTTATCACTATTTCATTTAAATAAAACTCTAAACCTATTATAATAAAATTACAATTAGTGGGACTTTTCATTTAAAACAGAAAAACCAATCCCACAAATATGGGGGCTCAACCTACGTGAAAAGTGAAAAGTAAGACGACGAAAAGTGTGCTTAAGAAAAGATTTAAAACGACGAAAACTGTGGAAAACGAGGAAAAACTTAAAAAACGACGTACGAGTGTGTGAAAACGACGCTACAACCACCACTGTGATCTGCCATATACATATATAACGACGCGTATGTGTATATAAACGACGGGTAGAGAACGCGATTGAGAACGACGAATACGAGTGTAAAGAAGAGCAACGAGTACGAGCGAACATTTCCAAGAACTGTTTCTGCAAACATGTCAAGTCTAGCTGATTTTGAGTCCGTTTTACAGGCGCTAAAATCTGAAAAAAAGAAAAATGTTGACCTGCTGCACAAGTTTGTCTACGAAAATGACGGCGATCGGCATAACCGAAAGCGACTAAGGGGTTTCGACGGGTTTGACTTTTTTGAAACTGATGAGCTTTTCAACCAGAAGGTGTCTTACGTTGCGCAAAATTTGTCAAACAGCGACCTTGCCATAATTTGCAACATTTTGGGCTTGCAACATGACAAAAGTGATCTCATGCTACACATTTTCCGCAATTTGCGCGCAGGAAAACTGCTGGAAGATGCAGATGAAGAGGACTCCGAAGATGATGAAGTAGACGAACGAGAAGAGAATGACGAAGATAACGACGAGAAAAGTTCTATAGGTGACGACGACGAGTTTCGCTCTGTGCGAAGCAATACTGAGAAGCAGAAAAAACTGAACAAGGCACGGGCTGGCACAGTGGCGTCCAACAATAACGATTCCGCCTCAGTACAAAGTTTCGCTGTGAATTCGCCGCGTTTTTCTGTAAACTTCCGCGATGTAGAAGACTCTATTCGGCCGTTCAGTGGAGATGACACCCTTGCAGTTGAGGTTTGGATTTCCGATTTCGAGGACATGGCTTCCATTATGTATTGGGATGACCTGCAAAAACTCATCTTCGCGAAACGTTCTCTAAAAGGTCTCGCTAAAGTCTTTATAATGAGTGAGCGTGGTATCAAAAATTGGCAAATGTTAAAAAACGCGTTGATCAAAGAATTCAAAGCCGAAGTAAATAGTGCTCAATTACATAAGTTGCTATCCGAAAGAAAAATCAAAAACAATGAAAGTGTTCAAGAATATCTCCTCAAAATGAAAGAAATCGCTTCTCGTGGCAGTGTAGACAACTGTGCACTTATGCAATATGTGATCGATGGCATCAATGACTTAAGTGTAAACAAATCGATTTTGTACAATGCCAAAGACTTGAAGGAGTTCAAGGAAAAATTGAAGTGCTACGAGAAAATTCGCGAAAAATCCGGAAAGCCTAAAATTTACGAAGACAAGTCAAAATACCCGATAGGTAAAGAAAGTGCGGGTCATAAGGAAGTGTCAGTGCAAAGAAAGGTGCATTGCTTCAACTGTGGTGCCGGTGGCCATACATCAAATCAGTGCCCCAATCGAAACAGTGGTCGAAAGTGCTTTAACTGCAACAATTTTGGACACATATCGAAGGACTGCCCCACAGGCAAAATAGAAACGGTTGAAACTCCGAAAAATACGCGCAAAGTATGCGATGACAAACTTTCGATGTGTAAAGAGATCTATATGAAAAGCAACAAGTACACAGCCCTTATTGACACAGGCAGCAAATACAATATTGTAAGTGAAACAACGTACCTAAGCCTGAACAAGCCAAAACTGAGTGCTGTGAACATTTTCCTTGTCGGTTTCGGGAACAACAACCGTGTAAAACCATTCGGTTCTTTTACAGAAGAATTCGAAGTTGACGATCAAGTGTTTGAAGAAAATTTTCTTGTTGTCTCATCTGACTTTCTAGACGTGCAAGTTGTGTTAGGTGCAGAATTTTGTAACAACGCTGAAATAATAATAAATCGTGACGGAATAAAAATACAAAGCCAGGAAAAGCATGCCGAAACTGAATTAGGTGCGCTAATGAAAATCAACGTCGAAAGTGCCGAAAATTTAAACATAAACATTGACGAGAGTGCAACAACTGAGGCAAAACGCGAAGTTTACGATCTGATTAAGAACTATAAACCGACGAGTACAAAAACAACAAACGTTTCAATGCGTATCGTTTTAAAGGACGACACTCCCGTACATTCGCGCCCGCGTAGATTCGCGTTTTCCGAGCGGTGTATTATAGACGATCAAATCGAACAATGGCTCAAGGACGGAATCATCGAGCATTCTGAGTCCGAGTACAGCAGTCCGGTCGTCCTGGTCAAGAAACGCGACAACACACCTCGACTCTGCATTGACTATAGGAGGATTAACAAGGTAATAGTACGAGATATGTTTCCCCTTCCCTTGATCGAAGACCAACTAGACCGCCTGCAAGATGCCCATGTATTCAGCACGCTGGACCTCAAAAACGGATTCTTCCACGTTAATGTCGATGAAGAAAGCCGCAAGTTCACATCCCTTGTAACTCACAATGGCCAGTACCAGTTCCTGAAAGTCCCTTTTGGCCTCACGAATTCTCCAGGCGTATTTCAAAGACACGTTAACGCCATTTTCCGAGACTTGACCCGTTCTGGTATTGCGATTCCCTACGTCGACGATATCATAGTCCCAGCTACAAACGAAAACGAAGCAGTAGCCAATCTCAAGACAGTCGTCAAGCGTTGTGAGGAGTATGGTTTAGTTATCAACCTAAAGAAATGCTGCTTCCTAAAAAAGAAAATCGAGTTTCTAGGCCATCGTATTGAAAACCAATCGATAAGCATCTCAGACGACAAGACGAAAGCTGTGACGAAGTTTCCTCTCCCGACAAACCAGAAGCAATTACAAAGCTTTCTGGGTCTGGTTGGATATTTTCGCAAATTCATCCTGAGCTTTTCGATCATCGCCAAACCTTTGACCGATCTTATGAAGCATGACGCCAAGTTTTGTTTTTCTGGCAGAGAGATTGACGCTTTTAACAAGCTTAAGAGTTTGATTACCCAAAAACCTGTGCTAAAAATTTTTCATCCGCAGCACGAAACAGAACTTCATACAGATGCTTCGATTGACGGTTTTGGGGCAGTTTTACTCCAAAAATCTCCTAAGGATAACCAGGTTCATCCAGTGTACTACATGAGTAAGAAAACTACAGACGCAGAAAGAAAGTTTTCTAGCTACGAGTTGGAGATCCTGGCAGTGGTAGAAGCTTTCCGAAAATTCCGAATATACCTGTTGGGTATGCACTTCAAGCTGATCAGCGATTGCAATGCTTTCACGAAGACAATTGAGAAAAGAGAAGTCTGCACCAGAGTCGCACGTTGGATCCTCGAACTTCAGGAGTTTGACTTTGAAGTCGAACACAGATCAGGCACTCGCATACGCCATGCTGATGCTCTAAGCCGTTACCCTGTAATGATGATCTCCGACGATAGTTTGCACAGCAAATTGAAGTCTGTTCAATCGCAAGACGATGAATTAAAAGCCATAATTGACATCCTTGCTGAGAAATCTATACACAACAATTTCTTTTTACGATCTGGATTGCTGTACAAATTGGTGAACGACGATGAGCTTATTGTTGTACCACCGATCCTTCAACGTGAAATCATTCGACAGGCTCATGAAAAAGGTCATTTTTCTGTAAAGAAAACCAGAGAGATCATCGGAAAGAAATATTACATTCCTAAACTTGAAGACAAGATCCAAAGACAGATTAAATGCTGCATTCCGTGTATCGTATCCAACCGCAAGCTTGGGAAAAAAGAAGGAGAGTTGCACCCATTGCCCAAGGAAGCGGAGCCACTTCAAACCTTCCACATCGATTTTTTGGGTCCTCTGGAATCAACTCACAAGGCGTACAAACACATTCTTGCTGTCATTGACGGATTCACCAAATTTTGTTGGCTATATCCTACGAAATCAACATCCTCTAAGGACGTCATCACTAGACTAGAGGCTCAGAGCGCAATATTTGGAAATCCTGCTCAAATAATATCCGATCGAGGCACAGCGTTTACCTCAGACGAGTTCAAGAAGTATTGTGAAAACGAGGGCATTGAACTTCACGCAGTAACAACTGGAGTTCCGAGAGCAAACGGTCAAGTCGAACGCCTCAACGCCACAATTGTATCTGTACTGTCCAAACTGTCATTAGATGATCCCAGCAAGTGGTATAAGTTCGTGAACCAGGTACAGCAGACAATTAATTCGACGTACTGCAGAAGTACACACACAACTCCATTCGAACTTCTTGTAGGCATCAAGATGCGCACTAAAACAGACGTCCTGTTGAAGGAAATGATTGAGCAAGAGTTGATACAAATGTTTCAGGACAATCGAGACGAGATCCGCAAAGCTGCAAAGCAACAGATCCTGGCTATGCAGAATGAAAACAAGCACTCATACAACCTCAGACGTAGACCAGCAGCAACATACAAAGTTGGCGATATTGTCGCTATCAAACGCACGCAACTTGGCGGTGGACTTAAGTTAAAGCCTAAGTACTTGGGTCCCTACCGCGTTACAAAAGTCAAGCCGAAGGACACTTATGATGTTGTAAAGGAATCGCTAACTACGGACGGACCAAGATACACTACCTCTTGCGCTGAATACATGAAGCCATGGATGAATATATCCTCCGAGGACGACGACGATACATTCGGGACGAATGTTTAGAAGGATGGCCGAGTTGTGGGAATAGGTCTGGCATCCTTGTCAGCCGAACCCACCACAGATGAACAGCACTACTATTTATGGGCGTGGTGAAAAAGGAAGTCTTGTACAAGCACTTAGAACGAGAGAGACGAAGACGAAAGACGTGAAATATATACGAAGTAAAAGAACGACGCGAGTAATAATCTAAAAACGCTGTTAAAATCCCTATTAAATACCTAAAACTATAATCAGAACTACTTATCACTATTTCATTTAAATAAAACTCTAAACCTATTATAATAAAATTACAATTAGTGGGACTTTTCATTTAAAACAGAAAAACCAATCCCACATTACCAACATTTGTTGACTTTGGGCTACCGAAATAGCTGCAGGATTTGCCAGCCTGCCGAAGAGAATTCGGACACATGGCCCAAAATAAGTGTCAACTGGCATGTGAAAATAGACAAGATGTGTGGGCCGCCGAGAAGGGCTGCCGCAAATGGCCGAAACGTGGCCATAAATTAACGGGCGTCACAACTAATGAAAATGTTGGACCCGGTATCTCTGTCCCGACTTGCATCCCAAAATTTAATTAATCTCATCACTTTGGCCTGACAGCAACTGGATCGATGGCCGTGGGGACTGACATTTAGAGCATCCAAGTAATATAGATATTGAAAGATTGGCGGAAAGCGTTGAACATTCTGAGGAAACTCTATAAAACATGATACAAATAGAGGTCATACATTTATTTATTTATTTATAAATATATTATATATATTATATATTTATAATAAATATTTTGGGCTATTTCTAAAAAACTAAATGGGTGTTATAAGTTTAAAAAATTTAAGTTCTTGTGTCAAATCGGATATGGGATTCAACTTATTTTTTTTAGGTTTTTGTATAAATAAGTAATAAAAAATAAAACGTTTTTATTTACATTAAAAGTACAAATTTAATGCTAACATGTTTACAGCCAATTGGTGCATTAAAATTCATAGGACATTTAGTTTCATAAATCACTAATGTTTTTAGATTTTTGTGGTAGGTATGTACACCAATTGGCTTAACATATATTTGCATTTAAGACTTATAATAAAAATGTATTTATATTTATAAAAAAAATTTTAAAAAATGTCATACCTTGTGTTCTTATTTTTATTAAAATTAAAAAATAGACTGTTTATAAATGCTACTAATAAAAATATAAAGGTATCCTTTAATTTATACTTCATATTTTAAAACTTTTTTTAAATACAATTAAGGACCGTGGTTTTTAAACAAAAATGTGTGCTGTCCACAACTGAAATTTTTAATATGTTTTCCCTAGCGTTTAAGGTCTTTTGTTGTTTTTTATTTACCGCAGCATATACATACATCATTTCCTTTCCCAGTGAGAATTTTAGCCAAATGTGAAGCTGTTGTACATAGCTGTTAAAAAACAAATGTTTGCTCATTTTTATGCATATTTTCACTGCTCATTAAACCCCCCTACCCACCAACATTTATAATTCACTTTGCCTTCCGTTCCTCCTCATGGTTTTTTTACTATTTATATCCTGGCTAACTTGAGTCCCCACTTTCGTTTATTTTTCAGTTGTGCAACAAAGTTGGCAGTCCATAAAAATGCTCTGGCCGGGAGTGGGCGCAAATTAGCAGCCACATCAATTTCAGCGCGGCGAGCCAAACTTAATTAAAACGCGTGTTGGCCAGACAAAATTTCGGACGCTGTCGAGACTTAATTGAATTTTAACCAACTGCCCGTGCCGACAACAAATGCGTTGGCCTTGGTCCTTCAGGCTGCTCTGCCCCGGTATACTGCCCACTTCCATGTCCGCGTCCATGTCCACGTCCTTGCCGCACTGAAGCCGAAGTGCCAGGAAGCAGTAACTACGATGCAACCGCTGCTGCTCGCGCTGATGTTGCTGCTGCAGCAGCAGCAACCATTGCTGGGGGGCAGCCCGTCCCAGCGGCAATTGGTCGGGCTGACTGATGACGGAAGGTCGGCCGCCGCATTAAGCGACAATTTAAATTCAACGCTAGTACCTGGCAAAACCATAAAAGCCATTGAGCGACAGATGAAAGCTGCTGGTGAAGTGGCGACCGCTCCCGCGGAAATGTTGCAAGTGACACCTGCAAACCAATTACCTGTGAACACACCGGCAACCCCCGCCCTCCCAACTGCGATCCCTAATCCGCCATCGGCAACACGGGCTCCGGATTTCTTTATGGCCGCCACAATGGCAACCGGAAACCATTCAGCACAAGGTGAACTTAAGAGGACGGAAAGTGCGGCAACCTTAGACGCAATCACGCCAGCAGCTGCAGTTCCACCAGCAGCAACATCAGAAGTAATAACAGCAGTAGAAGCCACAGCAGCAACATCGCTGACACGGGAGCAACACATGCTGCTCCCACGTCCCACAGCTGTGCAAATGGCACGAATAAATGTAGCAGCAACAATAGAAGACCAAATTGGAAGAGCAGTGATTCCGAGCCAAACAAACATGGCCGAGACACCAGCACCGGCAACGGCAACAGCAGCAGCAGCAACAGCCACGCCAACGGCAGCAATAATGCCAGCAAAAACAAAGCGCCACCGGGGGGACGGGGGCAATAAGAGTGTTCCGAGCGATGGAATAGAATTCAATACGGATGCCGCACTAAGCTCTGGCTATGTAAATGCCACAGGGGCGTGGCCGGCGACGACAACTGCCAATATAGTGGCAGTGGCAGTGGCGGTGGCAGCCGCATCGACCATATCGCCGTCACTAACGAGCACGGCGGAGGGTATTAGTGGCAAGACGGTGCCCACGCCCCGCCTGCTGGGAGCCGGTTTTGGGGCCAGCAACGTGGCCCAGATCCTGGCCAAGTCCCTGGACAGCCCGCCGCCGACCTCGGCCTCCGGCTGGCCGGTCAAGCACGCCGCAGTGCTCGAGGGCGACGTCATTCTCGGCGGCCTGATGATGGTCCACTCGCGCGAGGACAGCATCACCTGCGGACCCATCATGCCGCAGGGCGGCATCCAGGCCCTGGAGGCGATGCTCTACACCTTGGACCAGGTCAACAAGCACCAGCTGCTGCCGAACGTCACGCTGGGCGCCCACCTGCTGGACGACTGCGACAAGGACACCTACGGCCTGGAAATGGCCGTCGACTTTATCAAAGGTGGGTGCAATTATCTTTGTCGCGCTGTCCAATTAATGTGCAGTCTGAGAAGCTCACAAAAAATCAGAAATTAATTGTGTACACATTGAGTCATTTTTTGATAACTTAAAAAAATTATTAGGTCCAGGAAAATGTGAAAGCTTTTCAGCATTTTATTACCTTCTTTACCTACTACAAAATTGCATACAATAGAACATTTTTGATGGCCAAAAAATGGACTTTCTTAGCTCCATCACATTAAAAATCTCACCTCAATGATGATTAGTAGACATCGGATTTTACGTTTTTTTTTGGTTGTGGTATTAAAAGTCTAAACTTTTGTAAATAGGCTTATAAAAATACAAGTTTTCAGAAAATGATGGCATACCAAAAATACGCCTTTTTTAGTTCAAAAGGTTTAAGAAATATGTTTAGCATAGGTTTTATTTTCCACTTTTAGAATTTATTAGATGACTTTTTTCATTAGCACCGTCTCAGAGTCTTATCATAGCAAGCTGTAAAAGTATTTAAAACAATTTTAAATTTGTGTTTTTAAATTTAAGTTGGTTAACTTTATGTTTTGTTTTTGATTTGATGTTTAAAAGGTGTGATAAAAAAAAATGCTGTTAT
The DNA here is from genome assembly GCF_014743375.2 of Drosophila subpulchrella. Classification (NCBI taxonomy): domain Eukaryota; kingdom Metazoa; phylum Arthropoda; class Insecta; order Diptera; family Drosophilidae; genus Drosophila; species Drosophila subpulchrella. The sequence goes on along the minus strand of NC_050611.1, from coordinate 1,809,851 downwards.
AGATTTTTTTACAGTACATATTAGTTTTTTCATGTTTTTTGGAGTAAATTTCTGCCTTTTTATACCCGTTACTCGTAGAGTAAAAGGGTATACTAGATTCGTCGGAAAGTATGTAACAGGCAGAAGGAAGCGTTTCCGACCCCATAAAGTATATATATTCTTGATCAGGATCACTAGCCGAGTCGATCTAGCCATGTCCGTCTGTCCGTCTGTCCGTCTGTCCGTCTGTCCGTCTGTCCGTATGAACGCTGAGATCTTGGAAACTATAAGAGTTACAATACTGGGATTAGGCATGCAGATTCCTGAGATTCCTGCGCAGCGCAAGTTTGTTTCAAAAGAGTGCCACGCCCACTCTAACGCCCACAAACCGCCCAAAACTGTGGCTCCTACAGTTTTGATGCTAGAACAAAAATTTTAACTGAAATGTATTGTTCTCATCAATACCTACCGACTGACCTAAAAAAAGTTTGCCACGCCCACTTTAACGCCCACAAACCGCCCACAAACTTCAAAAAATCGTAAATATGAACGCGGATATCTCGGAAAATATCAAAGATAGAGAAACGAGATTTCAGATTTAGATTCCGTAGGCTTGAGCGCAGCGCAAGTTTATTACGCGAATATGCCACGCCCACTCCAACGCCCACAAACCGCCCAAGTCTGTGGCGCCCACAATTTTCATGGTAGATAAAAAATTTAAACTGAAATGTATTGGTCTCGTCAATACCTATCGATTGATTTAAAAAAAACTTTGCCACGCCCACTCTAACGCCCACAACGCTTAAATCTGTCTACCGCCGGTAGGTGGCGCATTTGCTGCTTGCATATCTCCATTTTCCTTTGGTCCCTTTAGCTGAGTAACGGGTATCTGATAGTCGAGGTACTCGACTATAGCGTTCTTCCTTGTTTTGAGTGTATTAATTTGATTCCGCTCTACGTCACAAGATGTCAGTGGTGAATTGGTTGATTTAAAAACGTTTTCTTTTGTAATGTTGGGTACTGAGAATGTATAGTTGTTTATTGAAGTGTTAATGTATTCAATTATGGAAAATTCTGCATTTCGATGTAAAAATAATTGCATTTTTTCTTATATATCTTGGCATTTTTCGTTTTTAATCTTTAATCAAAAGCCTCGCGACTGAGAAATTATTCTACCTTAAACAAAATCAATTACAACTTTATTACTTGGAGGCATATATTCAAAACAAACAAGTTTAAGCAACGTTGACATATTCCGAAATATGATTTTAGGTCCGTTACATGAAGCAAATTTGTATACAATTCCAATAAATAAGATCCCATGTCTATGCATTAGGAATGTAAATTCTTAAATTAATTAATATGCAATCCCAAAATAATGCAATAAGTTAACTAAAGCTTTATGAACATTTGAATTAATTTATTGATAGCCAAAATAAATATTTAAAGTCCAGGAAAACAAGAAATCTTTTATGCTTTTTATTACCCTCTTTAACTTTTTAAAATGTGTATACAATAGAAAATTTTTGATGTCCGAAAAACATACTTTTTTAAGAGCAGCCAGTTTTCAATGCTAGATAAGTATATAAGTATTAGTTCATTAAAAACAAGTAATATTTTGATCCTCGTTAAATATAGCGAAGAAGTGTTTAAGATTAATGAGCTGAATTTGTAATAAGGTACCATTTTTCTTATGACAAATTTACATCCCAGAAATGTTTGAAACTTTTTCAAGCAATTTTACTTTTACCACTTAAGCTGTCCTCTCTCTTCATTTTTAATTTTTTGTACTGCAAACTTTTTTGCTTAAATTACATTTCTTGTTTTGACTTTTGTGGCAGGTCATAAATTAGCATAGAGTTTACTCATACTCATCCTAATTGGATTAACCAATGCAATGTTTGATATTAAAATGGGAAAAATTCAAAAGCGCTTTAATTGATAGTATTTAATATTTATTTAATATATCAGGACGCACATTTTGATACGGTTCCACTTTGTACATACAGTTCTGGTTTAAACAATAGTTTTAGCATATACGTTGGTAGTTGTTTGTTCTTCTCTAAGCCCCAAATATAAAATATACGTTAAATTGTTGTGTGCGATTGCTTGGAAATAAGTATTTTACACCGCGACAATGAAATTTATTGTTTGGCAGGGCCGAACATGCCGTCGCCAGAATATCAACAATTTTAAACCACAAAAAATATAGCAATTGAATAAAAATCGAAAAAAATATATTCGAAGGGAAAACACAGGGTCTGAAATAAACGAGTGTGAAATGCAAATGAAAAACTCAGAAGCCATAAAAATGCAAGTACTTGCTTATATTTGTACACGTTTAATACGATTTCTACGGTGAATCAATATTTCATGGACTTCTCCACGACTTTTACTGCTCATGATTCATTTCATTCTCTCGTGGTATTGTCGATTTCTCATCAAAGCCTTTTACAAAAAAGTGCAAACAATACAAGCCAAATAATCCTCCCACAAATTGAAATCGTGGTATATTTCAGCTACAAGGCCGTGCTATTAGCGTTATAACCTTTAACAAGTATTAAAGACCACCATTGTGTGCTACATTCAAATCGCTTCTTCGATTGAATGGATGTTATTTTTTGTTTATATGCAAATCGTTTGCCAATATACACGCAAATTCCCTGTTTAGTTCAATAGTATTCAATTGTTCAGCAGCATATCATGTTGCAACCCGCCCACTTCACCTAATATTGGAATTCACATTTGCACAACTGCAAAAAAGTTTGTCTTTTTGCTAAACTTTTTTATGCACAGAACCAAAAACGATTTAAAAATTTTTTAAAAACAAGATTTTAAGATTTTTTTAAGATAAAAATTAAAAATTGTTTTTTGGAATTTGATATGACTATTAAGTAATACCCTTTTAATTTGATTTCAATCACAAATTTACAACACAGCGATGGAGACGTTTCCAACCGTATATAGAATATATCATCTTAATTAGCATCTCTTGGCGAGTCAATCTACCCATGTCCGCCTGTCTGTCCGTTCGTCCACTTTTCACTTTATTACAAGATATATTAAAAGTCAGTACTCTGGAGTACAACACACTTTTTTGGATTTCAGAACTTCGAATTAAATTGCTTTTTAATCAGACGACTGAGTCATATATGTATGTAGTTTCAACAGGATCGATCGGAAAATCAATGTGAAAATATATTCTAGCTTAGTTGTTTTTTGATCTTTTCTTCTCTGAGGGAAAGCTATTTCTCACGATTTTAGAATTTAGAGTAAAATTGTTTATTAATCACAGGACTACATCACCATAAGAACTATCGGTATTTACTATATTTTCACGGAACTGAAAAAAATGTTTAATCCCATTCTTAACAAAATTTAGATGGGACTATTAACTTATTATTTATTTATTTACATTTTTAACTAATCCTAAAATAATTGTGTAGAACTAAAAATCCTTTAAGTCAGCTTGTTGCCATTAGAACCAATATAATTTCAAAGTGATGCAAAAAGCAAAAATATTAAAAATTCATTGATGGTTTTGTGGTTAGCTTTTAAGCGCAGTTTGATTTTCATATTTCAGTTAATCCTGCGGTGCCCTATGAAGTTCACCGCAAACCATCTTTTTTTTCCTGATTTTTCTAATCAAAATGAAGGTAGCAGTTCTGATCGCAAACCAAGAGTTCCTCCTTCTCTTGGAAAATATAATAACTCCTAGATGTTCGTTTGCCTTAAAAAAAAGGATTAAAAATTTGTCAAATAAAATGTGTATTCCGTAAATCTATATATTAGTTCAACTGTATGAAAAAAGCGAGTTTTTTTTTGTACTTTTTTGAAGAAAGTGGACAAGTTTAAAAGTGTTGAATGGCAATCTTAATCGTGACCAGAAGATTTCCCTGTATTTCATAAGTCATAATTTTCCTGAGCTGGTAACACCAACATCGACTTTCTCTTTGACCCCCATTCTGCATAGCAAAAACCCCTCACCACTTTCTTCACAACTCCTTTCCCCTTAAGATGAGCCAGCATTTTTTCGGTCTGGCAACGCTTGATTCTTTTAATTTGCCAGTGGCAACGCTTGATTCTTTTAATTTCTGAGAAATTTTAAAATAACTGTTATAAAGCATATGTGTGGAAGCTATGTTAATCGTGGCTGTATAACAGTCTCTGAGCTTTTGCATGGGTTGTGTCCTGGCTAAGAACCCCACTGTTGGCTTGAGTTTTGGGACATCTTTGGGACACGCCAAGTAAATCATAAAAGCGTGTCCTGAAAATCTATAAAATGCATATCACTTCTATTTCAGACTTTACGATAACCAATCTTGGCCGTTATATTTGCCATGGGACATCAAACCATTTGAAGGCTACTCAACATATAAATTGTTTATGCTATCCTAAAGATTCTTTACGACCCACGCTGCTCAATGGTCATCATCCCGTGCCGAAGAATGTCGGGATGAATCAGTGCCGGAGTGACCCAGTTACTTGCAAATTATATTTTTATTTTCAACAGCCCACCACGCACTTTTACTTCACATCCGCAGGGCGGGAGGCCACGCATCCCCATCAAAGGAGGCATAAAAAAGTGTATCTCCCATGAAGCGCTGTGTCAACCCTGGACACGGGGTTTCCTTTTTGCTCATATCGTTTTAATTCGATGGGAAGCCCCCAATCTGGCGGCTGTGTTGTTGCCACTTAATGGAATTTGCCGCTTATGCGTTCCGCATGCCGCGCATTATCCTTTCTATGCCTGCCAGGATTCCCCAGTTTCCTGCGAAACCGGAGCTTTTTGCCCTCTGCCTTTGGTTGACAGGCTGCCTGCTTGGCTAAAAGTTTTTCTCTGCCGATTTCGGCGTTTTTCCTCTTTGTCTTGCCTTTTTTGTTGGCGTTTTCCCCCTTTCCGACTTCCTTAAGACTTTCGCACATATGCGGCCTTGTGCGTGCCTATGTGTTTTGACTTTTAACCAGGATTTCTGGCGTGCTTTGTCTAGTTTCTTGCCTCTGTTTAATTTGTGTGCCCTTAAGCTGGCTAAGCAGGGACTTATATTCATTCCCACTTTGGTTGATTTTTACTCGAGTTCTGATGGCAATAATTGCTGTGACTGTGGGCTTCTAGCATAATTCTTCCGCATCCTTAAATCGTTTTAATTTGCCTAATTCTGGGACATTCATTTTGTGGTCCAAAAAGCTCAGCCTACGTTTTTAATTTTAAATTTCAAAGAATTCCCATACAGGTTCCCAAAATAGAAAGTTCCAATTCGGAGCTATGGCTTCATTGGGTTCATTTGGGGATGACAACCTTTCACAAGCCGGACTCTGCTTTTCCGTGTTATCCTGGGCGATTCCAGCTCTTCTGTGTACTGCAGACTTGAATGCCAATGTTGTTAGCTCGTTTCTGCCCCTGAGCCGAGATACTCGAAACAACAAGCCAGGTATTGTTAGATGCTTGGCAATTCAACCGGCTTCTCGAGTGGTCGCCTTCACTTGCGGAGTTCCAACTCCATTTTAGATGCTCTTTTCATAGGCCGACTTAAGCTGTTTTTATTGCAAATCCTTGGCCTCCTGTCGTTGCTATTTGTTCAATTGTCCTGCAGCAGGTAAAAGCGATGCGGTTGCCGTCGGCTACATTGTGTATCTTGTGCTGGGTGAGTTTTTGTTCTGCTGTGTTGGTAGCTTGAGGAATACAGTTCGTCAACCATTTTCAATGGTTTCCGAGTCTATTTATACTAACTTAGAGAAGCCAAGCTTCACGTATCTTATAGTTATAACAAATAAAAATCAATTAAAGGCCAAGATCAAAATGTGCTCAGAAAGCCAAAAAAAAAACGTCTTCATATTGACACCTTTAGCAAAATTTATAGAAAATAAATATAAACAACTTAAACAAAAATCACATTTTATATCTAGCAGATATTCTTTTCTCGGTTGTCCAGTTTTAAAATAAAATTCCAGGCCACAGACTTTAAGGACGCTAGCGCCACCTAGCGGAGGGCAGTGGTATCACTAACCCCGTAAAGCCTATTTAACTTATTTACTCATTACTTTTAAAATAAGTGGGCAATGGGTATGATTTTCGTCATGTAGATAGGTATCGACGAATAAAATTAATTTCCATTTCAATTTGAGCATTATAAGCGTTTGTGGGCGTGACAAACTTTTTTCGGTAGGCATCGACGAAACAAAAGCATTTCAGTTAAAATTCCATTCACAACTGTGGGCATCACAAACTTTTGTAATTTGTGTGCATTATAATGGCCGTTGTTTTTGGATGAAACCAATTTGTGCTGCGCAGGAATCCTTAGAATAAAATATTCGTCACAGAAAGAAAACTAGATACACAAAACTTGTTATTTTTAGGTTCTTTCTGCATTCACATTCATTATTTCAAGCAATGCCCACTCGCCTGCACCGGAGTCAGTTCTCCTGAATTTTACTATGCCACTACCACAATGGCGCGAAAGGCAAACAGCGGAAAACCGAGCGATTCTATGAAAGGGCAATAGATGATGGCCATAACCGACGAACAGTCACAATGTATTGTTCAAGGGGAGGACGGATTCGGACGTAATGACAGCCGCAGGACAGACAAGTGGCTTTTACCCCTCCGCGTATAACCGTAGGCCAGTTAAGCGATAGAACAGTGAAGCCTTCCCCAGGCGCATGCTAACAAGTGTTTGTTCCATTCATAAATTCTACTAACCCAGTGGCCTCCAAAGAACACGAACACGAGCCAAGCCGAGGGGCGGCACGAAGGCGAAAGGACTGTCCTACGGTTTTAGCACACCCCTCTCGTGTCCCGAATTTAGAACACGACTCCTGTTGTCCTGCCCGCTATCAGTGGAATTTCAGTTGCACGCCGGTCCTTCAACAATGCAGACGTTCGCGGTAACCAACCAGCTTTGATTTTCACATCCTTATCGCAACACTATTAACTAGCGTCGGAAAATAAAACACGTGTAAATTTACCAAATAAATACCAATTCAAGGAATTTTTAAAAAAACTAGATGGAATAAAAAATTTTATTTGCCAAATTTGTTCTAATGTGCTTAAATCTAAAACTGCGAGTACTTTAAAGTGAATGTGTAAACGGACGCAAAATTCCCCACTTTCCATTTCTATAATTATAATGCGGATAAAATTATAAATGGTATTAAACAATCTAATAAAATATTATGATATATCCAAGTGATTGTGTAAACGGACGCAAAATTCCCAACTTTCTTTTTCTTAAATTATAATGTGATAAAAGTATAAATGGTATTACAACAACTTAATCAAATATTTTGAAATATCCAAATTGAAATACCTTTATAAGTAATAACAAGCCAGTACCTAAAACCTAAAATAATCTTGTCACAGAATGTCACAGCAAATTAAAAATGCAATATCTTTCAACCCAACAAATATGAAAAACAATCAGAAAATAAGTCATCACAACTTATTTCTTATTTAGTGTAAGCCACTTGCTTTGACCCCTAATTAATTAAGTTGCTACTGCCGACGCTTAATAAATCTGGAGACGTCTCGCCAGGAAAAAAGATAAATCTAAGGGGAGCCGAAACTAATTTCATTATGAAAATATAAACACAAAGTCTGAGCAGAGCAGACCTTTGGTAAACTTCCCTTTTTTGGGGTGTAGATTTTTGGCTGATTTTGCTTTCGGCTTGGCATTAAAAAAAAAGGACAAAGCAAACATTAATTAATACAACTTCTATATAATTTTTGAGGGAAAAGTAAATTTGGCCAAAACATGGAAAAATAAATCCGAGTACAGAAAAGTTGGGCGAAGTTTGTACTTAGCTAAATTTTTTTACCTTAATTATAAGTTGTTTGAAATCGCCGGAGTAATTCGTTTTAAGGTCTGAAATAGGAAAAGTTTGACGGTCGAAGCTGGTCTTGAAGTATTTTAATTAAAGTTAGGGGGCAGGGGAGTGATTTGTTGTCTTCTTTTTAAAAAAAAGTTAGCAGGCCAAAAGTCTATGGAACATAATATTAAAGCTATACGGAACCTACTGCTGCCTACATTTCGGATTTATTCATTTGAAAATCATGCGTCGGGGGCAGAGTAATTCGAGCGAATTATTACCCATACGTCGTGTGTGCGGCCCGGGTGTTCTGATAAACCTCGCTGGCAGGCTGAGGCAATTAGCAGCATTTAGGTGTAATTGCAAAATTATGCAAAAATCACAGACTGCCGGCAGGTCGTTGGCAGATAAGAGGGAATTGGATTGACAAGAGGATGAACGAGGGTAGCAGCCCGGAACTTCGCACACCTTTCGAGCTGGCAGGTGTGTGGGCCGGGTGCCATTTCCCCGTGTCCTGCTGCCTCAGGATGTTCAATTTCCTAGCCCGACTTGCTGACATTTTGTAATTTAATGTTCGTTTATTCTTGACCTCCTGTCACCCCTTGAGCGCATTAGAAAAATGGCATGGGGCAGTGTTAATTGCCAAAGTCTCTGTCAGTGTAATTCCCTCGGGTCTGTCGGCTTTTAATGATAGTTTTGGGACCTGAGGGCACTAAGCCTCGGTCACGTAGCTGTGATGAATGCCAGAGCCTGAATGTGGCTTTGTCTTCTCCGCTTTCCCAGGGCACTCGCAGACTAATTTTGGGCTACAGTCTGCTGGATTTTGGACCGACCTTTGTTTAATTGCAAAGAAAGGCAATTAATAAACGTTTCTCCTGAAATCCCTACCCTTGAAATACCTCTTTTTTAGTTTCAGCATTATGAGCAGCCGTTTCAGCAGTTTTCTCTTTCCTAGAAGAACCTATATAAAAAGCAGTCACAAAAGAATTCGAAGTAAGGTACCACAATTGCAAGAACTATTTCTATGAAGTTTTGAAGTTTCTTCACAGAACAGGCGTAAACCAGCTTTTTGTTGAGTACCACATGACTAATTGCATTTTAATGCGCTTCAAAATTAATTATCCCCAAAATAGTTCAAAGTTGAAAATGCAAATTCTGAAGACGGGCTTTTTATTAATTCCCTTTAACATGCTGCTCTTGCACCAAGTATAATGAGATTGCAGCTAATGAGCAGTCAGTGGCAGTAACTGGCGTTTCAGTCACAGGAAGTCACAGAAAACAGCTAATTAGCAAACAAATTCAGACAAGTTGAAGTCAGGAGTACATGCCTGAATGCTGCGGAGATGTCAACATAAATAATTATGCCCGCGTTCAGCGGGCCGTGTGCTTAATAATTAAAACGAATTAATGTCTCCTAATGAGCATGCAAGGGACTGTCTCTCCTCACTTTTCTATTAATTTATTTATGGCCCGAAAGGCCGTAAGGGCGAAAACGTAAATACCCGTTCACTCCGTGCATTACCTGTTTGTTTTACCTGTTGCCCCGTGGTCACGCCATTAATTCTCATGAGTAAAATAATTAGAAAATCAAATAGAAAAACACCGAGGTGGGTCTGCGTCAAATGCTTTTGCGGCACTCTGGTTGTCCGGTTGCATCCCATCCGGCGGAAACGGAAATGGCGCAACTGTGCTGAACTACAACTTGCGCGTACAGTTAGGCAACTGCAAACTTTTGGCTCCAATGCTGCCGACGGGTGGGCGTGGCAAGCGCTGGAATGGAAGTTCGCCAAAGGATTTCGCTACATTGCCCTCTGACGGTAGCTGAAAGTTTGTGTGCAAAAGGACACACTGAAAAAAGACAAATGTTTTTTTTTGAAATTTTAAAATTTTATTTTGACTTGGGGAATGATTTTATCCCTTTTTATATTGCATTTTGTGACGTCAAGAGCATAAACCTTTTCCTTAAAAGTACATAAATTATGTATTGTTTATTAATTTTTTTCAGTGCAGCTCAAAGAAGGAACTTGATAATTGAGCTAGGTATGGCTTAAAAGTTCTGAGATAAAACACTAATAAATAAAAGTTATCCAACAATGGCCTGCATTGAGGGTATTCATTTCGTATACAGTCCATTTCCCTTTGAAAAAAGCAGTCATCGCCTTTGACTTAGAGAATAATTTAATCCGTTTCAATATTACATCTTGTGATGTAAAGAGCAGAAACCTTTTCCTCTAAAGTAAAAAATAATTTGAATGAATGAATTCAATTTTTTTCCAGTGCGGGTAATAAAAGGAACTTGATAATTGAGCTAAGTACGGCTTTAAAGTTCTGAGATAAAACACTAATAAATACAAGTTGGCCAACTATCGCCTGCATTCATTTCGTACACAGTCCATTTCCCTTTGAAAAAAAGCTGTCATCGCCTTTGACAAGTGCGAATTACCGAAGCGAAAGACAAAAGTTTTGCGGCTGCAAACTTAACTGATTAAACCCGATTTGACAGCGGTAGGCGGGAAATGCGCACGTGAACAGGTCAAAGGTAATTACTTTGCTTGCGGGCTACTGGGAAATCTGCAGTCGTTTTGAAATAGTTACAAATTTCGGTCGTCATGTGGTTTCTGCTGTCACAACTTGTTTGCCAAGTCCCACTAATTATGCAATTATTTTTTCGCATTTCCCTCGCTGACTTTTTACGACTTTTTTACGACACTGCGCAACTTTTGCCAACTTTGCAAAAGTTATTTTTATGGCGCCGCGAACAAGTGGTCAGCGATTTAATTTTAATTGTATTTAGATAAGATTTAATGAGTTTTTTGGTGCGGCAGATAGAGAATAATGCAAAAGTTAATCAATGTTCAGGGATGCTAAGTCGGTTGCAGCTCCTTTTCCCATTACTCGTACTTTAGGATTGCGCAGTTGAGTCATTTCAATGGCAAAGGACAATCAAGCCATATACTCTGCGTGCGGCTAGTACATACATATGCTCGACTATGATATATTTTCATGGTGCCTGCGCAACGGCATATGTACGCCATAAAATATTTAGTGCTTAGTTCTGTGGCCTCCACATGCGCATTTTTGGCGGTTCCACTGGATTACCGTGAGCAGCAGACAAAGAATAAATAGAGCGCTTAGCAAGCCCGAAAATGCTGAACAATAGACCATTCCTTGCCAGTTAAACACTCACGGGTAAAATTATAGAAACGATCAAATATACCTTACTAAAATAGGCAACAAGAAACTATACAAAAAATATTTTAAAGTAAGTTCCAGCAGAATGATATAAAACATTTTTGAACGTTCGCAAAGTATTTATTTTTAACTTTTTTCCAATAATTTCTTTTTTACAGCTGTACAGTGTACTCCATGAACTGTTTTGAACTTAAAATCATTTGTATTATCATTGATCAGTTTTAGTAAAGCATTTCTTTAGAATTGACTAACATTTTTAATGACGAAAATAACAGAATCTAAGAAAAGCAGGGACCGAAAAAAACAGAAACGTAACAACGAATTTGCAAGTATGCAGATACATTCCTAATGTAAAAAGTTTATTAATTAGTTTTCAAAATAATTAATTTTATATAAATTTAATAAATTGTATTTTATAAGTTTCAAATAACAGTTAGTTATCACTTACATTACAATTCTATTCGTAAAAGTCTTTCATACCTGTTATTAAAGACTTTCCAAAATAAATTCCTTAAATACTTAAAACTTTGGAACATTTGTTATAAATATAAAAAACGTTACAAATGCATGTTATCTATAAAAGTTATAACCGTTAGGGCTCCCGAAGAAAACAAATTTATGGAGGTTCCGAACGTTTCTAGGTTTTTCCTGCAGCTAAGTCTGGAAAAATTTGTATTTTGGCTTTCAAGGTAAAACTAAAACAAAGGATATTTTTTATAAAGGGTTGATGTTTATTTAAAAAAATTATTTATTGAAATTGCAGTTTCTTTAAGTTAAGAACTAACTAAAAACGCAATCCAGGTGGTTTCTATTGTTTTTCCCTTGACTTTATGTATGAGTGTGTGGTGTATACTACACCGTACTATACAACGACAAGCAGCAATAATGATCTTTTTGTTACACATGGGCGGGTGGCCAAAAGGGGGCGGGGCTGAGCAAACAAACATCGCACACGCACACATCCTCGCAGGAGTGCAAATACACACGCACACACAGGCGACCAGCATTTATTTTTGTTTGTCATGACTTTGCGCTTTTGCTGCGAACTGAATGGAGAATGTAGAAAGCAGCAAGCAGCATGGAGAAAGTGGAAAAGAGAAAGCGGAAGGGAAAAGGGCAGTACACGCCATTTTTTCGGGGCTTTGTCTCTCCCTTTCCTGCCGCTGTGTTTGCATTTGTTAGCATACAATTTGGCATCGGCACACAGGGCGGATGGATTATTATTTTGTCGCTAAAATCAACAACCATTCCGCAAGGGCTTTTGATGAATGCGAATGGGGAGGAACCTGCTCTGTAGAAAGCGTGACTGCAGTGGATCCTTGTCTTGGATAGAATTCCCCTTTTTCTTGTCTATCCCTCTTGGGAGGGAAGCTAAAGATACCAGGGATTGCAGGGATTTAACTACATAGGCTTATCGTATACTACATTAACCATTTTAGAGCTTTTTAAATTGGAGTTTTAAGCAAATTAGGTTACTTTTTATTGGATAAGCCCAAATAAACATATTAATATTAAAGTATTTTTAATTAGCATTTTATGTTTGCCAACCATAACAAATCTCCTGTTTTGCACTCGGTTGACATATTTTCCATCTAATCCCTTTACATATAGTGAGCAATAAAACTGTTTAATCTTTAATTTTTTTGCTTGTCTTGTAAAGTTTACAGTGTAAGCCGGTGTATTTTCAAGCTAATCCTATTAAATCAGTGATCAAACACAGATAGTACTGTGTTTTTGATTGATTTTATATAAATTTGAATAAAACCTTTTAGTCTTTAACAACCTTACGTTAATTGTTTTTATTCCCCGCTGTTTGATTTATTTTAGCTTAATTTGAATAAAACCTTTTAAACTTTCAAGACCTCATATTAATTGTTTTTACTTCCCGCTTCGTGGACAGCTGACCTTTGACTTGTAGAGTGGTTTACTCCGTAACGCCGTAATTAATTCAGCAGCAGTACACACGTTGAATTTTAAAAATTGCGGCTATTACTTAAAGCCCTGAGCTCTAGATGAAATATGAAATTATTTGCCGGCCATAAACACGTCCCCATGGTCAGGCAAGGGCACATGGGCACACACGCAGTAAGTAGGCAATGGATTTTTTCAATTTGCCTTGCTGGCCAAGATGTTATGCAAGTCACGCGCCAATCCGCCCTGTGTGTGTACACTGTACAGTGTACCATGTACATATATATACTGATTCGCATGTCAGTATGTACGTTTGACGGGGAGGTTGGCAGTGGTAATTCAGAATATCATGTGCTCAATGGGCTGTGAGGCTGGGAGATTTTCCCGCCACCGCCCCGTCGCTGTTGCTCTTTTGATTTATGCGACGTTTCCACACATTTGCCTGCCATTAACATTTTGCTTCGTTGCCTGTCAGCCGCCAACCTTGTCGTCATTCCCGTCGCCGGAGTCCTTGTCCGTTGTCTTTTGTGTGTCAGCAGTTCGCTGTTCTCCAGCAGACACCACCGCCTTGTTCTCGCCCAGATTGAAATTGATTGGCAACTCCTCTGCGGATGCAGCGGGGCACCTCCGGAGGAGCAAACTTTATCTGAGGACAAACTCCTGTTGGCGCAGCTTGAGGAAAACAGCAGGGATGAGGACCACGACTGGTCTGCTCATGAAATTTTAATTTAAAACTCTTTCCGCAAACAGAAGCGAAGGAATGCAGTTCTATTGAGCTCTATTTTATTTTGCGGTGCCATGGCTTCTGCAGCACCAAAAGTATTTTTTGGTCAGGTGGCCACGGGGCGTATGCTTAATGAAAACACAGAATTGAGGAACTCCTTTCGAGCGAATGTGAATGCAATTGGCCCGGCTCGCAAGCTGAAACATTGCTGAAGTATGGCATAACTGCCAGGGGTTATTTCGGCCCAATTTTCCCACAACATCTTGGCCACACATCAGAATGTTGGCTGTTGCTGAGTGGCTGCCTAAGTGCCCGGCTGTCTGGACCCGTTTCGAGTGCCTCCAGGACTTCTCTCCATCCCGAACACATGTGCGGGCCATATTTACGCCGAAACTATGTTTATACAAGTATAAGCAGCCGGCTCTGCGACCCAACCCAGTCAGAAATAGAGCACGAAAAAGGTGCCCAGGTCAAAGGGCGAAGGATGGCCACGGGTGGGTGATGGAGGGGGAAATTGAAATTTATATTTACGCAGCCCATAAATTTCTGGCTTTTCGGCCCGTTCGCTCTGCTGTGAGCTAGCGCCTAGGCGGCTGTCAGTGCTGCCAAAGCTAACTTTTTTCCAGCGGGGCTCGGAGGACCACACACAAAAGAAAACCTTCAGATGTTTGTCCTCAAAATCCATAAATTTTATTTAAATTTGCTATTTTAAATAAGTGATTGCAAATAGCATTCATTTGCAATTCTTAAAAATACATACATTTTATTTAAGTTTGCTATTTTAAATAAGGGCTTGCAAATAGCATTCATTTTCAATTCTTAAAAACACATACATTTTTTTCAAATTTGCTATTTTAAACAAGTGTTTGCAAATAGCTTTCATTAAATACATAAATTTTATTTAAGATTGCTATTTTAAATAAGTGCTTGTAAATAGCATTCATTTTAAATTCTTAAAAACAAATCTCTTACAAATACGACTAGAAGTATGCTACAAAAATTGATTCGCAAGTCCCTATTTTTCCCTGCATACTTTTTGACACCTTTAGAAGGACTTCAAAGCACAAGTGATCAACAAAGGAGTTTTATTTCAATATCAAGTTAGGACACCTTTTTACAGCTGTACTTAAATTTAGAAATACTTTTTGAATGATAAGTCTCATTATTAAATTTCTTTGTTAGCCGCATGGGAACATAAATTCCCCACATGTTAATGGCTACCTTTTGTGATCTCCTCTAGGCAGCACTGCGGACACGGCCTACTTGCGAAAGTGGGTGCCCTGTGGGCGGGCGGCTGACAAAGTTGAGGCCTGTCATGTTGCATATCCCAACTTCTTGGCTAACCCACGCACGTCTGCCGACGACAAGCTTGGGCCGGGCCCTTGTATTCTGTTTGTGCGTGTCTGCGGCATGTAATCGAATTAAAAGTTGGAGCATGGAATTGCTTTTAAGGCACTAGGCCGGCGTCAAGTCTTTAATGCTTCATGTGATCATTAGGTGCAGGCCGTGGCAAATCTTTACAACTTGCAATCTTTGCCCAATTGACAGTCCTGCGAATGCGATGCTGGCACGCAATCAGCCAGCTGCCAAAATACCAGAATGCCAGAACACTCGGGGAGAAGCTAGGGCCCCACTCGGATAATAACTTAATTACAGTTTTGCAGGCTAGTGGGGCGTGCGGGCTTTATATTTGGGCAATTACAGTGGGCTGCGCCGCACCTGGAAGCAGGCAGGCGGCCGGAAACATGTGTATTATCAAATGCCAGTCATTAGACGCCCGCCGCCCCTCGAGTGGTAATTTATCTCAAATGCTCTGCGGTCTACACGTGTACACAGACACTCTGGCTCCCGATGACAGGTGATTCCGATGGCGGGGCGAGGACGACGCTGGTTCGGCAGGGGCCTTGAGCGAAAATAATTAAGCCCTGTTATGCGTAAAGCATGAACATCCCGAACTAGACAGCGGCAACAGTCCCAACAACATCCCGGCAGGTTGCTTAGTAACCAGAGATGGCAGCGTGACAACCAAAACTTTGCGCTTTGAGTGCTTTTAGGGAAAGTTTTCCCGGCTAGTTACATGCCATGTAAGTGCAGGAAGCTGCAGCGAAATAATTTAAGTTTTAACAGTTTTCCAAGTGTCGATCGAATAAATGATAGCTGGAACAAAAGTGGACAAAGTTTTACGGTGTGCCAAAAACATACTCGAAACAGAGACTCAGGGGATGCCAATTTTAAACAAAACTACTTGAAACCATTTACAAATGTGTCCAAAAGTATGCTGTGAAAAAAAGAACCGCGGTTTGAAAAATATCGTAGCATACTTTTAGACATTTCTGAAACTCTTATAACGTTAAAAGCTATATCTAAAAAATTAAAAAACAATCAATGTCTTTAAGTTTTATTATGTATTGTCCAGAAATAAGCATTATTTTTTAAATAACTAAGATTTTGAAGTAAATTGTTAAGAATTGTTAAATGCCATCTTAGGTTTCTAAAAGTATGCAGTGAATAATAATATTTCCTTGGCCATATTTTAGCATACTTTTATCCACCTAACATAACATTTAATAGTGCTTCAAGAACCCTATTGATTTATGTGGCACCCCATATACTATTTCCCTTTTCGTGGATACACGAATTTCGCATCAATTCAAATCGTTTAATATTTATCCCTTCTCTTTCCCAATCGCCGAATTCTGAGTGACTGGCCCATCTGGCTGTTGAAGCTGCCTATCCATTCAAGATACCAGAGCTATCTGGCCCACTCAGATCATCTCTAGGAGGCTCTTCCCTCTCTCGGCCACTTTAATTGGCACTCGAGACCACGTTTATGGCGTCTGCTTGGCTTGCACTTTCGCCCAACGCCATTAGCCACGAAAGTTAACCGAATGTCGACTGTAGCCACCACGCACCCGCCCACCAATTCTAGCCCTTTGCCACACGCTTTTCACTTTTCTTCTGACGGGCGTGTTAGTGGGTGTGATTGTGAGTCTAAGTGTTTGGCTAAAACGGCATTTATGCTCACATTTTCCCACAGGTATGTGTGTGCGATGATTATGCATATTTAGCGACGTCTGCGCCGGCGCCTAATTGAATATGTATGGGCAGGGCGGCGGTCCGGGAGCGTGTCGAGTGCGACAGAGTGGTAAATTAATTGGCTTTCGGGCGGGGAGCCAGCTTTCTTGTTATTTTTAGCTCTTTTCGCCAGCCATAAAGTGCTCAAACTGTTAACCCCAGCCGAGCCAATGGGGCCTAAAGTCATGCCGCAGGAAGCCGCAATTGTTAACCACAAACCAATCTTCTGGTTTATAATTGACTTGGTCCAATAAATCCATGGGAGATAATTAAATTTACACGATTACCAAAGTCGTTTATCTAGTTTGGCATGGTTCTTTACTATGAAAAAAACAGAGCCAATTTAAAAATAACATTGCCTTTATAACTTCCCAAAAAGAAGTATTTTCTCATCAGCTTCAATTGGTTTCTGTTCAATGAAGACAAAAATTCGGCAATTAGAGGCCGAAATCAAAGCACAACAGAAACACAAAC
The DNA here is from genome assembly GCF_014743375.2 of Drosophila subpulchrella. Lineage (NCBI taxonomy): Eukaryota > Metazoa > Arthropoda > Insecta > Diptera > Drosophilidae > Drosophila > Drosophila subpulchrella. Next base: position 1,792,690 of record NC_050611.1, on the reverse strand, counting down.
TGAAAAGTTGAAGTTAGTATCCTGCTTTGCCGGCCCGTAATTAGGGCGATCAGGATCCATCGAAGCAGGAAGTAAAATTTAGGGGCTTTTATTCCCTTTGGCGTGCTTTTACGGTTCCGGCTTTAATTAAAAGTGAATTCAAGCTCCGCTGGTCGACCAGTGAAGCTGGTCGCCTCCGCTCTTACAAATTTCGTCCGTTATTGGCAGCCGTGCGGCGTATTTAAGCCGTAAAGTACAATTTGGGACATGGTCGTGAAGGGCCCGGAAACAACAAAAAGCCGGAATCATGTGACACATTTGACCCTTTTTAGCAGCCTCCACTTGGCATAATCAAAATCAACGCTGCCTGGCCGCTCTTGCAGCTGTTGTGTCGCCTGTTTTTCAGCTTTTCTGCTTTTCCGTCCCGTTGTCTAACTCGCTTGGCTTTCCCTCTTGCCTTTATTGGTTTCATATTAAAATTGGCTGTCAAATGGTTTGCAAACTGCTGTCGGTTCCCATTTTCCAATTGTGTTTTGCTTTCCGTTGCATTCCGGAAATGCTCGAAAACCAAATATGTTTCGAGACCCTGGTAAAAGTTTTGACAACTGAATATACAAGCGTTTATTGTTTGGAATAAATGTTCACTTTCCCTGGCTGCTAGCAGGTTTTTGAGTTGGTTTAAAGGTATGCATATAGGGCTAATTTAAATTCCTAGGTGCCTCAAAAATGCCATTAAAGCTATTTCCAACCGAAACATGTTTTGTTCAAAGTTTAAAGGCCCAGGACTGTTTTAGCGGTTTATATTTATGATACTATTTTTTAATATGTTAATCACTAAAAAAAATTATAAATAATAATTTTTATAACAACACAGTCAAATAAACCATTTATTTAAAAAGATATTTATATATTAGCTTGGCTGCAAACGACTTTTTCTAAAAGTTTGAACGATTTGTACTTGAGCTGTTATTTTTTCGGGGCGAAATCCTTCTTTGGAATGTTTTTTTGAACAAAGCCCACTTTTTGTTGTTTTTTTTTACCCTTTTTGCGTAACAATTTAATGTGCTTAAAGAATTTTGACACAATTCTGGTAATAATATCGAAAATGGCGACCCTTTTTCCGGTGTCCTTTGACCGAGCAAGGAGTCAGCCCTTGGCGAGGTCAAGGGTCCTGGTAGCTTGCCAATTATACGAAACTCTGGGCATTAACTGTGCTTAAAAACAGCTGAAGCCACCCACCCCACAAAACCTTTGTCTAACCAGTCCTTGTGGTGCGGCTATTAACGTTTGCAGACAACAACTACTTGCAGCTGGCAAAAATCATCAGGATTTTACATCTTTTCGTCTTTTACTCGGCCTGCTTATTTATTTTCCCTGTTTATCTGCCTCATCGTAAAAATAGAAATAAAAATATTTATGCGGCGCAACGGGTTTTTTCGTGAGTTCTTTTTATGAGCTCGTCCGACGAGCTATTAAAAGCCGAAAGCGGGAATACATTTTTTGAAAATTGGCCGACGAGCCCAAGGAGTGGGCTAACTCAAGGACGAGCCCAGATTCGGAGCGGGCATCCAGGGCCCGGGACCTTTTTTTTATTAATTCCAATACATTGAATTTTCGTAGACAAAAAGCGTGTTTAGCATGGCAAGCCGATTAAGGCCGGGCTGAAAAACCTTAAAGCCTTTAAAAGGCTTGCCATGCTGGCCCACGGAATGGACTATAAATTTTACATTTAACGTGGCCCGGGGATGACACTTTCCGGGGCGGAAAGAGGGCCAAGTTGTCCGCCTCCAGATGCTGGCAGCTCGCCTGCTTCCAGGACATTTTTATTTATGAGCTGGCAAATTATGCGCCATCAACGCGGACAATTAGAAACTCAATTGCTATGCCGGGTCCTAGAAACATCCTGCTCCCCTCGCCCACTAGACATTCAAAATTACTTGTCAGCCTTGGCTTAGCAAATAATTTTGCATAGTTATTGGGCCCTTGCCGGAAAACCGTCCCTTCAAAAGGGCTTACAAATTTGAGAGAGGCATCTTTTAAGATCAAGACAGGGAAAAACTTTCTGAAATATCTAGCTCTTAAGCTAAGCGTACTTTTTTGACAGACACATTAATATTCTTTAAAGTTCATGTCATCTACCAAGCCCTGGTCATTTTGAGAATTTAATTAAATCCATTTCCCAGTTGTCTCTAGCAGATGTGTTTTTAAAAGCCTGAAATATAAATGCATAACAAAATCAAATGCAAATTAAATGGTATCTGGAAAAGATACAAAAATCGCTTATCTAGCCAGAGTTGGGCTGTGTAAAACAACACTCGCTTGTTAAATTTGGAATAAAAATGCCAACATGTTATGTAGCTTTTTTAGTAACAGATATTTTCCCATATAAGCAAAAGACATATTAAATTTGTGAAATTGAGGGACTTAAGTTCCGGTGCTCAATTAACTTTTCACTAAGCCCAATATCCTTGCGGAAGTTTATTTTAAAGATTTATCGGACTGCCTTAACGGGTAAATCCGTTTAATTGCTCAGTCCCGGCCAGAGTTCGAATCATTCCATCGCTTAGGCAACTAATTGCACATCAAAAACTTCGGATGGAAACTTGATAGAAACTTTCTGTCTGGGCCACAAAACCCTTTTACGATGTACTAAATTCAACGCACTCCAAGGTCCCTGGTCAACAACAATGCCCGGCTGGTCATAAAAGTTGGAAAATCAAAATGGCATTTTTCGACGCCATCAAAATGGCATTTCGGTGCAGCAAGCTGGCGGCAGTGCTAGACCAGAAAAACCGCAAATCCGCATGTGAGTCTGCTGTGCTGTTAACTCATTAAATAGGGCCAAAAAACAAGGGGCAGCGGTGCGTATGCGTAACATTGTAGCCGTTTTTATTAGAGCCCTCCGTGCTGACAGCCTGTTCCCGTCCAGGCCAACAACTCCCACATAATCAAAAGCGGTTTAGCTGCTTTCAAAAGATAAGCGTAGCTCATTGTGGCCCGTCCTCGCTTTTCCGCTTTCCCGGCTTTCCTTGGATGGGTTGACTGTGCGACATCCTGACTGTTTGTCATAATAATAAAAATGCCAATTTGTTTTATGGGCGACAAGTTAAGCTTGCCTTTGCTTTGCTTTGATGTTGATTTTTATATTATGATGTGGGCCCCCATCCCCATCCCCCGAACCACATCCCAATCGAAATTCCCCCCTGCATCAAACTTGCTTGTTTGTTGTTTCGGACCTGGGCCCCAGACACGTGCTCTTTGATAGGTATACCCGTGAGTCCCGGCTTTATACGTACACATAGTATGCACCGCACTCGGTGGATTGTCTCTCGCAGAATGAAACTCGAGTGGAAGCTGTATTATTGAAGGCGACAGGAGCCAGTAGGAAGTTGTTAAATATTTAAAAAGGTTACAATTCGAAACAGCCGCCCCTTGTGTTTCCCTCCAGCATCATGTGAGGAAAGGCAGCCCATTGTTTCAGGAATATGTCCATCAAAAAAAGATCTGCTTCGACTGGCAAAAAACATACAACACTCTGCTGCAAGCTGCATGCCAAAACAGCAGCATACAAGAGTCATAAATCACAATCTGCCACAGGCTATCGCTGAAAGTCACAGACTACGCTTAGCCAACTACAAACTACAACATGATTTATGACACTTGAAAAACAAACTAGGAAAAGGCCCGGAAATTGAGTTTAAAAATCCATTTTGCCATGAATTTCTGCCACAGATAAGAATACTGTTTTATTCAAATGAAATAAAAAACTAAGAAATGGGGATTACTTCCTTTGATGGGCTTTTTACGGTAAAGAAAATAAGCATTTAAATTAAAATTAAATAGTGCAATTTAACAGAAAAACAGTCGTATGTTTTTCAACGCTGTCATTCTCGTCTGTACAAAAAAATAAATATTCTTTAAAGGGTCGTGGAATTTAAAAAAATTAGTTGCCATTTAATCATGGCTTTTTCAATTGCATAAAAACAGTTTTGTCTTTTTTTAAATACCTGATGTTGGTTAATAAAAACCTAACACAAAGTCTCTGATTTTGTTTATGCTATTTTTATAGTAACTACTGCCTGTCCACATTTTATTCATGTTTTGCACTCTATGTTAATTTTAATTGTATTCATCAGACGCATATTCTTTGAATCTGCAACATAAACAAAAGTTTTTTCACTTCACTTGTCTGGCCAATGCAAATTAACACGATTGTTTTGAGTTTTTCTGTTTTCCTCTGTTCTTGCTTGGTTGTGCGAGCGCCCAATTTGAATTATTGATTGCTGAAAGTTTCCTTTTCCCCGCCAAATGTCTAAATTTATGTGTCACCCATCAAGTCGGCCACGCCCACGACACACCTCCGCTGCAAAAAAATTGCTTTTCAGCCAATTTGGATACACTTGCGTTGTTTATATTTTTCATACATTTTTTCTTTGCGAAAATTGTTTTTCCCAAAGTCTTTGTCTTTTGAGCTTTCGCCTGCGAGGCATTTGAGGCTTCTGTACTCGGCTTCCGGCTGTTATCAGCCATCGACACTTGGGACTCACTCATTTGGGTTGCAGGATGTGTCGCCCTGCCTCCTTGGGCGCGGCGTTAATGTAATTTGGAAGCCGAGGAGGGTTCCCGGCGCTTTTTGTTTGAACTCCGGCTGACTGGCTCAGTGGCTCAGTGGCTCACTGGCCGCGGGCCATGCCACGCCCCTTTCTCCCGGGGGTGTTGACTTTATTGAACCATTTTTTCCCCGAACCTGATTGACTCGTGGCCCCACTTCCCCGCTGCCCGTCTCGCTGTACTTTCTTAGCCTCCTGGCTTTTATTTCGCTTGCCGCAATTTGCTTTAGGTTCGCCTTACACACTTAAACTCAACCGCAGCCGCAGTCGTGCATGCCCTTTCAGCCCTCCTCACCGATATCAGTCAATTTCAAATGTCAATAAAATGGAAATTTTATAATTTTACTCCGCGGCCAGGAGGAGTTTCCACTCCCTCCACTTTGCACTCTCCTGCGGCGCCTTCAACTTAATGAGATTTTATTTATTGACTGTTGATAACAGCAGCACAGCAGTACGGTGGGAAAATCGGTGGGCAACCACGTCTAGGATGCTTCTCATGCGGTTTTGAGCGCTTTATGAAGCCTGTTTTATGGCTGCTTTAGTGGCTGAATTTGGTGTTAGCATAAATGCCGCTCGCAGCGGCGCATACAAATTTATCTTTCGTCGATATCAATCTTAACGTCGCAGCAGTTAAGCTCAGAGGAAAATCTTATAACTCGTGGAGGTCGAAGAAAAGCTACCTGCTACCTGCAGCCAAAAGAAAATGTTTTCTGGGTTATATTTCGTGCAAGGATTCCCAAGTTGAAAATATTTCTTTTCAGTAAGAATTCGTAATGTTTAGAATTAAGTTCCCAATAATGAGTAAGAATGGGTAAGAAGATCAGAGTTAAGTTCCCAAAATTGGGTAAATTTTTTTTAAATTTTTTGATGCCCATTTGATGGCGCTATAAATTTTCTTAGTTCTTAACATGTCAAAGAACAATTTTTTACTTGATCGTCATTTCCAACATATTTTATTTTTCTTACAAACTATTTTATTTTTAAGAAAAACCATAATTCTCTCTCCACAGATTAAAGTCTTTACATTTTTAAGCTAAAATTTCCTAAAGCTGGTGTACTTAGTTATATAATACATTTGATTATGGATTTATTGTTAAATTATTTAAGTTTGTGTTACTTTCGAGATTGTTATTTAAAGATACTTTCTATGTAAAAATTAAATTTAAAATATAAAAATAAAATCAACATACTATTGAAAGAAATTGTAACAAACCTAGAAGAACCCTGCCTCTTCAGAACCGATACTTCAAGCCTCTCTAACTTCTCGAAATATATTTTCTTACCCAAACATACCCAACGTCTGTTGGATTGATATTTATGCGTCTGGCTTTTTATATCCACGAGTTAGTCGTATCCTTTGCCAAACAAATATTATTGCAAATTTGGCTGTTTGGCAGTCACGCATAAAAGTAAAAATGCCAGGACTACACATGCACGGGTCGCCACTTTGAAGTTCCCATTTTTCGGTATTTTATATTAATTCTGTCTATGGATTTTTGAATTACATAAAATGCGATGGCTTCACGTGTGTGCTTTGCTCAGCACTTACGGAGCTTGGTTGGTTAACTTTGTTTTTGCCGTTTTAGTTTTTAGTTGCAGGGAATGGGGGCATAAATGTGCCAAGGCACGTCTCAATCGCTCCCCTTTGCATATCCGCACACATTTGCACGTAACTTTTAATGACAGCCCACAAATGCGCAAATGAGTTTTAATTAAAAAGCTGGAAAAATAAAGAAAATATAAACATTGCACTTTCACCCGATGTGCATGCTGGATAATTCAGGCCCACAGAAAAACTGTGGATCGATTTAATGCCGTAGGCGTAGGGTTAAACATTTAAAGCCGCTTTACTGCGGTGCATTCTTAAACAAAGTTTTATGCAAATGAAAGGACTTTTCGGAAATGGACTTCAAAAACATGAAATATTCAACAAAGGAGAATAAATTGACGAATCGCTACAAAACTCTTATGGTTCGCGGAAGCGGGTAGCAAAGAATGGATTTGAACTTAAATATGTAACCATTTTTCCGCCACTGGCTGGCAGCTTACACATTTCAATGGGGAAATCAAAATGTTTCATTTAAATTTTACATTCAAATTGAGTGGCAGCACCACCTGGCGTATTTTACTTAATTGGGCGACACCCCCACAGTGTTTTTTCGGTATTCGGCGGAGAACAGTGCGCATGGGGGATTATTAAGTTTTTGCCCGGGAAGCTTTTTGCTGCCCAAAGCAAACACAGCTGCCGCTGGCGGTGTTTTTCCAGACGAGAAAGTAATATTAATTTCATATTCGCCTTTTCAGCATTTCTTTTAATTAACTTTAAACGTGAACGGTATTTTTATCCCAGTTTCTATAATCGATCCCTTTACGCACAGAAGAGTCGCACAAAAATACGTATTGCGTGGAGATGAAAAAGTTTTCAACAGTACAAATTTTATCTACATATTTAATATAAGTATTTACAGATCGTTTGATATAGATAAGTCTGTAGTGAAATAATAATACTTACTTTTAATTTGTTAATATATTTACTCACCTTTTTACTGAGCTATAGCTTTAACATTGCCTTAAAAATACTTAAATTCAGTGACATGCATGACTTCTAATAATTAGTCTTATCTAGTAGGTTTATCTAAGCAAAGATCGGACACTTGCAATTTAAATTGCCCCAACTTTTATGAGACAATCAGATACCGAAGTTTAAACACATTTTCAACCATTTGCCCAGGCACTCAACTTGAAATTACACTTTATAGCCGGAACATCAAAAAGTTACACATACGCCACGTAAGCCGGCAGTAAAGTTAATTTTATTTTACAGGCAAAATCATAAAAAATGCATTGGCAACTCAAGTGTCTTGTCAGACGCCTTGGAAAACCCAAAACTCAAACTCTGGATCTAATTATTTACGAGTTGACACGAGCCGAAAATCGTCGAGAGCATTCAAAAGTCAAATTATATGCATATCATAAAAAATACGACACTTACGTGTGTGCAAATTATATTTTGTACAACCAATTCGTTTTGTTATTTGGCATAATATTTTTTTGTTTTGACACCTATCACCCAGTTTAATGTTGTTCCTGTAGCCAGTAGGCTTTTTAAAATTCATGAATTAAATCATGCTCTTAAATTTGGCCTAGTACAGTACTAGCATTGCTCTTAAATAACATATGCAACTATTTACCTTGCAAAGTTCCAAAGTTCTGTGACCCGAAGTGATATCCAAAAGTTAGACTTATAATCTCAGCCCGCATAAGTAAGGCAACATAGTATAGTAGTATTATGCAAAGTGTTATCTCGACTTACTTTAATTGTAGTTTGGCTTAAAGCCCCGCCCCAGGCTCGGTTGAAGTCGGTCCCTTGTGGTCAGTGAACTACATAAAATATTGTTAACACCATGTGCAAGTTTCAATTTGCATTTCTGGCAGCTTTTTCGCACATGGCGCCCCTTCTGCATCCTGTTGCATGTCGAGAGCTCTTAAATTCTCAATTTGTTTTGTGATTTACGTGCAGATGGAAGAAATCGGAGTGCATGCTCGAGTCCGTAGGTCCTGTAAATGATTATCCGTCGGCCAAATTGTAATTTCCTTAAACGGAACTTGGACCGCAGCATAAATTAAAACTGCGCGAATTTGGGTTTCACCATGCTGGCAGCATGGCCAACTTCTTTTGTGCATTCGGTGGGGTTTCAGTCCATAAAATGGCATAACCTGTCACTGGCAGCTAAAAAGCGGAAATAACATAAAGCTATTCCGAGTACTGTCTTTGTTACAATTCCATTATTTAACGTACTGCATGTGTGGTTTGAAACAAAAGGAAATTCCAGCGAAGTATACAAATTAAAGTAAATAGAGACGAGCTTTCCCACTGCAATATTCACATAAATAAACTCGTTAGGAGCATTTAATTAACAATTCTTTAGAATTTATATTATTATGTAATTTTACAGCTGGATATGAAGTAAATGATTTATTTGTTTAGCAAGGTAGCAAATTGTACTGGAAATTGCATTGCAATTTATATTTTAGATTTAGATTGAAAAATAACATATATTGAGATTCATGATTTGGACTTGCAGATAAACCAACTAATATTTATAACAATTCGAGCCTTCCCCACTGCAATATTCACATAGTTCAAACTCATTAGAATGATCTAATTAATAATTTCTTAGAATTTATATTATTATATAATTCTACTGCTGGCTATGAAGTGAGTTCATTACAATTTATGTTTCTTAAGATTTTAAATTATAGAATTAGATTGACAGGCTAACCATCTAAATGTCCACAGAGATACACAAAGGGAATATTTGCTCTCATAAATTTCAAAGGAAAAGTCCTTTTTCCCCGAACAAATGTCATAAAGTGTTGACAACTGACAGCACACGACTCCATAAACATATACACTGGATAGGCAAATATATTTTAACTTGGCTGAGTGCATTTCGGCGCATTGTGCCCCTATGTCACCATTCGATTTTCGAGCCAACACAGTGCAATATTGCCCCTGCAGCTGCCGGCTGCCACTCGTGGCTGTTTGCTGATATTGACTGTTAGTCGGCAGCCAGCCCACAGGAACTTATTTGCACTTTCACAACCATAAGGATCTCGGTCCTGCCAAGTGGCAAGCAAACATGGTCCGGATTATTTACAGTGCCGTGCGCAGCCATTTGCGAAAACGATGTCCTGCCCTTCACACTCCCCGTCGACCCGCAATCCCGGCAAATTATAGGGAAAAGTGTGAACATCTCCGATAAGCGGGGAGTTCCGAAGGCCATCAGCTTATGACATGAAATTGTGCCAGATCGAGAAGCTGCTCCGAATCGCAGTCTGGTAACTGGATTTCTGGCTCTCCACGTTTAATAAAATATTCATATAAATTATATGACAACGACAAACTTAGTGATTTTGTTTTTCTTATATTCATGAACACAGTTTTACCATAACGATTTAAGAGAGCGCGTTAAATCATTTAGTTTGAGAAAAACGTGCCAGCCACAAATTTAAAGCATTTCTAAAAATTAAAAAATGCCTAATTCAGTTTTCATTTCATTTTGCAAATAAATAAATATTTGTTGTGGGGCAGAACTGTTTTTCACAAAGCTTTAGCTTTAGGTACGTATTACGCGCTTAAACTCGCGTTGTTGGAAAAAACTTATTGACCGCATAGGCTGTTTGCCATTAATGCTCAGCGGATTTCAATTAGCTAAATGACCGAATGCCAGCGAGTATTCAAATCGAATTTTATAGGAGTAATAGACCCCGAAGTATGCTTTGCACAACGCTATAACGGCGGTGCTTTGGAGTACGCGTAAATAATTCACAGCCTGAATTGTATGCATCGCCATTGGGCGTGGTCTTTGGCCAAAACCCCAGGTGAACTGCCATTTAAGCCAGACAAAGTATGCTTAAACATGCCAGAGGAGGGTTTCGGGGGAGCTCGGTGGCAGCTGGGGTAGATGGGCCCAAAATTAATTATGAAAATTTTCATTTTACGCCGCTTTCGGTTACTTAGTTGACTTACTTAGCCTAATGCGTTTATTTGTCGTGCTGAATTTAATTACTGCGGAGCAGAAAGCGTTCTCGAATTACAATCGAGTTGGTTCTGTATACCTTTGGCGACTGGCAACTATTAATTTTCAGCAGGTTCCTGTTTGATTTGGCTCTGCTCACCGGTCAGCATGGTATTGATTGAGCTCGGGGTTTGAGGTTTGCCTGCCACTGTCATGTGGAAGAAAACAATTTGCTGCTAAATTGCCACATGGCATCGCCTGTTGATTTCCTGTCATTCCTTTTCTGCACGAGTGTGTGTGTGTGTGTGGCAGGATAATTGCGTTTTTATATGAAACTTCCGCTACATTTCACTTAATGGCTCCGTTGATTTCCGGCTCTTTTGTGCCACTATTTGATTTTTCCCGCCTTGAAAGGTATTTGATTGCTTTTTATTATCATACTATTCAATTGCATTTGTCATGGGAGCTGAATTAAATTCATTATTACAACAACGGCTGCTTCCTTTGTGCTCGTTTAATAAGCGCGTATTTATTAAACAAGCTTTTCACACTCAATGTTATGGTAAACGCCAATTAATTAATTCAATTAACTCATTGGCTTGCAGGACATAATTTTTATGAAAAACAGAAGTTGGGTGCTCAACATTAACATGGAATTTAATTTGCCATTGGCTGCGAAATGGAAAAGTCCTTTGACAGCCATCCCCATTAGGGTCATCCAACTATTTCAGTACCGACCCCAATTTGGGCCAGGGAATGGGCATCCACGCCCCAGGCGCGGAGGGTTCGTCTTGGCAAATACATAAAAATACTGGCAAATAACAATAAAACCTAGGAAATTATTGATACGGGCATGGAAATTGCTTACCAATGCGCAGAGGGCCACGTGTAAGGACTCTTCCTTGGAGGACTCCCCACCAGACGGCTGAACTAAGCAAATATGAATGGACTAGATGGAAGGCATGTCATGCATGCTTAGGACCCACTAATATCAAAACAAATAACCCCGGCCCACGCAGGCGAAGTTTTATGCCAAATACTTTAAGGCAAACTTTATTAGCTCGCAAATACCTGAGATTTCCCCCGTTTGGGCGGAAAATAGGGAAATTCGAGAAGGCCTGTACATTCTGGACCGGAGAAAAAGGAAAGGCAGCTGTGCCTACATTAGAGAAATGTAATTGATTTCATGTGTTTGACGCGCTTTGCCTCCGGGGACCTCTAATAATTCCATCTAAGCACGCAGACAAACAGAACCGAAATTAAAGGGAAACCCTTGGAAGGCCTCTGAATTGGTTTGCCTACACGGGGCCAAAAACTCGGTTATTTTTAGCCCTCCAAGTGAGTTCTATAGATACATTGAAGACTATAAGAGGGTAGGTATTTTTTAAATAACCCAAAATTCCTATCCTGCCTAAGAGGTATATATATTTTGTTTATGTGTACCATCGATTGCTGCGTGCCTTGAATACAAAATAGGCCAGCAAAAGTCATCTGATTGATCATTCACCGCAGACTTGGCCCATTTCATAACTTTGGGCCTGAATGTTATTGCCCGTAATCCATTTACGCGATAATAAAATTAAAAAATTATTCACACAACTGTCACAAATTCGGTGGAGCGTGGGTGAGGCAGTATCTGCATATGGAATTTGAAATGGCGTGATTACCAGCTACCTGGTCCCCCGATCCCCCGTTCCCCCGGCTGTCAACTTTCCGTGTTTCTGGCATGTCGACGAAATTTATCACAGACTCACATTTGTAACTCACGGGGATAAGGAGATGTTAGACATTTGCAAGTCCCTCCCCCCGAATTATTCATATTCGGGTGCGAGTGGCATACTTCTGGGGCAGCCACACCTTTCCCTTCCCACATGTGCTACTATTAGCTCTGTGTTTCTGCCGGCAAATTGAAGGCGATGTCTGATCCTGGATGCTGGATCCTGTAGCCAGGACATTAGCCGTAGCCCTGAATGCTCAGGTGTGTCTGGCAGGTGATTGAATGTTATTTGATGCGAATTTTCTTTATTGTTCGGCCCACGAGTTTATGCAAATGTCGCAATTCGGCGGCTGTCAGGAAAACGACAGCAAATGAGATGTGAAATTAAAACGGATAAAGAAGGCTCAAGTTTAAAGAAATGAAATGCCTCTCGCTGCCAAGTGGGCTGAATGAAGATTTAATTGTGCAACCAGAAATGTACTTCTGAAGGGCAACCATTGAGTACACAAACTAACAGAAACAGGTCCTTAATGAGTGTACTTATTGCTTTACGCTTTACATAGCTGCCATACTTCCTTTGATACATTAAGAAAAAGCCGCCCCTTGAACATGCACATTGCACAGTGAAGAGCTCCAAGTATATTGTGCGTCGAGTGCCCATCGAAAATTAAATGTGAACGCAAAAGGAATACCGAATTAAAATACTTTTCAGCTCTGCCTTAATTTATGGATGGGTAATATATACTCTGCTGCGAAGGTCAAACACGCGAACACTCGGCGAAATCGTCAATTTTATGCCACTGTAAATCCTATCGATGGAAATCAATTTGCACAGCAGACCGAGAGGGAATGAATGCCAAGCGACGGCAAATTGATATCGTCTGCTGTTCTTAAAGCCAGGCCGTTTTATATGCATAAAATATTTGAGCGACAAAAAAGCGAAATTTAACGAAAATTCAAATCAGCGAAAGAGGACATGGCAACGAACAAATGCTCAATCAAATCAAAGTCCCCATACAAAATGCAAAATAAGACAATGACAAATGGGAGTGGAGAGGGGTTAAGTTGGCCCAGACGAAATGGGTTCGGAAGGGCTTGCTGGGTTCTCGTGGGTCGGGTGGGATCGGATGCCTTCTCCCAGTGCCTTGGCATGAACATTGTCCAACACAACACGTTGAGACAAGTGTCACTGACAGCCGGGGGCTGTGTTCGTTATGCAAAAAATGTTCCAGCAAGAAAGGAAAATTACGTGCCCTTCGCTGTAATCAAAGTGATTCGAATATGGCGAAATATCCTTAAGAATTCCTGACTAAAGTTTCGAGAATTTTTAGACGGAAATTTAATGTTTAAGAATTCTCGGATAGTAACTTAGCCTATTTCTCATCTTTCTCAGTAATATTTTCAAATATTCTTAGAGCTAATACAAATAAAATTACAAAAACTCTATTAGCTATAGGTTAAAAATGGTTAGTAACAATGTCTACAAATATATATTTTTTTTAGAACATTTAAATAGTCGGTAATAGTGAGTGATGCTCTGGTTTTCATGTCTTAGTCAAGACTTCCAGCTCCCAAATTAAGTGCCTATTGCTATAGTTAGGTAAACAATATATATCCGACAAAGTCGTGATGCCCGGGATCACAGGCAGAGCAGTTCCGGATGGGCCACTGACAGAGGGACGACAAATGTAATCAAAATAAATTACGAGCGTGTAAGCAACCGCCGGTGTCTATTACGTGCAATAAAAAGGGAAAGCACCATTTGTTTAACGCAATCTCATTATTCGATGCGTCCCGAAAGCCCGCGGCGCAGATGCTGCAAGCCGAGTGGTTCGCGACAGCCCGACATTGACAGACTGGGGCCGCTCACCCACCCAACCCCTCTCCCGCCCAGCCCATCGCAGCACCCTCTAACCCCCAGACCTCCGGTGTCACTCCGGGTTACCTTGATAATGCCGCTGATTACACTGATGATAAGTAATTTTGTAAACTCCAACTGCAGGCCTTGTCTAAAGTGGCGTTAACGCGTTTGCTGATTAGTGGGGCGGGAGTAGTGAAAGTGGGGGGAGTAAGACTGGGAGTGGGTGAAAGGTGGCTGGGGGACAAACATCGGGGCCTGGGACCACCGACAAGCTCATTACGACGCCAACAATTTGATTAATTACCGTTGGCAACCCTCCGGCGAGCCCCACTTTCCGCTTCTTTTCCACTACCCAAGGCAAAGGATTTCTTGCATTTTCCCCGTCTTGCGGCGGAGAGTAAAATTTTATGCAAATTTAATTTACCTCAGGCAATCATTTTTATGGGCAAATGCCCTTGGGCCACGCCCGCCGCAGCCCAATAATCGGGGTAGGTTGACAGTAATTTAAGCTTTTGGAGCCAAAAGCCTTTGGGGGCTGCGGTTGGCAGTGAAAATATTTTGGTACTTTTAATGGAACCCATTCGTCAAAAAGTAACAATTTTATAAGCTAGAAACAATGGCTCCCAGCTAAATATATGACAAGGACCGAAATGTAGCACAAAATATTCAAATAAAATGAAATAAAGTTGAGGTTAGCAATTAACTTCAAAGTGACTCACAAAATTTAAAGCTGGAAAAACATTTCCAATATGAAAACAATTTCCAACTATCTAAACTATCAAAGCACAAGTGCTACGTTTTTAGTTTGCTGTGACATTTATTCAAACGTGCCAATTATTTAAATTAGATATTAACATAAAAGCTTTGTGAACGATAACTTTGTAAACCCAAACAATCTGAAGCGGGACTGCTGGTTGAAAATATTTATTGCCGAATCAGAATAAATACGAAATCCCCCCAATTGCGAGTGCAGACAGCGCCAAAATGCAAAAGCGAAAAAAGAACTATAAATTGTGAGAAATCAACGCAACCAAAGCCCAAAATGCGTACCACATATCGCCAAGAGCAATTGAACTGTGAGCTAATCCGAAACATATCCCACCCAAATCCGGGCACTTTCAAATAGAGAAATATATCGCGTTAAAAACCGCAGCCAAGGCCAATATGAAAACAATCTGCGACAGCAAATGGCTCGTGCAAATCTGTTTGCTGCTGGTCCTGGTCGTCCTGCCCACCTGTCACATCCTGCGGGCCGAGAGCCAGGTGGTGGGCGACATTGAGCTGCAGGACGACGGGGTGGCGCCCACTCGCCACCGCACTCACAGTCGCAGTCGCAGTGGAAGGAGCAATCATCCTGGCTGCCAGCACCTCCATCATCGTCAGCACCACCGGGGGAAGCACGGCAGGAGGCACAGACAGAGCCATTACGAGGTGCTCGAGCTGGAGCAGCGGGAGCAGCAGCTGGGCAAGCAGTGGCACCAGTGGGTGAACCACCTGCAGTCGCCGGACTACGCCAGCGATGATCCATCGCCGGACGGCGGGCACCCGTCAAGGGCTAATGGAGGCCTGTCAGAGGACCTTTTCGACCTGGAGGACTACCAGCGGTATGCTAATATTGACCTGGCGGTGCCGCGCTCCGGGCGTCATCGCGGGCGCCACCTGCCGCTGACCAACCTGAACCTCAACCTGGTGCTGCCGATGGTCTCGGCGGACGGCGGTGGCAAGTTCTTGAGATCCCTGCCGGACTCGCTGAGCTTCCAGAACGATAGACTGTTCGCCACCCAGCCGCAGAGGCACTGGCCCGTCAAGCGGGAGGCCATTGTGGAGGGCGACGTGATCCTCGGCGGCCTGATGATGGTCCACTCACGCGAGGACAGCATCACCTGCGGGCCCATCATGCCCCAGGGCGGCATCCAGGCCCTGGAGGCCATGCTCTTCACCATCGACAGGATTAACCGGGAGCAGTTGCTGCCCAACATCACCCTGGGCGCCCACATCCTGGACGACTGCGATAAGGACTCGTATGGCCTTGAAATGGCCGTGGATTTTATCAAAGGTAAGGTATTACTAAGGGTGCACAGAAGAAAATGTGCCTTTACTTTGCATTGTTCATACTGAGACAAGTTCAATATGTAGTGAATAACATATACAACAATGGTATAATGTATCGGCTAAGTCTTTTTCAACAAACCAAAGACAATGGTACTCGAAATAGTGCAGAATGTTCAGTGTATCAAATGGAATGAACTTTTATTTAATTTGAGCGAAAATTAATCCAATGTCTTTGATGGCAAAGTGTGATAGAGTTAGACTCCTGGATCAACGGTTAAAACTTTTACACCGTGATTAATGTAACCACTTTTTTGAACCAAGATACTATTAGGGTATAGCTACCACAGAAACAATAGGATCACATGACATATTTGCGTTCACTTTAAAAATTAGTATTTACCTATATCTTACTGTTTCGTATTTAATTTTTTTAACCTACTTATACTATTTAATACTACAACTATTTTAATTGCGTAAAATATGCAAAATGTATTAAAGTTTGTATTTATTCAAATAGCTTCCGATCTTCATTTTTGCATTTTTGAATTTATTTTTTTAATTCTCAAGCTGAAAACCAATTTATAATTTTCTTTTAAGAAAAATATAAAAACAAGAAAGGAAGCTAGCTTCGGCACGCCGAAGTTTCTATACGCTTTCAGGTCGGTTCCGTGGGAGCTTTCCGATTTTTAGAAAACTATAAACTAATTACAAAAACTGTAAGATAATGTTCCATTTCAATTTAGTACCGTATATGTTTAATATAATTATAAGTATAATTAGTTATATTTTATTTTTACATTTAAAAAAAAAAAAATTTTTTTATCATTCCTATGGGAGCTATTGGAAATAGTTGTCCGATCCTCGTTCCTACTTTTGGGAAGGTTTCATGCCGATTGCTTCAAAACTAAGAGACTAGATTGCGTAGAAACGGACAGACGGACGGACAGACGGACTTGGCTAGATCGACTCTTCTAGTAATGCTGATCAAGAATATATATACCTTATAAGGTCGGAAACATCTCCTTCACTGCGTTGCAAACTTCCCTCTGCAAAGGTATACAAATTGTATACAAATTTTGTTTTGTGTGGAATTTTTGCTGCTGTGCTCTTCAGCGTACTTGCGTTGCTCAGCCTCTGTTTATTCTCGTATTTATATGCAAATGCTGTGTACCTCAGGTTCTGAAACTTATGTTGATTTCATTGTGAGTAAAAGTAGTTTCAGTTGCAGTTGCATTACACCAGTTGTTTTGCTGCGAAAGCCGCGGGGCGGAAACTGTTTACAAATTTATTCAGCCAAATTAAATAGCGGTATCTCTGGGATTTGTGTTATTTGAGAGCTTGCCTGGGAGTACAAGGTTGATATGTGCTTACCTCTGCGCGGTATGAAATATGTATTTCCCCTCGAACAACTGTGGGGAACTTGCACCAAAGACATCGCTAATAAACTAAATTAATAAATAAATTATGGGATTTCCTGGCGGAAGACTGGGGCTCTGTCGGCAACTAAATATGCATAATTCCCCCAAGACAAAACGGCGTGGCTTATTGAGATTGCTCGTAGGAGCGCTGAGGGAAGATCAAGGACACATAAAATGGCGCTTATTACTTTTATCGGCCGAACAAAGGGGCGCACACACTCAGGCCGGCACACACAGCCAACGATCCATAATCAATTGGGCACAGAGCCAGCATCCTTGTCATCGTCCCTGAACACTTTCTAATCTCCATAATTTCATTATTTATGTGCGCGGCAAGGATTTATTTGAGCGACGTGCTGTGCTCCCCTCTATCTCGGCCCCCCTTTTCCCGTGACCATCACCGCCCCTGTCTTTGTTGCGTATGACGTATGAAAAATATAATTTTCCAAGTCACTGAATTATATTGACAGGATTAGGCAGGCCGTAAACTATACCGACGCTCGTAGCTGTGCCGCACTGTACCCACACAGACACCCCATTTCGGTTAATAATAATCTAGTTAGGCATCGATTGTATGGGCGAAATCAAGCCACTATCCCGCCGGAGAGTTAATTAATTTGTACTTAAGTGCAGCAGCTGGCAGCACTTGATAATGGTGGGCGTGGCGAGTAACCCACCAATTTGGGAAATTGGTTAAGTTTAGGGTAGTGTTCGTACGGCAGCTTTAAAGTTCGTAAAGGAGAACTTTCAGTAACTCGTAAGTTGCTAGTAACGGATCAATGGGCTCAGATAAGAGCGTTTTTAACTCAAACTAAAGTTTTAATGACTTGTGTTTTCGAGTTAACTCAAATGATTCATAGACAGTTTCTAGTGTTAGGCCTAGTATTAAACCTAACAAAAAGTCGTCCAAGACCAAAAACTATATAACAAAAAAACCACAAAACATTTTTGTGACGTTTTTTCGTTAGGTTGAATACTAGGCCTTACTTTAAACTTAAAATATGTGCGATCAGGGATCACTGATTACAACACAATTAAAACCCAGATATAATGATAACTGTTCACAGATGTACTGCATTTACAACATGATTATATAGTTTCTTGACATGTCAAGGTCCTTAATGGTAAATCCCGTCCGATTGCAAACAAAAAGTTATAAACCTAGAAAACCTATGCAGAGTAGGGGATAAAACCTACTTTTACTTAACATGCGGACCTAAAAGCATTACATTCGGCATAAATTTTATTTTACAATTAATCAATATTAAAAAAAATATCTTTAAAACTAATTATTTGAATTCTAATTAAAAGTGTGAATAAAGTCTCCAAACTATTATTAAATTTTACAGATAAAAGCCGGTAACAATTAAATGTCAGAATGAAATATAAATTGTTTTCCCATAAAAGCAAAAGCAGGAACAACAACAAGTTAAATTCATTTTAACAACACAATTTTCGCCGAAATTCACCTTTAACAGATTGATAAAACAGAATTCAATGAATGAAACTCAAAATGCTTCGAATTCTTTTATTTCTGCTTCCAGGATCCATCAGCAATATTGATGACGCGGAATATCATTGCAATAAGACGCAAGTGCGAAAGGTCATATCAGGGGTGGTGGGCGCCGCTTCCTCGGTCACATCTATTCAAGTTGCCAATTTATTGAGGTTGTTCCGAATTCCCCAGGTAAGTTTCTATTGTTTGATATGCCAACTGTGGGACTTTGTGTGCACGAAGTCAAAAGGTCACGGCACAAAAAGGGAGTCCGTTCTGTTTTTGGTTCAAATTTTGCTTTATGCCCGCAGCTACATATGTGTATTAGTTTGACCAGAAAAACTTTCTCCTATTTCGTAATTAAAATTTCCCAGAAGCCACATGCTAACTGTTGTAAAGGCTTGGAGGACTTTGGGTTGGCTGAACCGGTTCTTAAGTGTCTGCACGTGCCACTAAATTAGTCGAATCCTGCAGGCCAACGAGAGGAACAAAGTGCAGTAGTTGGGAAAGACGGGTTCTGGGACAATTTGCATATTAATGGCCCCCGCCCCCTTACTAATTAGCATATTAATGACCCCGCCTCTCACTGATTAACATATTAATGACCCCCGCCTCTTCATTAACGTATGCGGGTTCTGGGACAATTAGGATAATCCAATAAATTAAGTGATTTTAATGGACTTTGAACTCATAAAAATGTCACGATCATGTCTATAAAGAGTATACTTAATTGCCCCAACCCCACACCACCGTGTGACAATACTGATCACGTGACCTTTTTGCCTCATTATCAACAATTAATATTCAGCAGGTGTTGCTGTACACGGGAGAAAGGTCGCACACTTTCCCCACATCCCCATGTGACAATATTGATCATGTATCCTTTTCCTCATTATTAGCAATTAATATTCAGCAGGTGTTGCTGTGCACGTGAGAAAGGTCGCAAACCCAAAACATCTAAAGATGGTTGCCTTAGAGGAACATGTCCGATCATGTTGGGGAATAACGTTTCCTATGATTGTAAAATTAATTTAGAAATCAAAAGAACCCCAATAAAATGAATCTCACAAGTTAATAATTCTCAGATGTCGAATATTTTCAAACAGACATTTTTGTTTCCGCCCCAGAAGGTTTAACTGGTAAATTCTCTAAGATTCTCTCCTTTCCACAAACGGGTCATAAACATATCAAAAAAGGGATTCAAGCAAGAGCTACCCGAACATGCGCACCTGTCTATTACCTGACCGGAATAAAAGGGACACATGCACAAGTCTGAAGGCGCACGCCCATTGACAAGATCATCGGCCTCACGCCAACGACCTCACGGCTGACTGCTAGCTCTAATACGTTCCCATAATAGGGGTTGAAATCACTACCGCGCAACAACTCGCAAATAGCCGACATATCTTAGTCAAGGAAATATTTTCCATTCTCCGTACCTGTAATTTTAACTCGAAATAAAAAGTCAGAAGTTTATTTTGTAGCATAATAATACATTTATTCATTTATATTGGTATTGCGAACATGTTTGATTATATATTGAAATTAATTTGATTCTTGCTTTGATTCCGACGATTTGCATAGAAGAAGCAGGCGCACGTTTCCGACGTCATTTCTGGATTACAAAATGTAAAGTGTTCACCATAATTCGTAGTAGTGAGATCATGTCCACCTCGATTCATGAACATAGTTTTTGTGTTTAGAAGGTATTGAAAATGCTGACCAATTAACTGTCCTTTTAATTGTTTAATAAATTGGTCAACTTCCTCATGAAACTTTATTTGGTTAATTTTATTTTCTTATAGGTCTTTACACATCTAGTCTCAACTTTAAAATGATGTATAAAAATTATTTTATTGTTTTGGAGCTACTTTTAAAAAATGTCAAAATAATGTATGCATTGTTAAGAGCACAAACCCCGCCCTTAAGGTGTGTTTCACAATAGGGAAACCGGTTTCCTTTAAACCTGTTTAATGACGGACAGCCCATTTCCTCGATATCAATGAGCTGACGACTCCCAAAAAACTTCTCTAGAAATCGTTTCTTTTCCACACCTTTACAAATAATTTGTTTTCCGCTTGTAATTGTCCTTAGATACTTTCGAGTTTGTGGAAATCTATTTTCTCCATCACTCCAAAATATTTTGTGATGTGTATTGGTTAACCAAATTGCAGTCTTTCGAGATTTGGTATTTAGCATAGTAAAATCATATGGTGGTTCTATTAAAAAACTATTATTCAAGTTTGGATCTTTTTCGAATACAATTCCAATTTCCTTTAGAATAAAATTATTATTATTATCAAAGAAACCTTGAACATCAATCGATACAATATCTTTCAACATTTTTCTAATGTTAAACAACTCGTTGTACTAGTCCGTTTAGTGGGTTATATTCAACTAAACGGTCATGTATGAAGAGACAGTAAGCTTGGGTATTTTCAGGACTTGGTGTCTTTAGTTCTATTAAAATTCTCACATCAATAGGACCAATTTTTACTGATTCGTTTTGATATGAAAGCTTAACCACAATAATAAGGGTCTTCAATTTAAATTCATTTGGGGTCAAAAATGGTTGTGATTAACGATTATAGTAACTAGATTGAAATCTTGTATACATTTCATATAGGTGAGCATACTAATTCTTACTAAAATCAACATTCAGATTAAATTTTATGACTTGGTGTCTTTAGTTCTATTGAAATTCTCACATCAATAGGACCAATTTTTACTGATTCGTTTTGATATGAAAGATCAACCACAATAATAGGGGTTCTCAATTTAAATTCATTTGGGGTCAAAAATGGTTTTGATTCACGATTATAGTAACTAGATTGAAATCTTGTATACATTTCATATAGGTGAGCATACTAATTCTTACTAAAATCGACATTCAGATTATTATGGAAATGACTCGGAATTCATGTGAACTTTCAAGTTTGATAAGTTATTTGTGATAAGTTCTCCATTTAGTGTAAATCCAATTATGGCAAATCTTGGTTTTTCAAGGTAAACCGACAATTTCACATTTCAGCTCTATTGATTCCCATACCCCAATTTGGGGTTAACATATAAATCCCAACTCTGGAATGCGATTGGTAGGTTTACACAACTTTTAATAATATCATACATCTTAATTTTTGCAAAATAGCTCAGAGTTACATGTGGAACTTTCCAGGTTTTTTTCGTAATTTTCAGTTAAAAAGTTTTTTCATTTCTGGTTTGTTCAAGATTCACCACGATTCTTAGTTAGCATCAACACTAGTTCGTGTTTACAATTTAACAAAACTTTTTATAAACCTCAGCCAATCCCAACAAAATTTGATTGGTACAGAAAAGATGAAGTGGGGTCCTGTAGAAATTTCATCTCCACTGCTCCATCCAGAATTTAATAGGTATTGACATTGAAGATTATCCAGAGATATATAATTTTTTAGGGTAGTACTCATATTGACATGGACTTGACACGTTGAACACGTTGTATTTAGTTGTTACCTAGCAGTATTTTGATGGTTACTTTCTGTTTAGTCTTGTTTTTGGATGGTTAATTTTTGTATAGTACCTGTACAGTACTTGGTTTTGGATGGTTACTATCTGTATAGTATCTGTAAAGTACTTGGTTTTAGATGGTTACTAAATGTTAACAAGTATTATGAGATGCTATAGTCTCTTATTAAGAATTATCAAAGAACACAAGTTAAAGTTTCTAAGATGTGTTAGCCAAACACACTTTCAGTGAAATATCATTACCTGACCGTCATCAAAGTCACATGCCCAAGACCCAAGGAAATTGAATAAAATACTTCCCCTTCATTTGTACCTGTAGTTTTAATTACAGTCAGAAGCAAAATTTGTAGGATAATTCAATATTTTTTTTTATATATTTAATTATTGTAAACATATTTCATTAAATTCATAATTAATTATATTTTATGTATATTTGTATATAATTAATTTTCTTACTCAATCCCTCTGTAAGAAACATGTCGGTTATTCCAAACGCAGATTTTCGCTTGGTTCCCATAGATAGATGTAAAATAGGTCTCACAATGTAATCTTTCTCCGATGTTGGATTATTTTTAAAGCATTCATTTGTTCTAACCCATAATAATATTATATCATATTTCGAAAGCATCATTAGCTAGCATAGGAGCGTCTTTCAATTTAATTTCTGATTCAAGTTTATGATAGAGGTGTTGGGACCTGGTAATATCGGTTTTTGTTGTAAGATTCTGAATAAGTTTAATAAACTCTTTTATTACAATACTCATCTGGTTTTCGTGATTCATGATGGCGGTTGAGCTGCTTGGACTTTGATTACTAGCTATTATTAGATGGTTACTATCTGCTTGGTAGATGTCTATTAGTTGCTTACTAGTTTTTATTAGCTGGTTACTATATGTTTAGTAGATGTATACAAGTTGTTTAGTAGATGTATACAAGTTGTTTACTAGATGTATACAAGTTGTTTACTAGATGTATACAAGTTGTTTTCTAGCTGTTTTGTATCTGGTTTTATATGTTTAGTAGATGTATACAAGTTGTTTAGTAGATGTATACAAGTTGTTTAGTATCGGGTTTCTATATGTTTAGTATCTGTTTGCTTGATGTTTACTAATTATTATTAGCTGGTTACTAGTTGTTATTAACGTCTACGAGCTTTTATAGTCTTTTGTTAAGAATGATCAAAAATTCTTGATCACTAGACGACTTTCGATGTGAAGTAAAAACTTACACTCTGATTTTCAATGTGTTTGCTATGTACATGAGAAAGAACGCAAAGCCAAAATATCTCAAGACTGATATATAAATCTTAGAGGAACATATCCGATTATGTTGGGGGAAGATGTATCCTGTGATTGTAAAACTAATTAAGAAATAAATTGTTCACAAGCTGTCTAAAAACTGTTTAGAAGCTCTTTTGATAAACAATTTTGATTCATAATGACAGATATTAAGAATATATAATAATATCATCCACTTTAACTAGTATATTGTTAAAATAAAACATTTCCATTTTTCATGTTCTTTCATCTTATGTAGGTATAATAAATGTAATCTTAACTAGCTAGCCTTACATCCCATAACTATAGTTATAAGCTACAATAAAATGTCTAGAAAGAACAAAATATATGAATGTCAAAAACGATTTAAAACTAACTATAATTGGGAAAGTAATTGAAATCACTCCGGCGTAATACAGTAAAAAAGAAAAAACACTGTGATTATCCCATTTTCTATCACCATAACAAATGTGTATACCCACACCTAAATGACCAATTGTATCCTTTGTCCAAAAATGTCTGTGACTTTCACTTATAAATTTGTCACCGATAATTTAAATCCCATTAAGCAAACCACCCATTGCTAACCATACCATAACCCCAGAGTCAAGTTGGTTACCTACAATAAACATAGGTGATGGTGTAAAGGATTGCTAAAATGCCTCGACGGAGGCGCAAAGGTCATAAAAAAATGGTCATAAAAAATGTAATTAGGAAAGTATTTTTTATTTGCGAGCCATTTATAACTGTTGCCAACGACACAAACAGTTGATACAAAGGATTTGCTTAAATGCCTCGACGCAGGCGCAAAGGTCAAGGTATTGGAAAAAATTCATGGAATATTATCCCTTCATAAAAGAGGTCATAAAACATATAATTAGGAAAGCATTTTTTATTTGCGAACAAATTATAACTGGTACCAACAACACAAACAGTTGTTACAAAGGATTTGCTTAAATGCCTCGACGCAGGCGCAAAGGTCAAGGTATTGGAAAAAATTCATGGAATATTATCCCTTCATAAAAGAGGTCATAAAATATATAATTAGGAAAGTATTTTTTATTTGCGAACAAATTATAACTGGTACCAACGACACAAATAGTTGTTACAAAGGATTGCTAAAATGCCTTGATGCAGGCGCAAAGGTCAAGGTAATGGAAAAATTCCTGGAATATTATCCCTTGACCAAAAACGAAAATTTCTTCTATTTGGATAATAAAAAAATATTTATTTATTTAATACTTAGATTTTTCCATCAAAATGCTTGATAAATCTAGTTGTTTGATATTCTCTAACTAATTGAGTAATTAGTTTTCATGTGTCTATTTAATTTACCAAAAACAGTATTAGTCTTCTCTCATAAAATTGATCTTTTGGATCTCTCTAATTCCCCACCGGTGAAATATATGTTCCTCATATTTAAAAATTATGGCTTGCCAACCCCGACCAACCTCCGCAACATAGATGGGTACTTGTAATTCATATTTAAGATATTTCCATCTTTCTCTAACTAATATCCTTTTATCCATCATGTAAACAGGTTTGGAATTGTATTGCATGCTTCAACCCCTAGCCACACCCACCACTGTTACAGATTTGACTTTACCAATGGCTGCCCCAGCTACCTAAACTGTACATTTCTTTTGATTTTCTCTTTTTCTTTCTAAGCAATGTACACAATTTTTAAACTGGTTCTGACCTCCCTCTTTAATGGCATCCTCTACTTTATTTTCGTTATATTTCTGATCTTTTCCTAACAGTAGGTTGTTAAACTTTTATCATTTTATGGGATTATTGAGCACCCGAAATCCCAGATATTAACTCATAACATGTAACTAGCAGAATATAGTCAAAGATATCAGACTCTAAAAAGACAAGACTTACCTACAATTCAATTTATTGATTTCACAGATTCCCGCTGGTAAATACCAATTTTTAACAAATGGCTTCCAACTCCATACCATTCAGACACTGGTTTACAACCTCATAGAACTGACACTCAAGGTATCTTTAACGCACAATATATTTCCGTCTCTTTTCTTCTAAACAATATTAAAAAATTTCAAAAACTGTTTTTGGAGTTCATTTTATTCTTAGAATTAAATTATTAAAAATCATTAAGCCAACAGAGATAATAATGTTTTTGTGATAATATCCCATGAGTAATACATAATTCTTATTTGTATATTTTCAAAATTATTTATTTCAGAAAATTATTCATTAATCGCATTCAAATAATATTCATAATATATCTTACAATTTTTAAGATTTATCAATAGAGTTGCCCAATTATTAATATTAAATGATATTGCATCATATCTATTTTTAAGATTAAATATTAAGATAGGGTCGTCCTCGCGAGACATAGCGCTGACCAACTCACATTGGTCTGCCTCACCATTAAATTTAAGACATTCTAAGTCTGATACTGAATCCCTTATACGAAAAATCATCTCCTTAACTTCCAGTAGCAGTCGTGACAGCGGATTATTTTCGATTTCCGCATCGTGAAGATCAATTTGGTGTTGTAACTTGGTTGTCTTCATCATCAGCTCGGTGATTCGATTTTCCACGTTTTCAATATCAAAGAGATGGGAATCGATATTGTTTTCGCTCTGAAAATCCACCAAGCGCCATTTCAGGATGTCCAACTCTTCTATATTATCGTAATAGATACTACCGAATTCTCGTCGCAACTCCTTGGAAACCTTTAAAATTTCCTTAAAGATTCTTATTTCAATCATCAAATCTTCATTTATTTTAAAGTCACAGTGGTTGATTTGGCTATTGATTTCAGTCATCTTTTGTCTTTCGATTTAAATTTTGTACTGTTTTAGGTTTTGTAATCTCATCAACCAGGAAAAGACAGAACGTAGAATCGAGCAGGTACTTTATATCCAAGGATCAAACCCCCTCCCCAAGAATCAAACCACCATCCCATGCGATTGGCTTAAGTAAAACCATTCCACACTGTGTCGAACTGAGAAGAAGAATACATAAGAAACCGGAAATCAAAGGCAAAGTAAGATTGTAGCCCAATACATATCGATATTGAGAACTGTTGTTATATGAGTATGCGTACATTTAATTGTATTTAATATATTAGTTGTTGATAATTATAATTTTATAATGGTCATCATTAAGTAAGAGGAGTGGTACAGAATTTTTATTCTTAATATTTAATCTTAAAAATAGATATGATGCAATATCATTTAATATTAATAATTGGCAAACTCTATTGATAAATCTGAAAAATTGTAACATATATTATGAATATTATTTGAATGCGATTAGTGAATAATTTTCTGAAATAAATAATTTTGAAAATAAACAAATAAGAAGTATGTATTATTCATGGGATATTATCACAAATACATTATTATCTCTGTTGGCTTAATGATTTTTAATAATTCAATTCTAAGAATAAAATGAACTCCAAAAAACAGTTTTTGAGATTTTTTAATATTGATTAGAAGAAAAGAGACGGAAATATATTGTGCGTTACAGATACCTTGAGAGTCAGTTCTATGAGGTTGTAAACCAGTGTCTGAATGGTATGGAGTTGGAAGCCATTTGTTAAAAATTGGTATTTACCAGCGGGAATCTGTGAAATCAATAAATTAGAAAATTAAACTGCAAATACTAAAATCCTTTCCAGGGATTGTAGATGGTAAATTGAATTGTAGGTAAATCTTGTCCTTTTTGAGTCTGATATCTTTGACTATATTCTGCTAGTTACATGTTATGAGTTAATATCTGGGATTTCGGGTGCTCAATAATCCCATAAAATGATAAAAGTTTAACAACCTACTGTTACGAAAAGATCAGAAAAAAGATCAGAAAATAAAGTAGAGGATGCCATTAAAGAGGGAGGTCAGAACCAGTTTAAAAATTGTGTACATTGCTTAGAAAGAAAAAGAGAAAGGGAGGTCAGAACCAGTTTAAAAATTGTGTACATTGCTTAGAAAGAAAAAGAGAAAATCAAAAGAAATGTACAGTTTAGGTAGCTGGGGCAGCCATTGGAAAAGTCAAATCTGTAACAGTGGTGGGTGTGGCTAGGGGTTGAAGCATGCAATACAATTCTAAACCTGTTTACATGATGGATAAACGGATATTAGTTAGAGAAGGATGGAAATATCTTAAATATGAATTACAAGTACCCATCTATGTTGCGGAGGTTGGTCGGGGTTGGCAAACCATAATTTTTAAATATGAGGAACATATATTTCACCGGTGGGGAATTAGAGAGATCCAAAAGTTCAATTTTATGAGAGAAGACTAATACTGCTTTTGGTAAATTAAATAGATGAAAACTTATTACTCAATTAGTTAGAGAATATCAAACAACTAGATTTATCAAGCAGCTTGATGGAAAAATTAAAGTATTGAATAAATATATATTTTTTTATTATCCAAATAGAAGAAATTTTCGTTTTTGGTCAAGGGATAATATTCCAGGAATTTTTTCATTACCTTGACCTTTGCGCCTGCATCAAGGCATTTTAGCAATCCTTTGTAACAACTATTTGTGTTGTTGGTACCAGTTATAATTTGTTCGCAAATAAAAAATGCTTTCCTAATTATATGTTTTATGACCTCTTTTATGAAGGGATAATATTCCATGAATTTTTTCCAATACCTTGACCTTTGCGCCTGCGTCGAGGCATTTAAGCAAATCCTTTGTATCAACTGTTTGTGTCGTTGGCAACAGTTATAAATGGCTCGCAAATAAAAAATACTTTCCTAATTACATTTTTTATGACCATTTTTTTATGACCTTTGCGCCTCCGTCGAGGCATTTTAGCAATCCTTTACACCATCACCTATGTTTATTGTAGGTAACCAACTTGACTCTGGGGTTATGGTATGGTTAGCAATGGGTGGTTTGCTTAATGGGATTTAAATTATCGGTGACAAATTTATAAGTGAAAGTCACAGACATTTTTGGACAAAGGATACAATTGGTCATTTAGGTGTGGGTATACACATTTGTTATGGTGATAGAAAATGGGATAATCACAGTGTTTTTTCTTTTTTACTGTATTACGCCGGAGTGATTTCAATTACTTTCCCAATTATAGTTAGTTTTAAATCGTTTTTGACATTCATATATTTTGTTCTTTCTAGACATTTTATTGTAGCTTATAACTATAGTTATGGGATGTAAGGCTAGCTAGTTAAGATTACATTTATTATACCTACATAAGATGAAAGAACATGAAAAATGGAAATGTTTTATTTTAACGATATACTATTTAAAGTGGATGATATTATTATATATTCTTAATATCTGTCATTATGAATCAAAATTGTTTATCAAAAGAGCTTCTAAACAGTTTTTAGACAGCTTGTGAACAATTTATTTCTTAATTAGTTTTACAATCACAGGATACATCTTCCCCCAACATAATCGGATATGTTCCTCTAAGATTTATATATCAGTCTTGAGATATTTTGGCTTTGCGTTCTTTCTCATGTACATAGCAAACACATTGAAAATCAGAGTGTAAGTTTTTACTTCACATCGAAAGTCGTCTAGTGATCAAGAATTTTTGATCATTCTTAACAAAAGACTATAAAAGCTCGTAGACGTTAATAACAACTAGTAACCAGCTAATAATAATTAGTAAACATCAAGCAAACAGATACTAAACATATAGAAACCCGATACTAAACAACTTGTATACATCTACTAAACAACTTGTATACATCTACTAAACATATAAAACCAGATACAAAACAGCTAGAAAACAACTTGTATACATCTAGTAAACAACTTGTATACATCTAGTAAACAACTTGTATACATCTACTAAACAACTTGTATACATCTACTAAACATATAGTAACCAGCTAATAAAAACTAGTAAGCAACTAATAGACATCTACCAAGCAGATAGTAACCATCTAATAATAGCTAGTAATCAAAGTCCAAGCAGCTCAACCGCCATCATGAATCACGAAAACCAGATGAGTATTGTAATAAAAGAGTTTATTAAACTTATTCAGAATCTTACAACAAAAACCGATATTACCAGGTCCCAACACCTCTATCATAAACTTGAATCAGAAATTAAATTGAAAGACGCTCCTATGCTAGCTAATGATGCTTTCGAAATATGATATAATATTATTATGGGTTAGAACAAATGAATGCTTTAAAAATAATCCAACATCGGAGAAAGATTACATTGTGAGACCTATTTTACATCTATCTATGGGAACCAAGCGAAAATCTGCGTTTGGAATAACCGACATGTTTCTTACAGAGGGATTGAGTAAGAAAATTAATTATATACAAATATACATAAAATATAATTAATTATGAATTTAATGAAATATGTTTACAATAATTAAATATATAAAAAAAATATTGAATTATCCTACAAATTTTGCTTCTGACTGTAATTAAAACTACAGGTACAAATGAAGGGGAAGTATTTTATTCAATTTCCTTGGGTCTTGGGCATGTGACTTTGATGACGGTCAGGTAATGATAGTTCACTGAAAGTGTGTTTGGCTAACACATCTTAGAAACTTTAACTTGTGTTCTTTGATAATTCTTAATAAGAGACTATAGCATCTCATAATACTTGTTAACATTTAGTAACCATCTAAAACCAAGTACTTTACAGATACTATACAGATAGTAACCATCCAAAACCAAGTACTGTACAGGTACTATACAAAAATTAACCATCCAAAAACAAGACTAAACAGAAAGTAACCATCAAAATACTGCTAGGTAACAACTAAATACAACGTGTTCAACGTGTCAAGTCCATGTCAATATGAGTACTACCCTAAAAAATTATATATCTCTGGATAATCTTCAATGTCAATACCTATTAAATTCTGGATGGAGCAGTGGAGATGAAATTTCTACAGGACCCCACTTCATCTTTTCTGTACCAATCAAATTTTGTTGGGATTGGCTGAGGTTTATAAAAAGTTTTGTTAAATTGTAAACACGAACTAGTGTTGATGCTAACTAAGAATCGTGGTGAATCTTGAACAAACCAGAAATGAAAAAACTTTTTAACTGAAAATTACGAAAAAAACCTGGAAAGTTCCACATGTAACTCTGAGCTATTTTGCAAAAATTAAGATGTATGATATTATTAAAAGTTGTGTAAACCTACCAATCGCATTCCAGAGTTGGGATTTATATGTTAACCCCAAATTGGGGTATGGGAATCAATAGAGCTGAAATGTGAAATTGTCGGTTTACCTTGAAAAACCAAGATTTGCCATAATTGGATTTACACTAAATGGAGAACTTATCACAAATAACTTATCAAACTTGAAAGTTCACATGAATTCCGAGTCATTTCCATAATAATCTGAATGTCGATTTTAGTAAGAATTAGTATGCTCACCTATATGAAATGTATACAAGATTTCAATCTAGTTACTATAATCGTGAATCAAAACCATTTTTGACCCCAAATGAATTTAAATTGAGAACCCCTATTATTGTGGTTGATCTTTCATATCAAAACGAATCAGTAAAAATTGGTCCTATTGATGTGAGAATTTCAATAGAACTAAAGACACCAAGTCATAAAATTTAATCTGAATGTTGATTTTAGTAAGAATTAGTATGCTCACCTATATGAAATGTATACAAGATTTCAATCTAGTTACTATAATCGTTAATCACAACCATTTTTGACCCCAAATGAATTTAAATTGAAGACCCTTATTATTGTGGTTAAGCTTTCATATCAAAACGAATCAGTAAAAATTGGTCCTATTGATGTGAGAATTTTAATAGAACTAAAGACACCAAGTCCTGAAAATACCCAAGCTTACTGTCTCTTCATACATGACCGTTTAGTTGAATATAACCCACTAAACGGACTAGTACAACGAGTTGTTTAACATTAGAAAAATGTTGAAAGATATTGTATCGATTGATGTTCAAGGTTTCTTTGATAATAATAATAATTTTATTCTAAAGGAAATTGGAATTGTATTCGAAAAAGATCCAAACTTGAATAATAGTTTTTTAATAGAACCACCATATGATTTTACTATGCTAAATACCAAATCTCGAAAGACTGCAATTTGGTTAACCAATACACATCACAAAATATTTTGGAGTGATGGAGAAAATAGATTTCCACAAACTCGAAAGTATCTAAGGACAATTACAAGCGGAAAACAAATTATTTGTAAAGGTGTGGAAAAGAAACGATTTCTAGAGAAGTTTTTTGGGAGTCGTCAGCTCATTGATATCGAGGAAATGGGCTGTCCGTCATTAAACAGGTTTAAAGGAAACCGGTTTCCCTATTGTGAAACACACCTTAAGGGCGGGGTTTGTGCTCTTAACAATGCATACATTATTTTGACATTTTTTAAAAGTAGCTCCAAAACAATAAAATAATTTTTATACATCATTTTAAAGTTGAGACTAGATGTGTAAAGACCTATAAGAAAATAAAATTAACCAAATAAAGTTTCATGAGGAAGTTGACCAATTTATTAAACAATTAAAAGGACAGTTAATTGGTCAGCATTTTCAATACCTTCTAAACACAAAAACTATGTTCATGAATCGAGGTGGACATGATCTCACTACTACGAATTATGGTGAACACTTTACATTTTGTAATCCAGAAATGACGTCGGAAACGTGCGCCTGCTTCTTCTATGCAAATCGTCGGAATCAAAGCAAGAATCAAATTAATTTCAATATATAATCAAACATGTTCGCAATACCAATATAAATGAATAAATGTATTATTATGCTACAAAATAAACTTCTGACTTTTTATTTCGAGTTAAAATTACAGGTACGGAGAATGGAAAATATTTCCTTGACTAAGATATGTCGGCTATTTGCGAGTTGTTGCGCGGTAGTGATTTCAACCCCTATTATGGGAACGTATTAGAGCTAGCAGTCAGCCGTGAGGTCGTTGGCGTGAGGCCGATGATCTTGTCAATGGGCGTGCGCCTTCAGACTTGTGCATGTGTCCCTTTTATTCCGGTCAGGTAATAGACAGGTGCGCATGTTCGGCTAGCTCTTGCTTGAATCCCTTTTTTGATATGTTTATGACCCGTTTGTGGAAAGGAGAGAATCTTAGAGAATTTACCAGTTAAACCTTCTGGGGCGGAAACAAAAATGTCTGTTTGAAAATATTCGACATCTGAGAATTATTAACTTGTGAGATTCATTTTATTGGGGTTCTTTTGATTTCTAAATTAATTTTACAATCATAGGAAACGTTATTCCCCAACATGATCGGACATGTTCCTCTAAGGCAACCATCTTTAGATGTTTTGGGTTTGCGACCTTTCTCACGTGCACAGCAACACCTGCTGAATATTAATTGCTAATAATGAGGAAAAGGATACATGATCAATATTGTCACATGGGGATGTGGGGAAAGTGTGCGACCTTTCTCCCGTGTACAGCAACACCTGCTGAATATTAATTGTTGATAATGAGGCAAAAAGGTCACGTGATCAGTATTGTCACACGGTGGTGTGGGGTTGGGGCAATTAAGTATACTCTTTATAGACATGATCGTGACATTTTTATGAGTTCAAAGTCCATTAAAATCACTTAATTTATTGGATTATCCTAATTGTCCCAGAACCCGCATACGTTAATGAAGAGGCGGGGGTCATTAATATGTTAATCAGTGAGAGGCGGGGTCATTAATATGCTAATTAGTAAGGGGGCGGGGGCCATTAATATGCAAATTGTCCCAGAACCCGTCTTTCCCAACTACTAAGTGCAGCAGTTGCAAAAGAAAAATGCTCTGTCACACTTATAAAAGCCTCTGGTACACATTGTGTTTCTTGATTTTCTGCTCAGAAATCAGAAATGTGTACATAAAATGGTTAGCGCAAGAAATTGTTCAAGACAATGTTATATTTTTTAATTACCATCAGTAAAGAAAGGTAGTAAAAAAGACAAGAAGAAAAGGATTTGGTAAAATGTACATGTGTTATGGGCTATAACATTCTATTTATTTGTTAAATTTAAGTTTCATCTTATTTGGAAACCTATATTTATCGGAAAGTTATTTTTTAACAACTTATAAAAAAGAGCTGTTGAACCTTAAACGAGGAACCCAAAAATTATTTGTGAAATTGATTACATATTTCAAGCTCTGACTTGAAAGCAATAGATACTAAGCTCATTTAAAATAAATATCTTTTGATTTTCCACAAATTGTTTGAATTATATTTGGTTGTTTGTTAGGAGGAGTTAATAGATGAAAGTGAAGAAAAGTATTTGAAATACACAAAAAATGGCCTGTCTTTTTTTGGGTGTACGTACTTTATGTAACTAAAGAAACAAGCTCGTATTAATTCTCGTTCAGGAAACAAAACAGCGTTTTCCGAGTGCCAGCATGAATCACGTGCTGGAAGTTGAAGTAGATTGAGTGGCTGGTGCTGTTGCTCCATTACGTGAGCTGGAGCCAAAAGTCAATACGCGACAATAACTAAGTAGCCAACTGCCCGACTGGCAGATCCCTCCCCAAGAGTTGACGTACACGAAATGCGTATACTTGATGCCATAAAACGCACACGAAGTGGCACAGCCGTTTTATGCAGGCCCAGCTATCGCCCCGAAAAGAGCTCATAAATCAGCCATAAACAGTTGATTGCATTTGGCTTGTACGCGGGGACTCTCGGTTGGCTTCGCATAAACAGCCTTTTCCAACAAATTTTGTGTGTTTTGCAATTGAAATGGCTGGTCGATAGCGACTTAGTGAGTTCCATTCAGGCTTAACGGAAATTGGCTGCAATGCAAAATCTGGGCGAGGACCAAATACGAAGAACTTGACTAGAATTCAGTTAGGAATTTTCGCATATGCAATATTTAATTTCCTATCTAAGTCTGGAAAGTAATATTTTGGGAGTATTACTAAAGCAAGGGTAGGTTAACTGACAGTGTCTTGCCTCGGAATTTGTCTTATCGATTAAATATAATTATTAATTAGGTACAAACACTTGAATGTATAACACACAGAGTTATTCTTTTCCTAAATTTTTGAATTGTTTTTAAATTGCTAATTAAAAATGTATAATAAATTACATTTTGTTATCTACATGATTTAATGAGTTACAATGTTGTACTTACTTATGCGTACTTGCTTACACTCCACTTGGTGCTCTTTGCTACTTTGTTTATTGCAATTTGACTGTTGACTGCTGATTAAAATATCAAAACGACAGTAAATTAGTAGTGTCTTGCGCTAAGTGTTTGATTTAATTACACTTTGAGAATTTTGTAAGCCAATGAGCAAATCAGGCAGTGGTTAAAATCTGGAAGGGGGCCGCATTGTCATCTCTTTGCCGTGAGCACTTGACAAGTAATAGAGCACTTTCGAAGTACTAATGCTAATGACACTTAATTAGAAAGCAAGTAGTGCGTTAAACACTTGCACTTGACTCGTCTCGCCATCGACGTCTGTGTTTCAAGACTGCACTTATTTCTTGGCCAGAATAGTTGTGGGCTGGGGGATTGGTTTCCAACCGATGGGGTAATGTGTGCGTGAAATTGGTTTCCGGATTTTGGCCAGGTTACCACAGTTGGCCTTTTGCTGCTGCATCCCCAGCACCAGATTTCCCAGAGTAATACCATCTGATGTTTTCTTTCGACTTCTGCATTGTTTGTGGTTTTTCGAAGGGAGCTTATAAAGGGGAAATATGGATGCGAAAAGCTGGGAAAGAAGCTTACGAAAGTGTTTGCAAAACAGACAGCCAAGAGCGAGTGGGTAGAAATGCGAAAATTAAATGTTCAAACCTTAAAGTGAAAATGGTTGCAACATAAAAATAACATAGTTGCATGTGAGCACTTTTTTACAGCCAATGCTCTGGCTTCCTAAACGAAAATATTTGAGCATCATATGGTAATCCGTCACCCCTCACTTTTTTACCAGGTATCCTACTTTTCCACAAGCCCCGAGCTGAGCAACAAACAGCGATTCGAGTACTTCTCCCGCACCATCCCCTCGGATCACTACCAGGTGAAGGCCATGGTGGAGATTGTTAAGCGGATGGGTTGGAGCTACGTCTCTATAATCTACGAGGAGAGCAACTACGGCATCAAGGTGGGTACTCAAAACATGTATTTACTATTTTAGTGCTTCTTAATAAATACTGATAGTCAAATAGATCTGCAACACAATAAATCTCCGTTTTTAAAGCCAACTTAGTATTTGATCAAACAAAGATACCTCTTAGCCACACATTATTCCGAATAAACCATTTCCTGATGAAAAATAAATCTGACTGTGGTAGTAGATTTTCCTCTGCCTTTGGAACACTCCCGGTGCGATTCGTCACTACGTGGACATCTGTCCCCAGTGACAAGTCTCATGTTCAAATAATACAATTCCGTAAAGTTAAGTATTACGTAAATATCCACCAAGTTGTAATCTGACACTTTTATTTATTCGATCCGAAATAATGTTAGAAAAACAAAGAAATTGTAAATCCTTAAGAAGGTAACTGGCGTCATAAAAAAGAATTGAACTCCATCGAGCATTAGCATTACTCTTTCTACCCCCAAGCGATTACCGTGCAAACGGCATACATTTTAAATGAATACATAGTACCCTTACCTGCGTAAACACTTTTACCATTCCCATCACATGGGTTTTTATTGCTCGCCAAACACTGCAATTGTTTCTACTCCCCGAACAGGCTTTCGAGGAACTGGAGGAGCTCCTGGCACGCCATAACATTTGTATTGCCATCAAGGAGAAGCTGGTAAAGGATTCGGGAGTGGCCGAGGACATCGCGTACGATAATATAGTGCAGAAGCTGCTGACGAAGCCGCGGGCCCGAGGTATGTATCTGGGGAACTGGGAGGGTGGCGAGGGGTAAAGTGAATTTCAGACCGGAAAAGCTACTGCAGTCTGCCGGTTAAAATGCAATTTAAAATGAAAATGTCAAAAGAAAGCGCCAGGCAAATGCGAAAGGAAAAGCGTTTCGCAACGCCTGCCAAATGAATGCAATCCGAAGTCGTGAACTATGCTAGGGTTTTGGGAAAGCGAGGAAAAGCGACGGAAATTGCACAAATTAAATGAAAATATTTAAAACCTCCCACGATGTGCCATCTGTCCCAGAGGGAAATTAAAAAGTTCCCGACAAGCCAAACAAAAAGAGGTATTTGCAAATAAATTGAGAGATAGCACGCCGAAAGTGGACAAACTGATACGCCAATATTGTAGTGGTGAAAAAAGAGTGTTTATTTGTTATGGTCAAAAGTGAAGCCCTCGGTCGACTAAAAAAAAAC
Source organism: Drosophila subpulchrella (assembly GCF_014743375.2). Classification (NCBI taxonomy): domain Eukaryota; kingdom Metazoa; phylum Arthropoda; class Insecta; order Diptera; family Drosophilidae; genus Drosophila; species Drosophila subpulchrella. The sequence goes on along the minus strand of NC_050611.1, from coordinate 1,755,991 downwards.
CTAACAGCCCCGAAGTCTGATGAATGACACTATTTTCTGACATGGCAACGCAATTAAAAAACCCGTCGGGCACCAACGAAAATTCAAATTTATCGGAGCGATTTTTTAGCCACACAGCATTTGACCCAATCTACGTCAATCATACGCATTGGGAAGCGAGATAAATAAAAAATAAATGTCAATCAATTTAACTTTTTAACTTTTTGTATTCCCCTGTCAAATATTAATCAACTGCCAGCTTCAGGCGCTGTAAAGAAATATATTAAAAATAATTACAGCCTAAACCTTTGCGCATACCATTAATCAGGAGTTTAGAAGGGTGAAGGAGCACAGGGTCGTGCCCGCCAATAAAAAGCACACGGAGGCCGACCAATAACAATTGACTTTTGTCTGGCAAACAATTTTTGATTTACATAAATGTGCCATCAGGAGTCGTAAAGCAGCCGCCCACCCGAGAAAAGGGTTCCGCAACCATCATTATTTATTGTGATTTGTGATTTGACGCCGTTTACAGTGCGCTCCCTCGCAACGATTAATCAATTTGACAAAGTATTTTCTTTGGCATCAGTTGTTTAATTTTGCATATCGAGGGTTCTGGTTCGGGTTTGGGATTCGAGCTCGAGTTGGGTCCCTGAAAAATGATGCCCTTCCGGATCCGTAACTGCGGCTGGTAACTGCCGTCGGGGGTGAACTTTACGCGTGTTCGGATCCCCACACATGTCACTTTTGGGGGCAGATGGAGAGTGGCTGGGGTGACCCGACATGTTTTTCCTTTTTATCGCAGTTGTGCCGAGCTGATGCGATTTTACACAGTACACGGCTTAGAACGCTTTCCGCTGCGGCTTTAAAGTTTCCCCTTAATCTGCATAAATATCCAGCCGAGTGGCCTCTTAAATTAAAATTGATATCCCGGCTAAGCATATCCAGGGTACTTCACTAGAATACACAGGCGCACAAAGAAGCCGCTCGAGTGCAAATCTTAGGCAAAGTGAAAACCCAAGGAAAATATCCTTCACTTCACAAAAGTATCGACAAGTTTCCCTGCTGTCGCCGCCGTTGCCTTTGATTAAGTTTCCTTTTACTTCAAGTAGTCGGAACAGCAGTGGCAAATCGATACCAGGACATGTTGAAGGGGCAAAAAAATTATTGCTAAGACAAAAAGTCCTCTTGGGCAGCCGATGAGGAGTGACAGCGACAGCTCACGTATCCCATACAAGTTTGGCAGCAACTCAAATCAGTACCAAGGCATGGAATATTTTCCAGAACTCCAGGACCCCACTCCCAAGTCCGAGTCCCAACGATTGAAGTGTTGGCTTTAAGAATTAGTCACTGGAAATTTTGTTTCCTTTGTAATCCCACCCTGTCATTGATATTTCAATATTTTCTGGGGTCTCACTTTTGGGCTTTATTGACTTTTGAATCCAATTAAAATATTGTTTTTCTGGCAAATTAAAGGAAGAGCCGACGGCTGGCAATCTAAAGTTATCGTTTTATAAAATATTCAATGAAATGAAGTAAGTTGCTATACAGGATCTGTGTGCTTTTATACATACTGTGTTTATTGTATGTCAATTTCATGAAATCATTTCATGACTTCGATAACACACGAAAGTTGACTATGAATTTAAACTTAGTGTATGAAATGCTGAGGCACAGTCTACTAACCTCTTTAGAGGCCTTATTTTTATTGCAAGTGTTTGAGAATCTTTGAAATTCATAGAATGAACATAGTAACACATAAATACTGTTGGAAAATTATGACTTTTTCAGGACTTAGTGTTCTTTATTATTTCGCTCTGCAATTAAATATTGTAAAATCACTTGAAAAGCCCCACTGGATGGTTCGACCCTCGAAAAAGAAAACATAAGAGCAGTTGGCAGCTGCAGATTGTTTCCCTCTCCACCATAAAGCCGCTTATTCACTATTGATTGCAATTAAAATTAATTTCTGCCTCTCCTCCATTCGCATCCTTTAATCCGCCGCTGCCCAGGGGCCATTATCTTCGGCTCGGATCAGGAGGTGCGGCAAGTGATGCGGGCGGTGCGGCGTGCGAATGCCACTGGTTCCTTCTCCTGGATCGGATCCGACGGCTGGAGTGCCCGGAACTTGGTGTCGGACGACTACGAGCCGGAGGTAAGTGAACTATGATGACGGGCCGGTTTCTGTCGGCCGGAAATTATGAGCCTAACTGGGCGGAGCAACTAGGTTTGATTAATGATTAAAGGATTCTGGTCACACACACGCGGTTAAGTGGTTTCGTGGTCACTGGCCCGGTTTTATGAGACCCAAAAAAATATATAAATGATGGCAATAGAAGAATACTTTCACACGCCTTTAACCATGATGAATTATGGTTTCATTTAAATTAATCGTGCGTGCGTCTTTGTGGGGCTAATTAATTTGTCAAAACCCTTCAAGCCCAGAGAAGGCCTTCCATTGTGATCAAGCTCATTAAGTATACGCCCCGTGCGTCTCGGTGTCATCAACAGGTGGAGGGCACGCTGTCTGTGCAGCCCCAGGCGAACCCCGTGCGCGGATTCGAGGAGTACTTCCTCGGCCTGACGGTGGAGAACAACCAACGCAATCCCTGGTTTGTGGGTGAGTGTTCAGTGATTTATTATATAAAGACGTAATAGAATCATAGATTTTAAAAAGTTCTAATTAAATTACATAGCTTTTTCAATTTAAATATACATAACCATTCCATTAGACTCTGTTATTGTAGAGCTATAACGATAACTCTTTTAGAATTTGACGTTAATATAATTATTGTTTAAATACTATATTGCTTTTAGAATTCTGGGAGGATCACTTCCAGTGTCGGTATCCGGGGAGTACCAGCACTCCGTACAACAACTACACCAAACAATGCACCAAGAAGGAGCGACTTTCCAGGCAGAACATGGACTTCGAAGACCAGTTGCAGTTCGTCAGCGATGCGGTCATGGCATTTGCCTATGCCCTGAGGTAAGTGTTAAATAAAAAAAAGGTTAAAACCAGAATATATACCGTTACCATTAAATATGCTTAAAAAATTAATTGAAATGTTTTCATAAAAATCATCCTTACATTCTATAGAAATACAAGTATTTAACATACAGTCAAACTTCCAGTCAAGTTATAAAAACTCTTCGAGTTGTATAATAAATTTTATAAGAATTTCTACTCTTAAATGCAAATAGTTCGAGTTTTACAGAAGTTTGTTCTGCACAAGTCTAATACTTCATACAAGTGCACTATTAAATTTACTAAGAAATAATATACATTTTCTTTAAAGCCTGTAGTTCAACTTACAGAGAGTTGGAGTAAGGGAAATATATCTGTACAAGTCAAATACTTAATATTAAAACACTGTTAAATAAGAAAATAAATCAATATATTCGGATAAAGGGGATGCAAAATATTAGCGATTTTACAAACCACCTTGTTGCTTCTCAACACAGAGTGATTTGTTTGGCTAGTTGGGAAGTTAGGACTTAATATTGGTAAAATGTAATGCAATGTCTTTCCCCAGGGACATGCACCGCGACTTGTGCGGCGGAGGTCCTTCGCTCTGCGAGGCCATGAAGCCGACGAAGGGCGCAGATTTGCTCAAATATTTGCGCAAAGTGGAGTTCGAGGGTGAGTAAGAAATGGGAGATATTTATCTCTTGTGCGGGATAAAACCAGGCAAATTAACAATACGGGAGGAACTCGTGTCTCGAGGACTGCTAAAAACAGGATGGCAGACAGGCTCAAGTTCTTTTGCTCCCGTTCGGTTATTTCAGCTGGCAAGTGTTGCGCAAATAGCTTAAGTGGAAATTTCCTGGCTCCCGTCCTGCAGTTGTGCCAAAAGCCACACACAGTCACACACATATCTCGGCGAGTGTCCTACAAGGCGCATTGGCCATGCTTTCGAGTGGAAAATTGACTTGCTTGTCATCGTCATTGAACTCGATTGAAATTCAATAAATTACACAGACAGACGGACGGCCGGGGGCCAAAGGCTCTGACTGACTGGCGCAGATTGTCAATTTTCTGATAGGAAGAGCGGACCAGCGGGACGTCGGCCTTGGCAAGCGTGAAGCCATAAACCCATTTAACTTATATTCCATCAACTCCATCCGCAGGCCTCAGCGGCGACGAGTTCCGCTTCGACGGCAACGGCGACGGTCCGGCCCGGTACAACATCATCCACTTCAAGCAGTCGCAGGCCGGCCAGTACCACTGGGTCAAGGTGGGCGAGTACACCGAGGGCGAGCTGCGGCTCAACATGTCGGGTGAGTGCCAGCCATAGCCCCATAGCCAGCCAGTCCTGTCCCCACTTTGGATTACGGGAAATGGCAATTAATGCTCGGTGCGGAAACGGAAAACCATTTAAAGGAACTAAGGGAGAAACTGGTATAGGGTAAAACTGGTAAAAACATTTTCCGAAGCAAGAAACCGAGGCAGCCAACCCCAATCCAAAGTTCCTATTAACATACTAACGTACTAGCATAAAAATATATTTCTACGTACTGAGTTCCAAATTTGGTATTCAATATTTGATTTAAGTACAATAACATAATATTCAACACAACAAATTTTAAATTGCATAATGTAATTGGAAAATGTAAGCCATCGGAATTTCATTTAAAAATCAAAGCTTATAGTCTTTACAATATTTGTTATTATATATATTTCCCTATTTAAAATTCAATTTATATATCAACTTTAATTTCAATAGAAATGTAATCTCTAGTTTTCAAACTAAAACTAAAATATTTAAAAATAAAATTTGAAGTGGGGAAATGAATATAAGAAATATGCTTTTGAGGCTTTTATGAGTGATAACACTCAATGTTAAGCACAAACTATTTTTACATTTTTATAAGTCAAAACCCACTACACTTTTAATTTAGATAACGTTAATTTATGATCATCGCTACAAGTTAATGCCTCTACATTATAGAGTCTTTAAATAAGAAGTTTCCTCGAACAATAAGAATAAGTTTTAAGAATGCGAAATACCAACCATTTTACAACTTCAACGCACCCTGACCACCTATATTTGAATTTATAAAATACCCAAGTGCCTCCTCCCTTCATCGACTAATCCTGATTCCATTTTCCCCGCTGCCGCAGAGGTGAAGTTCAAGCGCCTGAGTCCCAAGCCGCCCGAGTCCGTCTGCAGCCTGCCCTGTTTGGTGGGTCAGGCCAAGAAGTACGTGGAGGGCGAGAGCTGCTGCTGGCACTGCTTCAATTGCACAACCTATCAAGTAAGTGCGGCCCATCTGGGCAACGTAATTTATTTGTCGGCCCTGCGTCGAGATTGAAGCGCTGCGCCGAGTGAATTATTCCGGAACTATTCCGCGTCGACAGGAGGCGGAAAAAATGGGGATTCAGGGGCAAAAACAATTAAGTCACCAGGCCTGAAAGAGGCTGCAACTGAATGGCAAACACGACGCCTTTGTGATAGCCCCATCCATTTATCAAGTGTTCCTTTGTGCGGTGCGTCCTTTGCAGATCCGCCACCCGGACGACGAGACCCACTGCAAGCTGTGCAAGCTGGGCACGCTCCCCGACGCCCACAAGCAGTACTGCCGCCCCATCCCGGAGATATATTTGCGACCGGAGTCCGCCTGGGCCATTGGGGCCATGGCGTTCAGTGCGACCGGCATCCTGGTAACGCTCTTTGTCATGGGCGTGTTCGTCAGGTGAGCGACAAGTGCACCGGGTGTAGAATCGGAAAAGGGAGTGCCTTTGCTAAAATGATAGTTCGAGAAAATAGATACGTAATAAAAAGTTCGCTATGATTTAAAAGAACACTTCAACTATTGTGAGTCAATAAAGGATTGATTTCCGGCTTTTAAATAAGAGTGGAAGCTAAGGGATATCTTTTATTTACATCGATTTTAGATATCGATAGTTTTGACTACCATCGATAATATCGATACGTTAAATCATTGGTTAAATCGTAAACTTATAGAAATAGTTATTTCAAGCAATTAAAGTGAAACGAAGTAAAATGTTGAGCATAATGGATTAAATCACCGTAGAGTTCTAAGAAACAAAAAATTAAATGTAAACTTAATTACTTTGCGAAGCCATATGCACCGAAACCATAGATGTTTCCTAAACTTAGAAGCCAGCGATAGTATTGGTAGTTCTATCGATCGTTTAGCAACCCTACTGGATAATGTAAAACAGAGACTTTCTATAAGACGAGATAAAAGTAAAACCATCGGTCGCTACTTAACAGAATCACAATGATTTTTACAAAGTTTCACATTGACTCAAGTACTTTTTTGCTGTGACTCTGTGGCTTACATGTTGCCAGCGAATACTTTCCCTTTAAGCGATGGAAGTTTCTGGTTTCTCTGACTGTAGTTATTGCCCCAATATCGTTCGCTTGTATGGATATGGGCAGGCAATTAAAAACTTTTCACCCTTGCCTGGCCAAAGTTTGCCACAAAATTTACCGGCAGAGACATAAAAATGATGCCGTAATTGGCGCAAAGGATTCCTGTCCCGGCTGCTGGACCGAAGTTTGAAACGTTAGTTCAATGTTCCCCTTTCGATCCCTTGACAGGCACAACGACACGCCCATCGTGCGCGCATCGGGGCGGGAGCTGAGCTACATCCTCCTGGCGGGGATTTTCATGTGCTACGGTGTCACATTCGCCCTGGTCCTGAAGCCCACCAACATAGTGTGCGCCATTCAGCGGTGAGTGTGCAAATTGCCGAGATGATGCCGGCGGAGTGCGAACTTTCCCCCAATTTCCCCCGCTTTCTCTCCAGGTTCGGTGTGGGCTTCTGCTTTACGGTCGTCTATGCTGCGCTGTTGACCAAAACGAATCGCATTGCACGGATCTTCAAAGCGGGCAAACAGTCCGCCAAGCGGCCCTCCTTCATTAGTCCCAAGTCCCAGCTGGTAATCTGTGCGGGCCTGGTTAGTGTGCAGGTGAGTGTGGCGGTGGCTCTTGGCGTGGCCAACGGGGCGCATGTGGGATGCGCGACTCCGCCGTTCATGCAACGCCGTCCCATTCCATTCCATTGCATTCGCAGATACTCATCAACGGCGTTTGGATGGTAATTGCGCCATCACATGCCATGCATCATTATCCCACACGCGAGGATAATCTGCTCGTCTGCGACTCGTACATCGACGCCTCCTACATGATTGCGTTCTCCTATCCAATCGTCCTGATTGTAATTTGCACGGTCTACGCGGTGCTCACGCGAAAGATTCCGGAGGCCTTCAACGAGTCGAAGCATATTGGTAAGTAATTGAGCTTTTTGTTTTAAGAAGCGCAATAATGCCGGGTAATTGGCAGTGTCTGGCAGCGATCTGGAGAAAATTTAATAACCGAAAACAGAAGCGAATTTTGTGAAATGTGATTAAAATAATGATGACTGGCATTCAATGATGCTCTTCTCTAGATTGGCTATTTAATTCCATGTTATTGTTATATAGCTTGTAGTAATTCAAATTCAAAGTCACATAATGCAATCAGCTTATGTTTGTTTGTATACACAAATCTATTTACAAATCAAAAGGGCTTTGTGCATTGAACTTGTTGTATAATAACTGCGATTTCATGACTATTAAGTTGTGGTGCGACGAGTATTTCCATAAAGAGCCCATGTTTAGTTTAATAAATCCTTATAAAAATATGAATGTGAATCATATTATTTTATTTATTTATAAATACGAATAATATGTTTTGGCAATGTTGTTATAAAAACTATCCCTACCTTGTTTTTCAACAGGCTTCACCATGTACACGACCTGTGTGATTTGGCTGGCCTTCGTACCGCTCTACTTCGGAACAGCGAACCACGTACCGCTGCGCATCACCAGCATGTCGGTGACCATCAGCTTGTCCGCCAGCGTGACCATCGCATGCCTCTTCTCGCCCAAGGTGAGTGGGGATAATTGGGAGTGGGTGGTCTGGGAGGTCGGGATCTTCCACCGCCTGCGTCCTACGTAAATTGATTGCCAGACGGGCTATTGGTAATTGCGTTATGCATTAATTATTGCGTATTTCGCGTGCCCCCGTTAAATGATTTTGGGTGCAGCACGCTGCCAACGGCGATTTCATTCCGTTTTATACTGTTGATACCGGACGCGCAGACGAGTGCTTTATTAAAATGCAATAAGACGGGAATGATGACGGACGGGGTGCCGAGGGGTTTTTAATACAGCCAGCGGATGCATAAATTGCGATGTGATGTGTTGCTACCAACCATATTGTTTTTAACGCTCGCTCTTCCCATGGACCCTGGTTATTTCATTATGTTTAAGCGAGGGCTTGTTTAAATGTCAACAAGCCAAGTCCTCGAACGGAGCTGAACGGGCCATGATCTCCAGCCGAGGGCCGCTGTTTTTGTATCACCATCCTTCCATGGCAACATGTCTTTTAATACCCCTTGTTATTGGCCATTAAGACGCAAGCAAACTGCAAGACAAGCCAAATATAGACGGCCATTTCAGTTCATGGACTAGATGATGCAGCAGGAAGAGGGAGCTGCTACTTGCTGTTTACTCTGATATGGGACATTACAAGGAAAGCATGCTTCCAAGAAACGACGACTTTATTACACAGAAGACAATCTTTTCAGGCATTGTTAAAATCAATGTCAAAGTATAACTATAAGTAACGTTTCTTAGAGTTCATATATACCTAAATGTATTTCAGGTCTGCTACTTTAGATTTATGTAGCGTAAAAATATTTCCTTTAAAAAAAGGTGGAAATCCGGAAGTGTTTCTAGCTTTTCTATGTTTAGAACTGTATGAAATTTCTTTTTTTATTTTTCACAATTTTCTAAAACGTGTACAATAACTATTAAGAAACCCCTTGATTTTAGGTGTTCCTTAACTTGAGTGCCTATTGCATTTAATGGCAATGAGGTAGAATTGGTAAATCAGGCATAAACGAGAATACAAACGAGCGTAGCATACACAATCGTGCATATCATAGTTGTGGGACCTGAATCGTAACTGGCCACGCTTTGTGGGAGCGCTATGTGCAAATTCCGGGTGCAAAGTAGCACAAAGCCCCCGGGAAGCGGAGGACCATAAACACTCGGCACCGGGGCTATTATTAAGTGTCGGAGCGTAAAATACTCCTTGGCCCAGTGGCTGCTAACCGGGCCAACTGTCCGCTATCAGATGTCACCTAATGCACGGTTAGTTGGCGACAGGGAAAACACACGGTACGTTCTTCGTAAATACTAGCACTCGTACTACTGGGGACACCTTGAGCCATAAAAATGCAATTTACAATTGCTTGGGCCGGGCAAAGGGAAAACGCCGCAAAAGGCTGCCATGAATGCGGCATGCCACAAAGCAACTGGGGATCACCGGACTAAGAGGCAACAAACTAAAGCCCGGCTGTAAAGGTGCCAGCAGCCACGCCCCCTTCCGGAGGACAAAGGCGCACCGAGGTGGTAAGCAATTTCGACTTCCGTCCGCCATCCGCCATCCGCCCTTTCTCCTTCCGGTTTCGCCTCAGTTTGCTTTCGTACTTCCCGCGTTTGTTTGCGTTTGCGGTGAAAACAATAACAAGCGTCGTCCAAATGGCAGCCAAACAATGTCAAAGCACGGCGGAAATGACCGTGCGGCCTTACGGGGTACGTAACACAACGCAGCGTAACCCGAAAGGGGACGTAAGGAGCACTGCACACAAATACTACTTACTTAATTACAATTCGCAACTTTCATAAGCCTACAGCGAAACATATATTCGTCACTTTAGTATAAATTACATTAATAATGTTTAGCTTATTTATTCACCAATTTAAAAGTAATTAGTTCATTTTGAAGAATTTAAATCTATAGTGGCCCTATGATATTTGCTTTACTTTCGATTAACATAATGAATTTAATTTAAATAAATAAAAAATAAATTAAAATAATTAAGAATTAATAAAACCACTACTTTTTATGAATTTTCTTAATAAGAAATAAATTAAATTTTTACAAATTAAGAGAGTTAGATGAAACTTAGGTCTTATGACCCTTTATATGACTAATTTTTAAAATTTCTAAGTTTTTTCATCCATAAAATATACCCAATATAAATAATTATGGTTGAACTAAGTTGAATTTCCTATTTTGGACAAATAATCTATTTCTTCACGCAAACGAGATTTCAAATAGGAAATTATATTTCCTTGCGTTTTTCTTCAGGTATAGGGCATATTAACTAAAGGTTAATGGCGTCCATTTCCCCTCTGTGTAAGCGACTAACTCGAGTCGTTGGACTTTGTTTTTTGTCCCACAATTTATTTTTGCCTCCGCCACGGGAAATGGCTAATGACACTCCTATTCGTATTGGAATTGGGAAACGTTTAGGGGGCGTGGCAGCTCACGCACTGACTTCTAATGAAAACCATGAGATAGCCATCTTGGGGCGCCGAAATTGGATATCGCTTCCAAGAAGCCATTACATACAATGGGTCGTATGATTAATGCCCGATACGGGAAATTAACCTAATTGGAAGACCCACTGATTTCTGACGCCAAGTCCACATGTGTTCTTGCAGCTGTACATAATACTCATACGCCCCGAGCGCAACGTGCGACAGAGCATGATGCCACCCCGATACGGCAACATGCACCGCACCGCCGGAACAGGACCCTCGTCCATGATGGCAGCCGCCGTGGTGACCGCTGCCACCTGTGCCCAGGAGGAGAAGATCCAGAAGCATATCACCCCCACAAACACTGGTAAGTAATTAGGAGAGAGTGGGTCGCCCAGGGCTACCTGTTTTCAGATAAGCGCAGCAAAGTAAACATTCTACAAGGAATACATACTAGTGTCCAGCGAAAACTAATTGATTTATATAATACCTCCCTTAATGCGTTTGATTCATGTTTATATCAATCAATTAATCAACTGATTAAATCTCAGCTGCAATTAAATACATTTTAATTCGTATTAATCTATTAATTGTATTTTGCAATGCATTAAATCCTCTTAGCCCGAATATTACGTTCATAAATCTTTACAAAAAACGTACACACTTCAATCTCAATTCAGTTCCAATTGGATTTTATTTAATTATATTAATCTTTTATTGACAAAAGCTACATTTTGATATAATTTGTCAGTCTTAGTTAAGCTATGGTTAAGTTAGTAGTTTTAATAGTTGTTTGAGTTTCAATGTATTTTTTTTTATTTTTAAAATGGCAGGCTATTTGAAATAAATAACTGTCCCTTGTTTACATTGTTAAAAATGCTATTCATTTTTATTCGAATAAAAACAGGATATATTATTTTTTTCCATTTCCATTTTCCTCCCATATTTTACAGAAAACTCGCTAAAGGCAAAGAAATTGTGCGAGATGGCCACTCAGACTATTTCCAGCATAATCACGTCGATGGACATCAATGCGTACAATCAAATACCATATGCCGATCAATATGTGCCGAACAATACCACAACGGCCACGACCACGCCCACAGAGAAGGGCAGTGGCAACGGCAACAGCAACTCTAATGGAAGTAGCAACAGCAACAGCAACAGCAATACCAACAGCAATGGCAATGGCAATGGCAATGGCGACGGCGACGAGGCATCGGAGCAAGTGGTGGCCAACAATAATAAAATCAATCAGCGCCAACATGGCCAGCCGGCCGTGGCATTTGCCATCACAACGGCTAACAATCACATAAGCGGCCCAGCAGCAACCATAACAACAACAGCGGCAACTGGAGAAACAACAACACAGGCGCTGGCGACTACAATAACAACTGCAGCGGGGGCGGGCGATGTCACCGAAACCGCATCCGTGGCAGCCAACAATGGCCATGGAAACGGGAGCCAGCGGCCGCCGGTTCTGCAAACAAACTTATAGCTAAACGCACAACAATTGCAGCAGCAGTTGCTGAAGGAGCAGCAGCGACAACAAGCGGAGCTGCAACAGCAACAGCAGCAGCAGCAACCTGCAACACAAAGCTCTTCCAGCGACACGGGCAGCACGGGCAGCGGCAGTGCGGCAAAGAAGCGCGCCGCGATTCCCGTTTAAGCTGCCATCGGAGATTAGAGGTCCCCGCAAAAATACGTAAGTAGAGGAAAATGTCTGTTGACCCAAGCTCTTCGAGGGGTCAGGGGGCAGAAAAAACAGACGGAGGTCGGCAGATTTAAGTGCCACCATGTTGCAATGGATGTACAGGCAGCTGTGCCACAGAAATATCTTCAGACATTCCAAAGTACGCCTACGAAATATTGATTTATTTTCAGAAAGATGCGTTGATTCCATGTTAATTAATTTAATTTTTACACATCCTTGTCTTAAAAATATATCAAAGTTTATTCATTGTTGGTTATAATATTTCCATGTTTATAGTACAACTTTTAATTAAGCATGTCATCACAAAATTACTTTATGTTTACTATTGGTAATGAAGATATTTCTGTGACCCCTAAAGATATCTTCAGATTTTAAGAGACCCATAAAGGCCAGGCCACAAAGGCCAGCATTAATTGAAGCAATGTCCCAAGCGAAAGTCGCTCCTCTCGAAATCTTTCCCAATAACGAATGCGTTTCTCCGTTTTACACTTCAGCACAAATCCTAATGGTATATTTAAAAATAACTTGTCATCCCTAAAATATTAATAAGTGTTTAAGTCCTAAGCTTATCTAGTTTTCTAAGCGTTGTTTCAGAGCGTTCCGAAAGAAACAAAAAAATGAAAATGTGATATAATTTCAAAAATGTGTTTTCTACAACCGAAGCAACTAGCAAACTATCTGAATAGTACACGTAATTCGTAGGCTAAGTGAGGCAAAACCTGTACAGTGAGCACTGGGTAACGAGGGATTTTTTTCGAGGGCGCAATTATGTTCCAAAAGGGCTGGGATCCAGCCCCTTTGAAATGTAGCAGCTAGGTAGAACAATTACAATTGCATTTATTGTGTTGTTTGAGCCCATCAACATGGTAGATTTAATTGTTGTCCAACTAAGTTGTACATATAGGACTTTACACATATAGGAGAAATCACTTCTAGTCGTAGTAATAAGTTGATGTGAATACAGATTAATGTTAATTGTGTGCAGCTTACGACTTCAAATGTGCTATCTTCAAAAACGCATAGTTAAATATTTGTTATAGAGCGCAAGTAATGCAAATCTTGTCTAGCCAAATCATGGGTACAAATAATAGAGAAATATACTCGTTTTCCGTGTCAGTGTTCAGTGTAAATAGTCGTTAACTAAAGCCCATGAACACCCAAGATTTACTTGTCTTTTGCATAAGTTACTTGATGTATAGTTATTAATACTATTGACAACAATACGCTAAATGTTATTTGGCTGCATATATATTTACGAATAAAGCAAGACGAATATCAAAGAATTAAAAACACTTTCCATTTAAAATAATGAGTTTTATTCGGTGGTTAAAACTAGGGCTTCCGCGGGGTCCAGGCTCAGAGATTTCGGGTCGTACCGAGTGCTATCCGGATGGAGATAAAGATATAAATATTACAGAATTTAGTCGACTAACATTTCCCACTTACCCTTCTACTTTCGTGGAGTTAATACTTCTAATGAGGAGCTGCATGCTTTCGGTGCGATTCTTGTCAAACTGACTCAAGTCCACGGTTTTGGCTACAGTTCCGAAGTTAATAACACCCACAATGGTGGCCGAGTTGGTCAGGGATCTTTAAAAGGTAAGATAAGTACAAGTTTTTACTTTTAATTGGATTTTAAGTATCATCACTAACCTTTGAACAATGAGAATATCCTCCGAAATTGTATCATACTTTGTGGACCCATTCTGCAGAGTCTTGGATGACTTCCGTAGGGCAACCAATGCCTTGTAGATCTTCAAATGGGACCGATCGTCATTCAGTTCCGTTTCCACGTTTGTAGTCTCATAGCCATCGGCCAGTGGCAACCAGGTGGTGGAGCCATTTGTGAACCCGGCGTTGGTACCCCCCGTCCACTGGAAAGGGGTTCTCTCAGGATCCCGGGTGTACTGCTCGAAGATATTCGCGTTCGAGTTGCAGGCCCAAGGATCGACCGTGTCCTCCCAGCTAATCTCCCCGTCGGTCATGCCGATCTCCTCTCCTTGATAGGTGACACTGGCTCCTGGAAGGACCATCACCAGCATGTTCATGGCATCGATGTGCTCAGTTCCATACCGACTGGCGGCCCGTCGCTTGTCGTGGTTTCCCAGCTGGAACCAGTAATCTGATTAATACAAAATTCGAATCGTTACTCTATGATTAAAACTTACCACCCAATTGGCCGTGCGACCCGCAGGCATATTCTTCAACCACAAATCAATCGCCTCCTGCACGTTGCCGGCACTCAAACCCTTTTGTTCCATCACCGTGATCAGGTTGAAGTTGAAGGGCAGGTGGGCTCCCTCGGTCGTCCTGTTTCCATAGAACTGCATGCTGAACCAGGCGGGGGAGTAGGTCTCTATGAGCAGAACGCTCGAGTTGCCCCCGTATATTCGCTTGTGATCGTCAAGAACTTTGCGCCACTGGTAAACCATGTCGATGGTCTCCGGCTGGTTCTCGATGTACGTGGTGGTCAAGTAGTTGCGATCCTCCGTGTCGTCGGTGGCTCCACTCACAACCTCGTTAGGAAACTGTCCCTGGGCATCGGGCAGCACCTCAAAGAGCGGGGGCAGGGCATCGCATCGGAATCCAGAGACGCCCTCGTTCAGCCAGTAACGGAGCACCCGCTTCATCTGATCAACCACCAGGGGATTGCGGTAGTTCAGATCGGGCTGCTGCACGGCGAACTGGTGAAGGTAGTACTGCTGGCGTACCTCGTTCCACTCCCAGGCACTCCCACGGAAGTACTGAAGCCAGTTGGTCGGAGGTTCCCTGGCCCCGGTCTCCGCATTCACCTTTCCGTCGTGCCACACGTAATAGTCCTCGTAGCCCTTCTCGCGGTTCACCGACTTCTTGAACCACGTACTCTCGTTGCTGGAGTGGTTGGGCACGAAGTCCAGAATGATCTTCAGGTCCAGCTCCTTGGCCCGCTTTATCAAAGCCCTGAAGTCATCGAGGGTTCCGTACTCCGGCTGAATGTCGAAGAAGTCGGATATGTCGTAGCCAAAGTCCACCATGGGCGAGGTGAAAATGGGCGACAGCCAGGCGGCTGTGACGCCCAGATCCTTGAGGTACTCTAGTTTGCTGGTGATGCCATTCAAGTCTCCGATTCCATCTCCATCTGAGTCCTTGAACGAGCGGGGGTAGATCTGATAAAACTGGGCGGTTTGCCACCAGTCCTTGGCGGTTTCGCTGCTGGAGCTCTGCAGCTGACAACCCTCAGCATTGCGAATGGCCAATACCAGGATTGTTAGGAGCGACAGAAGCTCCATTGCCTTGGTCAAAATAAAAAACATTGTGTGTGAGCAGCCGGCAGTGACTCGCTCTTTTATAGACTGTCCCCTCAATCGGTTAGATAAGCCCATACAATGGAAATGTTTTGATTGCGCCAGGTAAGTCCGCTTAATCGAATGTGGGGCATACGCATCGCCTGGCCGAAACTGTTATTGGAAAATTTCCAGCTGAAGTAGTCTTTCGAGTGTTTTGCTAAATGCATCACTACTCAATGGAGGGCTTATCATTTAAGCCTAGTAATCCGGGTTCCATTAATATTGTATAAAAGTCGAAGCACTGACTCCTTGCTATCAAGTTATAAGAATGCTGAGAACACGATTGGATCTTTTTGGTTTATTGGCTTGTGGGCTGGTTATCCTGGCACCGCCCATCAGGTCCTGCGAGACCACAACCTCAACTGCTGCTACAAAGGACTGGTGGCAAAATGCCCAGTTCTATCAGATCTACCCGCGCTCCTTCATGGACTCTGATGGCGATGGTATCGGCGATTTGAATGGCATCACCAGCAAACTGGAGTACCTCAAGGATCTGGGCGTCACAGCTGCCTGGCTGTCGCCCATTTTCACTTCGCCCATGGTGGACTTTGGCTACGACATATCCGACTTCTTCGACATCCAGCCGGAGTACGGAACTATCGATGACTTCAGGGCTCTGATAAAAAGGGCCAATGAGTTGGATCTAAAGATCATCCTGGACTTCGTGCCCAACCATTCGAGTGACGAAAACGCTTGGTTTGTGAAGTCTGTAAACCGCGAGAAGGGCTACGAGGACTACTATGTGTGGCACGACGGCAAGGTGAATGCCACTGGGCAGAGGGAAGCCCCTTCAAACTGGCTCCAAGCCTTCCGGGGAAGTGCCTGGGAGTGGAACGAGAAGCGCCAGCAGTACTACCTCCACCAGTTCGCAGTGCAGCAGGCCGATCTTAACTACCGAAATCCCCTGGTCGTGGAGCAGATGAAGCGAGTGCTCCGCTACTGGTTGGACCTCGGAGTCGCAGGCTTCCGTTGTGATGCCGTGCCCGTGCTCTTCGAGATCGAACCGGATGCAGATGGTCAGTATGCCGACGAGGAAGTCAGTGGACTGACGGATGACGTCGACGCTCGCAACTACTTGAAAAGCGATCTCATCGAGAACCGGCCGGAGACCATCGACATGGCGTACCAGTGGCGTGTGGTGATGGACGACTACCAGCGCATCCATGGCGGCGACACGAGGGTCCTCCTGATTGAGACCTATGCTCCGCCCGCCTACACAATGCAGTTCTACGGAAATCGATCGGTGGCAGGAGCCCACCTGCCCTTCAACTTCAACCTGATAACGGTCCTGGCCAGCGATGGCTTCTCGGCGGGATCGGTCAAGACGGCTGTGGACAACTGGATGGACAACCTGCCAGCCGGACGCACCGCCAACTGGGTGATTGGCAACCACGATCAGCGAAGGGCGGCCAGCCGATATGGAGCGGCCAATGCGGATGCCATGAACATGTTGGTCATGGTCCTCCCGGGAGCCAGTGTCACCTACCAGGGCGAGGAGCTTGGCATGACCGACGGCGAGATCAGTTGGGAGGACACCCAGGACCCGGCGGCCTGCAACTCAAACTCGCAGATCTACGAGCAGTTCACGCGCGATCCATCGCGAACTCCCTTCCAGTGGACGAGTGGCACCAACGCCGGGTTCTCCACTGCATCGAAGACCTGGTTGCCCTTGGCGGCGGACTACCAAACGGTAAACGTGGAAACGGAGCTGGCCGCTCAGCGGTCCCATCTGAAAATCTACAAATCCTTGGTGGAGCTAAGAAAGACCTCGCTGCCACTGCAGAATGGATCCACCAAATACGGTGTGATCAGTGATAATGTGTTCGTCGTGAAGCGGTGAGTAATGTTTTATTACCAATATTTAGATGCAATTGGTGAAGAAAGATGGAATTGGAAGTGTGATCTGCATGGGAAAGTAAAGTACTTATCGTCAAGGCCGATGCTAACTGTTCAACTGTCATCATGGAATCGTAGACATTGTTAAACTAATTGTTGACTTATTTGACCGTGATAAAATGTTTGTGTTCCTAAAAAAAGTAATCGCGAATTCTTTAGAGCAAGAGGAATGATATATTTATTTTTTAGATGTCTTCTTATACAGAACTTAAGATAGATGTAAACAATAAGGACCCCTTATTCATCAGAAGTCGAGGAAGTCATATCATTTACCTATTTCTTTTAGGTTTCATTATATATAGATTTATATAATTTATAAACAATTCGATCGATAATACTTTAGGCGAAGACTAAACAATACTTGCCAAAAAAGGGCAGTCTCGGCATTACTCGACACTATTTTATAATTACAAAAAGGAATTGTGGCATCGTCAACATGATTACATTGGCATCGACATCGATAGATAGTAAATTATAACCGATGAACCGGGTAGTAAGACTACTAGAATGCACTGTGCTATGAACTATATTAGTTTCCACCGGGAGCTCCTTAGTCTATGGAAATTCTTTCAAGAACTTGCCGAACCATTACCTTTACAGTTACCTCTCGGGCTCTGCATCCATAATTTATGTGGCCAACTTGGCCAGCAAGGGTGTCACCGTGAATTTATACGACTTCGACAAGACTCTGCCCACCCACTTGACGCTCCTCATCCGCAGCCTGCAGTCCGCCAAATCGGAGGGGTAAGAGGGAGCCCGTCCCAATATTGACCATCTGCTGACTTCTGTGCGGACATCTTTTCAGCTCGCTCTTCGAGGTCACCGGATTGAGTCTGGCTGCCGGCGAGGCCCTGGTACTGAGCGGCAGCAGTTCTTCCCGGTCCGATTAAATGCGTTTCCTATCCGAGGCACTTGAAACACACTGGTTCAGGCCACTCAATCGGTATTTATCTTCGGCTCAAAGCAAATATGCCGTGGCTTGCATAAATAAATATATAAGTGAAAAACCAGACAAACAAACCACTCCACCCCAGAAACACCACACATATCCTGAAAGCCCCCACCAGGGAGATAAGCTCAAGTGCCCGGCATACTCTTTTAATTCCACTCGGCGGCGGGGCTTGCCGTTTAAAGTGTTTACACACAAATTAAAGTCATGCAAAAGTTCCCGGCCCCTCGGTAAGTATTTGGTGTTTTACACTGTATGCCTGGGCCCCGAGAGCCAGGAATGTGTGTTACACAATGTAAATACAGACGACGACCGGGGACTAGGCCCATAAAACAGAGAAGTTCTCCCCAGCATCGGGGGATCCTTTGAAGTCGAAACCGTCGAGAGGGGCTTGATGAGTTCGTCCAGATAGCCGGGGCAATTTTCATGGCGAGATTTATTACCAATCTCGGAAGGTTGTGAAACAACCCCGCAGTATTTACTCTTGCTTTCGTCCCCAAAAAGGAGGGCAGCCCAGAGCAGAACTTCAATTGCGTTATAAATAATTAAATTGCGTTTACACATGGTAATTGGGAGACGCCTTGCGATACCCGGGCACCAAGTATACGCCCATAATTTTCAAAGATTTCTGGCTTATGCGGCCAACTTGGGTGCGGTTAGAAAGGTTGCCATTCGTCTGATCTGACCGTCTGAAATTACAAATAGATTGGTGCTCAGTGAAGTCGAGTAATTACCCGGTTGCAGGGGATTTTACGATTAGTTTGAGAACAACCAGATGGAATTTCGCACTGAAAGCATAGAGCGGTTCCCTCAAAATCTTTACAAATTATTTCCTCCCTTTAAATAATCTGTGGCCGCTTCGATTTGTTCGATTTGACGCTAAAAAATTAGCAGTCTCCTCGGCAGGGCCACAAAAATGAATAAAATGGAATCGTGTAAATGGCTGCGTGACCCGTCAGCCCATTAAAAAGGTCACAGACACGGCTCCGAGTCCTGGGCCACTTTACCCTTACGCACGTGACCAGAAACCTTAAAAAAAATCTGTATGAAATTGTGAAAATGAAAACCGCAGGACAGACGACGGCCCAGACGGATTCCAGGTGGCAGTTCAGTCGACAAAGCCTTCTGCCTTTTGTGCATTTCATTTTCGGGCAGATAATGAAGTTAATTTCCCAAAGAGACTGGGCCCCAATGTTTGATGAGGGCCACCGAAATGATTACATTTAAGATGATTTTCATGATTTTCGAAGATTTACGCAGGTTACAAACGCACAAAAGTTTGTTCCCCTTCCGATTGGGAAACTTTTAAAACGCATTAAGCCCGCTGTAATCTGCAGGGGGTGGGTTCCCAAAAAGCCGGAAGCGAGCCGAGCATCACGGACAGCACATCCTTGCACATTTAGTTACCGTATTCGAAGCTCCGACAGCGTTTGCATATTAATAATGCGAGGGTAATATTTGAGTTTGATTTCGGACCGGCTCTTAACGAGCTGCGTTCCCCTGGTTTCTGATTTGGCACGTTCCAGCTGGCTAGGTGGAAAGGTGGATATGTGGCCAGGGCAGGCCTGAAAGTTCATTTAATCACTGGCCGCTCATTAATTGCACCGCAAACATGGCTCATAACTGCCTCCGAACGGGTTGAGGGTCCGTGCTCATTTGAATGGCGCTCACGTAGCTGATGTTTTGCGGAATGATGTTTCGGGGTCTGTTGACGTTTTTGGGGCCAAGGGTTGGCAGCTAATGCCGCAAAGAGCCCGCCGATGACAGGACAATTGTCGGAGATGAACTTTGGTGTTTCC
Source organism: Drosophila subpulchrella (assembly GCF_014743375.2). Taxonomy (NCBI): domain Eukaryota; kingdom Metazoa; phylum Arthropoda; class Insecta; order Diptera; family Drosophilidae; genus Drosophila; species Drosophila subpulchrella. The sequence goes on along the minus strand of NC_050611.1, from coordinate 1,735,979 downwards.
AACTGCTGGTAATGATGGTGCCCTTCTGTTTAAAGTGCTTCGAATGAATGGAGTGATTAAAGTTATGTTTTGTGGCTTCTAAAAATAGCAACTATGTCGTTTTCGCCTTAATTTCACCCTGTTTTTTCCGAGTAAATTAAAAAGCTGGCCACGGTCCCTTTCTCTAGGGCTTCTAAGTACGCCGACTACAGCCACACCCACACGCAAACGCCCACTCCCACGCTTACGCACACTGCTTGCCCCATTACCGAGACACCTTCTGTGGTCCTCTGGTTTTTGCGTGGCAGCAACGCTGCGTATGCGTGATTTGTGTGTCTTATCAATCACGTCTAATGGAATTTCCCTTGGCCCCGCCACCGGTCCTCGCTGCCACTCCGACTCTTGAGCCACGACAAAGTTCCTTAATAATTTATAATAAGTTGGCCCAGCACGCGACCTTAAAATTGAAAAGTTTTCCAATGTCGTTCGCCGCAATGACTTATACGCCCATGTAACAAGACACATTATCGATGTACTTTATGTATACCCTATGTATACGTATTGTTCTTTTCAAACTTATGATTATGATTATGTAAACTTTAGACAGACTCCAAAATCAGGGCTGCGTAAGGCTCCAACGACAAGTTGCTTAGGGAGACGCTATCGCTGTGATGGGGAGAGGGTAGAGAAAAGTTACTCGGGGACTTGACTTAGGAATCCGAGGAAGACTTACCCAACTGTGGCCTTGGCCTGCGGGTTGACCAGCTTGATCTTGTAGCTGCCAGTGGCATAAACGGCACTGGCTACATCCACGCCGGAGACACTGGTGCCCAGCACATTGGCCACCAGCACGTAGGTGGCTTCCCCACTCAGGTACCTCCTGATGGCCACCACATTGTCGCCCACGTTCCCGTACCGAGTGGCGCCCAACTGCAGGGTCTTCTGCTTCCGCAGCTCCACCAGCTGCTTGTACAGGCTCAGGTGACTGGGACTCGTGGCGTTCTCCGTCTTGGCATTTACGGTCACGTAGTTCGGGTTGATCGGCAGCCAGGTGGTGGAGTTGGTCGAGAACCCGGCGTTGGCCTCATCGCTCCACTGGAAGGGGGTCCTGGCGGGATCGCGGGTGAACTGCTCGTAGATCTGCGAGTTGGAGTTGCAGGCCGCCGGGTCCCGGCTGTCCTCCCAGCTGATGTCCAGGTCCGTCATGCCCAGCTCCTCACCCTGGTAGGTGATGCTCACGCCGGGCAAGAACATCTGCAGCATGTTCATCAAGTCGATGCGGTTCTCCCCATAGCGACTGCCCACTCGCCGCTGGTCATGATTGCCCATCTGCAGAGATTTATCTTAAATAATGTGCTTCAATCCCGAAAAACTACACAGTTACTCAGTCTAAGCTAACCACAAACCATTTCTACTTTTTCATACTATTTTGGTGCTCTTAAGGCTACATCTATGATCGAATATGCGTCATTTGCTGAGATTTTGAATTATAATATTTTTAGCTAGATCAGACCTCAATACACTAAAATATTCCCCGACTTTGAGATTGTAAGCTAAAAACTTCCCTAATTGAAATCAGCCTCTAAAAAGTTATTGACAAATTTCAGTTTTTCTTGTAAGCATTAAGCATTAAGCATTAAGCATTTCGACTTACAAACGAAAATCATTCCCATTTAAGATACATTTTTTAGAGACCCTTTTCAATCAAATTCCAAAAAGATGGACAATAGTTCACGGCATGGAAAATATTTGTGCAGTTCCTCGGTGTAAGCATTATGGTAAGTCTATTTATGTGGACCAGATATTATTACGTGATCGGACTTTTACCCAGAAGCACCCAAATATTATGCAAAAGTTGAGGTTATACGTGAAAATTTTAAAAGGATCGACTTTGAATTCCTGTGCCATCAGGAGATTCACTTACCACCCAGTTGGCTGTCTGACCGGCGGGCATCTGGCTCAACCAACTGTTGATGATCTTCACGAATCCCGTGGCACTGAGCTGCGTGTTGTTCTTGTCCCCGTTTCCGCCAATGATGAACTGGAAGTTGAAGGGCATCTGGGCGCCCTTGGTGGTGCGGTTGCCGTAGAACTGCATCACGTAGTCCAGGCCCGAGTAGGTCTCCACCATGATGACTCGCGTGTCGCCGCCGTGGATTCGCTGGTAGTCGTCGAGGAGCGTGCGCCACTGGAACACCATCTCCACCGTTTCGCGCAGGTCCTGGGTGTAGATGTGCTTCAGGTAGGAGGAGTCGTCCGGGTCGTCCGTGTAGCCACTCAGCGGCTCGTCGGGATAGCGTCCTTCGGCGTCGGGCAGGACCTCGAAGCACCAGGGCACTGCGTCCATGCGGAAGCCAGCCACTCCCCGGTCCAACCAGTAGGTTAGAACCCTCTTCATTTGGGCCACCACGGCCGGATTGCGGTAGTTCAGATCCGGTTGCTTGACAGCGAACTGGTGGAGGTAGTACTGCTGGCGCTCATCGTTCCACTCCCAGGCACTTCCCCGGAAAGCCTGGAGCCAGTTGGAAGGAGGTTGCCTCTGCCCCGTGGCGTTCACGTAGCCATCGTGCCACATGTAGTAGTCCTCGTAGCCCTTCTCCCTCTTCACCGACTTCTGGAACCAGACGTTCTCGTCGCTCGAGTGGTTGGGCACAAAGTCCAGGATGATCTTGATGTTCCGCTTGTTGGCCTCCACAATCAGCTCATCGAAATCGGCCAGGGTTCCGTACTCCGGCTGAATGTCGTAGAAGTCGGAGATGTCGTAGCCGAAGTCCGCCATGGGCGAGCTGTAAATGGGCGACAGCCAGGTGGCCGTCACTCCGATCTCCTTCAGGTAGTCCAGCTTGGAGATGATGCCTTGCAGGTCGCCGATGCCGTCGCCGTTGGAGTCCTTGTAGGAGCGCGGGTAGATCTGGTAGAACTGCGCCACCTGCCACCAATCGCGAGTGGTGTTCGCGGTGGTGGTGGCCCTCTCAGGGTCCAGATCCACTGCCGCCGCACTGCCAAGGGCGCAGTGAAGACCCAGGAGGAGAATCGCTATGATTAAGTTTTTTAGACACGCCATGACTGACTGATCAACGTGCTTTTGGGAGCCCGCTTTTATAGACCGCCTCCCCAGAGATTTTTCCACCGATAAGTGCTTAAGTGCTTTGACTTTGTTTATTATTGTTGTTTAGTTATTAACTAGCAGCTGGAGGGTGGGAACTCATCGATAGCCCAGATAGAGCGCCACTTGAGCCAGCCAGAGGTAAGCCCCCAGAACGGGCAGAAAACGAGTCTCTCCATTGGTGGCATAGCTGTAATACGAGGAGCTGGATTGCAGGATCAGCGAGTCCTTGGGCTGCAGCTGCACCGATGTGGAGTTGATGAGATCACTGAAAGAGGGAACGAGTTTAAAAACAGGGCTTGTATTATACCAGAGCCACTTGACCTACCCAACTTTGACCTGAGATCGCTCTGAGACCAGCACAACTTTGAGCTGAGGAGGCAAGTCGGGGAAGCTCTGCCGAAGATTGATGGTCTCCACGCCGTCGTAAATGTTCAGGAGGGTCAAAAAGGTTGAATCACGTTCGAGATACCTGGGAAGATCTTTTGTTATTATCAGGGCCCTTGGAAATCGTTCTATTTGTCACCGTTTAATTGCCAACACAGCGTCGCTGAGGGCCTTCACTTCAGTTTGGCCGTGCTGAAGGGTCTGCGATTGCTTCCTCAGCTGCCACAGCTGCTTGAAGATATTGAGGTGACTCAGGGGCCTCTGCCGCTCCAGCTCCACGTTGACCTGCTTGTAGTCCAGGGCGATGGGCAGCCAGGTCTTGCTGGCATTGCTGAATCCCGCGTCCCGGGCATCGGCCCACTGGAAGGGAGTGCGCTCCGGATCGCGAGAGTAGCGCTCGTAGATGCTCGGGTTGGTGTTGCAGGCTGACGGGTCCACCGTGTCCTTCCACGAGATCCACACGTTGGTCATGCCCAGCTCCTCGCCCTGGTAGGTGACACTGGCGCCGGGCAGCGTGGCCGTGAGCATGTGCAGCATGTCCACCCGATCCCGACCCAAGCGGGAGCCCACTCGGGGCTGATCGTGGTTGCCCAACTGGGGAAGAAACCTGATTAGTTTTCACATGTAACATTGCATATAGTTGATAAACCCACCACCCAGTTGGCGGTGCGACCCTCGGGCATGTGCTGCAGCCACTTGAGCACCGTTCCCTCGTAGGCATGGGCATTCGACGAGTTGGTCAGCTCGCTAATCAGCAGAAAGTTGAACGGCAGCTGAGCGCCCTCCGCCGTCGCATTGCCGTAGTACTGCATCACGATATCGATGGGTGAATAGGTCTCTGCCATCAAGATTCGGTCCTCGCCGCCGTGCTCCCTCTGGAACGCGTCCAGCACCGCCCGCCACGAGTATACCAGGTCAATGGTCTCCGGCTGATCCTTGGTGTAGATGTGCTGCAGATAGCCGTAGTCCTCGGGGTCGTTGTCCCAATCGTTGCGCGGCTCGTCGCGGTACTGGTTCTGAGCATCCGGCGCTATCTCGAAAACATGGGGTACTGCGTCAATGCGAAAGCCGGAGACGCCCTTGGCCAGCCAAAATCTCAAAACGTTCTGTGATGATGCGGAAAGTAATTATAACACAAGCTTTATAAATCCAACCAGTTTAAAATAAGAAAGTACAATTTTGCGGTTTTTTTCTGATTGTTTTTTAACCGATAAGGGATTCTAAGTGTCACGCTGTTAAAATCAACTTTTTTCCCAACATTTGCGGTTGTTTTTTGTTTATAAAAATTTAAGCAACAGATAGGTTCAGACAGAGGGTAATAATATTAGAAACGTGACTGCAAAGGTTTCCCTTTGATCGATACATTGCTTTTTAAGATATAAGATTAAGTTATGAAGCTTGTCTACTGCAAATGGTTGACGGGTGCCGATAACCTCCTATAACTTCCTAATTCAATATTATTCTATCGATCTTTGAAAAAAATCGAATTGGTTTTTATATTTTATGTTTTTATATACTCACATTCATGGCCTCTCGTACTTTTGGATTCCGGTAGTTCAAGTCCGGCTGCTTCTTCACAAACTGGTGCAGATAGAACTCCTGACGACCCTCGTGCCATTGCCAAGCACTTCCCCGGAAAACGCTGATCCAATTGGAGGGCGGACTGCGATTGCCATTTACCATCCGACCAGGATGCCACACGTAGAAGTCTTTGAACTCCGGATCCTTCGCCGCCGAGCGACGGAACCACTCGCACTCGTCACTCGAGTGGTTGGGCACAAAGTCCAAGATGATCTTGATGTCCAATTTCTTGGCCACTTCCATCAGATGTTCAAAGTCCGCCATGGTTCCGAAAATAGGAGCAATCTCAGTGAAGTTGGCTATATCGTAGCCAAAGTCCGCCATGGGAGAGGTGAATATGGGCGATAGCCAAGTGGCCGTGATGCCCAGCTCCTTGAGGTAGGGCAGTTGCTCCGCGATGCCTGATATATATTTTAGATAGATAAGTGTCTAAACCTATATATTGCACTTTCTCTGCTCTTCTCACCATTTAAATCGCCCACGCCATCGCCGTTGCTGTCTTTAAATGACCTTGGGTAGATCTGATAGAAGGCGCCCGTCTGCCACCACTTGAGATCGGGGACCTGGTCTTCGATGTCCTCGAAATCCGCGTGGTAGTTGGGGAAAGGTTGGCTCCTTGCAAGGCACAGAACTTGGAATAGTACCACGAGCAATGAAACCAAGCGGTGCCTAATCATTTTGACCGAGCTGAGCAACACAGATCTGCTCTCGGCAAGCACACAAATGCGACTGACGATCGAATGTGAGGCCCTTCCTTATTTAAATATCAGAGAGTGGGGGAGAAAAAGCTGGGGCTTAGTAAGAAATATTTTTAACATAACATAACTAACATCGTTAATCATACAACAGCAAGATAGATGGATGCTTACCCAAATTTTATAAATCTTTTAAAATATTTAAATGTTAGTAGTAAACGTTAAAAAATTATTTATGGTATTTTTTGCCTTTTTTGAAGGGGTACACTACACCCATGTGTACAATATGCATCTATTTTATTTATAAACTGCGCAGAGAAGCGGGAGACACAGAGAGCGCTGCAAAGATTTTGAGAGGGTTGCTGTGGTTTTTGGGGGAAGTATCAGAAGAGAGAAATATAAACAAGTATGGGCTTATCAAGTAGCACTGTGTACAGCTGCGACCAAAAAAATAGCACCATTACGCGAAAGAAGTTCTTATAAGTCCCAGCTGGAAATATTTTAAGCAGAATGTATTTTTCGCAGGTACGGGTGCTGTTATACTGTTAAGTCTTTTATTTATCAGTCAGAAATAACTGTAATGGAAAAGCTTTTTACATTATCTGAAGTCCAAGACTTTTTTCTCTCTGACTAATATCATTAACAGCAAAAAGCAGCATTTCTCAAATTTGATGTCCATTTTTCAGAATCCTTGCGTGGGGGAGTTTTTGGTGAACACATTTCAAAATGGGTATTCAAAGTGAATTAGGTTTTCCAATATTAATTAGTTTCCACTTTTAGATCATTTAATATGTTTTCTAACGTTATTTGCTGAATTAAATTTTTGTCGAGAAACGCCTAACATTTGTTGAACAACGCCCCATGTCTTTATAATTCGTCATTTTAAAAAATCTTGGACTGGCAATTGCATAGAGTGGGCGTTATATTTACTTAAGGTTATACTATTTTCTTTTAATCAGGGATTATATACTCATTTTTAAAAATTACTTTTTATAATCAAGAAGTACAACTTTTTCTGTGAGTTTTATTATTTCGATCAATAATAAATCGAGTTTTATTACTTCGATCAAGTAAAAAACATAAAATCATATTGTTGCGGTTCTGCGGTCTTAAATGCGCCTTTGCCTATTTTAAAATATATTTACCAAATACAATAGATGATATGATTAATTTAATTATTTATGTCGCAGAATGGAAAAATCAATCACAAACTAAAAGTCTCTAAATGCTTTACTATAGTTTAATAAGTAACTTGTAATTTAAATAATGATTTTAAAGGGACCATTAACCCTGAGCGATTGAAAAAAAATTGGGCTACACAGAGAAAATTATGACGTTCTCAAACTGAGTATTTGTATTCTCAATTTAAGTAAACAAAATTTGGAAAAAACTCATCTTGGGAAAAGTTGCAATCATTTTAAAAAAAATTACTTGAATTGATCACAAAATTCCTAATATGAGTAAGTGTCTTTTTCAATTTCCAACTTTAGAATTAATACTCTTATCATGAGTAACCGAAAAACTCAAAAAAGATTTTCGAATTCTCATAATGAGTTTTAGATTATGAGGAATGAGTAATCCTATATGAGTAATCCAATACATTAAAGAATTCGATAACAGATTGAAATGCCAAGTCCTTTCCACGAAGGCCACTTGAAAAGTACTTATGCACTTAAATCGTCGACACTGATCGAAGCTATACAGGGTTTTAAAAAATTTAATCACAATGCTTTTCAGTTCTTTAATTTGTTACAAGGGGAATAAACTATACGGTCGTTGTGGAGCGCAGTACAATGGCCTCGTGGGGCATGAGGGTGACGCTCGTGGCGGACAACAGATCCCCGACCTTCTTGATGGACTTTTCGGTCACCAGGGCGTACTGGAACTTGGCGGGCAGGCTGCCGAACACAGTGGATAGGTTGACATTCTCGATGGAGTCGAAAATGTTGAACACCGAGATATATACGTAGTCGCCGCTCAGGTGTCTGCCGAGAATAATATTTATAATTGTTGATTATGTCCATTTGATATCAAGAGATCTGGAAAACTCACCGCTTGACAGCCAGAACGTAGCTGCTCACAGCCTTGATCTCGGAGGATCCCTCCATGATGCTGGGCTCTTGACGCAAGTTTTGCAGCCTTTTAAATACGTTCAGGTGGCTCAAGGACGATCCGCGCTCGGTCTTCACGTTCCTTTGGGGATAATCAGAGGACACTGGCAGCCAGGTGGTTTTGCCGGTGGTGAATCCAGCCAGCTTCTCATCCGACCAGTGCATCGGAGTGCGAGCCGGATCCCGGGAGTTGTCCATGTAGTTGGACTCGTAGCCGTTGCAGGCCTGCGGGTCCACGGTGTCCTTCCAGGATACGTATCCGTCGAGCATGCCCAGCTCCTCGCCGTTGTAGGTGATGCTGCAGCCGGGCAGGGTCAGCAGCAGTATGTTGAAGAGGTCGACTCGATCTGCTCCGAATCGGGAGCCGACGCGGTTCTTGTCGTGGTTTCCGATCTATTTTAAAAAGGTGTTAAGTATTTTATTGCTCTAGTACAAAACTACAGTCCAATTTCCGCGCATTAGTGATCAGCTAATTGCTAATCGCTAATCCCCCACAAACTTACCACCCAGTTGGCGCTCTTGCCCTCAGGCATCAGATTAAGCCAGTTGTTAATCAGGTACTCGTAGTGATAGGCATCGGAATCGTAGTACAGATTGCTTATCAGCTGGAAGTTGAACGGTATCTGGGCACCGTCGGCAGTCGCATTGCCGTAATAATCCATTACGATCTCAATTGGGGACCAGGTTTCGACCATTAAAATGCTAAATAATATGAAGTTTTTGATTCCTTTGAAGTTTTCCGCTTATGAAGGACTTACCGCTCATCTCCGCCATTGTCGGCTTGGAACTGCTCGAGGATTTGGCGCCATTCGTAACTGGAAATAAGGAAAGATATAAAAGGGTCTTAAAAGGATAGTTAACTATCCAAACTTACACCAGGTGAGGGGTCTCCGGCTGGTCCACGGTATAGATCTTGTGGGTGTAGCCGTACTCTTCTGGGTCGTCGGTCCAATCGTTGCGGGGCTCATCGGGATAGTTGCCATTCTCATCGGCTTCGATCTCGAAGGCGTGGTAAATGGCATCCACGCGGAATCCATCGACGCCCTTCTCCAGCCAGAAACGCAGCACATTGTTCATTTCCTCGCGCACCACTGGATTTCGGAAGTTAAAGTCCGGCTGCTTCTTGTGGAACTGGTGGAGGTAGTACTCCTGCCGACCCTCGTGCCACTCCCAAGCGCTTCCGCGGAACACGCTCACCCAGTTGGTGGGAGGGCGACGGGTTCCGTCTTCGTTGAGGAATCCCGGGTGCCAGATATAGTAGTCCTTATACTCCTCCTCTCCAGCGGCCGACCGGATAAACCAGTCGCACTCGTCGCTGGAGTGATTGGGCACAAAGTCCAGGATGATCTTCACTCCCAACTCCTTAGAGCGGGAGACCATTTCCTCGAAGTCCTCCATCGTCCCGAAAAGGGGATCGACCGCCTTAAAGTCAGAAATATCGTAGCCAAAGTCCGCCATTGGCGACTTGAGGAAAGGCGACAGCCAGGTTGCAGTAATACCGATCTCCTTCAGGTACTCCAGCTTCTCAGTCACTCCGTTCAAGTCCCCAACTCCATCACCGTCTGTGTCCTTAAAGGATCGTGGGTAGATCTGATAGAAGGAAGCGGTTTTCCACCAAGGTGCCGACGCCGCGTCTACGGCCAGAAGGCCAAGGCCCAACAGCAAGAACAGGCTTGTCCAAGGGGCCATCGCTAACTGTAAGTGGTCCGATTGGAATGGGTCTCTTATACACGGCGATAATCTATGGGCCTTATCGATACTGACTCTTTGACGCGAAAGCCAAACGACCACCTGGGGAAAATATATGATGAGACCTTTGGCTGCAGAATAAATGGGGGGTATTGATGTTGCTTAAGTTAGAAGACAAATATTTTAGCTATTGCATAGTTAAGAGAATATACTTGATGTTTTGGCTTATATTGGCTTAAGACTTACAATGTCTAGGATCTAATAGATTCTTAATAGATTATTGATGTTGCTTAAGTTAAAAGACGTGATTATATTTTGTATGGCGGCATTAAAATATTTTAGCTATTGCATAGTTAAGAGAATACTCTTGATATTTTGGTTAATATTGGCTTAGGCCGTACAACGTCTAGGATCTAATAGATTCTTAATATTCCTATTTCATCTATTCACACCCAAAAAAATATGGACTTAAAACCCACAAAAAAGATGTAATCTGTAAATGTTATTATTATAAGTAAATTAATTTTACAACTGATAGAGACTACCGATTCACTTTCTCCAGTAGGACTTGAACCGGTGTTCTCTCGCTTCAAGGGCGAAATCTTCCGTTGGGCCACGCCCTTGTAATCACTGTCGACGGCAGTCCACTTAGTGACGAACGCTCAGGAAAGTCTGCGAAGTAGACTGCAGTGATGGTCCCATCATATCGAGTGATACACCAATCGAAAGGTATTGCAAAAACTAACAGGATAGCTTACCTAGACTTCAATAACTTAATTTGGTTTGTGAGAAAAAGCGGTGAACGTGTAAGTGAAATTTAAGAAAATTGGACCTGTTGGGGTCAGTGGCGATAAATGACCCAGGCTATTAGCCAAGTTTTATTCATACTGAAAATCAGTGCTGCCAACACTCAGAGGACAAATATTTAAAAATATTTGAAGACAAAAAAGCGGAAAAAAATTAATCATTAATAAATTGGTTATTTTCTTATGTTAGAGTACTTAAATTATTTTAATTAATTAATTTAAAGCACAGTAACTGTATTGATGGGCGAGTCTATAATTTCGTCATCTAAGGTGACATTTACATATTTCCGACAGATGTCTAACTGGATAATATAAACTCGTAGAGTAAAAGGGTATACTTATTCGTCGGAAAGTATGTAACGTGTAGAAGGAAGCGTATCCGACCCCATTAAGTATGTATATTCTTGATAAGGATCACTATCCGTGTCGATCAAGCTATGCCCGTCTGTCCGTATGAACGCTGAAATCTCGGAAACTATAAGAGCTAGAGTGTTGGGACCGGCATGCAGATTCTTGGACTTCCTGTGCAGCGCAAGTTTGATTCTACAGGGTGCCACGCCCACTCTTACGCCCGCAAACGACTATAACACTAAATCCCGTCTAGCGCTCACTTTTTTGTTCATATATTGTAAAAAAGTTATAACCAAATAATAATCAATATTTTGCAATTCAATCGAGATTGCACACCACATGCAGCAAATAAGCTGTTTCACTAATACGACACCAAGCCGCTATAGGCGCTTTAGGCTTGTTGGATTTGTTTTCTTAAACCACTTTTTGTCTATTTTCTCAAAATTGGTTCGAACGATATCTTTTTAAATTTCAAACTATATAGCCCTTAACATTCCTCAATTTTGCGGATCTATAACACTTTTTGTCATAAAAATTACCGTTTGGTAATATAGTATTAAGCGATAAAAGGTGCAACCCGATTCAGTTCAATATGAAGAACATTTCATGCTTACCTTAAATGCCCAAAACTATGCATCATTAATTTCATGACACAAAATTCTTATATGATTACTAGATTATAAAATAGTTATTTTGGTATCTCCGTGTTTTAATTATGTCTCGACTTGCTCCTTACCAATTTAGGTATGTTATGTTTTAGTTTACAACATAATGACACCCGTTAATTTTGCAGTACAAATGAATAGACTACATTGAGAATATTGTGAGCTACAATTTGGAATATGTGGAACATTTTAACAATTTAGTGACTGTATGGCGTCTGTTAATACCGCAAAGCTCGAAAAAACTTTAAAGTTAACGTCCAAACGATCCAAACAAGACATATTTGGACATAAACCATGGTACAAAAAGCATAATTTTATTTTTCATAGCTTTGCGTTGTTAGGCCGATAGCATAATAGAGCCTAAAATTTGAACTTCAGTATTAACCAACTTAAAGAGATTCAAGATATTCCCTTAAGAAGTGTTCCAGAATCCTTCAGTAGGAGAGCACTTTCACAACGCTTGTAAATTTTAATCAATGTAATGATTTGGAGTGATGTAGATAAAGTTATTATTAAATTTATCGCGAGATGAGTTATGTGTTTTCGATCCGCTTTATCTATCCAAAAATTGCAATATCACTTAAAAAAGTCCCCAAGAAAGAAATCTGTGGCGAAATCCGATATTGTATACCAATGACCTACACTCATAAAGTTCCAGTTATTGAATCATTTCAACCAACTACTTTATCACAGCCTTAACCCCCAAATCTCAAACCAATCGGCACAAAAGAAGTGACCTAATAAATTACCTGCGAAATAAAAGAACTTAACTTCGCGATAAGATACGAAAGTATGCAGTTGGAATTAATTTTCCTGCCAATCTGTCTCATGATCTTTGTTCATGAGCCAAGCCGAAACAACAGCAAAAAGGAACCCAAAAAAATTCCACAACCCTTTATCAATAGAACCCATTCACTGTTCGTTGGAATTGTAAACATGCCGTCCCCACAAAGTTAATCAGAAATAGTTGGCAACATGGCGAGCTTATCGAAGCATTATCAACTCGAGCCCTCTGCATAAATAGGGGCACTGTATAATCCCTCTGGCCATTGGTAATAAATCGACTTATTGGGAGCCATGTTCAAGTTAGTGGTGCTCTTCTGCCTTTTGGCATTGGTACTGCCTTCCCTGGCGGAAGTTGGTTGGTGGAAAACGGGTCAGTTCTACCAGATCTACCCCAGATCTTTCAAGGATAGCGATGGTGACGGTGTCGGGGATCTCGTTGGTAAGTTTTGATTTAGAAGAGGCCTAGATATGGGTTAACTTGGAACTATTGTCAGGTATTACGCAACAACTGCCCTACCTGAAGGAAATCGGCATTACCGCCACCTGGTTATCCCCTATCTTTACCTCACCCATGGCTGATTTCGGCTACGATGTGGCCGATTTCAGGGGTATCGATCCGCTCTTCGGAACCATGGAGGAATTCGAGGCGCTGATAGCCCGCGCCAAGGAGCTGGACATCAAGATCATCCTGGACTTTGTGCCCAACCACACGAGCGACGAGTGCGAATGGTTCATCCGCTCGGTCGCCGGCGAGGAGGAGTACAAGGACTTCTACGTGTGGCACACCGGCAAGGTGGTCAACGGCATCCGGCAGCCACCCAACAACTGGGTCTCCGTGTTCCGCGGATCGATGTGGACCTGGAACGAGCAACGACAGGCCTACTACCTCCACCAGTTCCACGCCAAGCAGCCCGATCTCAACTACCGCAACCCCAAGGTAATGGAGGCCATGAAGGACGTCCTGCGCTTCTGGCTGCAAAAGGGAGCATACGGCTTCCGTATCGACGCAGTGCCGCATGTTTTCGAAATTGCCGCCGACGCCGATGGCAACTGGCCCGACGAGCCCCGGAACGAGGAGGTGAGCGATCCCGACGACTACACCTCCCTGCAGCACATCTACACCAAGGACCAGCCCGAGAACCTGGAGATGGTCTACGAGTTCCGCGACGTGATCGAGGAGTTCAACGCCGAGATGGGCGGGGATGACCGCGTCCTGCTCACCGAGGCCTACTCCCCGCTGGATGTCCTCATGCAGTACTACGGAAACGAAACCCACCTGGGCTCCCAGATCCCCTTTAACTTCGAGCTCGTGGCCAAGGTCACCAACAGCTCTGACGCCTACCACTACTCGGAGCTGATCCACAGCTGGCTGGACAACATGCCCGAGGGCCAGGTTGCCAACTGGGTGTTCGGAAATCACGACCGCAGCCGCACTGGATCCCGCCTTGGCGTCGACCGGATCGACGCCAGCAATATGATCATCCTGGGCCTGCCAGGCGTGAGTGTGACATACCAGGGCGAGGAGACGGGCATGACCGACGTGTGGATCAGCTGGGAGGATACCGTTGACCCGCAGGCCTGCCAAGCCAACAAGCAGGAGTTCGAGCGCCTCAGCCGAGACCCCGTGCGAACGCCCTTCCAATGGAGCGACGAGCAGAACGCCGGTTTCTCCAACGCCTCCGTCACCTGGCTGCCAGTGGCCACTGACTACAAGTCTGTCAACGTGAAGAAGCAACGCGGAATCGCCCTGAGCCACCTGAATGTCTTCAAGCAGCTGCGCGCTCTGCGGGATGAGCCCACCTTGAAGCATGGCGATGTCTCGGTTTCGGCCATTGGTCCCAATGTGCTGGCCTTCAAGCGGTAAGCTAGGATGATTTATTCTAAGTGCCGAGAGATTACCGATTCCTCTATAAACAGCTCCCTGGCCGGCCAGAAGTCGTACATCACTGTCATCAACATCAACGATGAAGTCGAGTCGGTCAACTTGGACTCTGTCTTCACTTCCATCTCCACTCAACTGCAATACGTGGTGGTGAACGACAAGAGTTCGCGCCGTAAGAAGTGAGTTCTTGTCACATGGATCTTATATAAGCAAGTAGCACTTACTATCTTACCCTATCTTTTCAGCGATCTTACTTTTGCCAACTCCGTACTGCTGATGCCCAAGGAGGCTGTCGTGCTAAGCACGGTCTAAACTAATTTTACAGCTCATCAATAAAGAATAACTTCCTCCTGGGGGTAAAAATACTCAAAAAAGTGCTTATCCTAGCGATACCCCCATTTTATTGGGCAATTACGAAAGAATTGAGTATAAGTTGGTGGTTTGGGACTCTAAAATATAAATATTGCTGTTTTTGGCCATCTTTGAAATAACGTAGATTAAGCAGGAATTGAATGACTTGTATGGAATGTCTTGTATCGATAGTTGCAATAATGTAGATAGTCGGACTTGGTCGTGCCAAACGCTATAGTCGATGACCTCGACTCTTAGATACCCGTTACTCAGCTTAAGGGAGTGCGAGAGGGATCAAGATATACTTAAAGCAACTCTCCTTTTTAACTTACACACCTAGCCTATATCGCCACCTAGCCTATAACGCCACCTAGCGCCAACTGGCCTAAGGCGACCCTTTCCTTGGTGGCTTATTTTTGAAAACAGCCTATTTGCTGGATGTAATGTGTGCAATAGCGATTGAATTTCCAAAGTATTGATTGTTATTTGGTTAGATCTTTTTAATGAATGGTCCGCTTTCAATAATTTTCGGCATGTAAACAGATGGGTATTGATAATAAGAATACAAATTGTGGGGGCTAAAAGGGTTTTAGCGTTATGGGGAATTTTGGGCGTTAGAGTGGGCGTGGCACCCTGCCGAAACAAACTTGCGCTGCACAGGAAGCCCAAAAATCTGCATGCTAAGTCCCAACATTGTAGCTCTTATAGTTTCTCAGCGTTCATGCGGATAGACGGACATGGTTAGATCGACTCTGCTAGGGATCCTGATCAAAATATGCATATATACATGGTCGGAAACCCTTCCTGTTACCTGTTACATACTTTCCGACGAATCTGGCATACCCTTTTACTCTACGAACAACGGGTATTAATACTCTTGAATTCTAAAAGGCACGACAGCCACATCGATTTTCTATAAGCAAACCTTTCTTGTCGTTCAAGAGGAGCAAAGGACGTGGCCGCACGATTAGCGTAAACAAATCCTTTAATTTAAGAAAACTCATATTTACTGTGTATTATTTTTTAAATTTTCACTACAATTTAAAATTTCCGCCAGCATTCAAATTTGCCGCCAGGAACTAAAATGGCCGAATGGAATATAAGGCCTTTCCGTTTTGGATCTTGGCCGTGTGAAGATCGTTCTCTCCTGGACAAATTTTTTTTTTAGTGATTAAACCCAAGCTCAGTGATATACCCAAATTAAATTGACAAAAATATCAGACATCCCCGGCCTTTGTTAAGGTTTTCTGTTACCAGAAGGTTGCTGTTGATTAAAGAAAGTAAGTTTCACTAATATTTCGTGGAAAAACTTTGATTCGCATAAAATATTGCGCTTTACAGATAAATTCTTGGAAGTGAAGTATACTCCTTCACGTAGCTGACGGCCCCTAAGGCAGGGAAATTTCTGCCAAGATTGTCGTCAGCACTTTTTTTTATCAGACTTACAACATACATCCTAAAACAACAATCTAAAAAATTAATCAAGAGAGTGAATGTAAAGCGGTGAAAATTTAAACCAGTGTTGCCACCTGGCGTCCACGCTGAAAAATCTTGTGAAATTCAACCTAAACACACCTGTGCTCTGTTCTTGGTACACCCTATGTCACACCTACATACAAACAACAGTGCACCACTTTGCAGTTTTACAACACAGTGTACCCGCTAATAACAGTGTACAAGTTGGCAGACCTAAACCAGCAAGAATCGCTTTGATATGTGATTCTGAGAAAATCAACATAAATATTTAAATTCTTGTCAACTAAATTCATATACATAATTTAAATTAAATTCCTTTATAAGTTAATTAGTTAAAATACAATTATCTATAAGAATTTAAAATAAATTATCCTAATCCTAGTGTAATCAAAGAAATTATTATACAATAAGCAAATCTCGACATACGGGCAAGTGTTTAAGCCCCGGTAAGTGTTTTCCACAATTTATATCTACCCACAGTCAATTGAAATGAAGTTTCTTAACTTATGTATAAACAAAATCACAGCCAATAATACAACATATTGAAAGCGTTTTCAACGTTGGATATGGGTAAGTGATCAGCTCCGGTCGTTACGCTACATGTTTTGATTGACTATATACAAGAATATTCCAATGATCTTAATATTATAAAACTAATTGCCCCATAACTAAAATACTTGCTTAGTGATTAAACTAAATTAAATTAATGTTTGAATTCTAATTATCATGCTTTGACTTAAATATTCCTCTTCAATATGAAATAAGAATAAACTTTATATGGTACCCAACTTTGTAACTTTAATGATCACTTTTGTTAGTATAACTTTTCTTATATTAAAGATATTTTAAACATGAATTGCGAAATTTTTTCCAATGGAAGCGTGCATCAATGAAGATTATTAGGAGTTAGGCGTGTGTCGAACGGATCACCAACCTGTGTCAGGTTTTGCGGCTACGGTGATCATGGTAGGGTGGGCAATGTCAGCATTAAATAACATCCCCGCTGCTGACACCATTCTAAGTTCTGTCTCCCTACAGTTAACCTCAAAGTCAGTTCCCAACCAGCGCGTGCCCCACTTGAAGTTACACCCACCATCTTTCGTTGCTGTTCAAATCATTCGTGATATGCTTTAATATTTAGCTTTTAAGCATGCAACGGCATATTCTATTGCAGCGTGTTGAACTAGAACATTTTAAAAAGTATATTTATTTAGTCGAATTTACAAGCATATTGGTCAAATACTCATATAAGAGCTATTGTAGTAGCATAAAGTCGTCCACTTGCTTACTGTTTCTTGCACTTAATTATAGAAACATTTTTTCTAAGAATTTAAATAAAGTATGTGTTGTTAGTCATGGAAAGTTCAACCTACAAAATTTTGCGGGCTTTTGATAATTTATTTATTAGACAAAAGTTTTAGTCGACGTATTTAATAATATGTAATAGATTGTGATTGTTATTCGCAGGCATCTTAAGCACGACATAAATGAAAAGGGTACATGTTTGTATAGTATTTATAAAAGTCATTTTTGACTTAGGTACCGGGGTTTCTTACGAGTGCCTTCAATACATAAATGACGATGAAATTAAAAGGCCATCCCACCGATTGGGCTCCGCGTGCTTTCAGGGTCAGGTTGACGGAGTGGAAGAAAGCAAAGATAAGAAATATAGATATTTTAAGTTAAATTTGTATCTTTAAAGTAATCTTACAGTCTCAAGTGCCTATCGCAGTTCCAGTTAAGGAACAAGTATCGAGTGAATTTTTATATGAATCCACCAATAATGTGCTGAAAATGGTAATCTCATCTTATTCAAATTAACTTTTTCCGAAAAAAAAATATGTTATATTAGCCAACAAAAAATTTCATTTACTTCATTGCTTTCCTTACTAGAATCGTCTGAAATTGGCCGCGATTTACTCAACAATAAGGTGCTGACGAAAAATCAAAGGAATTTTTTAGTAAACATAATTACAGAAGAGATTTTCCGTAACAATATTGTTTTTCAAACCGCAGATTTTTAGAAGTTGTTGGACGAGAAAATACTAAGTACAAGAACATTTCATTTTTAAATTAAGTCAATATAAATTTTAAGTTAATCAGGAATAATTATTATTATTAAAAAAAAATTCTCAAAAAAGGCTTAAAATTTGTCCACGTGGTATATGGACGGCCCCTTATTAGATTTCCATCAAAATATAAAAAAAATTCGTTGATCTCACAATCGAAAGGACCAACTACAATAATAACAAGGTTGTAATTTAAGACCCGAACTGTAATACTTGTATATGAATCTGTCCATTTGGATATCGAAGTCATGGTTACTAGTCTCAGCACGAAACTCTCCTGCGCGTCCAGTATTGTAGCTTTCCTTGTACATTTTCCATCTTCATTCTCGAAGAGGCCTGATGAGGGCAAAACAGCATTCAGGAATGTGGCGATTTTGAAGTCCTGGGCATCTGTTATATTAGAATAGTTTATTATTATATATTTATAATACAAATAAAAGGAATAGTATTCGCTTTGTCAAAAAAGCGGGTATAAATATGATTAGTATTAATATAAAAAATAGAATCACAAAATAGATACAAACTATTCTATGCTTAGGTATTAAATAACAAGAAATGTTCAACTTACCTATGTTGGTGCAAATGAAACCCCTTTCCAGGATACATAAGGTCAAAATCAATATCAATCTTGAAAAACAAAAATATTTATAAAATGTTAAAAACAAGAAAAAAAGATTCCTTCGGCAAGCCGAAGTTTGTATACCGGACACACTCGGACCGTTTTCAAGAAATAATGTAATTCCACGAAATTCGATAACTGTGCTGACCAGTACGCCACTAGTCGTTGTTTGTATTCCTCTTTTTTATGTAAACGAAAAGTCGCCGAATATCGGTAAAATTATATATGTACACTTGTTTGTACGTATGCACTTTTTACGCGTGAAACACGTGGTTACAGTTATTTGTGAAAAACTCAGTGCAGAATTTCTAAAATTCTGGAAATGTTATTACCGCTTATTATAGTTTATACAGAGGATCCTCTCCACTTTCTTCTTCAGTAATTTTTACCCTTTTTTGTTTCACTTATGTATGTACACTTCAAGTTTATTCACAATGTGCCGCGAAAACACTTGGGTCAATTGAGATGCTTCTAAGCCAAGTGTGACCGTTCCATGATTTTAAAAAGAACGGCGAGAACGTCAAGAAATCCAAAAGCTACGGTCAGCCGATTAAAATTTAACATTCATAATATGAAAAAATATCTTTTTAAATTTGCATTTCAAAATGCTAACCTAATCGTACCCTTTATCGAAGAAGAAGAAGAAAATTAAAATGTTAGTACTTAATTGAATTAATTGCAAGTATATAAGGATATTTCCAGTTATTATCTGTCCCAATTTTTTTTAACCAGAACTTAATTTTCATTTCAAATAAACGTGCCAAACAATGTTTGTGCTATTATAAGGTTGTATTCGGTCTTGAACTATATATTTTTAGTCTTGATTTGAATACTTCTGTACTTCAATTAAGAATTTTTTCTGCTTGATCTTATTTGTATCCAAATTGTACTCAATTTAAGCATTTTTCAGTACGAACGTTCTCAAAAAGTTCAGCATTAAATCGTTCTTAAATCAAGGCTTTTTGTACTTCTTTTTAGCACGGCTTTTTTCCCTGAGTGTACTTGATGTAGAACACGCCAACGTTGGTAAGTTTTCTGCCTATGCAAAAAATGTTGCCAAAACTTCATAATTATTATTTTTACAGATGCCCAGGATTATTTGACTCTTATTTGGCTTAATGCCGCCTTGCCGCATACATCTCGGACCTTAAATCAAAACGGGAAAGGAACCAAAAATCGACAATAGCGGATGCAAAACTTTCGATGGTACTACGGCTCTCAAGCTTGAATGACTATGAACGTCGTATCAACAATATAGTCAGGGAAAAGTACTTAGAGGAATCAACAATACAGCCATTTATAATTATTCACGCATCGTCGTGCACGAAATGTTTTTCATGCTGAATTGAATCGGGTTGCACTTTTAATCGCTCAATAATTTCCAAATACCTTTAAATTTATTGTATATAGTGAATTTAAGAGGAGTCATCTTTATTAACATATTGTATTAACTTTTCAGCGACATACAGCACGTATCTGTAGATTCATACAAACCCACAAACAAAGGTACAAGCATTGGCCGCGTTTAGTAGAACAACATGATAGCTGATTAGTCATTAGAGGTGCAGAAACATCGATGTTTGCCTGTTAAAACATCGGCAAAAGCGATGTTTTCTGCACATCTATTACTCATGGATCAGTTATCAGTGATCAAGTTTATTCTGCTTAACGCCTATAATACACAATGACGTTAAAAATTTAAAATATTTTTGCTGAAAAAACTCCACTATGCAATTCAAATGTTTCTTATGATGTTCTTAGCGTTAGTTTTTGACTATCACTTCATAAACCAAGGTTTTTTAAACAAGATTACGATTTAAAAAATAATATCGGCTACTACAGCAAATGCAGCATTGCGCGTACCAATCGTGTATGTACCTCTTAACGAGGTACAAATCTAGTGACGATCGCACCTTCAGCAAACATAATTTCTGATATCAACTTTTCTGACGTTTCCTGACATTCCTACGCAGCGCAATTCCACTCAAACGCCCACAAACCGCCCAAAACTGTGGCTCCTACAGTTTTGATGCTAGAATACAAATTTTAACTGAAATGCATTGTTCTCATCAATACCGCCCACAAACCGCACACAAACTTCAAAAAATCGCAAGTATGAACGCGCATATCTCGCAAACTATCAAAGATAGAAAATTGGGATCTTAGATTTAGATTCCATAGCCTTGTAAGCAGCGCAATAGGCCACGCCCACAAACCGCCCAAGCCTGTGGCGCCCAGAATTTTCATGCTAGATAAAAAATTTTAACTGAAATGTATTGGTCCCGTCAATACCTATCGATTGATCCAAAAAAAATTTGCCACGCCCACTCTAAGGCCCATAACGCTTACATCTGTCTACCGCCCACATAACCATATATTGAGATCGCGGGTAGGTGGCGCATTTCAATCTATCTTTGCAGCTTGCATATCTCCATTTCCCTTTGGTCCATATAGCTGAGTAACAGGTATCTGATAGTCGAGGTACTCGACGATAGCGTTCTTCCTTATCTTAACTTTTATCATCTCAGAATCCTTGTGTAGAAATCCTTTTTTGAAACTTTTTGGTGTGAGTTTAATTAATATATTAATTAATTTATCGCCAGATGAGTTAAGTTTTTTTCGGTTCGGTTTATCTAAGCCAAAAGTCGCGACATTTTTCGATAAAGAATTCTGTGGCTAAATCAGCTGTTGTCCATCAATGACCTACACTCATAAAGTTCCGGTTATTAAATCATTTTAATTGAATTCGTTATCACAATCTTGAACCCCCGGAATCTCCAACTTGTATTGTCTCAAAAGCCCAATAGTAGTGACCTAATATATTACCTGCGAAATAAAAAAACCAAACTGCGCGATAAGATACGACTGTATGCAGTTTGAAATAATTTCCCTGCCAATCTGTCCCATGATTTTTGGTCGTGAGCCAAGCCGAAACAATAGCAAAAAGGAACCCAAAAAAACCCCGTATCAATCCACAATCAGAAATAGCTGGCTACATGGTGGGCTTATCGCGCATTATCAACTAGAGCCATCTGCATAAATAGGGGTACTGTGTAAGCCCGCTGGCCATTGGCAATCGATCGACTTCGTGGGAGCCATGTTCAAGTTGCTGGTACTCTCCAGCCTTTTGGCATTGGTGCTGCCTTCGCTGGCGGAAATCGGTTGGTGGAAAACGGGTCAGTTTTACCAGATCTACCCCAGATCTTTCAAGGATAGCGATGGTGACGGTGTCGGGGATCTCGTTGGTAAGTTTTGGTTTTGAAGAGGTCTAGATATGGGTTAACTTGGAATGATTTTCAGGTATCACGCAACAACTGCCCTACCTGAAGGAAATCGGCATTACCGCCACCTGGCTGTCCCCGATCTTCACCTCGCCCATGGTTGACTTTGGCTACGATGTGGCTGATCTGAAGAGCATCGATCCCCTCTTTGGAACCATGGAGGATTTCGATGCGCTGATAGCCCGCGCCAAGGAGCTGGACATCAAGATCATCCTTGACTTTGTGCCCAACCACACGAGCGACGAGTGCGACTGGTTTATCCGCTCGGTCGCCGGCGAGGAGGAGTACAAGGACTTCTACGTGTGGCACACCGGCAAGGTGGTCAATGGCATCCGGCAGCCACCCAACAACTGGGTCTCCGTGTTCCGCGGATCGATGTGGACCTGGAACGAGCAACGACAGGCCTACTACCTCCACCAGTTCCACGCCAAGCAGCCCGATCTCAACTACCGCAACCCCAAGGTAATGGAGGCCATGAAGGACGTCCTGCGTTTCTGGCTGCAAAAGGGAGCCTACGGCTTCCGTATCGACGCTGTGCCGCATGTGTTCGAGCCTCCCGACTGGCCCGACGAGCCCCGGAACGAGGAGGTGAGCGATCCCGAGGACTACAACTACCTGTTGCACATCTACACCAAAAACCAGCCCGAGAACGTGGAGATGGTCTACGAGTTCCGCGAAGTGATCGAGGAGATCGACGACGAGCTGGGCGGGGATGACCGCGTCCTGCTCACCGAGGCCTACTCCCCGCTGGATATCCTCATGCAGTACTACGGAAACGAAACCCACAAGGGCTCCCAGATCCCCTTTAACTTCGAGCTGCTGACCAAGATCAGCAACAGCTCCGACGCCTACCACTACTCGGAGCTGATCCACAACTGGCTGGACAACATGCCCGAGGGCCAGGTGGCCAATTGGGTGTTTGGTAACCACGACGGCACCCGCATTGGATCCCGCCTGGGCGCCGACCGCATCGACGCCTGCAATATGATCATCCTGGGCCTGCCAGGCGTGAGTGTGACATACCAGGGCGAGGAGATGGGCATGACCGACGTGTGGATCAGCTGGGAGGACACCGTGGACCCGCAGGCCTGCCAGTCCAACGAGCAGGAGTTCGAGCGCCTCAGCCGAGACCCCGTGCGAACGCCCTTCCAATGGAGCGACGAGCAGAACGCCGGTTTCTCCAACGCCTCCGTCACCTGGCTCCCGGTGGCTACTGACTACAAGTCTGTCAACGTGAAGAAGCAACGTGGAATCGCCCTGAGCCACCTGAATGTATACAAGCAGCTGCGCGCTCTGCGGGATGAGCCCACCTTGAAGCAGGGTGATGTCTCGGTTTTGGCCATTGGTCCCAATGTGCTGGCCTTCAAGCGGTAAGCTAGGATAACCCATATTTTATATTCAGGAAGTTTACTGATTTCTTTATAAACAGCTCCCTGGCCGGCCAGAAGTCGTACATCACTGTCATCAACATCAACGATGATGTCGAGTCGGTCAACTTGGACTCTGTCTTTACTTCCATCTCCACTCAACTGCAATACGTGGTGGTGAACGACAAGAGTTCGCGCCGCAAGAAGTGAGTTCATGTCACATGGATCTTATATAACCAAGTAGCACTTACCATCTTACCCTATATTTTCAGCGATCTTACTTTTGCCAACTCCGTACTGCTGATGCCCAAGGAGGCTGTCGTGCTGAGCACGGTCTAAACTAATTTAACAGCTCTTCAATAAAGAATAACTTTCTCCTGGGGGTAAAAATTACTCAACAGAGTGCTGATCTGTGGGATACCCCCAATTGATTGGACAATTACGCAAGAATTGCGTATAAGTTGGTGGTGTGGGACTCTAAAATTTAAACAAGGAAGAACGCTATAGTCGATGACCTCGACTATGAGATACCCGTTACTCAGCTAAAGGGACAAAAGGGAAATGGAGATATGCAAGTAGCTAAGCGAGACTGAAATGCGTCACCTACCCCTGATCGCAATATATGGTTATGTGGGCGGTAGACAGATTTAAATCTAAACCGGAAATCCCAATTCTCTATCTTTGATAGATTCCGAGATATCCGCGCTCATACTTACGATTTTTTGAAGTTTTTGTGCGGTTTGTGGGCGTTAAAGTTGGCAATCTTTTTTTTGGGTCAATCGATAGGTATTGATGAGAACAATACATTTCAGTTAACATTTTTATTCTAGCATCAAAACTGTAGGAGCCGCAGTTTTGGGCGGTTTGTGGGCGTTAGAGCGGGCGTGGCACGCTGCTGAAACAAAGTTGCGCTGCGTAAGAAGCTCAGGAATCTGCACGCCAAATCTCAATAGCCTAGCTCTTATAGTTTCAGAGATCTCAGCGTTCATCCAGACGGACAGACAGACGGACAGACGGACATGGCTAGATCGACTCGGCTAGTGGTCCTGATCAAGAATATATATACTTAATGGGGTCGGAAACGCTTCCTTTTGCCTGTTACATACTTTCCGACGAATCTAGTATACCCTTTTAAGCTACGAGTAACGGCTATAAAAATGTAGCCATCTTTTGGCAAGCTATTTTAGTATAAAGATGGCAATTGCCTTAAATAATATTTTGTACATGCGTATATTAAAGTAGTAGTATGCAGAAGTCTTTTTGTGGCAGTATAAGATAGTACAATTTGAATTTAAACTGTTACACATATGAAGCTTACGGAATATCGTAGATTATGCAGGAATCGAATGTCTTGTATCGATAGTTGTATGTATGAAATAATCGGACTTTACCATGTCATCCCTAATAAAAGGTCTTGCCTTTTAGAACGCTTTAGTCGACGTCACCTACTATCGAATACCCGTTAATCAGCACATAGAGTAATAAGGTATCTTAATACTTTCAGTATTTTCTGTATTAATTGCGCTTTTATCAGTAGTCGGTCACTCTATTTTGGCGAGCAAGCGGTGCAGACAGAGATAAATGTAAGTAAATTTAATTTTAATATTTTCGTATAGAATTAATAATTTTTATTCATTTTAAGCGAGGTGTATCCTTTCCAGCCCTATCCATCAGCCTATACGTCGGGGTACGTATCTGCGTACGCCCCGTACCCGCCGTCGTGCCAGCAGCTTTATGCGCCGGCGTACGCCTATTATCCTATTAATACAAGACACTTTTAATACTTGTGAACCGATCGCGGTCTCGGACAAAATAGGACTGACTTCTTCATTTTTTAATCTGATCCAATGAACCTCGGCCAGGAGCTTTTCTTTTTGAACTTTTAGAACATCAATTTATGTTAAGCCTAAGATGAAATTGTCGCATCTCATTGTGAAATTCAATTATGCTGACCGATGCAATTTGGTGGGAACTTGAAACACCAAAGGCGCAATTGATTGGGCTTCGAAGGGAAGCTGATGCTTACTTTAATTTTGATTTCTTTAACTTAGCTGGGAACCAAGATCGGACCTCAAAGCCAAAGGCAAATGCAGAGTTTGAAAATATTGTTTATAAAAGCCATAAGCGGCATAGTTTCACGGGTTGGATAACTTGTGTATCGAAAGGCAAGTAAACAACAAAATAAGGAGTGCAGCATCAGCTGGAGCCCGCTTTTGAGCATGGACAGCTCCATGATGGCGTTGACTATTTCTTTGCTGTTGTTCTTCAAAGCCTTGATGGCCTTTGCCCTCGTCGTGTTTGCCTGCCTGATGACCAACGTATGCTTTATGGTAAAAATATATTTTATTCATCAGCTTATTAAAGTAATATAATTGCATACTTTTCTTATATTTATTTTGTTGTCTTATATTTATTTACAATATATTTCAAATATGTTTAATGGCCGTTACAAAAGGAAATTTGTCATCTCCGCCAAACAAATTTGAAATGCGCGCCCCATTTTGACTCGATTCAAACTCTCCAAGCCTATTTTTACAGAGAGAATATGTGATCGTCGAGCATCGTGACGTCACGTCAAACCTTGCGTCCAGCCTCGTGAAGTCACGCCAAACCAAGTGAGGTGAAAACCTTTTAATGAAAAGACATGTCAATTTTTAGTTTAAATACAATTTATTAATAGATTTCTCATTTTCATCAATATTAAACCAAATCCGAAGGCAGTTTATTTTAAAAATTCATTTTTTGATGTTTTACCCAGAAAACCGCCTTAAATCTTGAATACAACCCCTACTATCTGTACTCTTCTTTGGCACGCAGCTCTTACGGCGGTTGCGTCCTATTGCTGGTCCCTCGCACAAGTTCGAACAGCTTATTTTTTCCCCACACCTTCAAACCTCGGCGTACACCGCAGCTACCGGCAGAGCAATTGGTGCCTCCATATAGTTTCTTACTCTATGCTTAGCAAAGGGGAGTGATAAAGCGACTAAAACCAAAGATTGCTCACTTTATTTGCTTATAACTTTTTAATGAATGGTAGGCTATTGGGTGAAAATCCTTCCCAAAGTCTTTCCTATCCTAAACTTGGATCTGTACTGAGTTGATCTGAGGGTTGTCATTATCCTTTTATGTGATCCTTTCGCCAATATAATTTCCCCTGATCCTGCAAATAAAATATTATTTTTCGTTATATTTATTATGTTTATAAATTAAACGAATTTTGGTTTAATTCAAGGTACTAAAACGATTTTATGATACAAACTTAGCATTATACCATTTAGCATATAGAGTCGGATTTATCAAAAAAGGCAACCAAACCGGTTAACTTTTATCGAAATAGTAATAAAAGGTCCGTTCTTTTACAAACCGAACCCTTTTTTAAGTTGACATTTTTGATTTGCCTGGAACTTTTTTTACGTATACTTTTCGGAAAATAAGTAAGCAAGTGTATCAGGACTTGGACGAGAAAAAAAGTTTGAAATTTTTTAAAGTTTGTTTTTGTAAAAAAGAGCTAGTTTTCAAAAAGTACCCTCAGTTTGCAAGTCTATATCTCCATCTCTAGTTAAAAAAAAAAGAACGGTCCAAAAGCATAAGTGTGCCAAGAATTTTGTTCGGCCAAAATCAGCTCATTTTTTTGTTTTTTATTTAAAAAAATTAAAATTAGGAGATACCTTAGTGAAAAAAAATACTTTTTAAAGCTAAATAATCCGAATAAATGTTGTTAAAATTAATTAACACGGAGAAAAACGGGCTTGAAGTTCAAGATGGAAAGTGTGCCAACAGTAATGTTCGGCACTGTATGTACGTTATGGGGTCGGAAACGCTTCCTTCTACCTGTTGCATACTTTCCGACAAATCTTCTACTCTACGAGTAACGGGTATAGATACCCTTGAATTCTGTAAGCGAAGCATTGTAAACATTGGAGCCCGAACAGGGACCTGAGAACAATGTTCAACATCCGTATATTACCAACTTGTTAGTTCATAATTTGGAAACTCATTGTTGGTTTGGAAACTACAAAAACAAAAGGAGGGCAAAACATTGACATTAATTCTTTGTAAAATGCAAACATAAACTAAAGAGGGACACAAAACAATGCAACGATATTTAAATTTCGAGAAAAATTAATTGATATGTTCTTATCTCCCCTTTTTATTACCATTTAAGTATGGACATGGGCACAAGTGGTCTTGTTCCGCTATTTAAACAGTGCCTGGCAAACGAGTTGATGAAACACAAATTCAACTAGTTTACTAGAACTGTTACAAAAATAAAGCGGAAAATTAATTATCAACTATGTTTGGTATTAAATTAAGGAATATTTACAACATAATTAATCGAGCGCAAAAACAAAACCGGCTGCATGTAAAATATTCTGCAGGTAGGTCAACAAAGCTTACCAGACGTGAACATTCAAAAACTTTGAAAAAGATTAATAATAATCCGCAAACTACCCTCAGGCAGTTGGCCCTGGACTTAAAAATGTTAGCAATAAAACAGTGTGCCACGAGGCCATCAGAAAAGTTCCTAACGCACACAAATACTCTTCCCACGTAGCCAGAAAGAAACCTATTCTTTCTGCTATCAACATCGATTGGCGGTTAATGATTTCTATGAAATAAAGTGTTTTTTGTGATGGGACCAACATAATGGTGTATTATCATGGTGGACCCAGCAAGGTTTGGAGGAAGCCCAACACAGCCTTTAAACAGAAAAACATCATACCAACAGTAAAGTTTAGAAAATAATCTGTAATGGTTTAGGGATGTATTTCATCCGAGGCCGATGGAGAGCTCCGAATTTTCAACGATGTAATGGCCAAAGAGTTTTATTTGGACATTTTAATAAAAGAATTAACTAAAAGCGTAATAGATTTTGGGTTCGTTAACCCTCAAATCCCAAATAAGCTTCAGTAACGACCCCAAGCACAAATCGCAAATGCTTTGCAAGACCTGTGTTGCCGCCATAATTTAAATTTAATTTTTACTTTCTTTTGTTATGTATAAGCACTCGATAATTCTCGAGGTACCGATATAAGAAATATCGACCTCATTTATCTTTTTAAGAACCATCCCTAGAACCGCCAGAAGCGAAAGAAGAGAAGGAAAAAGACAGTTTTTAAGCGTGCTCCGCAACGCCAAACACATTGATTCGGAAGCTGAAATTTAAATAAAGCTTATTTCAAAAACGTAGTTTTCCGCTATCCGTCTGTGCCTTCAATTTGGTAGTGTGGGCTGCTGTAAAACCAATTTAGTTTCGCTCTCAACATTCTTAAAAACTTTGTACACGCGTGGTTGTCGTTCTAGCTGTACAATTACGAAGCGACGATTTTCCAATTAGCCATAATATTGTGAAATAGCGATCGCATCCCTTTCTTGAACGTTAGGTGAGAAAAACGTAATATGTAAACGGAACCAACCAAACCCCACACAACTACAATTCAGCCACAAGCCAAGCTTACATAGCCTTAAAAAGTGAACAGAGATGAGCAAAGAAGTGTGTAGAATATGCAAGAAAAAAGCGACAGGAACTGAAGAAAGCTGGGTCCAATGCGACAGTTGTGACAGTTGGTACCACTTTCGCTGCACAGGCGTCGACGACGACGTCGAGAACAACGATTGGAATTGCGATCCGTGCCTTGCTGGAGGTAGCTCCAAAAACCCACCTGGAAGGATACTACGATCACCGCCTCCAAATCAGTTCGACAACTCCAACATATTACCAAGCCAAAATAAGGTCGAGCAGCTAGTGGTCGACCTCATCGACATGAACAAAACAAGCTACGAACACATTATTCCCGGTGATAATTCTACCGCGGACAAAAACAAGCTAATGCTCGATATGCTGGAAGGAAAAAGAGCTTCCGAGCAGAGACTTATCGAGGGGAAGTATAAAATTTTACTGCAAATGAATACGCTAAACGTATCGACAGACGGGCTGAATCAATGGAAGCTGTGATTCCGAGATGCTACTCCCCAAGGATGTCTGTTGGAACCCGAATCGGCCTGCACACGTTCGTGGACGCTAGCGAGCATTCTTATTCCGCTGCTTGCTACCTGCGAGTGCCACAAAAAGACGAGGTGGACGTTATGCTAGTAGCCGCGAAAAGCAAAGTGGCGCCACTAAAGCCACTATCTATTCCGCGCATGGAGCTTCAAGCCGCCCTGATGGTCTCACGCTTAGCAAACAAAATTATAAACGTACGTAACCTACGAGTCAACGATCTTACGTTCTGGTCGGATTCACGAACCGTTCTACAATGGCTGGTGATGGATCCTCGCAACTTTCAACAATTCGTGATGCACAGAATCGGCGAAGTCCTGGAGACCATTCTTGTGGATCAATGGCGATGGATCCCATCAATGCTCAACGTCGCAGACGGGGCAACGAAGGTCATAAAAAACCCTTGTGTGGACACATGGCTTTACGGACCAGAGTTTTTGAAAAGCGAACCCAGTAAGTGGCCAACAGTTCCATCACGACCAACGTAGATCGATACGAGCGAACTACGCAGACACGTCTTCACAACTCGTAGTGCGAATAAAGTCTTACTCGACGTGGAATATTTTTCCGATTGGCCGATATCCAGCGACTTCAAGCTAAATGCCAAAGGACTGACATGCCGTCAGCAGTGACCGAATTTCACGTCAAAGAAGCGCAGACCATACTATACAAAGAAGCACACAGGCTCGAGTTCTCGGATGAAGTCCATTCATTGATGAGTAAAAAACCAATAAGCGCAAAAAGCAGATTGAAGGGATTAAACGCATATCTGGACGATAACGGGATCCTTCGCACTAAAGGACGAGTGAACGCAGTCGGAAATACTATGGACGCTATAATATTGCCACCAGAGAGACGAGTAACATTCTTATAAGTCCGGTTCTATCACGAAAAATATCATCACCTCGCTCACGAAACCGTGATAAATGATAAAAAAACCAAATTTTATATTCTGCGTTTAAGAGTACTGCACAAATCCGTAAGAAAAGCGTGCCAGCTATGTAAGATTCGTTGCGCAATGCCACAACCTCCACAAATGGCCCCGGTTCCAAAAGCTAGGTTGAACAGTTTCGAAAAACCATTCACGTGCACCGGCGTTGATTATTTTGGGCCTATCCTAGTCAACGTTGGAAGACGCAAAGAGAAGAGATGGGTTGCGTTGTTTACCTGTGTAGAAAATGTGTAGAAAACAGATCAATCCGCAGAGCCTTTAGGTAGTGGAACACAGATATTAATCCTTTATATCTCCTTGGTTTGTCTTAATATCTCGTTTTGTATATTTCCAGTCGGAACAAATAAAGAAAACACTTTGTTGCGGATATTTTAATTTATAGCAGACACACGTGTTTATTGTTCAAGGAACCAAGTAGAAAAAGAACGAAAAATATAAAAGAAATAGTAAGGCCGTATATTCCAGAAATGCCAAAAATATCGATATTCGATATATATACAAGGGTGGTCAGAAGTATTTTCACAAAAAAAAAGTAAAATATATTCATAATTTCAACTTACATCTTGTTTACTTTGGCATCAATGGAAAGGTAATTTAAATGCCGTTTGAATGATACAATACATTTCTTAACACATTCAGTACTTATTGAAAAGGACGAATTTGTGTGAAAATGTCCTTTTTGAACTTTTTTCCTCGACTTGAAAACTTAAATTTTTTGATGCAAAAAGTTTCTTCAAACAAAAATAATAGTAACTGCAAAAAAAATTTTTTCAAAAATCATTTTGCTTATATTTTTTATGATTTTTTAAAGGTGACACTGTCGGAAAAAATTTGTATGAAAAAGAGAAAAATATGGCTAAAATGCATGTTTCTAAGCATTTTCAAAAAATCATAAAAAATATAAGCAAAATGATTTTTGAAAAATTCTTTTTGCAGTTACTATTATTTTTGTTTGAAGAAACTTTTTGCATCAAAAAATTTAAGACATGAGGGGTTATTGGCAATACTTATACATCCTTGGTTATCTTCATATAATCTAGTTGGATTAATTACTTTTATCTTTAAGCTTACTAATAACGAATTTAGCCACTTGGCTTCTCTATCTGCCTCAAATAAGGCCATATTTTCTGCCTCTGTTGATGATGCTGCTACCGAATTTTGCTTCCTTGTATTCCAACAAATTACATTAGAATCAAACATTTTAAATATGCACCCAGTAGTACTTTTTCTATCTGAATCACTGCCACCCCAATCTGAATCCACATAGCCGACCAAAAACTTATTAAAATTTGAGTTTTTCTGAAAAGATAACTTTAAATCAACTGTACCCTTTAGGTACCTTAAAACTTTCTTCAGGCATTGCCAAAGTATAACACAGAACTTTTCGCAATAAGGACTTAAAAAATTAACGGCTGTCAGGTCTTGTACATAACATAATATACATTAAACATCCTATTACGTTTCGACATGGGGCATCACACTTATCATCTGAGCTAAGAGCAATATGATTAAGTTTAGTTGGCAGAGGACAGTTTACAGGATTGCAATTTTCCATATTATATTTTAAAAGTATTGATTTAATGTAAGCAGATTGACTAAGACTTATATGACCATCATTTGTATCATCTTTTACACCTAAGAAAAATTTAATCTCATTTAAATCAACCATTCTTAATTTGTTCATTAGGTATAATTCAAAATCTTTCATTACTTGTTTATTTTTGGTAGAGATTACTAAATCATCTACATATAAAAGTATATATATATTAGAGAATATATCCCCTTTGTCAAGAAGATATATACAACGATCTACTGGTGAATTAACAAAGCCTATTTCTGTCAATGCTTTCTCGAATATTTCAAACCAACACCTTGCAGCTTGCTTGAGACCATAAATAGCTTTATGTAGTCTACAAACTTCATTTTCTCTACTTATTAGACCCTCGGGTGTGTGCATATAAATTTCTTCTTTTAATATTCCATTCAAAAACGATGTTTTAACATCCATATGATGTACTAAAAGGTCATATTGATTTGCTATAGATATAATCAATCTAAAACTCGAGATTCTTGCTACAGGTGCAAATGTTTCATTATAATCAACTAAGTATTCTTGCGTAAAACCGCGAGCAACAAGTCTGGCTTTATATTTTATTGGTTCGCCGAATTCATTTTGTTTGATTGTAAAAACCCATCTACAATCAACTACATTTTTAGTTTTAGGCTTTTGTACAATTGACCAAGTCTTATTTAATGAGTGTGAGTCCAGTTCTTCTTTCATAGCTTTCTCCCAATGTGTTCCATCTTTACTGTATTTAACCTCGACAAATTTATTTGGTATGGAATAGATTAAAGATTGAGTATGCATTACACAATTGTTTATTAAATAATGATAAGATACTTTTGGTTTATTCTTTATTCGATCACTTTTTCTAATATTTATCTGCGATTCCAAGTCTGCTTTTTCATAAGCCTTTTCACCAGACATTTCTGGATCGGCATTCTCAAATTCTACCATATCACTAGGCTGTTCATCTGCTTGATCAGATTTCCCATTATTGTTGAGGACATTTTCATTATCAATATTTGATTGAATACTTTCACCATCTTCATTATTAAGATGCATGTCATCCTCAACCACAGCTCTAGATTTTACCATATTTGTTTCATCAGCAACAACATCTCTTGCTGTTACAAATATTTCTTTTCCAACACACCACACTCTATACCCATTTGGTTCATACCCCACAAGTATACCTTTCCATGGCTTTTTGTCAAACTTTCTTTTTCGTAGTTTAATATGAACATATGTATACTGTGGAACCAAAAACTACTACTTCCCGTGGGTTAATTCTTGTCAAGAAGATAACCCAGTATGCAATTGCTCAGTTATGTATCCACGTGCAGCCCTCGGCATTCATATTACACACCGTACCCGTTCCCGGTTTGCCAGTGCACAAGTAGGCAGGCCCAAACTGGCAACACCCGTTCAGCACAGGGTGAATCTTTTTCTCATTGCAACAACAATTTCAATTTGCCAAGTATAAGTAAAGGCCAAGTCACAACATAAAATGACTAATTGCCTCTTATTAAATTCGCCTATCCTATTAAAAATTAAATCTAAATCAGTAAATTATCTAAAATATAAATGTCTAATTAAAGTTAAAGTAAACTATAGATACCCGTTACTCAGCTAAAAGAAGCAAAAAGGAGATGTAGATGTAATATCACCAAAGCGAGATTGTAATGCTCCACCTACCCGCGATGTTAATATATGATTATGGGCGGCAGACTGATTTTAGCGTTATGGGCGTTAAAGTGGTCGTGGGTAACTTTTTAGGTCAATCGATAGGTATTGACGAGATAAATGCGTTTCAGTTAAAGCCTAGTACTAAGATCGACTAAGAGTTTCACTAGTCGAAAAATCTTATTCTTTGTAGTGTGACCGAAGTTTTAAAAGATAACCCGCCATGCATGTGGCATGGTCTTACTGTCAGCTGGGTTTGTTGAGAAACGGAAAACAAATCAACTGGAGCAAATTAAAAAAGAAGAGTCTGCTAGTGCATAACAATTAAATTTAAATAAACATAAATGGAACCTTTAACAAAAGTTTTTATTTATGCAAATAAGTATTTTAAAGCTTCCTTCTCGTCCCACGGATGCTACGCCATCTTTTCCGCGCCGTCAGTAGTCCAGCTCCGAATCCCAATAGGCGTATTGGACCTTGAGGAAGTGGGAGCCGGATTGGGAACTGGGGTTTTCCGTTCATGCTGCAGAAAGTCGCCCAGCATCCTGGCAATTGCTGGTAATGGCTTCTCCAGCTGTCCCTTAGCGGGCGTCCTATTTTTCCTCCATCCTGTAGAAGCCAGCGCGTTCTCCATCTCCGCTTTAGTAGCCAAGTAGCTAGCTGGTGGTGGTGGAGTCCTGGGTTTCCAAAATGGCGAGCTCGTCGGAGATCGTATTACTGGTGGTCCTGCTAAGAAGTTACCTCTCTTAGTACAACGAAACAAAATTCTTATGGCCAGAACATACTTTCATTGCAAGGAGACGCCCGGCAGGATGTCCATGCAGGGAGCGAAGTCCCATTCGGGATGTTCTTCCCACTGGGACTCTCTTGTGGATCTCCATCAACTATTCTGCGAACTTGCCCTGTCGGTATCGCGTCCCTTAATAATGGGCAACAACTTGTTTTCGGCGTCCTTTTTTATCTGCACTGACGTCCTGCAGGAGCTTTTGGGGTTTTCCTTCCTCTATTTTTTTTTGTTTCCACACCGCTTTTTCACGGACACCGCCATAGATTAAATTTCTTATTTTTTGGGCCGCGGCTAACGGCGTTCATCGAAATTCACTCGCTAAGTCTGGTATTTTTTCTTGTATTTCCTTAGCTCATCTGAGTACCGCGCTGAAAAATAGACCCGACGAAAAGCGTTAGCCGCGTATTTGCCTCTCGCTCACTCCTATGATTAGCTCGCGGTTTTCGTCGATGTGAGTACTAGGCTTAAAGATACAAAAAATATTAAATCAAAATAGCTCACCTGAATCCGTTTTCCCGATGCCAAGTAGTCGATCGATCTATTTGCCTGAAAATATACTAATAAATGCTCATTTCCACACCACCTTGAGGTAGAGCAACACGGCTCGTTTTTTTGTACGTGGTTCGCCAAGTAGCCCTAGCCCACATATAAAGGAACAACATAAATATTTATACATATTCAACTTATATAATATAACTAAACAAATTAAATCATTCAAATTCATTTGATCCCACGATGCTCGTCTCCAGTCCCTCGGTGCCCTTAAAAATGTCACTCTGAATGTCGAAGAGGACTAGTACACACCAGATCTCTGGGTAAAAGTCTTGACCATGGAGATGGAGTTGTCTTTTCGTGATTTTGAGCTTCTTGATGGCACCACGAAGGCCATTCTTCCACTTTCGGCCAAAACCTTCAAGGATATCACTCTTCAGATAGCAAGCCTGGAATTGAAGATCAGGTGCCACAACAAAAAATCTAGAGGCGGCTTTCAGAAGTTGGGTTGCTTGTTTTTCTATTATTTCAGTGAGTAATGGTGGCGTGTTGGTTTAAATATAGTCATAATATTTTTTAGAAATGGTTTCAAAATTAGTTTTGAGAATTGGTTTCGCATACAAGTCGCCTAGTATGACTTCTGTATGCGAGTCTTCATAAGTTTTTTTTTATGTACAACATGTTTTAAAATATAAAATAATAAATAATAATAATAAACAAACACATACATAGGTATTATGTATTTTAAAAAAATATATTAATAAAAAACTCTTTAATATTGTACTTTACCTCTTCTTCATCCCTCGGCCGCTTCGGGACAGGGCCAGAATCTCCGGCTCCGGGCTCAGAAAGGTCCTTCAGAGATTTTACGATCTCCAAAATCGAGGTATTTTTAAATAATGAGCCCGAGCTTGATGCGATTTCCAACGAAATGTGTTTGTTTTTAAAAATAAAAGAATCCATATTCACCAATTCGCCAATTAACTCTTGTTTATTTTTAAGTCGATTTTCGATAGTTTTAACAAATGCAACCGTATTTCTAGCTAGTTTTATGCAACCCTGTTTCTAGTACGTTTCAGCACTAGCGCCGTGTTTTTTTTAGTCTTAACTTTTCCGAGCCCTTGGACAACGAGATGCTGGGTATGGGTGAGGACACGGACATGGACATGGAGGACATCGATTTGCTCATCGAAGGAGCGCAAGGATATGAAGTGGATGTAGAGGAAGCAGCAGATGCAGTTCCCGATATTGATAGAATGGAGGTGCTGCGAAATATACCGTATTTTGAAATTTTCAGGTTTCCAGCCGGCAGTTTCCTGGAGGTTACCGGCCCGAAGCTTCTGAAGTTGCGCGCGATGTGAGGAACGGCGGTGGATCAATCCCCCCTTTCAACACCTTGGAAAGGAAATGGGATTTTATGAAACCCTTCGTCGTCCTTATTGATGAGCTACATCTGCCCCAGGTGAGAGCTTTGCGTATGTATGTATGTGTGTGTACTTTATGGAGATGCATACTTTTTATATGTATAAAAATAGGCGAAATTTCATATATAACTAATTTTACCTCGTTAGGATATAGTTAAGGTTTTAGTCCCAATATTTTATTAGATTCTAGATACCTTGCACCAATATAAGGCATCCACATTTGCCTTGCAAACTTTCGATGGGTCGCACTTCCAACTGGTGTTTATGGATGTAGTTCTCCATAGTAGTTCCACAGCATTAAAATTGTTTTAAAAAAAATTATTCAATTTTTAAAAGATTAAAATATTTTTCATTTTTGCTGGCGTTTGTTTCCGACAACTGTCCAATAAATGAAAAAGAGGTAGATTCCACAGTTCCAAGATTGTTGGATTATTCTCATTTAAAAAAAAAGTATGAAGACTCGCATACAGAAGTC
Source organism: Drosophila subpulchrella (assembly GCF_014743375.2). Taxonomy (NCBI): domain Eukaryota; kingdom Metazoa; phylum Arthropoda; class Insecta; order Diptera; family Drosophilidae; genus Drosophila; species Drosophila subpulchrella. Next base: position 1,699,400 of record NC_050611.1, on the reverse strand, counting down.
ATACTAGGCGACTTGTATGCGAAACCAATTCTCAAAACTTATTTTGAAACCATTTCTAAAAAATATTATGACTATATTCAAACCAACACGCCACTATTACTCACTGAAAATTTTAAAACCCGACATTTTGAATTATAAAACCACATAAGTGGACACATATTAAATATTTCCGCTGAAAGACACTCTCAATATATGACGGCATTGCTAAAAAAAAGTCCCCATCTTGAACCATTGTCCATGTCCTTGGAGTTTGACGTCAAAGTTGAAACTCCAAAAATTGTAATTTTTATTTTTCTTCAAATCAATTGGCTGTGGAATGCTTTAATTTCGAAAAATTACTTAACAATTTCTTCGTGGTTTCAATGCGTGAAATGAAAATTGGCCGTGTTTATGAGAAACAGCCGAATTCTTTTATTTATTTTTTCAGCTGATAGAGATGCCAGACGGTCATAAATAAGGGCACGTCTGTGTTCTTTGCTTTGAGCACTTCTTAAATGGCAATCGTTGTGTTTTTCAGCGCGGTATTCAGATGAGCTAAGGAAATACCAGAAAAAATACCAGATTTAGCGAGTGAATTTCGAATAACAACGTTAGCCGCGGCCCAAAGAATAAGAAATTTGATCTTTGGCGGTGTTCGTACAAAGGCTTTATGGAAACTAAAAATTAAAAATGGAAGAAAAACCGCAAAATCGGATGCAGGAGGTCAGTGCAGATGAAATAGGACGCCTAATCCAAACTGTTGCCCTTTATTGTGGTATTTCACCGACAGGAAGCAATAACACAACAGGGGCAAATCCGAAGAATAGTTGAAGTGCTGGAGGAGATCCAATAGAGAATCCCAGTGCGAAGGAACATGCCGAGTGGGATTTCGCTCTCTACATGGACATCCTCCCAGGCGTGTCCTCGTAAATAAAGTAAGACCTGGCCAAAAGAATTTGGTTAAGTTGTACTTATAAAAGTATATTTTTAGCAGAACCACCAGTAATACGATATCCGTCGACCTCTTTATTAGGATTCCGGTGGTGGAGCTACTTGGCCAGCTTAAGCGGAGCTTGAGGACCCACTGGCTTCTATAGGGAGGAGGAAAATAGGGCGCCCGCTAAGGAACAGTTGGAGAAGCCATTGCCAGCCACTGCCAGGATGCTGGGCGACTTTTCGGCAGCATCAGCGGATCAACTCCTTTCCCAATCCGGCTCCCACTTCCTCAAGGTCCAATATGCCTTTTGGGACTTGGAGCTGGACTGCGGTGGAACAGGAAAGATAGCGAAGCATCCGTGGGACGAGAAGGAAGCTTTAAGCTACACCCAAAAAAAATCGTCATCAATATGCCATTATTTAGGTGTCAATGTGATACTATTGAGTGTCAAAAAATCTTTGATACGAAGAACGTCAAATTGACCCTAATATAGGATCACTATGCCACTTGAAAAAAGTTTTCTACAAAAAAAACCTTTTTTGTCCCAAAAAAGCATTTTGTCGCTTTAAGCCTAGTACTCACATCGACGAAAACCGCGAGCTAACCATAGGAGTGAGCGAGAGGCAAATACGCGGCTAAAGGTTTTCGTCGGGTCTGTTTTTCAGCGCGGTACTCAGATGAGCTAAGGAAATACCAGAAAAAATACCAGATTTCCCGAGTGAATTTTCGATGAACGCCGTTAGCCGCGGCCCAAAGAATAAGAAATTTAATCTTTGGCGGTGTTCGTGCAGAAGCGGTGGGGAATTTAAAAATTTTAATTTAATTTTAACGAAAAAGGACGCCTAATCCAAGCTGTTGCCCATTATTGTGGGACTTGACCGACAGGGCAAATAGCAACAGAATAGTTGAAGTGCTGGAGGAGATCCACTATAGAATCCCAGTGGGAAGGAACATGCCGAGTGGGCCTTCGCTCTCTACATGGACATCCTGCCGGGCGTGTCCTCGCGAAGAAAGTAAGATCTGGCCAAAATAATTTGGTTCGGACTCCGTACACCATAACCACCAGCTATTTGGCAGCTTAAGCGGAGCTGGAGGACTCGCTGGCTTCTACAGGGAGGAGGAAAATAGGGCGCCCGCTGAGGAACAGTTGGAGAAGCCATGTCCAGCCACTGCAAGGATGCTGGGCGACTTCCTGCAGCATCAGCGGATCAACCCTGTTCCCAATCCGATTCCCACTTCCTCAAGGTCCAATATGCCCATTGGGACTCGGAGCTGGACTGCGGTGGAGCGGGAAAGATGGCGAGGCATCCGTGGAACGAAAAGGAAGCTATAAACAACTAATTTACTTAAATAAAAACATTCGTTGAACATTCCATCTATTTTTAATTTTATTTCTTTGTGTACCAGCAGACTCCTCCTTTTTAAATTTCTCCAATTGATATGTTTTCCGTTTGGCAACAAACCCAGCTGCTTGTCAGTAAGACCATGCTACATGCATTGCGGGTGAATTTTGAAAACTTCGGTCACACTACAAAGAATAAGATTTTTCGACTAGTGAAACTCTTAGCCGATCTGAGTACTAGGCTTTATAAAAAAATATAGGCGTGGCTCAGACTGCTAGCGCATTGTTTTTGATGCGCGGGCCTGAGGGTTAGTGGTTCGAGTCCCGCTCATGACAAACTTTATTTTAATTTTTATTTGAAATCTGGAAACGTTTTAAATATAACTTTATTATTACAATTGATAGAGAAATGTTTGATATTATTCTTTAAAATCGTACAGCATCGGCGCGCACTTGTACCGGGGACCTTTCGAACCAGAAACAGACACCTTACCCATTGGTCTATCGCACAACGTTTCCCGCGGATGTTTAGTTCAAATCCCATGATAACCGATAATTGAAGGTCGAACAATCAAAAAAATCTTTTATCGGTATAGGAGTATCCACGGTTGTTTTCAAAATGACACTATTTAGGGTCAAATATGATTTTTCATACAATGTAGTATACTTTTGATACTTATTTAGGATCAAATTGATACAAATAATTTAATCCTAGGTGTAGTGTCATTTTCACCCACTTTTATCAAATTGACACTCGTAGATTTTTTTTTGGGTGTACTAATTTACATAAATAAAAACATTCGTTGAACATTGCATTTTTTTTTTTTTAATTCTTTGTGTACCAGCAGACTCCTTCTTTTTACATTTCTCCAATTGATTTGTTTTCCGTTTGGCAACAAATCCAGCTGCTTGACAGTAAGACCATGCTACATGCATTGCGGGTGAACTTTGAAAACTTCGGTCACACTACAAAGAATAAGATTTTTCGACTAGTAAAACTAGCAAAACACCAATAATGGCTGGTGATGGCTCCTGCAGCTGCCCCTTAGCGGGCGACCTTATTTCATTCTCTCTATAGAAGCCGGCGCATCCTATATCTCCACTCCATCACCAGCTGCCAAGTAGCTGGTGAAGGAGGAGTCCTCAATGGAGAGCTCGTCAGAGATCGAGCAATGTCCCATGTTCCTTCCCACTGGGATTCTCTAGTGTATCTCCTCCAGCGCTTCAATTATTCTGCGGATTTGCCCCGTTGCTTCCTGTCGGTCAAGTCCCACAATAATGGGCAACAGCTCGGATTAGGCGTCCTTTTTAATCTGACTGACCTTCTTTAGCCGTTTTGGGTGTTTTTCTTCTATTTTAATTTTTTAAATCCCCACTGCTTTTGCACGAACACCGCCAAAGATTAAATTTCTTATTCTTTGGGCCTCGGCTAACGGCGTTCATCGAAAATTCACTCGCGAAATCTGGTATTTTTTCTGGTATTTCCTTAGCTCATCTGAGTACCGCGCTGAAAAACAGACCCGACGAAAAGCGTTAGCCGCGTATTTGCCTCTCGCTCACTCCTATGGCTAGCTCGCGGCTTTCGTCGATGTGGGTACTAGGCTTATAAGCTAAGACAGCGAGACCTTCAAAAATTGGGAAGGAGAAATGATTTACGCTAAGCTGCCCGCTTGGTAGACGATGGCACACTTTTTAATTTATAGAGGAATCAGCCCAGCGGGTAAAGAAGTTACAAAACAATCGTTCTTCAGTGAATTTCTAAAGACAGAGTCCAAAAGGTCAAGGTTGACGGCTTTTCGGAATGCCCTACCCGATAGCAAAAATTGTCATGGTTGCTCGGGGAACTGATGGCTCGACTTGGACTCAGGAAGTCAGCTTCACTTTGTGACTTGGAGGAACCAGGACAATATGCTCTGAGTGGAATAGGGGACGACAGGTCAGAACTTCTAGGCGAAGTAGAGACCACTTTACAGTAGCGAACTACCGAGCAGCGAACTTTGTAGCAAGGGACACATTTTGAAGTCTTGCCAGAGATCACCGATTACAACCCTGACGCGAATCGATATTGCAGCGAATTAAATATTCCCAGAAAGTTGCCTCTAGTGGACCCTCAGTTCTGTTCTTCTGAATATATTGAAATACCGTTGGAGGTGTCATTGTTTTTTAAGCTCATGGTCTCTTGCCAAATAAAGTTAGGGTCGAAACGGCCCATCCTACAGAAATCACTGGATTGTAGTTGGCAAGTGCACATTATAGAACAAAATCTTTCTGATTGTTCCCCCCAGCGAGGAGACGGAGAATAACAAAAAACGAACTGGTCCAACTAATGCAGAGGTCCTGGAAAATGGAAGAGATACCAACCCCCTTAAGAAATTTTAACGAGATCGAACAGAAATGTGGAGAAAACTTTAAGTCTACAGTTGCAAGAAACAATGAAGGACGATTTATGGTAAGCCTACCCTTTAAACACCTCACAGTTGAACTAGGAGATTCCTACAATATTGCTTTGCAGAGACTTATAAATTTTGAACGAAGACTTAATAGTTGCCCAGAGCTGAAGACTCCGTACGCAGAGTTTCTTAACGAGTAGGAAGTGCCAGGTCATCTTGATGAGATGTGCTGCGCCCAGGCTCATGAAATGAAGTACTTTATGCCGCATCATCCCGTTCTAAGACGACAATCATCACTCGTTTAACGATGCTCTGCTGTTAGGGCCGAGGTTTTAACCGGAACTTTTCGATATTTTAGTTCAATTCCGCTTCATAAGCTTGTATTAACTGCGGACATATCCAAAATGTATAGGCAAATACTAGGAAGGGTACGGACGCTACTTCTAGTGCATTCTTTGGAGGGTCAGGAGCTCAGAAGAAGTTAGGATCGTCAAATAGAGAACAGTCACCTATTGGAGAAACTCGGCCCCAATTCTGGCGGTCCGTTGCTTGTACTGCCTTGCCGAAGAGCACACAAGCTATCCACGAGCTGGGGCTGCAATAAGGCGGAATTTCCACATAAACAACATGTTGGGTGGGGCTGATAGTCGTGGGGAAAAAGGCCACCTTAAAGAAGAAGTCACACCACTATTGGGTCACACCAACTGGGTTGGTTTGACTTACATAAATGGCAAACAAGCTGCAATCCTCTAAAAGGAAAAAAATAATGACTTTAAGTAAAAACATCCGATACCTCCAGAACATTAGGCATTATAGATAAGTCAAAGACGTTATATATCATTTTCTTACGACAAGGAGCCCACAAACTCTCTGGAATTTGAAAGCCCCGTTACTATTTTAGGGACTCTGAACATTAGTTATAGTGTACAGTCGTAAAAGTATAGAGGCGAGCTTATAATAGAATGCATGCTACCGCGTTAGAACTGTGTAGACTCTCAGATGCATTTTATTATGCTCATGAAGACATAAACCAATTAAGTTAAGGAAGTGTTATCAAGTCTTCTAAGGTCAAGGGGCTGAACCAATTATTTGATAGAAGTCACGTGGGTGGCCGTCTAACAGAAGCGGATCAATTTTTTTACCTAATCACCATGTTTTGGTTAAGTTGTTGGACATCGAGCCAACATGCATGCCGGGGCGATCTTTCTGAGTGCGTTTGTAAGGCAAAGGTTCTGGGTTATCGAAGGCAAAAAGCTGGTGCGCTGTCCGGTGAGCAATTGCATCGCTCGACACAGCTAATGGGATCCCATCCACAGAGCCGAGAACAGGCTGGCTGTCACCCATTTGAGTCGGCATCGACTTTGCCGGACCCCTCTGAGCACAATGTAACATTCGAGGAAAACAGCCTATCAAGATGTACATACCTCTGCGGTATGGCATGCTTACCAACCAAGGGATGCCACCTGGAATTATTGTCGGACCTTAGCACTAATGCTTTCCTGTGCGCTCTTAAAGAAATATAAAATAGTGAACTACTACAGCCCTTAAGGAGTCCGATTCCATTTTATCCCACCACGGTCCCCCATTTTAAAGGACTTTGGGAAAGTCCGGTGAAGATGGTCAAAGCCATATTGGCCAACAGTATCAATGGATATGCATTAAATCATGAGGACTTCGCTATGAGGCCGTTGCACGCATTGCCAACAGACCCGAATGACGCCTTGACGCCAGGCCATTTTTTGTCGGCCGGCCCTTATTGCGTTTTCGGAACCCTTCGACAAGACGATCAGGTGGAACAGTCAAACAAGTGGAAACGAGTAGTCGCAGTCCAGAACGCGTTCTGGAAACGATCACTTAAAATAAAATGTACCCTAAGTTTTGGAAAAACGCCATTGAAATTTTTTTCAAAAGTCAAGGAAATTTTTCTTGAATTAGGAAAGCGTTAGTTTGTTATAGAGAATGTCTATTATAATCAATATTCGCGCCAAAAACAAGAAAAAATGTCCTTATATCTATAAATTATTTCGTAAAAAGTAGAAAGACAAGCTCAAAAATTAAATTGGCTTGCATTTTTTTTAATGAAAAAAATAGGACAATAATTGGTAAAAAGTAAAAGTATATTCTAAAAAATGAAAATATTTTTTGAAAATAAAATAATTTTCTAAAAAATATAAAGATTGGTTTTTGCATGATCTGTCGTACCGAAATATTCAATTTCAAAACTTGTTAACTTATTTGTCTATCACTTGCCTTGAACTAAAATTAATCTACACATTACAAATTATAGATATTAAAACCACATAAAGCACATAAAGCACATTGTGCGTTCGTGAAAAAATCAGAGGTCTTGTTAGAAACACTTAAATATCTTAAAAACAAAAAATTGGTCCAACTATTGAAAAAAACGATCATAGATGACAAACTGGCGCATACATTAAAATTAAGAAACCTTTTTTTTTGTATGATATTTTAGAAACTAAAAAATTACAGTCTTTTAAAAAAAATTATTTTAAAGTGTAGGTTTCAGAGGGCTAAATACAAAAAATTGGTTTTTAACAAACCTTATATAACTAATAAAAAAAGTTTCAGGATTTTCTGTTTCTGCAATGGTATAAAATAATAAATATAAAATATATATAATATATAATAAATAAAATTATAACTACGGTGCTTTTGACATATTAACTTCTACTCTTGGGAATATCATGAACGACCGTATAATTAATAAGAAAATAATTTAAAAATAATTATAGCTTCATTATTTTTTTCCATATTTTCTTCTACTACGGTATATATTATTTTTTTAATTTTCAATTTAATAAAAATCGGACTACTATATCATTTAGCTGCTAACAGTATCAGTAAAAATAAACAATAAGAAATGTAAATAGAACATTAGCTTAAAATTTCTGTAATTATTTTTTAGTTTTCTAAAAATCGGAATGCTCTTTATGGTATATACAGTGCTGCAATGGGAACGACCTGAAAGGGTATAGAAACTTCGGCTTGCCGAAGCAAGCTTCCTTTCTCGTTTAAGCTTTCTTTCTTCTCAGAATCGCTGTGTAGGAGTGCATTTTCACAGGGATTGTAATCTCTTATCAATGTAATTACTTGGTGTGGCTAAGATAAATATATTAATTAGTTAATCGCGAGATGAGTTAATTGGTTTGGTCCGTTTGATCTAAGACAAAAACTCGCGACATTATTCGAAAATACCCTAATAAAGAAATCTGTGGCTAAGTCAGTTGTTGTCGACCAATGACCTTCACTCATAATCTTCCAGATATTGAATCATTTCTATAGAGTACGTTATCACTGTCTGAAGCCCACAAATCTCCTGCTTATATTGGATCCAAAGTTCCAATAGAAGTGACCTAATAAATTACTCCCCCCTGCGAAATAAAAGAACCGAACTGCGCGATTAGATACAACAGTGGTCCAAAGAGTGCAAAACTGGGCGCTACGCACGACTGCGAATGCACCGTGGTATGTTTGAAGAGAACTAGCGATCTTCACACGTTAAGAGAGCAGATAAATATGCATTCTAGTCATTACAATGATCGTCTAGTAGCTCGTTAGCCAACAAGCAGCATCCTTGGCTAATCCAGCAACCAGAAGCAGACTGATGCGTCGGCACCCTGGCGATCTTTGGGTACGAGGACGTCTTCAAACCCACGCTTGAGACAATAGTATAGTACTGTCCCTGTTATAAAATTGTTACATTTTCTCACTGTTACGTTTAATGTTTTTGTTTCTTTGTTATTTACTTAGTACAAAAAAAAAAGATACGACAGAATGCAGTTCGAAATAATTTCCCTGTCAATCTGTCTCATGATCGTTGGTCGTAAGCCAAGCCAAAACGACAGCAATATTAACTCCAATAAATTCCACAACCCCGTATCAATAGAACCTATTCACAATGCGTTGGTATTGTAAATCTGCCTTCCCCACAAAGCTAATCACAAAAAGTGGGCTATATGGCGGCCTTATCGGCGCCTTATCAACTGGAGTCCTGTGAATAAATAGGGGCACTGTATAATCCCTCTGGTCATTGCCAGTCGATCGACTCAGTGGGAGCCATGTCTAAGTTGCTGGTGCTTTCCTGCCTTTTGGCATTGGTACTGCCTTCCCTGGCAGAAGTTGGTTGGTGGAAAACGGCTCAGTTCTACCAGATCTACCCCAGATCTTTCAAGGATAGCGATGGTGACGGTGTCGGAGATCTAGTTGGTAAGTTTTGGCTTAGAAGAGGCCTAGATATGGGTTAACTTGGAATGATTGTCAGGTATTACGCAACAACTGGCCTACCTGAAGGAAATCGGCATTACCGCCACCTGGCTGTCCCCGATCTTCACCTCCCCCATGGCTGACTTTGGCTACGATGTGGCTGATCTGAAGAGCATCGATCCCCTCTTCGGAACCATGGAGGACTTCGAGGCGCTGTTGGCGCGCGCCAAGGAGCTGGACATCAAGATCATCCTTGACTTTGTGCCCAACCACACGAGCGACGAGTGCGAATGGTTCATCCGCTCGGTCGCCGGCGAGGAGGAGTACAAGGACTTCTACGTGTGGCACACCGGCAAGGTGGTCAACGGCATCCGGCAGCCACCCAACAACTGGGTCTCCGTGTTCCGCGGATCGATGTGGACCTGGAACGAGCAACGACAGGCCTACTACCTCCATCAGTTCCACGCCAAGCAGCCTGATCTCAACTACCGCAACCCCAAGGTCACGGAGGCCATGAAGGACGTCCTGCGCTTTTGGTTGCGAAAGGGAGCCTACGGCTTCCGTATTGACGCAGTTCCGCATGTGTTCGAGATTCCCGCCGACGCCGATGGCAACTGGCCCGACGAGCCCCGGAACGAGGAGGTGAGCGATCCCGACGACTACACCTACCTGCAGCACATCTACACAACCGATCAGCCCGAGAACCTGGAGCTGGTCTACGAGTTCCGCGACGTGATCGAGGAGATCGACGCCGAGCTGGGCGGGGATGACCGCGTCCTCCTCACCGAGGCCTACTCACCGCTGGATGTCCTCATGCAGTACTACGGAAACGGAACCCACCAGGGCTCCCAGATCCCCTTCAACTTCGAGCTGCTGGCCAAGATCAGCTACAGCTCCGACGCCTACCACTACTCGGAGCTGATCCACAACTGGCTGGACAACATGCCCGAGGGCCAGGTTGCCAACTGGGTGTTCGGTAACCACGACAGCAGCCGCATTGGATCCCGCCTGGGCGCCGACCGTATCGACGCCTGCAATATGATCATCCTGGGCCTGCCAGGCGTGAGTGTGACATACCAGGGCGAGGAGACGGGCATGACCGACGTGTGGATCAGCTGGGAGGACACCGTGGACCCGCAGGCCTGCCAGTCCAACGAGCAGGAGTTTGAGCGCCTCACCCGCGACCCCGTGCGGACGCCCTTCCAATGGAGCGACGAGCAGAACGCCGGTTTCTCCAACGCCTCCGTCACCTGGCTGCCGGTAGCCACTGACTACAAGTCGGTCAACGTGAAGAAGGAGCGCGGAATCGCCCTGAGCCACCTGAATGTATACAAGCAGCTGCGCGCTCTGCGGGATGAGCCAACCTTGAAGCAGGGCGATGTCTCTGTTTCGGCCATTGGTCCCAATGTGCTGGCCTTCAAGCGGTAAGTTAGGATTCCCCATATTTTATGTTCAGGAAGATTACCGATTGGTTTATAAACAGCTCCCTGGCTGGCCAAAAGTCCTACATCACCGTCATCAACATCAACGATGATGTCGAGTCGATCAACTTGGACTCTGTTTTCACTTCCATCTCCACTCAACTGCAATACGTGGTGGTGAACGACAAGAGTTCGCGCCGCAAGAAGTGAGTTCTTGTCACATGGATCTTATATAACCATATATTACTTACCATATAACCCTATCTTTTCAGCGATCTTACTTTTGCCAACTCCGTACTGCTGATGCCCAAAGAGGCTGTCGTGCTTAGCACGGTCTAAACTAACTTATTAGCTCTTTAATAAATAATAACCAAAACGTATAACTTCCTCTTCGGGGCAGAATTACTCAGCAGAGGCTTATCTTTGCGATAGCCCCCCACTAAGTTGTATAAGCACTGATTAGAAACGGACCCACTGGATGTTTTGAATAACGCTAATTTATTTATTGGGTAATTAGGCAAGAATTGAGTTCGATTGGTCATTATCGATCCGGTATACTCCCAGATCCATAGTGATTGCCCTAGCTAATGCCAAGGCCAAATGGGTATATCTTTAAGTGGGTGCTGTTAGAGTCTAAATGTAGGTTATTGGCACTCAAAGTTCACTTTATATATGGCTGGGAACACATGCGGCGAGTTGCTGACAGAGACAGGCCTTATCTTTATGGGGGACCCCAATGGTACTCGAAAGTGTTTAACAGGAAATAAACAAGGAATTTATTTTATTAAATAACAAAATAGTCTGACTGAAGTTACGCCGACCAGCGTAAAACGACTGCTTCGTAGGGCATGAGAATGATTCGCCGCGACAGGTCTACTTTTTGTCTGTGAATTAATCAAAATTATTTGGAAATGTATTAAAGCAGCAGTGATAGGAAGCTTACCCCGCATAGTGGCTGGAGTACGCGGTGACCAAGACATACTCGTAGGTCTTAGAGGCCAGTCCATCGATGATCTCCATATCGTTGCCCATGTTGACCAGGATTCGATACTCCTCGCTGTACTTGTTGGTTCTGGAGGTGCAAGAAATTCTTGACCCTAAGTTGGGATTTGGGAAAGGATTTATTTAACTTACCGTATAATTTGCAGAACCTGTTCCGTGACCGCTTCGTAGGAGAATCCTCCCTGCTCTTTGAATGCGAGAAAGGCGGCACTGCTCTTAAGAGCCTGCAGTCCTTTGAAGATGTTTAGGGAGGATCTCGAGACCCCGCGCTCCGTCTGAACATTGTACCGCTGGTATTCCGGGCTAAGGGGCAACCAGGTGCTCTCCCCTTCAGAGAAGTCCGCGTTCTTTCCGGCAGTCCACTGCATTGGCGTTCGCTCCCCATCCCGATCCTCGCAGGAGTCGTCAGAGCACTCCACGTCAACGTTGGACATGCCGATCTCCTCGCCGTAGTAGGTCACCGATGCACCTGGCAGGGCATTCACGATGACATTCAGCAGATCCACTTTATGGGCTCCCATGCGATCGGCCACGCGGTTGGTGTCGTGATTACCGACCACCCAGTTGGCCGTCTGGTGGTCCGTCCACATGGTGTTCATCCAGTAGTCGATGGATCCCACCACATCCCTGGCGGTGGAGTAGCCACTGAGGTACATCAGCTGGAAGTTCATGGGCAGCTGGGTGCCCTGATGGGTGCTGTTGCCGAAGTAGGCACTCAGCGTTTCCACGGAGGAATAGGCCTCGGCCAGGAGAACCCGAGAGTCGCCTCCGTTCTCCGCTCGATAGCTGTCCAAAAACGACCGCCACTCGTACATCAAGTCCACCGTGGCCGGCTGATCCTTGGTGTATATGTGATCGTGGTAGTCGTAGGCATTGGGGTCAGTCCCCCAGCCGCTGACCGGTTCATCCGGATAGGAGCCATCCGCATTTCGACGCTCGTAGATGTGGGGAACCGCATCGATCCTGAACCCGTCCACTCCGCGGTCCAGCCAAAACTTCAGCACGTCCAGCATGTGCTCCCTCACCATTGGGTTGGTGAAATTGAGATCCGGCTGCTTCACCTGGAACTGGTGGAGGAAGTACTGCTGGCGCTTCTCGTTCCACGTCCACATGGGTCCGCCGAACACGCTGGTCCAGTTGGAGGGTGGATCCCTCTCCCCGGTTTCCTCGTTCAACTTTCCATCGTCCCACACGTAGAAGTCATCGTAACCCTCCTCGCGGTTAACAGACTTTTGGAACCACTCGTTCTCGTCGCTCGAGTGGTTGGGTACAAAGTCCAGGATGATCCTAACGCCCAGCGACTTCGCCTCCACTATCAGGGCATCGAAGTCCTCGAGGGTACCGAAAATCGGATCTATGTCGTAGAAGTTGGAGATGTCGTAACCAAAGTCCGACATGGGCGATGTGAAAATGGGCGACAGCCAGGTGGCCGTGATGCCGATTTCCTTGAGATAGCCCAGTCGCGAAGTAATACCCTTCAGGTCCCCGATGCCGTCGCCGTCGCTGTCCTGGAAAGAGCGCGGGTATATCTGGTAGAGCGAGGCGTTCTCCCACCAATCGATGTCCGCCCCACCCACTCGGGTGGAGGCGACGAGAACGAGAGCCACCAGGCCGAGATGTGCCCACTGCGGCATTTCGATAGCGTTTGAGTGGGCCAAACTCAATTTGCTAATAACAATTGCCGGCCTGTAGCGATTGAGCTGGCGATAAGGCCGCAAATGCTCCGGCCAACTGGTAATCTATCAGTGTTTTATCGCAAGTTTTCTAGATTAAATAACCGCGGAGTGGGCTTTTTCCCACCCTCCCCATCTCTGTTTTTTATTGGATATTCCACTAAAGCGCGAAGTGTCGTAAAATGTTAATAAAAATATACGACTGTAAAAAGAATAAATCGATGAGTGGGCACAGATTCACAAACTAGATAACATCCTTCCATTCTTGTCTATATGTATGTAGGGGAGTGTAGGGTACAGTGACGAACGATTCGTTTTTTGAGTGCCACTTTTCCAAAAATCAGTATTTTTGCAAAATTTCAAGAAGTGGCTGAGGTTTCTTTGGCGTATTCCTGTAACAGATCGATGGTGAAATTCCATCGTAGTTAAATCCTACAGCTCTAGGCGTAAACTGATATTTTTATACCCGTTACTCGTAGAGTAAATTTATACTAGATTCATCGGAAAGTATGTAACAGCTAAAAGGAGGCTTTTCCGATCCCATAAGGTATATATATTTTTGACCAGGATCACTAGCCGAGTCGATCTAGCCATGTCCGTCTGTCCGTATGAACGCTGAGATCTCGGAAACTATAAGAGCTAGAATGTTGACCAGGTCCCAGGTTCTTGGGCTTTCTGCGCGGCGCAAGCTTGTTTTAGCAGGGTGCCACGCCCACTCTAACGACCACAATCGCCCATAACGCTAGCTCACATTTTGTTTCAATATTTTGTAAAAATTTTATTATTCAAATCGGGCCATTTCTTAAAAACCAAAACAAAACCAAACAATAATTAATAATTAGCAAACTCAATAGAGTGCGTAAGGGATAGAGATTTATTTATTCAGAAAATTGGCTGCTTACGAAATTTCACTAGCGCCACCTAAGTTTCTTGTTATGTGGCGTTTCTGTGAAATCACATAAACAGCCGATAGGAGTGAACGACAGGTGGCGCTCTTTTGTTAGCTGAGTAACGGGTATCTAATAGTCGTGGCCGTCGACTATAGCGGTTTCTCCTGCTTCACCTATGAAAGTTGTAGGCTAAGGTGACGAACTGATAAATACACACTAAAACTCTACGCAGATGTGAAAATCAGGGAAGTGCGAGGGAGATGGAGATATGTAGATAAGCAGCAAAGCGATTGTTCCCAAGACTACACACTTTATTTGCTTATGACTTTTTAATGGATGGTCCGATATGAATTTTAGGCAGTTGGAATTGTATTGATAATCAAAACAAGAGGCGCTAGACAGGTTTTAGCATTATGTGCGTTTGTGGGCGTTAGGGTGGGCGTGGCACCATGCTGGAATAAACTTTCGCAGCGAAAGAAGTTTAAGAATCTACATGGCAAATCCCAACTTACTACTTTTATAGTTTCTGATCGGATGGTGATCCTGATCAAGAATATATATATGTACATTATATGGTGGGAAACGTTTCTTTTTACTCTACGAGTAACGGCTATAATTACTTAAAAACAAATTATCCGACTTTTTCCTAATATTACTCTAAATACAGTGTCGACGCGCTACGATAAATCGACTACATTTAATTAGAATTTTTGACGTGACGTCACATGTGAGATATGCCGAGATCGTAACCTTACCCTACACCTCACATTACCCTAAGCTCCCCTACTGTAAAGCGTCAATAACACAAAATTCTACAAATTACATATCCAAATTATTAGTGATTGATATTGGTTGAAAAAAACAACCCGTTTTTCTTACTTATGTCATTATAGGCAAGGTTATCTTACCTGATAATATGTCGACGTCGAGCAGCAGACTGTCTCCTTTCTAAAATCCATGATACCTTTTAACGCTAATAAATAAATTACGTCAGCCATCTTCGTTTCTACTCATTGGTAGACGGCAACTCTCCCTTGAATTTTAAAAATATTTTACATGCAGCTATAGCTGCCGTAAGCTTAATTCACTTCCCAACTACAATGAGCGCTTTTTGAATAAAGCAGCTATGTAATTAGTCACTTCTCCCGCATCCTTATTCAAATGAAAGCCAAACGGATTTCTAATTACCAAAAGAGGATGTGAACCAGTGGCGTCTACAAGATTTTGTTTTTTGGGATGGGGTTTCAAGTTAAAATGGGCCAATATTCTTTTATTTTTTTTTAAATATATTTAACTCGAATCAAGTATGTTTTTGTATTTTAACATGAGTACAGAAGCTAGCACTTATCAGATGAAATATGATGGAAATGGAATATTTCACAGAGGAGCTTTTTCAAGCCCACTTTAATAAAACCTTTTCTGATATTTTTTTTCCCAGATACGCTTACGTTGTGAACTTTATTTGTAAGTTCTTTATACCACATCCTTGAATCCTGTGCATCAGACACCGGAGGGATTATTCTTGTGTTTTCATGGTGTGCTCGTTTAAGTACACTTACTCATTAAACCACCTGGGGCAATCCACTCGAAGTGGTTTTAATTCAATTAAAATGCGCTCTCGCCATTTGGATTTGCACGTGTGCTACTCACCTTTTTCAGTCCCGCAACAGGAATCATCCCCGGAGGTGATTCCACCCTAAATCAACAAGCACTTCAGTTTGCAAGGACACACGCTGAGCTGGGATTAGTTATTTCAAATCGATGTAATTGGTAAATATATGGCTTGGTTAACTTTTTAAGCTTTCATTAAAATCAATTGGTTTTTGGATTGAGGGAAAAAGTTAAGAAGTTAAATTATTTATTACTATGGAAAAATCCACCAATATTCGAAGCATAGTTTGCACAAATACATTTAAATTGGTTGAAAATAAAATGTTATTAATAAAATGTAAAAATCAAATAGAATATATTTTTAAAATGACTACTCCGTTTGAACAGCAAAATTAGCAGAGGTCAAAACTGAAATTATTATTTGATTACCTTTTTTTTCCAAGAAGTTTTTTTTTCACCGCCTCTTTGGGCTTCTTTGCTTATCAAGAACAACTTGACTAACTTTGATAGCAACATTTTAGAAAATATTGCAACAAATGAATATGTTTTGCAGCGTTTGAAATGCACCGCAAACCTTTCACAAGGTTATCACAACAATTTTTTCACAACACTGTTAAGTATTTAATAATCGTAGTTTTCCAGCTTACTGTTGTTTATTTGCTTGCAGTTGAAGAAGGTGGATTTGGTCCGTTTTCCTATCAGCTGACTAATGCCCACTTTAATGTCCTACCATAACAAAACCCTGCAAGTTGAGGAAGATACTTGGCTCTAAAATCGGTACTTTTCCAGCAATCAGAGGCGTTCGGGAGTGGGTTAATCGCTTTACGTAAAGCTTCGCTGGGAGCACGAAAACAATGACAATTTCGGTTCGCAAACTTGAGCACCCTGAGAACTCATGTGAGCTGTTTGCACAGCAATTCAATGAGGCACTCCAAGAGGGCCAGATCTCGATAGGAGCCGCCTTATCGAGCGGTATAAAAGGCAGCTGTCAGCCCCCCAGTCCGAACAAAATCGATCAAAATGCGACTGCAATCAGCTGCGTGCCTTTTCCTGGCCATCGTTGGCTTCGTGGGAGCCACCGAGTGGTGGGAGAGTGGAAACTACTACCAGATATACCCGCGCTCCTTCCGGGACTCCGACGGAGACGGCATTGGGGACCTCAACGGCGTCACCGAGAAGCTGCAGTACCTGAAGGACATCGGCTTCACGGCCACCTGGCTGTCGCCCATCTTCAAGTCGCCGATGGTGGACTTCGGCTACGACATCTCGGACTTCTACACGATCCAGCCGGAGTACGGCACCATGGAGGACTTCGAGCGCATGATCGCCAAGGCCAAGGAGGTGGGCATCAGGATCATCCTGGACTTCGTGCCCAACCACTCCAGCACCGACAACGAGTGGTTCACCAAGTCTGTGGACAAT
The DNA here is from genome assembly GCF_014743375.2 of Drosophila subpulchrella. NCBI lineage: Eukaryota > Metazoa > Arthropoda > Insecta > Diptera > Drosophilidae > Drosophila > Drosophila subpulchrella. Next base: position 1,682,509 of record NC_050611.1, on the reverse strand, counting down.
GACCCCACCTACAAGGACTTCTACATCTGGCACGACGGCAAGGTCAACAACGAGACCGGCGAGCGGGAGGCGCCGAGCAACTGGAACTCCGAGTTCCGCTACAGCGCCTGGGAGTGGAACGAGGTGCGCCAGCAGTACTACCTCCACCAGTTCGCCATCCAGCAGGCCGACCTCAACTACCGCAATCCGGCCGTGGTCAACGAGATGAAGAACGTGATCCGCTTCTGGCTGGCCAAGGGCGTTTCAGGCTTCCGCATCGACGCGGTTCCCTACCTGTTCGAGGTGGACCTCGACCGGTACAACCAGTATCCGGACGAGCCGCTGACCAACGACTCCGTGAGCTGCCCGGATCCCGACGACCACTGCTACACGCAGCACATCTACACGCAGGACCAGCCGGAGACCATCGACATGGTGTACCAGTGGCGCGAGTTGGTGGACACGTTCCACGAGGAGCACGGCGGCGACAAGAGGCTGCTGATGACGGAGGCGTACACTAGCTTTGAGAACATCATGATGTACTACGGCAACGGCGTGAGGAACGGCTCACACATCCCCTTCAACTTCGACTTCCTCACGAGCATCAACAACGCCTCGAAGGCCGGCGACTATGTGGACCACATCAAGAAGTGGATGGACGCGATGCCCGCGGGCGTCTATGCCAACTGGGTGCTGGGCAACCACGACAACAAGCGAGTGGCCTCCCGATTCGGAGTGCAGCGCACCGACCTCATCAACATCCTGCTGCAGACGCTGCCGGGCCACGCCGTCACCTACAACGGCGAGGAGCTGGGCATGACCGACGTGTGGATCAGCTGGGAGGACACCGTGGATCCGAACGCCTGCAACTCCGACCCGGACAACTACTACGCCCGATCCAGGGACCCCGCGCGATCGCCCTACCAGTGGGACGCCTCCTCCAAAGCAGGTAAGAGCATTCGAACATCAATATTCACACTTAAAGAGGTTATATTTAGGAAGATTTTAAAATTTAAAAGAGCTCTTCTTATTACTTTTACTTATGTAGGTAAAAGCGCTTAAAAGTATTTAGTAATCAATTAAATATGTTTTTTTAACTTCCGGGTAGTGGAAGTATAAATTCTGATAAGAAACGTATTCGTCACACATTGATTAAAATTATCTTAACTGTTTACTTAAAAGTGAATAGTATTTTAGTACATTTTAAACTTATAATAAAAAGGTGAAGGTTTTTATGGTGAAATTAGGAGGATTGACAACGAAACACATACAAGCATATTGATAATAGCATTTTCTATTCCATTTTAAGGTTTCACCAGTGCCGATCACACTTGGCTTCCAGTGGCCGATGACTACAAGACCAACAATGCCCTGCAGCAGCAGCGGGCCCCTCGTTCCCACCTGCAGATCTTCAAGAAGCTGGTGCGAGTCCGCAAGGAACCATCCTTCCGCCAGGGAGAACTCAACATTCAGGCCATCGACGACGATGTGATCATCTACTCACGGTGAGTAAAACAGTCCTCTGAGCCTCAAAGCGATTACTAAGTATTTCCCATACTAAACAGCCAAAAGACCGATAGCGATCTGTATGTGATCGTTCTAAACCTGGGCAGCACCTCCAAGACCCTGGACCTCACCAAGTACTATGGACTGGGCACCCAGGCGGAGGTCATCACCACTTCCCTGAACTCTCAGTACGTCGATGGCGATGTCATCAAGCCGTCGGAGTTCGTGGTTAATCCCTATGTTGGAACCGTTCTTGTGGCAGTTTAAGATAATTTTATTCCAATAAGAGACAATAAAGTAGCGACGTTGCGTAAAATGTAAACTAATCATCTACTTCATAATGTTGAGAAAAGTTGTAGGCCTAAAAGTAGGCTTTTTTTAACTTTTGTCATAGTATCACATTTAAAACCTCGGTGTCATGCGCAGATGCAGGCCATTCTCAGACTTCAAGGTCATGGCAGCCGATAAAACCGGATCATATTTATGGATGTGAGTATCGCGCTTTTTCTTCTCCGCTGGAGGAAGGCCCAGTGTCGTACTTATGTAGCCGTCCTTAGAGACGAGCTCATCCAGAGCAGGCAGCACCTTGAAGTTCCGAATGATCTTGGACACCACAGTCTTGATCTCCAGCAGAGCGAACTTCTGCCCAATGCAATTTCGTGGACCGGCACTAAAAGGAACGTATTCAAAGGGTCCAGGTTTCTCCAGGTCAAAGCGATCTGGTCGAAATTTATGAGGATCCTTGAACACACGATCGTTGTATCCCAGCATGAGAAGGCCCAAGTTCAAAGTGGTGCCCTTCGGCACTAGATCGCCATCTAAATATAAGTCCTTGACTACCAATGAAGCTTAAATGTAATACCAAAGGCTTACCAATTATGTAATCTTTCTCCGTGAAGCGACCAATGAAAGGTACGCTCGGATAAAGTCGCTGAGCCTCTTTCAGAAACAAATCCAAGTACTTCATTTGGGAGATTTCCTGAAAGGATGCATCACGACCAATTCCCAAATCCCCCATCACCTCGCACTGTTCGTGAAATAATTTTTTCTATAAGTCAAAAATTATATATAAATTACTTTGATCGTAAAACAGGCATTGCAAATAGGTCACCTGTTCATCTTGATGTCTGGAGAGCAGGTAGACTGCAAAGCCAACTCCAGATGTGGTGGTGTCATGGCCCTCGAACATAAAGGTGGATACTTCTTCGTAAAGCTCTTGGGAAGTTAGAGGTCGACCATCCACAGTGGATGAGAGAAGAGTATCCAAAAAAGCCATCTTCTTGCGGGAGAACTCGTCACTCTGGCTGGTTGATTTAGCACCCGCGTTTCGAGCTTCAATTCGCTTTGCTATTATCTCATTGGTAAAGTCCTGGAGGGTTTTAAGAGTCCTTCTGTAAGCTGGATACTCAGGTGCAAAGCGAAAGAGAAATTCATTACGCTTCCAAGGATTAAATGCTCTCATCTTGATCATGTAGGTAATACTAAAATGGTATCAACCAAAATTAACCTTAGATATCCACTTGATAAGTCCCAACATTTAATTCAGCATAGTTCTCACAATACTCACTCTTTAAAGGCTTGAACAACTGAAGAACTTCGGTTCTCCATGGCATTGATGGACACCCCCATGGCTGTGTCGCAAATAACATCCAAGGTCAGATAGTGAGCTTCCTCCTGGAAGTCGAAGATGTTGTCCCCGTCTGCCACATTTTTTAGCTTATCTATGAACTTCCTGGAGTTCTCGTTCATCACATCGTGGAAGTCCTGCAGGATGTTGAAGTGGAAGGCTGGCGTGATCATCTTTCGGTGCTTGTGCCATTTACTGCCAGTACTGGTCAGAAGTCCCAGCCCCAGCCAGGGATGAGTGAGATCATAAACGTCGGACTTGGATATCAAGGTCTGACTGCTAAGTATAAACTGTGTAAAAACTATGATATTCCTTCATTGCCATTCACAACATTTACAAGCCAAACTCACCTCCATGTACTTTGGGCTAGTGACCATAATATTCGAGTAGAAACCTATCCAGTAACGAAAGTTATCCTTCTCGTACTCATGCCACCAGCCAAAGAATCGGTTCAAAATCTCTAAGCAGTGGAGATGAAACGACCATTGAAACTTAAAAACATCAGTTGGGAGCAGTCACGCTAATTAAAACACAAACTGGCTACTTTTCCCAGTGTATAATTAAATACTTTTCGCACGTGATAGCAGTAGCTAATCTTCGTCGGTTTCTGAGAATCACACTATTTTTTCCACAATAAGATCAAAGTCCCTGTGATATCATTATATACAATTGCTATGTGATTAGACACCCAAGGTGCGGTAGTATATAAAGGGGACTTTGATCTCCAGATTCAATAGAAGCACTTAGATTGCATTTACCTGTGGGAGTATTTCCCATCTGATGAGCGTTGCCCACCAAGGGCAGCATACTTGGCCCCTGGAACTTGTTCAACATTTGTTTTCGCCGCAGTGATCCAAGCTCGAAATAGGCCACCAAGAGTAGCGGAAGGCCAATAAAAGCGCACAGTACGATCCACATTTTTGAGTGCTATCGCAGGCAACCGATCGGTGCAGTAAGTAAATCGGATTTGAGGAAAAAGTGGATGACTCTCTGCTTAAATACTCCAACCGGTTGCGGTGGACAGTTCTCAGTCTCTCGCACTTTGTATCTCTCAAACAGCCTATGAAGACTCTATCTCCCAAACCTGGTACAAGACACTTTCATGCGTTCAACATGACTAGTCAATAAGTAAGTGCTGTAAGTCATCTTCTTGTAATGTAAAATAAATAATAAAATAAAATAAATCATAAATCCGTTCCCTACGCAAACTAGTCTCTCAGTTTTAAAGCTATCGGTATAAAACATTCCCAAGCGTCGTATTTCTATTGCAGGTAGTATATAAGTCGGAACGAGCCGCATCGTACTACTATGTCCTATGGGAGCTATAGGAATAATACAAATATATTTTGTAAACAAAGTACAACAAAATATAACTTCCGGTTTTTTGACATATTAACTTATACTCTTGCGAATATCAATATCTTAATATTTCATAATTTCAAATAAAATTAAAAAATCGGACGACGTTTTCATAAAGCAGCCATAGGAATGATCGGTTAATTATTGCCAAAATAATAAAGGACCGATATATTTTGTTTCGGTAAACATATATTGTAGTAAATTGAAATGAAACACTATCCTAATATTTCTGTAATTAGTTTTTAGTTTTCCCAAAATCGGAAAACTCTGTACATGCAATGCTCTCACTGGAACGACCTACCAGGGTATAGAATTTTCGGCTGGCCATAATAACCTTTCTTTCTTGTTGAACATTTGTTTTTAATTTGTTTATTTGTTCTACTTCCCCTAATTAACAGTGTCTTAATAATTATTTTTGTGGGGAAATCAGAATCAAATATAAAAAAAAGTTAAACAGATTTCAAGCACCAAACTTAACAAAGAGATGAGCAATGCTCTCCTTGAGATCAACTAAATGGGGCTTTAGTGTCTCTCCTTCAGTCGAATATGGAGCCCATTTTCGGATTTTAGGGTCAATACGGCGGAAAGAATGGGATCGTATTTGTGGCGATGGGCATCGCGCTTTTTCCTCTCAGCAGGAGGTAGTCCCAAGGTGGTATTGATATAACCGTCCTTGGAAACAAGCTCATCCACGGCTGGAAGCACCTCGAAGTTGCGAATGATCTTGGAAACCACGGTCTTTATCTCCAGCAGAGCGAACTTCTGTCCAATGCAGTTTCGCGGACCGGCACTGAAGGGCACGTACTCGAAGGGCCCTGGTTTCTCGAGCTCAAAGCGCTCGGGACGGAATTTGTGGGGATCCTTGAACACTTTTTCATTGTATCCCAGCATCACGATACCCAAGTTGAGTGTGGTACCCTCCGGTACGAGGTCACCATCTGAAGAGGAAATGTGTTATTGAGAGGTTTTTGAATAGTCGAAATAACACTTACCAATCACGTAGTCTTTATCTGTAAATCGTCCAATAAAGGGTACACTGGGATAAATACGCTGCGCTTCCTTAATGTACAGATCCAAATATTTCATTTGGGATATTTCCTGGAAAGTGGCATCTCGATCCAATCCAGTGCCACCCATTACCTCGCATTGCTCCTCAAATAGTTTGCGCTGTTTTCAAGAAACCAGCCGTTAGCTTCAAACTATTTATGTCAGAGTGTTGTCACCTAACCTGTTCGTCCTGATGTCTGGAGAGCAAATAGACAGCGAATGACACACCCGAAGTGGTGGTATCGTGTCCCTCGAACATGAAGGTGGAGACCTCTTCGTACAGCTCCTTAGAATTCAAGGGACGACCGTCGATGGTGGACGATAGCAGAGTGTCCAAAAAGGCCATTTTCTTGCGAGCGAACTCATCTCCCTGGCTTGTCGAAACTGATCCAGCTTTGTGAGCCGCAATGCGCTTATCGATGATCTCATTGGTGAAGTCCTGCAGGGTCTTCAGCGTCCTGCTGTAGGCCGGGTAATCAGGAGCCAATCGGTACAGCGTCTCATTACGCTTCAGAGGATGGAAGGCTCTCATGTTGATGTTGTAGCACATGCTGTGGAGACGAAGATAAGTAGTTGAGAAGGTACACATAGAGCCCCAAACTCACTCTTTAAAGGCCTGCACAATGGAGGAGCTTCGGTTTTCCATGGCATTGATGGACACCCCCATGGCTGTGTCGCAAATAACGTCCAGGGTCAGATAGTGGGCCTGCTCCTGGAAGTCGAAGATACTATCCCCGGCGGCAACCTTCTTCAAGTGCTTGATAAACTTGCTGGAGTTCTCGTTCATCACCTCGTGGAAGTCCTGCAGGATGTTGAAGTGGAAGGCCGGAGTGATCATCTTGCGGTGCTTGTGCCATTTACTGCCAGTACTGGTCAGAAGTCCCAGTCCCAGCCAGGGATGCGTCAATTCATAAATGTCGGACTTTGTGATCAGCGTTTGACTGCTCAGTATAAACTAGAAAATAATAGAGTCATCCTAATAAAGTCATCATGAGTGTGAACAAATTCTCTGATAACTCACCTCGAGATACTTGGAGCTAGTGACCAACACATTTGAGTATGTTCCGATCCAGAAAACATAGTTGTCCTTGCCAAACTGATGCCACCAGGAGAATACCTGGTCGAGAATTTCTAAATGGGCGTAAAAAATGCCATTAGTAGGCTGATCACGAATCACTATCAGTATGCGACAAAAGTGTTACAAAGCTTTCATTGTTTGCTTTTGACGCGCAATTTTCTGTATCCAACATTGCACAACTCCGTACTACAGATGTAAATTACGCAACGCAAATCCAAATCTCTATATTATCTCTAAAATACTTGAGATAGGTCATGATTAACCTGTATGTTCGATTGCCAGTTGATTGTTAAGTTAACTGATGGCTAACAACCCAATTTTCCGGTCGTAAAGTCGCTGGCCCAAAATGACCTAACTGAAATAGCATTGTCGCTGAGTCGATTCGAAGCGCAGTTACCTCAGTCACAACGCTATTCGAGATGGGTAATTCCGGGTGTATCCTCTCCGTTTTTCTCTGCTGGTATTTGGGAAAAAACCCACCTGTTGGATTCTTGCCCATTTGATGAGCATTTCCCACGAGGGGTAGGCCGCTGGGGCCTTTGAACTTGTTTAATACTTTTTTCCGGCGGAATGTGCTGAGCTCCAGATAGGCGGCCACGAGCACCGGCAGGGCCAGAATAAAATACAACACGAACCACATTTTCGATCGCGAGTGCTAAGACAACCGCTCAGCACGCGAAACTCTGGGATTATGAGAGATGTTTTGGGCGGACTGCTGGTTTAAATACGAGAGACTCCACACGGCCTGTAGGCTTCTGGCTCTCTTTTTGCCGCTTTTGCGATCCAACAAAAGCCTCCCGAATAAGTAAATATTTTGGTGCTTTCAGCATGACTATTCATTTTGAAATCAGGTTTTTTAAGAGATGAGCCTCTTGGTTTTAATCAGTTCAATCATTAAAAGAGGCAGAGAACAATTTTTTGAGGAAATGCCATTCGAAATATAACTGTAGTGCACTTGCTCGTACAATCTTTACAACATATTACACTGTTGCACACAAACCATTTCACTGATAAGAAAGAGTAATATAAATCTTCTCTCTCAAACAACGTAAACAAATTTAGGAGATTAACTCTAGCATTATGTCAAGAGAGAGACTCTCTTTTGGAACGAGAGCAGAGAGCAAAAAAGTATGTTCAAGTCCTAAAAGTATTGTAGATTTACCCAAACTTTAGTAGAAACTTACATATGCATGTCAACAACGAAAAACATTGTCTTAGATTTATTGGAATTTATTTAATGACTTTATTTAAAAGAAAAAGGAAAATAAAATATAATATAAGATGTAAAGAAACCCATCATTTTATTTCCTAATATTTAAAATTTTTGCTGTGTAATTATACCCGTTACTCGTAGAGTAAAAGGGTATACTAGATTCGTCGGAAAGTATGTAACAGGCAGAAGGAAGCGTTTCCGACCCCATAAAGTATATATATTCTTGATCAGGATCACTAGCCGAGTCGATCTAGCCATGTCCGTCTGTCCGTCTGTCCGTCTGTCCGTCTGTCTGTCCGTCCGGATGAACGCTGAGATATCGGAAACTATGAGAGCTAGGCTATTGAGATTTGGCGTGCAGATTCCTGAGCTTTTTACGCAGCGCAAGTTTGTTTCAGTAGACTGCCACGCCCACTCTAACGCCCACAAACCGCCCAAAACTGTGGCTCCTACAGTTTTGATGCTAGATAGAAAATTTTAACTGAAATGTATTAGTCTTGTCAATACCTACCGATTGACCCAAAAAAAATTTTGCTACGCCCACTCTAACGCCCACAAACCTCCCAAGAAAAAAAGCTATGACGTCAGAGCCAGACAATGCGAAATGTTTTTACGCGTGTATGCGTGTGTATGTAAATAGTTACCGGCCGAACTTAGCGGCAAAGAAAAAGCACTGCCGGCGCTCAGAGAGAGCAAAGTGCGCGGCTAACTTATTCTATTGAATAATGAATTTTTCACGCCTACCCTAACGCCCACAACGCTTAAATCAGTCTTCCGCCGGTAGGTGGCGCATTTAAATCTCGCTTTGCTGCTTGCATATCTCCATTTCCCTTTGGTCCCTTAAGCTGAGTAACGGGTATCTGATAGTCGAGGTACTCGACTATAGCGTTCTTCCTTGTTTTGCTTGTATATTTTTGCTTAATAATGTTATTAGCTTACGAAGGGCGCTCCATTTGCTTTGGTATTCTACTTTAAAGCAATATATGTAGTCTTGGATTTTATCTTTATGAATCAGAAGAAAAAATCGTATTTGTACATCACATTGCAATATTATTCACAAAATAAATAAAATACCTTTTAAAAAATGTGCCCGTAAACATGTGTAAAATTGTTTATTTTCGTGTTCGTTTGTGTTAAATATGTAATTACTCAAGAAAAATTTATTTTTTCGTAAAAATCGTACTTAATGAATATTAAATAATATAAAAAGTAATTCCAGTTCAGGGAAAAAATTGGTATCGAATGAGTTAAATTATGTGCAGTCCATCTTTTGTAACTTAAGGGAAGCCCCTCCTTTACACCGTCAAACATGAAAAGACGATATGGCCTTTAAAATCGGCGTTTTAGGTGTCAATATAGGGTAAACAAATTTAAAAAAGGTAAAATAAAGCATTTTAGATAGCATTTTACTTTTTAAAACGTTTCAGCCCTGCTCTTGCACCGAAAACTTTTGCTAGTATTCTCTTTGTACTATCATATAGCCGTCACTCAGATAACCTTCCCAAATTATTTACTGTTGCTTCGACTTAAACCATTTTTGTAGCAGCGATTATATTATACTGAATACAATTAACGAAAATATGGGTGCCACACACTTTTGCGATTTGTGAGCTTTGGAGTGGGCGTTTTACTCGTGTGAAGCAAACATAGCGTAGAATAGAATCTACATGTCAAATTTTAACTCTCTTAATTATAGTTTCCAAGATCTCTGCGTTTGTACGGGCAGCCAAGGAACAAGTATTTATTCTTTATAGGGTCGGAAACGCTGTCCTCAGCCTTTTACATACTTTCCAACGAATAAAATAAGGATTGCTAAGGATTAAATATTTTACTTAAGCGAACCAAATGAGTAAATTTTAGATAGAGTATTTATTAAGCAAAATGTAAAATCAATTTCGTCGCAAAAGTTTATATTAGTTGATATAAAAATCGATTCGTTAAGAGTTATTTTCCTCGCTCTACATTTATCTGAGTAACGGGTATCTGATAGTCGAGGCACACGAGATAAGTGTTATGTCTTTTTTATCAATAATTTGTAGTAAACACGAAAAAAATGCATTACTCAGGGGGAGATAAGTTATTCTAGTAACGACTATTATTAGCATCCTCTTTATGATATTTTTGTCTCTCTTAGCCATTGCAACGATTTTAGTCATAATTTAGATGTTTTAAGGAGCAGGAACATTTAACTAGATATGTAGACCATTAAGCTGCTGTAATAGAACGTCTTCCAGGATCAAAGCCGTATCCTTTTGTGAGCAACCTTTTTGAAATTTGCCTCAAACCGCATGGTAAATATTGTCTCGTTTTATATTTATGATATTTAAATCTATTTCAAACCTCCTTTATAATCCCTTGAACTATAATCTGAAGCAGCAAGATCTAAAAATTATTAGATGCCAAAGTTTTGACCACCTCCCCAATGCATTATCAGCAGCCGATTGCAATTTTTATTAGCACCATATCTTCTGGCGATACCAAATCAGCCTTTAGACCCACACGTCATCAGTTAAGTGAGTCAACATCCAGCAGGTAGGCCAGTATAATTACACTTATCAAGTACCGACAGCAATAAAGCATTATGTTAATTGAGGTATTGATAATTCCATTTGTATCGGTTGCAAACACCAAAAAAGCATGCAAGAAGTTGGGTTAGATAAGCTATCGATGGGGCTATCGGCCATGAAATTGGTCACCTAATAATCTGCCAAAGTTTCTGGACAAACCAGTCTGGATAGAACAGCGAGCGAGAACAGTTGACCGGCACTATGTTTCTGATAGCGATAGCCATTATTTTGGCCACCATTCTGGTGTTCAAGGGTGTGAGGATATTCAACTACATAGACCACATGGCTGGCATAATGGAGATGATACCAGGACCGACTCCATACCCCTTCGTGGGTAATCTGTTTCAGTTTGGCCTCAAGCCAGACGGTAAGTACTAGTCCAAGAGCCTGCCTATATTTATGAACTCTTTAACGATTCATGCAAAAGTCGTTTGTCTGATCAAATCCCGCAGTTGGGTATTTGCAGCGATTCAGTGCGTTCAATTCCCGTTGGTATCGAGTTGCACATTTGGATTTCATCTCGAATTGTGTCTGATTTCCTCGACTTATTTATTGTAATATTTTCTACAGCTTTCATCAAGTTCTGTGCGCATTTCCCAAGTGCCTTTCCTCGCACAGCTGAATAAATTCGGTCTTGTTTTTCCGCCCTTCCCTGCACGTGCCTAAAGTAATCATTTCAAATGCACAATGCCCAGGGGGAAAAAAGCGATGGTGCACTATATTTTTCGAGGATATCATTCTGCTTCCCTGCTCGGCTGGCGCTCCAATTCAGGACGGACTGCCATGGGCTGCACATTGTTATCTGATTGCTATTATTTTGTTATTTTATGCCAGCTTAGATTGCTGTTCTATAATGCTGAAAAGAAGATATTTGAATAGCTTCCGTATTAGCCGACCGCATTTAATACAAGTTTGTTGTCTGGTCTGTCCGTAAAGGGCTACGATTAATTAATAGATATTTGCTGGGTAACCGGATCCATACACATTTTGACCACTTGAGTAATCTAGGTTACAAAAGTATATGTGCAACATCAAATCAGGCTGTGACGTTGATTGCAACTACCAAAACTAAACTTGAAATTTAATTTTGGTTTAATCCGCCCCAACTGCAAGCTCTAGTGCTCTGCAAACGAGGAACTTGGGGCTGATAATTAAAGTGGTCGGGCCCACAAACTCATCCTGTCTTTCACAGAATACCCCAAAAAGGTTTTGCAATATTGTCGGAAGTATGATTTCCAAGGATTCCGCTCCCTGGTCTTCCTGCAGTACCACATGATGCTGAGTGATCCAGCGGAAATTCAGGTAAGTCCGCCCCCATGACCGCCCCATCACCCACCTGTTCATTGTGTTTGCCCTGCAGAACATTTTGTCCAGTTCATCGCTGCTGTACAAGGAGCATTTGTACTCCTTTCTGAGGCCCTGGCTGGGCGATGGGCTGCTGACCAGTTCCGGTGCCCGCTGGCTGAAGCATCAGAAGCTCTACCTCCCCGCCTTCGAGCGCCCTGCCATTGAGGGCTACTTGCGAGTGGTGCACCGGACGGGCGGACAGTTCGTCCAGAAGCTCGACGGACTTTCGGCCACGCAGGAAATCTTCGATGCCCAGGAGCTGGTGGCCAAGTGTACCCTGGATATTGTGTGCGGTAAGTGGGGGAGGGCTTGCCCATAGAACCCAGCATCGCTATTTTCCCAAAACAAATTGTACATGCACAGCTAGAAAATTATAAGTATTTTCTTTCTGATATTTATTTTCTTTTATTTAAATATCACACATTTAATTATAAATAGATGGACAGTATATTTAAATTTATTTCATTAAATAGTAAAAAATAAAAGCAATAAGTTGAAGTCAAAATAAAATCTATATAGAGGCTTAACTATAGAAAGGCATAGGTTAGATTACATCCAAGGATGCTAGGAATATAACAGAACATTCATGAATTTATATATTGCACTTTTAAAATGTTCGCAAGCTCTACGCTTTTGATATTTAAAGTAGTACTTCAGTATAAGGGAAGGCTAGTACTTTTTTGGCAGTTATATCCTCTGTGTGTACTATTGCCAAACTTTACACATTTGTCATGTCGTTTTTTGGGCCGAGTTTCGCTCTTCGGGCGTTTCGCTCGTTTATTTTTTGTAATTTATTATGAACGTTTTATAAATAAGATTTATAGCATAGAAAATGGCTACAAGTGCCGCAGATTGTGCGGGCCAAAAAGTTCGCGGTCGAGGTACTTGCCCTCGACGATACAACGCGTATTGTGGGCCGAGTGAATTGAAGAATTTCCCTGTTAACCGTTGGTAATTTATCGAGACTTTCAGGGACTCGTTCGGGTTCATTTAGCCTGCTTGAAGCTGCACATTTTCAACGGCTCCCTCTTCCTCTAATTTTCCCAGAAAACGCCACTGGCCAGGCCAGCAGTTCGCTCAATGGAGAGCCCTCGGATTTGCATGGAGCCATCAAGGAGTAAGTTCAAGCTGAGAAATCTCGGTACTAAGCCCCTAAGCCACTTCCGTTTCCTAGTTTATGCGATGTGGTGCAGGAGCGCACCTTCAGCATTGTGAAGCGGTTCGACGCCCTCTTCCGACTCACCTCCTACTACATGAAGCAGCGCCGAGCCCTGTCGCTCCTCCGAAGCGAACTGAATCGGGTGAGTTTCGCAGAATTGTGTGGGTACGGGACCGTCTTAAAACCGAAGGTTTATCTCCTCGTAGATTATCGCGCAACGTCGACACCAGCTGGCCGGGGAAAATACAAGTCAGCCAGGGCAGCCAATCAATAAACCCTTCCTCGACGTACTGCTGACCGCCAAACTGGACGGTCGGGCCCTCAAGGAGCGCGAGATTATCGAGGAAATGTCAACTTTTATATTTACTGTAAGTTGAAACGTGTATTATTTTTTCATAAAATTAAAATGAATTAAATTTGAATTAATGTTACTTTAAATTCTGATACAGGGTCACGACCCCATAGCCGCCGCCATATCCTTTACCCTGTACACCCTATCCCGCCACCCGGAGATTCAGAGCAAGGCTTTCGAGGAGCAGCAGCGCATCTTTGGCAACAACTTATCCGGAGAGGCGGACCTGGTTTCCCTGGACCAGATGGTCTACCTAGAGCTGATCATTCGTGAGACCCTGCGTTTGTATCCCTCTGTTCCGCTGATTGCCCGAACCAACCGAAAGCCCATCGACATCAGTAAGTTGTGCCAAGAAAGTGGCGTTCACAACCTAATGCTGGATACTTTCAGATGGCACCAAGGTGGCCAAGCGCACCACGGTGATCATGTGCCTCATTGCCATGGGCTACAACGAAAAGTATTTCGATGATCCGTGCACTTTCCGGCCCGAGAGATTCGAGAACACCAGCGGAAACGTGGGCATCGAGGCCTTCAAGAGTGTGCCATTTAGTGCAGGGCCAAGGCGATGCATTGGTAGGTGTTGAATGGGTTTTGACTTTGATTTCCTTACTTACTATTATGTGTTTTTGAAAAGCTGAAAAGTTCGCCATGTACCAAATGAAGGCTCTGCTCTCCCAGTTGGTGCGACGATTTGAAATATTGCCCGCCGCGGATGGACTTCCCTCCGGAATCAACGACCATTCTCGTGAAGACTGCCTCCCTCAGAGCGAGTATGATCCAGTATTGAACATTCGAGTCACGCTTAAATCGGAAAATGGCATTCAGATCAGGCTGAGAAAGCGTTGATCTTCATGATTCAACTACAATCCATAAAAATGTAATCGTTACACTCCTTGATTTTGAACTTAAATTAAACTAGTTTGTGCAACTGTTTTACTTTATTAAGTCCAACTCCTTTTTTCGTCTAGACTTTTGCCATTTCTGTGACCAGAACACGTTTCGCATTGTTCACATCATTTTTTCCTCACAAATTATCAAAGTTGACTTGACAAATAATTCATGTTAATTTGCATGCATTCGTAGATTCGCTGCTAATTAATATACAATTCGGGCAGATCACCAGTTCGGTTAATATTTTATTGCACAACAAAATTGAGTTCACACTAACAATAAAAATTAAATGTGGAGAGCCTAGAAACAGAAGCTGAAATGATATCACTTTCACTTTACCAGACCCGCAAGAACACCTGGGAGCAGAGCTGACACCATATTTTTCTATTCATTGGGAAATTGTTTATCTTTACAAAAAGAAAGTCGCAAGATTTCCCAAAAAGCTTTCTGCAATGGAAATTGGCAAAAAGTCGTCCTTACTTAAGGACACTTGTATATTTAAGCACCAAGCTGCCTGATAAAAATGCTCGGGGAAAAAATGGCAAATTTATACAACACAAGTTTTGATGAAATCTAGAAAAAAAACACTTTTAAAAAATATTAAAAAATCTGGGCGCTAGACAAATTTTAGTGTTTTAGGCGCTTGTATGCGTTAGAGTGGGCACTTCGATGAAACAAACTTGTGGAAGGAAGAAAGCCTAAGAATATGCATGCTCTAACAGTTTTCAATATCTTAGAGTTAATACGAAAAGAGATACAGACAGTGATCCTGATCAATAAACCAATAAAAGAACAAAAATTCGAGCCTTGTTGTTTTTGATCATAATCTTTTCTGCTTTGGGATACATCTCTTTCTAGGTTTTTAGAAACTAAAATAAAATTGGTTTTTAATCGGACAATCGGTTATAGGGAGGATTGAAAAATGAATAAAAAATAATAAGAACACAACTATAGCTTAGTTCCTTTCAATCATGTTTTCTTCTACTCTACACACCCATTATTTTAAAATTTCAGAACTTGTAATTTTGTATTTAAAAATAGGATGACTACATCATATAGCTGTTATATAAATATACAATATTATACAAATCTTCCAAATAGATGGTTTCTGTATACATACATACCTATAATTTAATTGGCGTGACATGGTGTAAGCTGCAAGGGCTTCCCGAAAAATGATTTTTATACCCGTTACTCGTAGAGTAAAAGGGTATACTGGATTCGTCGGAAAGTATGTAACAGGCAGAAGGAAGCGTTTCCGACCCCATAAAGTATATATATTCTTGATCAGGATCACTAGCCGAGTCGATCTAGCCATGTCCGTCTGTCCGTCTGTCCGTCTGTCCGTCTGTCCGTCTGTCCGTCTGTCCGTCTGTCCGTCTGTCCGTCTGTCCGGATGAACGCTGAGATCTCGGAAACTATGAGAGCTAGGCTATTGAGATTTGGCGAGCAGATTCCTGAGCTTCTTACGCAGCGCAAGTTTGTTTCAGTAGAGTGCCACGCCCACTCTAACGCCCACAAACCGCCCAAAACTGTGGCTCCTACAGTTTTGATGTTAGATAGAAAATTTTAACTGAAATGTATTAGTCTTGTCCATACCTATCGATTGACCCAAAAAAAAAATTTCTACGCCCACTCTAACGCCCACAAACCTCCCAAGAAAAAAAGCTATGACGTCAGAGCCAGACAGTGCGAAATGTTTTTACGCGTGTATGTGTGTGTATGTAAATAGTTGCCGGCCGAACTTAGCGGCAAAGAGAAAAGCACTGCCGGCGCTCAGAGAGAGCAAAGTGCGCGGCTAACTTATTCTATTGAACAATGAATTTGTCACGCCTACCCTAACGCACACAACGCTTAAATCTGTCTTCCGCCGGTAGGTGGCGCATTTAAATCTCGCTTTGCTGCTTGCATATCTCCATTTCTCTTTGGTCGCTTAAGCTGAGTAACGGGTATCTGATAGTCGAGGTACTCGACTATAGCGTTCTCCCTTGTTTTTCTTTTTTTTTTTTTGCAATGTGAAGTTGACGTTAATTATAAACACTTTTAATTTCATTTAATATATTTAACCCAGAAATATATTTGCTGTTAATTGTATCTCCAGTCTAGTATTCACGCCGTTGGTTTGTCGAATATATAATCCTAATTAGCAAATATTTGCAAATTAATATTAATTTCAAGTGGATTACCAGTTTCGTTTTAACATTATTTTATAATATGTTTCAAGTTCAAATGGGGATGTTTTCTATTAAGTTTATTTATTAAATGCAACCTAGAAACTGAAAAAAAAGTAACAAAAAACTGTTAAGATGATCCACACTTGGTAAATCGCTAATAAAACAGGTTACTATAGGCTTAGATCAATCAAGTGACATCCAGACAGAGCGTGATAATCTGAATCAGAGTTTATTGTCTCGATTAGAATAAATCAGCAGTCTCGTAAGCAACTCGTACTCCTGTTAGAGATCAAAACACTTCTATATAAACACATTTTTTGCCAAAGAATATCGAATTTATTTCAAGACTCGATAGTCAAACTTATTAAGTCAGCATGCTGTTTAAATTCTAAGGGTTAGAGGGCAAGGTCATCTGGAATTGCACCAATTCGTGGTTGAGTCCTAGCCGTAGGGATCGCTTATTCCTTGCTGGGATGGGCCTGGATGTAGGCGATGGCCTTGAGGATGGCCTCTGGGATCGGAGGAGGAGTGGGCAGCAGGTCGCTCTGGGGCTGGTAGCCGTTCTCGTCGGCCTTGTAGCTCACACGAACGTGCTCGCCCTCGGGGGAGATATACTCGTAGACTCCGTCGATGTTTCCGTGGACATCTCCGGTGGCCGAGGAGGACGATCCGTCGTCGAGGACCAACTTGCTGACGAAGCCATCGGCGTTCACTTCGTTGACCAGTTCCTTGACCTCGACATTGGCGTTGGCGGCCACCAGGGCGGCAAGGGCGCAGACAAGCAGCTAGGATATTCCAGGGTTACTTATCGAACTATCCGAACACGATCCCCAGATACTTACGATCTTGAACATTTTGATTTAGTTTGATTGTCAGACTAGAGAACTGATACTGATGCCAATTCGAGTTCGATTTTCGGCTTATATACGCAGAAGACGTCGCCATCCCACGAAGCCCGAAGCTGATGCAACCCGTTTTTAATTAACATTTCGGCCAGCTAAACCTCATTTTGTGGACTTTATGGACAGGTTGTATGTGAAATATTCGGCGGCGATAAAAATCGTCTGCTGCACTCTTTTTGCTTTCACCGGTCTATGCAAATTGCTACCGTAATTATTCTAAACAGATTCCCAGAATCACGATTCTCAAAAGGTTAGGTCCACCTTATCATTGGAATAATTCGTTGGATACTCATTTGAACGATTGTCTGGAATGTTTCGAGTCAAATCCTAACTGAGGGAAATAAAATAAAGATTGTATTGGACGATAAAGTTTAAGCAATTAATAATATTTTATGTATAGGATAAAATTTAGCAGATAATGAGACTTCCTTTGAAAAACCCTTTTGTAAAGCATACTTTTCGGAGGGGGTCTGTTCATATATTACGTAATTATACTTATTCCTATTTTTGAAACACCCCCTTCCTCCATTTAATCAATTTATTAAATAAAAAAATTGTTTTGTGTCACAGGCGTAATCATATACCTAACACCCCCCACCCTCTATGTGATTACGTAATATATGAACACCCTCAGAATAAGGACCTTCAAATTTCTGTTAGTGGGCTAAGTTTTTGCTCAGTTGTCATATAACATGAGCCACAAAAAATGAACAAACGGAAATCGCCAAATCGAAATGGGCTGATTCTTTAAAAATTGATTGCTAGCTTCTGTTAAATCAAATTTGTCTTAATGTTTATTTGTTATCAATTTATTTTTAATTTTTTCGAATGTTACTGACTAAGTTTATTGTTGGTAGTAATTTTTTTTGGCACTAAAAAATATAATAAATAATAATAACCATAGGTTTTAGTCCAAACGGATTTTGTTAAACTCAGCAAAAAGTTAACAAAAAAAATCTATTTGAATTCGTTTAAATTTCCAAATTGCACACATAAATGAAGAAAATCGAAAATTATCATTATTTTTTTTCATCTTTTGCAGGGTGTGAACATTTAATTACGTTAATACATTATGGCATACGAGTGTGTGCATACTTTGTTGTTCGAAAACATAAAATGTTACGTTTTAAGTTATCTTCGAGAGTCGGAACTCGGAATTGAGGGAAATGATAAAAAATAGCCCAGATTCCATTCCATAGATGTGAATTTCACTTCACATTCACATTTTTAATAAAGCTAAAAATGATAAAAATGGAAATGCAAATTTGAAAAAAGGCATGTAAGCTAGATATTATAATAAAACAAGGAAGAACGCTATAGTCGAGTACCTCGACTATCAGATACCCGTTACTCAGCTTAAGGGACCAAAGGGAAATGGAGATATGCAAGCAGCAAAGCGAGATTGAAATGCGCCACCTACCGGCGGTAGACAGATTTAAGCGTTATGGGCGTTAGAGTGGGCGTGGCAAATTTCGGATCAATAGATAGGTATTGACGAGACCAATACATTTCAGTTAAAATTTTTTATCTAGCATGAAAATTGTGGGCGCCACAGGTTTGGGCGGCTTGTGGGCATTAGAGTGGGCGTGGCATATTCGCATAACAAACTTGCGCTGCGTACAAGGCTACGAAATCTTAATCTAAAATCCCAATTCTCTATCCTTGATAGTTTCCGAGATATCCACGTTCAAATTTACGATTTTTTGAAGTTTGTGGGCGGTTTGTGGCGTTTAAGTGGGCGTGCTGAAACAAACTTGCGCTGCGCAAGAGGCTCAGGAATCTGCACGACAAATCTCAGTAGCCTAGCTCTTATAGTTTCCGAGATCTCAGCGTTCATCCGGACAGACGGACATGGCTAGATCGACTCGGCTGGTTATCCTGATCAAGAATATATAAACTTTATGGGGTCGGAAACGCTTCCTTCTGCCTGTTACATACTTTCCGACGAATCTAGTATACCCCTTTACTCTACGAGTAACGGGTATAAAATTCATTTTTTCTGGCGAAACTAATGCTAATAAAAAAATGTTCCAATACTATTGTAAAATATAATGCTAAAGATTATTTTCCATTAAATATTATAATGGTAAAGATAAATTTTATAATTAAATAGAAAATATCAGCCCATTTTAATTAAACGGGGTGTTAACTTAAACTGAAGCTATGCCCAATTTAATTGGTGTCACATATAAGACACCTTGGGACATAAAGGTCCATCTTAAGAATTCGCTGTTGTTCGTCATCCACCACTAAAGTGCCCCACATATTACTAAATCATCATTTAAAATTACGTATTCAACCCTTTGGCAGCCTATTTTGAAGAAGAAGCGGTATCTCGATACTCACCTCTAAAGGAGAAACTTGCGTTATTCAATTGTATCACACATAGACACCTTGGGATACATATGGCCATCTAAAATGTCATCGATTCGGTGACATCTTAAGAACATTCATATTTAAAATGTCATCGATTCGGTGACAAGCAGTAAGGGTTAGTATAAAAATAAATTTTTTTAAACACAAATATATTCTTGATCACCATCACAGGTCAAGTCAATACTTAAATGTCCTTCAGAGTGTTTCAAAAGAGGGATTTACGTAATATTCAATATACAATGCATTTTTGGGAGTGTATGCTGGAACGTTTAAAACAACCTTTAGTGATTAAGTCGCTCAGATTTTTATGGCCTCGCAAATAGACTGAAATCAAGAAAAAATTGAACCGCTTTCAGTACTTTACGTTATTTTGTTTGTTTTTTTATTTTGTTTGTAAGACACTACTATATCTAGGTAAACGATCCCAAAATACATTTCAATAGTTAAAAGTTTTTATGTAAAGGGGAAGTCTTTTATTTTCCTGACTTATTTAAACACATTATTAAAATTGCAAGGTTTGATTTATTTCCGGATTCTATAACAACATTTTCTTAAATTAAAAACAGCAGGAGAGGTAGATCCACGCTCAGACTAGCTGTCAATCTTTCCAGTTCATAGTCGGCTGATTCGCTTAGTTCTTGCTGGGATGAGCCTGGATGTAGGCGATGGCCTTGAGGATGGCCTCTGGGATCGGAGGGGGAGTGGGCAGCAGGTCGCTCTGGGGCTGGTAGCCGTTCTCGTCGGCCTTGTAGCTCACACGAACGTGCTGGCCCTCGGGGGAGATCCACTCGTAGACTCCGTCGATGTTTCCGTGGACATCTCCGGTGGCCGAGGAGGACGATCCGTCGTCGAGGACCAACTTGCTGACGAAGCCATCGGGGTTCACTTCGTTGACCAGTTCCTTGACCTCGACATTGGCGTTAGCGGCCACCAGGGCGGCAAGGGCGCAGACAAGCAGCTAGGGTAATCCAGGATTAGACGGCGAACTATTCCTTGCTCCTTGTGGCATACTTACGATCTTGAACATTTTGATTTGGTTTGATTGTCGGACTAGAAAACTTCTGAGACTGATGCTAATCTATGCTCGAATTTGGGCTTTTATATGTTTCAAAGCTGATGCAATGTGGGCTTATAATTAAGTCAAGATGACGAGGACAATAAAAATCGTCTGGCATGCAAATTAGTCCACCTTAGAAATTATTATAAAACTGGCTATGGGAAAGGAAAATGGTTTAGCCACTTTCTATAGCAGTTGAACATTCCTTAGTATTTATTCAACCAAAAAATAACGCTATGCATTGAGTATATGCAAAATCGAACAGAACCAGACACTGAATAATTTATATTCAGTGCACACACAAAAAATGGTATCCGTAGAAATATAAATTTTTTGTTTAACACACTAAAACAATGTTTGTAGCATAGTTTTTGGAGCCTACGAAATTCAACGTTCAAATTATGTGGGTTAAATTGACAACTCTGGCTAAAAGCTTTTTGCGGTTGTTAAAATAAACAGTGCCTTAAAAAATAAAAGAAATTATAAAATTTTGATTATGAATATAAAAGTTGCAAGTCTGCTGATAGTTGCGTAAATATATGTTCATGTATTCTTGTTATTAGCATCAGGTATATTAGGAATAAATATTTTATTAATTGAATAAAATGTGAAAATAGATTAAATATTTAAAATTGTGAAACATAAAGACCAAATTCCTTCGATTGAATTGATATTGGTCCTAATAGTTTTAGATTTTCTGACTTGGTAACCTGATAAAGGTTTGATCAAATCGAAACGTCATCAATGGTCACTGAATCTTAAAACCAGTACTGCACCACTCCTCAGAAAGTTCTATTGAAGCATGTTTCATTTTGGCATCAGTTTAGCAGCGCGAGACTTGTTTTTTGACATTTGTATCGCAGTGTCAAGTGGGCAATTTATGGTCTTCTGCCTTTTGTTGGCATTATGAGCGTTTTGTGAACCCGATAACTTAGACACGCCCAAATAATTAATAAGTAACTCATATTGGGAAGCAACTGGATTAGGAATCATATATAAAGGCTACACCAGAGCAGAGTTAGTTATCAGTCAACGTTCGTTCTCGACCAGACAGAAATCAGCCAAAATGTTCAAGTTTGTAAGTGGCTAACAAGATAACTATGAGCTCCTAGTTCAAATGAATGAATTTTCTTTGTCTAGGTGATGATCCTCGCCGTTGTGGGAGTGGCTACCGCCCTGGCCCCAGTTTCCCGTTCCGAGGACGCCCACGCCGATGTCGTCTCCCGATCGGACGATGTCCGTGCCGATGGATTCGACACCAGTCTGCAGACCTCCAACGGAATCGTGCAGGCCGCCAGCGGAGATGTCCATGGCAACATCCACGGCAACTACGGATGGATCTCCCCCGAGGGCGAGCACGTCGACATCAAGTACGTCGCCGATGAGAACGGATACCAGCCCTCGGGAGCCTGGATCCCCACTCCTCCTCCAATCCCAGAGGCCATTGCCCGCGCCCTCGCCTGGCTGCAGTCCCACCCCCCAGCCCCCGAGCATCCTCGTCATCACTAAGGCCCGTCGCCCTGAACCCGGACCGCTCCACGGACTGTTCTGCCGACACGTATCGCCCTAGTTGTTTAGCTGTACTTCTTGACTTTCAAAAAAATACATGCACTTGCTTATAACAGTAAAAATACTCATTTCTTTCTTGCTTGGGAACGTTTGCTCACTTGAATAGATCCCACAATCCTTTACAAAAACAAGAAAATAAGCTATAGTCGATGGCCTCGACTATTAGATACCCGTTTCTCAGCAAATGAGAGTGCGAGAGCAATGCAGATATGCTTGCATATGGCTAGCGCTACCTAGCGCCACCTAGCCTGGAACACCATCTAGTCCCTTGCGCCTCTAGCGGCTTTGTCGCGTATTGGTATAAACATCTGATTTGCTACTTTTGGTGTTAAATTTCGATTGAACTTACATTATATTCAAGAATCTGCATGCCAAGCCCCAACAGTTTAGCTTTTATAGTTTCCGAGATCTTAGCGTTTATACGGATATAAGTATTTTGACGAAACAAAAGTTAAACATACTCAAAATTTAAACTTACTTCTTGTAAGCTGTGGCATCAATGTAAATTCATTTCTTAACCCATTCATTACTTATTGAAAAGGACGAATTTGTGTAAAAATCTTCTTTTTAAACTTTTTTCCTCGTCTTGAAAACTTAAATTTTTTGATGCAAAAGGTTTATCCAAAAATAATAGTAGCAACAAAAATAATTTTTAAAAAATCAGTTTGTTTATGTTTTTTATAATTTTTTAAAAATGTTTAGAAACATGCATTTGAGGCATATTTTTCGTTTTTTCATACAAAT
Source organism: Drosophila subpulchrella (assembly GCF_014743375.2). Classification (NCBI taxonomy): domain Eukaryota; kingdom Metazoa; phylum Arthropoda; class Insecta; order Diptera; family Drosophilidae; genus Drosophila; species Drosophila subpulchrella. The sequence continues at coordinate 1,659,562 of NC_050611.1, read as the reverse complement.
TTTTTCCGACATTGTCACCTTCAAAAAATCTTAGAAAATATAAGCAAGATGATTTTTGAAAAATTATTTTTGCAGTTACTATTATTCACTCAGCTAAATGGCCCGAAGGGAAGTTGCGGTATGCAAGCAGCAAAGCGAGATTGAAATGCGCCACCTACCGGCGGTAGTCAGATTTAAGCGTTATGGGCGTTAGAGTGGGCGTTGCAAATTTTTTTGGATCAATCGATAGGTATTGACGAGACCAATACATTTCAGTTAACATTTTTTATCTAGCATAAAAATTGTGGGCGCCACAGGCTTGGGCGGCTTGTGGGCGTGGCATATTCACGTGACAAACTTGCGCTGCGTACAAGGCTGCGGTATCTAAATCTGAGATCCCAATTCTCTATCTTTGATAGTTTCTGAGATATCCACGTCCATATTTACGATTTGTTGAAGTTTGTGGGCGTTAAAGTGGGCGTGGCAAACTTTTTTTGGGTCAATCGATAGGTATTGATGAGAGCAATACATTTCAGTTAAAATTTTTATTCTAGCATCAAAACTGTAGGAGCCACAGTTTTGGGCGGCTTGTGGGCGTTAGAGTGGGCGTGGCACTCTGCTGAAACAAACTTGCGCTGCGCAGGAATCTCAGGAATCTGCATGCCTAATCCCAGTATTGTATCTCTTATAGTTTCCGAGATCTCAGCGTTCATACGGACAGACGGACATGGCTAGATCGACTCGGCTAGTGATCCTGATCAAGAATATATATACTTTAAGGGGTCGGAAACGCTTCCTTCTGCCTGTTACATACTTTTCGACGAATCTAGTATACCCTTTTACTCTACGAGTAACGGGATTAATTATGTGACGAAAAATGATTGTAAATTCGCCTAATAAATAAATAATGTTTTTAAAATGTTAAGGGCTTAAATATTTTGCTGAAGCGGGCAGAATGAAAACATTTAAAAAGTTATTTATTTAGTTGGACTTAAAGCATTTTTCGTTACAATATTTAATATCAGAACTTTTGTAAGTTGAAGGAGCGCTCGTCACGACCCCTCACCTGGTTAAGAGGTGTTTTTACTTGAAACTTATAGGGTTGGCAAAGTTCCCTTATGCCTATTACTTACTTTCTGACGAAATTCATATACCTTTTTACTCTAAGAGTAACGGGTATAAAGATTAAAAGAAAACGGTACAGTCGAGTTCTTCGACCCGTTATTCCGTTGAACAATTTGATATTAAATACGATTCCCGATGGCGTCACTACTAACACTGACGTGGCTGACTGAAATTTGAAATTTAGGTTAGTCGATAGAAATAAATGAACATTAGTTAAAAATGGACATTAGGGTAAATCGCCCACGTGGGTGGGGAGAACTATTTAGAAACCAACATGGGCTAAACATCTTAGCGTGCGCACTGGCAGATGGACTGACAGACGGTTAGTGATCCTGGTCAATAATATATACTTTATATGGTCGGAAACGCTTTCTTGTAAAAATAACCCATTTATTCTACGAGTAACGTGTATAAAATTAATTATTGTGATGAAGTGTTTGATTACATTCTTTTTAATTAATTTTAGAATCATTTTTTTTGGAGACGGATTTGTCCTCATTTTTACTGATTAATAAAACAAGAGTGCAGAATATAGTTTCTTCGCATTTTTTGTCAGCCACAGAGAAGTAGAAAAAAAATGTAAAATCATTAAAAGCTACGCAACTTGTAACACAATCTTACAAATATTATTAATAGTAGATGAGTAAAGATTTAGCACACAAAAGCATCTGAAACATGAACATTTTAAAAATGTGTTAAAAAGATTTTAATAGTTAAACCGTCTTGTTAAGCTCTTTTTATTTATCTCAATCTCTTAAATGTTGTATATAAAGAAAACGAAGATACTAGGGGATCACATGTGTACAAATAAAACCATTTAAAAACAAAACTGAAACACAATTGCCATGAGGTAATGAGAAAGAGAAGCAATGGTCAAGGTGGTAAAGTAGAAATACAAGTTAATGTATGACAAAACATCGAGTCCAAGAAGTCGGTGTTGTGTTTTGAAGTCATTAGATCTTCGATTTCTGAGAGAAGTATAATGTTGGCACTGCAAAAGTGGTTCACTGTTTGACAATGTCAATTCAAGCTCAGAGAGGGGGCATTATTGAGGGGCGGGTCGAACTCGTTTTCCTTTCGGGATGCCACCCGACCCGTTTGCCCCTTTATTGATGCGAGTGTTTCATTTTAGCATCTACTAAGCGATTATATATAGTACTTATCCCGTTGTTTGGCATTTGCTAAGCTGTCGCCATGTGACGACGCTTTTTAATGGGTGTGGGCGCATCCGCGAAGTCAACCCATAACTCAGAGCCCCAATTGAATGCAAGATATAGCGATTTGTTATGGGATGAGTTTGGGTTTGCAATCATATAAAAAGCCCTGCCGACCAGAGAGGGTTATCAGTCAACGTTCGTTCTCGACCAGACAGAAATCAGCCAAAATGTTCAAGTTTGTGAGTGGCTAACAGGATAACTAAGAACCCCTAATTTAATTGGGTGAATCCTCTTTCTCTAGGTGATGATCCTCGCCGTTGTGGGAGTGGCTACCGCCCTGGCCCCAGTTTCCCGTTCCGAGGACGCCCATGCCGATGTCGTCTCCCGATCGGACGATGTCCGTGCCGATGGATTCGACACCAGTCTGCAGACCTCCAACGGAATCGAGCAGGCCGCCAGCGGAGATGTCCATGGCAACATCCACGGCAACTTCGGATGGATCTCCCCCGAGGGCGAGCACGTCGACATCAAGTACGTCGCCGATGAGAACGGATACCAGCCCTCGGGATCCGTGATCCCCACTCCTCCTCCAATCCCAGAGGCTATTGCCCGTGCCCTCGCCTGGCTGGAGTCCCACCCACCAGCACCCGAGCACCACCACTAGAACTCCTCTCTGAAAGCGGATCGCACTACGGACTGTTCCCCGGATACCTTTCGATCTTCTAGTTTAAGCAATTTAATTGATTTTTAAAATACACGCAATTGTTAACGGCAGTAACCTGATCGTGGCCTTGACTTCTACTCTTGCCCTCAACTGTAACGGTTTTGGACTTGTCCAACCCGTTTGACACCTTTGATTTAGAGAGCTACTCTTTAGCACTCTGAAAACAATATGGTAATGCAGTCAAGATTAGGATGATCGATTTAAGTAAAAAGAAACAAAAGCTATATTGGCAAGAGAATCTGAAAAAAACGGAAGGAAATATATGCTGTTTTTCATAAACGTAAATTTAAAAAAAAACAAGAAAGTAAGTTAACTTCGGCAAGCCGAAGTTTGTATACCCTTGCAGCTATAATTATATATTTATATATAGTATAAGATAATATGTCAAAAAACACCGAAGCTATAATTTGTTTCACATTATTTTCTCACCAATTTTCGGATCGTTCCTATGGCAGCTATATGATGTAGTCGTCCGATTTCGATAAAATTTAATTCGAAATTCAACACTAATTAAAAAATGTTATTTCCAAGCTTAGGAGCTAAAAAACACAAGATATAATTTTTTTCCGAAAATTCCTATGGGAGCTATAAGATATAGTTGTCCGATCCGGCTGGTTCCGACTTATATACTACCTGTAAAAGATATAAGACTTTTGGGAAACTTTCAGCCCGATAGCTTTAAAACTGAGAGCCTATTTTGCGTAGAATCGGACGGACAGACGGACAGACGGACATGGCTAGTTCGACTCGTCTAGTCATGCTGATCAAGAATATATATACTTTATGGGGTCGGAAACGTCTCCTTCACTTCGTTGCAAACTTCTGACTGAAATCAATATACCCTCTGCAAGGGTATAAAAATCAGGTTAGGTTGTGCTAATCGATAAGGTTATACTAAAAAAGATATGTACAAATCGCTGTAAATCAGGGGGTGCACAGAAATCGCTTTGCACTAAATTCTGATGACAAAAATGAAACTTAAATATAAATGATATTGATGTACAATGTACAATATGTACGTTATACTAAATTAAAATTGAGGTCCCATGACCTAGAGGATAACTTTAAATTTTAAAGATTCAAAAAAGTAGCTTGCCGAAATAAATTCCCTAGCATCAGCTTGGCACTCCCCCATCATCATCGTCCACTAACCTTACTTAAATCATTACCAGTATTTTAGATATTCAATCGAAAATAACTGTCAATAAAGTTCTTTGGCCTTTATTTAATATATATTATTTATTTTATAACTCAAATTTCTTTTTAAATCAGCTGACTCGAAACATTTTTTATAATGTTTCTCAGAAACTTGTTCTTAATATTTTGAATAAATTTAATCTGCCCCAGATTTTAATAGAGCCTGTCGAAAAGGCAACTTTAACATTTTAGATAATGTATCATGGCTGAAACCCGATTGCCAAAGATCGAACCAGAATTATATTAAAAACTGAATGCCAAAAAGTGCGAATATACAAAATGGAAAGACATAAAGCTGAAATTTGTCGCCAAGCTGTTAAAAATATAATTTTTACTGTTTTTATTCTTCGATAACAAAGATCTAAGTAAAATAACCAGTTGGGATCCGGTATGCAAATCTCATCAAAGCAACTTAAAAAGTGCCAGTGAAAATAACCTGGATTGGGTTCCAACTGAAACATATGTACGGCCGAAAATGGGTGGGAATAGCGTTAGATCTGATAAAAATATCGATGTGACGGATCATTTCTAACATTAATATTAAATACTTAAAAGAAAATGCTAAACAAATTTGTAAAGATGGGTTAACAAAAACCATCAGTGCCATCAAAAAAAAGGAGCTTAAAAATAAATAATTTCTTGCAGAGCTGCAGTTTTCCACAATAGCTCCATTCTGATAAATGCTTGGGTAATTTTTATATTATTACATTAAGTGCAAACATGTAAATTAACAGTTTGAAACTTTTCTCCAACAAAGCGGTTTCCATCCGTTTAGTGGTTTCAGACAGCTTTCCTCAGAAACAAAAGCATGAAATGTAATTAAGTAATTGCCACCAGGCATCCCTCCAAATAGGGGGAAGTATTCAGCACATCTGACAGAATGCTTTATTGTTCTCACTTTCTCCGCCACACTATCCTTTCTCTGGGGATGGGGTTGTGGGATAACCAAATAGCATAGACCGGCTGCACCTCCAATATTTGAGCACCAGTTTGAACACCATGTAGGAACATAATGAGCCAGGCTTTCTCCAGAAATACTCATTTGTATTTACCCTCAATTTGTTAATCAGGAAAAAGTTGGGAAATTCGAGTAAAACTATTTGCTAAATATTGGTTTATAAATCAAAATCGTGTGAAATCACCATCTGCGGTCATAATTAAATAAAAACAATTCCAAATATCATCAACCTCAAGTGCTAATGAGAACGGCCATCAAAGAACCTACGGATAAATTTAATTTGCTGCAGGTAATTAGCCACAAATAACACCCTGGAACGGAAATATTTACATATGTGCTGAGAGACCACAGCACGCAACATTTATATTTATACGTATGTGTCGAGTAAACATTTGTCTAAGCCCGAATTATTTTGACATTAATTAAACGCTCATTTAAGGCTGCCCATGTGGGTGCCATGGCATCCAATTTAAACAAGCCAATCACGCAGATGTGGATAAATAAATAGTCGAATTAAAACGAATTTTGATGCATAGTTTCTATTATTACGGGTTTTGTATCTGTTATTTACTGGTGATAAATTTGATGGTGATTATGGAATCCATTACGAGGACAGCCGGCATTTGTTCTGGCGAATCGAAGTGAGTTGCGAAGTGATTGGTTTGTAGGAAAGTTCCTCCGACAGGCGAGCGGTAACGGTCCTCAAGTGCCACGCGGGGTTGCCTGCGACCGTGAGCGGCGCCTGGCTCCGTTCGATCCAGCTCCTGACCCCTCATCCGCTCGACCGTCCTCGTCTCACTTGTTGAACTTCAGGCCAACTGCGGCAGGACGAGAAAAGAACACCCAGCGGGTGGGGAAAGACAATTAATGAGAATGCTTCAAACTAATGGCGCAGTAATGAAGTTTTTGCCGGGGTGGCTGGAGTTCCCCAAAGTGATTTCTCCTCTTTTTCCGCTGCAATACCAACCTGCCGCACTGCGTGGATTCCTCATCTTGGAAGGCTTCTTGCGCAGCTCCGATTGGCCCAATCCGCTGCTGGTCCCTGGTCCATGGGTGTCGATTTGCATGCTCTCATCACTGTCAGAGGTCTGGCTTTTCAGTACCTTCTTAAGGTTGATGAGCTGTACGGATTGAAAATAAATAAATTAAAAACGCGAGCCATGCAACATTGCAACATACAGTGGAACTTTCTGTTCTTAAGGTTATAGAATAAATGACAACTATTGTTACTAGTTATATTTTAGAAACCTACATCTTGCTCCACACGCTCCTTGTTCACCAGCCTCTTGGATTTCTCGGCGTTGGCGTACTTGATCTGCATTTCGATGCAGTTGGAGACGCTGTCGCAGGAGTTGACCCAGGCCTGCAGGGTTTCCACGATCTGGCCAGTGTATCCGGGCGGAATGTCGCGGCCCTGGGCGTAGTCCACCTCCAAAATGCGCGTGTTCTGGAACAGCTTGCCGTGGATGATGTCTGTGTGAAGGATCAAAACGTAAATTAACAAGTTTTCTTCCTTTTAGCGCTGCCTGCATGCCAAGGCTTGTTGTCAACTTTTTCCTGACTAATTGCCCAGAACGAGCAGTTTCTGAAGTTGGCCAAAGTGTCGCCTCAAGTGCCAGCTTTGGAGTGCACTCAAGGCCACTGCAACAAGTTTGTGCTGGTGCCTACGAACGATGGTACAGTTGCGCCAAAAGCACCCTCTTCAGCAGAAGAACTGAAACTCTAACTGGATGTGCGTAACCAACTACTAACGAGCTTCTAGGTCGTGTGAGGATTTCAGGAAACTTCGTGTATGGGCTTTTGTTAAGCAACAACAGCAAAGATTAAGTAATTGATTACGCACCTAAATTCAGAAAATGTGGATGCAGCATTCCATGAAAATTAATCAAATTACACATTGTACAAAATCCAGTAAGTTGCTCAGATTATTTACAATTCCCAAATTAATGATAATTCCCAACCCCTTTCCAGCTGGCAACTAGGAGTACGCAATCAATCACCCCAAATTTTATCCCACACAGCAATCGCTGCAAACGCTCAATCAATTAAACTGATTAGAAAACGGTTAGAAAGGCAAACACAGCACACTGAAACTGGCTACAATCAAGCAAATGGAAGCTGTAGTTCCATAAATCCGGTAAGTCCGCACCGCAAAATCCCAAATGTTGGGAAAGTAATGTGGTGACCCAGTCACATACACAGGGTAATCAAAAACCAACGTTTTAACTTCGGTTTTTGATACTTTTGGGCCATCTCCTTAAGCCGAATGGGAGTGGCTTAAGGCGATTAGCTTTGTCTTTCGACTCAATTGCCGAAAATACCGCCCAGCGAGCGTAAGCCAGCAAATGCAATTTGATGCGATGGCCGACATCCAGGGAAGTTCGTGTAATTAATTTGAAATCGTCGTTCTGTTTGTAGCTCCTCTGCGGGATTACAATTTATAACAGTCGGATTTGGCAATCGTTTTCATCCTTGCTGACAGGATTGTGGGTCCCAGTTGCAATGCAAAGTCCCGAAAACAGAATCTTTCCACGCCGAACCGAACTATGGCCCGAGGCCCAAACTTTTCTGGCCGAGGAAGTGGCTAAGTGACAGCCGCCGCCCGCTCGCCGGTTTCGGCCACGGCTAAGCCCAAGTTAAGTCCTTGAGCGCTCTTTGCCTTTGACTTTACGACCACTTGTGTCCTTGAACGAGTGCACAGAACAGGACGAAGTCCCCGGACCAAGTTTCTGTGTTTATGGCACCGACTTTGTGTCATAAATATTCACTCAAATATGCAGGGAATTCGCCCGGAGATTCAATTTCCCGCACCCACTCACTCGACGCCCTGCAATTCGGCTCCCCAGTTTGTCAAACACTTTTCTAATTAGCCTGAGAGCTGGCGCAAAAATGCTTATTGATTTGACGCCTTCGAGTACGCTCCAAATAATTCGCAAACATAAAGGGAGGGATTCCGGATTGCGCCGTGGCTGGAAGCCTCCGCTGTAAAATGCGTGCGGTTTTCCGGCGTTGACATGTGTCTTGTATTTTCAGCCATCTGAAAGCTGTGGGCGCCGGCTGTCGCGTGGTGAAATTTAACGCCATAGCAATCAATCATGCATACTGCTCCGCCCGCATTTTGCGCAAAAAGCCGTTGACGGGCAGCAGCATGAATCTTCGGAGCGGCAGAAGGCGATGATGTCAAACCACCGACGGCTGTGGCTGCGGCGACGGCTGATGAAAATCCAATGGGGAGGCCATCAGATGAATAAAAATGCTGGCTAACGGCAGGCCATGGTAGGGAACCTTTGGGAATTTGACCACAAGTGCAGGCGTACTCTCGACATGAAAAAACTCTGGACGTAGTGTTTTTATAAAACACGCGGACTAAATCTATTCTATAAACATAGTTTCTAACAAATAAAACCGTCGATTAGATTTACTTGGAAAAAAACTAATAAGCGAAAGGACTTATAAAAAACATTTAAATAATATTAATAACAGCCAGCCCAGATTATTTTTCATTCTTTTTTGTTGAATTTTACAAGCTTAATAACAAAGCCTATGAACATTATATGCCATGAACATATTATGCAATGAAATTTAGAAATTCGCCAGTAAGTAAGGGGAATTCTTTTTCAAGCTACAACAAATAAGTATCTGTTTGTATTATACTGATACACATAATTTAATATGTGGATTTGGTTGGCAACAAGTCCCAAACTTGCCTACATGCTTTTCATATAGAATTCTGACGTAAAGGACCCGAGCTCATACCACTTAGTTATTAAAAGGTGAAGACAGTCCATAAGTTTCGCCCTCATTTTCTGGGCACCTGTCAGCGACAGCTTTGGCAGCTCTTCAGACAGCTCCCCACCTGGCCAAATAGAAGTTATTAATTGAAATTCTACACAAAAACGTCAGAGGAAGGCAAGGACAATGGCGCAAGATAAAATTGGTTAAAGGAGCACCACCAAAAGAGTGTTGTCATTAAAGCTGAGTTTGGCTATTTGCAAAATTATTAAAGCCATTTCAGTTAAAGCGAAACTTTCAGTTTTGACAGAAGTTAAGATAATAGTAATGGAATCGCAAAATGTATACCTTTGTGTTTGTTTCAAATGAACTTAAGTACCATTTAGCACAAAAATCCTTGTCATAAAAACCAGACTCAGGAGCTCACTGGACAATTACAAAAAAGTCTTAAATGATTGTTTAAGCTCCTTACTCGCAAGTATATCCAGGGCTGGAATCCGCCTTTTTTGGCTGCCTGGGCCACATACTCCACTGCCCACCGCAAGCGAGCGGGCTGGGAACTTGGGCCATTAATATGGCGGTGGATAGCAGAGGGAAAGTTTTCACCTAAAACTGACAAAGTGCTAGACGCAGCCACCCACAGACCCTCGTCCCGCCTTCTGAAAGTTTTCCGGCTAACCCAGTGCATTGGGCCCCCGGCGCCGAAAACTATGCAATCAGAAACAGCTGCGCAATCCGAGGGTCCTGAGGAGTCGGATGGGTCCTGATTTAGCGCGGGCACTGAAAATTATCTCCGAACTGCGTCGCTTTTGAATATTCGGCTTTGTGGCAAGGCCATGGCTTTTCATTTAGGTAAACTGGCCTTTGATGTAACAGCTTTTCAGGGGATAAAAGCCGATTTCCGTGCAGGGCTTCAGCCATTGGTATACTGTTAATTAACCGATTGCGAAAGGGGTTTACACTTTTTGCGGCCCGTTCAGAAAATGTTATGCACAAGTGGCTAGGCGCTTAAACTTTTTCCGCTTGCCTCCGCCAAACAAAATCATCCTACTTCTCTCTGAATTGCAAATCCCCCAGCCTGGCGAAAACAACAAGTTCAAAAGCCGCTTTTAAGCACCCTGAATTATGCGAAACTTTTCTTTGACACACAAAAGAAATTAAAGAAGTGCGCCAGAAAAACTACAATCAGGAAGGCGCATTCCGCGACACATTCTGCTATTCCCAGGAACTTGAAAACCCACAACACGACAACTAGAAGGGTGCAACCACGAAGGAACTCGGTGGCATCCCTCCACATGAGTCTATGAGCTTGTTTTGCTTATTTTCTAGTGAGTCTCTGAGTTTCGCTGCTCGTGCAGGGGATGTTATTGCAGAAAACTAGTTCGAGGGCTGTTGGCGAAACATTTTAAAATGTCAGGGAAATTAAAAACCACTGGGGATGTCCTGGAAATGGAATGCTGGTCGATCGATTTTTGGGAGCAGAGGCCAAAGGTGCATGCTTGCAGCACGTTAGGGGGTACTTTTCCTCACTCACATTTTTTACCCCCAGGAATTTTGCGACGTATTTGAAGTTCCGTTGCTTTACATTTTACTATTTCATCTTGGCAGGTTCTGGATTCTAAATGATGTTGAGGTTGGACAAATACAAATGTGAAATAAAAACAAATCTGTGAAAATAATGAGCCTTCTTTAAATAAAGAGGGTACTATTAATGCAACCTTATAACCTCATAATACTTTGCAAGGCAGTGAAGATCGACTCGGCTACTGATGCCTATCAAGTATAAAGATACTTTTTACATTCGAACCCACTGCAAAGGTAGGTACACATCATACAATTTGTATTGTTATTCTCTCTTCGAATTATGAATACAATTTTCCCAAGGAAGTATCGAAATCTATAGCATAGTTGCTTAATCATATTATCTCCTACTCTGTTGTTTGTCTGATTATTTGTTTCGAAGTCCGTTTAACACAATAGCTAAATGGTATGCATTGTCTTCGAAACTCCTAGGCTCCGGCTCAAATCAGTCAAGAAGAGCTGGCAGACTAATGGAACCAACCGAAATAAATATAAGCCGAATTTCAATTATAGAGCGCATTTAATTACCATTTCCCCATCCCATGGACCGGCGAAGCAAATGATGCTCTAATGGGATAACCTGGAATCGCGGGCGAGGGAAGCGCTCCACCTGCCCGTCGGCTAATGGAGCACCCCCATTCCAACAACATTAAATTGCGATGTCAGATTACGGCGCCCAATAGAACGCAATGATTTCGCATTCCGCCAGGCATCAGGCACCGGGCATCTGGCACTTGCCCTCCTGCCACTCCAAATGATGCCCTAATGATGGCTATCATAACATAAATCTTGGGTGGGGCGGGGGATTTATTTGTCTGTTCATTGCCTGGATTTGGAAAGCAATTAGGAGGGCCAGGTGAGGCGCTGTTCCGAGGTGTACTCGCCCTTGTACTGGTCCTGGGGAGGCTTTATTTATGGCCCAGATGGCGTTGAGTTGTCACTTTATTTGCTCACATAATGGACGGCCGAGACTCCATTAAAAACTGCTGAATGCTATTTGCTTTTGCGCGCCATTAAATATTTTCCGGCCCTTGTGTTCTGGTTCTGGAATGTATGTCCGGATTGTTCTATATGTCGAGTGGACACTTGTCGGAAGCGGCTTAAAGCCCAACACTAACCAAAAATCCGCCTGAAGGGCTCGTTTTCCTGCCCTATATTGGCACAGCTTCTGTTTGTTTTTGTTCCAGCCCATAGATCACGGGTAAAGCTCAAAAATCAACGACACCAACAAGTTTAGCACCACATTCGAGGGCCCTAAGTATGCTTACACGAGCGATGTTTCCGAGTGCGATATTTGGGCCCCGGCTTCTGGGTGTTGCGTTTGATTTACGGCTTCCGGCAGACATATGCAGAACGGGTCCGGAAGTACAAGTGGAAAGTGTGTAAAATATGCAGCCTGTGCCAGCGCACAATGATAGATTGAAAGAGCCCATGCAATGGTGGGAAAATGATGCACATCATCAGCAAACATCCTATTTGCGAACTCAATTGTATTTCAGTTCTAGCTTGCTATCTTCCTAATGAAATACAGCTGGGCATGTCTCATGTAACCGTTTGAATTATTCACTGCCGATGCTTAGTATAGTTTTAACAATATTCCCTTTAAATATTTTCCAGAACTTATATTGGCTTAATTAACTGCAACTTCCAGCTTGAAATTATTCCATTAATAAAGAAGTTGTAAGTCAAAAGGCATTCGAGATGGACTATGAATTTATAAAATTGAATTTCTTACAATTAATTTCTATTAATTTCAGTTATATTATTATTAATTTCGTACAAATTCTTTTTAAACTCAATTTACCATGACAGAACGGCTTAGTCGACTTGCGCTGCGCAAGAATCTTTTGGATCTGCATGCCTAGTCCCAACTTTCTAGTTTATATACTCTACATGTAACGGGTATAAAAACTCCAGCACTAGGGAAAATTTAAGGATGTGGTTCCTAACCCCAAAATCAACTTACTATAAATTTCTTTTAATCTCAGTTATTTTGATATGAATTTCGTCCAAGTTCTTATTAAACTTAACTTCCAGCACTATGGAATATTTTAAGAAGCTGTTCCTAAACCTTAGACTTAAAGTCAACTTTTTATGTGGCAATTATATAGGGAAGTTCGACTGTAGGGAGGCTAACGAGGCGCGAGCACAGAAAGGAAATCATCGAAGCAAAAGTGTTCATCCAGCTGACGACTTTGGCAGCCGTAAAAACTGTTTTCCCGCGGGGATGAACAGTAGAGAATCAACTGGTGAGGTGCCAGACGACTGGCTTAATGAATCTCGCCGAGCACAATCCTCGTACCCTCCGCCCAATTGTTTTCGTTTTGCCAGGATGCGCCAGCTGTCCCGGCTAATCAAGTGCACCGCCCAAAGGCTGCCGACGGGCGGTGGTTTGTGAATGGTGGCTGTGAGTGGGTGGTGGCACGTGGGTGGTGCAAGGTGGCAATTGGCCACTGGGCGGGGCCACGCGACTTTGCGATACGACTGCTTTTACAGCTGCCTGGCCGCCGGCGTAGAGTAGAGCCGCTCAAAAATGCTAATTGAACGAAGCAGACGCCCTCTCCTCGGCGAGAAGTAGGCAAAAATTAGCATTTGATTTAATAATGCAAACTAAGAGGGGATACAGAGGACGAGATTTGTCAGCTGGCACTGAAACTGGAGGACTTCCAGCTAGAAAATGAATAAGTTTGCAACTATAATGGAAAGGAGCGTGCTCTTTATAAAACTTGGTGTAGTGCTTAATTTTTCAGGTTTCCGCGAATTTCCCGTTGCCAAAAATAATATCTAAGAAATCTGTTTCAAGCGAAAAGTGAACATCAGCTTATCATCGAAAACTGCAATATATTAATGAGCTAGCGAAAATGTTGTAATTTTTCTAGGTTGCATTTTAATTTCTACTAAAATATAAAATTTTAAAAGAAGCTTTACCATTAAGGGAACCGTTGAAATAAGTATTTGTAAGCCCTATACTTTTCAACATTGGTAGGATAAATTGTTAAAAAAATAAAAAGTCGGAAATACTTTTCCTTGTAATTTTTACTTTTTCAAATTTGTGAGCAAAACATAAATTAGCTTGCTTCCTAATACCAATGTAGTCGATGGCCCAGCTAGTAAGATGAGCTTTATTAGTTTTAGTTTTGTAAACATCTCTAACATCATGAAAACAAAGTAGAAAAATAAATAATTTTGTTTTCCCCCACTCTCTGGTGCTCCCAGGAGTCAAGGGTTTGCAATTCATAAAAGGCACCAAAATCTAATTTATATAAATGGAATGGGTGTTAGCCCCAAAGTTTTGAAGCCCGTCTCACTGGGCTAGTTTGTTTTAAACTAATATGAATTTCTTGTATTTTTTAAATCTGATGTTTAATATATGTATCTCGGGGAAAACACGTACCAACCACTTTTAATTAAAAAAGTTTATCCTTATTTTTGTTGCGTTCTTGTTGAAAACGAAATTCAGAACCTTATAATTCCAGTTCAAAGTGCAATTGTTTTTTTTCAGATCCGGTGACTATGAGATAGTAAAACTACAATTATGGAATGCAAACCACATCTACATTTTTAAGATTATGTTAGTTCTAGTTTAAGCAGGAAGGTGCCTGTACATAATCACCTAGGAATGAGCTCATAGGATTTCTCAGTTCGAACCCATTAATCCTTCTGATTGGCCGGACTCACCTGCGTAGATGGCCTCGATGATGACGTCCTCCAGGTGGCGGACGTTGTCGATCTCCAGTTCGCTGAGCAGCAGGGCGTAGGGAATACTCTTTGCCTTGATGGCCAGTGAAACGATGGTCAGGTGCTGCAGCTTTTTCTGCATGGCGGGACTCAGTTCTATGAACTTTTCCGGCTGAGCGCGGTACTCCTTGTAGGTTCCGTAGGCGAAGAGGTTCAGGGTCTCGAAGTGCTTGGCATCGGGACCGTCCTTCAGCTGTGTTTGGATTCATAGTAAGGGATCATACGGATAGAACTAAGTTAGTTGGTAGACATACCTGCGATACGGAGGGTTCCGCCAGTAATTCCCCAAAAACAAAGACATTCGGGGCTTCCAGGGCCTGGCGAATCACGTCCAGCAGGGCGGCGCCCGTGGACGCCTTGGCCAGGACACAGAACTTCTCCAGGAACGTCTCCTTGCTCTTGCTCGGCTCCTCGTTGCCCAGCAGCATGTCCTGCGTCATTTTGATAGCCTTAGTTTGGTGAATTCGGGCTAGGATTGAAGATTTGTGGTTTAAGTTGCTGCGTCACACGTAGGTGATGCGGAATTATTGGCCCCTCGTACTCCTGGATAACGCCAAGGCGCAAACTGTGCGTTTAGGATCAGATCTGATATTGGATCCTTCACAAACTCAACCACCTGATATCGATTCAATTTAATTTTAAGATTGTTTTGTTTTTTGCAAGAGCACTGCCAAGTGTGACCGTATCTGGTCTGTTGTGATATACCCACCCGGCTCATGAAAATATACCGAAAACTGTTTTTCAGAAATACCAAACATATTCCATATGTTTTCAGACTTGTAAATACTCTATTTTAAATATATTCATTCCATATAGTTAATGATAACTAAGCCATTTGCATACATATTGGTTTTATATTTTTCATTATAAAAGAGTGCCAAAATAAAATATTCATTCCTTTTATGTTAAAATCAACGATTTGCTACGATTGCAATGCAAACCAATAAGATGAACAAACATACCAAGAACAGAACTGTATACCATAAACGGTCATATTGTGGAAAGTCTTGCCAAAGCTGATTGCTATGAAATTGGGCGGCAAGTTTGAACAAACCGAAATTTGTTGTCCCTTTTGCGAAACACATTTTAAACTTAAAGTGAACGCAACTAAACCCACAGATTCTAACCCTTTCATTATGCTTATGAATATTTTATGTTCTTCAGGGATATCAACTCCTCTCATCTTTGTTTTTCCAGATAAAAGCCAGCCATTTGCACTCACCTCTTGGAATGTTGGTCATTATGCTTAAAGTCGGGCATCCTCATTTTAAAACACTTTTCGCACCACATTCACTCCGGCAGCACACACAGACACACCCCCTGGGGGTTGTAGAAAAAATAAGAAAGCAGAAAAAAAACCAAAAATGCGGGATGAGCCTAAAAAAAATATATTCCTTGAGCCACTTTGGGCTGCCAAAACTTTGCGCCAGCCACACTTGTTATTATTGCTAAGGGGGAAAGGCGAATATAGGAATATAAAAAGGCGCAGGGTCAAAGTTGAAAACCCTTTATTGTGTCTGGGGGTGTTGACTTGGCCGTGGGCGTGGGCGTGATACCACCCCAGCTATATGAGATTCGCCAGCTCATCGATTATGAAAAGTTAACTTAAGGTCATGGCCCCTTGGGGAAACACACAGAGATCTCCGGAAAAAGGTGAGCCGGAGCCTTAAAGCCACTCTGTCGGTTTTAAAACTGCCCACCGCAGCACTGTATCCATTAGCACAGCATATTCTCCACCCACATCGCTTTGTTTTCAGGTGCCTCTTGCAATGCCGACACTTGGACAGAGATTGACCCGACTGTTGGCAATTTTTCCAATTGGATTGGCACGCCTACCAACCCAACGCCCAACGCCCATCGTCCTTACATTTTATTGGATTGGCCAAATTTTGCCAGTACGCAACCATTACAAAATTGGTTCGGATTTTGATTCCGAAACGTGGGTTTGGCTGCGAATTTGCTTTGGGCTTCGTAGCGGAACAGTTCATGTGGTCCTCTTTCCTGCGGCGGCTGTTCCCCGAATTGCATCCGTGATTAGTTTGCCGTGCGTTTGAAACATTTTTGGAATAATGCGAAAACTACTGCCTTCACTTCGTTCGCGTTTTGCGGTCTGCGTGTGGAAGGGATTTTCGGCCATCGAGGATTTTCGCTTGCCAACCACAAAATGCCGGTGGCCATTCTTTCGAAGTCCATCCAACGGAGGTCTGTAGGTGGGGTCTTAAATGCTCTCCAAAGATTGGGTATATTTATAGCAGAAAGGGTCTAATGTCTGAATAGTTATAAATAATTGTTTTTTAGGGTTGGTAAGACAATCGATATCACTATCGATACTATCGATGGTTTTCAAATTTGTAAAACAATCTTTGGACGCAATATCAGTAATCGCTATAAATTTCAACTAAATTTCTTTTGGTAATTTTTGGTTTATTTTCTTCGATTTTTGATGGTATCGATAATATCGATGGCCACTACCGATAGCCAAAACTATTGATGGTGGTATTTCTTGAAAGTAGATTTAACAGATATTAATCTCTTAGTATGTCCTTGATTTCAAATAGTTTATTTTCCCCAAGGCCAAATCCAATGCATTATATGGTCTAACACTACTAGAAATCTCTAAGAGGGCAATCTGAAGCAGACTTTCCACTTCGTCGATGAGTTTCACGTGTTTGGAAAGCGCTTTGTCATGCTGCAAACTTTCTTGGCTTCGCTTCGTGCTCTGCTTTTTGTGGATTCTACTTTGTCATTAATTTGACGCAAAATGAATCGGCAGTTGGCGGGTTGTTCGGTTGTTCAGTTTCCGTGGATTTCGTTTCTATTTCCGAGATTACTGAACGAAGGCTTTCCATTTAATTTGCGGCTAAGGCACTGCCGTCATTGCCGAATTCGGGCACCCCAGCCGCCGTTTGACAACAGAGCTTTAAAATTAATTACACTTTTTCACTTTCGAATCCATCATCATGGATTGCACGCGGATTTCCCTGCTAAGCGTAACCCTGCCACGCCCCCGACCGCCAATGCGCCCCGACGATTTGCTTACTAGCCCATAAAAATGTATGAAAACAAAATACAAATATCAAAACAGCTAGAGGGGCCCAAATGGCCGCATAAAAGAACTCAAGTCCGCGAACGCGCCCGGCATGCAAATGTGGGTGGTCATTGGTCTATCTACTTTCCCACAGTAACTGTCCTACGGCCAAGCACGTATAACAGTGTACTAAAAGATATTCCTGCCCCTGCCTCGCATTTCGGCCAGCAGCTGGGGCCTTCACTTTCGTGTTTGCCTCGCCTTTGGCTTATCATTTTTTATCGGCAGGACAAAGACTTGACCTTCCCAGTGAGTTGGCCGCTTTGCTCATTAGGACTCAAATTGCTTTCCCCGCCTGCGACTGTGTGTGATTGGGCACTCAGAAAAACAGAAAAAGTGATGGATAGCGAAAATCCTGTGTTTTAAATGGGTTTGTAATAAAATGAGTAAGTAACTATTGTACTGTAAGTCTTCTTCTTGTAACACAAATTTTATAAATATATTTTATAAATTATATGGTTTATAATAGATCGTTTAGTAACTATTATACTTTGACTCTCCATCTTCTTTTAACAAACATATTGAAAATGTATTCTTAAAATGGTATTAATCTTTAGATATTTAATAAATTAAATAGATATATTGGCCTTACCAAGTTATACATTTGTTATAATTTTAATAAAAAAGGAAAACCTAAGTGTTAACTCATTCAAAGTTTCCATCGACTAGGAAATCATCATAAATATTGATAGTTTTAAAACTTTGTTCATAACAATAATAGTATAGTATGAATACGAATTCCCTTTTACAACCCATTGACTAACCACGGATTGTTCTCTGTGTGCTGGCCGCGATTATTTGGCTTACTGAACGTATTGTTATTACTGCTGAGCCAGTGGGTCCGCTTATCGATGCAAATGACAAGCGGCCGGAAAACTTGAAGAACTTGCCCCATTTTCCCGGAACGATGTTAGCTTGACCCAAATCTTGGACATTGTTTTTTCGCGACTCAAATGACAAGGCACTGCTGGCAAGGGGCTTAAAGAAAATGCCACACACAAAAAGGTCGTAATAAACAAGAGCTTTTGAATAACTTCATTCAACGAGTGCAGCCAAAGGTTGCACAAAACGGTTGATAAAAATTCCCCTGCTCTGTGACAATTTATCAAGGATTTCCTTTTAGAGGGAAACTTTGTTGCTGAACGCGCAGCGAACAGAGCAAAATTACAATGGCGAAATGGAATGAAGCGGAGTAAAAATGCAATTTATATCAAGTTCTTGAACGTGGACAGCGAAAAGTAAATGGACCCGCGGCGACGGAGCGAGACGGTTAATTTAAATAACGCTGTTTTTGGATTCCCCCGGGAGTTCTCGAGTGCCGACCATCCGAAATCACGCTGAGATTATAATTAGTAGGAAACCAGCTGTCAGTTGTCCATTGGTCCAGCAGCAATAAGAATGTCGAATCAAATTTCGTCACAGCGCTCACATTCGACCACAAACCCAGCCAACCGCAAACAGGATATGGAAAACTCGGCGAAACAAACGCCCATCCCAACCCCGTCGAGCATGGCATATTATTATAACGCTTTTTTGTTTATTTACACCATCTACGGGGAACACCGGGGAAAACTACTTGGCTGAGCGGGCAATAAAAAACACGGATATGAACCGAAGTTGGCATGTGCCAGGCACAAGATAATCTGGTGGTGGTGGGTGGTTGATTCGGTGGGTCGATGTGTGATGAAATCAATGAACAATTCGGGATGTTGCAAGCCACTTGTTGCCAATTCAATCGTATCTTCTTGTCGCAAATTATTTCGAGCTGTCTCACGGTCTCGATCATACCCCTATATTTCGCAAATGGAGCAGGTGACAGAATTGTGTGTCAGATTAAAAGAAAGATCCTTTAAAGTAAAGATGATAAAATAAAAAAAAAACAAATAAAAAAGACACAGATTCTACTGTAATCGGCTTTAAAAAAGCATTTCTCCGAAAGTTTTTGGTGGGGCGAATCAACACCCTATGATTTTATCAAGGGGTTTCTAGAGGTGATAACTTGTTGCATACTTTTGGGTAATGCAGAAAAAAGCCATGGAATAAAAACTTAAAACTAAAGTTAAACTTTTACAAACATCATAACTAAATAGAGTGTAAACTAATCCATTTTGTCATTGGCGGATCAAGGATTTGGTTGTGCTTTAAAACAAATTCGCTGTCGCTTACTTGATTAATACTTAATTTTTTTTTCAGACACAAGCAAATTATTGGTTCAAATTTTTCAATATAATAGTTAAAGGGACCCAACCCATCTCATTGTCAATTTTACCAAGGAAATAGTTACTCTCACAACTACAAAATACACACTTACGTAACTATTCGTATTGGGTAAAGGGTATATTAGGTTCGTCGCTTAATTGACCTTAAGCCAGTGGATAATAGTGAAAAGTGTTAAATGTAAAAATGTAAATTAATATAAAAAGAATATTTAATTTGAATTCGGTTAGCTGAGTACCGAGATACCCGGTACTCAGCTCGAGGCACTCGACTATAAAGTCCTCTCGTGTTTTTGCGTGCACTTTTCACCCGCGACGGGACTTATCCTCCAAAATTTGCCCCACCCGTGAATGCGTTTTTTTGTCAAAAGCGTTTTTCTACGGATAAACTGCAATTTGGTTTCACTTCACCCTTTCTGAGCATGCCTAACTAAGCGTTTTGCTTTTGTTCTACAACATGAACTCGTCTGTCTCCAAAGGCAGATAAAATGTCTAGCTATTTCTAACCCTTTTTGGGTCCCTCCTATTTACCCTCTATCAGCTAAGCGGCAAAGCTTTTTGGATGGTTGTTTGAACGTCAATTTATCTGATTTCCCTGCCGATACCCGATAGACATTTTGTTATCCATCGCATTTTGAAGTGCAACCGGTAAGCACTTTTCCCCAGTTGGTAATCCTGGCCTCCTGGAATGCTGAATTGCCGTAAAGCCGCTTTTGTCGTGTAATCGAGAACTTAAGCATTAGCAAGTGGCTGGGGAACTAAGTCGTCGAACGGGCCATCAATTTCAATCTGCATTCGTCTATTTTAGGTCGCTTGTAAGCACCTGACAATGTTGGGGATTCCGGGTTTTTAGGCATCCTGGGATAACGAAATTGATGAATGTTTGCTGGCCATGGCGTTGCCCGAACAACAAACAAGCTGGCCGTCACAGCGCAGGAAGCCAGGGCGTGTGTGGAGTATTATCCCTCGGAGGAGCGAGAAAAAAACCTATCAAAACAAACGATAAAGCTGGCCCCCGCCCCGCCCGATTCCGATGATGAGCGGGATACGGATAATAGGGATGTCGATGCCATTAGGGGGCGCCCCGCCTCGATGATGTGTTGATTGCCCCCAGATGAGCCGAGTCGATTGGTCAGCCGGCAGTAAAACCCGCTGCATGTGCGGATATAGAAATCAAATTAAATCACGTTTAAATGGGGCAGTAAAAGGGGGCTTTATGAAGTCGGCCAGGTTAAAGACTTTGTCCGATCGATTTCCATTTCAAATGGAATTGCACCATTTTACCGTCCAATTAACCTTAATTAGCCGAATTTGCCAACTTGTATTTCACTTGCAGTGAAAGTTTTAAGCCCCTGGACGATTTTAATATCAACGAATGCTCGCGGAGCCTTTGTCAGCCTAAGCCCCTAGATGCCTTTATTCAGGACCCCCTGCCACCCATCGCAGCTCATTAGTTGCCCTCGGCAGCAAATTAAACTGGCCAGCAGCGGTGGCCAGAAGTCGATTTTCCATTCATCTTCGTTCCATTATGTTCCTGGCAGCGGCAGATAACCCAGCGCCACCCCTCCCCAAAGACCCTCCATTGACAAATTTATTTATTAACATTCGAGTTCATTAAACCAAAAACAGCAGCTTGGCAGACTCAGCTGGCCCTCACACGCTTGGCTGGAAGTTTTTGGGCCAGGCGCATAAATCACTTGTCCGTCGATGGATCCTTAAACCAGCCATCTTTTCGGGACGGGGTTCTATCATTCTGGGCTCTCATCGACGAACTTTCCGAGGTCTCTCCGCCGCGAACAAAGTAGTTCTTAAATTCCTTGTCGAGGGGCCACAACAACACTCGCGGCTCGCTTAATCTATAAAGATTTATTTGTCGGGCTGCAGAACAAACAGATTTTCCCCTGCCACCCTCGATGGGCCAAAAGTTTTTTAATTAAATTTCCACCAAATGGCGGGTGTGCGTATATAAAGTGGAACATGTTAAAGTTCTTTACATTTTGGTCGGCCCTAATAATCTAATTAAAGGAGATCCGCCTGTCATCCTGTGCGGGTGACTTTACTGAATTCAAGTTTAAACTGAAAAGTGCCCAGGTACAGCGGAATTTTCAATTAGTTTTTGTACACTTAATTGCATTTATCGCGGAGCTTTAATAATATATATTACCCAGGGCACAGAGCGCAGCAGAATTTGCTGATGAAATTTTTAGCTAAAAGCAGAATGATGTAAGCGAGGCAAATTGCATTTTGAAGCATGCATTTTATTTAGGCCAAATGAATTCTCCCTTAGTCGAAATCACACATGACCTTTGTTGTTTTTATTGTTGGGAAGCCAGTGGAGATGAATTAATTGAGTGAGAACCGCCTGTACTTTATTTCCGTCTACCATGTCGATATTAATTATATCTGATTCCAGCCGCATTTGAAATATGTATAACTGTTTGATTGGCAGGTGAACCTTGTTATTTGAAACCCAAATTGGAAACTAGACCCAGGGCAGCGGAGGGCCATGCCAGATGCGCATAATTGGAGTGCCATTACTTGTGTAATGGACAGCTTCATTAGCATGCAGAACATAATCCAGCATATCTGGACACATTAATGGATCCGTGGCCAGAGTTATGCACATGCAAGCGAAGGGTTAATTCAGGGGAAAGTATAGCCTTTAATTGATTAAATCAAGAGTTGGTAATTAAAATTCATTAATACAATTATTGAAATTATAACATCACTGTGGACGGCAGAACACGTTGCACCAATCGAAAAGTATTAGAGTTATGTTCAAGTCTTGATACTAAGACTTATCAGATGTCCATTTGTCGAAAAATGAATACTTATACTGCCAGTATTTGGAACAGAGCTGCAAAACTATCTATGGTGACTAAAGTCGATTGTTTCACAGCACTTCAATCTACTTTTTTCGACATTAACGATTAGTCATTATTTGACATTAGAACATTAGAATTTCCAGGCGTAATATCAGCACAGAATTATTCAAACGTACCATAAATGGTTTCTTTCATATTCATCGCCACGTTTTTTACCTCTCGTTTTTCAATGGTATGCAAAAAATGAAAAGTCTGTCAATTTTGTATTTACTTTTACTTAAATTAATTACTGTAACAGGCAGGGGCCTGCGATTGGCATTCCCATAAATCGATAAATAAATTAATTTTCAAATATTAAACCCTTAATGTGTGCTTTGCTTGTTAATATTTCAATCTGGCTATATATTATTGTAATTAACCTGATTGTTCACTCGTACATATACACTATTATTCCAGTTCAAGTAATTTGATAATTGTTTTACGTCAAATAAATTCATTGCACTTAATTCAGAATGTTGGTTGCCGTAAATAGCCTTTAAAGAATACTGGACTGAAGCTTTAAAATTGTAAACGTATTAGTATTTGAATGCTGTATTATTTGTATTTTTGAGTTGAGGTATAAATTTAACAAGAAAGGAGTCTAACTTTGGCAAGCCGAAGTTTATATACCCTTGCAGGGCGTATATTATGAGCTTTTAGAATATTAAAAAATAATCACAGATATATTAAGGTAATGTTACATTTCAATTTACTAGTGAGAACAAAATTGTCCGCATTTTCTGACATTAATTTTGCGATCTTTCCTATGTCAGCTATATGATAGAAGTAGTCCGATTTTTATCTAATTTTTATTGTAGTTCCGAAATAATGAAACAGCGCTACCAGAGTAGAAGAGAAAATGATTAAAAATAACGTAGCCTTAATTATTATTTTCCTATTATTTTCCCTTTATTTATTCGATCTCTTATTGCAGCTATATTATACAGTCGTCGGATTATTTTAAAATTTAATTCGGAAACTTCTCTTTCGTTGCGTTGTAAACTTCTGACTAAATACATTATACCTTCTGGAAGAGTAAAAAAAAGCTTTGTGCCAAAAACATGGTTTTTGTACGGGCTAGAAAGCTTTTCAATGTGGATCGTATGTTAACACTGTTAAACTGTTCGAATTTACTGTTACTGTTATCTACTCCAAAAAGTAATCAGGAAAGTAAGCAATGTTTTAAAAGAATATTTTAAAATTTCTCAGAATTAAAAGAATCAAGCGTTGCCAGACCGAAAAAATGCTGTCTCATCTTACGGGGAAAGGATTTGGGGGTCAAAGAGAAACCGGAGGTTGGTGTTACCAGCTCAGGAAAATTTTGATTCATGTTCATGAAGAGGAAGAACACTTGGCGCCTTGATTCAAAGATATTGAATTTTTTAGCTTGATAAAAGTGTAGGAACAGGAGAAGAACGATAATGGATAATATAAAAAATAGGAGAAAAAAGGGGGAGAAGGTCGCAACATTTTTAAAAAGATAAATGGAAAATTTGACTCCGCAAAACAGGACGCAATCATAGGCAATTTGAAATAGTTAAGGACACCCAATTAATCGATACGCAATTAAGTTAAGTTCTTTATCTAGTACAAGCTTATGCAAATAAATCTTAATGGTTCTTAAGGCAGCATAATAAATATAAAAACAAAGTTGTAACGTTGTTTCCTTAATTAAAGTTTGAGGGAAAACTTAATCTGAGAGTTCGGTGAAAACTGGCTGGAAGTATTATAATCCAGTTTTTAAAACTTCACAAGCCCTCTAATTTGCCAAGCATCAATAATAGCTGCAAAACGAAAAGAAGGAGGGGATTATGCTGTTGACCCATTCAATTAGTTTAATGAGGCAGAAAGTAAACACCTGCGCAATTGTTGGAATGCAAATGTTGTGAAAATAAACCATAGAATCATATCATTGATTCTAACGAACTAAATAAATGCTTGCAGCGGATAAACAGCTGCAACAACACAATGGTGTAGGTACTGTTTAGCTTGCAAAGGTTCTAATTGCTGCATTATAATGCAGTGGTTTATAAACGACCATCTATTAATTATCAAAAAATAATTGGTGGTTGAATGGAAAATTGTTTTGGTCACATTATGAAATAATTATTTTTGGAATTTGTCGGAAGCTTAAATTACCGAAACCAAATTGTCTGGGAAATTAAATTACGTGGTGCAATTTCTTGCATGTTTTTGGCCTGGAAAAGCGATTAAATCAAGCCATGTCTTAAGAATAATAATCTTCACTCAAACTGACCAACATTAACCCCTAATTCAATTTAACCACCCACTTGATTTGCGAAATTGCATTTCATGCAACGCCATCAATGTCAAAAGACGCACGAATTCGAATCGGTTGACAGCTAATGACATGAGCAACATCTATAATTCGGGGGAAAAAGTGTCAACTCAGGCCGGCGGCTAAGTGAGAGCGGAGTGGGGCGACCCTGAGCCAGATTTGCGAACTTAGAGCCCAGAAATGTGGCCGGTGGTCAGTGGTCGAGTGAAAGGTGTCAGGCGACTGGAGTTCGAGTACGTGACTTTAATACTTGGCCAAATCCGTTCGCCGCCAGCGGCATGGACCACAAACCGAGCTGATGTTTGGATTTCGGTTCTCTGGCCGCCAGCCCATAAGCGGCTTATGCAAAATACCGATTGGGGGTTTGGGATCGATTTAAATTTAAAAATCGAGTGTATCACTTGCGCAGCGGTTTGTTTGCAGGGCAAGCGGCCACGATAAACAAAAACAGAATTTAAACCAGTTTTAGTCGGTGACACACCGAGGGAATTTACCTGTTGAACTTCCCCGACTCCCTGGACTTGATTATGAGTTTGCCGTTTTGGGCATCAACTAATTGACAGTCTGCGGTTCGTGTAATTACCATTTATCATGGTTACAATAATTTTGACGTAATTATTCACAAGTCAGAACAGGGAAAAGTACTGATGTTCATCGATATTTAATGATTGATTGCTGGGCATGTATCTTAAATGCTATCTCCACCCTCTTACGACACCTTGGTCTCTTATCGAGCCTTATCTATTGGGAAAGTGCAGCCTAATTGAGGCGAGAGTTCGATGCCAGTTCGTTGTGGACCACATCAATAACGACTGCCAAAGGCACATGTTGAACACTCAGCAAACAATCCGCAGCTCGTTGAAAAGTTAATTAATGTATCTGCTTAAAGACAACCGACTATCTAAATCGAATCGAATTGTGTCGGGTGTTTGCCGTTCATTACACTTCCGCTACATGCAAACGAGGTTCATTAGCTGCTCATGAATCAGTGGGTATGTCAGTTTACAGCGGCCACGGGGCGTATGGCTAATAACAATTATCGAATTTCTGCCAAGTGAAGATGCCTCGCATCTGGTGGCTAACCGCAGATTTGAGGCCAGCTTGACAGCGGCACTAGAGCCTTGACACGCCCCCGCCGGCGTCACGTTTCTTGTAAGTCGGCTGTAAAATATACATATATTGGAATATTGGAGGCGATCAGAAACATCTGAAATGTCAGTCTTATGCAAATCCAGCGGCATCAAACCGAGAGCGGTGAGCTCAAACCTGTTGCTGCTGTCGCATTCATTCGATTCCATTCCATTTCATATTTAGAAGTAAGCTGTCCGAGATCTTAGTTTAGTTTTAATTGCGCTCGAAAACGGTTCAGTTCGCTCCACCAAATTAAATCGCCTGCCCTTCAAAAAAGTATAAAGTTCCCTTTTATAAATTCAGAGACCATTAACTGTGCACGCAGTGTAAATTTAATTGGAAAATAAATTGAATTGAGGTAAAGTTTGGTGCAGTTTAAAATTATCCAAATGACTAGCGTTCCGCAAAGTGTTGTTTCAATACAGAAAAATGTGGTTGTCGCGTTTAAAAAATTACAGCAGACGTATCATAAATAAATGTGAAATGCTCGACGCGGGGCTTAATTAAAAGTCATGAAGTGAACAGTCAATAAGAAAAAAAAACCATCAAATATTGCCATTACAAAGAAGCGCTAGTATAAATAAATTAATCAGACAGGTGTCTATGCACTCGGAGTAGCGACTAAGGGATGCCCAATATGGAATGACTGAAAAATACAATTAAACCAGATGTGCAAACTCGTTTGTCAACCCAATTGCGTATTTACTGTTTCTAAATTAATTCAATCTTTTATTTGTCTGTATTTTAAACCCCACGACTGACTAATATGATTACAGTTAACCTAAAGGATTTCAATTCATTGGTTCTGACTTAATTCAAATATGCTGCAAAACATGAAATCGGATCTCGATTTTTGTTCTCTTCCACATGAGTTAAGAACAATGAGACTTCATTTTATATTAATTATGCCTTTTTATATCCTCCCGAAGGAACCCGCGGCCGTAATTAACCACATATGGATTTCATCGGCTTCCACCTTAGCTTTCTCTTTTCCTTTTCCACTCACTGTTCGATTTTCCGTCCAGCTTTCCCACGGCCGCACTGGTCAAACATTTTCACGAATTAAAACGGAACCGGAGGCAAAACCTTTTTGCGAAAGGGAAAATATTGAACAGAAAATATCTATAGACTGGCATTTTATGTTAATTGAAATGCGGACGCGAAGTGTTGTGGATGTCTGTCAGAGGCTTCATTTACTGGCCGGCAAAAAAGCAATGACAGCGAGTGGAGGTTCCTAGAAAACATACAGAACTTTTAATACATTTTTATTCAATGTGCTAGGGCCCTATTTGCTAATTGGTATTGAAAGAGATAAAAAGTAAAAGCCGACTTAAATGAACTAAAAACATATCTTTTGCAAAAACCACCAGGCGACTTATCAATCAATCTTAAACCTTGGGTCTTCAATTTAGACCACTTTATCGACCTTCAATCTCTACTTAAAGAGCCCTTTTCTTTAATTTGCATAACTGCAATTGAAACCATAAGCTTGGACCGCAGTTGGCTCTCCAAATTGCAATTTTCTAGTCGAACAAATTGGCTTCCTAATTTCAATTTTCACGGTGAACAAATAAAACTAAATAACGACTTTCTTTATTAATTAAAACATAGAGCCACCAGCCGGTTTTCAAAATGATTCTGCACCGCATTTCCCTCCAATTTTTTTCAATTTGCTTTGTCCTGAGCGGAAAACTTATTAAAATGCTCGGCGGAAGCGTGAAATTGCGAGGCCAGCACACACGATGCGTGGGTGGAAATGTGGCTAGAAGTGGGTGGTGGTGGGTGGAAGGGGGTGCCAGTGGGCGGAAGTGGGCGAAAGTGGCACAAGGGGGGTGGCTCCGCATTACTGCAACTGATTGTCGGGGGCCAGACAATGCAGCTTCTGCCAACTAACCTAACTTCGCTCATCAGCGTTTTCGTCGCGCAGCATGTGGCACATATTTATGTTATCGTTTTGTAAGTTAAATATATTATGGTGGATGTCGTTGCGAGGGGCGTCGCTGCTCAGTTGGCATAAATTACACTTGCAAACTAGATGGAGCCATAATGCCGTGTTTAGCTCGCCCAGCGGAACGTGAGAACGTTGGAGGGCATGACCGGAGTTAGCGGTGGAAATCATAGATAAAATTGCATCACCTAAAGCCAGCAGCACTTCCCATGCATTTCAGTGGATCGTGAATATTTTACTATTAATCCCGAACCCAACCCTTCGAATCTGGGGGCCGAACACCCGTTCGATTTGCATTCTTCCATTTATTACCGTGTTTGTGGTTGTCTGCTGGCAGCTCAACCACTGCCACAGAATTGGCATTCGGCTAATCTGAATTCGAGTTATTATTAATTTCATTGTAGAATTATGGGAAATGGAATTCAGATTGACTTTCTCAGCCAGTCCTCTCTACACGGAAGATAATAAGTCCCAGTCTGATCAAAATGGGTAAAACATTCGATTAAGCAACTTCTGTATATAATACACGTTTAATGGAATGAAGACCTTGTCTTGGCTGGCCAACTTTCAAAAATTAATCTCTTGAAAGTCTAGACTGTAAAATAATTCTTATGCAAATACAATTCAGCAACAAGGCATAGTAAACAGATTCATTTAAGCTTAACACACAGGAACTTTATTATTTCCGTATGTCATGAATCAGTAATTTTTCTCTGTGCAACAAGCGCTTAAGATACAACCTTTCCCCACAAATTAAGTCTCAAAATTCTGTAATTCGATTTGCATACATGCATATTACATAACCGGCCGAAAAAGCAAACTATTTACACTTGATTACAAAGTTAAGCACACGCCCTCAAACGCAACTGCCGGAAAAGTGGAAAATCGAGTACATCAACAAGTGCGCACACACACAAAGTGCAGTAAGCGAACGGAAAACGCACTCGCACACTGGCGAAAAAAGGAAGGGCAGCCGGAAGGGGCGGCAGGGCGGAAGGGGGCGGAAAGAGGCGGCAGAGCGGAAATGAGCGGCAAACACACAGCACCAGGAGTCATTGCGATGAAAAGTGAATAAATATTTAAAGATTGTCGCTCGCAGTCGAAGGGCTGAAGTGCATCTGCGGGTCAGGACTTGACATTCACCCGGCGAAAACTTATTGGCCACATAACCGGTTCGTTTCGGGAGTGTGTGTGCCACTTCATTTCCGTTTCCGTGCACTTTAGAACTGCGTTATGAGTGCTCCCACCTGCTTCTCGGCGCTTTTGTGTTTTGCACATTGTTGCTGCATCTGGCGGCTGTAAAGCGTGCAAATTAGCAGGGGACATCGGAGGCGAAGGCACCCAGCACCCGAAGTTCCAGGCAGATGCATAATTGTGGCCACAATTTTGCAGCTGGGAGGAATGAGCTTTTCAGGATCAAGACTTTTGCAACGTCAAAGCAGCTTACACAGTGAACAATTTCAAGTAGTTGACCAACAGATGAAATGAAATCTTTTAATTGGTATCATTTTATTAACGCCTTTACATAAATATTTAGTTTTTAAAAATATATTTGAAATATACCCCTACATTTTTGAAATTATTGGTAGTTGGTTATTTGATTTAAGTATTTCCCAGTGTAGGTGTCCTTCGTTCTGAAAATTGGAACGTAATCGTCTTACTTAGTTTCTTCACAATTTCTACACAAGTACCAATTATAGGCTGCATATTTATTTTCAATTTAGGTTCTGGCTAAATTTATAGAATGTCTCATTGAGTTGACCATCAATCAAATTGATGGATGCCCCGAAATTCTTATCAATGGCAAATCAGCAGGCTCAAGGACCTCATATCTGCTAACAGGCTGCTCTCTTAAGCTGTTAAGCAGTGACTGTGGCCAACAGGGGAAATTTTAACAGGGCTGTTAGCCGGCCAAATCTCAGCAGACGCACGTTATGTTGCGACATTAAAGTGAAAGTAGAAATGATTTGATTGAACAGGGTCGGATATATATAGCCGGTGGGGTGGCGTTGTTATTATTGTCATTTTTATTGGTCCCGAACTTCCGCTGAAGTAATGAAAACGTTTACGTTTGCATTATGCTACTGTGCTTATTTTTATATGACCAAAATTTTAGGCAAACTTTTGACGCACTCGTCCATATAAAACCAAAGTCGCGTCGAAATAACTGGGCCACCAGGCGGGGGCTTGCGGTTCACTCATGGTTCATAAAAATGCTTATGGGCCCTGATGACATTATAAATTTATGATTGACTGTCTGCCGAATTGATTCCAGCTGCGAGTCTTTAATCGGGTTCAAATAATCTACCGGTTTTAAGCCATTTAGTGGGATGCTCGGTTCAATGGGTAGTCAGAGAAATGAGCTGAACTATTGCCTATTCAGCATAACCGTATAATAATGGCCCTGAGCCCATTGTTTTCATTTTCCATTCTCCTCCGATAATGGTCTATAGGAAGTGCTACATGCCCGGCAGTGAATGATTCAACAATCAAGAGATTGGTTTATCTGGAATCTGGGGATTCCTTTCATTCACTCTCCATGAACGGGGCTTCTTGCATCGCCAGGATTGCGCATTTCTAATTAAGGTAATCGTTTTAGCAGGTGAGGCTGGAAGGCTTTACTTAGATATCTCCACAAAGTATTCAGGAATGAGCAGTTTAAATTTTTTTTGGGCAATCTAGCTGTATTTTTCATGCATGGTCATAAAACAATTTCTTCCCGGCCCATAAGTGGGCCATAAAAATACTTCCTGCCCGGCGGCGAGGCAAGATTTATGTACCTGCCACGGTGCCCCAGCATTAATCCTGTATTTCATTTTCGGCCAAGCGGTATATTCTGTTTTCCTTGGAAAAAATTGATCGCACTTTCACTTTGGGTTGCTTTGTTGCATTCCATGGGGGGCATAAAGTTCGCGCCCACCATAGTTTCGCCTCCCGTGGATCCGCTGCATTGTTAAGCCTTTGAGGGCGTCATAAAAGCCAGGTAGTGTGCCGTGCCGAATGTCAAAGGAGCTCCATTGTATTCAAACCTATTGCGAATCAGATAGTTTACGACAGCTCGAACCAAGGGCGTCAGACCAATTCGAAAATCTATTGTTCCCAGGTATCCATGATTTGATCCCCACGAACGACAAAGGTTCTACACTTTCAGATATTCGAGATGAAAAAAATGTCTGCCCGTGCTGGTGGTTTCCTTTTCCCCACTCACAGTGGCATTTTGCGGCCTAATTATCAGGCAAAACTCCAGGCTCCCTTGCTGCATAATTGATCTAAAGTTAATTGCGAGGCATTAATGCCTGACGAGGCCAACATGTGCGGCTAAGTGCCAAGTTGTTCCGGCCAGCATTCGTATTTATTTGCTGTGTGTCAGCGCCATAAGTCAATCTTTTTGTTTGGCCCAAATCCACAGCATATATGGGGGTTTTCCCTTTTCGGGCAGTGATTGATTGGCTTTGGATGGGCGCAAGGTGACTGCCGGGGGTGGCTGCTCCTTTTTTGTGTAAACAAGAACCTCAACATATGCCAGAGTCGATTTATCAAATCTAAACAAATGCAAAACAAAGTTGAGGGAGTGTAAATTGAAGTTTTGAGCGAGAGATTTATGGGCCGGCATCTATTCATTTCGAATGTGAATGCGTATAAATAATTTCGTAGCCCTTTCCCCACAAACGAGAGACTGTCTGTCATCTGTGGGGCAATAATTTAACTAAATTACTGGTCAGCCACATAAAACAGAGCTCAAGGCCCCCGGAATCATTGTTATCAGGCCCAGCCCAGTGGACTCCCACGCATTTTATGTAAAGCCGGAGTGGTCTTTAACGAGCCGACGTCATGTCCTGGGGCCTGTTTCAGTTTTATGCTGGAGTGTTTCGAGGAGTGGAGTGTCGGGGGAAGGGTGTTGGGCATAAAAAACAAATGGCTGGCCATTTCGCCTGCGCCCGTTTGATGATTATGCCAGATTTCATTTAGATGATGAACAATGATGCTCCTCGTTGACCCACCATTAGATGGGATGTTCCATTGAAACACCTCCATCCTGTGGGGCTGTCAACAAGCCATTGAAAGTTCACTTTTTATGGGACATGTTTCAAAATTCGAGTCACTTTCTCTGACTGTGGGCAGTTGATAAGGACCTTGCTACGTCATACTTGACTTGAGTTATGGGGAACTGCACTTGACACTGGCCAATTATGCATGCAAGCCCCCAGTACTCGTCCCACACTGCGTATGATGAATGTGTTACACGACAGGTACTCGGGTAATTGCCTTCACAGCTGATTTACGGCTCGGATTTCGATGGAGTCCATTAAAATCGATGGTTGGGCTAATGAGGAACCCAACTTTGGCCAATTAATCTGGCCACGCGCCACGGAACGCCGCCAGGTATGCAAAATCAATTTCCACTTCAGAACCTAAGAAGGGGTGGCATTTCAATCGGTTTGTGTGCCGCCAGCGATTTACATTAAGTCGAGACAATAGCCGGGGGTGGGGGCTGGTGTGAAGCCACTCAGAAGTTGGCAAACAGACCTTTAACTTTGTATCAAAGGTGTAAAATTTCATAAAGTGTCGTTGGCAGGGCCCAAAATCAAATGCAAACAAAGTCAGTGAAACGTTTTCGGGCCCTCCCCGTCGTATTTTGTCCATCCACCCACGCTTTTGGGCGTAGACAGGCATAAATTCTTGGTTGCCAGACGGAGTTCGTGCTGTGAGGCTGCCTAAAGGATTATGAGATGGCGAAAGTGTCCTTGAGGCAGGAGCATCCCAAAGACTTTTGGGGATATATGTGTGGGCGTGGCCTTGGCTTGGGAAGCGGGCTTATTGCCCGAAAAGCGAGACCAAAGCCCGGAATATGTATGGCCGGGACAGAAAGCGATATGAATAACTTAAAGCTGATCCGGTGAAGTTGAGTGAGCAATCAAAGCAGCGGGGGACCTGCGAAGGGTTCGTCCTTGCGGCCAAACGGATTGGAAATTGGCATATCAGAGCTGAATGCGTAATCTCTGCCAGGCCCTCAATAAATAAGCCATTTCCAGGTGCAACAGCCGACAAAGTGCAATTTGAATAAGGCCCAGGACATGTTTTGTTAGTAGGGGCCCGCATGCAGGTCCTGGGCAGAATGATTAAACAATTCGATGGGGTAGGCCACATCCGGAGTTGTAGCGACTAGCTTATACTGCTTACTTATACAGTTCAAAAATTGTAAAACCTTATCATAATATTGATTGCCAATGAGGAAATCAGTAGTACCAAATGATCTTGTTACAAAATATTTAAATTATATATTGTATATTAAGTTAATTTAACAAATAAGGTCAAGGAATGTGCGTATATTACCTATATTAATTATTTCCTGAATTAAATTAAGTAGGAGATAGTTAAATTTCAAGTTTAACTATTTAGTTAGCATAAATTGTTGATTTGCTTGTAAGATTTTTGTGCTACTAAAGTAAACCCCTCAGAATAAACAATCATACTAGGAAGAAAAAAATTCAAGGAAATTGCACATCCGATTGAATTACTTCGAACAGAACAATAACTCACAGTCCAAATTAACAGCATGCACCATCTGCTACCATTTTTATCTTTCGATTGTCGGACTTTAAACGACCATGTCCCTGGACATCCTCCTCCGCATGCCTGCGCCCAACTGGATTTTGCTAACAGAATGGCAAACGAACGCTATTGTTTTCTTTCAGGGCCTGCTGACCCCTGACCCCGCAGAGGACATGGTTCACCCGAGTGACACGTCGGACACCAACAACGAGGAGCTGGCACTGGAACGCAGTGTTGCACATGGCAGTACCAACGGCAACGGCCACGGCCTCTCGACCGGGCCAACAACCACTCCGAACGGGGACCACAAAGTCAATCAGCGGGTGTACGAGCCGCGCGAGCGCTTCATTATCACCAAGAACGTGGTCGTGATAGGCCTGGCCTTCATGATTCACTTCACGGCCTTCCACGGCACCTCGAACCTGCAGAGCTCGGTGAACGCGGACGAGGCCCTCGGAACCACCACCCTGGCGGTCATCTACGGCTCGCTGATACTGTCCAACATCTTCCTGCCGATGACCGTGATTAGGTGAGTGGACAGCGAAAGTGGTTGGGACCTGGACTAGGGGTCTTATTAAAAATTCGGGGAAATAAGTAGAATGACAGTTTGGAAGTTGGACTCCAACGACACCTTCTTTGGAAAATTTCACTTAGTGAATTCACGGTCCCTGCATTCTTGCGTTGACCTTACCATAACAAAGAAATAGCCAAAAAGAAAATGAAACCGCGTATTCTTCAGATCTGTAGAAGAGGGTGGCCGAAAATTCCAGCATCCGAAAGGTTAATCCAATTAATTTATTATTATTATAATTCGTGTATTCGAATCATCTTGGAATGACGTAAAGTATTTCAATGTTTCATTTCAAAGTGAGGTCAGAATACAATCCCTTCATTATACTACAATCGTTAATATTATACCCAAAGACAACTTATATACTGCTGTAAAAATAATTCAAAGGCCATTTCCTTATAGCCAATGAATTTTCAATGGGCCCATGCCCATCGCTTACCAACCCATCTTGCAGAAGATAGATGGCTTAAACCACAATCGAAAGAGTACTCAAATGTAGCCTCTTAGCATAATTGCCAATTTTTGTTCGGAGTTTCTTTGTCTCGCGAGAGGGTGAAGCTCATTTCGCGACGTGTGGCATGCCATAAAGTTTCGGTGATTGTCTGGCGGCGTTTTTTATGGGGGTTTTATTCAGATGTGACATCGCCGAAAGCGCAGTCAGCAGACGCCCCGAAATGTTTGTGTGACTGCGAGCGCAGTTGGCTGTAAAAATGTCAACAGGAAGTCCCTGGACTAGCACAGGTCCTGCTATCCCGCTATCCAGCTTTCCCTATTTCCGAATGTATCCCGATTCGGGGGCGGTGAGGCATCCACCCACGTCTGACATTTAAACAAATCGCTAATTTATAGCGGGCCTCGCTTCACTTGGCTTATTCGAGGCACGAACTGCTGGCTCAGGCAACTTTAATCAGTTAACTCGATTTATTTAGATTTATGGCCTTGGGCCCGAAATAAATGACCGCCTGCTAAGCATGTGCCACTTGCCACTCGGCACTCACCCGTCCCCAAGGTATCCTACTTTTCTCTATTTTTCTGTTTTCCCGATGGGTTCCATCAACAGTTGGTTCGGCTGTCGGCTGACCATGGCGCTGGCCCTGTTCGCCTACATGCCCTACATAGCCGCCCAGTTCTACCCGAGGTTCGCGACCCTGATCCCGGCGGCCCTGATGGTCGGCTTTGGAGGCGGACCGCTGTGGTGCTCCAAGTGCACCTACCTCTCCACCGTCTCGGAGGCCCTCACCCAGGTGCGGGGCAACAAGTCGCGCAAGGATGTCAACACCGTCAAGTTCTTCGGGCTCTTCTTCATCTTCTACCAGATGGCCCAGGTGTGGGGCAACCTGATCTCCTCCTCGGTCCTGACCCTGAGTGCCCCTGCCCCGCAGTCGCCGGCCAACGATAGCTTCGAACTGGAGCTGCAGCGGGAGCTCGAGCGCAGCAGGGTGGCCCAGCTGTGCGGAGCCCGCTTCTGCCCCGGAGTCGGAGCCGAGGCCAATCCCAACCTGGTGCCCCCTGCCCCCGAGCAGATCCAGCTGCTCAACTCCATCTTCCTCGCGTGCATGGCAGCCGCAGTGGTCATGATGATCTTCGGCGTCAGCTCCCTCAAGCGGTGAGTAAAAAGTCTTATTTAAATAATGAAATTATAAAAGAACTTAACTTATATCCTGTTGCAACTATGATTTAATATAGAAATAAGTATCACTTAAGCTTAATAACCAAAATAAAATATTTTAACTAAGGATAACAAAGGAACCTCTATAGTTTCCAATGCTTATGTGTATTCGTTACTGGTGCCTAGGAAGCCCATGTTGCTTTAACCGAGAGCCACGCCCACTCTAACACCCACAAATCGCAAAAGTTTGAATTTATTTTTAATGTAATTTTTATACCCGTTACTCGTAGAGTAAAAGGGTATACTAGATTCGTCGGAAAGTATGTAACAGGCAGAAGGAAGCGTTTCCGACCCCATAAAGTATATATATTCTTGATCAGGATCACTAGCCGAGTCGATCTAGCCATGTCCGTCTGTCCGTCTGTCCGTCTGTCCGTCTGTCCGTCTGTCCGTCTGTCCGTCTGTCCGTCTGTCCGTCTGTCTGTCCGGATGAACGCTGAGATCTTGGAAACTATGAGAGCTAGGCTATTGAGATTTGGCGTGCAGATTCCTGATCTTCTTACGCAGCGCAAGTTTGTTTCAGTAGAGTGCCACGCCCACTTTTACGCCCACAAACCGCCCAAAACTGTTGCTCCTACAGTTTTGATGCTAGAATAAAAATTTTAACTGAAATGTATTGTTCTCATCAATACCTATCGATTGACTTAAAAAAAGTTTGCCACGCCCACTTTATCGCCCACAAACCGCCCCCAAACTTCAAAAAATCGTAAATATGAACGTGGATATCTCGGAAACTATCAAAGATATAGAATCAGGATTTCAGATTTAGATTCCGAACCTTTGTACGCAGCGCAATTTTGATACGCGAGTATGCCACGCCCACTCTAACGCCCACAAACCGCCCAAGCCTGTGGCGCCCACAATTTTCATGCTAGATACAAAATTTTAACTGAACTGTATCGGTCTCGTCAATACCTATCGATTGACCAAAAAAAAATTTTCCACGCCCACCCTAACGCCCATAACGCTTAAATCTGTCTACCGCCGGTAGGTGGCGCATTTCAGTCTTGCTTTGCTGCTTGCTTATTTCCATTTCCCTTTGGTCCCTTTAGCTGAGTAACGGGTATCTGATAGTCGAGGCACTCGACTATAGCGTTCTTTCTTGTTTTATTTGTCTATATCTAAAGAATTTTTTCCTTTTCTATTCCTAAATTTAAAATCCCTTAAGAAAATGCTTGATAAAATGTGCAGGACAAAACAACGTGGTGTTTCGCCTTTGAAATCGAGATTCCTTACGAGAATACAATACTTCAAATGTTTATAACATGGTTATTATCTATCGCACTCACAAACTTTTGAAGTCAAAGCTCTTTTTTAAAATATCAAAAATAGATACACACAACCGCCTTGATTCGAACATTTCTATCGTACACATAATAAATGTATATTTGGAGTTTCATGGACCTTAAGGGGATTGTACCCTTGTGTCTTAAAACAAATTTATTTAAAATTTGAAAAATAAAAAAATTTAAAAATATAAGGAGGACGATTCTAGACATGAAATTTTAGGCTATACTAAACTTAACAAAAAAAAAGGCATCGCCATATCTTAGCTTCTGTCAAATGGAATTATTTTTTTTATTTTTTTTATAAATCCAATATAAATGGTATAATATCGTGATAAAAATATGAAATCGTTTTGATACCAAAAACTCGATACGTTTCACAAAGAACCACTCATATATTAAATACAATTTTCTTCAACTTGAGATATGACCGGTTCTAATACCATTTAATGATCCACAGCTATGGAGTCAAGCGCGGGGATACCGGCGATGGAATGTCCGGCTTGAAGCTGCTCACGGTGACCATAAACCTGCTCCGCAAGCGCCGCCAGATCCTGATGCTGCCCATCACGATGTTCATCGGCCTGGAGGAGGCCTTCCTCGCCGTGGACTTCACCCGCTCGTTCGTGGCCTGCGGATGGGGCATCTCCAGGATCGGGTTCGCCATGATCTGCTTTGGGGTGGCGAATGCGGTGGCTGCTGGGATCGCCGGGGCCCTGGTGGAGCGCTTCGGAAGAGTCACCCTGGCCGGACTGTGTGCTGTGCTTAACCTCTGCCTGCTCACCTACATGTACTCCTGGGAGGCGAGGGAAGGCGACTACCTGAGCTACTGCACCTTTGCGGCGATTTGGGGCATTTGCGACGGAGTCTGGCTGGTCGTGGTCAATGGTTGGTGAACCCACTAAGTTCCAGTTTGAGCTGGACTCAAGCTTTAGTTTCTTCACTAACCCATATACTTGCAGCTTTTTATGGCATCCTGTTTCCGAACCATCTGATTGCCGCTTATAGCAACTTCCGGCTGTGGGAAAGCACTGGTTCCGTAATCGGCTACGTCATCAGTTCGCAGCTTTGCACCTCCACCAAATTGCTGATTTTGATGGGCGTTATGTGCGTGGGCTGCGTGGGGTGAGTTTTCCGCTTGAATTTTCCAAGTTTTCCACTGATATTCGTTATTTTCCTCAAACAGGTATGGCCTCATCGAATACCGCGTTTGGCAGAAGCAAAAGAACCTGGAGGTCATGCTCAGTGACTGATCTATAAGTGTAATCCATTAAAGCTATTCCACTTTCTTGCCATTTACATTTCGACTTTGTTTCCAAAAATTAATTTCATCGATTTTGTGACAAAGCCCCCAAGAATTTCCACGTTATATTATTTTAACCTTTAAGCACATAAATATTTTTAGGATGAAACCCTTTTCCTTAAATTCCACTTTCTACTACTCAAATTTAAAAGCGGAAACAGATACAGTTGCTTTATGTGATATTGTAACTAAGGTTAAGAAACGGTTGTTTTAAGAACCCTTCGTTACTGAATAAAACCAAGTTTGTTTTAATTTTTTAAATAGTATTTTTTATTACAATCATTTAAATATTTGTTCAGTTGTAGCTGTTTTCTTGCTATGTACCATTTAAATTTCGTAGTTGAAATATTTGTTCTTTTTCGTTCTTTTCAATCATAATTTTTTAAGTTGCTACATAATGTTGCTTATTCTAAACACTTGCTGTCTTTATAGCTTGCTTTTGTTCTTTTTGAGTGCTACCATATAGAATTTTCTTAGTTTTCGAGTCTGAACTGGCTAAATACTAGGGTTATAATTTGTTTTATAAATTGTTGAAATCAGATTCATTTCAGTATACAAGTTTAGCCAACGCATTAAATGCAAATATTTTTACTCATCGCTTACGAGCTCTACAGAATTTCTTAGACTGCGGGTCATGCATAGAATTTATGCAGTTTTGGTTTAAATGGTTTTTAAACATTTAGTAATTTGTTACGTGGTATGAACTGGTTTCATTTTTGTTTTTTCGTTTTTTTTTTGTTTTGGAATGGCACATCAATGTGATAAAATTTGGCCTAAAACTGCACAAGTCTGCCTTGGGGACTTTAGACTACGTTTAGGCTATTTGGGATATGATAAGTGTTAAGTAATTACTTAGATGGCTAGATATTCAATTGGATTGGGTTCTTGGGTTTCGGGTTGTGGTTCGCTTGCGTAAGCCGATGTCCTTTGTAAATGCTATGACACACAGTATTACTTTACATGGCCTAACTGCTAAACTCTAGGGTGTTGTACAACTATCACACTGTAATACACTCTCTCACACACACACAAGCACGCATACACACTCACACTTAGACACCTAGCTATATACACGGGCCAGCTATTTACA
Organism: Drosophila subpulchrella; assembly: GCF_014743375.2. Classification (NCBI taxonomy): domain Eukaryota; kingdom Metazoa; phylum Arthropoda; class Insecta; order Diptera; family Drosophilidae; genus Drosophila; species Drosophila subpulchrella. Next base: position 1,620,353 of record NC_050611.1, on the reverse strand, counting down.
AGGGCCCCTGGCCCTATACCATGCCCTTGGACATCATGCGAACGGTGTTCTTGAGGGCCTGTCGCTTGTTGCAGAACCAGATCCGGATCACTTCGCGCTCGTATCCCAGCTGGTGGGCCAGTCCGGTGATTTCGGTGCCTGCGTGGAGGGGAAATGTATTTAGAGCGGTTCCGGGGTCTGAGACTTCTTGTAACTGAAAGTTACCACTCACCCGAAGGATGCGTATTCCGCTCGAAGTGCGCATTCAGCAGCTCCAGAGCCTGGGGCGTGAAGGAGGTGCGCCGCTTGCGCTTTTTCGAAGGCTCCACGCCTATGTAGTCGGTAAGGTGGTTCTGGCCCGACTTGTAGCGGTTCCAGTGGCTAAATGGGCGGAGAGAAACGCAAGTTAGTCTGGCTTGCCAAAAAGTGGCGCCCAACGTGGGGCAAAACGGCGCGTGGAACTGCCTCCATACTCTCACCTCTCTTCGGCCTCCTTCATCCAGCGCTCCAGCACAGGCTTGATCTTCTGTGCGCTCTTTGGTGTGATGTCCAGCTTCTCGAACCTGCGGTTTTGGAGTGGAGTGGAGGGGTATGTATGGAATTAGATCGCTGACCTGATCGCCCGATCGGCTCGTGCAAGCCCATTTTAACGCAAAAGAAACGTAACTAAAGTGCCAGGACATTGTCAATTAGCATTCTCTTTCGGTTCGGGTACGCTCTTTCTTAATCGTTCAATGGTAGAAATTTCGTTTCATTTCGTTTCTGATGAGCTGCTGAAACGCTGCTCTTTGGCAATGCCCTGGGCCAATTCTCGGAAGCGCATTATGCAAATTAAAGGTGAAACAAAAGAAATACATGGCGAAATGAACAGGTTAATGAGCCTTGCACTTTAGTTAGGTTTCTCTTGGACTGCACACACACACACACAGCACACACACTCCCTCAGGGAGGCACACATACATGTTCTGCTGCTGCGTCGACAGTTGAGCGGCGTACATCTGCGCAGCGAGTGCACTGCTTGCATTCGATAGTTGGCATTCGACATTCGAGATTCGGTATTCGGTTTTCGGTATTCAGTGGGTGGCATTCGACATTCGATGTTGAGAGAGAGAGAGTTAGATAGAGTTGGCGTTTGAATCGAAAAAATAAACAAATAAAGTAAATAAAATTAATTTAGCATTTAATTGGTTTGTTGTCTGTTTTTCGTGGTTAATTTAGCATTTTTTAGATTTGCTAGAAAATGTCCTGGCACTCTTCGAAAATTGGTTCCAGAAGTTTACGAAAAACAAATTAGGTAAACATAAATATGTGGACTTAAGCAAAAAATATTGTTGAGAAAAATATAAAGAAACACGTTTGCTAAGAGGGAAAATGGTCTTTGTTCGCTTCTTCTAATGCTGCTATATTTTGTACATTATTTTATTTATCTACTTTGATTGAGAAATACAAAAACCATTATCTTTCAGCGATTTTAAAACTTAAGAGAAGATGTCGAAAAGTATGCTACGGTTAATTTTCTACTCGTAAGTCATATAAAACGTTGTCATACATTTATACACCTAATAGGAGGTTTAAAAGACCTATAGATGTCTGTTTGATATAAAGTTAAGGTTATTAAATAAATATAAGTTTTAGCTCAATACTTCAAGATCAATCATTTCAAATCAATATAGATATTTTGAAATATTGAATGTAAGAAAACTATTATCTTCGAGTGGGAAAATGTAAGATGTAAATCAGAATACTGGTAACTAAACTGCTCTCGCGTTGTATCCTTTGCTTAAATCTCAGACTACTTAGGAAGGCTCGTCCATGCATATCTCACCTGCAAATGGCGCTCTGGCTGTAGGCGGGTCCCTCGGTCACCGATAAGGCCTGGCCCACCTGGGTTTGGGTGAGTCCCAGCGACAGGCGCCGCAGCTTGAAGGCCTTGGCGAACTCCTTGATCTCGTCCAGGTCGATGCCGTCCACCACATTGGTGGTGGCCTGGTTGATGGTGGGTTCATCTGGTGGATGAGAGGGAATACAAATCCGGTTAGTGGAAAGCCCAGTCGCTGTATTGAATGCATTAAGTCTAACTAATAATTGGATAATTAGCTTGTCTATCCGGCTTAATAGGCCATGCAAATGACACATAAATTTCCAACCTCCCCTCGTCTTAATTACAGTTAATTGCGGTAATGGCAAAACATTATTGCAGTGCAGCACAGGCAAATTGATAAAGCACACGGCGAAGACACCTGCCAGGTTGTTCTTGTCTATTAGGCAAGTGCGAAACTCACGGTTTCCCTCCGCCTAATTTGTTGGGAGGAAGCCTGAAGGATGCAAACTACTCGCGTAGAATTTTGATTTATTTATTAATGATATGCAAGAAGGGAAGGGTTCCAGTCCCACGGAGCAGCAGACAACCAACAACAGCCAACAGCCAACAGCTAACTGCAACTTCAACGGCAGCCTTGTGTTTTAGCGGTAATTAAGATGCGAGAACGGATTGGATTGGATGGGACGGGACGGGATGGCTGGATGGTAAAGGATCCTTTCCACATCCTTTGCGGGCCGTAACTCAAGCTGTCGTCGCAGCTAGCTGGCTTTGTTTGGCCCGGCTGTTGTTGTTTGCTGCAGCGTTTGAAATATGTCATTAAATGCGGAAGACATCTTAAGTTTTTGTATGCATCAATTAGTAGTAATTAAGCCGCATATTGTCTGCAATTTGTATGCGCAAACGATGCGATGTCGCAATCGAGACTGCTCGAGGTGGAAGCCATCCAATCCTGATGGCCCGGCTCTAATGGGTGCCTTGATTTCTTGTCGCTGCTGGGAGCTTGTGCTGATTGCATTTTTAATGCACCAAAGTTTCAATTAAGGCTGGCTTTCCAGATCGTGTGGGCGGGGGAGTCTAATCAATTCAATATGCTCGCTGCCATATATAGGGGTGCCTATAATCCGCCCTGAGCTAATCCCATCAGCTCGAACTCGGCTGACTTGTCTTGGCCCGAAACCTAATCCAATGCCAGATGCGGAGCGTGACAACGTCAACGCCGCTGCTAATTTGCCTAACACTTTCGGCTGACATCTCTCAACTTTGGGCCATGCATTCTCGCAAGTTTTGTTTAGCAGCTCACCTAATCCCCGGCCCCAGATCCCCGGAACCCTGCATCAATTATGAATCCCGCCCGTCGCCAGAAGTCGTGTAAATGCACGGCGAAACTTTTCGCACACACGCCAAAAGACACCGGAAAATGTTGTAGGAGGGGTGGGGGAGGGAAAGGCGGATGGAGTTTCAAGTTGATTTTCTTTTGGAAAATTACATAAAGTGCAGTCAACTTGTTAGAGCTTTTGGCATTGCCTGCAAAGTTGGCTTTCGACGAGAATTTCGTTAATTAATGTTGGCCAAAAAGTTGATTCTCGCCCCGCCTTTGTGCGCATATCACTCATACGCTGTGTTGCACACGAGTGTGGCTCTTAAAATATCAAATCATCATCAGCTCGCTGCGGACCCCAATTATAAGTACTTGTATGTACCACTGCGGAGGGCACTCGAAGTTCGGGCCTCCGGCTCATTGGGATCATTAAACGCTGAAGGATGCTTAGAGCAGTTTTGGAAATTGTGTATGAAATTAATGCTAAGCTAGCCTGGGCGCTTTAAAGTTGGGATGCAAGCCGTTTGAAAACGTGGGTTCTTCTGTTTGGAAAATTAAAGGATTTTTGGAAAAGTACTTTAAGTAGTAAAACCATCACTAACACAACTATTTTAGTTTGATATTCTCATAATAAACTTATTGAGAATCATTTTAACCATTAAATAATGTAAATTTGTTATTAGGGAACGGTATTTCTTGAACTTCCACTCTTTGAAAATTCGAAAAAGAGATAAAAAAGCGAGATAGGGCCTAAAATTACTCTGGGTAAGAGCGAGACATCAATATTAGGAACTCTCTAAAATAGAAATAGAGAGCAAAAAGCAAGATGCCGAACATATCAAAGTGATACGCTCTGTATCTAGATAGAATTAATACTGAATTTTATTAAAATGATCATCACATCCTATCAATTTATTTTTCTGTGTTCTCTTCTTATTTGCACTGCTTGCTTTTGGAGCTAGTTTCACAATCGCCCTGCATCCCAGCTCTAAAGATTTTATGTAGAAGAAAGAATCGATCTTTACTCACTCGGAGAATCCATGAGCAGGTCGTTGTCATTGTCGTTTCCATTGGGCGACAGGTGCGGCGGTTCGCTTCTGGACGAGGGACTCAGTTTGAGGGGCTGCATGTGGGAAACACTCGAGGTGGAGGGACCCGGACCCGGGGAGTCATCCCGCGGCGAGGCGGAGGAGGCCCTCGTGGCGGTGGCCGTAGGAGCTCCCAGGGATTTCGTGATGGTGAGCTCGCCATTGGAGGCATTGAGTCTGCAAGGGACAGGATGAGAAACTGGTATAAAAACTAGGAGTTAAGCTTCACCCACCTGTTGATGCTGCTAAGTACGTTGGCCGTCGCACTGGATCCCGCCGCCGTGGGCGCTCCACAACTGCTGGTCGAGGTGGCTACTCCGGAACTGGGTCCGTTGCCCAGGTAGTCCCGCTCCAGCCGCGGCGAGCCGCCCAGCGAGAGGGGGTGGCCCTGGGGGGAGTGGGTGCGGAACAGCGGGGAAGTGTAGCCTCTGTCGCTGATGCTGTTGGCCGCCGAGCTCGAGGGGGCGGAGCTAGGCGGCGAGAGTCGTCCGGGGGGCAGGCTGCCGCCGTGGTGACCACCGCCCGAACTGGACGAAACGCTGGCCCTGGTGGCCGTCGCCGTGGGAGTGTGCGAGCGCCGCTCGTGCCGCTCCTGACGCTCCAGTCGCTCCAGGCGATCGTGCCGCTCGAGACGATCGTGCCGCTCGTGGTGCTGGCTGAGATTCATGCCGGTGGCCGAGGGAACACCGCTTCCGCCCATCCTGCCCTGCGGACTGTGCTTGGGCGACACCGTCGAGGATCCCCGCAGACTGTGCCCGAAGTGGTGACGCGGAGGCGGTGCCGGCGGCGAGCTGCTGGCACTCAGCTCCAGCGGCTTGAGCTCCATCTGCGGGGCGGTCAGCTCGTCCGGATGCCGCAGGCTTATCTGCGGCAGCGAGGAGGAGACCGCCGAGGCGGATTGCGGCTGCAGGTGGTGGTGCAGGTGCGTCTGCGTCTCGGGCTTTATGTGCAGCTGCTGCTGCAGCAGAAAGGCGGCTCCGTGCGGGGGAGGCGGCTGAGGTCCCTTAGCGGGCAGTCCGGGACTTCCGCCCGTGGGGGAGCCCGCCGTCGGAGATCGCTCCGCTGAGCGCCGCAGGTCGGCGGCCAGGTGGGAGTGCGGCAGGTGACCAATGCCCAGGTGCTGATCCCGTTCCCGCTCCCTCTCCCTTTCCCGCTGATGTTGCTGCACCTGATGCTGCTGCTGTTGTTGCTGCTGCTGCTGGTGAGTTGCTGCAGCCGCAGCAAAGAGCTCCGGATGCAACGCGGTTAGCAACTGCTGCACGCCCGTCGAGAACAGATTGGGCTTGAGTAAATTCGTGGGTGTCTGGGCCAGTTGGGGCAGGGCGCTGGCATGTTGCAGGGCGGCCAGTGAGGGCGGTAACAGGTCCCTCTGCTGCTCGCGATGCTGCTGCTGCTGTTGTTGCTGGTAGCTCGCAAAGGCGCCGAAGGCGTTGGGCAGAAACTGCTCCGTGGTGGGGATCTGCGGACTCACCGGAATCGTGAGGATGGTCTGAACTGCAATGCCTGGATATGAGAAATAATAAGTGTCATCTTAAGTTGAGTTTACTTATAATAAAAGAAAGAGCTCCAAAGACTTAAAATTATTTTAGGCATGGAATAATAAATTTACGCTTATAACAGAGGTCGACAAAAAAAATGCCGAGGACTAAACGCTACAAAACATCAGAGGATCTTGCCTGTAGATTACAACCCGAAACGAAAATGTATTAACATATAACTAAATCAAAATGTATTCTTGTTTTTTTGAATTGTGAACTTTTTTAACAATGAAATATTACTTATCGATTTTATGAACCTGTGAATCTACTACTTCCGTAAATGTTTCCTTTCCTAATTGACAGAATTAAGTATATGAGTAATTCTTTGTTATACTTTTTGATTTTTGTTCATGGTCCGAAAATAATTTATAATTTATATCATGGTTTTACATCATTTATATAGCCTTTTTTTAAAAACAAAAAATGTAGGTATTTGAGAGATACTAAAACCATATTACCTACAGCCAGAACTACAAGGAGTAAATATATGGACCTAATACCACTGCATCATTTATTTAATATATTTATTATTGTTTATTATTTACCTAATTTTAAATTTAAATTTAAATTTCAAAATAAATGAAATACTTCATACTTCAAAATTAAAACTTTAAAGCAAGCTAACCAAAAAATTGGAAAATATCTCCATGATCCCCAACTTTTGTTCTATCTCCGAAGGGTCAACATTTTATTAGTCGTTTTTGCGAGATTACCGCGAATCCTTTTTCCACCCACGTGAAGAGGAAATTGAAAGTTTCCCTAATCGCTTTATGAGCTTTCGAGCCCCGTGCCCGGGACTGAGGCCCCACGAGAAAGTCAAGCCAAGTCAACTATGTTATTGATACCAGGACGATCCAGACGGATAGAGGACAACCACCCATGGCAACTCACCTTGGGCCGTGGGTATGAGCAGCTGGGCTCCCTGGACGCCCTGCACCAGCTGCCCCGAGGCGAGAATCAGCTGGGGCATCTGGGCGCTCGCCGGCGGCGCCTGTAAAGTGGGCGGGGGCGAGGCGGTGGCCGCCGCAAGGACATTGGCCAGCGAGGCGGCGCTGAGGGGGTGGTGGGGCGAGCTGCTGCTGCTGGGATTATCCGGCTGCTGCTGCTGCTGCTGGGCGGAGCTGGAGCCGGAGTTGGTGGCCGATCCGCCGGAGTTGTTGCCCGAACTGCCGCCCTTGGCCGTCTTGCTCTTACCGCCCCCGTTGTGGGTGGGCGAGGAGGGCGCCACGGCTGCTCCGGCGGTGGCTGCGGGCTCACCGCCCACGCTGAGGTTCAACGGCGAGTTGAACACCGAGGCGGCTAATCCCTGAAGACTTGCCAGTGCAGCGGCCGTGGCGGGATGGTGATGCTGGTGCTGGTGCTGATGATGATGCCCATGATGCGGATGCGGATGTTGCTGCTGCTGCTGTAGCGTGGCCAAATTTTGTAATTTTTGCAAATTTATCATGTCTTGCACTGTGGGATTTTGAACAAGAGTCACACAAAATGTTGTCATTAGTTTTTGCTGCAAAACTCTATGCCGAATATGTTGCGGGTGGGGGAAGGGGAGCGGGTTTTGGGCTTGGATTGCCTGCCAGCACTAATTGCCAGTTTACTTTGGCCCGGTCTGGGTTTTCGGGGATAAATGACTGTGTCGGTGCGGAATTCAAGGATGGAAACTCGCTGCGCAGGGAAGTCTTAGATAAATTATAGAAAATTAGTCTGAGGGAATTAGGGCGTTAAATGTAAATGCAGCCAAATAAGGATGGTCGTAAATTGTCGAGTAGCAGGAGGGCAAAGGACAAACAAAATTAAGTCCCCATATATCGTTGTTGTTATTTTTAAATTGGAAAAGTTGTGTGGGACTTTCGAATTCTATAAATGCTTTGATTGTGAAATCAACAGTAATACCTTTAATATTTAAAAATGTATTCCATTAAATAATATTTAGAAAATTTGGGCGATGCATTTACGAATTATCTATTCGGCAACATTTTATAATATTCAAAATCTCAAACGTAGCTTAACAAGGAGCTGAGTTTTAGAGGTATAACCCTTCTTTTAATTAGGAATATTAAATATTAAATATCGTAAAAAATATACGTAAGGTTATAATTTTGTAAGTGGGTAAAAGAGCATGTTTTGACCTCAAGAGAAAATAAATCATGAATTTATTTTGGTCACCAATTATTTGGTTTCCTTAAAGAGCAGTTTTCATCCCTGACAGGTAGGTTTTTATGTATATTGTTATCTGTGCTGCTGTTTGGCTTTCGATATGTACTCACTAGTTCCGTTCAGATGGGCCGCAAACGCCTTGGCCTGGGCCTGCTCCTCCCTCCGCAGCCGCAGGACCTCCGCCGCCTGCTCCTCCACCTCCGCCTCGCCCTCTCCCTCCACCTCGTCCTCCTCGCCGTCAATCTGCATGGGCAGCGGGAGGGGCAGGGGCAGGGGCGGCGGGGAGTGCTGGTTGGCCAGGGAGGCGGCCTTGGCCGCCAGATTCTTGTAGAACTCCAGCTCCTTGACGTGATCCTTGCTGTCGAACGGGGAGTGCGAGTGCGAGGGCGGCGGGGGCGAGAGGAGGGCGTGGCCGTCCGTGATCTCCATTTCATCGTCGTTGTTGTTGCTGCTGCTGCTGTGGTGGGGATGATGGTGGTGGTGGTGGTGCAGGGAGTGGGCGTGGCTGCTGCTGCTGGGCGAGTGAATCTTGTGGCAGCTGATCTCCTTGTCGAAATCCTGAAAAAAACAGAGAAATCGTATTAATAATTTTGCTTGGGTACTGGGGTTTTCTTAAGAACTAATTTCCCATTCAGCTGAGCAACTGTACACTGGAGCGGTCCAAAAAAATAAATAAGGTGGTCAAAAATATACACAATATATTCGAAAACAAAAATGTTTTAGGTGTTGCGCATGGGATTGAATGTTCTCTGAAAAATTACATAAAATGGATTTTCCCTTTCCAACTTGGCCAACTTAACGTTCCAAAAATTGATGCAAATACTAAATTTTGGTTGGAGAGGTCCCATTCGAATTTAAGAATTATTACCACGTCGAGGCCACATAAATGAAACCAAAATATTTTATCTAAGGCAACAGTGCGTATGAGTAATAAGTTTTGGAGCCAAGCCGCAGACCTCAAATCGAATTCTTTTTCGAGGATTCTTTTCGATATGTTTCATTGGGATGACGAAATTAGGACCTCTTGAATTTCCATATAAATGTCATCTGCCATACTGTACATAGATATATATATTTAACTTATGCTGTGTTTTGTTTTTTTCAAAGGCATGAAGTGTATACTTGTAAATGATTTAATTCTCATTTGGATGTCATTTAAGATCGTTTTAATGTGTGCGAATCACAGCGTTCCCTCGGCTAAATTCAATTATATTTATGCAATTAATGCCGTTTCGATTGTCCTGCAGAAATCCACACCCAGGAGCTAATGACGAGCTCTGAATCCCCGTTCATTGTTTGCTGATTGGATTATATATTTAAGCGATGGCATTTTCGGACTCGTATTACATTTCATTTGTGTCAGTCGAGGCGACACATACGCCTGGCGTGTTAATAAGTTAATTTAATTTTTTTTGTAATTGTCAGCGCACATTTATTGTTTGGCATTTTGATCTGCCACTGCGGATGAGCTGGCCAATTTATGCAAATTTAATTGGTTGCAATTGTAGCGATTCAGGGGAGCCAACAGGGGATTGGGCAAGTATCAATATTTGTTTGATTAGTCGTTTGAATTGCCTCTTTAAAGTACAAAGGACCTTGCATTTAAAGACGGGGCAAATAACCGGCTCGGAGGAGGTATCCCTGGAAAATGGGTGGATAGGTAAACCAATATAATTATTGGCAATTAATGCTGGCGACGCCAAATGCGCTCAGAGGGGGCTTTTGGGGGCGGAACATTAATGCCAGGACAAACGAAGCAGGACCCTTCTTTGCGACGTGGCGGAGCTTCAATTAAATTTTATTTGCATAGGAAATTAACATAATTGTAGTGCAAAATACCAACCCAAAAAAAGGCGAAAGAAAAAATGGTAAAATCGGGAAAAAGGAGGGACCAAAAGAAAAGCAATAAACGTGACAGAAACGAAGGTAAAGTGTTGAAAAAAATATTTATGCAAATAAATAGAGATGTTTGGTGGGTGTTGCAAGTGCGGCAATTAAATGGTATTTCTGCTGGCCGGACCATTGGGATTTTATCACCCAAATAAGGAAAAACCAGCCGAGTATCTAACGGTCGATTCACCATAATTCTATCAATCATCTAACTAACTCACACCGAAAGAGTGGACATTAATTAAAGCACTCGATAAATTTCACTGCAACGTGCTGCAAATTCATTAAAAATTGACATTTATTGGCGCCGTCAGCAGCACAACAGCAACTACTTAAACAGAGGCGGAAAAAAGGGAGGAAGGTCCTGCCAGGACGAACCAAGTTAATGTCATTGAACAGCAAATCGAACTAAATTTATGACACGCCGAGAACGAGAGTGTATGAAAAAGGAAAAGAAACTCGGGCTCTGGCAACGTTAATGTCCTGCGAGTGTCCCCGTGTTTTTTGCGCTCTCCTCTCTGTGTGTGTGTGTGAGTGCATGTCCTTTATGCAAACAGGCGGCAAACAGACGGCCGCTGACAGCCACTATGGCCCACTCACACTCGCACACACAAGTAGTTGGGAGTCCACTGATGTGCAATGAATTAACTTTTCAACATATTTACTCACGCTCAATTGAAAGGACTTCGTGTCTGTGTGTGTGTGGGAGTATCCCTACGGCAGCTACGTTGCCGCTAAAAGTTGAAGAACAAAAAGTGGCCACCATAATGAGCCGCTGACGCTGTCGCCCGCCCTTTGTTCCCAGTAGTTCTATTTTTGTAGCCTCGCAAATGAGCGGAAATTAAAAACTGATTTAGCCTCGGAAGGGTAAATGGAGTGGGTTCTCCCACTCGCTGGACTCTAAAATAAAAGAGTCGATATGATCAAGGTTTCCACGTTCGAAAGTTAAGTTATTGATCAGGTCGGCATCAAGGCCCTAAATCTCTTTAAGTGTCTTTTTAAGCAATCAGCTCCAACCAAATATATCATTATATTAATACTGCCACCATTGTCTTAAAATTTAAGAATTTAAGAGAGCCAAATCTGCTAAGTTTCAAGAAGGTACAGTTTTAATCAATATTAAATACTAACATTTTAGTCCACAGTTTACTAAATGCCTAATATAAAAGCGAACAATACTTATAATTGAAACCTATTAAATATTAATAATAACAGATGATGTTATTAGAAATCCGTGGCTGCTTCCAAAAAGTATGCAACAATATAATTTAAGTGAACAAATACAATGAATTCATTCGGAAAATCAGCTACTCCTTACATACTGCATACTTTTATGCACCTCAAATTACACTTAATGATTTAAAACCCTAATGATTAGTGTGACCATCCCTATATTTGAGCTAAGGCTTTTCTTTATTAATTACGACTTAAGTATATCCCTAAATAATCTAAGCTTTAAATGAAAATTGTTCAATAAAAATACAAATTATTGTAGATACTTGTCATTCCAGCATTCACATCTCTTCAGAGATGCAGGGAAAGGGTTGGCATTTCGTTTGCCTACAGCATAGGTAAAAAGCATACAGCTCCCTCCCCTGAACGCCCAGCACAATCGTATCTACTCAGATCCGGACAGTGAAGCCCACTTAAAGCCACCCAACAATCGGCTGGGCATCAGCGATTTCCCTTTGGCTGTGTTTCTGCTGTTTTTGTTGCGCCGCCACCGTCAAATGAAAATAAGTCAAAAAAATAGAAAATGAATTGAATTATTGCAAAGAGCAAGAGATGCTCGAGGGGGTTGAAAGTGAGGGGGGGGGGGGGTGGGGGTGTAAGGGGTGGGGCAGCGGCACTTGACAGCCTCGAATGTGATAAGCAAAAGCCCGGCGCGAAATGGAAAACGCGATGGCAGCCTTTGCTTTCTTCTTATTATGCTCCTGCACCTCTCTCCCTCTTCGAGTGCCCCGCTCCTATTGCCTTCTCTGTCTCCAGCACTCGTGCTGTCTCTTTCGCTGTCTGTGTTTTTTATGTAGCATGCTTTTGAGCGCGACGCGAAATTATAATTCACACATGTGACCAACCAGGGGTGGTGGGGTTGGGGGTTCGGGGTTGGGGGCTACAGGACCGTAGGGTGGTGGGTGCTCGGCCATTTGCCCGTGGGGGGTTGGGTGGTGGGTGGCTGGGTGGTGGACAGTAAAAAAATGCAATTGCCAAAAAGTAGCCGGCAAAAAGAAAGCGAAAACGAGGAGCAAGTCGACGTCGCCGAACGGTTGCGTTGCTTGTTTGCTTTAATTGCAAATGGCATTTTTTCCCGGGGAACGGGAATGGGGATGAGGATGTGGAAGTGGCGGACATACACGTTACAAGCTGACCAGCCCCACCACCACCACCTCGAAAAGGGAGGCTGGCTCATAAATTGTCGAAAAATATTTGACTTGTTCTATTTTTGGTCACCCCAGGCCCATCCAGCAAACAGCGCCTGCTGTGGCCAGCAATATGCTTCAGCAGCACCCCTGCCCCTACCCCTGTCCATACCCCCCTTTCCTTTTCCCATCGCAGCCCCTGGAAAACATTTATGAGTGGGCGGCAGTGGGTGGGCCCTTGCACTTTTGCATATTTAATGCTTTGTTTAATGCAAATGCACATAATTTCATCACTGACCGTGTGGGTGTGTGTAGTTTTCTTTCAGGCTTTCCTTTTGCCGAGATGTGAAAATATTTTTCAATTAATATTTATGTTGCTTTATGTGCCTGAATTGATAATTTCCCCATTTGTGACTCGAAAGCAAGGTCCAATTGTTTGCTAAAACAGCTTCGGAGTTGCGGTCGGGTTTTGCATCGACAGTTGTTTTCTAGAGAAATGAGTGCACACAATGTGTCGAATTGACCAATATAATAGTTTAAAGGGGCCCCACCCATTGAGTTGTCAGGATGACCAATGAAGTAGATACTTTCACAGAAGAAATTACTGTTTTATGGTAGTATAAATACTCAAGCATCAACAATAATCATGCAACTGTGCTCTTCAATTTTATTTAATTTAAAGCTTAGGGGATTTCAATTCTCCTACTGTTTATCTAAGAGTATGTTATATAATCCAACTTCTATTATTTTAATATACTCTTCTTGTCACTATCGAATTGCACTAATCTTAACATTTAGTTGGCATTTTTCTTAGAATAAATTATTTAACTAAATATCTAATAGAAATTTATGATACCTTTCTTGACCAAGCTGATTAAAAAATAGATTACAAATCAAATCGAATTCGGCACAACTTTTCAAAATTAAATATCAGGACAGAGATGATAATATTTTATTTTGAGGATAGCAAGGAAATTTAAATATATTTCAATAATTTAAACATAAATATTAATGAGCCCGGGAAATAGGAAGATTTTTTATTAGGAGCTGCCATATAGATTGATGACAATGATGGAGATCAGGCAAACGTTTATGTTTCAGTTCCGATGGTTCTTTTTTTAGCTCTGTCAAAAATCAACCGACCGGTCAGGCCATCAATCGCTCCATCAGCTCTCTAAACAAAAATAGAAGAGGCCATCAATTTTTTATGCGACGAGGCGATTTCTTGCGCAATTTCGCCGGAACCCACACAGTGTCGATAAAGGTATAAAGGTATAAGTTGCGACTGCAGGTGGGAGCCCAGTTTGCACCCAAATCCACCACCCACTTGGCCACAAACAAAAGCTGCACGCTGCAGACATTGCAATTTCGCCGAGAATTCGACTGTTTCCATATATATCTTTGAATGTATATACCGGCACGTGGGCATGTATCGGCCATATATATAAGTCGGTGGACGGGGCCTTCCATATATGGACAGAGCGCAGCTGACAGTCGCATGGCGAATGAGGGAAGGAAAACAAAAACGAAACAAAACAACAGCGAAGCGCAAAAACCAAAACAAAAATGTGTAAAAAATGATGGACGATGGGGGGAGTCGAAATGGAAAATGGAGCAAAACAAAAGTGAAAAAAGCGGGCGAAGGATCAGGGTGGGTCCTGCTGGTCCTGGTCCATCAGCAGCAGCAGCAGCAGCAGGAGCAACATCAATGGGCGCGCCACTCAATCAACCCCACTTGGGCGAAAGTGGGTGGCCGTGGGTGGGCGGTGGCCCTGCCTGACAACAATGAAGGCCAAGCATTGTCCAGGACTCCCAACCACCCAACCACCCCCACCCCTCGCAGGACTTTGTGTGCTTGTGTGCGGGCCTGTCCCAATTTTTTTACGTTTTTCCGTTTACTCCATTTTTTCCACTTTTTGTGTGCCTTTAATTTTGCTTTCTCCTCTCTCCCCCATTCGCAGGGCAGTTTTTTACGGCCCGGTCGCCTGCTACAACTTTCTGACTGCTTGGTCGCTGGTCAGCCGCAGTTATTCTTTGGGGGCGCCGAGCCCTGGCCGTCGGGGCGGCATTCTGCAGCGGTCACTGGTCACCGCTCTGGTCAAATAAATGCAATTGTACGGGTGCACGTATTATTCCCCCCCTCCTCCTCCGGGCCTTGAGTGGACCGAGCATAAATCCTGAGCCCCTCAGACTGCAGCCCGGCAACGCCCCACCACCCACAGCCCACAACCCCAATAAAATAACAACCCACCCCCTCACGGAAAAAGCTTCGCACTTTTGCTTGCTTTTCACTTTTGGCGGCACACTTCTTTTTTTGGCCATTTCTTCTCGCCCAAAAATAAAAAGTAAAAGTTGTGCCACCACCCCCTTCTTGGCCATAGACTTCGGCTGGTCAGCGAGTGGGTGGTGCGGGTGGATTGGCAGTGGGTGGCTTGGGTGGTTTGGGTGGCATTGGTAGCCGTGGTGTCTGTCGCGGCATTTATTGCCGCAATGTAGCCCCGGGGAGTTGATTCGCTCGCCTCTCCGCTGCTCATTTGCATCAAAATTTTTAATTGGAATTGCCGTTGGGGGGTACAAAGGGGGGTTAAGAGTTAAGGCTTAGCCTGGCCGACAATTGACGGGCCAAGCTGCAAAACAATTATTTATCACCTCGCTTTGATGGAAAGATAGATTTTCTCTGAGCAGAATATTAGAAGAGGAGGGTAAAAAGGAATTCTACAGGAGAACTTACAGAACCCGATAGTAATTGGCAATTACTGGCTGAGGATTTGCAAGGAAAAGCAGTTATAGTCGAAAATCTTTTAAAAATATCTGAGAATATCTGCTATTTTATTTGATATTCTTTCCGAATTCATCGAATTGACTGATTATATTGACTAAATAATTTCATTACTATGTAGTTCTATCAGGAATTTTGACTTCCTGTACATGAAAAAATACCTGAGGCCCTTCCGAATCCAACTCACACTGTTGCATTGTCACGTTTCGGAAGCAAATGATCCCTTCGAGCGCCACGTTTGTGCCTCGATTTTGGCCATTTTACGCACCCTAGCCATCCATTGTCCTCCGCCTGTTGCCGTGCTCTGCTGTTTTTGACCATTTTTTCGCATACAATTGTTTTGTTGACTTTTTTAGGCCCTTTGCCTCTTTTCCCAGCGATTCCTGCTACCATTTTCGCATGCTCCATCGCATCTCGTTGGTTGTTGTGTTGTTTGCTGTTTGTCTGCCGCTGTCTCATTCTTATTGGCTGCGCCTCTGTTATTCTTATTTTTAGGCAACCGTCGAGAAAACACACAAAAGTTTGCCGTTTTGTGCCACTTTTTTCGGGGCACCCACATGTGTGCGAGCGAGTGCTAACGCTTTTCCTCTACATTTCTCATTCGCTGCTGCGTTTCCATCAAGAAAACGAAAAAGTAACATTTTTGCGGGCCTCGCTGATTGGTTGCTCCCTCCGCTCATCTCGGAGCTTTTCCCGCCACCCCCTCACTTGCCACCCACAGTTTTCCATTTCCCATGGCTGCAGGAACAACACATTTTTTGTTTTAGCCGTAGACCAACACACCCGTTTTATTGTCTCTGGGATATGGGGGGGTGGGTGAGTGCTTTTGGGGCTGGGTGATTGGGGGTGCCATTTCAGCTACTCACCAGGAGCACCTTTATGTGTATCCACCGATAAGAATCTTCATTGCGAGGTGACCAAGTGCGTAATATCAGCCTGGGAATATGAACTCCTTGGAATTGACAGCAGTTATCTTACGATACCATTGGATTCATTTTGTAGTTTTAAGTTAGGTCTTGCTTATATTTTCATCGGGTTACTCTCCGAATGCCATCTGACTTAGTGCGTTCAGTGAGACTGGACAAAACAAAAGGCACTTAAGATTTCTTACTATGCCGGAAGATTGCTTCACATTTATGTTTCAACAGGCTTATACACTATAACAATTTATGGAGTTTTTAATTCTACCGTTTTAAAATCATGTTTAAGGATGCATCAACTTTTAAAAGAAACACGGAGAAGTCAAAATTGCTTACTTTGAAGTCAGGGTACTGACTTTTAAGTTCGGGGTAGTCTAGTAATTCGGAACTTCTACAAGCTTATAAGACCAGGTCATTTATCATTTAATTAAAAATACTCAACCAAAATACTAAATTCATCCAAATTCTTATTCTCATCTTGCGTTTTAAATAAATCAAAAATAATCTTTTTCGCACCTTTCATATTAACTGTATAATTTGTTCTTAAAATGTAATCGCCTAATTATACTATCAGTCCGATAACATCTTTGTGAACATTTCAAGCCACTTAAATTTGAGCTTTATCGTAAGCTTTCTGGGTTCTATCCAATTTTCTTAAAAATGTGCAGTTCATGCAAAAGTTAATTACTTTGCACTGGCATATTTTCACCATGTCTCTGACTACTTGAACATGCCACACTTTCGTTGGTTTTGCTCCTGGAACACTTTGGAATTAATGTTCGTATTTTCAATTACCACTGACACTTGTCTATGGCAGCCGAGCCCAAAGGGGGATTCCCCTGCCCACCTCCACCCCCAAACCCTCCGATTCCCACCCCAAGGAGAGCCTACCAGCATTTCTGTTGTTGTCATGGACAACACACACGCCCTATTCCAATCCCCATCGCTAGTCCAATGCGGAATGTAAAATGTCATTACCGCTGACATAAATGAATAGCTGCATTCATTGCATTTGGCAGCAGCGCCCAGAAAGAAAGAGACGGACACACACGCGGAGAAAGAGAGGGGCGATACCTGGCTGCCTTGGCTTCCATCTTAGATTGTTGTAATGGCCGCATTAGCGTTAATTAAAGCCAAGTTGGTCGTGTATGCATAAGTTGGACATGAATGAACTGCCCGAGCTGTGACAACTGAAAGGAATGTTATCGATGGTACTGCGAATGGGTGAGTTTAAGCGGAGGTATTATACGATACGAGCTATTGTTACGGCTAACCGATATCTAAAGTATTGCAGTTAAGATTGACTTCCATTTGGAATTGTGAAACTTGGAAGAGAACAATGATTTAGCATATGGACTGAATCCTTTTAAACCAATTTGAAATTAGTAGATATATTCTAAATGTTCTTATTACCATAACCGTTGATTATAGTTTATAATGAAGCCAAAGTAAAGTCCGAAAAATTACCCCTTTCAACTGGAAAATGAGTTCAACTGGCCAGCCAGGCACATCTTTCGGTTCCCTTAACCCCTTTGGCCCCCCTTTTCATTGGAAATATGGGGAGACTGGCTGACGTGCAACTCATATAACATTTCTAATTAAAATTTTGTGCAGAGCTCCCGCCTAAGCCCCCATCGGAAGAAAGGTTATTAACATATTTGCCATAACCAGGGGGTGTTGTGTGGGTGGGAGCGGGTGCCTGCTATTTGTCCAAGCTGTTGGCCATTAGTTTGGCATGCAATCGGGCAACTTGTCCGAAAAAGTGAGTTCGAAATCGGTGCGGCCATTAGGGGAGAGGCGACATGTATGCATGCATGGGTGCCTAAGTAGCTGCGCTGTCTTCATTAAAAATTGTGCTCGCCATACCCTTCATTTGCCAGCAGCCCTAACGATACACCGAAACAAATTCGTACAGAATTCGGGTTAGGTAAATACAAAATATATGTTTACAACAGAAACAGATTGCAAGATATACAAGAAAAGAATTTTCAAGCAAAGTAGCAAATCCTTAAGATACTTTTCAATTTAACAAAAACTTTGGGTTAAATAGAGTTAGTACTATATACCATTTACATTTTGTTTGATATATACTTCTCATTTTATCTCAAGTTGTATAATATTTAAAAAATACCTCACTTAAGTACTGTGTTAAAATGGTAGCCTTTTCAGATATCTTTTTTCCTGTGCAGTTCTAGAAGTTGCAGTGTTTTCGCTACCCACTCTCTGCCTCAAAAGCAGCAACAAATCGGGCTTCATTCCTAATTTAAATGCAAATGAGATTCATTTGACGACGACGTCGTCCAGGCTGCAGCCATGGCCCTGCTTGGGCGACCCTCACCCCCACCCACCCTCTTGGTCAATGCCACACTCGCACACACACCACCCTGTACAGACATTGGGGCAGACACATGAGTCTACCGGGCTTTCTCCTTCTCCAGGGGATCTGGGCACTGGGTTCTGGGTCCTGGGCCTTCTCCTCGCAGCGAGTGTGTTTTCTTTCGGGTGGGCATCTACATTTATGCAAGTAGCTTAAATGGCTACAAAATGCGTTGCTTTGGCGAGATTTGTAGCATACATTAGGGCCGTGTTGCAGGTTGCAGGTGGCAGGTTGCCGCTTGCAGTGTTGCACGTTGCTGTTGCTGTTGCTGGTGTGCAGTGGCAATTGCTGCCTACGCTTAGGCGCAACCTTAAGCTCAACAATGGCGGCTCTTCCACTTCCGCTTCCCCTGCACCCTTGCCATTTCGGGTTGTCTGGACCACAAATATAATCGGGCTGGAAATACGCCGTGCCTTTTGCGTTTCTTGATTAGTGCTGCAGCCCGGTTTTTGGGGAGCTGCTAATTTGGGAAAATCCTGAAACACCTTGAGAACGCTTTAGCAGTCCAATCAAACCGTTATCTGAGTAAATATTTCCCCAGCCGCTTTGTATATAGCCAGGCAAAAACTTATTACTCATGCGCCACGTTGCACTGAGCACCAATCAATATGCAGGCTATCAAATATTTAAACTAAAACTACAAAATAACAAAAATGGCTACGAAAATTTAACCCGTGCGTGCGAGCGAGACGGAGCGGCTGGGCGGGCTAGAGGGAGAGGGCAAGAGCCGGGCCCGACAAAGGGATTTTAATTGAGTGCAATGGCATGTGAGCGATATGTGCAGTAGGAAAATTCAGAGCGAGACGGCCGATAAGGGAGACAAAGACGAAATCCGAGCAATACTACCCAATACGCCACCCATCCACACCCGAGTTCGGTGTGTGTGTGTGGTCAAAATGCATTTTGAAGTTATGAATACACATATATCCTGTTGATTTTTGAAATTATCAAGTCTTAAAACACACACACTGGCAGATTGTTGGGAAAGTGGGCGGCCGAGTGGGCGGCCATTGCTCCGGCCTGTGTTTGTGGCCGTTTTTTGCATGAATTATTAAAAGCTGTGTAATTTATTTGATTGTGATTGTGCCTGTGTGCCGCCTGCATTCGTAGTGGTCCGTATTTATTGCACTTAACTGTTTGGGGTTACGTGTAACAAGGCCTCTCTGCCACCCCTCCCCAGCCCCCGATTTGTTGAAATCTTATGCATTTGTCATGAATTTGAAATATTTTCGGTTGGCTTGGCTCGTTTCCTCTGCCTGTTTGTGTTCTTCTGCGTGTGTGTGTGTGCACTTCAAGGATGGCAGGAGTTTGTCTGCGTTGACGGAGCCACGCATCACCCAAGGACCTCCCAACCGCCCACCACCCAACGCCCCTTGCTAACTGCATCAACTATTTGTCCATACACATTTGGGTTTTAAGTTATTTCTGCTGCTGCAATTTATTGATCAATATTTTAGCCCAGGCGTTGGTCATTAGTTAGTCTGGTCAGGACATCAAGAAGCACTTAGAGCGAGACGGAGCGATGGAGGCGGGCTGGCCAAAAGCTGTATACACAAAGTGCGTAAGATACAATGGAAGGTTTCCTCTGTGATTGCAGCTTATAACCTATTCGAATATGCAGGCCCGGGAAGAACTTCTTGCGGTTTAAACAGGCTGCCGGACAGTTAAATCAATATTTTAATAATGGCTTCATCGATTTTGTGGCTCTCAACTCTTTTCACACCCCTGCATTTAAAATTCATAATGGATGTAAGGAAAAACAAAGGAGTAGCTCTAAGCGCTTCTTATCAAAATGTAAAGATAAATAAAATATTCAAGCAAAAAATCATTTGGGTTTTGAAACCACGTATAAAGATGACTAAAAGATGCACAATAATCTGGAAATGCGTTGGATTTATTCCGTCGCACTCTTTTAGAAGAATTGTAAAAAATCCTAGCGTTACTTACAGCCTATAATAATAAACAATGCCTTATGTAAAAGAACAAATACCTCAAGGACTTTATTTTCGAGAATTATTTTTTCGAGAGCTTTATCGAACGTCAAATCATCGAATCTTCTAGTCCTAACCACTCTTTTCACGCCATTACACCTAAAGTATATTGTGCGAAATACATCCAAGGGGAAGCCAAAGTTTGCAAACAATTACACCTGCGTATCCTTCGCGCTATCCTTATCCCGAACACAATCTAATTAACTGTCATTGTGTTAAAAAGACGCCAAACTGGCAACCGAAAACTCGCGTCCCCGCCCCTTTTCTGTGGCCTGCCAGTTGAACAATGACAGCCGCCCACTTCCCCGCCCCCTTCGCAGTAGTTTGCGTGTCAAGTTGGCTCCTTCCAGCCCCTGCCCCCGACCCGCCCCTCATTCCCGGTCACGTCATCCGCTGCGCTAATACTAATGCGTTAGCAATAACAAAGGTTGCACATGCTCGCTCCACCAACACCCAAAGTTGCCGAGTTGTTGGCAACTAATCAATAGAGCAAAATTTACGTTTAATTAAAAATGTCTGCGTGTGTAAACCGGGGCAGGTGGCGAGTAAGAATCAGATGGGAGAGCCTATGCCCGATGGGTCTAGGTATCGTGACATTAGCCGAACTGTCAGTATGATAATTGCCTAGCTTAATGTGCAATTAGTCTTTAGATGGAAAACAAGGTGCATTTTTAGTTTGAAAAAACGTCAGAAAATATTGGAAAATACAAAGAAAGGTTTTAAATTCTTATAGAGAACTCCCTAGTGTTTTAAAATCCCTTAAAACATTGCCTAAAAGTATGCTGCAAATCTGTATTGGGTTAACAAAATATTGTTGCATACTTTTAGACACCCATTTAAGTGATTTCAAGCCGTAGTAACTTCAGTGGCAGTTTAGTTACTTTGTAGGGTATATATTTGAGCTTTACCGTATGCTAAACGTTACGAAAGCCACAGAATCTTCTCAGATTGACCATCCTCGGGAGGTGAACCCTTTCATCTCCAATTCACACGAGCCATTATAATTTATCGGCATTGAAATACTTTACATAAGGCCCTACCCCACTTTCTAATGATTCCCCCTGTCTACCCCAACCATTTCGAAGATGAGTCCGAACGATGCCGAATGTAATTAGAAATCCTCAGCAAACACACATATGTAAAGCGCTGCTCCTTCGTCCTGCGAGTATCTATGTGTATCTGTAAGTGTGTGTGTAAATAGGAGGGGGGTGGGTGAGTTCTGCTGCTGCAGTTGGCTTGATGTGCAAAATGAAGACATTTGAATTTGCGGTTCGGGCTTGAGCACCGTAGGCTATAGATTTTCTTACGACACACGCTCGCACATGCAGGTGTTGGGGTGGGGGTTGTATGGGCATGGGGGTTATATAATGCACCCACCCACCCACACACACACACCCACCCACCATCACCTGCTTTTGGCCTTTGTCTGCCCGCTGGCCATGCAAGTGGGTGGCTGGGCGCCATCTCAATATAAACTGCCTTCAACATTTAATTAGTGTGTTTTCGCACACAAGGCCCAGACGTCTGAGTGTGTGTGTGTGAGTATGCAAATGGCGATGGGCGCAACTGTACATGCTCACATGCTCTCTTCTCTCTCGCTCGCTCTCTTCGAAGACATTGACGTTTCGTTGGTTATGCAAATTCCATGCCAACACCTTTTCGGCCAAAGACTAAGACAAACTTAAGTGGGCGAGGGGCGGGGCATTCCATAAGCCACCTCCCTCCCCACCCACACACACACATGGCTGTCAGACACACACACACACATGCACAATTGCCTTTTATAATTAATTTTACAGTTAAGTGTATTTCAAGAAAGTTAAATTTACGTAAATTCGAAAATTTTGAAAGGCCATTGCCTTGCCCACAACCCACACACACACACACAGCCCCAAGGGTTAAGGTCCTGCGAGCAATAAGGAGTGAGTGAGAGGGTAGGAGAGGGATGTGTGTGTGTCTGTGAGACGGCTCTGCGGCTTGTGTCTGAGACATTTGACTGCTTTTTGGGCTAAGCCCTCCCCCTACCAACTCCCAATCTCCACTCCTTGGCCGACACAAATTTTATTGAAATTGCCAGGACTCAGTGCACACTGTACAGGCTGGACGAGGCAACACTTACATTATGCAATCTAATTATGTCTTGAGCTCTCAGAGTGTGTGTCTGCGGGCAGGACAAAATGGCGTCTTAGCTCATAAGTTTGGGTTAGCCGGGCCAAGAGCAACTTGGCCGGGACAAAGTTATCGGACAAGTGCAAGACTCAACTGGCAGAAGTAAGAGAATAACTACATTATAATAGGGACATTTTATAGTGATTCTTTAAAGGTTTGCGAGCGAATATTTTAAATAAAACTCAAGAATAATATCATTCAAATTTTCAGAATATGTAGAATTTAGGATAGGACACTGTCATTAGTGCTTTGAAATCACCTTTAGGTGTCCAAAAGTATGCAGCAATATATTTTAAACTGAAAAGTATATTTAACTTTCATTCAGAAGTCCTTTTTCTTATTCACTGCATTCTTTTAGACACCTAAAATGACATTTAAAGGTAATTTCAAATGCCTACTGAAATGTGTGGCATCCCGAAAAATAAAAAACACCACATTTTAAATGACTTCAATAAAAGCTTCAGGAACAAATGAATAAAACACTATATTAGGCAAAATCAATTTTGTTTAAAAAGGTCTTATAAATTCTTTTCTAAAACATAAAATTCTCAGGTGATTTGAAAACCATCACTATGAATAAATCATTATTTGGGCACGAAATCATGCTTTAAAGCAGTTTATTTAAAGACATCTATATAAAGCCAATTTTTAAGTTTTGGCAATACAAGAAATCAAAATAACTACGTGAAAACAAACGGAAAATACAAATCTTAATATGGTCGAATTTAAGCTCCTATCTCTCAGCCCTAAACAAAGACTTTAACACGCTCGAATTTCCAGCACAAACATTCCCATAACAAAGCCCCAAATAACCCAATCTGAGCTCCACAGCAATATCAACTCGCTGCTGGTCGAACGAATAGAAAATCAATTTCGTACCCCCGAAACGTCCTCATTAAATTGCTCGCTGTACGACTAATGAAATCATTAAAATTGTTTAAAAGCAAATTCTCGTTGGCCGAGCCGTAGGACAAACACACAAACACACAGGCGAGAGCATGCAAAATTTATGTGGCAACTAGAAACTATGTTTTGGCAACACGCACACAAACCCCCACACGAACACACACAGAGGCGGCAAAGGACATTGCCTTGAGTTAGGATCGGGGCCGAGGACGAGGACAGACAGCAAAAGTTGCCAGTTGAAGGCGGTGGCAAATCCTTAGCAGAGACACCCAGCCACCCCAGTGACCAGAGCCCCAACCTCCCGGAATCCCCCGCAAACCCACACCCCTTTTGGCCGCGTGCGCTACTTAAACCCTTGCCGAAAACTATCCGAGAAGGGTGGGGCGCAGTCGGGGTGGCCAGACATCGAAAACATGATTTTAGTGTTTTCGAATTTGAATTTTAAACAAGTCATAATATAATTTGGCTAAGCAGCAGCAGTCGCCGGCGCAAGCCCAACATCCTGATCCCCGGTCCACAGGCACTTGGGCCAAGTTTGTGTCCACTTGCCAGGCTTTAATCCGCCCGACTCTGCCCACTCTCCATGCCAATCCCCTTTGAACCCAACCCTTGCGCGACGGCCATGGAAAATTAGCCAAGGCCCTAGCTCATTTTCCAGCTTCTAGTTTTTCTTGCTGCGCCGAAATTGTGAAATTTAAATTAGATACAAAAGTATCTATGGCCCGAAGTCGGGTGCGAGTGTATGCGTGCCAACTATCCCACACGAAATATTGTAATTTTCTTGCAACTAAAGACGTAAACGGATATTAGCAGCAAATTAAGCCCTCCTAACCGTCCCGCTTTTCGCTGTCCTGAGCGTTTAGCTTAGTTCCCTAGTGATGGCAGAACTCCCTTATCGAATATGCTAATTTGGGATTGGTTAGGATTGAAAGAGGATTAATTTTCCAACGATTAGGCAAGCTGCGGAGAAGGCCCTTGATAAAAATAAGCTAAGAAGTTTTGGTTTTTGAGTTGATTTGAAACGGATTAGTGCAGGATCTTAAGCTACCATAGGATATGGTGTTTTATTAGGGTTAGAAACATTTTATTTTCTTGGTAAAACTTAAAAATATAAAGAAGAAAATAAAACATTGTCATCCTAAGGAGTTTGATTAGTATTTTATTTTTTCTTGTAAAAAATTAAAAATCTTTGTAATAATAATAAAAATGTTTATTGAAAATAAATCATATTATAAGACTTTTCTGTTTTTGTAGAAGTCATTCAAAAATAATGTATTTAAAAGCCGTATTGACCATTGTTTTCAAGTTTGACCTCCTTATTATTATTTTAAAGTAGGTAATTATAATGATATAGGGGGGAATCGATAGTTTTCAATGAGCTCTCCCATCTTCAGCTGTAATAAGTAAATTGAAACTGCTTGAGCCACAACAAGGGCAGCAGCATTTTCGATTCGGGTTGCTGCTGTCTTGGGCTTTGGTCTGCTAAAAGGGTCCAAGTATATAGTTTAAATCATACTCGTGTCGACGTCGACTTGGCTACATTTTAAATATGCTTCTTGGGGTTGGGATCGTGGGGTCGTGTGGGTTTGAGGAGGTTGTGGAGGTGGGCGTATAAGTTGAGGGGTCGGCTCAGTGTGTGGGCGGGCATTTGTGGGGCGTTGTTATCGTCAACTTGGCTGGCAAGCATTCTCCATTCTAATTTCTAATTATTTCTCAGTGTGTGTGTGCCGGGGTGTAGTCGTCTGACCAGATGGGTGGGTGTGGGCTGTGGGCTGGATCCTGCCCCGCCACATCCGTCCGTATGTCTATCCGTCCGTCCGACTGTCTGTCTATGCGAATTAATTAAGTGTTTTCGTGCGCGGGCAAATCCTTTTGCGGTTCAGAAACTTTTGAGGTCTTTCCAGCCAAGGCGAATCAGTGGGCCAGTGGGCGGGGGGAAAATCAATTATAAATTAAACATTTATTAAAGAAAGCGCACACATTGCCCCTGGGGCAACGCAACCGCTTTCTAGATATCCCCGTACCCCACGGTCCCCAGTTCTAGCCTGCCTATGCAAATCAGCTGCGGCATAAATAATGCGACATCATTATTTAGGCAGAGGTAGGCGAACAACACGAATCCCCTTTTCGGATCCAGCCAGAACATTTCTGTCGTCAGTCAGCGATCCATCAATTATGTCTGCAGCTGGGGAGATTCGACGTCTTCGGAGCCGGGCTTTGTCTCATTTCGATTGTCTTCGGGAGAAGGCTCCTTCCGCTCCCCTTTTGATTATGCACATGCATTTCGGCTCGTACATCAAACTCGAACTCGAATAAATGTGACGGCCTGCCTGCATTCAAAATAAAAAAGAGTGGAACGAAGGGAGAGAGATCCAAAAAGCAACAGCCAGGGGAATATGCTGATAGATGCCGGGTATAACTGATTTGTGTGTACCCGTATATATCTGAATTGGTAATTTGCTATAAAGCGACTTTAATATGGCACGCAGTTGTCCGCCGACTCCGCGCCCCCTCTTCGGGACACTTTGCATACTCATCCACAGTTGGGCAAACGTTTTCAATTTACATGGCTAAGTAGCAGCGAGCCGGGTTTTTTAAAAAAACCAAAAAAAGTGGCAAACTTTTATTTCCAAGTAGGAAGCAAACTAAAAAATGCAAGACTGGCTTATAAAAAGCTGGCTTAAAAAGAAATAATTCAAATGGCTTAGCTGCTAATCAGAAAACTGGGTGGATCTAGGGGATTACCTTTATAGATACTCAATACATTATAAGCCCAATTTACTTTTGCCATAACGTAATAATGTTAAATATACAATATTTAATAAACTATTTAAAAGGCCTATCTGAAAAACGTAAACAAATAAAACCCTAAAATATGCGTTACGGTTTATTTCTAGTCGGAATTTCACACATGGCTGGAAAGATAAACTGGATTGGTTTTTGGAATATTTCAGATAACGGAACAAGATATACTGGGTGCTGGGGATGGGAGTCGCTCTGAAACCCTGCAATTAACCTCTGCTGCCGCCGCAGTTGCCCTTTCGGGGATTTCCCTCGTTCTTCTGGAGCTCGCGGATTAGGTCGCAGGCACTCGGAATCGCCAGGCAGTTGCACTCTATGCCGCGGGGCTTGCGAATCGCCGACTTGGAACACTCGGAGAAGGAGGGATACGGCGCCTTGACCTTGGTGCAGTCCGTGACCCGCCGCACAACGTGGCAGGACACCTTGTCCACGGCCTTGCAGCCCGGCATCTTGATCTTGGGGCAGAGGCCCTCGGCCACAGGACACACCTGCTCCGTGGGACACTTGACGTCGGCCACGAACTCCTTGCGCTTGCGCCGCGGGATGGGAGGACGGATGCCCGCCTCGAAGCAGCAGATCTTCTTGGGCTTTATCTGGATGGGCGGGCACTCCACCCAGGTGACCTGGTACTTGCGCTTGGCCTTGTCGGAGATCTTGTAGTAGCACTGGTCGTAGGGAGGGAATCGCTCTCGGCAGGGGTCGTCGCAGCAGTCGGGAGGCATCTTCACCAGGTGATGGAACTGGAAGCTGTCCTCCACCGGTGGCGGCTGCTTCACCTCGAAGCGGGGATCACCACAGCCCGTGAACTTGCCGCATCCCTTGCCGGAATCGCGATTGCATTTGGGCGATGGATTGTGGTCCTCGGCGTAAGAGCGCTGGCTAACCACTCCCGCGAAACGGTTTATTAATCGAGTTTGTCCCTTTGAAGTTACACTGCGCCACAGAGACATGATTGACTTGAGGCCGATTAAAGAACTGTTCGGAAATAAAATGGGTTCGCCGGGAATAAAAATGATGCCTAGCAACAACCGCGCGTTAAAAAACCAGCAATTCCGAAACCAAAAAACACCCCTCGGCTCTGTGAAATTACCTAACTAAAAATTTAAAACCGAACACACAATCAGCTCAACGGAGCCGATGTGAAATTTGGTAGAGGCCGAGAGGAACTGAGCTGAAACCCCATTGGACATAGCTATATAGCTTTGAAGTTCAGTTCAAGGCCTGCTTTTAAGATTTAAGACATGATTTATCTATGTAGAAGATTGGCACCGACAGGATGGTGTTTTGATATCGCTAGAAGTGACTAATTTCAATGAATATCATTTCAAATAAACGCATATAAAAACTTTATAGGTTTTCGTTGTCTTCCAACAAAGTAATCGGACTATTACACTTTTCACGCATTAAATATAAGATGATACAATTTAAAGACAACGCATTTTATCTATCGAAAAGCTTCGAATATTGTTACCTCCCTAACCATAGTACTTTTAGGAGCTTAATCGCTCTTTTCCCTTTTTATCGATTTGAGAGTATTTTTAAAAATAAAAAAAATAATCAATTTGGTTCCTAAGTGTTTTTATAAAAAATGATATTTTTCAATACAATAGAATAAGGCTTTAAATCTTTAAAGTTAAGAATGTAGCGCAGATACAGCTTTCCAACTCATTTGAGATTGTTAACATTCATCCAAAAATCGACATGAAGTTGGCTTTGCACGCCCACTCGAGACGTTTGATATGGCTCGTCAGTTAGTCTACACTCAGTCCTTGGCCTAACAAAACATTTTCTCGGCTTATTTTCGGCATTGTAAAACAAAATTTGGTTAAAAAGTTCAAAATGTTGCGAATGTTGCGTCAGAAGTGTCGTTCGCTCGTGGATCGCAGTCTGCCGTGCATAGAGTCTTTGGTGAATGCCTGTGCCGCGCTCAAGGGCGACTGGTCCAAGCCGAAGGGCCTAAGCCCCATCCAGACCTCTGGTGGCTCCAGTGTGCTGCGCCAGCACCTGGTGCGCCGCAACTACAGTAGTCAGTCGCAGGACGACGACTGCGGGGCGCCCAAGAAGTGCGAGACGGAGAAGGCGGCGGGCTCCAAGTCCTGCGGTCCTGCCCACTTCAAGGGCACCATCTGCGATGCGGCCAAGGGCGGCAGGCCCAAGAAGAAGGAGGCCAAGAAGGAGAAGAGCAACAAGGTGAAGACGCCGGCCCGACTAAAGTCCATGTGGTACATTCCCGGCTGCGAGTACGAGCCCAAGTGCGACGTGAACGTGCGCTACGACATCCGGCATTACCGCATCTCGGACAAGGAGGCCCGCCAGTACCAGGTGACGTGGAACGAGTGCCCCCGGCTGGTGATCAAACCCAAGAAGGTGTGCATCCACCAGAAGCATCCGCGTCCCAAGCCGTGCCGACGTCAGCGCAAGGCTACGGCGGCCACCGCCCGTCCCCCGATGCCCATGCTCAATCCCATGGAGTGCAGGAAGCCGGAGGACGCCTCGCCCTGTCCCCGCTGGGTCCTGCCCTGCTG
This sequence comes from Drosophila subpulchrella, assembly GCF_014743375.2. NCBI lineage: Eukaryota > Metazoa > Arthropoda > Insecta > Diptera > Drosophilidae > Drosophila > Drosophila subpulchrella. Next base: position 1,591,735 of record NC_050611.1, on the reverse strand, counting down.
CAAGCCCGGCCGCGTCCCGCCCAGCTGCCACCGCGTGCGGCGACCCACCGACTGCACGAAGCGCCCGGCGCCGTATCCCAGCTTCTCGGAGTGCCAGCGTGATGAGCTGACCAAGGGAGCGCCCATCGAATGCCTCTGCCTACGGATCCCTATGGCCTGCGAGATGTGGGCGGAGCTGAGGAGGAGGATCGCCCGCGGCAAGGGGGCGGTCCTCAAGTGCGGCGAGCTGTAGGCGGCGTCGAGAGTCCTGTCACACGACACCTGGCCACATTCGGGCCGTTACTCCAACCCAGTTATCACATCCAAGTTCCAGTTTTCTACAATAACCAAGCCGTTCTATCTTCACACTCTTTCGATCCACACATCCGAAATTCAAAATGCTGTCGAAACGCTGCGGGAAATTCCTGGGCTCAAGCCTAATGCCCCTCGCCATCCGATTGGCCAGTTGTGCCAACTCCAAGGGCGGCGGGTCGGACTCCAAGTGCAACTCCAAATCAAAGGGCAAGGGCAAGCCGGAGCCCAGCTGCAAGCGCTCCGCGAAAAAGAAGAACTGCTCCAAGATCCCAACCCCCTTTCCCAGTTACTCCGAGTGCAGGCGAAAGCCGACTGATTCGAAGCCCTCCAAGGAGTGCGATTGCTGGGACTTCGACAAGTGCTGACCCCCGACCCATTGATAGCCAAGCGGAGTTTCGCGGACGTCTTTTATGATTACGGACCTTCCCCAACTTTCACACCACAGACTGAAGACTCGATACACTCACACAAGACCGTTGGTGGCTCTGGGAGCCTAGGTGTATTGTCCATGTCGAACCTATAGCACTTATCTGGGCACCTATTTTGAAGCTTGATCCAACTAACCGACGTTGAAATTAAACAAGAATTTAACATGTTTTAGTCATTGACTTTTATTTGATGGGCAATTGGGTTTTGTACTGAGTGGGTGGCACTATTATCACGGCCTTTGTTAAAAATAATAGATGATTTTCTTTTTTTTCGCGCCCAACCGACCGAGGGTCGTTGCCGTGTGTCAGACGGCACGAATTCGCAAGATGATAGACGCGTAGAAATATAAAGACAGTTCGAGTCAGAACATAATATTCTGAAGGGTTCATGCAAGTCATTGTTAAAAATACAATTGTTTAATATTAGGGGAATTTAATTTCTTGTTAATCTGTATGGAACAGAAAAGTTCAGCTGGCAAACCAAGTCGGGCCTATCAATTTCACCTCGAATAAGGTTATAAATAAAGACTGTTCCAAGTATCGTTCTGCGGTTGGCTAGGGAAAGCTTTCGATTTTTCGGTAATTTTGTTAAAAACAGAAAAGAAAACAAATATATTTTTGAAAAAATGTTTTTGTTGCTAAAAAAATATATAAAATGTGTAAATTTATCAAATATGTAAAAAAACCGAATTTCAATGACTTAATCCCTCTTCAATAGAATTATATACCCAGCTGTGTTCAAAAATCAACCCGATCTAGTGAGCCTTGAATTTTCATCCTTCAACACGATTTTCCCAATACTTTCATTCTTAGCCTTGGTTTTAACATAAAACAATCTGTTTCGTTCCGGTCTATTATTTCCTTTATATTTATTTTCGCTTTTTTTTTGGGAAGTTGGTATTACAAAAATCTAAATTTAAGATTGATCAAAAATGAATTCGTCAAAAGTATTGGTGAGCAAAAGGATACTGGCCTTTGGATTTAGCAACCTCGTAAAGTGTCGTGGAATGTCGCGACTAGACGACCTTTACTACAAGCCGGGTTCGATGAAAGATCGCACCTTCAAGCGGACTTGGGCGGAACAGCAGGTGGAGCAGCCGGAAGTTGGGGAGCGCTTGGATGACACCAAATACAACCCAGGTCGCTGGACAGAGCGCGAGTATCAGGCCACCTGGCAGGAACCCGTTTATGAAGATCCCCAGGAAGAGGTAGAGGACTCCCGAAGCCAAAAGGAACCATCTCCTGCCCCTGTGCTACGGCGATCCTTCGATCCCAATAGGCGACTCCAGAGGATCGCCATTCCCGCCAGTCAGTTCATTTCGCAGTTCATCTCCACCCAAAGCAAGAACAAGAGGCGTTACATAGAAGCTGCCGGAGATCGAATGGCTTTCGATGGTTACCAACTGGCCTGAAATGCCTAGTCAAATGCTTGCTGATGACGAGGACACTCTTAAATTATTGTGGATTTAATGTACCCTGCTTCATTTGTTAACTGTTGAATTTTGGCTTCAATCTAAATAGTTACTTTCTGTTGTACAATATACGAAACAAAAAAGGATTAAAATGGCAACCCGAAAGTTTTTGTTTCTTGTTCCGCTCTTAATCGATTTCTTACTGTAAATATTCCGTAATTTCTTCATAAAAATTTTGGACGGCATGGTACTTAAATAGGCTCATGAACTGTATATATTTAGTAATTTAGTTAACTAAATTTTAGTTAGGCTGCTACACACAAAAAATTTATTTCGCTTAGTTTTTATACCCTTTCAGAGGTTATAGTGATTTCAGTCTGAAGGAGATTTTTCCGACCCCATAAAGTATATATATTCTTGATTAGCATTACTAGTCGATCTAGCCATACCTCCTTCCCATGGAGTCCATCCCTTCGAAACGGTTGGATTTTTAACATATGCGAAACTTCGATACCCACAGAGTATTCACCATCTACCATCCGAAAACAGCTGATCTGACTAATCTAAACAAACCAGTTGCTTCTGCGCCTTCCATTGTCGATTATTCCTTGTCATCATTGTTTACGTTTTCGTAGTGAACGTTTCAATTTGCACTGTCAAGAAGAAGAACTCAGAGTTGCACCGAAAAAACATAGCCTAACTATCGGAAAAAGAGTCCGTGAAATTTGGATGGGAAATGTTCGGAACGGCAAAAGTTCAACGGTTGGTAGATGGCGGATGGATCTCTGTGGGATCTGTCTGTCCGTTTCAACGCAAGCCAGTCTTTCAGTTTTAAGGCTATCGGGATGAAACCTTCCTAAAAGTCTTGTTTCTATTGCAGGTAGTATATAAGTCGGAACGAGACGAAATAGGAATGAATAAAGGAAAAATTTGTTTAATCTACAAAATTATTACCCTTGCGTTTTTTGACATATTAACTTCTACTCTTGGGATATCATTCTTTAATATTTTAAAATTTAGAATACAATTAAAATGATGAGAACTGTTCAAATGTTTTATGAAAATTCAAGCTCAATATTTTAGAAAAAGTATCATTATGAAATACTTATTAAGTTACATAAAAATAATCTTAGTCAGATAAGCTTTCAAAGTTTAGAGCTCATGAAAATCATATTTTCTAACCAAGCAATCTAAGCAATCCGAGAACTTTTCTTCGAAATCCGATAAAAGATCGGTATCACATTCCATAACGACGCTCACGATGAAAATTTCGCAGTGACCCACATTTTTTTATATTTTTTAATCCAAGACTAAATTATTTCAGTGTGTTCAACATCTTTGCAACTTAATTGAGTCTATACTTTGATTTCGGCTTCATTACATTAACATAATGCTGGCGAAGAAGACGCTTCTCCGAGCACCGGCCGCATTGAGGAGCGGAATAGCCTTAAGAGCTAACCAGGTGCGTGGCATGGAGACGCTTTACGATCCGCACGAAGATGGGGTGCCCCATATGCTCGGCCAGAGAAAGGATCTGAAGAAGAACCAGCCGAGGGACAAGACGAAGGTGCCGCTGAAGGACATCTGCTGGATTGCGATGCGGCGCTCGGAGTACAAGTGCCGCTCCGACCCCGAGTTCAATGTGCCGGCCTTCATCGACTCCCGCAAGAACTGCCTCGGTGATCCCTGTGCGAATTCCTATCCGCCGACGGACCTCACCCTCTACAAGCCTTCCGACAAGCTGAGCAAGAAGTACCAGCGCACCTGGTGCGAGTGCGAGCTGGAGGAGCGAAAGAGGAAGGCCGTCTGCCGCTGCCGTCCGCCGAACTTACCGCGGCGTCCGCGCCGAACGCCACCGCTCCAGGAGTCCAAGGTCTGCCCCGATGGCAACGAGAGCCTGGGGCTGGGGCTGTGCCGCCCGCCGCCGGTGGCAACCTCCTGCCCCCGGTTCAAGCTGCCCTTCTGCAAGCAGGCCAGCTCGGTCGGCTGCCGGCCAGGACGACCCCATGCCGGCTGCATTCGCCGCAGGACGAAGTACCCCAGCTTCTCAGAGTGCCAAACGGACCCACTGCCCGACGTCCCGCCCACCCACTGCTTCTGCATCAACCAGCCGCCCATGTGCGTGGTGTGGAACTACTACCGCATGAAGAAGTCCTAGTTGCCTAAGGACTTGCCTATTACCGTACATCAGTTTCGAATAAACAATAGAACAGAGATAAATTAGTTTTTAATTGCGGTCAATTTTTATATTAATTGGACACCAGTTACACAAAGAAAAAGTTATTTATTTATGTTCTTATCGTGCTTATGGCTCTCCTTTTCTTTTTCGGAGAGCATATTCGATGCTATCTCGTTCTTACCCAGAGTCATTTTAGACGCTATATCGCTCCTTACCCTTTTTTTTCAAAAACAGGAAATTCAAGAATAAGTAAATCTTAAAATGATGTAGAATATAAGTCTAAAGGCACCCATTATAGATACCAGAGTTAACTAATCTTATCAAAGATATATCTTCCGGCTTTAATCACATTGGCTTTGACATTGCCACAATGATTCTTGCTCCTTTATATCATTAGTTATTATAGTAATGGGCAATGGGATCAGCCATTCCTCTGTGCTTCTTAGATCTTTGCCAATGTGCTCGACGGACAGGGGGTCCTTTGGCTGGCGTGTCAGATCTTCACAGCCCCAGTTAACATTTAGAATCCCACCTTTTCGGCCGACGCCTCTCTAAATTCGGAAATCGGGGAAAGCAAGGAAATCAAGGCACCATGATCACCTCGAAGATGCGCCTGCACCGAGCACAGATCCCGAGGATCCTGGTCATGGGTCGCTGCTACAACTGGGGCAACTATGATGCCAGCTCCGGCGAGTGCTGCAAGATGCGCGACAAGGATACCACCGCCTGCAAGCATGGCAAATGGTTCTGCCCGATCGAGTACGAGGCCAACAAGTGCTACGAGAAACCCTCCTTTGGGGAGAGTCTGTATCCCAAGTACCTCCAGGAGATCTATCAGCGGGGCAAGCCCGACACTCCGGCGGACTGCTACAAGAAGCTGATCCGCCACGACATCGATCACTACAAGCCGTCGGACAAGTACCGCCGATACCAACGCACCTGGCCCGAGTGCCCACTCCTCTGGCTGCGGCCCAAGGACACCTGCTGTCCCGATCCGGAGATATATCCGCCCATGAAGCGCCGCATCCGTCCGCCGCTGGAGCCGCCGCTCTCGGCCATCGACAAGCACCTCTTCCAGATGAGCATCTTCTGCAAGTCGGTCAGGCCCCCCGGTTGCAAGGCGGGCCGCCGACCACCCAAATGCATCAGAGAACGCAGAGTCACCGACTGCTGCAAGAAGACGGCTCCAATGCCCAGCTTTTCGGAGGCCTGTCGCCACCTAATACCGCGATTCTGCCGCTCCGAGTGCGCCTGTCTGGGGGCGACTTCGTGCGACATGTGGAACGCGTACCGTCGGTGGAACAAGTCGGGCAGGCCCTGCACCAAGCCCTTTATCGGCTACTCTCCCTATAGATCCCGGCTGCGCTTCCCTTTCTGAGGGGATACAGCTTCATTCCTGATTCCAAGGTAGATTCATTTTTCAAGATGACCAAGTTTTCCCAGCCTTCCTACTCACTACTTCCTACCTTTCACTACTGAAATGAACTGGGCTTGAACGGAAAAAATTAGGAGGCTCAATCGAAATTCCCGCAACATTTTGAGGATGCAGTCGGCACTCCGCATCATCCGCAGGCAGGGTCTCAGGAGCTTTGCCTGCAAGGCGCCCAACTTTCCGGACCCGCCCTGCCAACCGGTGGACCCCATGTGCCATCATGTTCCGAGCAACCGATGTGTGGGCGCCAAGGAAGTGCTGGCTCGCGAATTGCCTCGAGAGAAGTTCTTGGATCAGTACGAGGAGGTGGAGGGCAGGTGTTGTGTCCTGCGATCGGCGGCCAAAGATCCCTGCGTGGCGCTGACGCGCCCCAAGGTGCCCAAGCCATTTAAGGAACCCTTCCGCTCAATGTGGGAGCCGCCGTGCCTGGCGGACGAGCAGCCCTTCTGCAAGGACAAGCTGCCCCGCTTCGATGCGATCCACTACCATCCGTCGAACAAGTGCCGCTGCTACCAGCGCACCTGGGTGGAGTGTCCTCCGGTGAAGCAGCGCCTGAAGAAAGTGTGCTGCCTGGACGGCATAAAGCCGCCGGAGGTTCAGTATCGAGTGAAGGACCCTTGTCCGGAGATTTGCGGCATACCCTACAGGAGCCTGAGGCGCCTTTGCGAAGAAGGCGACTACGAGCGGGATCCTGCCAGCAAGTGCCGCAAGTTCTTTTGGCCCTGCTGCAAACCGGCCAGGTGCGATCCTAACTGTCGCAAGCCTAACAGGTTCTCCATTTGCACCAAGTTGCGCGCTCCGTATCCCTCGTTTTCGGAGGTGAGAAGATGGACCAGACCGCGCCGGAAAATCGAGTGCCAATGCCTGAACACTGTCCCCCAATGCGTAGCTGTTCGGGAGAAAATGAGGATGGACAGGTTACACCTCAAGCCCAGTTGCTACAGACCTAGTACTAGCCAAGAATTTGAAGAGCTCATATAGGAATTCTGCCTTCTAGAACGAAGCAATGGACGCAAGATGACCACCACTTGCTGCCATTGCCTTGCTCCAGAAGACGTAATACCTTTAATTCAAAACATAGAAAACCAAAGGAAAACTATCAGTCAATAAAAAGTAACATTTGTGTCCACGTGGCGTAAATTAAAGTGTAAAAAGAACCAGCATTTATAATAAAAAATTCTAAATTGGCAAAACAATTCTCTTTGGTATAAATAAGTACAAGCGAAAGTGAATAAAAAGTCGAGCAATAGAAACCATACTTGTTTAATGCGGCATTTGCGACTGGGATTGAGATATATAAAATAAATAAAACAAAATTTAAATATATTTTCTGAGCCCATTTCCGACACCCAGGGTGCCTTGCTTGGCGAGTCATCCATATAACGAATCGTTCCTTTCGGTGTATCCCATTTTTAATCAAGCAACAGGCTTCCAAATCGAACGTTTCCATTTAGACACTCCCGAACAGAACTCACACGCAGACCGAAAGCACTCAGGGTTATTTAGCAGCTGAAGGAGCCCGAAGAACTGGAGAGGATCTAGAATGACTACCTCCGTTTTGGCCACGATGTGCGCCGAGCGCCTAACCAAGCTTCTAGTCCGCTACTCCCGAGCCCAGCCCGTGGTGCGAAATCAGTCGCAGTGCGTCGACAAGGTGCTGAGTCCTCTGCCGAGGAGCGGAGCCACCATGGCCTATCTAAGATCAGGTCCTTCCCAGGATCCTCCCCAAGCCAAGCCAACCAACAAGTGGCAGCCGATGGGCACCATCACGAGCCTCGGCCAAAGGTTCCAGCGGGAGGCCATGGATGAGCTGTGTGCCAAGGCCAAGGACCGCCTGCTGCCAAAGTCCGAACCGCGACGTCTGAGCTTCCCGAGGAACCAAGCCATCTTCCCCAACAAGTCGAACGGATTGGAGGACTGGAAGCAACTGGGAGCCGGACGGTACTCGGCTCCGTTTGCCAGCATTTTCCAGGGCCAGAGTTGTGCGAATATGCCGAGAAAATCCTTCACCCAACATCCACTTGCCTTCGATCGCCAAAAGCTGTATCGGGACTGCTATTAACCGAACACAAAGGGATGGTCTTCGATCTTTCTTCCAATCGCATCCACAGCTCAGCCATAATACTTAGCTGTATAGTGTTGTGACTGAGTTGCGGCTGAGACAGGCATCGAGTCTCCAAGATTGTCCCTAATTCGACGTATTAAAGATGTATAGTGTTCAGAAACGTTTGTCTTTTCATCTAGGTTCTTTGAGAAATCGATGGAGGGTGTTTTATTGGGATTTCAATTAGATACTGGGACCAACTGAAAGTCTTTTATAAACCCCTATATAAGAAACCCCCTACTTAACTCTCAACCTCACACCCTAGCATACGTTTTGGCAGACACTTCCTCTTAGAGAAGGAACTCAAATTTAAGTTCAGTAGCCATGCTCAGAGAATTGGCCAAGAAAATTGTGCTGATGCCCGGCATTTTGGCGCTCGAGGCTTCAAGTCGGATTGTTCACCTTAGCGCCTTGTTGGCGAAGGAGTGTCAACAACAGAAATCATGCCCCGAGAGCTTGGTGCCCCACTGCAGGGTGGTGAAGAGGCGACCCTGCAGCCCCACAGACCCGCCAGTTCGACCTTGCAGCGAGGAGGACTGTTTGCATCCTCGCTATCCGTGTTGCGTGAACACTAGGATTGCGGAGAATCCCTGCAGAAAGCCGAGGGAGAAAGGCCGCCAGCCCTTCGCCTCCATGTGGGAGAGCTACAAGGACAAGGAGCTCGAGCGCCCGGAGACCATGTGGCACTATCCCAAGGAGTGCTGTCCGAAGTGCGAGGACGTGCGCTTCGACGTTCTGTACTACAAGCCGTCGGACAAGTGCCGGGACTACCAGCGCACCTGGTGGGAGTGCTGTCCCAGGATGATACCCAGGCGGGTGTGCTGCTGGTGCGACGCCATTCCTCCCCAGGTCCTGCGCCGGGAGCTGCCCATCTGCCCACGATCCGCCTGCCTCGCGGAGCACGAGGAGAAGCGCTACAAGTGCCTGAACAAAAAGTCCAAGGGCTGCATGCGGGTTCGCATGCCCTGCTGCCGAACCGCCCGCATACCGCCAGACTGTAGAGGTGGCCCCGTTCCCAGCGACTGCGAGAAGATCAAGTGCCCGTTCCCCAGCTACTCCGAGTGCGTCCAGGAGGACCCGGCCAACATCCCAGCACGTCCGCCCGAGTGTGTATGTCTGACAAATGCGTCCGTTTGCGATCAGATTCGACGGGCCAACCACTTGGCCAAGCGCAACTTAAGCATCTACCCCAGCTGTTCCCGCTGTTCATGAGTGCTATCTCCACTGTGATCTTTGCTGGGATCTCTGAAACAGCTTATGTATCAGAAACCCCAACAGAGCACTCAGTCATTTGGGGCAACCCCTTCAGCAGAAACCATATCTTTAGCAGTATGGTTTCTGTTGATGGGTTTTCCTAAACCATCTCAATCTCAGCAATCTGAAATTTGGCCAGCAAAGTTGTCAGACCGAATACGTTGTTGATATCTCACATCTTGAACACTCCCCTTTCGGAACACTCACTTCTAGGACTCGTTCAAAATTTAAACATGTCTCGCCTGTCGGTACTCAGCGGTTTAAGGCGTAGTATCCTCCGCTCCGCCAAGAATCCAAGATACATCCTGCGTTGTCTGTCCGACAATTCAGATACGACCTCTACAACAAATTCCTCGGACGAGACCCAAAGTAATCTGAAGAAATTCGAGAGGGCGGAGCAAGTGGAACACACAAGTCACTTGTTTGTATTGCCGAATGTGAAGGACAATAACATCCATTATGAAGAACGTAAGCAGGACACCGATGATGATATCACTGCCACTTGGGGTTGGAAAAACAACGAACTGGACGTGGAGCAGTTGGCGGGAATGCCCGGGCCCTCAGAGGTGGAGGATCCGTATATGAAGATTGAGGAGGAAACCGAGGACGACCATTGCGGAATTCAAGAGGAACTGCAGTTCGAAGAAATGCGCTCCCGGCGGGAAAAGCTGACTAAGGATCTGGACTCTCAAGAACCCTTTGCCAGCTTTGAACGAAACTCTCTTACTTCCGTGCGGAAAAATGTGGACTTTATGATGCAGGAACTTAGTCAGATTTCCCTGCTCTTAAATACGCTCTACCCAGAGGAATCCACTTTGGTAAGCAATGCTATGGGTAAAGCAGATAATACCATGGGTAAAATCTATTCGGGACCCGAAATGGCTTCTTGGGCATTCAACCAAAATATGGAGAAGAACCTGGATCATGAGGAGGAATCAAATCAGGGGTCTGAGTTACCCAGTGCAGTGTCTGAACCCTCTGTTTCGGATGTTGAAGGGAACTTGAATCTTGAGGAGGAATCGAATCAGTCCTTAATCTCCGAGTTGAACAGTTCGATGTCCGATCAATCTGGATTGGAAGAAGTACAGAGTTACATAGCTAATGAGACTGATGACATCGATGAGTTGGAACCCGTAACCGCTGAGCTGCCACAAGAAACTGCGGAAATTGAGCAGATAGTGTCCGCTGGCGATAGCCAAGAATCCAGCCCCTCGAAAACTATTGAGATTAATCCCAAGACAGATGACAAACAGGACATGCAGCCCAAGGAACATATACACATCTACAGACCCTTTAAGACCATCGAAGTTCCGGTCAATCAGCCCACTAAAAATCTGAGCTTGGAGTCAAATGAAGAGCAGCCTTCTAGCCAGGAAAACCTATCGATCACCGACCATTTGGACAACACGGGCTATACGGTTTCAGCCCAGCTTACGGAACCCGAGTCCCGTCTGCTGATGCGCATGGCTCTGAAGCAGGCTTTGAACGATCTGGAGTCCGGCAAAAGCAAGTACAAAGCCACCATTCTGGAGGCAGATACTGAGTGAAATAACAACCACCAAGAAACAAATATAAATGCATATATAAAAGCTAAACTTTATTTCTTGTCCTTCGGGTCTTTCTTTCCCTTCTTTTTCTTGTTCTTCTGTTTCTTGAGCTTTTCCTTAGCCTTCTTGGCCTTCCTGATGGCACTGGGACAGACGTGGCTTTGGCCGTGGATCTGGACCCACTGACGACCCCGCTCCGCATCACAGAGGCTGAGGGGGAATCGGCACTCGCACTCCCGCGGTCGATGGGGTTTCTTGGCCAACGGGGGCTGCTTGCACTCCGACCAGCAGGGCATCGGGGCACACAGCTTGCGGCAGCAGGAGGGCGTCTTGGCCCCGTGGCACCTGGGCGGACGACGGCCCGGAACACAACGCGCCAGAGGAGCAAAATGGGGACAGGGTCCTGTGGCGGCCGGGCTCGTCGCCGTCCTTTCGCGCCTCTTGGCCACCCGGCGGGCGGGTTCCAGGGCCTCCAGCTTGTCGTAGGCACAGACCTTCTTCTTGCGGATCATGTACTTGGGGCACTCCACCCAGTGGCGCTGGTAGGGACCGTCCTTGCAGGAGGGGCGGTAGTATATCTCGTCGAACGAGGGCAGCGGCTTGGTGCAGTTGGGATCGCAGCACAGATCGTTGGGTCGCGAGACCACAAAGGGATACGGTGGGGGCAGGTTCTTCGGCGGTTCCCACATGGACTTGAACCTATCCGATTCGGCGCAGAAGGCGGCCGGAATGCAGTGCGTCCGGATCTTGCATTCCTTCTTGCCGGAAGGAGCCGGCGGAGTCGATGGAGGTGCAGGAGGTGTTGGAGGCGTCGGAGGCTTTGTTGGATTTGGGGGCTTACCACAGGAGCTGCTCTGTCGCAAGCTTAAGCCCCTCAACAGGGTGGGCCAAAACATTTGCCAAAACAAGTTGCACTAAAATCTGAATTTTGATTATTTTCTGGGAGCGGAAGTGTTACGATTTCTTGAAGTTAAAATATTTGCTTGCCCAGCCGAAACATGGCTCGAAGCCTGCTGGGGAAAAACTGGTGAAAATCGGAAGAGGGTCCTGTCGCACACATTCACTTCTCCTGCAACTCAACTTCAGCGCAGCGGCGACAGGCAACACAAAATTGCAAACAGCGGACTGCGCATGTTTAAATTTAATTGAACATTTAGCCAAATTAAAATGCATTTTATTACGCAGCCGCCGTTTCTGGCCTGGAAATGCAAAACAACGCGCGCCCAATCAGCCAGGCCAAGTCAAGTAAGCCAGCAGAGTTGGCCAAACCCGCAAATAGATGGAGGAAAAGGCAAGGGCACACTGTGGAAAATCGCATTTATAATTTGACAAATTACATTTCATGTAAAAAACCTTTTTTAGATTTAATCCCTGAACAAAATAGAAGATATCGCGATTAATAAGTATAGTATTTCTAACTAGCAATATAATTATATCTTTCATAACACAATTTTAATCAATTTTTCTTTAAATATATGGGACAAATTTAAATTTTATTACTTGATTTTTTATTAAAGAAGTTTTAGTTATCCAAGTCATTTTAAGAGGCTTTTCATATTATACAATTCCGAAGATACTTGAGTTAACGATGATAAATAATACAAATGGAAATTAGATATCAACACAGGTTTTAATTTCTTTTTCCCTTACTCGTCCTTTTTGAATTCTCTACAAATTTATTTAAGATCTTCCGAATTGGAAATATGTAAATTTCTTCAAGTGCAAAGTCGGAGGAAAAGCCAAAAGTTAAAGACGCTGACTGGGCCTAGGCACGCAACGGTTATTCAGTTTTGTCGGTTTAAGTCGTTGGCAGTGCCTATGCGAAATTTGGCACAGATTCGCGGGCAGATTCGAAGCTATTCGATTCGGTTCGGTTTGAGGCGGAACTGCGAGGACAGACCGCGCTGCAAACTGGTTGGAGACAGGCTGGAGGCCCCGGCCTGGCCAACATGCGTTCTGCAATTGTTTAATAGCCTAATTAAATGTGCGAGGGAACAGGTTGGCCAGTTCCAGTCCGGGAAAGTCGGAAAAGTCGGGCATATGCAAAGCAAGAGAAGCGGAGCGACTGTCATGTATCCCGAGTGATGTGATGTGATGTGAAGTGAAGTGATGTGACGGGACAGTGACTGCCATGCGGGTGGTTTGTCGGCTGCTAATGCCAGTCTCTTTACTTATTTTTTGCTCCTTGTTCTGGCTTGCAATTACATTTGGCTGTTAATTGCATTATGCATATTTATGGAAGCGCTCCGGCTGCAGCTCCTCCTCCGGCAATCGAGTTAGGGCGGGAGAAGGATCAGGAGCGGGAGGAGGGGCAGGACGAGGGGCAGGACCAGGAGCAGGAGACGCAGCCGGATCCGGCGACAATGCCGGCTCATTAGCATACATCAGCGCGTTAAGCTCGGAGCGAGTGTCTGACTGAGTTACGAACAGCTTTCCACTGTCTGCAGCTGCCACCATCATCGTCATCATAGCCGTCGTCATCCACTGAGTGGCTTAGTGGGTGTTGCCCTCTAATTTAAATTAAAATATGAAAAATACTCGACGAGAGAAAAGGGTTTGGTTGCGAACAAAAACATCAAGCTGGGAAAACTGAAAAACGTGCAGAAAAATCAAATCTAAAATAGCTGCTGGACATGGCATAATCAAATTGTGTACTCTAAAGGGCGTTGGGAAAATATTATTTGCCCAGAGATTGTCTGTATGTGAGCTGCTGCAACTAATTATATTATTATGATTTCAGATAATTTTTCAGCTTTCTGCATTTGAGAAAATATGATTCGCTTAGTAGTTAATGTTTGTAATTCCGCAAGGAAATAACAAATATATATTTTTAATTTAACGTACCTAACATGTGCTATATGCTTGTTTGTAAAAATATAGTTTTCAGTGCTTAAACAGAAATAAGTTTAAATCTCCCCACGGAGTTTAGTAAAAACATAAATGAGCTTCTATAAAATAATGGTATATATTTTCATCGCTACATAGGTCAATAATCCCATTGCTGAATTATATTTTCGGGATGTCTTTGGTTAATTTCTAATCACCTAGTTCTCTATTCCGCACTTTAAATTCCTGGCCCATATTACTCTCTATTTTCTCGTTCACGCCAGCACCCAAAAGTATTTTCTCTGGAATGTCCAAAGGCAGCTGCTCTCGGTCGGAGTTTTCTTGGCTGGAGAGTGCGTGGGGTTCCCAGTTCTGGCGGAGAAAGCTGAGAGATTTGGGAGCTATGCAGGAGCTATTTGGCTGAATAAAACCTTCATTTCTGCTCGCCTGGTAGACCCAAGTGCCCGAGAAAGAGAACGAGAGGAAGCCTGAGAGGAAGTTGGCGCTACGGAGCACGCGAGCGTAATTCGCACAAATGGCCATAATAAATAAATGTGCCATTAGCCCGCCTGCTAACCCCGACCGAATTTGCACATGCAGAAATATTAGACGGCATTCGTATATCAATACGAAAACTTTCTAATCGCAGTATAATTGCAGGCCAGTAACGAAAAAAATATTTAAACCGAATTAAGAAAGTCAAAGGAAGGGGAAATAAACGCAGCATTAGCCACTAAAATAACACGACATGCGCTAAATTATGCTGTCAATTCCGCAGGTGGATAGCATAAGTCATACAAAGTATACAGCAACTTATGATTGGGAAACGCTGGTAATCAGTTTGTTAACACCCGGCGACAATTAGCGACTGGGCTAAGTGCTTGGCTATATTGGACCATAAGCCAATTGGCCGTCGATATAAATTCGCGGATATTTACGGCATGGCCGCTCGCACGACATTAGCATAATTAAGCTAAGTCGCGTCAGAAACGGGTTTCTGATCCGATCCGCAGATTGATACTTCTTCTGCCCATTTGGCGGCTATCAGAGATGATCGAGCAGCGAAATGCCAATTAGGCCGACCCTAGTCCCGCCCGATTTGTGGGAAACAGGATCGGGTCGATGATGAGTGAGTGTGGTGTGCTCGGAACGAGGAGGGTATCGTTTAATTGAAATAATTACACATTAAGTGCATTAATTATTTTCACTTGCATGCAAACAGCGAGGACGCCTGCAAGTCGCCACTGACTCGTGGCCTGCGCCTTTTGCCTTTCGCGTAATTATTAATTTAAGCCATTCGACGACTCCGCTGGGTATCGTAGGCCATTACGGCTATGAGCCATGAGCCATGAGCTACGAGCTGCAGCGGCCACCTCGGCACGACATCCACTTGCAACTCGTTTTGTAGCCGCCGTTAGCTTAGGTCACAATTACGAACGCAAAATCATAATTAAAAATGTATTTAGCCGGACTTTGAAATATGTTTTGGCCGCCCCCGAAGGCAGAAGTCAGGTCGCGAGTAGTCCGGCAGGAGTCGGTAATTAGCCAGAATACGGCGGGTAATGTGGCGGGTGTGTAATCGATGGCCCAAAGGGATGGGTTGCAAGTCGTTAGAAAGAAATCTCGCGAGCTAGTTAGAAAAATAGTATACAAATTGATAAATATTTGCATTCGGTGTATATTGAGTTAGTTAAACAGGCTACTTTAGTGCTTATTATCCTAGAATGACCTAAAATATATTTAGCACACTAATAGTTATAACAAAAATTTAAAACTTTGATAAATAAATCAATTAAAAAATGGGTAACATTAATTTGACCAACAAACTATCTTAATATAAATATTTTTTCCAATTAAATCATGAAAGGCAATATGTTGTGTATCTAATTAAAATAATTAGTAAAAATATTACCTTAGGCATTTAAAGTTCATTGATTAAAAAGAAGGAAGAAGTTGTAAATAAACTATAGGTATTTATTGAAGAAGAATTAAAGTTTTTTAAAGTTACTTAAACGAGTAGATTACAATGCCGTGGCGGTGTGTGTGATCGGTTCTGCAGCCTGAAACCCCTTTCACCTGACAAATAAGGTCAATAACCAATCACCAAAATATTCCCTCAATTTACTGTCATCAGTCTCCTGGTTGCCGTTGCCTTCTAAACTAATTAAAACATACAATACCCAAATTAATTACTAAAACAGGTTAAGTTGGGCGCATAATAGCCATCTATCCAGCAACTGCTGTTGCTCCTGTGGATGTTGCTCCTGCGGATGTTGCTCCTGCCGATGTTGCTCCTGCACCTGTCGTTGTTCTTGGCGCTTGAATAATTATTGCAGTCAACTACTGTTCGGTTCGGGTATCAGCCCTTTGCTTCGGAGGGCGCCGACTCCCAGCACGTCAATTGTTTCATTAGTTTCCCTCAGACGAGCTTGTTTGGCGGACAACCCGGCGTATGTGTAATATAGCCCGGAATGTGTGCATCCGCGGGGTGCGGGTGCGGGGTATGCAAATAAAGTGCTGAATATATTTACTAATAACTATTTTACCTTAGCGACATGTGTCGCGCTCGCCAACAGAACCACATTTCCGCTGTTGTCCTTTCGGGCCGAAAGTTTTGCGTCAATGTTTTTGGCTTGTGCTCTTAGGGGCGAGGGGTGAGGGGCGTTGGCCACGCCCCCTGCTTTTTTCCCACTGTGTCGCATATGTCAGCTGCGGCACTCATAATTTATTGAAGCACATAAATTTCACTTAATTGGCACTGCCAATAATAAAGCAACAACAAAGAAGACTAACGATGACACCAACAAAGTTTTGAAAAGTCCTTTTCGCCATCTCCTTGTTTTCGTTTTTTGCACATGCATATTAGTTGCAATTTGTGTGGGACTAATTACTCGGTGAAGTCAGTGGTTTATTAAATGGAATGTTTTGCCTTAAATGGGCAAGAGTGCCCAAGTTTCACGTTTTCCTTCAGAGTTCAGTACTACCCACCCACCAGGCGCACTCATTAAACAAACAAAATCGGCCACAAAACTTGTTCCTGCCATTGTTATTTCTATTTTTATTATCTATGCCACACCCAATGCATAGAGTGGAAAATTATGAATTTTTCTTGGAAATTTTCTATGCCATCTGCGGAGTGGATCTCGGCCGCCCTCCTCCTCCTCCGCCACCCTCCTCCCCAGCCCGAGCTCATAATAAACGAATTAGCGCCTTTGGCTAAATGGAAGTAGAATGCAATTTCATTGCAATTATCAAGTGGAGGAGACTGGCTCCTACTTCCACTCCCGTCCTCCTTTGCATGGCTGGGCTAAATAAACAACCCGGTAAGAGTTCGAGTTCGACTCCGACTGGGTCTGGGCCTGGGCTCTGGACCTGGTCGCCGACTTGGATTGCACTTGGACTTGGCCCCACAATGAGCACATAAAAAAATTAATGCTCTCCCGCTCGGCGAAACCATAAAGGTATGTCTGCTCATGGCCAATTTCTTTCGGGGCCAAAACGCAATGCTAACAAATAGAAAAATTATCGAAATTGTGGCATCTTTTTTATGTTTTCGGTTTTCAGCCTGTCTTGTGGGTTTTTCCTACAGCCAGAGCGAATGTGCATTTAATTTGTGACGCATTCAGAGAAATGCACGGAAAAATAACTGGGGGAATGAACGAACCTTTCAAATTTAATCTAAAGGTGAAACATTTATTAAGTAATCATAGATTTAACTACTGGGACTTGTGAAAAAATAATAAATGTATACATAAAAACAATTAAACAATATATACAGGCCTTATTCCGATTTTAAAATAAAATTCTTAAACACAATTTTTAAAAATGTTGATAAAAATATAGTCGGCTTATCAATATTTTCAAAATCGTAAACAATAAAACAATAGCAATACAAAATGTGCAGGACTGTTTCAGTTTTCTAAACAAATCACTCGAATTTCATTTTCAGTTCATTTTCATTGTCGGTTTGAAAATATATGTCTCTTTTAAAATAATTTTATTAATTATCTTGTTACAACAATGGTTTTGAAATTTTTCAAAAATGCATAAGAAAGGATTCTTATGAAAGTATAAAGGGAGATCAGAAGGGGCTCGTTACATTCATTTATTTTTAAAAAGATTTCTTCAGCATCTTCAGTATGAAACGCTTAACGCACATAATGGAATTAAATTGTATATTTTTATTAGCCTTAAACAGTTTTAGAAAGGTCCTAAAAGGGCTGCGAAAAATAAATATATATTATGTAAATGGCCTTTAGTTTTCTGCCAGTGCAGCCTGAATTGTCCCGCTGATGCATAAAACATCAACAATGCGATGCGAAGCGATCCGGCCAATCCGAGAGCCAAAAACCGAGACACGCTCCTCTCTCGGTGGCCTAGCCAACGTTTTGAGCATTTTGGCCGCAAAAGAAGCGCAAAATAAATGCCAAAACCAACAGCAACCATAACAATAACACAAGCAACAAATATTATGCCTTTTGGCAACGTTTTTCATACTCTGGACTGGAGTAAAGACTTCCAGCAGGCAAGTCGCAGCCACGAACTCCGAGTCCGAGTCGAAGTTGTACTCTTACAAACATGGTCATAATCACGCGTTAAATTAATGAGTTTAAATGCTATTTTTGGCTTTAACTATTGCACACACACACAGGTTTAATTGAAGCCAACTTGTGGCAGAGTGGAGTGTCTCAGTTTCGAGTTCGGATTCGGGTTCGATCCGGCGGCTGTGGCTGCAACTTCGTCCCGGTCGCGGTCCCCCCGCAAATTATGAGAGACTCACAGCCAAGTTCAGGCTCAGGCTCAGGCTGAGTCTCAGCTTTGGGCCAACCGGCTCCGACAACGGCGGCTATATTAAATTTATTTTAATGCCAAACTCCTTCGGTTTCAGCCTCAGTTTCAGACCGATCTGCAGCTCTCCGCTCACATGGCCAGTGGGCATGGCTTTTATATTTTCTCCCATGGAGGCCAGTTGGCCCAAATCGCGTTTCGCTAATTATTAACCCTGCCTGGGTGCCCGATCCCTTTTCCCAGCTGCCATCCAGCTGGCTCCCATCGATTGCCAAGTGCAGATGTGGGGTCAACCGAGATTTGGAACAATTTTCGGAGCATCTGGCATATGACTAAGGAAAGGTCAAGAGATCGGAAAATGGGAATCTAGGGTGGGCTAGAGGGTACTGATGATGATTCATATGTTAACGGAGTTCCCAGTTGCAAATATGTACACATGAATCAGCCAGAGATTTATGGCCAAGAAGATCAATGTATTTTCTAGGTCATCAGACAAGCAATAGATATAAAGATCAGTAGATAAGTGGCTTTATAACACTTGCTTTAATTTTCACAAACCCACTGGTCCTAATAAAAATTAATAAAATTGTTGTATATATTAAATTCAGCGACTTAGTCGAATTTAAAGCCTGTTAGCCATATAGCCATTACCGAACTAAATTGATTAAGGCTTGGCTTTTAAGCACCCGAATGCAATTTAATAAACTTAAGACTTCCATGTTTATATTTCCCCAGTACCAATCAAGTCCATTATCACGCAATAGAAATTACCTTATTATTTATGATATTGAAAACCACGACAGCGACAACCGTAACCCGTTCATGTGGTTGTCCGCACAGCGTCAGCCACATTGTTAATAATTTTTTAATACCACCATAATTAAGACGAAGGCAATTTGCCATTTGCAGTTTGTTTTTTTCAGTCGGTTTTTGCGTAAATGTAATGAAATTAAGGCAAGGAGCCAGGGTAGTTAGAGCCGGACAACGTCAAAATCAACTTGCCAGATACTTATTACAGTGGCCCGAAGTCGCTTGATGATTATTGGCATTACGTAGACGTGCATAAGTTGAACTTACTGGCAATATAATTAATTTATACTTAAACTCTCTGACAATTTCAATGTTGCATGCAGCTGGCGCAGAGACGAAAGCCGCAAACAACCAGCTCGACACACAAATTGCCTGGTAATTTATTTGCAATTAATTTTGAATTAATTTCAACGAAAGACGAACGAACAAAAATTTGGGTTGTTGTCTTGGCCGAAGAATTCGGGAGTGCAGTGGTAGGGAACTGAGTGGGGAACTTTATGGGGCACCTTAAATGAGGGGTATAATGTGTGAAAAGTTGTTTATGCCTCGAATCTAAAACCGAGCCGCTTAAGAGACAAGACACGGCCATTTATCAATGCATCCACCATTTAAATTACCACCTCCCCGTCCCAGCCCCTTTTGGTGCCGACAATGGGCCATCATCTTTGGCTCATTTGCAGTCAATTTAGCGCTCACGTGGTTAGTCATAAAAATTTTTGCACAGAACATTCATTTAATAAGCAATTATTGCCTGCTTCTCTTTAATATTTTGTTCCCTGCCCTTTTTGCTGTGTTGCATTTACGCGTCAAGACTTTCAACTAATTACAAACGATTTACATGCAACACAGCTGGGCGTACGATAACCAGGGCCAAGAACATTGGAGCAAGAACCAGGCCAGGTTTTCGCCATCCAGCGCACTGAATATCCAGCCCCAGCCCCGGATAATCCCGCTCGGGTATTTGCAACATTTAAAGCAGAATGCAGAAACCGGTTGGCCGGCAATCATCATCATCGTCATTATCATCGCGATGACACTGCGGCCAGAGGAGGGGAAAACACCCACGAGAGTGAGCAGGCACAGGCACAGGCACAGGCAAATCAAAATCAGAATCAAATCCGCTTGGCACGCACGTACATGTGTAACATACTCTTAGAACCGCGGTTCATTGCGCATGCGCGACATGCTCTTCTGGGCCAGAAGGAGTGCAACTTGTGATCAGCTTATAATTAGCAGAGCCGCACTAGAGCCACATCCGTGCTCGACTTTCACCAGCTGGCCACCAAAGGCCAAAGGCTTGGCCCGCGGATGGCGGACGGCGGATGGCGGACGTCGGATGGAGGACGGCGGCTCATTAGACGCCCATGAGTCACCCAGCGGGTTGGCTAGCCGGCTTTCAAGAGCTGCCGCCTTGGCCCAAAAACAAAATGGAAAAACTGGGTACAGCTGCGTAGTCAATGGGTCCGCTCAGATCGGGCCACGTAATTAGCTGTAATATATCTTCGAACAAGTCAAGTCCAGTTCGGTTAGAGTATTTTTTGGGATGTTTTGTTTGAACCTATTTAAAGCTTTACTTATTCAACTGGCTCCTTGGAAATTGAATTTTAGTTTTGTAAATGGAATTAAAGCCCACAAGGCAATGTAATTGTATACGACGGATCCTAAAACATAACAATTTTATACACCTATTTATTAATCAATTATTTCCTGTTAATTTTAATGTTTGTTTTAAAGTTTTAATGCTTAAAGTTAAAAGTTTATGGCATTTTAATAATGTTACTTCAATTTATTTCTTTGGTTTTTTTATTTTTCTCCTCTAGCTGAATATCCTGTTTCCATTCAAACACTCTTTTTATTATTATTTAAATAACTCTTTACTACACCTCCATAAACCTGTCAAAGAAAGTGTGTTAATTCGTTTCATTGATTTCCTTTTAGCACATTAATTTTCAATAGATTGTACTTATAACTCTATTTTTCCTCTGGCCTCTAATTCGATTTTTATTGCACCTGGATTTTCTTGTTTGGCGCTGCCAATAGACAATTTATTTCTCATGTACACACATTTTTCCTCAATCGCCGTTCGAGTGTGTGTGCTGATTATTTCGCGCTTATTATTTGCTGCCTTGCTTTGAGCTTGTGAGCTTTTTTCTTTATTTTTTGCTTAATTTTCAATAAATGTTGCGGCTTTGTTGCCGCTTGTCTCTCCGTCGCAGTCGATTACTCATTTGACTGCATGCACATAAATTTTATGCACTTTTCCATTTTTTCCTTTTTCTATATTTTGATTGCTTTATTTTTTATTAATTGCTTTTTACAGCGTTTTGTTAGGTTTTTTTAGCAGGCGGCGGAGGAGGTAAGTAGTATCTCGGTGGCTCTGAGTGTGCGTGCTGTATCGTGTGAGCTGATTGTGTCATTAGAGTGGATCGCATTCGACGGATACTGAGACTCCGACAGAGACAAAGCGGCCCAAATGCCACAAAATGCGGTCGAAGAGATACTTGAGACCATGGAGCGAATTGATTTGCCATTAGAATTGGGTCAACAATCGGTAAACGTTCGAATTTAATTGGGAATTTTAATGGCTAAATTACAGACACCATATTGGATATGGTAAATTGATATGCCGAGCGTGCTTGGATTGGCTTTTATTGAGGGCGTACATTTTATTATTATATTTAATTCTTTACTTATAAAGTGTGGCCCAAAAACATAGCCAGTTTAGTAAAATTGTTTTAGGTGGCATAATATCATCTTAAATCCTGGTATATCATAGGAACATAAACTGGTAGTCCGCCGCAATACTGTTTATTTTCAGTACGCTTGACACACTTCTTCGGCTTCAAGAACTCCCAGAACTGATCCCTTTATTTTCAAAGCTCATAATTTAGGCAATTTTACGAGCAACGACAACAATCGCCCGGAGTCCAATGGCAGAAAGAATTAGGCAAAATAAACTTGAAAATAGAACTCGCATTGATCAGCAGATCGCTTGTTGTTCTTGGCCGATCTATAGTAAGCTGATTCGCCGCTAAACTATGTGCCACAAGGCAACAAGCAACACAAAAACTCAAGACCCTGAAGAAAAGAAAAACAAAACCGAGCTGCGAACCAACGAGGACATGCGAAATTTTTATTTATTGCTGACAATTGCACAAAAGTTTTTTCCCTTCTGTGATCGGTTTTTTATGGTCATTAAAATTGGGACAAAAATATTTTGACCGCGCTCGAAGTCAACGTTTTTTGTTCTGGCTGTTCATTTTGTTATTTGGCGATTCTAGAGCACGACTGCGATCGAGAGAGACGGGACGGCCTGGGGCCAGAGTTTGAGTTCTGAGCCGCGGATTTGCCCTTGATTGGCCAGGTTGCAACATTCTGCGGCCGCCGGCCGATCGAACTGATTAGGCGGGTCCAAAGCGGCTAATTAATGATCCGTCGCCCGGGCTTTGCATGCTAATTAAATGCGCACAAGAAATCAATTCGGCCATGCAAGGGTGGCACGTGAGTCACGGGGGAGCGGGAACCGCAACTCGGATATATTTATAGATGAAACCAGAGACAAGAGCATGAGCTTCTTGCCGCCAAACGTGGCACGCTCATCTCAGGGGTATGTTCTAACCTAACCCTTATGGGACCTACACTTGCGGTCAAAGTAATAGCTCTCGCGGCTTCTTTATGCGTGAGAATATTGCAATACAGTAACATATTATAAATTCAAAGCTATATGAGGTTCTTAAAAATTAATATGTTGTATCGAACTAGTTTTAAAACATATTTTATAAAATATTAAGGTATCTGTTAAAATAAAAGTATAGTGCAGTTATCTTTAAAGAAAACTGTTACAATTGGGTTGAGGATAAACCTTTTTTTCTAGCAAACAAGATCAACCACATTTTATTTATTAAGTATTAATTTATTTTATTAAGTATTATGAATATAGTAAATAAGACTATTTTCCTAAATTTTTTTAGCTCGCCATAATCTTTATTTTCTAATAATATAGTCAATAGGCCTTTGGGAAAAAATTGTTGCTGTCAGACTATAAAATAAATGAAGTTAAATTAAAATCAGATAAATTTATAAATGAAACCAGAGACAAGAGCATGAGCTGCATTCCGCTAATCTATATTCTAAACTAACCCTTAAGAAACCTACACTTTCGGCAATAAAATAGCTCTCGCGTCATTTTTACGAAAGAGAATATTGCATTACAAACATAATATGAAATCAAAACTGATTTACATTTTTCGAAATTTATATGTTATTTAGAAGTGGTCTTGAAAAATATTCTCAATTTTTTCCTTTCTTATAATGTTGTCTATAAACCCTTCGAAAATGAAATATGATTTGGATTTGGATTTTAATGAAATTTTTTTAGTAAACTAAAATGGATTAAAAAATAAAATAAACAAAAAAGCAGATACTGTATACTTTATATTACTTCTCATCGACAATCTACACATGTATGCTTTTAATTTGACCGCAAGTACATGGCCGTTGCTCAGCCTGAAAGGGGTAATGCATGAATTCAGCGGTTCTGTTCGACTCACCGACTCGGTTTTGATGTTGAGCGCCAGGACGTGCGACGAGCTGTTGGAGGAGGCCGACGGCGGCGAGGCAGGCGCTGCTCCGCTGCACGGCGACTTGGCGGCAATCATGGCGGTGGCGATGGCGTTCAGCGGCGAGCGGCTGCTGGGCAGCGGACTGGCCTCCCGGAGCGGACTGCTGCCCGCCCCCGCCCCGATGCCGATGGCCATGCCCAGGCTCTGCGAGTAGGGGGAGACCGGCGACTTGTTGGCATTCGTGGAGCAGTTGGAGGGCACCACGGCGGCGGTGGTGCAGCTGGTCAGGGTGCTGGTGGCCGAGCTGGAGGATGACGAGGAGGAGGAGCAGGACGACGACGAGGAGGAGCTGCTGCTGCTGTTGTTGTTGGTGGTGCTGCTGCTGCCCTTGTTGCATATCATTGCCTGCATTTTGGTATTGTTATTGTTGTTGCTACTGCTGTTGTTGTTGTTATTGTTATTGTTGGTGGCGCTGGCATTGTTATTGTTGACACTTGCCCCGGCACCAGGCATCAGGCTGCCATCGCAGAACTCCCGCTTCACGATGTTGCTGCCGTTGTTGCTGGTGTTGCCGGTGTTGCTGCTGCTGCTGCTGCTGCCGCTGCCGCCGGGTGTCGCCCCAATGGCCGCCTCACATGGCAGCACCGTGCCGAGCATCTTGTCTAGCGTTGTGTACTGTGACTGTGACGTCGTGGATTCAGCGGCACCGGCGGAGTCCTCGCAGCCCTCGGCCATGTCACGTGTCACTGACCCGCTCGCATCCTGGGCCACTCCTGCAAGGGCAAGGACAATACGGAAAGGGTTTAAGTACCGCCGTGTGCATTAAATATTAAGCCCGTAATGGGGCAGACTTCAAAATAACACAAAAAAAGATTTACAAATTTAAGAAACATGGAATATTACGAGAAACACCGTCAATTCTTACTTAAGCAGACTTCTTTAAACTCCAAATTTTTTTGAATTTAAAAATATTTTAAGACCTACAATTAATCAGAAAACCCAAATTGCGAAGCCAATTAAATGGGCTTCATATCAAAGAGCGTACAAAATTATTAAATAAATTTTCTTAAGGAACAGGATATTTCTTAATTCAGAAAAACACCATCAATACCACCTACACTGAAAACTTTTATTGGCTAAACTGAAGTAACGAAGAGCAGACAGATCGCCTGTATATCTTTAGAACAACTACCTCGTAATTCCTACATGTTAGCTTATGCCAACTTCTGGATGCAACCCCTTAAAAAGTAAGAGAAGGCTAATTCAGAAATGCAAAGCTTGCAATTAACGGATATCAGCGCAACATTACTCCTTTTACCCCTTAAATATCAAATGTCGTCTGACTGAACCCCCTCACCTTAAAATCTTTCTACCTCGCATGGCCACTGGGGCCGTCATAATTTAGAATTTACATTTATCGAAAATATTCCGTGCACTTAAAACCCATACCCTGGCGCATTAATTTCATTAATTATCCCTGTTGCCCGTCGGTTGACCACGGCAACAACGCACAAACAACAATGAGGGGGCCAAGGAGCGGGGAGGGGCTCAGGAGGGGGCGAACAGGAAAACCCACACACGCCGCATAATTTTGCAAATGCAAAACGTAGCCGGCGTTGGAGTCGCCGTCCGAGTCTTTGGCCATGTCCTTGCCAGGCCACGACGTTCTGCACCGGACAACGAACGACTTTTACCGCCGGAATTGTGAGGAGAAAAGTACACAGAAAAAATGTTTTCCCCATTTTAATTAATTTAATTTAATTTAATTTTTTAATTACTTGAAACAAAATTGAAATTAAGAAATATATTTGTAAGCTAAAATACGTGAAGTGTAATTTCGTTTTAGATGTTTATTAAAAAACATTAACTTTAATATTTTTGTTATCCTAAATAAAGAAATCCTAAGTAGAAAATTAAAAAATATTGAGAATCAATATTAATAATCAAATATTTCTTGTAGGTACCTATATTTTTTTATTATATAACAAAATGCACTGTTTCTTTCAGTGTGTCTCTCGGCTTGATGGACACAAAAGCCGAAGCATACGGGTGGTTTCTGCACAGGGGGATGCATGTCCGCTGGAACGGGGATGGAGCTGTTGGGTGGTCTGCACATTCGTAATCGAAAATTTTACACCTACTCTGCATTATAATTTATACCCGAAGAGGGACAACTGACCAAAAAGTGTGCGGGGCAGGAGAATGTGGCGAACGTGTCTGGCAAGAAAGTTTTTCCTGCATACAAGAAGAAGGAAAATGCGATAGGGAAAATTAAGAGTGGATGAGGCGGGGGCGGAAAATGTCCGAAAATGTTGTCCGAGTGCTGGGGGAAGCATGGAAAGTTATCTGGGGAAGATAACCGTAATAAGAAGGAGAGTTTTCGAAAGGTTTATGTGCACGCACTTTGAGGAAGGGCACACAGGCAGGGGACTCCAGTAATCGTCACTCAACCGAAATAGATTCCACTAAATGTCATTTCTTATGGGCTCAGGATGCAGCACAAACTCCGGGTCTAAGCCGGTCCCAAAGGCGTCTAAATTTAGGCAACAATTTGCACTAAAGAGCTTACCTAACTCCAACCCACAAAGGAAACATCAATGCCTATGCCTTGACATTTGGCCCCAAAAAACGGGAGCCAACATTTCGGGCGGGGGGAGGGGAAGAAAAGGTCCTTCGTTGCATTGTCTGCAGGTCTACACAAAACGGGCGTTGATTTTAATGCATAATGCATACAGCTGGCTCCTGTCCTGTCCCTCCCAATCCTCCAGACCCCGCTCCCCGATCCCCAACCCCTCCCCGCAGGACCTGCCATGTGTGTGTCTGCAGTTGTAATAATGCAAGCAACTGCACTCGGAACTCAGAACTCGGAACTCGAGTCGCAGTCGCAGTCCGACTCGAACTTCTGCAGCTCGGATTCAGACATTCAGTTTGCTGTTCCCCAAAGCACTGAAAATAAATGGGCCACTTCGTTGTGATACATTGTAGAAATACTGGAAATACTGTCTTGGAAATGTCTGGGAATATAGTTCAGTTAGGTTAAAGTCTCTAGTTTGTGGACGTGAAAGTTGTCGTGTTTGTAAGCTAAAGATATATTGAGTTAAAAATCTATTTTCTAGATAATTTTATAGTGAGTATGGCAGATTCTAGACAGTCAAGTACAACTATTATTACTAATTTAGTTTAAAACAAATAAATATATGGTTAATGTCTTTCAAAATCGGCAGTTTTCCAATTTTAAAGAACAAGTTAGGTAGAAATCAGTGAAATGCTTAGACGATCTTCATACAGTTAACAGCATTGATTTCCACCAAAATTGTATTTAAAAATATTTCAAAAAATTATTGCTATAATTGCTATAAACAATGCATTTATTTTTTCGAGTGCTCATTGTTTGTGTCGACGTTGGCCAGCCGGCAGCAGTCAACGAACGCACTTTTCCGGCCACATAGCCATCGCCGTAATGAGCCACAAGAGGCAGGGGCGGGGGCGGGGGCAGGAAGGGGAACAGGATCGGGATCGGGGGGTGCGGAATGGCAGGACTGTGCCTTGGAAGTTGGAGTGTGCAGGACATGCAACGCCAATGCCTGAGTCTGAGTCCGAGTACGAGAACGAGAACGAGAACGAGCCTGAGCAAAGCTCCGTGTTGTAGATTTTGGCCAGCAAAAGGCCGGCTTTTTTGGGGTGGTGAGAGGGCGTAATAATTAATTTTGTACGTTGCATGCAAATGTCTGGCCATCGCCCCCTCCACACCCCCCACCCTCCGTGGGGCAGCAACAACAGCAACAGCCACCCTTCTCCGGCATCTGGCATATGCATAAGAAGCAAAAACAATGCATAATATCAGGAGCAGCAGCAAAAACAGAGTGCACATCGGCAACATACAAAATAATTTCAAGTATGCGTCAACAGCAAATGCCGAAAGCCTGCGAAGATGGAATCTAAGGGAGCGTTGATGGCTTCCAGTTGCAACTGGGTGCCACATGTTGTGAAAGCAAATGGCAGCGACAAAATGTGCAGCCAAATTAAGTACAATTTGCGCATATTAAAGTCTGGCCAAATTACACGGAGGCAGCAGCAACAGCAGCAGCAGCAACATGCAACAACGGCAACATTTTGTCGCTTCCTGCGATCGCCGCTTGCCTCGAAATCTAATCAATAACCAGCAAACTAGTAGAATTTCATGTAGCACACTAAATAGCACGATTAATTATCGCCGTGCTGGCAACTATAATTCAAATCGAGCCCGCTTCATTTTCAATGCACGCCAGCAACATGCCATCTGCATCGCTCCTACTCCCATCGACTGGCGAACGCATTACAAACCGGTCTAATTATACTCATTTTCTTGCTGCCACATGTTGCTGCGGCTATAAATTGCAATTTCCATGCAACTTTCTATCGCCGGTTAAGAAGCGAGCTGGACAAAAATTTATCATCCAGAGTCGCCTCTCCGCCGCAGCGGATCATGTTGGTCGTTTGGCGAACGGAGCGTTTTGTCTTCGACAGCAATTCGTAGGCAATATTCAAATTAATAAAATCATCAATAATTTCGCCCGGCCAGGCAAACATGTAGAACATGTTGCTGCTGCTGCTGCTGCTGCTGCACTGCAGCAACTTGTTGTAATTAATAGTCAAACTAAATTGTAGCACACTTGCCATCATTTAGAGTTAGGAGCCAAATGTGGCACAAAGCAATTTTTGATTAGAAACCGGGCACCGGAGTCCGGCCAACGGACATCGATCCCCCTTTCCCCCCGCGGAACGCCCCTCGGCCCGCGGACAACTTCATTTTTATGGCCAACTCTGGGGCTATTAAATTTTTCTTTTGATTTGTAATTAGCGCAAAATGCATATTAAATACCAAACGACAAACTCGAGTGCCTCGGCCTTTGAGGAAGTGAATGGAGAAGAGGTTGAGGAGACCTCTGCCTGTTTTCGGTTTTTGGTTTTCGGCTGCCTTAGCCAACTTTTACCATGGCAAAAATAATCAATAATGCGCCGGCATTAAGTCATTGAGTTGAACTTATTTATGCAACATTTATTTACGCACACACACAGAGGGAGCATAAAAAGTTTTGCAACTTGCCTTTGTTTTTGCATTGTTTTGGGGTTGTTGCTGCCTTTCCTATCGGGGGTGTATGTACGGCAGAACGTGCAATTTTCTTAAAAATTACACACGATTACACATGAAATACACCGGCTGATATATTATGGTAGGGCCAAGGGTTAGGGTGGAAAAGGAAAGAGAACTTCGAGTTGTCGGCGTCATAAAGTTTCCAAGGTGTTTCAGGGAGTACAGCTGGAAGTGCCCTCAATGTGAAAATTAACCAGGAATGACTAAGACTTATAAAGTTAATTCAGAAAATTTTAGATGTATCAAAAAATGTATTAAGACGTTGTTTGTATATTCTTACCCCTAAAATCGAACATAATTCATTAAATATGTATACTTATACATATCCCCCATATATGGGACATTTAAAACTTATCCACCACATAACTATTTTGACATTTGAATATTGTGCATTTTATCATTTAATTTCTAAAATTTATCACAAAACTATTTGGGGAAAAGCATTGGTAACATTGTGAAGTAAAATCGTTGTAAAAATAATTTTTTTATGGATTTAAAAAAATGGTCAATTATAAAGCAAAAAAAGTTTCAAATTTAATTCTTATAAACTCAGAGATTTCAAACAGTTTTATAATATATACTTTAAAATTAAATATTTTTACATTTCAAATTTAGTGTTTTCGAAAAGAAAAGAAGAACGGTCCTTAAGAATGGATTTTAGACTAAGGGTTGATCTGTTGATATCATGTCAAATATTTCTGGCTTAGAGATTAAGTTATGCAATTTTTGGCTTAGAGACTTAGTTATGAGAAGCTTTGATCTAGTGATATCATGTAAAATTCGATCTATTTATCGTAAATACGAAGAGAAAAACAGTTTGTTTGGAAAACCTTCATTTCCCATTTCCCTCTGAAGGGCCAGGAACAATGGGCACTTGCAATCCGGTCAGCGGACTACAGCCAACTGCCTTTCATAAGCCCGCTTCATTCATTCGCCATACATTTTCCACTCAAATCATTAAAAAAATAATAATAATAATGAAATTTGCGTGATTCAAGCGGAGCACGCACTAGGCGATGCCAATAGCAGCAACAACAATCGCCGGAGGCGTACTCAATACAACAGCAATATCAGCAGCAACAATAAACATGTGCACCAAACGCCCCCGGAGAGAAGGGCAAAAAGCGGGAAAGGAAGTCAAAGTCAGGCCCAGTCTGAAGCTGAAAAATCAACCCTCTCATGGCTCGAGTCCTGGGTCCTTCCTGCACACTCACACTCACACCCGCCCAGACATTGTCCTTAATGCGCCGCGTAATGAGTTATTCGCATTTTTTCCTGTTTTGTTTTGCACAGCTGACTCCCCCTGATCGCCCACATTTGGCGATTTTAATTCATTTAGAGAAGGAAATAATAATGAGTTATAATGGGGGGACTCCGGCCTTATAAATGCAGAACTTTAAATGCCCTAGGAAAACCCCTATGTAACGATGAATTGAGAAGTGATCCTTTGACTTTCAAGATTATTTTCGAAACGGAAGCTGAAAAACAATGGGAACCCTTTTCTCAAAAGTTGGTGAGTCTCATATTTTGGTTATTACAAAAATAAAATGGTATAACAGTTGACAAGACTTAAAAAACCAAACATTTCGATGATGAAATAAATAACATTGAAATATTTATTTTTGTGTAAAATTAAATTCTTCATTCAACATTTAGAAGTTAAGAAAAAAACAGATACATTCCTAAATATGTAACTTTTCAAAAATAGCTTCCATTGATCATTAAAAATATGTCAAAAATCTTTATTAATGGTATTTGAGTTGGAAAACTGTGAAGATAAGGTGAGATCATTAATTTCATTCCCTCTACTTGAGCCGGTAATTTTATTAGCCCACATACTTGGTGGCCAACTCGGAATACCCTCACCGGGGAGCTCCTCGAGTGGGTCGTGAGTTGCATGTCCCGTTCCGTGCTGCAGTCGTATAATCTAGGGGTTACGGAGCGGTTAGGGAACGGGCACCAGGATTGCACCCCGAACCGCACACGACATCTAGACATGAGAGCACAAAACATAATTTCGCTAAATTAGCGAAAAACAAAAGAAGTGCCAGGAGGAAGGCGGCTCAGTTCAGTTCAGCTCAGTTCATTTCGGTTCCGTTCGTTCGCGTTCGGTTTGAAAACTCCCCAATTGAGCACGCACCAAAATCATTTGCAGACTCGACTCAAGGGGTGAAGCGCCCATAATCAACGTCTAAATATTTGGTAAAACGTAGAAAAAAAGCGGGAAAAAAATTGGATTGAAACCTGCATTTTGGTGCCGGGCAACGGACAACTAATTATAAAATTTTTGCAACCCCCGGATGGAGCGCAAACCCTTTTTGGCGAACTGCATGTGTCCGGGGTAAGTGATTGTGTACGTGCTCATTATGGAAATTTCTTGCTTTCCCGTTTTATTTTTTTATTTGCAGCTCTGTGGCAGTGCAAAAATTAATGCAAAGACCACAGTCGGGCGGTGTGGGTCGTTAATGACACGAAGCCGGAATTTAGGAGGGGACCTTAGCGAGCGAATCGCTTGACAAAGGTTTATTGGGGCTTTGGCACATGCGATACGCGATTATAATTAGAATTTGGCCGCGGGGTATTGCACTGCACATGGTCAAAAGGACCTCGTGCGGCATGACATGACCATTCGGGGGTGGTTCTACTTATCTGGGGTTGTAAAGTGTTTCATTTCGACCGAGGGGCAAAGTGTTAGGGTAATCGAATTTTGAATCGATTAACCGGGTAACAGTCCTTTCACAGCGGGAGTAAAACTCTTGAATTGGCTGTCTCAATTAAAAGAGTTTAATGTAATATCACAAAAGATTTTAAAACTATACTTAATTTAAAAACAAGCTTAATAGTGATACACCTGAGCGATCTACCCTGATCATTACTTTAAAAGTTTAAAAATGATAGACCAACTTTAAACACTTAAAGTTTAACGGAATCAAGTTTTCTATAAGTTTGCTATTAAAATCTCAAGCCATTAAATTTGTTATCGATAAATGTATTTAATTTTAATACTGGTTAATCATTTTTCGTCTCATTTCTAAAATTTTTAAGTGTATTACTTGTTTATTGATCCACTTTGTTAACCTAACTTTAATTCGAATGGGCAAACTTAAGTTGTACTTAAGTGGTGTTTAAAACGATTGCCCGATTACCGATAACACTTCGATATGTAGCCAGGGCCATTACCATTTGCATACCTGTAAAATGCTTCTCTATAATGAGCTACAAAATACATATGAAAATTCATCTAAACGGCCTGCAGTTGATCGACTAAGTTGCATTCAAATTGCGTCTTTAAGCACTTTATTAACCCCCATTTAAGTAGGGCGCAGGGGGGTCGGGGGAGGGGTGATCAAATCAAATGTTGCACTTTGCATGTGCCCTTTGGCGAGTGTAATTAGCCGGAAGGAGACGGCAACATTGTGTGACTGTACTTGCCAGCCCGACTGCACGGTTATTTATTATTTATTTATTATAATTATTTATTTGCTTGACGCGGTCGCTTATTAAAAGCTACTTAAAGCCCCGCCAGCGAACAATGGGCCAGGCCATTAGGAGCCAGCAGTTCCATCAATCCCTCCCCCTCCGCCAAAACCTGGTCATAATTACTGCAAGTTGCAGTTCGCTCACTGCAAAAACATTCCACTTGATATGCCGTCCACGTAGCTGCACGCACCGCTCGCTAGATGGCGCTTGTATGGTATGGCATGTCATTTGTTTATGACAGCTAACCTCTCATAATCAAGCGGGGTTATAAATTTGCCAGAATATAAGCTGATTATAAGCTGATTGTGAGTGTATGGCTGTGGGCGGGGGTTTTTTTAATTAACTTGAGTTAAGGGGAAAGTCATTTGAGGAGCCAATGACTGGATAATGGCCGAGTCCAACTAAGTTATGGACTGTACTTATTAGTTGTACTCCATATTCAAAACTAACGCATATAGATATTTCAGCCATGGCCGTTGGGAAGTGAAATTTTTGATTTCAATTGAAATAAATTTCCATTAATATTTGTTAATTGTTGGTTATGTGAAAGAGGGAGAGAGAAGAAAGCAACAATCGTTATATTTGCTAATTGAGATTTGACCTGATGATATGGCGAAATGAGCACAACAATAATAACTAACGATGAGCGAAATTGACGTCAACGAAAATTGTTGCTAGAAAGAAATTGTGTGAAAGTATGTTAATTAATGGAAGAAGAACAAGAAGCATTAGCGCCAGAGCAAGTGGGATGCAGAAGAAGAATTTGTACGCAGCAATAATTGACTTTTTATGGCGAATTGAAATTTTCCACAGGGAAATTGCAAGATATTGTGATAAAAACATTTTTGAATAATAAAGTGAAAAATGTAAAGGCTGCCATGGTGCTCCTAACGACGTTAGGAAGTGTATCTAAAAGATACATATATCTAAGAAAATATGATTGCTTAGAACACTTAACTCAAAATAGGTGACCAGAATATTGAATAACAAGATTAAATGTTATGATCTAGAATTTATAATATATTTAACCAATTAAGATTTGATTGAAATAAAGCTTCACTGGTGTTCGGAGCTACACAACCTTCGACTGGGCGGCGTTGATCCAGGTAAACGGCAACCCATCAGGTGATTGTCTCAGCATTCGCAGACACCTTTCCATTATGCAAAGGCCCGTAACCAGATGCCCGCAAATCTGCGTAGATTTTGAACCACTCCAAGGGGCCTTGCGGCATTTGGCAGAAACCCACTGCGAAACAACGCCCAGCCCAGCACTTGCCGCTTGGCAGACACAAAAATACGGGCACGATCAGGATCCAGCCCGTCACACTTGCCTATAATTTGTGCCCAGAGTGGCAACAAAAATCAAATGGCACGCATGAAATTAAAGTTTAAGCGCGCAAAAATTTATATGTACGACGCCGTGTGCCAATTAATGTAAATTACGCGACGGCGACGACGGCAACACGACACCGACAACGGCAACTCACAGCAACTGCAATGGAAATTGCAACTGCAACTGCGGCGGCGATATGGCAACGCTGTCGTGCCTCAAATAAGGCCCCCAAGGGGCGCACCACGCAACATTTTGAAAGTGCGCACAATAACGCCTGCAAGAAATTAGCGGCTGAAAACACACATTGTAAAATATTATTAAACGCGTCAATTTGTTGCCGTCACTCGCCGACTCAATCTCGGAGGCTCATTAAGTGCGTGACGGCCCCAGCTGATGCATAAATGCATGAGATCAACTAAGTGGGTCCGGCACAACTGTACCACGCTCTCCAGCAGCGACTTTCTAGCTGGATGTTCGATCTATAACACCTAGGAAGGCGGAAAAGAAATAGATCAATCCTTTTGATTTTAACCTGTTTTTCACATCGTATTTGAGAACTTTTTGAACTCAATGATTTTAAAATGCTTCCTTAAGAAACCATGCTTCTCCTTTCAACTAAGTAAATGATTAATAATATATACTTCTTAATTTCATTAAAATAAAAGCCCTCATTCTAAAACTGCTTATTTCAAGTGAAGAAAATAAGGTTTATAACTCATATACAAGGCCTGTTCCGCTTTAAACTTTCGAGTATTTCACTGGATACGATTTTTACTAATGCTATACTTAAACGGTTTAACATTAACAGATTATATAATACTGTTACCTAAAAGTTTTCCAAGTTTCATATAAAACGGATTTTAACGGATTGAACGGTCAATTCGAATTTGACAATACTTATCGAAAGTACAAAACAGAACAAGCCCTGTGTACCTAGTCTATCTACAGAATCTACCTAGTCTAATGAATCTAGTTGCGCGATCATTTCCACCTAATAAAACCTTGTTTAACCTTTGCTACCATAAATTCTTGAATGGATAATAAAAAAGTTTAAGCACTATTCAAATTAAATATATTTATTGCAAGCCTATCTTAAAAACAAACCACTTTCAATCAAGTTCTTGCCAATATTCATTTTTGATCAAGAAATAGCAGTGTACTTTATAGTCAAATGTGCGCCAACTGTACCCACTTTGGATAATTATATTTGAAATGCTTGATTATCTAACATCAAGCTCTGTCCGCCGACCAGCTTATTAAAAGGTTAAATATCTTTGCATTGAACTCGTTATCGCAATTGCCGTCGACGATAGCGTAATATCGCAAAAGACCAATCAACAAAAGTATATTTATTTAAATGAGTCTAAATTACGGCTCATTGAAAACGAATTGTCGAGAGGCATTCTATGATTGGAAATCAATATGAAAACAAAAACGGAACGAATACGTAAATTAATAAAATCAGAAATCAGTGAAAAACGGCCAGTAAATGTTCAATTTATGTGACAATAATTGAGGCGGGCAAGGGGACTATGACGACAATGAGCCGAGGAGAGGAAGAAAATAAAGAGAAATAACCAATCAGGGCCATATTAATCAATCCTTAATGAAAGTAATTTAAATGTGTTAATTTTTGTTCACGTTCTGCTACTGTTTTGCTGGTGGTGGAGATTTCTTGGAACCCGGAGGAGCCAACTGCAAAGTATGCCTCTAGTTCTCCTTCGGTATCTTCAATTAAATGAGGCGTCATAAGTGACGCAATCAAGACTTACTTCGCTCTTCAATTATGCCCCGGCTTGGCCATAATGCCAATTAATCAACTACGACAACACAATACATATTTATTAATAATCAGTAAAATAATTTAGCCAATTAACAGCAACAACATTCCATGCAGTGGGACTCAGAAATCACGGAGAACTCAATAGCACAACATGAAAAACTCCGCTCGGCTGTCGGAATATTTCCAATACTGTTGCAACTGGCGGCTTTTGTGGAAAGACATTTTTGAGTTTGACAGATTTAATTATTGTAAATAAAATACGAGCCCAGCCAAGCAGGCCAAAGGGGTAATTAAGTGAAGTGGCATGAGGGCTGTGGATAGGCACAGAAACTGCAGACTTTGTTTATTTGGTTCTCCAGATTTATAGACTCTTTGATTAATCCCTGCCAAGAGAAAATGCTCTCGAAAAGTATTTGATTTCAGCTTGCCAACATGGAAATTTGGAAAGTATCGGAGGGTAATAAATTGCGATTGATAAATAGCAGCTATGGAAGTGGAAGTAAAGTATAAAAACACAGGATATATTATTATTATTATTTTTTAATCACTTTAATGGTAACACTAAGTTACTATATAGCTGCAAAATAAGGTAGCCGTATTTTAATCTCCAAATCGACTTTCAAACTGTGAGATTGCGTCCCTTATCTGTCGGGACAATCCAGAAAATTCCTATCTGACACATGTCCCCGCCGCAAAACCGTCCGTCTCGTCTTTCTAGCCGTCTCTGTTGCTCTGTTTTTGTCAGTCAATGGAAAATTGATCAGAAATTATTGCCAATTGAGCGCCAAAATCGCTCACACACGACACACATGCAAAGTGCTGGTGTGTATACACTGAAATTTGCGCTCATTTAGGCTCATAAATTGCAGTCAAGACATGGATATCGGGTAGACCCCAATCGAAAGAGACGGCAGACCGAGAAAGAGAGGCACATATCGCATTTGGCATTCCTTTGCCAATAGAAATCAGCTTGGTTTGACGCTTTTTACATGCCAAAGTTGCCACAGTCGCTGGGGTATTGTTGCATTTACTCGCCGCTGTTACCGTTTATTAATTATACCAGCTCCAGTTCGCCGCTGCTTTATGGACTGGGTCGTGCTTTTGGAATTATGCTAAATTACATATGCAAGTGTTGATGCCGGTAATGAAAAGTCGGTCGAAACGAAACGAAACGAAACGCTTCGGATTGGCTGCAATCGCACGGCAATTACACATACGCAGTGTTGGCCAGAACCATAATTGCCAGCAATAAAGCCCGAGACTCATTTAGATAACTTATTCCTGCTGCGGAGACCCGCAATCTCGCCGCCTTTTTGCCAGAAGTCATAGAACGGGGGCTTTTCCACAGACAAGACAAGTAAACAAATGCGCACACACACCTGCGGAGAGAGAGAAAACCAAGTCGGCGGAATAACAGAAGCCCAGCAAACAACGGCCGCGTCACTCGAGTATATAAACACAAAAGTATCTGTCGGGTGATGCGCGTAAAAAGTGGCAACAACCGCCGTGACACTGCCGCCAACTTATGAAGTTGTAAGAGCCTCTGCTTAGCGTCTTGGCCGTGGCAGCGAAATCCAACTTGGCCCAAACGGGCGGCGCAACAGGCGGCCGCTGCGACAACCGCAAACACAGCCAAGGCGACACACTCGGCCGGCGCCTTCACTTTGGCTAAGAGCAGCAGGCGCTCAGCACTCGGAAAACAACGCCGCATGGCCGGCAGCGGAGCGTGCGCGTCGGAAAAAAGCTCGGCGAGAAAAGCCCCCAGAAAACCCCCGCCCACAATTGTTGTTGGTAGTGCTGGTGGTGTGGCGGTGGTGGTGATGGGGAAAATCGGGCAGATGAAGTCAAACAGATTTGAGCAAGTGATTGCACTTGGGAGTAAAGTGATGCGGCGATAAAGTGTCAGGGGTGAGATGGGGAGTTTTTGGATTCAAATATAGGAATTTGATAGAGAGGCATTTGGAACTGTATCAGATATAAGCAAATTGAATGACATTTTAAAGTATACTTTCTCATATATGAGAACGCCGGATATAGGTTGTTTAAAATACATTTATGATAATTATAATAACATGGTATGGTAATACATTATATCATAATATTATGATAATATTTTATGTCATAATAGGATAATTTTAATAAATAAATATATATATTAAATGAATATAAATACGTGCTTGGATCTTTAATTGTGTAATATCTATAAAATAATACGTTTTAACAACAATAAATACAAAACCGAAGAAATATTTAGCAAAATATTTATCGTCTTAAAGATTGTAAATGGATTTATAATTGTTAAATTTTAATAAAAAGTAAAAAAAGTAAAAAAAAAAACAAACACCTTTTTAGTATTTAAAATCAATCTATTTCATAATTAAGGAACACTTATTAACCCTTTTATGATTTGGTGCGAGCGTTAAAAGGTATTTCAGTAAGGGCTTCAAATTAGCGACTTGATCTTCAGACAACCCGCAACATGCACTCAACAAGCCCTCAAGATACTCCCATATAAACACAAACATTTTTTTTTGTAAACAACCACCCACAATTACTCTCCTCTATTGGAAACACCCACAAAAAGAAAAATTACAGACACCCAGCAGAAGTCAAAGGGAGTACCAGAGCGAAAGAAAACAAACAACTCTTAAAAAAAGAAAACGTATTTTTTCAACTTTGGCAAATCTTTTCGGAAAATAAAGCACGAACAAGTTGAAGAAATCAGCACTCCTCATGTCGATGTTTTAACATATAATTTTGGCACACGACCCAGCTGAAAAAAAGAAGTAAACTGTGGCACACTTGTGCTGGGAGGGGGTGAAAAGGGCAGTGACTGGATGGATGAGGGGTTCAACAGGTTGCTTCTGTCGTCATCCTCAGAAAACTTCCTTTTTCTATGTGCGACTGTGTGTGTGTGTTTTGGCCCTTTTTGTGAATGAGCTCATAAAACGTTTTTCTTTTCACAGCGCCCGGGTGTTGATGTCGTCGTTGTCGGTTGTCGGTTGTCGTTGTCGCTTGTAGGTTGTAGGTTGCAGGTTGTCCCACGTCCGTCCCTTTTCCAGGACTGGAGACCACCGTGCGCCCCAAGTTGCTCTTTAGTTTTCAATTTTTTGCCTTTCAGCTCAGTATCTGCTTTGGCTTTTGTGCTGCCTTTGGCCCGAACCGACGACTGGGGAGCTGCCTTTGATAGTCTCGGTTTGGGCCAGTCCGCTGCTCGTTTTGATTAAGTGCGAAACAATTAAGGAGGCTGCTGCTGCTGTTTACGTAGTTAATCGGGTCGGGGTCACCAAAGGAGGCGTGGATGGGGTTGGGGATGGGGATGGGGGTGGGGCTCGACCCCAAAACAGCTGCTCTGGCTAACCGAGCAAACTGCTTGTGGTTGCCTTGAGTGGAGGCAATCTGGCTGCAAATCTATGGATAAATATATAGGCTATAGTATAAAGTATAGGGGAGGGTTACAAAAAGCATTTAGATATTGTAGTTCCTTAAAAAACTCTATGCGTGATATTATTGTTACTTGGTATGATAACAATTAATTGCCGATAAAATTTTTCTAACTTCAGTTTATAACTTATTAAAAGCGTCTTTATTTGTCAATCATAAATGATATAAGCAAAATTGATAAATTAAAGTACATAGTTATTTTAAAATTCAAGTGAACTAAACTAAATAGTTGAATATTTGCATATTGATGGGCCTTTATTGGACTAGTTAAGACTAGATAAGAGATTGTCTTAACAATATTTTATTTATTTACTTCCTAAATTTGATTTGCTTAAACAGATTTATAATTAATTATTTTAGACGAAAGCTTTTTGTATAAGGCTTATTAGTTGATAAATGAGTTTATTATACTGTGATCATAGTATTTATTTGAAATCGACGTTATTTATTACAATTGATTGCTATGAACATATAATCCAGCAATTGCTGGTTTGCTCTTAAATGCAGTCTTTAGACTATAAACCTAATGTTTCTTTCCTTTTCCAATCAATCATCTCATTAGCCTGCAAGCCAACTGTCGGCTGCAGGGTCTTATCACACTTCTGGTGCCAGCACCTACACCAGAACCTGATTCCTTGCCATTTTCCCTCCGCAAACTGCTTAGCCACTTTAGCCATAAAAATATAACACCTGCTTATCTCGAATGCCACCCGGGCACACAACCCCCAAAACACCCCGAAGAGAAAAGCCACAAGCCTAAAGGCAACCGAAAAACATTTCTCAAAACGAGGCTAAACGGGGAGAAGTACTGAAATGGGGACGGGATGGAAAGAAGCTATGGCCATGGCTATAGGGAGGAAATGGTGCGGGCACTGACCTAACTTCCCGTAAAATGCTTGAGCCAACAAATACCGTAAAAACACTTATACGGAATTCCTCAACGCCTGGTAAACCAGGGCTGGGGCGTGAAATCCACCCCTTGGAAAACCAGCCCAGGCAAAACCCAACCCAAAACCGAAAGTACGAAAAAAGTGTGGATAAAACCAAACAAAACGAAAACCAGTGCAAAGTTTCGAAAGTCGCAGCCAAGTGCCGACGGCAAATGGAGACGTACCCCCAACTCCGGGAAATCTTGGGAAACATTTAACGGATTTTCTCGGGGAGGCGTTAGTCGTTTTACATGCATTATCCTGGCCGAAAACCAAACGAAGAGCGGTGCAAAAAAAGTGTTGACATTAAAATAATAATTTTAATTGCCTCAAATAACACAAAGGTCCACGGGTGACCCTTGGACGAGGATGCGGATAAGTGAGTGTGTGAGCGGGGTCTATTTAAACACAAAGGGTAATTAACATTTTTCTTTTCGTCCGGGTCCTGGCCGAAGGATAAGCAGCTTGTTTAGCCCGGCCAAAGTCAAATGAGCAAAAAAAGAATATATGGTAGCGAGGCAAAAAGGACCCGGCACACACATTACGTGGGTTCGTGTGGGAGTTCCTTTTTTGCGGTTTTCGCATTTGGTTTAACTTAGCTGGTAAGTACCCCCAGGTTCTTGGGTGGGTTCTGGACTGCGGATGCTGGATTCTAGATGAGGGATCCAGGATTCAGTCGACCGCCTTTCAACACCTTCAACAAAGCGTGAATTAAGTGCTCGAGATTTTCTACACTTAATACAGCAAATTTACAGCAGCTCCGTGCAACATGTGGCATGCCCCTTCGCTCGTCACTCCCTATCCCCGCACTCCCCGCCCTGCCGAGTTAATTGCGCAATTAGCTGGTTTTGTGGAACATCTGTGCAACTGTGTCGCGTCTCATTAAGTACGATCTGACTGCTCAAACTCAAATACCCAGAGGAACGTGCGTCGGGACGGTGGGGGAGCAATTTTTAATTGCATTTAATTAACAATAATTTAACGAAAAACACTAAAACGAGAAATAAAATTAGTTGAAATTAAGACCGAAATTCCTTTTCTGCGAGCGATCTACAAATGAAGCAAAACGATCGCGGTTTTTCAGATGATGATATATTAGTTTCGGCCTATAAGCTATCTAACTAAAATTAGACTTATAATTACTCTTCAAGTGGAGTTTTTAATTATGACTTCATTACTCGATTTGATTACCTTTTCTATAATGATATTAGTCCTATCGTAACTTGTTGTAAAATATTAACGTTTTGGAAAGACCATATCTTCAGAGAATCAAAACAAATAGGGGAATAAATAAGGTATTCAGAATTTTTTAAACAAGATCAACATAAACGAGTATATTCGACATTCGAAATATATTACAAGAAATTGTTATGCAATAGATTCGTAGTCATCAAAGAAAAACAAATATTCGAAATAAATTTTATTCAAAACCCTTAGTAATAATTATGCTTCAAAATAGAAGATGTACATCGTCATAATTACCCGAGCACGACAGACTTGCATTACTCCTATCGTTTATCGGTCATCTTTGACAATCCATCCATCAAGCCTGATTGGATCCCCAGAACAACCCCGAATTCTGTTCCTCGGCACTTCATTTACATCTTCCGATACACGCAATGCCCGCGCGGTAAAGTAGTGTTTTTAATAGCTAATTGAGCAAAATACTTTATGGAATGAAATTAATTATAGTTTCATGTTTTTGGACTACAAAAATTCGGCTCATTTCACTTAGTTTCTCATTGTTCACGCAAAAGCATAAATTGTTTAATTGCTAATTAAGAGAAGGAAACGGGCAACAAACGATAAATGTAATGAATTAGAAGGCGAATCGAAGGCAGTTGACATTATTTCAGTTCTAGCGTGTGACAATTCGCATTAATTACAAGAAATGCTCCAAAAAATAAGCCATTAAAGAGGGGCCAGGCCGTGGGGATGGGAAGTCGGGGGAGTCGGGGCCTCGAAATGGCGAAATGAAAGTGCGGAGATCCCCCGACTTTCCGCATTTGGCGTGTTTTAGGCTGCTGCCGCTTTTGCTGCTTGGACACTTGTGACATTTTCTTAATTGAAATGATGCGCGTTCGTTGATAAAATTTCGTAGCCTCCACATACGCGAGTGTATGTGTTTTATGCCGCACTTGGACACTCTGCTGCACGTTTTGCTGATGATTATTATTACTCTTCATTATTGTTCATTATTAAATGAGCGGTGTGTGCGTGTTTTTCGCTTTTTGTGTAGGCTTTGTGGCATGTGCGGCATGCAATATCTTATTTTGGTGGCCCGGCGAAAAGTGAGCCAATCCAAGAAAAGATCATCTCCAAATGGAAACGCTCAGAAGAGCGCATACTTAGGCGAATTAATTGGGGATAATTTAGGTACCCAACAATTGAGGATACGTAGTATATCTTGAAAATAATCTATATATGGAACATGTTATTGGAATTTTTAATTTAAAATTTTGTACAAGGAGTAATTATCTGCACACAAGAAAATGTTATGTGTAAAAATAACCAACACGGATAGTTACTTAACTGTAAAAACAGACTTAAAAAATAAAAATTGTGACGTGTAAGAAAACACAGTGCTTTGAATACTATTTAATGGTAATACTACCACAAAATGATAAGTTGTGAGTATTTTGTTCTTTTGGGAGTTACTATTTCGTTAGTCAAATTGGTCATTTAACTATTATATTGGTAGTTTTGGCCTACAAGTTTTTTTGTGGGCTGTACAAAAATCTAACAAATAATACGTACGTAAAAAAAATCTATATATGGAACATATTATTGGAATTTTTAATTTAAAACCTTGTACAAGGGGTAATTATCTGCACACAAGAAAATGTTATGTGTAAAATTAACCAATACAGTTAAGTAAGTGTAAAACAGATCAAAATCAAATAAATATAGTGACGTGTAAGAAAACACAGTGCTTTGATTACTATTTAATGGTAATACTACCACAAAATGGTAAGTTGTGTGTATTTTGTTGTTTTGGAAGTTACTACTTCGTTAGTCAAATTTGTCATTTAACTATTCAATTTTGTAATAATTTTGAACTAATAGTTTCTTTGTGGGTTGTACAAAAATCTAACAAATAATACATAATGTATTTCAACTGATTTTGAAATGTGAAAATACTTATTTCCCTTTGATTCGCCTCCTGGTCGGTTGGCCAATGCGTTTTCGATTGCCTTTTGCATTCGTAGGAGCACACTTCCTGCACTTTCGCCACCCTGACTGTTTTAGGGCAATAAAATTGCATTTTATGTTTGCACAAGTTTGCAAATTGGCCACACATCAAAAACAGAAGTGAAATCCTTTCAAGATTCCCGTCGCCGCCCCTCGAGTTCGCCTCATTTGCCGAACTTCAATGCCTTCACGGGGCATAATTATTACTTTAATTATGCTTAATTAAAGAGGCCGCCCACCCCGGGGGGCGTGGCCGAGGCAGCTGTCCAAAATACACGGCGCATAATTAAGCGTTTTGCCTTGCGGATTTTCTTTCTTTCATTTTTACGATTTGCCTACGTAAAGTGACAACGTGACGCGATCGTTGGGGAATATCTTTTTATTTTGTTTGGCGGAATGGGGAGCGGGGCTGTTTCGGGGGGAAACTGCAATTCTCCGCTGGCTTTTGGTTATTTTTAATGAGTGTGTGTGGTTGTGCCTGTTGCCTCCTTGTTGATTTGTCCACAGTCGTTTTGCTGCTTTTCCGCTTCTTGTGCCGCTGCATTTTTATGCGTTCGTCATCCGTTTGTCATAAAAAAGATACAACAAATGCAGCAACAACATTTAATTTATAATTTAATATCTAATCATTTTTCCGCCGTCGTTGATTTTCTTTTTCACAGCTATTTGTGCATTAAAAGTTGTCGCAATGCTTTTGGCCACCGACACGCGCATCTAATGGATTTCTCTGATTTGCTAAAGATGCCACTCAACATAGTAAAAATGCTGCAGGCAATTTAATGAGGTAAATTAATTTCGCAATCAAAGGAAACCGAAATTCAAAATGAAAATTTTAAAAAGGACAGACAGCGTAATATTTTGCGTGAAAATTATAAATTGTTGGCCTGATCTTAAGCCTAAACCGGAATAAAATACATTTCTTTGAAGCCAGTCCATAAATGCCGACGGCTTTTTTACATATTATTGAATAAATAGGGTTTTTCTAATAAAGTTTTTGGACTTGTTATGTACGAATAGCTGCAAGCTCATTAAACTAACATATTTTTAATGTAATACTATATGTATTTATATTACATCTTGAATTAATGTTGTAATGTTTGAAGTATATTTAAAATTAATTTATAGTTGATAGACTTTATATGTTTTCAAAAAATAAAACCTGAGCTTAAATTTTACAGTTCAGTTAAGTTTACTGTAAAGATATTTAACCAATCTTGTGATGTACAGCTTTGTATTTTTTTTTGTTATAAGTACGAAAAATTGCATGAAAAACCTCACACTGGTGGATGTACTTTAGCATAAAATGAAACGCCTTCAAGTACTGAGAATATCTTAAACTTAAATTCAAATGCAACTCATTAAGCCGCGATATGCACCCCCTGAATGTCATTTCGAGTTTGGCCATTACATCTGTGTGGGCCTTAGAGCCCAGTTAATTCTCGCTAAATAATTGCCGGCGATAACGAGG
Source organism: Drosophila subpulchrella (assembly GCF_014743375.2). Taxonomy (NCBI): domain Eukaryota; kingdom Metazoa; phylum Arthropoda; class Insecta; order Diptera; family Drosophilidae; genus Drosophila; species Drosophila subpulchrella. The sequence continues at coordinate 1,547,336 of NC_050611.1, read as the reverse complement.
CGTGTAGAACGAGTTGGGAGCAGGGAAATAGCTAACTCTGCTTGGCAACGACAATGAAACAGGCAACAAAGAGACTAAATTCTGTATTAATTTGCAATTAATGCAGCTAATTATATTTAATTAAATGAGCGAGCCACGCTAACAATGCACTGCATAGATACAGATAGGTTGCTGGGATTCGGATGCAGATGCAGGGGCGGTGGGATCGGTGGAATCGTTGGCATCGCTGGATCGCCGGATCGCTGGGACCGGGACTCTGGGGAGGGGGAGGGGCTTCCAAGTAGAGCTTGGGCACTGGGAAAATGTATCGCGCAGGTTGGTCCGGCTTTGAAACGAAACTGATTATTACAATTGTTGTTACGCCCGCTGGCGCTGTTGTTAGTGCGAATTGTGCGCTGCTGTTTATTGTATCTCATAGATACGTTTAGATTATTTTTGCAAAAATGACACTGAGCCACCGGCGAGTCAATTGTAATACGTTTTAGTAATTTTTCGTGGGGTGGCAGCAGTCGCAAGGCTTAGCACATTAAACCATTTATGTGTAGAGTTTCATTCTGATTTCGTTTTAGCGATCGTTTGATGAGCCTCATTGTTGCAAATTGCCACTGTCCACTGCCGCCGTGCCGTATTATTAGTTTGTTTATGGCTATTTATTATATTTGGTTTTATTATTAGAACGTCGCAACTATTTTGAGTCGCTCATGCACATGCCCATGCTCATGCCGACGATAATGCCGATGTTGATAAAATTAACGTTAATTAAAGTTATTAACCGCCTGCAGCGAAATCGCATCAATTTATTGGTTTTTGCATTTTACCATGTCAGGGTTGAGATTTACATAAAAATTGCATTTGGTCGTTTCGCACAATATTCACTTGATTGAAGTGCGTGAGAAGCTTAAAAGGTATGTTTTTTCACATTTCTTGATGAGCGCTTCACTTGGCTGTTTTTTATTACACAACTCATTATCTTGCCTCAAATTGGGGGTAAGTAGTTGTCTAGAAACTTAACGTTGCCTGTTTTGATGTTTAAAGGCTATAAAACCAAGGTACACAAATAAATATTAACAATTTTTAGTTTCCACAAAAAAACTATTTGCAAAAGAAGACTAATCTAATTTTCATGAAACAATTACCTTTTAACCACATTAAACTATTTTAATTCACAAGATTGGGGAATTATATTATAATTATATGATCTACCTTTTTTTCTAAAAATGTATCCCTAAAAGCTTAAAACAGTTAGGGGATAGAGATTCTAGATTGGAAAAACTGTTTGACTAATAGTTTATTTCTTGTCTTTTGTGTCAATGGAATTACTTAGATAATGAGTGTTTGTATTAGATTAAGATAGTAATGTACCTTAAATGTTTCTGATAATAAAACTTAGGAAAATAAGTATGCTATAAATTCTGATAAATGGGCACTTTGATTTCTTAACGAAGGTTAGGAAATTGTTGATAAGAAATTACATCGAATACTTAAGGTTATTTACCGTAATATAGAGTTTCTCAAACAGCAGGCAATATCGAAGATGATCTTTTTACTCTCTTGAGCTGATTTTCTTGAATCCTGTTTTTCAAGCACTTTCTTATTGGTCGTTTTGTTTTTACGTTTATTTCTTAATTCTTATCACAAACTAGCACTGTATTCAAAGTATTCATGAGTACCTATGGGTAACAATGAGTATCTGACAGATGGTTATCACCCACGCACTTAAGATCTCAAGACTCGAGAGGAATCGATCGCATCGCGCCAAAAACGCCGAACTGGGTTTTTCGAAACTGAGTTGAAAATCGCGGGATCTACGGATATGCCATCCAATATATCGTTCAAAAGTTGCAGTGGCAGCTGTTAATAGGGAATCGTGGGCACACGCCGCAGCTTATTTGCCTGGAACTGTGTGTTGCACTTTGTTTCTTGTTTGTTTGTTTGTTGCACGAGTCGAGTGGCGTCCAAGATACAGTGTGCCAGTATGGCCGCTCGATTCCGGTTCAGATCAGCCGTCGTACGTTCAGGCGCAGCGTCGTCCGTCGACTGAATGAACGTGTGGCGCACGAGCGGCGCTTTGGACCCCCAGCAATCGCAATCATCAGCATAAGTAGCAAGGCAAGGAGCGGCAACAACAACAGCGCGGACGGCAAACACGAGCAAACAAAACGAAGGCGAAGAGCCGAAGCCGCAGCCCCAGCTCAGCGGGAGCGAGCGAGAGGCCGCTACAGCGCGCTCCCTCTCTCTCGCTCTCTCGCCTCGCTCCCTCTCTTTTCCTCTCTCTTACTCACTCTCTCACCCAACAACCCCCTGCCCCACCACCCACTGGCGCTGCAGCGACGCCGGCAGAGCGCCGACTGCGCAGGAGCAGCAACAGTATATGCAATTTGCTTGGCGCTGTTAAAATAAAAATAATGACGTCATTAAGCGCACAAATGAGCGGCGCTGCTGCCTGCAGTCGACGTCGACCGAGACGCCGGCGTGGGCAGAGCTTATAACTGTTGTTCTGAGGCAGGAGAAGTTGCATACTTGACGAAAGGCGAGCATTTAACGACGGCGAAAGAGAGAGCGAGAGAGGGAGGGAGAGAGTGTTCTCATGGGCAGCGGGAGAGGGAGAGGGAGGCGTGGGCTGCAGTGTGAGCGCTTTTTGTGAGCGCAATTTGAGCACTTATTACAGCCAAACATTGCACTTTTACACTGCACTTTATTGCGATTCCATGTATATCCCCAGATGAGTAAGGAGATTCTTAAAATTGTGGGCATTACATGTGCAAGTATGAGGTCTAAACCAACCAACTTGGCGGATGAGTAATACATATCTAATAGTATTAACTCAATAGATTAAGGTACATATTATTTCTCTTAATTAGCATTAAGAAATTCAGGAGTTTCTTAAAATTTCGAAAAAGGATATGGTTTTTAATTGACATATCTTAAGTAAGGTGAGAAATCATTCCTATTATACAAGGCAATTTATTACAAATTATAAATAAATGATAAGGGAGTGTGGGGTATAGTGACGAACGATTCGTTTCTTGTATGTCACTTATCCAAAAATCAATATTTTTAAAAAGTTTAAAATTAGAAAATAGCTGACATCTAATGGGCATACTCCAGAGAAGTTCGACGGTAAAAATTCAGATGAGTTAAATACTTCAGCTCTTGGCGTGAACACAATTTTTTTTTAGTTTTAAAAGTTGTAAGGTAAGGTCACTAGCTGATGAAAACGCACTCTAAATCAATGGAGATCTGAACATTATTTATTTTTTCTTCAAGAAAGGTTGAATAAGTAAAATAATGGAGTACAAATTAAACTGTACACTTAAAAAAATGTCTAAAAATTAATATGCTTTATTTCAAGATCGCAAAAATCGATACAAAATAGTTTTATAGGTTATCGGCTGTACAAAAAAAAACAAACAACGATAAAATGTCAACAGTTACCAAATCAAAATTAAATCATTATAGCCTACATAGCCTTCTTCAGAGAAGTCGACTACAATTATTTGAAATTTTTGACGTGACGTCACGTGTGGGATTTGATGAGTTCGTCACCTTACCCTACACTCCCTTAGAATATTTTTGCGTAACTCCGTGGTGAATTGGATTGCGTTCCAGCAAAAATGAGCATGGTAAGTCTAGCTATGCAGGCCACATCATTTAAAATGTGAGCAAACGTCAAATTTTCGAGTTCTTAGCTATACCGCGGTACCTGTAGGTGATGGAATATAACTTCGTATGGGACTTTTACTCAGGAGCACTAAGGTATTATGGAGACGTGGTAATGTTTCGTGAAAGTTTTAAATTTCTATTTAATTTTTTCAAATTCTTAATAAAATATTCAAGGGCTTGAAACTTTTTCTCAAAAATCAGTTAATAAGTTTTAGTCTATAGAGCTGAATTTTTAAAATTTGTTTTAAATAAGTACATAAACATACATTGGCCATTGAATGCTCTGTGAACAAAAACTTTAAATACCCATGGCTGACTATGATAGGCAAACCAAAAATTGGTCGATTTATCCAATGGAAACTAGTTTATTCTTAAAGTAGTAAGTCCTAACATTGGGTTGGAGTATGCCGGCTGTCGCCGAAATCTTTTTTGGTAAAAGGGGAAATTTAATTAAACGTCATAACAAATTTCCCCCCAACTGGGGAGACCCCCCTGATTATATTCGTTAAAAAGTATGAAACCGGTAGACCTACACATTTGCAACCATATAAAGTGTACATATATGTTTTTGATCGGGATCACAGTTCATCTACACATCGGGTAGATCAAATCGAACCATTCAGCTATGAACAGTTAGAGTTATAGCCGATATGTGGAGCCCACATTTGTAAGGCTGGAAATATCAAATTTGACATGAAGATTTCACTAGTGTCTATGGAGCAACTCATTGCTTTATCACAGATACATTTTAATTTTTAGCATAATGTTGGCAATTTGGTGCTAGGGGTGTCTATCCCATTTGTCAATGGTTCCAGAATTTCCCTCACTTCTCCACCTCTCGACAACTATTGCTGGGAATTAATTATTTAAGCTTCGATCCGCAGAGCAAAGCCAATGCCAAAGCCCCAGTCACTCAGCTCGTCGGTCAAAACCTCACTCGAAACCCTGAACTCCTTCGCTCCCACTCTAACTCTCCGCCCCCTCTCCCTCCCACCCACAATCTGACGTGTGCCGGGTCCACTGAACCGCACCCCGCCCGACCCCTTTTGCATCGGCATCAACCGCTTCCAGAAAACCGAAAAGTGCCAATAAATATGGAAACGTTTTGCCTTGTTCTGCCCACTCCTCCTCCCACTCTTCCACCCACTTCGTCGTCCTTTCCCCTCCGCCACGTCTTCTGCTCCTTCTTCAGCTCTCTTTCTACTCCACTAAGAAAAATTGAACCACGACTTATTGTCAATTGTTAATCAAATAAATTTATGAAATAGCTTGGATGCTACAGGGAACATAAAATTGGTAATACAAAATAAAATACATTTCAAACTATGGAAATTTATTGATTAAGTATTATAATAATTATATATTTTTAGTATTATAATAATATTAAGGAAAGTAAATACAAAACTACCGAGACTATTTTTGTTATGTTTTTTGGTTAAGGAATTTTATCGTTTAACTACTTCATAATATATTTTCAGGTATATAGTTTATTATAAAAAGAAAATAGTAAACAACAGGCTCCTAAAACAAAAGTTAGAATAATATTTTCTTAATCGTAATATTTTTTTAAGAAAATATAAAACAAAACTAACCAAAAATATAAGGATCAGTATATTTTTTTTCCATTTTTTCTCAGTGCATCCTTGCTCCTTGACTACCTTTGCACTAATTCACATTTGATGTTTTGTTGTCTGCGCTTGTTGCTGTTGCCGCTTGCATTTTTCTGGTCAATGAGGTTACAGTCAAGTCAGTAGACAAGCCCCGCCGCAACCCGCCGCCCCACCCCCTTCGGGGGGCAGAAGATGCTGCAGCGACTGGTGCGGTCTTCAACCGGTCGCTGTCGGTCAGTCGGGGCTGCCAAACAGGCTGCCTCTGCTGATTTTGCTGCCGTTGGTCGTCCAGTCTAGCCACCCACCCGCCTCGACTATCGGAGGTGTCGATGACGTCGTAGTCGTCGTCTGGCCGAAAGCCCCTTGAAAACCCCTCAAGGCCCCAAAGTCCGGTGGAGTATAGCGCTCCGTATAGCCTACCTCGAAAACCGAATCTGACTGCAACAGCCTACGCCATTTGATGATTTCGTTGTTGCTCCTCCTAATGTGATTTGCTAGGGTATGCACTTAGGCCTCCTCGACTGGCGATTGCCCAGATTCCGAGCCAAAATCTGACTAATGATTGAAGGGAAAGTGTATAAAGAAGAACTCGATCAGAGATCAGTAATCAAATATGCCTATGCTAATTTATTTCTTATAAAATATAATGCGGTAGGAATAATTTTGTATGTTCTATATTATTCTATTAAAGGTATGAGGGTACCTTAACTCTATATAGAGTATTTTGGTTTTAGAGAATTGTTCTTCCAAGGAAAAGGATCAAAACAATTATAATCCTTTGGTGCAAATATTTATCTTACAAGAACTAAATATATGGAAAGTCATATAATTTTAAGACATTTAGATAAATGTAGCTTTGTCGTTTGAGAAGTATACCACAAAATCTATCCCGGACTTGTAAACTAGATCTTAATTTCGACATTTCCGAAGTGTATCTCTGATTCGCACATCTTGAAACTCAAATGGGCCATCGTGTCCATTCTAGTGGCTGTTGATTTTGTTTTTAGCCAATTTTGGTCAATATTTAAGTGCCGCTTGATGCTTCCACTTCGGCGGGCACTTTACTGCTCTGTCGCTCTGTGTTCTACGTCTGGTCCACATCACCTCATCAACTTAATTTTCGGAATTTTCACGTTGTCCATCTCGCTCGGAAGCTGTCGCCCTCTCGCTCACTCCCTCGCCCGTCTTGGTCTTTTATGTCTAATTTTGTGCTGCATTTTACCGGCAGCTATAAAGCGTATTACCGTTAAATGTTGCACTGTCGAGTTGTCGTCTAATTTACGTTACCCGCCGGCCGAGCGGGGAGGGGGTGGTGGCAAATGGGCGGTGGGCGGAGGGATGTGGCTGCGGTCGAGGATGCGGATGCAGTGGGGCCACTGCCCACTTTCCATCTTGGCTTGATTGTCATTGCAGATCGCCGGTCTGGCCGGCAAACTGATTAAATTCAGCACGCGCCCTGCGGGCATCTTGGGAAACTTCTTCCACGGCAAGACGAGATGGCTGAAAAGGGGTCTTCGGGGGGATTTGGGGCGTTGGATGCACACAGCAAATTTGGTTTTAATTTGTAGCTTAACTTAGTGAAGATATTATTTTATATTATAATTGTTATTTACATTTTTTATATGAAATACAATACAAATCTCAATAATATTATTATCCCCTTAAACATTATAAAGTAAATCATCACTCATTTGTAAAAATACATATTGAATAAGTCTTTAACCCCGCAGCCAAACTTTAGGCTAGTTTTAAGGTATTATTTAGGAACTATGTATAATTACAAAACTAGGTTTTTCTTATTTTTGCCTTTAATCTGAAGCCAAATATAAAATGATTTAAGTGCTTTGTTATAAATGGAGAGCCATTCATAGCACACATTTTCAATCATACCATGCTAGGATTAATCACCATAAGCCCTTTCAAATCTAGTTTCTATATAACCAACGCAAAACAGTTTAACTGAACATTACGATATTTTTCAGTGTATAAATTAAAGGAGATTGGTGTCGGGAGGGTGGTGGTAACTCAAAGTCATCAGCTTAGACGGCCCAGAAACTAGACGCTCTACATAAATTTGAAATTAACGTTTTCTAGCACATTGTCCGTCTACCGCTCTCTTTCTCTCCCATCTCCCCGTCTCTTTCTGCAATGCCCCCACCCCACCGCCCTCCCTCTTTCTCTAGAGCTTACATGCTTTCTGTAATTATCATTTCAGTCCGTTTGCCTTGGAACACACACGCAGACCAGCGTCTTGACTCGATCTTAACTTGGCTTTCGGGCGTACTCCACGGACCCTCCCCTCGACCGCCGACCGCCCGTAATTAAATGCAAATCTCCCGTCCCCCGACTGCGTCTAATATATTGCCATAGTGCCACGGGGCAAACTGTGGCCACATTTTCAGCAACGTTCCGAAACTTGTCAGCACCGCTCGGTGGTGTAAGAAAAATGAAGTGAAATAGTCGAACGTGTATAAACCAAACAGCATTAAAATTATCGCCTAGACAAGCCATAAAGACTATAGAGGTGAAGGATCGCCATCGCCCACTACACCGGATTGGAGATACCCTTAACCTGGTATGAGGAACACATATTTCGAGGGTTTATAAGATCCCTAAACTTGTTTAGTTTATATAATAACTTTTAGTTTAATTATTCTAAATGAGAATTATTATAAAATCCCATTAATTCCATTACTATAATATGATAACGATAATGCAATATAAGAAGTATCTTAAAAAGTATAGTTCGGGTGACTAAAATGTAAACTAGATCCTAAGATATTTAGGATCCCAATCGAGATCAATTACTAAATCTAGTTATGAGGACTGATAAAGGGGCCGCAGAAAGAGAGAGGAAGATTCAATGACAGAGAGGGAGAGTAATTAAGAGCGCGCAAACTTTTTTGCTTTGTTGGATGGTTCTCGTCGAAATGGCTGCTAATTACAAAAGGCATCCTGGCCAGCATCATTTGAGATATTTTTCCATTAACCGGCGACGGCGTCGTCATGCCCATGAAGTTATAGGAGGGGGCAGGGGCATGGGCAGGAAGAGGGACGGTGCATACAAAACATATTAAAATTAACCTGATTACTCCGCAGGCGCTGCCAGCTCTCAGATTGTGGGATTGGAATCGTGTGTGTGTGTATCTGCACTTGGAGGAGTTTTGAAAGCCTGGCACAAACTAATTTCAAATAACATAATTCATTCGCTTAGCCAGCGGGGAACGGGAGGGGAGACGGGGGGCCTTGGCATCAGGGAAAAGGCGGCAGCAGCACTTGGACTTGGCCAAGACTCCCGACCGGTTTCTTCGGGAGCACCAAATTAGTTGAAGTTTAATCACGAGGCACTGAGAGCGGAGAACGGAGAGATACAGAAAAATATATCAAAATATAGTTTAGGGATCCGTTAAGGAAAACATATTTATGATACTATCTGCATGTTTACTTATTTATTAAAGATTTAAACGTCTTTTGTCTTTAGCATTTAATGAATTCGGAAATATTCTATGAGGTAATCGAAAAATTTCAAATTAATAAAGTTATTTTTTTAGAGAACCCAGAATTTCAAAATTAACAAGCCCGTTATTTAAATACAAGATTAAATGATAATACAAATTTTTAAAAATGAGTCTTACAAGTTTTATATCCCCTTTGATTCTGACTAAGGGATAACAAATTTTGTAAATCTTATATGTAAAAATGTTTTTTTTCTCTGTGAAGTTGGGAAGAACTTAACAGGGTCCAAAAAAGACTCCAGCTGTCATAACAGAGAGAAAGACGGGACTATCTAATAAGAAAGAGAGGTAAAATCGGAGATTGGTGTGCGAATGCGGAAGGTGCTAACTGACAAATGAATGGACTTCGACTCCGGCACCGAGCATTCGAATGCTAATTGTTATTGTACTTAACGCTGGACTCAACCTCCTTCGATGGTACTTCTCGTCCTGGCCCCGCTGCCATTCTACCCACTCCTTACAACATTCCTTACCAAACATGTCCACAAACTATGCGTCGACTGCAATAATTTCGCGCGCATAAAAATTTAATATTATTGAATTTTCATTATTGCTTTCTGTCTTATTTTAACCGTCGCTTTTGTTGCCCAGAAACAATAATCAAAACAACTACAACAACACGGCCAACTGTAACAGCAACTGCATAAAAAAGCGCCCAAAGGCAACACGGAAGCCTCATCGACGCGCAACAGTGGGGCGGTTTATATTCGGAGGAATAGGTTCTAAAGTCAAGATGATATTTTATTTAGCATGTTGTACATTTTAAAAAGAATTGCCCTCAAAGGTACAAAGTGTGGGAAATTCAATCTATATAGAAGTCAAAATATTATAGATATTATTATATTATAGACGAATATAGAATTTACTTTGGGTTTTAAAAATGTATTTTGGTAATTAAATATTGTATAAAGGGTCCATTAATATTTTGGAATGCTGATATAAAGAATTTTTCGGTACATTCATGTTTACATAAGAAAACATTTCAGTAGGTAATTTATTTATATTGGATTAGTTCCTATTTTTATCTAATTCCTATAAGATACCTGCAAAATTAATTTGGCTTCTAAGTTACTAAGCTATTCCTCCAGTTTAGTCATAGCTAAAAAATATTTGTATATTTTTCTACAAATGGTGGCAACATTCTACATTTGTGAGACCAATTTTGTCCAATCGTACAAATACCAGGCGCAGTTTGTTCCTCAAGTGGCGTACTTAATGCCATTCGAATTATGCGCATGCGTTCCCTCGGAGGACGTGGCTCTGGAGACTGGACCTGAGCTTCGGCTTGGGCTGCTGCCTTTTCCGAGGAGGCAGGCTCCTATACCCTTGCAACCGCCCATTCTTCCAGATCGACGCCTCACCGATCCACCAATGCCACCACCCTGGTACGTGGTAATTTTGTAATATCGTAAAGTATTTTTTAATTGAACGCACCACCTTCGGCACACTCGTAGAGCGGGCTTTACGAGACCTAGGAGGCTCTGTGGACTTGAGGCTTCTCTCCCGGCTTTGTCAACTCTGGAGTCTAGACTGCTGCTGCCGCTGCGGCAGTCGAGTTTGTGGCAACCCTGGAGCCAGCCCACTTTTATGACTCACTTCCTTTTTGGGTGATTTATGCGAACGCGAATGCTTCTCAGGCGGCATTAAAATTAGCTCTAATTATGAGAGTGGATCGGAACGCAGCCAATTAAAAGTGCATTTCCCGCCAGCATAAATCAATAAAAGATTTATGTGACTCTGGCCCATAGATAGGTATAATTTTAATGATTAGTCGCGAGCACATTTGGCGTTTTGCATAACCTTTGGCAGCCCTTTTCCCTCGCCAGTTTGGTTCTTCCTTTCCTTTTTTCGGCCCGGTCCGAACGGGTCTGGGCCATTCATTCCGCATTCATTCATGGGCGAGCCGATCCGGCTCAGCTTGGCCCTCGGTTGGGATCGGGATCGGGATCGGAATCGGATCGGAGGTGTAGTAACCTGTTCCTGCTCCCCAGACCCAGACTCACGACTTTATAATTAGGCAGACTCGCTTAGCTGATGCTCCTACCGCTGCTTCTTCTTCTGCTCGGGTGGTTAATGCATTCATAATAATATTTCTTTTTGCTGTTAAATTTATGTTTTCTGCCTCGTAGCCTTTCGCTGAAGCTCGCCTGCTCTCGTCCTCCTCTGCATCATCTCGTTTTTTATTTATTTTTGCCAGTTTTAATTTTCTCGCTTCCACTTCCCCGCGCCGCCTCCTTTGGCGAAATCGTTTTGCATTCTTAAACATAATTGCATGTGGGCGTGGTCACATATGAAATTTCTTTGATTAAAGTCGATTAAAATCGCGGCCTGTTTTGCCTGCTGTTGTTGTTGTCGTCGTTATTATTGTTTTTGTTGGTATTGTAGTGGCTGCTGGTCAAGTTGGCCAAGTAGTTGGCCAGCAGATGAGGCAGCCACTGCCACAGATGAGACGGAGTTTTATGGGTTCAAGGATTAGGGCGGGAGTAGCCGCCCAATCCCTTGGGATCTTAAAAAACATCGGAACACTCATTGAGTTCGGCCAGAATATCTGAATCTTGAAATGAGTTGGGAGAAAAATCAATGAGGTTTCTTAAAACTAAGAAGTTATTTTAAAACCAAGATAATCAATTTTTCAAATGGTAAATGTATAAGAAATATTTTGATCAAAGTATTAGATCAATTATTTTGTATGGGTTGCCTTGACTAATTAAATACTTTTAAGCCTAGTTCTCAAATTCTTACATTGTGCTCATTAATAAGCCTTCTTAGAATGCAATCAAGTGATCTGTGGCGTACGTATATTTTAGTCATTTATAAAAGCCTCGTTTAATAAGTCCTCCAGTTCTATAATTGATCTAACCAGCCTGCTAAGTACTCGACTCGTACATGCTGATCATAGGAAGATCCCAACTGAGAGCTTACATGCTAGCTAAAGATCCTCGGACTTCGAATTATTTTACACTGGAAAAAATGATTTTTTTTTTTAAATTTTCAAGCAGTTCTAAGAAATTTTTTTTTTGATAAACGCGAATAAGACATTTTCTAAGATGATATTTTGAATAAAAAGATCGGAGACTTTATAAGATTATCCAATGCCATCCAAGAGAAAAAGTGATATTATATATCGATCAATCCTTTTTTTTAATATTGTAAAAACATGAAGCTATTAAATGGGAATCCTCTTATTCAAAACCTATAAATACTGGATGCTTAAAATGATCTACAGTGGTCGGCATATGTATTTTGACAAAATAAAAGTTAAGTATACTCATAACTTGAATTTACTTCTTGTAAACTATAGGCATCAATGGAAAGGTAATTTCAATGCCGTTTGAATGATACAATACATTTCTTTACCCATTCAGTACTTATTGAAAAGGACAAATTTGTGTAAATCAACTTTTAAATTTTTTTTTCAAACTTTTTTCTTCGTCTTGAAAACTTAAATTTTTTGATGCAAAAAGTTTCTTCAAACAAAAACAATAGTAACTGCAAAAAGAATTTTTCAAAAATCATTTTTCTTATATTTTTTATGAATTTTTGAAAATGCTTAAAAACAGGCATTTGAGCCATATTTTTCTCTTTTTCATACAAATTTTTTCCGACATTGTCACCTTCAAAAAATCATAAAAAATATAAGGAAAATGATTTTTGAAAAATTCTTTTTGCAGTTACTATTATTTTTGTTTGAAGAAACTTTTTGCATCAAAAAGTTTAAGTTTTCAAGTCGAGGAAAAAAGTTTGAAAAAAAAATTTAAAAGTTGATTTACACAAATTTGTCCTTTTCAATAAGTACTGAATGGGTAAAGAAATGTATTGTATCATTCAAACGGCATTGAAATTACCTTTCCATTGATGCCTATAGTTTACAAGAAGTAAATTCAAGTTATGAGTATACTTAACTTTTATTTTGTCAAAATACATATGCCGACCAGTGTATGTTTTCTTCTGTGTACCCACACCCATACCCAGACCCGTCCCCATCATCATCATCATCATCAGCGGCTGCGTGGCCAGTTGGCCACTCCCAACTCTAGCTCCCATTGCTTAACCCCCTGGTGCCCCACCCCGCCCCCTCTGCGATGGTGGACATGCCGCTTCTAATCTGCACTCGAGTGAATTGCAAATTACGTGTCTTAAATTGAAGTTTTACGAGTTGCTACTCTAAATGTTTGCACCAAAGTGCTCGCCTGGATGTGTTTGCTCAGGGTTCCAGCTCCTCGGGATTCTAATGGGCGGCGGCGGAGAGGAGGTGGATCTGGGTAGGTGGGGATGCGGCGGCGGAGGACCCGCTGATGATGAGGATGGTGCTGCGTGTTTAGGCGCGAGTGTTGTATTTCATGTTGCCAGTTCTCCTCGCCAGTTGTTGCTGGCCATTCTCCACTTGGGATGGTTGTTTATGCGATGCAGGATATGATAATAATTACACCTTCAACGTTTGCTGCGCTCTGCCATCTCCATCTGGCCAGGAAGTTGGCCCGCTGCTCCTGGCCCGATCCTCCCTTCGTATCGCTTTCTGGCCTGGACGGCGATTAAAAATTGATCTCATTATAATTATTTTTTATAATTTATGAAGCCTTAAAACTGTGTCTGCTGCAACATGGCCACAAAGTAGTCATTATAAATGCCATAAATTTCGATCCCCCCAAGCTTTACGTCCCTCACTTAATGATGGAAGAGCTTGGAGGATCCGTGGCAAAGCTTCGCCTTAATCCCTATTGCTGGCGAATTATGGGCAAACGAGCAAAGATGTTAATGCTCTATCTATATACCCTCTTGATTTGACAAGGAGAAGGGAAATATTCAGAAAACTCCTACACATATCCCCGATTCTCCGGAGCCTCCTGGCCCACCTTCCGGGAACCCACATATCTCAGATAGAATTCAGGCAAACATTATGCATATTACACAGACCAGAAAAGCACCACCAGCTAGAGAACACGCATAGCGACATCTGATGATAAAGCGGGGAGTTGTATCCACACCGAAAATAAAATTTTTGAATTTTAAAATATTTTTCCGTCTTAATAACTTGTGTGTCTTTAATAGCTGAACTTATTTAATGTTATGTCTTGAAGCTCTATATGACATGTCAGATTAAATTATTTTTATGCCGTGTTTGTCGATATAGATCTTTGTTCCATTCATGTATGCAGTCATACATTTTGTTCCAGATTAGTAGGAGGTATACAGGAAGAGCCTTAAAATATATAAGCTTTTAAAAGTCATGGAGTACTCCTAATACCGACTTATTGACGAAATTAATTAAATTCAATAAAGAGATGAGCTTAGGAGATACTTGCTACCCTTGAAAAATTAATATAAAAGGAAGAATAAACGCTGTAGTCGAATGCTACGACTATCAGATACCCGTTACCGTGATCAACTTTCAGTTAAAATAAAAGAACAGAGTATTTAGATATACGCGGCACTCACTGCCGAGTTCAGCTCCACGCCACCTATCGGAGCGTAGCGGCACCACTGATCAAGCCAAAGCCTGTTTAACTAAGTCGGTCATACCTTTTAAAATAGCAGTGCAGTTAGTACGGTTCATTGGATATTGATAGGTATTGATCACTAAAGTTTATTTCCATTTATACTAATCACAGTCTTACAAAATCTTAATTCCATCTCTGCTAATTCTTGTGAGAGAATCTAATTTAAATACGCATTACACCTTATAATAATATTTCTCAGTGCACACAGAGACACCCGCACATCCGCAAATGAAGGGGTGGATTGGGGGCCCTCCTGCTCATTTTGCATTTTAGTTTGTAATTTAGTTTCATTTATTGCGATTTTACATTGACGCCTGACACGCAAATTCGTGTAATCCTTTCTGCCTCGCCAAGGAGCGCAAGAAGACAGGGGCGGCGGGCCAGGGGGGGGCTCACTTCGAGTGGCTGTCTTAGCCATGGCCCGAACCACTTCCACATCGAGCCATCGCCAATGCGCCACACAAAGTCCAATTAAATTATGAGGGTCCACACGCCAAGACAACGACGACAGCGACGACCACAGCAGTCTCTGATTCTGGTCCCCCCTTACCAGAAGGTCTCCCGACTCATTCCAACTAGGTGCACTTGGAAAAATCAAATCATTTGTAATACCAACTAAAATTAATTATAGTTCTTTGAGCTTTGAATAACAAGAGTAATAAGTTGTGGTCGGATATATTTATGGTTATATTATTTTATTTAATATTCTATGAATAACAAACTTCAAACCTTTTTCTGAGTGCATAATTCACTGAGACGTAGCGATTTCAAGAACTGCTTATGCCTCACTTCAGGACGTTGGACTTGGCCCGGCTCATTTCGAGAGCCTCCTTTTTGGCCACTGCCACTACCTTTGCCATTGGTTTTGCATTGGCACTGGCATTGGCAATGCGGTGTAAGAGTAATTAAAATCCCTTGATTAATATGTAAATTTAATGAGATTACGAATTCAGCGAACAAGATTAGGAATGCATGGGTCTCTCTACTTCGACTCGGTCTCTCCCTCTCCAGATATTTTCTGTCACTGTCTAAACGGGCTGGTCTCCAAACGTTCCCTCTCGCTCACTCACCCGCTTCCGCTCTCTTTCCCACTTGCACTACCAGCAGTGAGTGCGGCTTGTAATTTTCACCATCTTAACCCTTCAGGGCAGGTTGGCCCTTAGAGCTATGCATTTCTAGAGTTTACTTCTCATATGTATGTAAATTTTAACTTATGTAAACCCTGAAAATATTACCGAATATTTTTTAATGGGTTTCTTAAATGTATTTAATAACAAGTCATACTATAGTCTTTAAAATATGTTTTTAAATGTGTCTTAAGGTATACAAATTAAAATATTTTAAACACTAAATTACTAAGTTATAAAATATTTCCGAGAGCTCGGCAGATATTGTAGTAAGTAGTGTTTATTTATATTATAACTTAGTAAGCTTATCAAACAAATAAAAAAAGTTATATAATTAAAAGTTAACTACCTATATATCATATGAAAATATTTTTGGAATAGAAGTTACTACTTTTAAATCAATTTAGAGGTGTCAATGAGTATTCCAAATCCGATAGATTTACTTATATACTTAAAAATGCCAAATGCACTTCTAGACACAATTGGAATTGCTTTGAAAGCAATATTGGATCTTTCTAAAATTCTACTAGCTTACTAAAGAAAACTTTGATGACTTAAAATATGGAACATTATTTGTGTATAAATCACACAATACTCCAGTAATGTCAAACTTCGTTTTTAATAAAACTATACCTTCCAAATAAAATGTACACCGAAATTAGAGGAAATTGTAGGGTTAAGCAGCGGACCCCAAACAAGCTGAAAGCCAGGCCAGGCCAATCTAGACATCGGCGACGTCCCCAGCCCCACACACTCGCGTCCGGACAAGTGTGTGCGAGTGTGTGCGAGTGGGTCTGCTGAGAGCTTGTTAACATTTCTGTGGAAAGCCACAGCAGCGGCGGCAGCAACTCGAATCCAAGTGCAAGTCCAAATCGAAATGCTTTGAGCCACCCAAAAAGCAAATCGACATCGACGGAAAATTGGAAGCGCGAAATAAACTTGTACATAAATTGTGTGAAATGGATTTGCTTGTAGTTCAAAAGGTTTTCGATTTGTTGTTGCCGATGTTAGTTGCTTGGTTAGTTTGCTGGCTTGTAGCTGGGGGTCTCATTTGGTTAATCTGTCAGCATCTGGCATGTAGCAGTTTTTGATCCTCATGTGATAAATTTTCATTACTTCCGAAGGGGGGTGAGTGGGTCACTTATTCTTGGATGGCTGAGTAAACATAAGGGAATGGAAATCCCAGGAAAACCTTAGTTGTACATATTAAAGCAGTATTAATATTTACACAAATTTGTACAAACTAAGTACACATCCTTAAAATTCCCCTATAAACAAGCTAACTTCGTTTAATTTTGCCCACTCGCTTTCGGCATTTTCAACCCCCATTTGGCATCCTCGGTGTTTAGTAAGCCCCGCGATGTTTTTCATCAACTTTTTGCTCATTATCCAAAACGCGCCCGCGTTTTTTGCCACGCCAATTGGAGGCACTTGGCAACTGCGTCTGCCATTGGCCTGGCAACTAGGAATCCTGCTGATTGGATGACGGAGGTCCTTAGGCGCCAAATCGGGAACGGCTTTGCTATGTGGGAGTTAACTTCGGATGAAGAAGTTTTGCAGCTTTTGTAATTGTGACGGTACAGTCCCCCGTTTTAAAGGGGATGTGTCTTGAAACGAACTTTTATTGTTTATTCTTTACCTTTGTCACGATATTTTGAAAGGGGAAGTGTCTTGAAACGAAATATAATCATTTAAGATTAATATACGATTATAGTATCTATATCATGATATTTTTAATATCTTTTGAATATTCGAAATATGAAACGAAATTTGGGCCTTTAGAAGATATATCCTGCCATGAAATATAGTTAATTCAGTTAGCATACTGTTGTCGGTAAAAAAAGAAATGAATCTTTATTTATTCTTTTTCTTCTCCCATTTAAATACAATAACGCCAACGTTTTTTTCAATCCTCGAAACATGCCAAATAATCCCATTCTGGTATAGCCGTTAGCGCCTTCTTCGACTTTTTTAATCTCCTCAATCGACGCGAAACGCGTTCCCCGGAGTGGTCTCTTAAGTTTTGGAAACAGCCAGAAGTCACACGTACCCTAATAAGGCGAATACTGTAGTTGCGTTGAATTTTTGGTTGAATGGTCACGAAGAACGAGTTAAATGTAAGCCGGTGCTTTACCGTGATGCAAAAACCCAAAGTTATTGGTCCTTTTAGACGAATGGCTTCGCGCAATCGACGCATAACGATTGAATAATATTCCATATACCCAGTTTGGCCGGGTGGAAGGAATTCATAATACCACGAAAATCGAAAAAAAATAATCCACCTTACTTTTTGCTTACATTGCATACTTTTAGATGCCTTTTCTAGAGAATTCAAATCATTCGAGATATTTATGGTTCTCCTGAAAACTTTTAATTATACCTACATTTCTGTTTTCAAATGTGTCGTTCTCCTGGTAGACAGATTCCACTATTATGTACCAAATCAAGTCTACATCTACACCACAGACCACCCCAAATATAAAACTGCCATGAAGGACGGCTCCTTCCACTTTGCAACATTTGTTGAAGGTCACCCGAAGGCGTTTCGAGCAAATCAAAGCCAAAAATAAAAAAGAGGGTGTAGAGATCAGGATTCAGGATTCAGGGGACAGGGAGACGAGTGTGGGCACTGAGGTGGTGTCAGTTATGAGCTCAATGGCCAAATAGCAAGCCAACGGCTTCAATGAATGAAAGTGAGTCCGAGTCGAGAGTCCAGAGTCCAGAGTCCGGAGTCCAGACAGTCAGACAGAAGGCAGGCTGAAGGACAGGGAGAAGGGTGGCCGGTGAGGGGGTGGGCGACGCACGCAGACAGGCGACAATAGTGTCCGTGTCCGAGTGCATGTTCCTCGTCCTGCGGCCCCCCGTGTCCTTGTCCACCGCCCGGAAAAACTGCAACGAGTGGGCGGAAAGTGCAGTTGCAGTGCGCATCGAAAAATGGGAAGTGCCTGTTGCCTTTTGCAGCTGCAGTGGCTTGCTAAACATGGTCCAAACACGAGGCGCTGAAATATGCAGGACATCTTCTCTGGGTCGTCCGCAGTCAAGGTCGCTTAATGCCGGCTTAAAGCGACTGGGAAAAGTCGCAATAAAAACGCAAACAAACTCGGCAGACGGAAAAGTGGAAGTCAGAGAAAAAAGCGGAGAAAGGGAGCTGGGGCAGAGCAGAAGAAGATATGGACGTTCGTTCAACTTTGGCTTAGACATTGTCCCGCTGTGTGAGAAATGCCTTTTCAAGGACTGCCACCCACACAAGCACCCCCCATGCCAACACACCCACACACATGAAAAAACGTAGCATACTTTTTCGAGCGAGTGGCCCGAGTTTTTCCTGGCAACTGGTTTTCGGTCCTGCCACTTGTTCCTGGCCACCTTTCGCCCCCTGCCCCCCTCTGCGTATCCTTCTTGCCACACTCTCTTCACACTCCAAGGATTCCCTGTGTCTGTCTGTGTGGAAACTTCAGCTGCGAAGTATGCAATATATTTTTGGTTCCGACTAGAGACGTTTGCAGCTCGTTTTGGCATTTCCTCCCCAAGTAAAGCCCCTTTTTTTTGGGGGGGCGAAATGTGTCAAGGTCGTTCGCCCGGTTTCGCCACTTTAAACACAAAAACCGTTTGGCTTTAACAACTCGCCGGCTGGCCAACTGTTGCTGCGGCCAAAAACGGATATGCATAAAATGTTGCGTGCCAGCCACGCCCCCTGGACCATTGCCAGAATGCAGCCGCCCCCTTCGGCGCTCTTCCTCTTGTTAACACACAACAAATAACAGATTTTCGGGGTGCGTATGTGCCTGTGTGTGTGAGTGGTGTCTGTGTTTGATTCTGTGGCATACTTTTGGCGCCCGTTCACGGGCCTAACTATAAAATCGGCTGATCCCCTACCATTTAGCACGACCACTTGTCGTTATGATGATTCATGTGGCCCGCCGCAGGACCTCGCCACCCTTTCCGTCCATTCCCGTCTTTATGCGCCTTCTGAAAGCCCAAAACACTGCCCGTTTCGAGTGTTTTGTTAAAAGCCGCTCAATTGGAATGCAATTTTCATTTGGCTGTGTGCTCGGCCGTTGGGGTCAACGCATTACGCATACGCCGGGTACGGCCGCAAATTAAAGTGATTGGCATCGGGCTAAAACCGATAAAGCGATAAGGGGGCAAATTAAGACGATATCTTGCCCCAAAGCTAATTCGTAAATTCGGAGAAGGCAAGTGGACTTTAATTTAAACAGGGCTTAGCCTAAATAGGTGTGTGTTTAGCACTTTTCTGGCTAGAAGTTTAAAAGGGCCTATATGTAAAATTCACTGAGTTTAAAGTGGGTGTTCCATGTCATACAATCGTATGTGTTTATATTTGGCATATATTTATATAAAGTTCTTATAGAATCGAATTATATTATTTTCTAAAATAAAATGTACTTATTAATTTAAAATACAGCTTAATAAAATGTAATCTTGCTTATATTATCTACGTTTTCAGTGTATATTTGTAACACTTAAAGGGTATAGCTTTTCTGTTTTTTTTAATAGATACATTTTTTTAAAAAAAGTTGATATGTGTTGTTATTTTTCATATACACTATTTTTACTACGCTAAATTCAACGGATATGTACATCATTACATAGTTACTTCTTAACTAAGGTGAACAAACCTTTTCAGTGTAAGAAATAAAATTATTACTGCATACTTTTAAGCACTTTTATGAGTGATTTGTTAAGCTCACCAATTTCTTTGCCACTATAGATACATTTATTATTCTTATTCACGCGTTCTCCCTTAAAACGTACTTAACCCTTTAACCCCTGACACTCCCCCCCCCCCCCCCCCCCCCTCTCCACCATCACCCCCTCATCGGCAGTCATCAATGTTTATCAATAAACTGGCAGGCTCGCCTCAAACTGAATGCAGAAAGGCAGGAAACAGGTGAAAATAAAGTAAGCAGCGGCGTTCTTGGCAAAACAGCGAGCAAAACTCCCTTCGATACACACCCATTTGCATATACGAAAATAAAGCTCAAAAAGTCAGCGTGCAAAAAAATTGTCAAAAATCAACTATGGGCATTTTTTTGTTTTGTGTTGATTTCTTGCCGCTTTCGCTGCCGCGACGTCGGCAGCGCTGTCCGCCTTTTTTGGTGGGCGGAGCCTTGTGTGGGTACGACTTCGTTGTTGTCGTTGTTTTCTGGCTTTTTTCCCGCTGCCGTCGCGGCTTTTTTACCGAGCCGCCATTGCGTAGTTTTTGCCGGCATTTGTTACATTTTCTTCTTTTTTAGCAATGGGCGTGTGTAGGCAGGCTGCAGGATTGGGTACCCAGTTCGGGGGGCGGCGGGGGGACGGGGAAGCAAGGGTCCCTGCCCGGCAGAAAGGGACAGACTGAGGGGAGCGAGCGAGAGAGGGAGATGCGAATGTAACATGCCAGTTAAAATTAAAACAAAAATATTTAAGCACACGAAGAATGAGCGCTTTTTTCCCGAAATTATGCTGCGTGTTCAATAGTAAATATGAATATTATATTTTAAAATTCGATAACCCTTATCTGTTTGTCCACTGGACTTTTACCCCTTGGCGAGGACATGGGCGAATTCGTGGGTAACCTTAACCTATGCCCTTAATGCTAAATTTGTTAAAGGTTTTTTTTCGATTTCACGGCATTTCATAGCTTGCATTATTAAATTAGTAAATCATAACATTTGAAAGCAGTCCGGCTTTCAGAAATTTGTAAGGTCGGGATTTTCTTCTCTTATAGAGGCAATATAACAAATAAGATAAGTTATTTTCATATGTGTCAAGCTAAATAATATTTTTTATTTAATTTTTTAGCAGTCATGTAGTATTTTATACACTAAATAAACATTATATATATAAACATTTTTGAACCAAAATATGTTTATAAGTGAACAAGGCATTCTATGATCAGTGGTACCATTATGATCCGCTAGGTGGCGTTGTCCGCTAGCTACCGTGGCTAAGGAAATGTACTGGAATTTAATATTAAAACTGGTTAAAACTTTTAACTTATAAGAGAAAACTGGGTTTCAATTTTTTAAAGTTGGTTTGCTGAGTAAAGGGTATGTGATAGTCGATGCACTCGATTAAGACCTGCGTTAACAAAGCATTGAATGTTAAAATTATGGTTATAAGTATGATTTGCTATTAGAAAACTATGAAAGGCTCCATTTATTTTAATATATTTACTACTTTCCAATATAATATTTGGACAACCCCGTTCTTTGGTGCTGCTCTTCAATGCTGGATGTTCGTTTGGCGATCCAGCACTTCTTTCACGTGATATCCTTGAACGAAATCCTCCCCTGAATATTGCGGTCATCGCTTCACGGCTCTTTGCTCTACCGTTAATGATTTACCAAATTATGCAGCCGCAAATGTAAAATACACGACTCTGGAGCCTTCGAGTCCGGTCCCTCGACTCCTGGCGGCCCCCGTCCCGCCGATCCCCGCCCCTCGGCCACCGTAACCCTGACCGGAGTCAGTCGCCAAATGTTTATTAATTGAAAACGTAAAATTGCATTTTTGGACTGTTATTGGCCAACCCGCGACGCTCTGTGGCCATTGCCATGATTTCGATAATGCGGTTGCCGCTGGCCACAAAAACAGTTTGTCGCTGTCAGCGCATATATGTTGGCCCAGCGACGGGTTAAGGGCAGGGGCGGGGCTGATGGGGGGCAGGCTGCTGCAACGGGGCTGATAATTGGCATCGGGTCAATTGCAGCCGGCGGTTCGGGGTGGGGTTAAATGCACACAGAATGCAGCGTGTCCGTGGCAATAAAATTAAATATGACTTTGTGTCATATTAAATGTTAAGCACAACTTTCTTCCGTTTATTTTGTACTTCAATTATGGAAATTGACTTTTGCAGTCTTTTTAATGCCAACTGAAAATGTTGACTCATCAGAAAAAGCCATTTTTTCTATAAAGTTGTAAAAGGTATGTGTCTAAAATTATTTGTAGCACTATAATAAATTACCGATATATTTATAACATTAAAAGCTACAAAAAAGACACCAAATAAGGGTTGGTTTGATTTCCTCTAAAACATAAGCTAGAAAAGATTTTTATATAGGCACCTAAGCACTTGCATATTAAGAGCACATACTCTCTACAATTTTTCCCTCAAATTGCCCTCCAGTTTTTGTCCAATTTGGCCTGGCAAATGAAAAAGCAAAACTTTAATCAACATTTTCATTTGGTTTATTGCATAAAACATTTCTCTTAATTTGAAGTCACCCACACAGGACCGAAACCACTAAGTCCTGGCACAAGACATTGCGTTCGTCCCAACATCAATTCGCTTTCAATGCAGCAAATTTTCAAATTTTCAATTCATTTGCAGCGCACACCCACATCCACATCCACATCCACACGTTGTGTTTTCCGAGTGGCATGTGAGTGTGCAGCCGGCTCATAAATTTAGCATTATGTGCTTTAGATGCCTATCGCATATTCATATACAAATCATCTATATATCACTCGTATATGTTGTGCACAGCCCCCGCTCGGGGTGTGTGTGTGCTCGAGTGTGTATCTGGATCTCTTGGCTTGTTTGCACTTTAGCAGTCCGCACACAGGGACTAACGAAATTAAGAAAAATTAGTTGCATGTGCATCCTATATACTGCAGTCCGTGCACTTGTGTCTGTGTGCGTCTCAGGAATCATAAGCCACACTCACACACAAACACACCCAGGACGAAAACAACAACAAGGACACCTGGCCCGGGGCATTGGAGTAGACTTCAGCATGATTTTCAGCATTCTACGCAAGATTTTCGGAGCCCGAAGAATTTTTGGCAGGCGATGGGATTATGTCACATGCCTGGCCAGCAATTCGGTTAGAAAGGGACGACCATAGCCGACGCTCGAGCGGGACAAAGCTACCGCTTGCCCCTGCCGCACAGCCCAAATGGCCAAGACCATTTTCCCAGGCCAAATTTCGCATTACACCTATTCGTGCCATTTTAATTTCGTTGCCCTCTGCTGGTTTTCGTATGCAAATAAGTCGAAATGAGAGGCTCCGCCCGTACACTGTGTGTGTGTCGGTATGTCCGCCTAATTGAGCTTAGACTGCCGGAACGCCACTTACACTCGTCTCATACTTCCAGCCAGGCAAAGTGCAGCAAAACTATTGTTGCAGTCACAAACTGCATGTGGAAATAGACGTCGAGGGACGAGAACTTACTTACGCCGCTTAATTAGTAGGAAGCGGTACACTTGCCCGATATAATGACAAACAGAAGTCCTGAAATGGAATCAGACTTAAAAACAACATTTATAATATAAATCAAACGAATTTTATCTAGTAAAATGGGCATAAAATGAAAGCTAATTTAAAATAACCTTCATAAAAAATAATATTATAATGAAATACTAATCATTTGCCTTGTTAATTTTTATTGTCGCTTTATTTACCTAAGACAGTTCAACAATTAACTAAGTTTCCTTGCTTGTAGCTTAACTAAAACCTCTTAAAAGTGTTCATATTGCTGCTGAATATGGCTCTGTGAAATATGTCCCCAATGATATAAGATTGTATACAGATTTTATTTTTGTTTAATTTATATTTATGAACCATTTCCGTTATATACACAATTTTAATTGTCAAATAAATTTTTAAGATCTGTTTGTTTTAGTTCCGATGATAAAGTCGAACTTATTTTGTGGTTTTCAAAAGCTTTTGTTCGGAGAGAAAGGCGCTAACTTCTGTAGCATGAAAATGAATATATCTTTCGAGGTAAGACATAAAATTGTAAATCGGAAATTTAGCATGTTAAAGTATGAGTATGTTAATTGGTGATAAGTAGACATTCGAATCAAAGCATACTTTTATATAACATCAACCTATATATCATAAAATATAATTAGATTTAAGCTCAAGCAAGTTAGGATTTTGTGAAAAACAATAGTACCTAAATTCAAATGAGAGTATACAGGTTAACGTATTATCCGATGACTAGGGATAATATTTCATTTGGTAATACTAATTATATTATTATTCGTATTATTTTTTAATGTGTACATGCTGCTACAAGAGAACAAACTGACAGATACAAATACAACGGGCTAAGAGCAATGACGGGACGGGGGCGATGAGTGTGTTGTTGTGTGCTCACTTCCGCTGACAATTGTGCCCTCGTTGAGTTTGTCGTCCTGCCGCCCCGCCCCCTCAGCCCTCCCGAGCCCATCATCCTTTGGCTGGGGCTAATGATGTCAAATTACTTGCGGGCATTTTTATGTCATAATTAAACTGACAAGGAGAGGCAATTTTTTTATTTGAGTGAGCGGCACTTGGCGCTGCAACTGGAACTGAAACTGGGGCCCAGAAAAGTACGCTACGTATGTGTTTTCATTTTTTTATTTAGATGCACAATTGTTGCAATTGCAGTTCCTCATCCACGCTCTGCTCCTTGTTAACATACTTAAATGCACACAGTGGGCCAAAAGGAAGAGGAAGCCCGGCATAAAAATAAACACACACTCACTGGCGCACGTTTGAGGACCTGCAAGTATGCCATGAAGTTTTTTGTTATTGCCACTAATTACAAGCAGCCGCTGCCGTTATTGTTGTTCTTCTAGGGTTATCATGCACTAGTCCACTTTGTTTGTCTGGTCTAATTTGTTTGAGGAACAAACACTGGGGGAAAGAGCGAGGGTCCTTGGGGTCCTGGAGTAATGCCAACTATTTTCGGAGCCTTATTAGGGCCGAATGGAGGCGAATTTTAGGATTATTGCGGTTTTAGCATATACAACAATAACTAGATTATAATAATATACAAGATTTTTTATGAAAGATAGAAAGTAAAGCACAAAATAAAACATCTTCTCAATATCATACCTACTTTTTTAAATATTGGGATATTTGCTTACATTTGGGTACAACCATATATTCATTTTATTTTCTTTACTATTTATCATCTTGTTATTATTGTTAGTTTACCATGGTCACATAGTTTTTTCACTGGCTTTTTCCAAATAACTCACATTTCCTATATTCCAAGTGCTGCGTAAAGCCAAGGAATAAGTAAATTAGCTTGCATACCTACAATCTAGTACTCCAGAACAAAAGCAAAATCTTAAAATATGAAACGCGACCGCAATGGATTTTTGTGGTAAGCGTTTCGCATGCCGTCCGGGAAAAGGGCGGTGGTTCCACCTATTTCCCGGCGTCACAAGTTTGTCTGCCCAAAAGGACGACCACCGACCTCTTTACCGCTCATATCCTTGATCCATCTGAGGCCTGCTCCGGCACTCACCGGATATGCGTGGCCATTAAAGGCCGATCCCCCGTCAGACACATTTCCATAGACGTTGAGTGGACAGCCGAACCGTTCAAACATTGTAATTCGCGCCCTGGTCGCATCGACAGAAGGGTGGCCGCTGACAATGGTTAAAAATTGTTTCGATGTTACCTGGTCCGAGCCAGCAAACCGGAGGACTCCACGTACTTTTTTGCATGTGGGTATATATATTTTATTGCTCTGGTAGTTGAAAGGAAATGAAAATTGTTTTATGCGGTTACGCCAAAAAGTATGCGATGCATTTTATTTATACCCGCTCTTTTTTTGGCCGCTGCCCATCAGGCATCAGATCCTGGCAACTGGGCCGCAAAAGTTTAAATAAATGTTTGATGGAATGCACAATTTGCCCGGCCACCCCAGTACCTCAGTTAAATGTTAATCACCTCCCTGGGAAGCGTCCAAAAAGTTGGATGCTTTTGCATTTATTTTTCGCAGCGCTGCAGCTGCCGCCACATCCGCCGGGCGATTCCTTCGTACAATTAAACTAATTTCCGTCGATGGCAAGACAACTTATTTTGCATCGACAATAAGTTGTCCCCAACTGTCCTCTGGCTGCACATGTCAATCGCCGGGGGCCATCGATTTCATTTCGATTTCGCGACGAGTTCGCCAGCTGCCACTCCCTTCCCCCATGTATTCCCCAAAGCCCGCGATTTCTGGTCCTGCTCATCAGTTCCTTATTTACAAAAGAAATCATGCAATTTGCATTTGTCTCTTTGCAAGCTGCTGATGCTGATGTTTTGCGCTGCTTTGCTCCTGGCTGATTTTGTCTTATTTCATTTTCGTCTCGTTTTGTTGAGACGTCAAGTACAGCGATTGGGTGGCAGTGGGTCCAAGCTGGGGAAAATTAAAAATAAATAAATGTTTTCTTTGAAGATATTTTAAATTTGAGGAATTAATATACTTATTAAATGCGAAAGATACATATTTAACAAAAAATTTAGGAACGGACCTAATTTCTTCTTAGGACTATAAAAAAAAATCCTTGTTCTCGTCTACCTTATGAAGTAGCCAGTAAAGCAAGCCTAAATCTGATAGCGAAATAAATAAATAAATAAATTGGCATTATACGTCTCAACATCTTTGCTGATCAAACGGTTATTTATTATTTACGAATTTTATAATTGATTTCTTTTTCAGAATTATTATGTTAAGGGAAAATTTCTTAATTTCATTATAGGGTTCAAGTTTGCTATCACAGAAAGTAAACATGAAGTTAAATTGTTCAGTAAGACTAATTCGTTTTCTTAATTTGCTGTTAAACTTTACAGTTGAATAATCCTTTCAAAGTCTGACATCTCACAAATCAGTGGGTAATTTAATCAGCCAAACCCGAAAGAGAAAAGTGCTCTGAAAATTACCTCTGGTTAGTTAAAACCAAACATGATTTTGAAAAACCACAATAAACCTCAATTTCAAAAGTTGACGTGACATTGAGAAACCTGTCCTAAAAGACTCAATGGACTTTTTCCCATAAGAAATAATTTCTGAATAGTCTTTCATCTCATTACAGATGGGGTTCTTTGCACCAACAGCCCCTGGACACTGTGCCAACTTGGTCAACTGTCAGGCCATCAGCTGATTTGCATCGAAACGAAGCCAAAGCCACCAACAGTCAAATTGCCAAGCGCTGTGAGGATTAATTCATTACAAAAACCCGTTCAGCACAAGAAATAATAACAACAATCAGCGGATACCAAAGGACAGGCCCTAAGCGATTCCGACTCCGATTCAGAGTCGCTCCTTATTTCTTTTCGAGCCCCTGTTTTGCTGTCTGTCCTCTTAATGCCACCGAAAACTCATTTGAATTTAGTTTTCATTTAATTTAATTTAATTCGCCTCCGCCGAGCTTCACTTTTGCTGATGCTTCGCCTGGCTTTCGGTTTTCCTTCATTACGTTTCGGATGGTCTTGGCTGATTTTCATTAGTTTTTTCCATATAAGTTTCAAATCGATAACGAGCATTCGTCGAAATCATATACATATATGAGTGGATGCCACAGCCAGTAGCTGGACTTGGAGTCGGATTGGGCTGCTCGAGCTGGTGAGTCTGGCATGCGCATTGGCCAGCAGCATCATCGCTGGCATCCTCATCGTCATCGTCATCAGCATCAGCAGCACGCTTAGCCCACGGGCTGCTTAGCCAGGTTCGAGGGCCACAGCCACACCAGCTGCCCAGCCGTTCGAGCCACGTTAAGAAAGCCAGGCCAAGCCAAGCCAAGTCGGGCAGAGCGGCCTGTGAGTTATGTAAAGCGGCGCTGCTGTGACATAAATTGTTTGCTTTTGTCATGCTCCACCGGGCGGATGAGGACCACCAGCAGTCGGGCTTGATAAGGGGGATAAATACCTTATGGATGGCCA
The DNA here is from genome assembly GCF_014743375.2 of Drosophila subpulchrella. Lineage (NCBI taxonomy): Eukaryota > Metazoa > Arthropoda > Insecta > Diptera > Drosophilidae > Drosophila > Drosophila subpulchrella. The sequence continues at coordinate 1,519,267 of NC_050611.1, read as the reverse complement.
ACGAGGGGAAGACACTGCCCCAGGACCAGAATCAAACTAAGCAATTAATAATCAATTTCATCCATAAAACCAAGCTACGGAAAATCTTTTAATTTTTGCAGAGTGTTTCTCTGGTGATATTCAGTGGAAAATATTGAATTCCAAAGGTATAGGGAATACACATTTTAATGGCTTATTTTTATTTTCTTAAGAAACATTTATTCTCTGTTTTGCACACGTCTTTATTATAAAGAATGTGTATCCTTTAGGTTGCTTCAATAATCATATTTACAAAGGAAACAAAAATTTTGAAACTAAAATATATGTTTTGAATTTAATTTATTAATTCTTTGTAGTTAAATCTTGTTTAAATAATATATGTATGTTTTCTTTTCAAAACATATTGAGTTAAAATTTATATGGAAAATACTTAATTTCCTAATTTCATATCCTGAAATAACCAACAGTAATTTTATTTCCTGAAAAGACACCTTCTCCGTTTCATTTCCAAGGTACCTTGGACCAGAATCGACTTCATCTCGGTCCAGACAAAATTTCCAATTTTAAGCATCACCCAAATGATAAATTAGCATACGTTTACAGCGCCAAGAAGGCAGGCCCGCCCATCCTTTGGCCATATGCAAACAACCAAAGTTTAACCCTTTGTTGCCGGCCCAAGACGGGCGTCTTCATCGAGATAATTAAAATGCATAATTATAACGAAAATGCGACAACATTTTCCTGGCAGCAGCAAATTACGACAAATGCCGACAACGCATTTAGAAATGCAAATCAATCAGGGGGATGGACTTCAATCCTGGCGATGGAGGTGGACTGGACCGAGGGGTATGGAAATGGGCCGTCGTCTCAAGTAGGCAAACCCAAAAGTCCGAGTTGAGGCATTATCATTTGGATACGCTTTTGTGTGTGACGGGCACCAAAAAATCAACTTCTAATTAGCATAAAATTTCATTCGACAAAAGTTTATTGAGTTCTGCATTAATTGTGCGGCCCGGTCGGACGAATAACCCTTTAAGATCTCGGGAGGTTGGGTTTTGGGGTCCCGGAATTGGGCGTCCGTAAGGTGCGTAGACAATTAATCTTGAAATTGGGCAATATTTGACTTTTGTAGTCGCTCTCGCCGGTCCTGCAGCCCGCATCGCAGCCCGCTTTTTAATGGGCAAATTTGAATTGCTAATATGCGGTGACTGGTTAGGGGAATCAGACAGTTTTTTGGGGGCTCCGATGTTGACATATCGAGCCATATAACATAATGAACGCTTTGGCCGCAGTTTTGCATATTTTCCCCCTTCTGCCGATTTTTCTGGTCTATTTTTATTAATTTTCTCCCAATGGCCAGAGCATTCTAATTAGTGTTAGATCTCCTATCTGCCAAACAGGATTTTTATGGACTTTTTTAATTGAAAAATCAAATGGAAATGGATTTAGAAAAATTGAAAATACCATGCGGAGATAAGAACAATGTTAGTGGTTTGGTACTGGTGGCCTTAATGACGCAATTTCCCATATAAAAGTATTATTTTTGCAACGTGGCTCAAAAGCAGTGAAATTTATTCACTTAGAACGCAGTCAATTACGAAAAAATTTGCCTAATGAGAAAATTACATTTTGCACTCTCCCACTTTGGCTCCCAGGAATGAATTTTCGCTAGCCATCCTGCCCTTTGCCCTTTAACTAATTGCAGGCAAACAAAATTGACACACAGCTAAAACAGAGGAGTGTGGCCAGCTATAAATTACAAAAGTAGCTAAACAAAGATTCGAAAAAGGGCTATGAAATAAGAAGGTTAGAAAGAGAAATTGCGTAAATAGTAATTGATTTATAGGAAATTGTACTTTTGGAGTATATTAATAATTTTAATAATTTTATGAATGCGATTTTATTCATAAAATATAAAATTCTGATGCATACATATAAATTCATTTTTAATTCAAATTTGTAATTCTCCGTGTATATATAAAAGACACCCACTGGTGTGATTAGTGATTATGTGGACTTCTATCCGTGATACAATTATTAGGCTAAGAGGTTAAATTTAAAAAGGTTGGGGACAAATATGTCTGAATTATAAAGTCTTCAGGCTGGTATCATATCAATGTAATTGGTATTTTAAAATTAAATTCATGGACAATCAATCAATTTAATCTGACCTAAGAAACTCTTCATATTTTAATTTTATTAAGCTCTGACTTAGCTACCAAATAGCTAAATGGGCTGCACACTGGCGGAGGCAGGATCACAGGAGCCTGCTCCTGGCCGGGGCGCAATCTAATTGCATACTTTCGGGCGCATAACTTTGCACTAAAATTAACCTCTAACCTATTTTACGCTGCTTCCTGCCAGCGGCCCATATAATGAAGGCCATAGCCCAGGTCCTGGCTGCGGATGCAAATGAAGAGTTGCACGAAGATGCGAAAGGACCTGAGCGGATGGAACCAGAGGACCAGAACATCTGGCAGCCAAAGGACACGACCGCCAAAGCGCGTGAAACCCCGTTACCTTCCGCGTTCGCGGGGCCACAGGTCAAGGAGGTAAGTGAGACCTGGCCGCAAGAACACTGCAGCGCCATCATCATCGCCATCAGGAGCAGCAGCTCGTTCTTAATTGCACGAATTTCATTTTATATAAATGAACAGCAATTTGGATTGGAGGTCACCGCCAGGGAAAGTGCCGGTGTGCCCAGCTGATAGTGCATCGAAGGCAGGTGTGCTCGCGTTCTAACAAGCAAATAATGTGAGCACAAATGGTATACTCGTAAGGTGAACGAAAATGTAGCGGTGATTGATTTATTTAAAATACTTTATTTCAGAAAGTGCAATAATTTGAAGTACACTTTATGGTTTAAACTGGATAATAATGTTCCATTTAAAACAAGGAAGAACGCTATAGTCGAGTACCTCGACTATCAGATACCCGTTACTCAGCTAAAGGGACCAAAGGAAAATGGAGATATGCAAGCAGCAAAGCGAGATTGAAATGCGCCACCTACCGGCGGTAGACAGATTTAAGCATTGTGGGCGTTAGAGTAGGCGTGGCAAAGTTTTTTTTGGATCAATCGATAGGTATTGACAATACCAATACATTTCAGTTAAAACTTTTTATCTAGCGTGAAAATTGTGGGCGCCACAGGTTTGGGCGGTTTGTAGGCGTTCTAGTGGGCGTGGCATATTCGCGTGACAAAATTGTGCTGCGCTTAAGCCTAAGGAATCTAAATCTGAAATCCCATTTCTCTATCTTTGATATTTTCGAAGATATCGGCGTTCATACTTACGATTTTTTGAAGTTTGTGGGCGGTTTGTGGGCGTTCAAGTGGGCGTGGCAAACTTTTTTTTGGGTCAATTGATAGGTATTGATGAAAACAAGACATTTCAGTTAAAATTTTTATTCTAGCACGAAAACTGTAGGAGCCACAGTTTTGGGCGGTTTGTGGGCGTTAGAGTGGGCGTGGCACTCTGCTGAAACAAACTTGCGCTGCGTAAGAAGCTCAGGAATCTGCACGCCTAATCTTAATAGCCTAGCTCTTATAGTTTCCGAGATCTCAGCGTTCATCCGGACGGACAGACAGACGGACAGACGGACAGACGGACAGACGGACAGACGGACATGGCTAGATCGACTCGGCTAGTGATCCTCATCAAGAATATTTATACTTTATGGGGTCGGAAACGCTTCCTTCTGCCTGTTACATACTTTCCGACGAATCTAGTATACCCTTTTACTCTACGAGTAACGGGTATAATTACTACCGTACATGTTTACCGAAAACGTAACATAAAGGTCTTTGTATTATTTTGGCATTGATTATCCGATAGTTCCTATAGCAGCTACAGGATAGAGTCATCTAATTTGCTCTAAAATTTTATTGGAAATTCTAAAAATATTTAACGAATGATATTCCTAAGAGTAGAAGTTGAAATGTCTAAAAACACCAAAGCTGTAATTTTTTAACATTTTTTTAAATATTTTTTTTGGATCATTTCTATGGGAGCTATGGGATATATTTATCCGATCCAGCTCGTTCCGTTTTATATACTACCTGCAAAAAAATAATACTTTTGGGAAGGTGACATCTTAATAGCTTTAAAACTGAGAGACTAGATTACCTAGAAAAGGACAGACGGACGGAGAGACAGAAATGGCTAGATCGACTCGTCTAGTGACGCTGATCAAGAATATAAGATGGAAAGACGAAACGTCTCCTTCACTGCGTTGCAAACTTTTGAGTGAAATCATTAAACCCACTGCCAGGGTACATTAATAAATTTATAACAAAAGGATACTTTTTTTAACAAATCATTTTCTAACCTTTTTAGAAATTCTGGGACTGAGCACCATTTTAATAAGGAAAATAATAATTTGAAAATAAATCTATAAATATAATATTTTTTAGTTCTAAAATTAAGAAATACATTGTTGGTAAGTTGTATGTTACTCTCAAAGCATATATCTTGGCTAGAAATTGTATGTATATATATATATATATATAGTATTGCTTTAGTTATAGAGAATTATGTTCTACCCTTAAACAGAAAGTTTAAAAAATAAACCTCATAGGAAGAACGTTTTATAAATGTAAGCTAATTTGTGTTTATTTTTAGGGTCAACAAGGCAAGTGGGGCCTCCCGTTGACATCATTCCAGCCCCTGCACTCGGAAAGCACTCTTTTGCAAGTAATTGACACCAATTTCGGAGTAATTATGACAATGTTCAAGGTTCTAATTCTAGTCAACGTCAGCATAATTGTATGCAATGGCAAATTTTAATTTGCGCACACAAAATGCATTATCATGCGCGTCCTCAGAATAAAAGGGTCACTGTGAGTGTGAGTGCACACGCCTGTGTTTATGAGCCAAGTAAGGCAAATACGTGATTTGAATTTTAAAATTTGCTCATTGAAAATGGAGAACCAGCTTGTGGCGCAGAGAAAACTATGTCAGGGCAGCGGAGGACACAAAACGAAAAACTAAATTGACAAGTTGATTAGTCATTTTGCGCTAGATTGGTTCAAAATAAAAAAAAGTGGGAGTAAGCTAGCCAAATACTTAATGTGTCCTAAATTGTTATTAAAAGCAATATTCGATTAAGATACTTAAAAAAAAACCTCACCAAGTCACTCGTAGCATACACTGCTAGCATCACTACTAAATATGATATTTTTAGCAAAAATGTTAGACCATTTCGTAGTACCTACCCTTGGGTGTTTCCATTTCCCACTCCACTTTCGGTGTCTTCTTTTCTGCTGCTTAACAGTCCAAGCCCGTCCATTCCCCCCTTTCCAATGGAAATTTTTAATTTATTACGTCTGTCGATGATTTTTCTACTACTTTTTATGGCGATTTAAGCAACATTTTTTCCGCGCCCGTCATCCCCTTTCTGCACTCAGCCCACCCACATCATACATACATGTGTACAATGCGAGGCGAATACGAAACTCGCGAAATTCGTAATTTTGCATTTTTATACAAATTCCGCGAGTTTGTTCTTATTTTTATTTTTGGCCCAAACCAGGGGTGTGGGGTGGCGAAAAGTGACAGGGAGCGGACGGGAGAGAGCACGAACAGCAGGAGCATTGTTTTCCTTAATTAATGTTTAATCAGCAGGACTCGAACAAACGGCCAGCGTCCGTGGCTGCTGACCAAAGCAACGAACCACACGCGATAATGGTCAAAATAATAAAAATGAACAGCTGAGCATCAGCCAGAGAACCGAACCGAACCGAACCAAACCGAACCGAACCCACCCAAAAATGGAAAAGGGGGTTTGCTTTTTAATGCTCGGGTGTGCGGCTTAAGGTGGCGCTGGCGATTGCGACGTCCTCCTGCATCCTCCACATGGCTCGGCTTCTTCGTTGGCATCGTTTTTTACCAATTTCCAGTGAACCGAAACCCGCGCGTTGTTTTCGAATCCCCCAGCACACCCATACGAACGTACTCTTAAAAATGGGAAAATGGAGTGGGGGGGGGCAACGTTGGCCTGGGCAATGCAAAAACGTAAATGAAAACAAATTCGCGGCCAAGAAAAAATTAACAAAACACAAAACAAACTTTTGGGCGCATGCGAAGGTAGCAGGATGAGATGGGCCGGGCCTCATATACCCAGCGTACATGGTATGGTATGGGGCCAACATGGGACTGTCGCTGCACATTTTCCAACGTGCACGTACCCATAATCAGTCCGAAGGGTAGGTGGACGGTCCACCCTGCAAGTCGTCTCGGGGGCAGTTGGGTGGCGACCATTTGGTCAAGCGACAGTTCCCCCCAAAACGGAAAAAATGTATGAGAAAGTTGCTGGCTGAATTTACGCGAAATAAAAGAATTTCGGGGGACAGGGCCGGAAGGGGTTGAAGCGCTAAAAATGGCAATGCAAAAAATCGCTGGTCGCCAGGGTAAGCAGCTTCAATTGAGGAAGTAAAGAGGTGGGGGGCTCGCGGCCAGACGACAACCGAAATGGGTGTACCCCACCACCCATTCAACTACCCACTGGGCTTAATCGGACCTGGAACGATGGTCAATTGCAAGCCAAGTTTTGACTTTCGAGGTGTGTAGCTATATTTTGTAGGTTTGGGGATGGAATACGGAAAGCTACTCATAGGAACGTATTGGAATAGGGGGTTATCCGGCTGCTAAGTATCCGTAATCATGCTTTTAGTCGTGCAACAAAGGGTTTTAATCATTATACAAACTTATAAAAACATTCCAAGAATATATATAAAAATATCCTTAATTCAAAACTCTAATTGCATACTCTCTGTTCAATCTGAACTTGTGCAAGGACTAAAAAAACCAGTAGAGTAATGGAAGATGTGTGCCCTGTTTCTTATAAAAATAATACTTTCCTTTTTCTTGTTGGGTTTCTTTTGTTTTAATGACTTGTAGTCTTGATACCATTTCTAATAAGCACATACAATATTATTTTTGAGGAGTAGCAAGTTCGCCCACCTGCAACCTTCAAAAACTGTTGGCACTCTGAATCAATAATCAATATATGCATGTAGGGTTTGCCGAGGGGAAAAAGTTGGAATGCGAAACCAAGAGCTTTGCCGACTGAAAACCCGTATGTACTCGAGTACATACCTGGATCAACAATTTTGCTATGCGGCTGAAATTCTAATTTACTTAAATTACATTTTATTCCATTCAATAACTTAGAATGAGTTCGGAACACTCGCACACACAGACGGCGAGCTAAACACGTAACCGAAAACTTACATGCACAGAGGGCTAGACAGAGAGAGAGGATCGAGAACTTTTGCGACGTAATGAAAACCTCCTAAATGTATGCAATGAAATGCATTTCGAGGCGTACCCACCCAGCCAGAAAGCACCGCCCAGCCCCAAAACCACCCAGGAGCCACCCAACCCCCCACCCAGATACACGACTGCAACTTGTACTAATAATAATGCAAATGTCTGCCTGTCATTTCTGTTCATTTACTTAAAGTTCCTTCAGCCCCGCACCACAACGCATTTGGCCGCCCCAAAATGAAGGGGCTCAGTGGGGGGAGGGGGGTGGGGAGGTCCTGGCGTCAGAACTTAACTACGCATACTAATACATGCATAGGCAAAGCCGTCCACCCACCAAACATCCACCGCCCACCCCGTCCATTTGTATAGCCGAAAATGCACACCAGACTTTTTGGGTCCTTTAACTGAATTAACTTGTACGGTATGGCCACCCCAGGATACCCACACCGATCCCAGGACAACCCACCGCCTGCTATACTAACCAACTATTGTGCGTCACTCGGAGACGGAGAAAGAGACGGAGCAGGAGAGGGGGACAGAGAAAGGACGAAGGACGAAGGAGCAGAAGACGGCGACGACGATGGGGAAAATCCTGGCCCAAGCTACGTTCTCATAACATTTTCGTTTGTAAATTTTGAATTTTCGTAATTCCAAATGAGAATGCAAGGCCCGCTCCAGTCCCCGTCCCCCCCAGGAGCTCTCCACCCCGAAAACACTACCCCCTCGGCACTCCCCGCACTGCGGCAGACTTAGACTTGGTCATTTTATGCGTTTGATGCTAATTTTCCAAGGCGGTTTTGGCAGCGTTGGCAAGGACATTGCACTGGTGTTGGTATGGTGTTGTCAGGCACTCCGGCTATGTGTTAGTATGCGACTGAGGGGGGGTCGGAGAGGAGGGGTGTGTTTCGGTTTCCGTTCTGGTTTGATGGCGCCCGAGGGGGGACAGCTGGGCTGGTAGCTTTGTTAATGCCAAAAACTTAAGCAGCCGTAGCGTCGTCATCATCATCATCATCATCGTCGTCGTAGTCGTCCTCATGATCATCATTGTCGACGTCCATGTCCGAAAAAGGGGGTAATTCCGTCCCTGTGTTTGTGTGTGGACAGATTTATAATTGTGCGCTGCTCCTTGTTGTTGTTGTTGCTGTTTGGTATATACGAGACGTGAGCGGAAACGCCGGGGAGCAGCAAGTCATCTACATGAGTGCAAGTAGCTGGCTGCATGTCCTGACGCTTCCTAACGCTTCCTGTCCAACACAGCCAACTGGCCAAGTTGTTGTTGCCGCTCTGGCGCTGCTGCTGCTGCTGCTGCCGCTCGCTGTGTTTGTTGTGTTTGCAGTTATCGGTGCGGAATAGGCTTTTGTATTTGGGCAAAATAAGGAAAACGAAGAAGCTGCAGCCAGAAAAGGACAGCTGCCGTCGGCAAAGGACAGCGACAGTGGCAGCTTTTAATGTATGCAGACAAGTGCTTAATTAAGCCAGAGTCGTGGTCAAAGCCTCGTGCACTGGAGGGGATGCGAAGGGGTTACGGAAGACTACGGATTGGATAAGATGTGACCTATAAATAAACGGGTCTTTATCTGAAACATAGTTTGGAAAAATCTCTTGTGATACCTCAGAATATTGTTCTGTTATTGGATTTAACATATTTTATTTTATTAGGATAATCCTTGTTAAAAAACTTTTTAATTCTCTACCCCATATTGAAAGAGGAAAAATCCGATATGCTGCATCGACAAAAATATAGCGTTTAAGATCGTATCGAAAATATCGTAAAGTTGGATATATCGAAAAATATCGAATTTAATGTTAAAATATCGATATTATCGATATTATCTTCAAAATATGAAACTAATTATTAGGATAATCCTTGTTAAAATACTTTTAAATTCTCTACCCCATATTGAGAGAGGAAAAATCCGCTATGCTGTATCGTCAAAAATATAGAGTTTAAAATCGTATCGAAAATATCGTAAAGTAGAATAATCGAAAAATATCGAATTTAATGTTAAAATATCGATATTATCGATATTATCTTCTGAATATGAAACTAATTACTTCGGAGTAAAGAAAGTTGCAATAATAAGATCACTTCCGGAAAATATCGCAATGACATGGGTAAATTTTATACCTTTAAAAAAATGGACAAAAGTCTAAGCCAAACCTGTTCCAAAAAATATTGAAAAAATGCATATAAACGAAAGAATTTGTTTTTTGTTCTATCGGATTGTGCAAAAGATTTTATTAATAATAATGCAAACTAACTTATATTTCCAGCTTATAAGATTTAATTATAAATTGGTATAAAAAATTCTTTTTGAAGTACTCTAATACATTGGTACTTGTTGCCCGAGGAGGGATCTTCTGGTAGCTAATGATCAACAAAAATTATATTTTTTATTGTTAATCCCCTTTACAATTAGAGACCCCCAATAACTTTACCAGCGCCGCCACTGGCTCTCGACTAATTCATTTACACTGCAATAGTTCATTTATATATGAAAACCAAACACTGGCACACGAACCCATGGACAAGAGACAAACTCGAGCCAACTTATGTATTATATGCGAGCTTAGATATGTACGTACGAAAGGACAACATGCAACTAAATACATGCACAGACCGATGTCTAATTGTACATACACACACATTATCAAATTCCACACACACACTTAAGGCCGTGGCTGTGTGCGAGCGCAAGACATGGACATGGACAAAGTATGTTGGTGTCGTCGTCAAATGAATCTCATTTGCATTTAAATTAGGAACCTCGAAGAAGCAGAAGCCGAAGCCAAAGTTGATGGGGATCGGGATCGGGCGGAGGGCGGAGGGGTGTCCATGCGGCTGTCCGCCTGTTCCACCTCAGCCCCTGCCATTCCCATTCCATTCCCCTTCCATTCCCCTTCTGAAAGAACCCCTTCCATTCCCCTCCCTTCCACTGGCTGCATAAAATCTGTTTCAACATTTCGATAAATTTCCTTAAGGGGGGCACGGCAGTTTGCATTTTGGGGCCATCGCTGCAATGTCTTTCCAATTCGGCTTAGTTAGTCTCGGGGCTGGTGTGTTTGTGGGCTTAGGGTCTTGGGCGTGGGGCGGGTGACTTCTGAATGCATAAATGTTGATAATAATGTTGAGTAAAACTTGATTTGTTTAGTGCTCTCGAAGCATACACAGCTACCCGGGCATCCATGGGATACATGCGCACAGCGCTCCGTCTCTTTCCCGCCCACTCGGCCAATACATAATGCATATAATGAGTATGCAGATGGAGTTGCAGATGCCTCGGATGCAGTTGTGGTCGAATCTGGCCTGCAGCGGGGAATGGAGTACGAGTTCGATGGCTGCAGGAAAGATGCTGCACCCTGGGGCGAGGTGTGTTTAATAGCAATAGGAATGGAAAGATTCTCGGTGATCCTATGAAAAGTTAAAGGTAAGGCATGGAAATTATCGGGTCTCAAAACTCAAGCTATAATAATACTAACTAAGAATTAAACTTCCTTTTCTAAAATTCAAAAATAAATACTTTCAAATTAAAAATTTTTATTCAAACTAAGTCAGAATTATAGAGAAACACTATTCCATAATCTGCCTTTAGAACCACAATCGTATTATATATGATACCATACTGATGTCCTCTTTGATATTGTCTAGTTATGAATATAATATGAAACATGATATTAATGGAAATTAGGAATATATTTTGATGTTGATTTTTAGATTTCCCTCCGAAAGCAATTTGAATCCACTTTGACCCACTGTGCAAATAAACACCAAACTACTCTCAACACTCATCTGCATATTGACCATTAGTTCTAATCATTTTATATGCCTAAAGAGACAACAACAGCAGCCGAGCGAGTCCTGGCAAACAACAGACAAAGCAGACATTTCTGTCTTTGTCATCTCGGCCAGCACACACACACACTCACCAGTTAGAAGGGGCGGAGGATCCAGGGGGTCGAATGCAGTGTGCAGGACCTCGACTTGCATATACCTGCATATAAAATAATCTGTTTACTATAAATATCATTTCATATGCAACGTAAATACATAAAAGCCAGCTCACACACGAGCTCGAACACACATCAAGTGAATTTGCAGCACATCAAAGTTATACGAAATATGCATTAAATAGGCAGGATGGAGGGGGTCGGGGGTCGGGTCTCAGGTCTCGGGGCAGCCCGATGTCGTTGTCCTGCTCAGGGCTGTTGTTGTCTGCTGCATATCCTTAGCAACTTCGTTCAGGCATGTGTTTGTGCATTTTTGAGTTTCTAATTATAAGTGATACTCAATGTCCACATATAAACACCCCGGCTTGAGAGCCCACAACTACATGCACGGAGCTCAAATTGGTAATTTTGCAGACGTCCTCTAAGGCGCCTGGAAGTATGCAATGCAATTTATCCAGCACATATATGTCCTGGCTCCAATGCAGCTGTTGTAAATTCGTTTATTGCCCCCGATACATAATCGACCTATGTGCCATTACATAAGGATGTACAGCCACGGCAAGTGCAAAATATAATTGTTACATAAGCAACGCCTTCGGCCGAAGCTCAACATTTCTGATTATACACATTTTAATTAAAAATGTTCGTCAACTCCCTGCCCCTGTCCCTGCCCCCCCGGAAAGTACAACTTGAACAATTTTAAGCATAAGCGAATTATGCAAAACTTTTGATGTTTTCATAGCCCCAGCCCAGTCCCCCTCCTCCAGCCTCTATAATCACGCATTTTGATTTTTAGTTTTCATTATGCCCAGGACCTGGACGTCGAGCGCTACTCAGCATAACATTTACCACTGTGGAGTGGATAACCACCGCCCCCCAGTTCAAGCTCCCCGAAACCGAAACCAAGCTGCTTAGCATTGTCATCCATTTGCTTATTTTGCATATTCATAATTTTATTTTACGTATTTCAATTAGAATACCATCACAGAAAATGTTCTACTTAGAACAATGGAACTATCCGAGAGTCTGCCAGCTTAACGGGTTGAGTGGATAATAAGAGGGCAGGGGAGAGTTCTGTTGTTCTTCGAACGGGTTATTACTGCTAAGTAAAAATGTTATTATTTCATAATTAATTATTCTTCTTTTGCTTGGAAAGGTTATCTGTAGAAGTAAAGTTGAATTTTCTCTTGGAAAAAATATATATAGCAGCTAGCATATCAAGTTTGGTTGAGTAGAAGTAAGGAGGACCGAAAGAACCATACACAAAAAACATTAAGGTAGTATTTAAATATAATAATTAAATGTTACACACCCAACGAAATAGTTACTTTCCCAACAGCAAAATACGCACAACTTACCATTTAATAGAAGTTTACTGTTTAATAGTTACCAAAGCAACGATAAAATGCTCGTCACTATGTTTAATAGTTGTTAACTCTTTCTTACAGTTAAGTAACTATCCGTATTGGTCAATTTTACCCATACAACTATTTTTTTGTAGGTTTAAATATACTTTTATATAATATCTTTTCCTAAAAGTTTTTATTTACTAAGCTATAAATTCCGTGGTGTCTCTGTAAGACTAGTTAGTAAACTCCATCTGAAAACGACTATTTATTAGTCAAAATATTAATTAAACACCCCAAAGGAAATTGACTTCACCCCGGTGAAATCTTTCGGTGACATTGACGGCACAAAGTCAAAAGTCAAAGGAGCAGCCATAATATATTGATTACAAGTATGAATAGCTGAGACAGCAGGGCGGCAGCACCATGTCTATAAGGCAGGTGGGCTGGGGGCCCGGTTCCTTCACAAAGTGCGTCCTGGCTGCGATGTCGTCATATATGCGGTTGCCTTTTGTCACGGCCACAATAACTTACTCATTTTGCTCAATAATAAATGCAATTATGTGCCGGGATCCTCGGCGAACCCCTTCGCCTGCAAAAAGGGGACGCAGTGCAGCCCACAAGGACCAAAAGGACGAGCGACAACCAAATTAATTTAGACACAAAGCCTGGGCTGACGACGAAGCTCTGGAGTGCGCTGTCAGTTCTTGGCCCAAAAATTTGCATTTTGGCGCAGCTTCCCGAAAATGCCTTTGTTTAGATTTCCTTGTGAACTTAATTTATTGGAAAATTAGCGCATGACACACACAAGCTGCAGAACTAATTGAAAAGGGTGGCAAAGTGACTGGAAATATGAGTTTGGGGCCAAGACAAGTCAGCTGCATGCAACATGAGTCTCGCATAATTTTAACATATTTAGTGCTCTGAATTAATTAATGACCAAGCCAAGGCGGCCAGACAATTACTGGCAATTAGTTTCGGTCTTTCAACCGACTTGGCTAAGTAGTTGCAGCTCTTTGCTCCCCACTTTCTATAATTAGCACATTCTTATTTTACCGGTGTTAACAGGCTCTTGGCACGCAGATTACCACGATTGTGGCTAATAATCACGGTGTTTATCCGTGGGAACTTGGTTTATAGTTATGGCACGCTAAAATTAAAATGTTCAAGTGCAGTTGCCATTCGAAAATTTTTAAATATGTAAATAGATAAAAGGGGAAGAAAATATTGCGTGCTAACAGAAATTAGAAAACTATCTTTTTGAGACTTAACATAAGCAAAAAAAAAGTTAGATACATTGTTTATTGTATTACTATAAATTCTTTAGATAAATTCTCTGTTTAAATAGTTAAAATTGAAACGTGTCTAGGGGATATTTAAACCCCCTTTCGCTTGTGTGTATAACAACCCTTGACAAGTAGTTACATTTTCCCTTTCGATAAACATTATAAGAAGAAAATTGTATATTCCTGACATTTCCTGCCGTCCTGCCCTCCCATGCACATGCTTGTAATTAACTTAAATGATAATAAATAACTTTTAATATTTTATTAATTAACTTCCGCTGTGCGTACCAGTACCTTAACCCAGAACACAGAGTTCAGAGTCCAGGACCGTAAAGGGCCGAGGATGCAGGGACGGAACGCATTAAAAACGCATGGAAAATTAAACCCTGTCGCAAAACCGATTATTTCAGCTGGATTTTTTGGCAAGTCCTTCATTAAAATGTCATTCGGCACAGGAAATTGAAACATTTAACATTTGCAAATGGCATACGCCCTGTAATGTGCAAAAGTGCGTTGCCCCATTCGCTTGCAAATTGTTTTCATTAATTTTCAAAGTTTTCACAATTTTTGTGAGTTCGCTGGCACGCAATTTGGCTGGAATTAGTTCGACTATTTCCTGCTCCGCAATCGCATTTGGCTTGCAAATCCCGAGACCCCTTCGCCCCACCAATCATTCAAAATGTAGTCTAATTTCGTATTACATAAATGTCGGACTCGGAGTCGCAGAACTGAGGCTGTGCCAATCGGAGGAACCCCGCCTGTCTTGGGGGTCCGTCGTCTTTCTGGGCTGGATGTCTTCGATATCCGTGGTCTGGTATAATTTGTGCGCGTTTAATTTGTAATTCTATTACCCGGGCAAAACGAGTAGACTTCGGCCAACTGGTTCTCTCCTCATCTACTCCAGCCGAGACGCCCCGTTCCCCTCTCAATTATGTTAATTCGAGCTTCTGTCGAAACAGTTAGAGTCGCAGCGACCGATCGATCGATATCGATCAATTCGCTTGTCCGTATAATAATATGAAAATTTAGCATTTCCGTTGTGTGTATCGCAAGTGAGCGGGGGATTGTGAAATGGGCTGCTTTGTTTATGGCACATTCAGGGGCTAATTTGTGTGCATAAGATCTCCACTTTAATTGCGGTCGTAAATTTTGTGGAAATTTGGAGGGAACGGGATTTTCTGCCTCATTTAAAAATACATTTTGGGAGAATTAGCACCTATAAAATTGCATATTTTAAAATTTAAGCATGAACGGGAAATGTAGCTAACTTCGGTTAGCCAAAGTTTAACAAACCTTCCAAGTTTTACGACTTAAAATGTGGCTAAAAAATAATAATTAAATATTTTAAAATATTTAATAGCGCTATATAATAACTATTTTATAAAATACAGGCTATTGATTTCATGTTAATAGCTTTTTCAGTTCTCAAATCTTTTAAAATTCAGGAAAACAATGCTTAGTACAGTGAAAATGATTTCTTTTACTTATGTAGTCGGCATCGTGTAATCACTCGTGTAAGTCTTGGTAAATGATTGAGTGGTGGGCCAAAATATTATCCTTGACTGGAGATATAACATTTTAAATAAGGATGTAAAAATATGCTGATTTCGTAAGTATGTTTCAATACATTTTGCATTGGTATAAAACAGGTTTCGAACTTCAAGGTGTCAGATTTATTTTTAAAAATGTTATAATAATATTAGAAATAGAAATTCAAGAGCAACTACAGGTTTAATCTGTAAATTAAAAAAAAAAACCAAAAATAAACAACTTACCTTTAAAAACTTAACGAATTAGTATATGAGTAAAAGTATAAAAAACATTAAATATGAAACTTATAGATACATATAAAAAAATATTCCTACTGCAAATTTAGAATGTGGCCACCTGATCGGAAAGGATTTGTATAAGGGTATACAATACAAACAAAATTTTAATTTCAAAAGTTTATGCTTTAAGTTTTACGCTGTTGAGTTTACAGCCGAAATTCGCACAAGCTCCTGCGCTGAAGTTAATTGCCCAATAAAATTAGTCTGCTTAGCAAAGTTAAACTCTAATCTTTTACTGTAAAATTAAAGACATTCCGCCCAAATGGGTTAGATACAACTCAATATGACATAATTGATGTAAAAACTTAGAAAAAGTGTTAAAAACACACTTTGCCATAATATAATATATTTGCGATCCAGGGGTCAAACTGTTTCAGACTGTTCTTACTATAATATGTACAAATTATACGATTTCTAAAACAATAAAATTTTAAAAATAATAGTAGTAAGTTTTTTTTAAAAACATGACAATTTTTATTTTATGATGTTTAATTTTTAAGTAATTCATAATGATTTTAGTTTAAATGAATCAGAAAAGGGATTTTAAAAATAAAATAAATCCTTATAAAACAATAACTATATATTGTAATTATTGTTCAGTATTTACAGGCTGATTTCTAAAAAATAGACTATTTAAATAGTTCAGATTGTGTTTGTGTAACCCAGATACCAGATCCCCCCTGCAATAGCTTGCCATTTTTGTTATTGTGTGCGAAATACCCGGTTGATTCAACTAAGCCCCTGGAACCCATTCAAATCCGTTTCCCAACAGCTGGCGCCCATTTGGGTTCACGTAACCTGACCAAAAGCAGACCAACCGAGCCACCTCATCCCGCCGCCGACTGGACCACATGCCTCCGCGCACTCCGAGGGCGAACTGATGGATGTGGATGTGGATGCGTACGTGCCAGCATCTCGGCATCTCGGCATCTCGACTTCTCGGAGCGAAAGCCAAGGAATGCCCAAAGAACTGGAGCAGCCGCCGTGACGTCACGGCCGGTGAGTAAAAACTGCAGGAGAAACCGGAGCCAACGAAGGTTGAAAAAAGGGGAAAAACAAAACTCAACGAACGAGTTAAAAGCGCTGACCAGTTCGAGTGAGTGGGGCGCAATTGAGTTAAGAGCGAGGGCAAGGAAAGCCAGCCAGCTCAAGCAGATGCCAGAGGAAGGAAGTAAGAAATGAAGACACGGGCGGGTGGTAAGGGGGTCCAGGGGGGGCTGAAAGTGCTGGAAAAGTCGGGGGGGGGAGTGGGTGAACATTTCTGAGAGTGGCAAATGAAGCAACCGGTTTGCCAGGGAGTTGGCAAAAGGGAAATCGGCCGGGGGAACTGCGAATGCTGTCAATTCGGCCAGCTCGACTTGGCTGCTTAGTGGGCTAGGTCGTGTAGGAAGGAAGGATCCACTAATTGCTTGGGTGGCGCACATTTTTTCACTCGATTGCCAACTGGAGCATGAGGACCGAACCGAAAGTGGAGGGTGCTCCAGGGAATGGATACTAAAATGTGTCAAAAGTTTTGGATTAGTCGATGGCGAACAGAACACATTTGAATCGGATAAAAGATGATTGATGACGCCGGTGGAGTAGTGAGTTGAGCTCGAGTTTCTATTTAAACATACATTTAAAATTGAAAAAGATTAAATCAATTTAGAAGGACTCCAGGCATAAGGATTCCACTTGTTTTATTAATGCAAATAAATAAATAACAGCTATCAAAATAACACGTATAATTTATTTAGTAAATTTAGTAAATCGAAACCCAGGTATACTGTTTAAATAATCTGTTTTTTATACTTGTTAGAAATATCCTTTAGTATTATAAATAAATATATAGGGTAATCTAAAAAAGTAAATTAAAATCAAATATATTCTTTACAAAAAAATTAAAGGACATATTTTTATTATGAATAGTTTATTTAGATTATATTTAAGAGCCTTTGTATAAATTATTTTTATTCGCTTTATTAAAATGTAAAAAGAAGTACAGAACAATTAAAAAAACCAATCTGACCAAAAAATAGAGTATATAAGCTTGCATAGTAAAATCTAAATATGAATTCTTAACAGACAAAGGCCATCTTTAAGCATTAATTACTTTGGAAGGAAACGCCTGAATCAGCACAAACTAATCAAATAAAATATTAAACAATAAATTAGAAAAGCAATTTCGAGAAATAATCGCATTCATAAATTTGGTGCGAGATAGTCAGATTAGAGCGGCCACAAATCATAAATTCGGTCCAAAATCAACAGAAAATCCACCGAAAGTCGGAGACAATTTTAATGATCCCCTCGGTGGCCGGCTGTTGTAATTACGGCAAGAGGAGGAGCACACTCCGTTGGCCAACACCATCGATTAGCATGCCAAAGCTGGCTGAAACTGGTAAGAGCACTGGACCTCAAGCCGCGGCCTGCTGGCAGCCACATCAGCATCATCAATAGACGGTGAACTCCTGCTGCTCCTCATTCTGCACCTCCACCTCCAACTCCGGGCCACCTCCGCCTCCGATTTAAGCCAATAGTCCACGTCCGCCGCCCCCCGCTGCTGGCCTCGTCATGTAACTTAACCTCATTGACCAAACGCATTCGACGAACATCAAATGTGAATTAGTGCACTACGATTGCGGCCGCCACACACAGATACACAGACACTCCGGCACAGATGCAATTGGTAGGTCTTCAGTACTTGCTTTTGTTGTCGGCGGTTGGTCGGCGGCCAGAGTCTTGCAGTTGTTGGCCCGACCGGACCGGACCGCTTCTCATCGCCGACCGTTGACGCTGCTATGCATGCATAATTCGCAGGCATAATTTAATTTATAGACGAGGCAATTGCATTTGCATAGGACAGCGCAAGTGACTTAGGCGAGGTCCCGGCTCTTCGATCCACCAACTACACCCACCTCGTACTCCGCCCCTCCCAGATTCGAAATTATTACAAGACCCCAGCGTGGACCCAAAAAAGAGCAGCGAGAAAAGCCGAACGAAAATTTTAATTGCACCAAATATGCAACAGAGTTGGGAGGGAGGACTTCGGGTCCCAGGGAAACTCCTAAGATGTGTGGTCTCCTGTGGCATATCACTAAAAGCCAACGCAGGTTAATGGCGTAAATGTTAACAATGGACGAGGAAGTGTAAATCTTGGCCCAGCCAAGTCCGTCCGAGAAGCACAGGAAAAAATATAGTTTTTCTACTTGGCAATTATGCATCTTATAAGTGGGAAACGGACTATCTTATCAAACAATTTACCACAAAAATATTTATATTTGAATGCTTTTGAAAAAATCTTGGGAATAATGCGAAGCCATAGTGATTTTAAACAATTATCTTATAATCCTTTTTTAAAGCAGTAACAACAATTTAATTAATATTTAAAAAATAAATTTAAAAAATGGTTATACCAACATAGAAAACCGTTTTTAGTTCTATAAATGGATTAATACTAATTTAGGAACTAATTTAACATTATTTTAATTATTTACTTTTTTTCTACATTTTTATAAATATCAATAAAAAATATTTTCATCATTACCACCCCAGTATTAGTCAACTTTTTTTGCTCCTGTGTAGTAAAGCCAACTTAGCTGGCCAACAAACGACTTGGACTGGAATTGAGTCCGCGACCACCTGGAATAGAAGACGTTGCAGCTGTTGTTGCTGGGAGTATTGCTCTTGTTGTGGCTAAAAGTACTTGGATCTTTTAGGTCTGTTTAATAGGGCTTGAAGTTAGGATCGATTTTGATAGAGAGGTCTGTTAATAAAACAAATAATTTTAAAATAAATAGCAATAGTTAGTATGTTACTTTGGTTAGTTTTATGTGTAAAATGTTAAATGTTAAGTTAATTTACCAAGGCAAGAATGCCAACACTAAAAGTTGATAGCCCATTAAGTTTTACACTAAACCAAACTTTTTCACAAACCATCGGCCAATGACTTTCCAGCCAGACACATAATACTTGAATAAAGATTCGAAGGATTGGGGCGCGATATCACCATAGTTATTTGGCGCCCAATTTACTAATAACCTGGCTGATTCGAGCGGCGCGGAGCCAATAAGTCGCCCATGGCCCATTTTTTTCCGATAGCCCCGTCGCCATTGTTATTTATTTATATAGGTTTTTATTTTAATTTTTATTGACTCTGCGACAGCGACTGGCAACGCGGAAATAGTTTAATTGCATTGCCGAGAGGCGGCCGGCGAGGGGCCGGGATCGTGGAGGGGTTCCTGGGGGAAAAGGGCAACTTTTGCTACAATCTCAAAGTTGAATGGCGTCGCATTTGTCGCCACGTCAATATGTGACAGCGGCACTTCCGTTTCCGGAGTCATGGCGTCGCTCGCTCCTTTGCCCGCTCTGCCAGCCGGTAATCAAATTGTTTCATCATATTTGGCTTAAAAGCGAACCCGGGTTTTTCACAAGCAAATTAAATGCAAAACGTTTCTCGGCCACACGACAATGCTGTGACAAAACACAAAACGAAGGCAATCAAAGTCAATTTTTTCACCGCTGACTCTTTGATTGTTGCTGCAGTTTAATGGATTTAGCCGCAGATAATAAATTGCATTATTTTACGACAGCCTTTGTACGTTTATTATAAAAAACATTAATTAAGCACATATTTACATAAAATGTTTATATGTTGTAGCGGACAAGAAGAACATCAGAACTGCAAATGAGTGTTTGCTTTAAAGGGTTACCTATGAACCAAACCCGATTTGTTTCTTATTTTATTTATAACTAAGAAATGGAATACGATTTAATTTGTATTTAATTTGTATGAAATTTATTATTCTTTTATAGATCACTTCTGGTTAAACTGTCTATATTGAAACCCTTTTGACTTATTTTCTAAGTGGTTCTTATATATTTTCGTATTATTTTTTTATTTTTCAAAGCTATTTTAAGTATGAAAATATTTTTATATAGGTTGTAGAAAAAGTCAGAGCCCATAACAATGAAGGGCTAACGCCAAGAGCACTCTTGACTTTAAGAGCATCTCACGACCCCTGTTGTACAATGAAAGGCAGAAGGACAAATGAAGCTAAAAGTATAGAATGTTGCATAACTTTGAGCGAAAAGAAAACGCTTCCGGTTCGAAGGAAGTGTCTGTGGGGGAAAAGCTTAGAGTCACCCGACTTTCCCAACTCCTGGAGCGAATTTGCAAAGTGTCACACAACGAAAAACAGAAACAAAAACGAGAAAAAAATCAAAACGTTTTCCTGTTGCTCTCCTTTGGTCCTTCCTGCTCCTCGCTGCTCCTTTCGGCATCTATGGTCTCCGGTCTCCCAGCTGGCTGAGTGTTGTTTTTCAAGGACGCAAGACGACGCGCAGACAAAATGTTTGCTAGACAGGATGTGGCCGGCGAAGTGGGGCAAAGGAACTCTGCCACTGGATGTGGCAGGATGATGTCAAAAATGTCTTTATTGGCTAGGTTTTGGGTCAAAGCTCGGCATCCTTCGGGGTGTGAGTCGATTCGGTGTTTGGCCGTGAAAGGCAGAAGACCGAAAGTTACTTCTAAAACAAACAGAACCACTGAAAGCCAACAAAGACGAAAATCCAATTAATCGTCAGTTAATCTTTGGAGCTAGCCTTAAAAAACAGCTACACAGAGAAAAACATTTTGGCAAATAATGAGTGAATTTTTTGATTTATCACCGATAAATTCTCACCAAACAACAAATCATTATTGTATTATATATTTAACAACCATTTAAGTCATTATTACATTAAGTACCTTGTAAGTTCTTAGGTAGTTCTCAAAGTATCTTACACATCAGTTGTACTGTCTTTAAAGTCGATAAAATCTATATAACCTTGCTTAAGCAATATTAAACCAATACGTTTGATGAGAAAAATATGCCGTAAAACATAATTTAAAAGGAAATTTTAGAAGAAATATGAAGACAAAAAACGATACAGGGGCAATACAAAATAAGTTCCCGTGAATTTTAAATAATTTATTTTTAAAATTTTTTAAGCCAAGGTAATTATATTATTAATAACTTTATTTGTATTTTACATTATAATTTAAAAATTCGTATGATGAATATAACCAGTTTAGATGATGTACAGCTTCTAGTTTAATGGTTTTATAATGGGAAATAGCTAATTTTCTTTCCCTGTTCAGCGGCAACCGAAGGAGACGGCGCCTGCTCCTCCGCCGACTTCTGCCGCTTATCCTTTTAATCATAATAAGAAATGCGCCAGCGTCGGCGCCATCCCCCGAAAACGCTGAACAGAGACAGAGTCAGCGTTCCGGCTCGCGACTCGCGGAAAAAATGAGCCATATATATGTACATACATGGTATGTGCATGGTGAGGGAACATTTTCCGCGTCGTCGTTGTCGTCATCGTCATCGTTTTCCTCAGCATCCTCGTCGGCGTCGCGACCAATCACAAAATTTCGTGGAAATGCGCGCAAAAATAAATAACGCAAAAAACGAAACGAGGAAAACATAAGTAGGCAACAACAAGCGCTGACAATGACAGGCGCTGCTTGAGGTTAGCGACGTCGCTGCAAACTAATGCGTCGCTGCCGGCAGGAGAAAGTGGCGTCGGCAGCTGCGCGGCGGCAGAGCAGGAGAAATGGTTTTTCCGGCTCTCGGGGGTAGTTTTCTTGGCTTTTCCGAACAGGGGAGAAGCGCTCAAACGGCTGCAGTTCTGTGAGCGCGAAAATTGAGCAAGAAAACTTTAAACTTTGAGTGAGCGAGAATTTTCCATTTGTGGTTGGGGGTGACGAAGAAGTTTTCAAGGTTGGCCTGACAAGTGTGCTGACAAGTGTTGAGATTCTGGGCTAAGTGAATTGGCAGTGGCTAAAGAGAGTGTGCAGTTTCAAAGGGAATATTGAATGGCTTCGATGGAGCTAAATCCTGCGGTTAGCCTGTGCTAATAGCATTATTTACTGAATACCTCAGCATTTAAATTACATGATTGCTCCATGCATAAATAAAATCAAAATTTGATTAAAATTCGTAGATCACATTAAGTATACGCCATGTATCTTATAAATTTATCAAGTATACGCCAAGTGAATTTGTAATAAAGGTAAGGCAACTCTCGTCAAGTATACGCCATGGTAGAGTACTGTTCTAAGCGCCCATCAAGCATACGCCACGTAAGCCTGCTCCCTTCAATGCCTCTCTTAAGCTCTCTCTTAGGCATTTTGAAGAACCTTCCCTATCGTTCTCTTTCTTATTTTAAAAATGATTTCCGGCCCAAGTGATAATTTACACAATGCGTTAGTTTCCAAGCAGAATGTGAAGAAAAGCAGCCCAGAATTTTCCACATTTTTTCCGCGTCTCCCGACGTTCAACTGATTATTTCCAGAGGCAGGAGAAAGGGACGCAGCCAAAGAGAAAGCACGGCCAGGACCAAGCCTATTCGCAATTTTCTAAGCCAATCGCAGGACGATGGCAACGACGACGACGTCGGCGCACGACAACAAAACAACAACGAGCACGAGCGGCGGCGAGCACACACGAAGCCTGATTATGTCCTGCCCCAAGGATGCGAGCTGAGTGTGAGCCACAATTAATTATCGCAGGCTGAATTTTTCCTTTTCGCACCACAAATTTTCGCTGCCTTCTTTTTCTTCCAGCTGCCAGATAATAAAAATGGGCGAAGCCTGAAAAACAGAGCCAAACGCCACGCCCTGCAGCGCCCATAAGGCCGCACACACTCGCACACACATAGATCATTTAAAATGCGCGTCGATGACCATTTCAAATGTTAAATCCACCGCCGGGGAGGGCGATCCACCGCCTCCCCACCAAAACCCCATTGTCGGACGTAGACTGACAGAAATAGTAAAAATAAAACACCGAGCAGAAAGCAGAGTGAAGAAAAGATGGGCGGATGGGGTGGAGAACCGATTGCCGCTTGATACCAGAGACAGAAAATAAAACCAATGCAAATATAACACAAATATGTGTACAAAGCGAAAGAAAAATTCTACAATTGCTGCGCCTCATACGGACCACCCCCGAGCAACCCCCAGCTCCTGCGGAAGGTCCACCGAAAAAACCGCGTGTCTGCGCCAAAAAACAAAGTCAAATGGAAAGCGTTCAGGGGGCAAACAACAACCAACAACCAACAACGCCAGCAACAACATCAACAACAACGCAAAGTTAGCAAAACAATTGAACAATCGCCTGGCATTTCGAAGCTGCCGGCCAAAATGCAGAGAAAACGGGTTCGCGGATTTCGGGCTGAGGTTGGTGTTCCCGGGATTGGGATTGGGATTTGGTTTGGCCATGGTATTGGCACTGGTCTGGGGATTGGGATTGGGATTGGATCCGGTCAGTGAGCACCAACTGACCACCGTGCACGGGTTGCGGTTTCTCGGGGTTCTCGGGGTTCTCCGCCAGCCACCAGCCACCAGCCACCAAATGAGAAACAAACTTTGTAAATTAAAGCGCTACCTCGTGAGTTATGATCTATTTGCTTTGTAACTCAGAATCGGGATGATTTCTAAGGACACAAATATGAGCGAGAAATTTCAGGAAGAGGTACTAGCAAACATTGCGACGTAACTTAAAAAGGATTTACTGTCCTGTTGCGAGAGATTTTTGCCTATACATTATACGTTAAGAATACATTTAAAGTATTAAGGGTATTAACTTAAAAATTTCTCAATCTTGTTATACCCATAGATTAAAAGGGTATATTGTATTCGCCGGAAAGTATGTAACAGGTAGAAGGAAGCTTTTCCGACCCTACAAAGTGTATATATTTTTGATAAAGATCACTAGACGAGTTGATCTAGTCTTGTCCGTCTGTCTCTCTGTCCTTCCGTATAAACGCTAAGATATCGAAAACCATGAAAGCTAGAAAGTTGGGAGTAGCATGCATATTCTAGAGATTTTTGCGTATCGCGAGTTTATTTTGTTAAAATAAGTTTTATTTCCTTCCGCTTGTTAATACCTATCAGACAAATACTTAATAAGTTATGATTTGTTACGAAATGCACGACCAAGAATAGCAACGTCACAGTAGATAAAACTGTTAAGTGTAATATGTAAAAATATAAGATAGATCAAAATGCTTACATCGATGATTCTTCGCCTCTAATCGATGGTACATTTACTTTTAATTTGGCTAAGAGAGTAACGTGTTTCTTATATACTGTGTTTATGCTATGCCTATTTTTATGAAATTAATTCATGAAATGGGCAAATTCGTGTGTGCATAAACACCATTTCATGAATTCTATAACACACGAAAGTTGACTATGAATTCATTCCCAATGTATGAAATGTTGAAGCACAGCCTACTACTCTATAGAGTTCTATATCAAATTCAAAAAATTTGACAGCTTTACTAATATCATTTCATAAATTTGTCTGTTTTGTATAAACAGGGGCTATTACAATTACATGTATTGGAGAATGCATGAAATTCATAGCATAAACATAGTAATAGTCGAGGCATTCGGCTAAAGCATTCCTGCTTGTTCATCCTCACTTTCTTATGCTAATTGACGACTAATTGACTAGTCAAAATTTTAAATCCTAGGAGATCTAAGATGAAAGATTATTGAACGACGTGGAATAGGAATACTGTTACCGACCAGAGCCCTGTGTTTAAGCAGCAAATGTTTATAAAGAAAACTTGAATTATAGGAATACTTCCCTTTAAATCTGTAATTTAAAATATGATTCTGTTAAATAATTTATATTCTCGATACACAGAAAGAACATTTTATAAAGAATTATACATTCAATAACTAATTATGGTATTTGCAGTCAGGACCATATAAGAATTAAGACTAAAACAAAGATAGTTTGACTTTATCAATTATCAATTTTCATATTTAGTAAACATCAAATCATTTTCTTTTAAAAAGGAACCAGATCTTTAGAAAATTACATGATTACATAATAAAAGTAGTGACAAAAAAATCAAAATCAAAGTTCTTAAAAAGATATTTAGTAAGCTTAATATAAATGTTTTCATGTGTAAGGGCATGGCTTTAGTTAAATTGTATGCCCAATAAATTCGGACGCAGCCTCATATCGAGCCTAAAAACGCATTTTAGCGCTTTAAAATCAAATGCAAATTAATATAAAATTCTGGTAAAAGTTATAAAAAAGGACTGCACAAGGGAAAGCCGCATGCATTTTGACCGCGATCAGGGTCATGGGAGCAAATACTTCAACTGCATTGTGCATTGAATGCATTCAGTTGATTTTCCTGCACTTTTCCTCCCCCCACCCCTCTCCACTCCTTTCATCCGCTGTTTTGGCTTCTACACGCTCTATATCCCCTTTGTGGGGTTTGTTTTTGTACGTATTTGGTATTTGGGACACAATCAAGTGCAATGGCACGAGCTGCAATAAATCAGACATTGATCCACATATATGGCAATATAGATATACATATATATATGTGTTCCGAGCACATATGTATATAAAAAACCCCTCGACTCGACGGACTTTTTTGTTGTTGCCGCTGTTAAGCGACCTTGAACCCCAGTGCGAAGAGCGTTCAAACAAAGATGAACAGAAACAAACCAAAAAGAACCGGCAGTGAGGAGAGGCAGACGAAAAAAACCCAGTGCATGTGTATAAAATGTGTTAAATAAATATCTATATGCACATATATACCAAAGCCGACCATGAATGGCGGCAGAGCTCCCAAAAACAGGCCTCCGACCATATGTTCACAAAGCCGGTCCATCGGTCCATAGTGCGTGCCACATGTTGCAAGCGTTGCACTCACTCAACCCGAACTGCATACAAAGTCCGGCGAAATGCAGCAGCAATCTAGGGTAAAATATGGGGGCAGGGACTTTCCCGCCCACTGAGAGCATATTTGATGCGAGTGCAGTTGCAGTTGCAAGGCACGTTGCAGTTGAATGAGTGGTAAGCCCCAGCTGACAATGCGTCGAAAGCCGGCTGCATTCAAAGGGAATCATTAATAATATCGTACTCCAGCTGACATCCCATGAATATATTCTTAACATAAATATTAAATAGATTATTCCCTGAAGATTTAGTTGAGTACGAAACTTAAAAACCGCCCTGCTTCGTTAGTGCCAACTAAAAATTTATTTAAATGTACTTTTTTTATTAAAATAGGATTAAGGTAGCTCCTTCAAAATAAAGAATAGATTTCTCAAGCCAATAAATTATTTTCCAATAGCATCTTCCTTACCCCCTTAAAAAACTGCATATGTACAGGCAACTATTCCTTTTGCTTTTTGGTTTTGCAGAGGGTCAATACTCATAAGCCAATAATCTCTTAGGCAAACTTGTTCTTGATCCTGGACAGATTAATTTCCTGTGCTACAAATTTTTCGTTTTTGCTTTATAATCTCCCAATTTGTATAAGTCAAAGCCTTGAAAAAAGCTGGGCACACTGTAAAATTCCAAGTGGCCTCATACCATTATATAAAATTTGGTAATGTGAAAATAGTTTTAATAAATATGTTCTTAAAATTAAAAGAGAACCATTCTGTGGGGTACGTATAATTTATTTTCTCCAAATTAATTTCGGGTTGCGGTGTAAGCTG
This sequence comes from Drosophila subpulchrella, assembly GCF_014743375.2. NCBI lineage: Eukaryota > Metazoa > Arthropoda > Insecta > Diptera > Drosophilidae > Drosophila > Drosophila subpulchrella. The sequence continues at coordinate 1,492,108 of NC_050611.1, read as the reverse complement.
GAAGCTACTGTGTAAAATATATTTAGCAGACCAACTAATGTCCCATCCCAGAAAGAATTTCATACGAAACCGCAATGCAAAACTGTCATTTGCCTGGTGGTGCCCCTTTTTTCCGCTGGGGAAAACCACAGACAACGACAACGACACACAAACACAACAGAGTGTGTGTAGGGCCGGCAAGACGAGCGTTTTTCATTAAAAGAAAACTCTGCTTTGAATTTTCCCCATCTTTTTTCTGTGCTTTCCGCCAAGCGAGTACATAAATAAGCAGCGGCAGCAACAACAACGCCACATAGGAAAATGTGGGAAAGCCAACGGCAGAAAGGGACGGGCATGGGCGCAGGGAAGGCGAGAGAGAGAGCGGCAACAAATGGCGAGCATCTTTCCTTTTAATTGCAAACTAAGCGTGCGGTTGGCAGGGCCTAAAAAAGTGCATAAAAAACGAAAAGGAGCACGCACATAGGAGACGCCAAAAAGTAGGCTTCAACGGGCGATGCGATAAACAACAACAAGCCGCCGTCGACGCAGGCAGCGACGCCAGCGCCGACTGCGGCAGCGACTGCAACTGCAGCAGAGTCCCGTTAGTTGCAACCCCCAAACCGAAACCAAAATACCAATCCCAAAAGCCAAACGTGGGCCTGTCGGTAGTTTTTTTCCCCAGCCACCCACCACCCAGCCACCCACCACCCCTTTTGCCACCCCCCTCGAAACCCACGCCCCTGCAACGCAGCCGAACGCAGGGCGGAGCCTAGGATACATAAGGGGGGTTCACACACACACTGGCAAAAAACCGGGGGGGCCATTTTTTATTTACCCTTGCCCATCTGTGTCTGCGTGTGTGTGGGTGCAGCGGAAAAGTGCACTGGTGTTTGTGTAGTTTGCACGCATTTCATCATTTTGGGGGGCGTTGCAGGGGGGGGGGGGGCTGCGCGCAGAAATTGTTTTTAGAAATACGCGAAAATGTTTGCTGCACAGCAAAAAATGTTTTTCACGTTATTTTTTCGGCTCCGCCGCCTGGAAATGAAAAATTTTTAGTGTCTACATAGAAGGCGGCAGATAAGCGAAAATGGGGGCAGGGGCATTTCTGTATTTCTGTGATGGCTGCGTGCTGTTGACTGTTCCTAATGGCCACTGTGTGTGGCTGTGTGGGTGTGAGTGCTGGCAGCGTTTTTTTAGGCACCAACTGATGTAGAGACAGACACACACACACACACGCAGATCGGGTGGGGTTGGGGGTTGAGGGAGCAGAAAGGAAGGAGCGCAGACAGCAATTGGTTTTTGTGCGGAACGGGAAAGTAAACTACACATAGGCATAGATAAACACAGAGGCGCTGTTCCCAAAGGGGCTTGAGAAATGCTTGGGGCGCTTAAAAATAGATTGCTAGTCTTAGGATCTTGTCTTCATACAAGAAAATTCTGCTATTGAGCCTGTCTAAATGTAAGTGAATGTTGGTAATTATACAACTATTCTACTTTAACACTTATGAAATTGGAGTATTGCTAATTTGGATGTACCTGATACTGTTTTGTGAAGAACTGTACTTTGGAAAGCTGTTGTTCTTCTTTCTGGATCTGTCATTAAATCCAGTTTGCATGTATGATGGTTCGGGATCTATTATAACCAAATACAATGAAAATTGAATTGCCTATCGACTATGAAAATCAATACAAAATCCACCTGTTATTCCTTGAAAATACCAACAGATTAAAATAAATAAGTAAATTGTATACAGCTTGTTTTAAACCCAAAAGACCTGATTATTTACAATATTTTCAAGACAAGTTCAAAAATATCGGATCTCTAGATACCGAATATTTCATGTTTCTACTTTATGATCATCTCTTCACAACCCTTTCATGGGACGCCTCTGTGCCCCAATCTGTAACTACAGTCGCGTCCCTACAGCTCCGATTTGGCCGCCCACCCATCTTCTCAGTACATAACCATTCCGTTTTAGTAAATGCCCCCTTCGACATTGTTCTCAGCCATTCACACACCAAACCCTCTTCCGGTAGTTGAAGAGCTGAATTAAATGCAAGACGCTTTCCTCAATAGTCGATCAACTCGTCGATTTTGGGCTTGAGGTTCCTGCGGAGCTTGCGGCTGCTAATGAAGTTGCTCGGTTGGGGCATTAAATGTCAAAATTAAGACACCCGGCGAGGAAGTATGTACAAAAATTAATGCAAATAACCGGCAGGTATTTTAATCAAGCGGTACTCCGCCCATTTCACAACCCCCAGGGGAAACCGAGGGTATGTCGGACCTCCTAATACATTTTTTACGAATTATTTGATATGTGCGCGCACAATAAAAAGCCAGCGACGGGGTGTTGGCATTGATGATGGTCCACCACGGTCCGCACTCGACATCCTACACCCTGGACGCCCTCTGCCCGAAATTACAGGCCAACCAAGGTAAGAGTCCTGGCAGGGGGGGTGGGCTCTACTCTGAAGTAGATCCCGGCTGTACAAGTGCGCATAATAACCATCAATCAAGCGGCATAGACAGGTGGACAAGCGGTGGGGTGGGCTCAGCCCCCCGGCACCGGCAGACTCAAACAAACAACGCTGACCAGTCGCCAACTTGCAGACTCACATACGACAGCGGCAAAAAATAAAACGCGAATTTTCGCATTTCACGAAAAATTTTCGCATTAATTTACCAAAAGGCGTTGGGCCAAAACAAAAAACAAAAAAACATTTTTGACTCTCTTCCACTGTAGAAAAAAATTACGCCGCATAAAATGGCCAACAAAAGCAACAAGCCAACAAATTTTTAGAACATTTTTTTGCCCGTTCAAGTGCCAAAGGGTTGGGCCAGTGACAAGGAGGGGTTGGTGGGGTTGTGCCCCGTTTTTTGGGGGTAAGCTTTAGATTTGGCCGGGCACACCAAGTGGAAGTCACAAAAACTGCGAGTTTTATGTGTTTTGCGTTTAACGGGCATTTTTCGCGGAATTTTTCGCAAGGATAAACGGGGTGGTAGGTATTAAAGGCCGAAAATAAAAGACTAATCAGCATCTATAGATACACAAATTTAAAATAATTTCAAAAATATGAACACCAATAAATTTATGTTTTACATGCTGGTTATGCTACAAATAAGAGATGTATCTCTTGATTTGTATTTTTGCATCATTATTGCCTTGTATCTTATATCTAAAATCAATAAAGCCTTATGGTAAGAGGAGAAATCAATAAATCAACACAATTTTCCGCTTTAACATCGTTTTCTAGCTACTAATGAAACGAATGCGAGCCACATCGGATAATGCACTTCAATAGTCTAAACAATGATTTTTCAATTGCAAAAGTAAACCACTCAATTGGCAACAAGAAGAAAAATGTTGGCATAGCAATTAAATTGCCTTTTCCGAAATAATTGCAGGAATGCAGCTGGAGAAGCGGCCTGAGACAAGTTAGCAAAGGGCTCGACTATAAAAAAAAACCGTATACCACAAAGTATAGTATAGAAAATGCATAAATTGATCGAAAACACACAGACGCACTCAAAGATGATGAAAAGTTGTGAGCCAAAGTAAAGTGAATGTTTTGGCGTATGGAAATTAGAAAGTTTTTCTCGGTCCAACCAAAACCCGATAGCAACATCCATAGATTGTGTAATAGACAAACTACAAATTATTATTGCTATTAAATGCACAGCAAGAAGTTCTTTTCAGGCAAACTTTTGCTCACTTCTTGGTCCGTCATTATGAGGCTGGCATCTTAGGGCGGTCTCCGGACCATCGGACCCTGGACTCCGGACTCTGGACCAAGGACTCCGTACTTTGGACTCCGGACTTTTGAGCTGGGGAGTGCGTAACAAAACCAATCAAGCGGCTGTCCATCGGCCCTGATGGAGATGCTGGCCAGGCCAAAACTTTCGCTCTGGGAAACTTAATTAGTGTTCAATCAACAATAAACTATAAACACTCTTTTGCTGTGGAACTTGGACTTTTTGCCTGAAAGGTTGCGGTTGCCATGGCTTTTCGTCGCTCCCAGAAAACCCTGGAAAACTCTAAGACGGCCAAGTCAAAGACAACCGAGATGAAGGGCAGCCAGCATGCAAATTATAAGTTATTACTTCTGAGTGCCAGAAGTTTCACTCTTTCTGTGGAATCGAATTATTTAGTGATGCAACTGCAATTTAATTAATGACTTTGTGTGCGGCACGGGTGAATTCGGTATGGGAAATGCACGTACAAAGTCCCATTAAGATGGAAATATTTTTCGTTTATAAGGAAATTTAATTGGCGAATGGCAAATGCATTTTCGATATCCTTGTTTGTCGTTTTCTTGCTCAAGTTTCAGCAAAAACATCAAGCAAAAGGGGCTGTCTATCAATTACCCATTTCAGCGGGTGGTAATATACATATGTGGCTTTTCTGGTTCTCACCCAACCATTTACAACTTTTTCCCAATCGAAAGCCGAGCACATGCCTGATTGGAGTACTCCTTCAAAGGATGCTGCACAAGAAAAGCCCTCTTTTGCGATAAAATGTTCCATAAAATATACAAAATTATGTAAAAGTTATTAAGTGCATGCAAAGAAGAAAAACATCGTGCAACACACGCACACTCTTGCAGGCACCTGGAAGGAAAACTTTCTAATCACGTGGACATGCCGGCAGCCAAAGTTATATTACTTGGCCAGGCCAAGACGGCCGCCCTGAATGTGCACATATATTTATGTATTTCCAAAGTTTTCTATTTAAAATGTAAACACATGCTTGATTGGAATTGGGTTCCAGCGTGAGCAAAGATATTTTAATTGCTGTTATTATAAGTTTCAAAGAAAAAGTCAAGTCAGTATAAAATAGCACGGCTCTAAAGATATTAAAACCTCTTGTGTTCCTTGTTATGCCACCTGAAGCTTCTTAAAAAGCAGCAGTTTGTGAGATGAAAAATTTTAAAACTTGTATTTTTCTTAATACACCAATTTGTAAGAGAAAACACCCCAGGGAAAAAATGGCAAGGAATTGCATTCCATTTTGCGCCAATTTCTATTTCTTGTATGTGCAGTGTACATATATAAAATGCCCGTATGTATATGCTCTGATTCCTAACCAAATCTCATGAGGATTTCCTATTTTCCGAATTTTTTCATACATTTCCCGTTTTTTATTAGAGTTTTTTCTAATTTGCCGAGGAAAAGCTCAGCTCGCACAGCTCTCGGCGCTCATAACTCACAACACCTGGCGGCCAGGTGAAACGCCAAAAGTGCCGCAAATGAAAAATGCAGGCGGAATTAAATTATAGTCAGTAACGAAACAGCGAAAAGTGTACAAAAAAGCAGTAAAAATAGCGGCAGAAAAAATGGTAAACTAAAAAGTTCCAGCAGGCGGCGCATAGTGTGATGGTTGCGATTTTATTTTTTGTTCGCTCCTCCTTTACACTTGAGCGAAATTAAATCTGAGCGGAAGCAAAGCACACAAACTTCCCTCGCATCGCACACACGTACTATATACCTTATATGCATCCCATATATACTCGCTAGAAGTGCAGCCGTGAGAGAAATTAAAAATCTAAGCACGCACGAAAACACAATTTTTCCCTTTAAGGAAGATAATTGCATTTTTAAGTTCAAAATTCTACGTTTTCTTTCGAAATTGTTTGACAATATATATATTTTTGGGCTTAATATTTATTTCATTTTAATAAATCCAACTCTGGGACCTTTTTATATGTCACGCTCTCATCTCTGAATACACTCACACATGAAGAGGTGTCGTAATGATGCAGCAGCTGCGCTTAGATTGCATTAAGTGGGTGGCTGCGGGATGAAAAGCGGCAAACGACTGAACCCAGGAAAGCAAACTTTTGATTTCCGCGCAAAAAATTACGAATTTAACTGTTCAAAGGTACATGCTAAATGTATGTAAAATGTAAAATTTAATATTTATAAAAAATATCCTAAGTTGATACGAGGTGTATTCTGTTATATTCCAGAATGGAGCAGGAAAATACTCCAGCTCAATATTTTGGAATATGCTTCAATAGTATTTCCAGCTGTTTTTCGTTCCAATATATTTCTTAAAATTATTTAAAAGATAATTATATTATTACCCATTATTTGGAATACGCTTCAATAGTATTTCCAGCCCTTTTTCGTTGCAATGTTCCTATTTCTTAAAATTATTTATAAGATAATTACAACAATAAAAATAAATGTTTAATATCTTATTGTAAGTTTCCAAATACATGTTGTACAAGATGAAATGAAAGTATTTCCAATTTTATTTACCTGAAATAGAACACTTTAAAAATAATGTTATGTGCTACCAGCAGTCAGCTCACGAGATTGAACAAATCATTCATAAAAAAATACTAATACTAACATTAAAAAAGAAAACTTAGCTAGTGGAAAGTCAATATTTTGGGTGCTGGCAAATTTTTGAAGAAAAAAACTAAAATATAAATTTCTAAGTTATATACAACTTCTTGTTGCACAGGAAAAATACAAGGAGTTCCAACCTACACTCCACTCAACTACGAATCTTCCCCATTTGTATCCAAATTCAATTTAAACTCCACTTTTCGATTTTCCTTGAATTACCAAAAATAATTCAATTGAACGAATTCTTGCATACTCCAAGTAATCCGAACACATTTAATTGTTGCTCTCAAAGCAAAAGTCAAAAGACTAAAAAACCACAACTCAATTATTTTTGTATGGTATTTATTTTTCCATATTTTTCCATTCGTTGCTCTCTAATTAAAACATCATATGTAATTTCACCTTTTTCGTCCGTTGCTTCACTCTCCTCTGTTGCATTAAAATTAATTTCCACATATATATTTTTATACACTTTTTCCGCTTGTCAAGTCAAAAGCTTAGCTCACATGAAGAACAACTTTTTCTAGTTGCAATTCGAGTTGGGCCAGCGAACAATATTTGCTTTACTTCCCCCGTTCTTTTTTGTTTGTAATAAAAATAATATTTTTACAGCGCTCGTTACCTTAACAATGTCCCTAGACCGCTGTCGAGTCCTTTCCAAAGTTGAAGAGTGTGTGCGCCGGAAAAAACAGTATCCGAGAAAAGCTCAAATAACCCTGCGAATATTCAGCGCCAGCCAACAAGTTAAAAGTTAATGAGACAACATAACTTTTGCGGTCCGCAAATGAGTAATAAAAGTGAGCAAAAAATTCCAAATGTTAGGTAGTACGGGAAAAGGCTGGTATATTTATGCTGCCTTCAATGGGAAGCTCTGGGGACAGCCCTTGCTATCAATTTGCAGGAAAATTAAGCAACTAAAAAGTGAGAAAAAATAATTTAGCTGGGGATTATTTTGACAGGCCTAAAAGATACCCACTGAGGTGTCCTATTGTGTCAATCTTTGTCAGGTTTTAATAATTTAAAACAGAAATGATATGGAGATGTTGGTCTAAACAACCGCTTTTAAAAAGCTGTAACCATTTACATAAGTCTTTATTTTAATAAATTATTTTAATAGACATATTATTATTTAAATTGCATGGTTTTATTTATAATTAAATATTTAACACTTATATAAAAAAAGAATGATAGTAGACCCGCATGCCCCTCGTATCCCTTAATCAGTGGACACGAAAACATTAGTTAGGAAAACATTGGCAGCCCAAAGGGAACTAGCGGCACTTCAACTTGTGTCTTACGTCGTGTTAACATTACAAAATTTATACCGTCATCCAGCGACTGGCAACTGGCGGCCAACACCTCCAGCCAGAGCTGTCTCGTGCATCCTGGCCTCGTGCCTTATCCTTTGCCGGCATCAGCCATTAATCAGGACGAGTTCCAGGACGAGTTCCTTCCCCCGCCCATCCCCATTTCCATCCGCATAGTTGTCCGTCAAGTGGTGCACGCTTATCACTTGCTCCATTGAACGCCCGCCGCGGCGTCTGGCATAAATATCACTTAAATCAGTTGACTTAGCCGGAGCGAGGATATATATGCTGTGGCAAGTCAGCTGCCCAGGACATATCAACTTGTAATTGTGACAATTGCTGTCAACAAAGCGCTGGCGGGAAGCGAAGATGCTGCAGGAAACGGAAGCCAGACAAGGACTGCTTCGCCAGGACCCTTTTCCCACCTATTTCCCACTCTTCGCCCACACCCGCAGTCTCTTTTTTCGTTCACGCTGACAATTTTTTGACAAAATAAGATAAATGACTTTGTTTTTTGGTTGGGCGGAAAATGCTGCTGGATCACTTGGGAGCAAAAAAAGATAATGACTGCCTAAAATTACTAATATCAGAATTTTTCGATTTTTTAACGAACGTTATGGTACTTATTAAAGGCATTAAACATTTTTAGTGTGGATAAATAAAAAGAGTATTGGTCGTTTAAAAGAAACGATATAAAAACCTTTTGCAAAATGATACCAAATACAAATATTTAATTTTTAAATAGATCAAATTTACAAATTCACAATGTGTTTTGCGTGTTTTTTCATTAATAATTAAGTTAAAAGCATACAAATACATTTTAATGTATAAGGTGTACATTAATAAAATAAAAAAAAGAAATGTAGGTAATTTAAATTCTTGAATAACACATACTTTCACTTTTTTTTAAAGCAATATTCTTTATAAATTTATTTTCTTGTTTCATAAAATGATATTGTAATACATTTGGGGAACTTTACTTGAAAGGCATTCACGGAATCGCACTCCCAACATTTTTTGGGAACGCGTCAACAATAAATTCGCGATTTCACTCAGTTTGTTGACTCCATCCGCTCTTTTACGGGCTTGGCTGGCTTCTTTTCTCCATCCAGGCAACCGGGGAACCGCTACCATCTATGCTCAATGGCTAGGATTTTTTTATCCTTTTTGCTATGTGGACCATTGACTAAGCCAAACAAAGTCTGATGCTCGAATTTATTATGCTCACTCCAATTGCCGGCTGGACCCGCTCGTTTTCCTTTTTGGTTTTTGTCTTTGCGTTTTTTATGTGCTCTCGCCTTTTTTAATTCAATTTATTTTTGGATTTATACGTATTTATGCACATGGGATTCATTTCCGCTTACGGTTTTCTAACTTTTTCGCGAGCTAGGGAAAAAATTCAACTTTTTACGCGCGCGCGTTTTAATGAAAATTGATGCAGCAAAAGTGCGCAAAGGTTATTGGCGTGCCTAAATTAATGTCGTGGATATCAGGATATCGGGTGGCCATGGGGCCCGGGTGACCCTGAAGCAAAATCTGGGATCCGCATTGTGTTCAATAAAATTTTGACATTTCTTAATTGAATTCCGCTGCACAAAGTTTTGAGCGATGGCGAACTCGAACAAAAGCCAACAAACCAAAAATCAAATTACAACAAAAGTCAGGCCAGCAATGAAATTTTCACCAGGGCCCACAGACACGCACATACCTATAGCTCTTCATATATATATATATACGTATATTTGCACGTACCTGATCAGCACATGGGCAAAATTGTATAACTTCATTAAATAATTGCGCGACCCGAAATGCAGCGGGAAAAGCCGCAAGGACCCAAGAGCAGCGTTGTCCTGGCAAACTTTTCGAAGGCATCGCTAACTGGCAAAAGACGGACAGACGGGCAGGTAAGAAGGCAACTTACCACCTGCAACTCCGGCAGCAACCAGCCCCCATCCCCTCCTGCCCCGGTTAACCCCATTCTGTTCTGGTCTGCTCCGGGTTTGTTCTGGCATGTGTTGCAAATGCTCAAATATTGAATTTTGCGATTTTCCATCGAACATTTTTCGGGTTGTGTTCGTGCTCGTGGCCTTCAGGGGGTAAATGAGGTTGGCTATACTTGTACTCAATTAGGCAAAATAACCAACGATATTTGAGTAGCTGTTCGCAAAATAGTTTGGCACTAATGCAAAAGAAGGGGCACCGAGAGAAATATCCAAGAACATTGTTCTTGAATGAAGAACATTCGTTCTTAAAAGCCGCGTAAGTAGAATTTGGTATCAATGTTCTCAATATTAGAACGAAATGGGGAAAAGAGGAAAGCTAGTTTTAGTTTATGTAACAACTTTTTAATAAGTATGCACTACTGACTGGACTAATAATTTAGTTGTTGAGATATACGATGTAAATACCGCCAGTTCAACTTGATTCAAGGACAATGACAACATTTTCAACCTCGAAAATTTCCTTCTATTTTCAAGAACATTTTTAACTCAAATGAGAATGTCAGAATTCTCTCTATGGGGATCTACATTGAACAGAACTGTACCTTTAAGCTTGTTTCTTCTTAAATTGTTAAACAAAAATAAATAATAGAAACGCACACTTATCGAATAATTTACAAACTATTTTAATTCTTTTTAGTAATCACAGCTCAGTAGAAGTAACCTCAAATCCCAGATTTGTGTTTAGCAAGATTAATTTAATCCCTTCATCGTTTTAAATCCTCCCACTCCTCTAAATCAATTAAAAATCCTACTTCATTAAGTGCATATTGAACAAATAATTCGTACGTTTGAAACCGATATGCATATGTAATGTGGCAATTTTATCATCAATGCAATAATTTACAAATTATCAACAGTTGCAGCAGGCTTTCCCCGCACAGCTCATTTACAGTAATTTTCAATAAATACAACGGCTATCACCAGTCTGCCATCGGCCAAAGGATGTGGAAGGATATTCGGAGAGTTGAGGCCCACCACAGCCCATAATGCGCGTCAATAATTTTAATTTTAATTGGCTTATTTTATATTTCAATTAAGTGCCAGTTGCCAGCCAATAAACCCAAAACCAAAACGGCAAACCAAACAAGTTGACAAGGTGTGAAAATATGGAAAATATTTGAAGTGAAAATTGTGCACGAGTGTGGTTGTGTGCAGTGCTCATTAGTTCACAGGAAAACGCACACATGCACATGACCAGGTTTGTTTGCTTGTATGTTTTCACGCGGTTTTACACGGCGTATGCGTAATATGTGCGAACTTATAGGGTGGCAGGGGTGATGTGGATTTCCAATAAAAATTCCATTTAATATTATAGAAACTAGTCCGTACCGTTTAAGTTTTAAAGGAATGAAAATGATTTTTTTATTTTAAGCTAATTTCATTAGAATTTAATTAATATATTGGGTGGGCAAGAAAGTCATGTCGTTTTTTTTAGTAATCGTTTTTAATCTAATTTATTTACGACTAATCGAGCACCAGGGTCACACTTTTTAGTATCGTTTTAAAGCTTATTGTCTTAGGTACTATCGACGAAAATTTGGTAATTATTCGATAACATTTGTGGAAGCTATAGCAAATTAAACATGGAGGACCAAAGTGAGCATTTTCGGCATATTTTGCTTTTTTACTTCCGAAAAGGAAAAAAAGCGGTCGAAGCTCGCGAAAAATTGTGCGAAGTGTATGGTAAAGATGCCATGAGTGATCGCCAATGTCAGCGCTGGTTTGCCAAATTCAGGCTTGGAGATTTTGGAGTTAAAGACGCCCCACGTTCTGGTCGACCATCGGCCGTTTTTGACGAACAAATTCAGGCTTTGCTGGATGAAAACCGGCGCTATTCAACGCGGGAGATGTCAGAGAAGCTCAGTGTGTCGCATACAACGGTTGAAAACCATTTGAAGAAACTTGGCTACGTAAGCAAGCTCGATGTTTGGGTTCCGCATAACTTAAAGGAAATTCACCTAACTAAGCGTATCAACATCTGCTATTCTCTGCTGCAACGGATTAAAAACGATCCTTTTTTGAAGCGGATCATTACTGGCGACGAAAAGTGGGTTGTTTACAATAATGTCCAACGAAAAAGATCATGGAGCAAGAAAGATGAGCCAGCCCAAGCCACATCAAAGGCCGATATCCATCAGAGGAAAGTTATGCTGTCTGTTTGGTGGAATTGGAAGGGTGTAGTGCACTTTGAGCTGCTGGGACGGAATGAAACCATCAATTCAGATGTGTACTGTCGCCAGCTATCCAATTTGGCGGAAAAAATTAAAGAAAAGGAGCCGGCACTAGCTAATCGCAAGGGTATAGTCTTTCACCATGACAACGCTAGGCCCCACACATCTTTGGTCACTCGGCAAAAATTAACGGAGCTGAATTGGGAAGTGCTACCACATCCACCTTATAGTCCGGACTTAGCACCTTCAGATTACCATTTGTTTCGATCTCTTCAAAACTCATTGAATGGTAAAAACTTTGATTCAGATGAGGCTGTCGAAAACCACTTGTCTCGATTCTTTGCTGGAAAAGACCAAAAGTTCTTCGAGCGCGGAATTATGCAGCTGCCCGAGAGATGGTCATTAGTGGTCGAACAAAACGGCCAATACATAATTGATTAATTATAAGTCCTGATATAAATAAATCATCTTTGAAAATATTGAAAAAAAACGACATGACTTTCTTGCCAACCCAATATGTATGCCATAACATTAAAGCACATATATTCTTTAAAGTTATATATACTAATTTTTTTATCACAGTGCTTGTTTTGAATGTGATTTTATGTAACAATAACATTACTCTCTTTTTCTGTTAGGGAGCCAAAAACCTTTGTGAGCATTGTACCTGATTGTCCTTCGGTGTCCTTTGTAAACATGTTGACTAAACAACCGCGACAACTGAGGTAAACTCCCCATCTCCCAGCGACACTCGCACCCTTTGAACTGCCATAAATGTCACGACAAAGCGCACAATAGCTTAATTTATAATTAAATTAATTGTTGTAATTACTTCATTAGCGCTCACCTTGGCGGCTTCATTAGGGGCTATTCCAGGGCTATTATAGGGCGTGGGCTTGGAAGGGGGCAGTTCCATTGTTATGTCCCATGTAAATGACAACCAAAATGCAACACCACGAATTACACAATTAGGCGACATTACCATTTAATGCGTTATGTTTACCGTTTCATTTAACTGTTTGCTCGGTTCTTTCATTCACCTTGTCTTCCTATCCCAAAAAGACCCCTAACCCTTGGTTGAGTAATATCTGCTTATAGCCCGGCACGCAGGTCATAAGCTCGGTAATCGATTGTTGGCTAATAGAAAAGTTCTTTGGGGACATAACGGGTTTTTTTACTTCCCTGGTCTCTGGGTTAATGAATGTCGTAAAGTGTTTGAGTAATGGCAGGAAGAGTCTCTGATAATTTTGTGTAATTATAGCACTTCCATTTAACTTATACTGAACTATTTCATTTTACTACTTGACTAAAAAGTAGGGTTCGGTCCCTAGTATTAAGAAACAATACTTATTAATCTATTTTAGTCTATTTTATTTATTAATATTTTTTTTATGTTTAATACAACTTAGAATACCCCTATATATTCTTACATGTTCTGAACCGTTATATAAATAAAATCATTTAATTAATAATTTTCTGTATGAAAAATTCTTATAAACCTACTACGTATTAACATTTTTGCAAATCAAAGTTAATTAAATTACCCCAATTTTAAATCCAGAACATGCATGATAGATATATACAAATACAAATAATCCGCGGCTTGGAAAAAAAGTGAGCCAAGAACGAAACCATTTTTCAAGTTCTCAAAACCGAGGTGAAAAAAATCCACATTACTTTCATCTCTATTTCAAAACCGCAACCCCTCAAAAAACAAGTCGAGTGAATTTCGTCTTGACTAAAAAACGTTTCTTCTCGAACAAGTGAGAAAAGAAGTTCTCAAATAATTTGATCTTAGCTTTTTCCGTTCTCAATTTTTCTCGGTACACTTAAAAAGTATACCCTCTTTATAAATTTCCAATTAGTTCTACCGAAGTGTTCCAGATTTCAGTCGAAATTGGTTCGTACGTTTATATCCATCAATTTCTATAACATAATCGAATTATAAAGTCGTTTATTTTTTGTATTTGTTAAAAGTTTTTTACATTTTTGAATAAAATACAATTTAAGTCTAAATGGATTTGGTTGGTTAAGTAAACCGTGTAGTTCAATTCTAAATACATCTTGCCGTGGTGAAATTTTTTTATAAAATGAAATTTAAATTCAAATGCATTTGGTTGGTAAATAAAGTGTTTTATGCCCAACATTTTGCCAAATGCAATAAAACTCGTTGAGTCGCTGGCATTTCTCGTTTCCCCTTGCATTCATTCATCAAACATTTACAAACATGGACCATTCAATTAAAATTTGTTGACCATATTAACTAAAACGTCAATCGACAGAAACCCGTTTGCCAGCCAACCAAAGCGAGTATGTGCCGCCCGCTGTCCCCGCCACCCCCCTGGGTTTTCCGCCGCACCCCCCGCCCGGTGAAAAACTGAACGAAGCGAAGAGAGCGCGGCGCTTAAGAGAGCAGTACACCCGACACGTGGCCTTCGAAAGAAAAATAAAAACTGTGCCGCGAGAGGAGCGGCAAGAGAGTGAGAGAGAGAGAGCGGAAAATGCGAGAGCTGGTGAGCATTTTTCTTTTCCCCAAGTGTTTTCTTTCTGTTGCTTTTGCCCCCCGATTCGTAAACAAATTCTGCGATTGGCCGAGCCAGCTGCTGGGGGAAAACGCTCTTTCCCTCTATGTATCCGCATCTCCGTGTCTGTGTGTAGTTTTTTGCGCCACGTTTTCCTCTTATTATCGCGTTTTTGTGATTGGGTTTGGGTGCTGCGGTGGTGGTGTGTGTCTGTGTGTGTGTGTGTGTGTGTGTGCGGAAAACGGAAAATTGCCTATGCGCCAGCCCAAACTATGCGAAATGAGTGTAATGAGCGAATGCCAGAATGAGAGGCAGCCAGCGCCGTTCGCCAGCTTGCGTCTCATTCGCACATTACACATACGCCACGTTATCTATGTATGAAATATCTTTTTTACCCTGCCTTAGTTTTTCCCCCTCCCAGTTTTTCGTTTTTCTTTCTTGGCTTTTCTAACTGCGTTGCCGTTGGCCGAGGCCGAGGCTGAGGCTGGAAAATGCAACAAAAAACGAGGCTCTGTTAATGTTTTTTGCGTGTTTATGTTAATCGGCGACGCTGGCAGCGACAGAGCTTTGCTTAGATGCATACGACACCCCCCCCCCCCACCGCAAAAAAAAAAAGCTGCCCAAAAAACCCCCCTATGTACACCCCATATGTATGTACTGGCTCTCGGTGCGTTTTGTTTTTTTATGCATTTACTGGGCACACCAGTTTTGTGTTTTTGTTTGCCTGCGGATTGCTTGCTCTTTTCCTTTGGCCATTTTTTATCTGGCGTGGAAATGGAAAACTGTACTCGACAGAGGGAGATAGTTGGCGGTGGCAAGGAAGCCAGGGCCGTTTTTTAATTGCAATTTTTCATTAATTAAAATTTGCTTAGTTTGCATTTGAAAAGCATTGCGCCCTGAAAAAAGAACGGAAATTTGTATGGATTTATTGTGATTGAAGGTGCTGCAAATTGAATGTGTTTTCCGTTCTGTCTATATGCGATGTAAGTGAATTTTAGAGGGGTTAGAGGGCGGAAGATGCACGCAATAGTCGAGGAAAGAGGCATCCTTTGATGGATGCACCGATTCTGCTGGATTATGGCTCAGGAAGCACCAATTACTGTTCACAGATTGCCAATCAGGAGATTCCTACTTTATCGTGGGCTTTGTAAATGCTTACACGAATAAACTTTCCTAATTGGCATTTATGGAAATATTACAACTACTAATTTAGTAGATTGCTTATTTTAAAAACCACCTAACAAGTTCGTACATACTTAAAAAATAAAATAAATATATATATCACTTAATACGCTCTTATATAATTTGTATTTTTGTAATATACTATTTTTTAAATGCATAATTTTAGTAATATTGGTGTTTTAAAATTAATATTATAGAGATTTTAATCTGACATGACCTCGAGTTGGCTAAAACTTCTCTCTAAAAGAGTTTATAAGCTATTAATTTGTCATATTTTAATGACTACATTAAGTAAATTAATAGATGTATTAAATACTATAAATTTAAAAAAGTTTTATTTTCAATGTTTTGATGCTAATTACGAAATTAAATCTTTAATTGCTTAAGTAAAGTTTTAAAATAATTGGCGACGCAGACAGATGCCAATTTCAACAAAAATATATTTTGCAATTTCTCTGCCAATATTATTTACAATCAGAAATCAATATTCATTTAATCACAACATTTATTTTTTGAATGTTTAGACATTGTTTAACTGTTTTTTATATAAAAAAATAATTATTTACAAGTTTTTGACCGTCTAGACTAGGTCTTAAACTTATTTTATCTTACCAACAGACTTAAGGCTAGACTCAAGAGGTTTTACTATATTTACATTACTAATATATTTTTAAACACGTAGCTGATACTAAAAACCATGTAATAAATAATAATAAATACATATCGTAACCCTTTCCTGATCCCCTTGTTAAGATTAAAGTGCAGTTTATATATTTACTTTGTTTTAAGCTTACCCTTACGACAAGAAAACGACCCTACGTTTTCTAATTTTTTTAGATCAATTAAAAAAGGCAATTACATACTCAGAACCGTGACTACTAATTTCCCAAATCAATACAATTTCCAAAGTCATGCTTTTACTATAAGCCATCTATTTTTTTGCCGCCCATGCAGTTCACGAAGCCCACTAATTTGCGTGTGTTCGAAGCCTTTTCATGCCCAGTTCCTGTTACCAGCTAACGGCAATTAATGATATGGCCACAGAGTCACAGCCACATCAAATGACAAGCTCTGGGAAATGCACTACAACTACAGCTGACGGAAAGGGAGCCATAGAGACATAGGGGCGGTGTGGTGGGGGTCCTGGCCAAATACCCAACCCAGGGCCAACCCCTCCCCGAGGCATCCCACTCGACAGCCAACCAGTGCATGAAAACGCATTTTCCCCAACGAAAAGTCAAAAAGTGCGTAGCGCAGCCCACCCACCAATACCCACGCGCAGTCACACACACACAGACAGAGATGTGGAAGAGGGAATGCGATTGGTGGAAAGCCAAAAGGAGCAGAAAAAACTCTAACACATAAACTGGATGGTTGGGGTGGCCCAGAGGGCGAGGAGGGGGAGGGGGAGGGGCGGGAGCGACCGCAACAATACAAAAGTCAAATTAGTGGAAAATGCAAATGCACGGCAAAAAAGTGTTCCACAACAAAAAACGCACACAAAAATACGTGCAAAAAATGTGTGACACTAGAAAATATAGACATTGGATCGCTATGTACCAGGGCAGGGAAATTAGAGTGGTTCGGGGTGGGTGCGGGGTGCAGCATCAAAAGTGTTGCGGATGAAAAAAGGAACAGTTTGTTTCCATATTATAATTACACAGCTCGGAGCGTCCTGTGACAAAACTGCTGCATGCTCCTAGGCGCTTTTTTCTGTACATGTTTCGGTGGGTATTTTTGCATAAAGTCAATTTTTGATAGACAGATTGCTTGATTTTCATCGACATTTAGCTCCACCTTGTCAGCCATTACGGTTTAGCTCTTTTTGCCGATTTCCCTAATTGATTTTTAGCGCAAATTTAATTCCTACCGACTGCTTTTCCATTGCGTATTTAGCATTTACCATTTTTTCATTACTAAAAGTTTCCGTCTGCTACTTTTATGGCAAACATACTACAGCTATGCAAATTTGTATAAGCGTAAACATAATTAAATATCAACAAAGGTTTTTTTTCAGCTCTGGTTTCACATGAACTCTTACAAACACATAGGCAGGTAATCGTAAGATAGTTATGTGTTTTATAACATAATATAAATCAGCAAACTAAACAAAGTGCTTGGATAAGTAAATCCACAACAACTCTGCTTTTATTTTAGGTTGCTACAATTTTATTATGCAAAGGGTCATATGTTATATATTTTATCTGTTGTAAAGAGCAATATGATATAAGTTAAAGTGTTATTAATAATATAAAAAATTAAATGCTACACAAAACATATTATTAAAAAGTAAATTTAACAAAAAAAGCGAAATTTCTTTAAAAAGTAGGCCTTTTCGATAACAGGTGTTCCTGCTTCTGGTTTATCTTATCACGTACCGGGAAGAAGTAAATTCACTTTTAATCTGTTTGTACAGATCTTCGAACGTTGACGCTTTCTGTATTTTTGCTGTTATTTGCCCTTTAATTAGAGCTCTTTATTCAAAAAATGTTTATTTACCAACGACTTTAGCTTATCACCAGGCGCGCAGCTGTTGGATAACCCTAGCCAAAACTCGTAACATCACAACAAGAATACCCCTAGTGTGACCCAGCAAATGGATCTTATCAGCCTAACTGGAAAATGCGAAGGCACTGCTAGCCAAGTTCAAAGCCGATATGTTATGCAGTTGACAAGGTCGTGCGAGTGTTACATTTATTTATTTGCACAACTGCAGACTGGGGGCGAAATCGCTTTCAAACAGGGCGTATACTTCACCGCAAGCTCCAACTGTTTTATCGTCTGCTGGAACGCGGCCTATTATTTATTTAATTAGCTCTAGCTTTAGTTGTCTTTGCTGATATTAGGTGTGGGTGGCATTATCGGGCCAGCCCAGTTGAGTTCTGACTT
Organism: Drosophila subpulchrella; assembly: GCF_014743375.2. NCBI lineage: Eukaryota > Metazoa > Arthropoda > Insecta > Diptera > Drosophilidae > Drosophila > Drosophila subpulchrella. Next base: position 1,473,700 of record NC_050611.1, on the reverse strand, counting down.
CGTAGTGGAAAGGTATGGCCAAAATGCTTAGCCGCTCCCTAATCCCGTTGGTTCTACTGGCACCTGCCGTTTTGGCCTACTTCGAGGGCTGTGATAACACCTACACCCTGAGTCCGGGAACCACCTACCTTGAGTCGCCCTACTATCCCAGCAACTATCCCGCCGGAACATCCTGTCGGTACAAGTTCACCGCTCCCTTGGACTATTACATCCAAGTGCAATGTACTGTTGCACTGCCATCGGTGGGGAATAGCCAAGATATATGGGTTTTATAATAGAAAATACCTAAGTGACTTGTATCCCCTCAGAGTAATGGTCAGTGTACCACGGATAACTTTTGGCTCGACCCGGAGGGCGATCTTCAGATGCGTGGCGCTGAAAACTTCTGTGGCTCTGGAACCTTTTCGCGGGACTCTCTCTTCAGGGAAGTGGTCTTCGCCTACATTTCCACCGGCACCAAGGGGGGAAACTTCAAGTGCACCTTGACCACCACCAAACAGAGCTGCAACTGCGGCTGGTCGGCCACTGCGCGAATTGCCAATGGCCAGAATGCGGCGGCCAACGAATATCCCAGCTACGCGGCCCTCAAGGATGTCACCTCGAAGACAGCATCCTTCTGCGGGGGAACCATAGGTCAGTTTAGGTCAACTGAAAATATTTATTTAGTTAGGCTGATCATTTAGTTTTCATTTCTTGTATTTCGAATAGACTGTAACCATGTTTGATTTTGCAGTGGCTCATCGTTATATTGTGACTGCAGCCCATTGTATCTATATGGTCAACAAGGCTACAGATGTGGTAGCTATTGTAGGAACCAATAACTTGGTAAACCGTAAGTTGACTGAAGTAATTGTATTTAGCATACTTTTCAACATAATGTTTTCCCTAGAATTTAAAACCCTAAAACAAGCACTTTAATACATTAACTACAATGTCACAGAATTTATTATAAATTAATTGAACTCCATATTATTTTTATCAGCTTCCAGGTACTACCAGCAATATAGTATAGTACAGATGATACCCCACGAGCAATACGTAAGCGATCCAAACGTAAACAATGATATAGCGGTTTTGATAACAGCAGGTAATATTCAATGGTCCCGTGGCGTAGGTCCCATTTGTCTGCCTCCTGTGGGAACGTGAGTTGTGATTTCATTATCAAAGTTATCATTTAATAACATCTCATTTCTCGCTTAGCACCTCACCATTTACCTACGATGTCGTCGATGTGATCGGCTTTGGAACTATCTACTTTGCTGGACCCACATCCTCAAGTCTGCAAAAGATCAACCTGAATGTGGTCTCCAACCAGGACTGCCAGACAGAATACAATAATGTCGCCACGATATATGCCGGGCAAATGTGCACATTTGATTATTCTGGCACAGGTCGGGACTCCTGTCAGTTCGATTCCGGTGGTCCAGTTATCCTGCGAAAATCCAAGCAGTTTTTGGTCGGAATAATCAGTTTTGGAAAGAGCTGTGCGGCATCGAGTTATCCGATGGGTGTAAATACCAGAGTAACATCGTACATAAGTTGGATACGCCAAAAGATTGGAAATTCGAACTGTGTGGTCAGCTTGTAATGGAAATAAAATGAATGGACAACTACTGAATTATTGGAATGGGGATGCTTTCTATTAATAATAATTACAATAAATTTGAAGTTATCTTTTATATATTTTCTTAATTATCGGTAATTACTAAAGATATATAATTATATTTTAAGTACTTTTCCATCCGCGTGATTTTTTAAGCCCATAAAACCAACTGTATATTTTTTTGAGTGCGTTTAAAAACCAAGTAAATAGTTACATTTCCTCACCTTGACCTAAAAATGCACTTTGGCTTTCGCAAATATTTATAATTTTTTAATTTACAAAAAACGATTTTCCTTATCAACTTGAGGGGTCTTATATAAGTTGCGCCGAGACTTCTCTGGCATTACAACTGCACTAGCTACGTTTCCATCATGTACGAACTGAAGTTTTCGGGTTTTCTTGTGCTTATATTAAACAGTGTGGCTTGTGCCCAACAACAGTGCACCAGGTTCTATGACTTGCAGCCAAATCGAATGATAAATATCACCAGCTTCAATTATCCGGGAGCTCTACCAAGTGGAAGTAACTGCCGATTTCGCTTGAAAGCCCCCAGCAATCATGTGATCTATTTGAGTTGTCGCTTTGAGTTGGTAAGTAATCATGGAAAAATGTATACATCATATAATCGAGTGTTAGGCGCTTAAAATATTTAAATCGTCATATTTAATTATCATCACATGAAATCCCAAATGTTTTTAAAACCTTTTCCTGGTTAGTTCCCCGACACCTGTGGCTCGGAATTCCTGTTCATCTCCCGGGATGGTGACCTCCAGTTTCGGGACGGCGAACGCTACTGCCGCATGGGACAGGTCAACAGGATATCCAACTTTCAGACCATGGCCTTCGCCTACTATTCTAGCAGTCCGCAGACCCAGCAGCGATCCCGACTTAGCTGCCAAGCGGTGGCCCGTCCGGCGCCCTGCGACTGCGGCTGGTCCTTCCCGACCCGCATTGCCAACGGAGTGGAGGCGGGAAAGCACGAGTTTCCCTCGATGGTGGGCCTCCGCGACTTGGCCTCCAACCTGCCCATCTTCTGCGGCGGGAGTATCGTCAGCGATCGGTTCATCATGACCGCTGCCCACTGTACCGCCCGCCAGCCGGTGGCCAGCCGCCTTTTGGCACTTGTCGGGGAGCATGATTTAAGCACAGGTAAGTGATTTTACCCGTATTTATTATTTTATTAAAATAAAACGGTGTACATTTGAATATTATGAAATTTTTAACAAATAATCCATGCGAAAGCACTGCCTAAAGAGCAGAATCTCCTATTAAAATGGATATCCATCCATATTAACATGTATTATTTATTAAATTAAAGGTAATATACATTTTTAAAATTCATAATTTATATAAATGTATTGATCAAAACCTAAAGAGTTGATACTCTTATTCAAGTTTTATAAATATTTTTTTTGAGAAAACATTTATTTTTCATCACCCATGGACTACAATTTTTAAAGATTTTATTAAGATATTAACGTTATAAGACAAACCATAGTCACTAAAGTTTTTGCCAGTAAATAACAAAGCCTCCTAGAATGGTTTCCAAAAAAATTACGCTTAAAATGTATTTCTAAATTAATTGACATTTAGCGCAAGTATCATTGCTCCATATTGTTGTTATTTTTCTGATTTTTCTTATTTAAAATTAAATTAAATTAAATTATTTTTTTTTTAAATGACAGAAAATGTATTTCTTCTACTCTTGAACATAGATAATTCAAACTTATTAATTAACAACTATTTTATATATCTGATATAGGTAGCGAATCGATATACGCGGCGCAACATCGCATTCAAAATATCTATAATCATCCTGGCTACATGGAAACAGCATCTGGCAACATTAATGACATTGCCCTCCTCCAGACGGTGACGCAGATGGAATGGTCTAGGGGAGTGGCGCCCATTTGTCTTCCAATTCGACAGGCGTAAGTGACTCATACTACAAGATGTATACATTTTAACCTTAGTTTTCCGGCAGAGAGAGTAGCTTCAACTACCAAAATGTAGACATCACGGGGTGGGGAACCCTGGGCTTCGCTGCCTCCAAGTCGAACACCCTGCAGAAGGCCACCCTGCTGACCATGGACAATGCCGTGTGCCGAGCTCGGTTTAACTCCAGCATCACTCCCAGCCACCTGTGCACCTACGATGCTGGCGGCAGGGGCCAGGACTCGTGTCAGTACGATTCCGGTGGTCCGGTGATCCTGCGTCAGCGGGAGCGTATGTTCCTGCTGGGCGTGATCAGCTTTGGCCGGGCCTGCGGTCAGCCCTTCGGCATTGGGGTCAACACACGGGTCACATCGCACCTCAACTGGATGTGGCGCTATGTGGGCGGGGCCGTGTGTGTGCGTTAAAGATACGCACCTGACGGATGACCATATTCACACACTGAGCGAAGAGCGATCGCAATGACGTGCCATCAACTCGGTGTCTTTTTTATATTCCGTTAATAAATTATCATCACACATTTTATATACTTTCTTAGTCTTTTAATGGTTTTGGAGCAGTAGTTTTAGAATAAAACTATAAATATTGGAAATATACTAAAATACAAATATATGTATTTTTTTTATAATTAAGTTTGAAGCTATAAAAAATATTTGTTTACACAAAATATTGCTCGGGTTTTTCCCCGTGCACACGCATACTCAAACGAAATACTTCTCCAGAGTCATTCCTTAGCCGACCTCCTTGCACTTGCCTCAGGCATTTGTCGTCGTTGTCTTGAGTTTGGCAAAGTGTTGACAAAGGCCTTAATTTGCATTTAAATTAAAAAGCAGTGACATGTTTCTGCCTACATTTAAACAACGAACAAGCTCGAGCATCCCGCTCTAACCAATCATGCCCCGCTGGCCATCATGGACCGCCAGGCATAGTTCTTTGTACGCAATAAAGTTTTATCAAATACACTAACTGGATATGGCAATAACTATAAGATCGTACACCCAAAAAAGAACAGAATGTTAAGATTTAATACCGGTTGTATAGAAAGTATGCCAGTAGCAGTATTGAAATTCAAGACTAAATAATATAAAGTCTATATCTTACAGTTTCATTTCTATTCTATTTAATGGTAATATTTTTAAGCTAAATCGATTCTCAAAAGTGTAGAATTGACAATAATTGCTTTTCTATTTTCGGTGTAGTCTTTCTATTGTCATCAGATTGTTTTGAACCTAATAATATTCCTTAAATTGTAACCTCAAAAAAATTTGAAGAATGGTATTTTTAAAAAGAGACAATTTATAAAAATATAATTCTTTAGTTAAAAATTATGGAAAGCAATGATCTGCCCAATGATTTCATGAAAAATAAAAATAAGAGTATAAATTCGCCTTAAAGTTAGATTATATTTCATGTATAGTTTGGTATTTATTGTAAAATTGCCGGCTTCACTCATAATTGTTGTTGTAATTGTGTACTAACTCAATTTCATGTCTCGCAGTTGTTGTTGCTTCTATTTGGAAATTGCGTTAAATTCGACCCAGGACTTATCGGGCCACCAAAGGACCTCGCACCACTGCAATGCAAAATTAATAAATGTTCATGTGACGATGGCAAATTGTGTTTTTGGTCTATGATTTTCATTTTGGCTTTGTTGTTTAATTTGCCCGAAAGATTCAAGTCGCAATCAAATTGAATTCCTTGTGGCCGTAAATAAATTATGTTATTTGTTTTCGCAGCACACACACATATTTTTTTGCTGGTCTATCTATTCAAGATGAAGTTGAAATTTTGCGGAGCAAAGTCGACATTAGTATTAGTGTCAGTGTTTTTACGAATACTTCAACACGTATCTTGTGGGATTTTTCATTTTCGAACCAGTTTTCCCCCAAAGACAACCTAAATTTGCTTTGCCTGAGCGCCTTAATTTTAACAATTTCAAATTTTTTGTGGATTCAATTTTGGCCAAAGGAATCCAAACCGTTTGAGAAAAATTATCCGTTTAATCTAAATTTAGGGGAACCAGACACATAAGCGAGATGCCAATCTTTGCCAGGAACCTGCCTTCGATTCGCCACATGGCCAAGCGCAGTCTGATTGAAGGCCGGCGCTCACTGACCACCATTTCGGGCCTGGAGAAGGGCCAAAATAGCGCTGGCCAGGTCCTGGCTCCCTGGAACAAGGATTGGCCGACGAGGGAAGAGGGCTTTGCGGTCGCGCAGCTCCTTAGGCAGAGGCAGCAGAAGCGCCAGTGGAGCAACAACTACTCCGGCCTGGACTCCGCCATGTTCCGACCCGTAACCAAGCCGGATGATATCTCGAGCCGCCGGAACAATGTGGTGGCCGCCCAGAATGCGGCCAGGAGGCGGAAGGTCAAGTCCGCGCAAGTGCCCAACTACGACGACTCGGAAGCCTACAGGGCGCAACAGGAATGGGAGGCCAAGCAGCAGGAGCAGATGCAGGAGCAGCAGCAGGAACCGGAAGCCAAGGACGAGGAACACGACTACGAGTCGGACCTCGAGGTCCGCTCCGTTCGGGAGGCGGTCTTCGGCCAGCTGGAGGACAACACGGAGGAGGACGAGGACCGAGCCCGGGCCGACCAGGAGCTTCTCCAAAGGGTCGCCCTCGCCTCCTCCAAGCAGCAGGAACGTCCGCTCAGCGCGTCCATTTCGCGGAAGGTCATATCGCCATACAACTCCTACCGCAGCCATCGCACTCGCTGGGCGGAGTTCCGGCACAGCATGATCTACGGCCGCACGAGCTTCTAGGCATCCAAGAGCTTGTCATGGCGAAATCCACCCGGGCCATTGACGCCTCTTACGGAAAACTCAAATTCTCGTTTCCATCGCATATTTTTAGAAAGCACAAATAAAGTTAGTCTTCAAAATTATTCCATATGGCTTATATATTTATTTTAATAAATACGATATATTTTTTCCCTTGCAGAAGTTTGCAACGCAGTGAACGAGACATTTCCGACCCCATAAAGTATATGTAATCTTCATCAGTATCAACAGCTCAACCGATCTAGCCATGTCTGTCTGCGTTTTTTTCGCAAACTAGTCTCAGCTTTAAAGCTATCGCAAAGAAACTTTCCCAAACTCATATTTCTATAGCAGGTATTGTAGAAGTCAGATAGGACCGGATTAGAAACCAAATATATCCAGTAGATCCCATTAAAAGGTTCTGTAAATTAATGGAAAAAAGGTGCAAGGGTGAAAGGTGAAAAAGCAATTTCTGAAATTGGGAAAAGATGCCATAAAAATGAGTTATGACATTGTAGACCAAAATATCTTGCACTATGAAAGTTTGGTATTGATCTAAGAAATTTTTGCATCATTTTTTGATTTCTTTTTTTTAACATTTTCAATCTAATCTAATACACTGTCAAAAAAATGTAAGCTGCAGTTTTCTTATGATCCTGTACTTGTTTTATGGGCCAGTAACCCCTTCCTAAGTTTCCCCTTTAGAACGTGTGTACTTATTTTAAGAAACAACATTTAAGAACAAGACGTTCTCAAATTAAGAACTTTGTTTATAAATTTATTAGCCGTGTATATAAATATTCAAACAATCGAAAAATCTTTAAAAACCTAGTAACCTTTTCTTCATACATCCCGAATAAATTTGGGATGCAGAATCGGTCTTAAAAAATTCAAATTTATCATCCTTTTAGACAATGATCAAAATTTTCAAAAACCTCCCAGGCGAGGGCCGATGCCTTGCAAGGGAATTTCAGACGCGACCAAAAATCTACCAGGAACCCGGCGTCTTCGTCCATCCGGAACTTCGTCGCAGCATCCCCCTTGTTTACTTCCGCAGAGGTGACTTGCCGCAGAAATTGGATCTGAAATTGCATTCCAGCCCAAACTGTGAAATATCCCCTTTGGAAAGAAATAAACGGTGCAAGGAGTACTTCCGCCAGTTTTGCAGAAGGCAGCACAGCTGCTTTTCTCGAACTTACCATTGGTCCGAGTTTCGGCGAAAGATGATCTACGGCAGTTACTAGCAAGGACTTCCAAAACGGCGTCCCCTTCAAATTCCATTTACATCAGATTTTCGTGGCCGCTTTGTGGCTTAAAAAGTATTTTGTTTTGATCGGGCTCAAAAGCCCGTATCATAACAAATTACTTTTTAAGCAACGAAGCATTAAAATCTATAAACTGCATCGTTAAGTTTAAAAATAAAATTCAGGATAAATTTATAAAATTGTATGGTAATGAAAAAAATTCAGGTGCTCGAATTTTGGATAAAATGCATCGTTATAATAAAAATTAAAATTGTAGGTTTTGTTCAGGGAAACCAGACACATAAGAGAGGTGCCAATTTTCGCCAGGAACCTGCTTTCGATTCGTCAACTGGCCAAGCGCAGTCTAATTGAAGTCTAAATAAATGCAATTGCAGGTGCTTAAGATTTGCATAAAATCATTAAAACATTTTTGATTTTTAAACAGTATTAAGGAATATTAGTAAAATAATATAGAGACATTTTCCAACTAGTCCGAAATACTCTGAAGATAGCCCTTTATTCGCCATTCCTCCTCTCGCAGTCCAGTTTATTATTATCACAAGTATTCTTAACCCTTTTTGCTACTTAACACGCAAGTTTGCTCTCAAAAACTAGCGACATACTTTGGCATACCTTCGCATCCTTCTGATCTGAGGAAACACAAACAAGGACTGGGAAAAAAGTGGCAAAAGGAAAGAATGGAAAGAGGAACCCAAGTGCACTCAAGTAATATGCTTCATAATTTTTATTGTCAAGCCCTTTTCTTTTGGCTCGGGTGGCACTGGCGCGCACTCGACAACAAAAGCTCAAAAGCGCTTGGAAAAAATGTGAAAATAAAAAATGACTATAAAAAGCAAAGGCAGAAAATGAAGTGCACTGGGTGGTGGTGGCAGAGACAAGAGTGCAACAAAGCAGAGCGGGTAGCATAAATTTTATAATATAGAAAAAATCAATGGGCAGCGGGGGCTAAAAAAATGCAGAGCACCAAGGATTACAGTCCGGGACTAGACTGCCGAGGTTCCAGCCACTTTTCATTCAAAGCACTGTCCTACTAGCCGGCACTCTAAAAAATCTTAACCCAATTCGTGATAAAGAATATTAAAAAAAAATATTTTGGGTAGTAGTACTTTTATTTATTGCAATTTATGATAATATATATATGTTTTCTCAGCATTTATGTTTTTATTCTTAATACGTAACTTGTTATAAAAACCAGTTTTTTTTCTTCTGTGTTTTCCTTTTTGAATCCTGCTCCTCACTTCCAAGTTTCACAATTAACTGGCCCCACAAATGCTGTGATTTCGCCACTCGCTCTCATTGTTGCCAGTTAATTTTGATGTATTTTTTATTGCCTTGTTGCAAATTTGCATTTCGCTCTTCCATCCACTGCACTTGGCAGCGTAATTAGGCGCACAACTCTTTTTACGGCTTTGATGTGCCGGCCTGCGAATTGGGCTAAGTAAGGACAAGTGGCGAAAGGCTTTTAATTGTTTAATTATGTTTTGCGCTTTAGTCTCGAGTGCAGGCAACACAACAATTCGTAAAGGGAGAATGATTTGGAGAAAAAAGGTAATTCCAAAATGCTACATTATCATATTTAATACAACACACTGAACAATAACAATTAAATTGTTAAGTGTTACCACCCTTTGAAAATGTTAGTTTGATCTGGTTCCTAAAACCGTATCATAACAAATAGCTTTTTAAGCAACAAAGCATTAAGTTCTATAATGCACATTGTTGAGTTAAAAAATAACAATATGTATAAAATTGTAGGGTAAAGTAAAAACAATGCATTTGAAAAACATTGCATGCACATTACGTTAACCTTAGTACTTTTAAGTAGTTCTTCTTCTAAAAAGTATCCCAGAAACACCAAAGTAGGAAAATTAATACTTTTATTGGTAGCTTAATATTTTTATATATTTTTATTACCCTTAGTTGTTTATCAAGAAACATATTACATTTTTTAATAGGTACATAGTGGCTGAACCAATATTTCATACAATTATACAACGCATAGGGCCATTTTCTCGTCTGCATGTCAAACTAACAATATGTTAAATCATACTTTGAGTCAAACATGCGAATGACAAAAGGGCCATCAAGATGTGAAACAACTTTCTAACTCAGCAACTCCTCCCACTAAATTCATATTCATTCTGTTCACATTTTCTACGTTCCCTCCATTAACAGACATCAAATATAATAGAAAGGCAATAAATTCATTTTCCTTCCTTTCGGCCAATCTCTTCCAAGCCATCACCGCATACAGCCATCCATCAACAGTTGGCACACCAAAATCGGTATCCGGACTACCAAATTATAATCAAATCCGAACGAATTTCAAGATCTTTCAAAATGGTGCTGACCAACCAGAACCTAGCGGTCCTATCACCTTTCGTTCGACTGGCGGCCCGCCAAGCCGCGTTCCGCATGACTGGAAGATTCGCCTATTCGACACGTCGCAACCCGGGCGCGGGGGATCGGGATCTCAATCTCAATAGGAACGATGAGTACCTGGGCCGTCAGCGGGACGAACCGAACCCGGAGTATCACCACGCTCCCCGGTGCTACGTGAAGAATTTCCAGAAGTACCAGGAAAAAGTGCAGGACCGCGGCGAGGTGCAGACGATCCGCTTCCGCAATCCGCGCTACCGCTGGGCGGACTTCCGGCGACGAATGGTTTATGGGACCTACGACATCTAGACCGTTTTTCATGATGCTCTCTATGAACTGCAGCCAGCGCCGAAAGCTCTCTCAAATTAGGCTGCCGTACGCTTCAATCCGGACCTGTCCTGTTTAGATACAACTCACCAAATTTATCAAATAATCAAGCATCCATGAGCCTTGTCAAGTACTTGCCCAATTAACACAACGTACAGGATCACGACTTATTCGAACTGAAGTGCGGATCGATCTCGATCGTCCGGTGAAATTTCCATATTATTCACCATACAATTTAATAAATCTGTTACCTTTCACCTAAATCAGACTATTAATTTGTTGTAATATGAAAGAGTCTGTTGGTTCTGTCGGGACCATCAATAGGGTACTTAAATATTATGGATTCGTTTTTAAAAGTAGTTCCTTCCAGGGACCGTAATCATTATAAGTTTTATACAAAAAACGCGCACTATAATTATTATTTCTGATTATAATTTATTTCGCTCAAAAATTGCGTTGTTGATAAGTAAATTAATTATATTGATGAGTATAAAACTCAAAAAAAAAAAAAATAAAAATAAAATAAATACATAAATATTAGAAATTGAAATATTATTTAAATTAATACATACGATAAAAAATTTTATTTTAACATTTATTTAAGCTACAAAATTGACAATTTAACTTAAATAGTGCTTCATACTAAAGTTTGTCTCAATTATCACCATGTTACTTTGCCATCATGATTTTACCGAAGGGGTAAAATTCAATCCACGAATTCTTTCGGTTTAAATTGGTTTTACCAAACGACTTTTAAGATCTCGCAAAAAAAAACTTTTTTCACAAAAAAGTTGTAAGTAAATTTGTTAATTATATATATTTAAACAACATGTACAAACCAATTTAAATCATATTAAAATTCCAATACATTGCCCGCAGTCACGTGTTAAGTTTTATTTTGAGTTTTATGAAATAAAACTTTAAAAAATCATTTTTATTTATTTCTACTTGTTAATAACGATTATTGCCTGACTTTTGAATAAAACTTAACAAATATTTTTTAAAATTAACTTATAAATATAAAACTCACAAAGTAAATATGATGGTGGATTTGCATACACTGACCAATTTTGAGCTCATTGGTGTTCTTGAATTTTTTGTAAGACATTTTTAAGTGAACTATTTTTTAGTCAGGAAAATCGAAATAATTTTTTCCGGTACCTGGTTCTTCCTATTTCGATAACCTCAGTTAATACCAGCATGAAATATTTAATCAAGAAATCATCCAGCGGATGGCGTATCGTTATCATATTTTATCCCTTACTAGAAAATAATGCAAGCTCATAGATACGTATAAACATCATATACACAAAGGTTACACAATTTAAAAGATACATTTATTATAAAAAAAAAACTAATAAAAAACATCCTTTTCCAATGAACTTGATTACCCACACTCACGGCTCCGGAACAGAGTCCGAAGCTAGCGGATTTTTAACCATTATCTCCGCAAAGCTGTCCGTTTCCGAAAAGCGACGATGCGGTAATTGAAGGACATTGATATAGAGAGTGCGGTGTGGCTGGAAACATAGCTCCTCCGTAACTCGCGAGATATCCTTCCCGTAGTCGGCGTCCATGTGGCGCAAGTTCAGGAAGCTCTTGACCAGCAGAAAGGGCGGTCTCTTCAGATCGGTCCAAGATTCCTTCCGCTCCTGAAGCTTCACGGGCACTGGTCTGCGATGGTAGGGGAGCCTCTGCTCCGACATTCTCCGCTGCTGGTGTAACCGCGTATCCGCCTTGAAGATCGGGAATCCGATCAGGGCCCGACCTGGGAACATTATGCGATAGGTGGTTACGTTACCGGTGCTCAAAGAATACTTTTAAAATTTAGGTTAACCAACGTAAGTAAAACAAGCTTTTCATAATGAATTCGTTCAGGGAATGTATACGACGAGCCTACTACTATTTAAATGTTTTTTTTGCAGCAAAAAATAACTTTTGTTTCACCATCTATTTATTCAAAAGTATATTCTTCTTAATTTTTAACTAGACAGCCATTTTCAAACATCATTTAAATGGATTGAAAAGCTTTTTCAATTATGTAATAATATTTTGTGCCTACTTATCATTTCTTGAGTAGTTTACAATTCTCATTTTTTTGGGCGTATACGTAATATAATAGTGTTACTCAAGTGATACTATACATGCATTTCAGTAATGGCAAGGGAAACATCAAGAATTAGCAAATGTTATCCAAGATGGATGATGGTACACTCAGAAAAAAATGTTAAGTATTTCGATCTTAAATCAATTATTTTCAATTTCAAAACTTCGCCAAGCATCGAAAATCTACATCTCAAACAAAATACAGTTCTTAAGTACAAATTTTTAAGACAAGAAACTTTAGGTTTTAGTACGTTTGTTTGTTAAAAAAAATGTTCACACACTGCCTAGGGAAATTAAATAAACGCTGTGATCTCCGGAAACTATAAAAGGTAGAACTTTGGGATTAAGCATGCAGATTTTAAAGATTCTTGAGAAGCGTTCGGTCATTTCATCCCAAAACTGTGGTGCCTATGGTCTTGATACTAGAATAAAAGTGTACATATGTATTGGTTTCCAAAACGGGTCTTCAAGCTACTTGATAAATCTAAATGAAGATCTCTTAACCAGTTGGGTTTGCACAGTTTTGCTGTGCATCCAAATTAGCAGGAAATATTAATTATACTGAGAAAAACGGTCCAATATTTACCAAACGCTAATTTTTATGGCCAAAAATCTTACGTACTAAAAAGTGAAGAATATCGAAGGCTACATAATTTAAACTTTAAAAAAATAGGACGAGCTTTTTATCAAAAAATTCTCGAAGTGCCAAACAAAAATTTAACTATAATTTTAAAACTATGGTATTTAGACAATTTAATCAAGGGCAGCGTGATTAGCATATTGAATAACCTTTTAAACTAAAAACCAAGTCAATCTAGTCCGTCTGTGCGTCTGTCTGTGGGATTAAGCATTCAGATTCTGGGCTTCCTGCGCAGCGCAAGTTTGTTTCAGGAGGGTACCACGCCCATTCCAATGCCCATAACGCTGTTTTCTAGTCTCGGTACCCTTGGAAGAAAAAACTATCTCGCTATATAGTATCAGTCTCCATTACTTTATTTTCAAAAATGTGCATTATAAATTTATTTGTGCGCTTTAAATTTATATTTCAGTAAAAGCGAAAGTCCAGACTTGTGTATCAGCTCTTTACATTTTTCCAGTTTGACATAAAGAAGTCTCTAAGATCACGAGGAGCATCCTGCATGTAGGCCGAGTCCAGTTGGTGTAGGGCCAGGAAGCTTTTGACCAGGATGCGCGGCGGTCGGGAAGACTGCGCTGGGGTGTTCAGCCTCGCATCTGGGACCACAGGGAATGGTCGTCGCGTTCTTCTCTGATGCAAACTCCGGCTCCGGGGAACACTCGTAAGTACTAAGCCCCCGAGAGCTCGACCCAAAGGCATTCTGGCTCGGGATTAGAGGTTCAAAAATACTTTTACTACGATTTCAAATTTCATCAAAGCCGAAATATTAACTGGTGCTTAAGATTATATTTAAAATGCCTACTATGTATTTTTTTAAATCTGTATACTTGTATTAAGATAAACAAACTGTTACAACTTTTTAAAATTTCTTTTAGTAATTTTTTACGTAACTTTACCATTTCTCTCCAGTTGGCATTCAGCAAACAACCTGAATATTCTGATATGTGGCTTAGTAAAGCTAATTTATTTTATTTTCGGGTTTGAATCTAAAAATAAACTGGTTTCCCATGTAAATGGATTTAATTGGCCCAGTCGTGTGTACGGTAGCTACGTGCTAAAAAAAACCTGCGATATGTACTAATTTCTGACCACAAACCGAATTTACTTTTGAGGGTTAGCGAAATAATTGGAAAGCGATTCCGAAAACCATTTCCTCTTCGAATTCTATACCTTTTTACATGGATGAGTTTTAGTTACTACTAACGACTGGTGTGGTTCGGAAAAAGTTGAAAGCGGGCTCAAGCGATAGTTTTGGCTATCGATGCAATTGAAAGTCGTAGAAAATAAACGATAAATAACAAAAACAAAAAAGAATGCAAGCTACAAAAGAAAACTAAATATAAATTTAATCGAAAATTAATTCTTGAAAATGTGTACAAATTAAAATTAAAGAAAGCTCGATGTTTAACTTTATATTTTAAATACCGCCGTGTTCTAAAAAACTTACTTAAATCCCCGATAGTGCTATCGATCGTTTAACAACCATATCGATTGGCATACAAACGAAATAAAAGTTCATTACTTTTCTTGAATTTGTAAGCTCGAAATTGTTTAGTGGAACAACTTGGACTTGCGTATGGGTCGGCCATTTTGTATTTTCATTGCTGGCGCTTTTGAGCGACGACGATTTGGCGGCTTTTGTGCAACGCGTGGTTTTATGTAACAGGCCCCAATCCCTAGTCCGCGAAAATCCTTCTCCCACACACCCGCAAAACGTCAATTGCATGAGCCGGCACGTCGATATTTTTGCCAATTTTTTAGCCGACCCCTCGCAAATTGCTTTTTGAGCTTGTTAGAGTTTTTTGGCCCTCATCCTGCCACACAGATACACACCCACACAAGCACACACGCTAATGAATAGTCAAAGTCCAGGCGATTTCAGCAGTTGTAGCTGCAGCAAAACGAAAACTAAACGCAATGTTTAGGCTGCATTACGACTGCAATGGCTCCTGTTGCAGCCGCAGCAGGTCTTGCAGGAGCAGTCAGGAAACGGCATCCAGCAGCCAGGACAGCGCCGCCATTTTGTAATCAAATGCAGCACAAAAGTATGCAAAGGAAATTGCCAGAAAAAAAGCAAGGAGTAAAAAGCGTTGTGCGCATTGGCTTTCTTCGTACAGTGAAGAATCGCAGGATAGTTCAAGGGGTTTTAATTTTCTTTTCTTATTATTCTAAGGCCATTTACTCGTTTAAAAATTACTTGTTTCCAAATCTTTTAAAGGTTTTAAGGAAACAATTGTAAAAAAAACCAAAATAAAATTGAAACAGTTTTTCCATATAATAAACTATAGTATATAATAAAATAGTGCTTTGATTTGGAAACCTTTGAAATACCTTTTAAGTGTCATTTAATGTTTTTAAAGTACGCAGTGAATAAAGGATACTCGTCTTTCCGAATGAATTCATTGTACTTCTAAGCTTTAAGTATATTGTTGCATACTTTTAGACACCTAAAGTTACATTTAAAAGTGATTAGAAAATTCTAGTGATTAGATTGGTAAAGTTTTTGTTTTGGGATAACAATCTCTAAGACTTTCTGTAGTTTGAAATTCGTATGGATTTTATTATCCATCTTTTTTTGTAATGACGAGTGCTAACTAGGGAATCCGGAATAATCAAAGTTATTACATTTTTACTGTAGCATCTCCAAGCCCAATCCCTCGACGGCCCTTTAGCGACGACTGCTGTTAGTGGCTGCTGCTTTTCAATTAGTGCCACCAGAGCACGGCAACCACCCCCTCCACGCACCACCGCCCATTTCTATGCGGAGCCGCCAATCCCAGCCAACACTTGATGCCACCGACTGCAGTTGACGTTGGTTTGCTCTGCCCTGGCCGCGTTTTACGTAAATTGAACAACAGGCTTGCAAGGCACCGGGTACGGTGCCCAAAACAGCAAAACTGCAAAACAAACACACGCCAACACGGCCAATACATTGCAACAACTAGGAAATGCAGGCGAGCTTAGCTAGACAGATATGTATATCTACACAAAACTCGACGAGGGTGGAGCATTGAAAAAGTGCAACGCCAGTGCCAGTTAGACAAAAAACAGGTCCAGGTCCTCCAGAAAAGCGAATAAAAAGATGCACCCGCCAGACGAGATCCGTATTGCCTTTAAGCCTAAAAGCGAGCTTCATCTGTTATGCGAAACGTTTAATTATTTATTTGAAAGGAAGATTCCGGCTGGCTGCAAAAACAAAGCAGCTGAAAAGAATTTTATTGACAGGCCCTCCGGCTGAGTGAAGGGTTATGGGTTGCAGGCACTCGCAATCGCAATCGCAATCGCCCCTGAGGTTAATTAGTTGACATTTGCGCTTAATTGCAGTGCCTCAGGCGGAGGACATAGAGCTCCAGCCAGGCGTTCCCATTCGCATGCATGATTGACAGCCGAGTGGAGGGGACTCCACCTGCCGGTGCTGATATATTGATGCCAACGCGTTCAGGCAAAGCGACAAACTTGACACCCACTTACGAGTGCTAAGTGGCTCGACAGCCCGAAACTGAAGGTGGGAGGAATATCTATATCACACAAGTTAAATTTGCTCTTAAAATATGGCTTTCTCAAAACTGTTTTCAAAATACAAGCAAAACCTCTAAAATTAAGTTGCATCTAAACTCAAAGATGGATTAATTTAAGATGTTTTTAAAGTATAGGTAGAAACTTATGCAAAAACAAGAGAAATCGCTATGGTCGATGGCCTCGACTACCAGATACCCGTTACTCAGCTAAAGGGAATGCGACAGGGATGGAGATAAGCATGCAGCAAATCGGCTGTTTCCGAGATCGCACACCACATCAAAACGCCACCTAGCGTTCATTCCTATCGGCTGTTTTCGAGATTTCACTAACACGTTCTTGTTTGGTGTGCGATTTAGGACACAGCCGATTTGCTGCACGCATATCACCATCCCTCTCGCACTCCAAAAAGTTTGCCACGACCTACTAACGCTCATAACGCTTAAGTCTGTTGGCCGCCCACATTACCATACATTTAAATCGAGGATAGGTAACGCTTTACAATCTCGCTTTGCTGCTTTCATATATCTTCATCTACCTTTTGCTCCATTAAGCTGAATAACAGGTATCTGATAGTCGATTATGCCGATAAAGTTGTAAAATTATCTATGTAATCATGATTTAAAATAAATCTTTAGCATTACATTTTTAACTGTTTTAAAATCACAATTTATTATTATTTATGTAATATTGGCTCTACTAAAAGTAACTTTAAAGATCTCCTCACAAGATTTTATCTCTTACAACCCCCATGTTTACCCATTAATCAAAAGCATTTTTTCAATATCTTTACAAAACTTTCTTTGCCGTACTACGAGTTCATAAATCAGAGTAGTGGTTGCTCCTATATTCTGCCAGGACAATAGGCCACCTCGGGGCTTTTGCTCCGAATCCACTTGATGAAGGAGGCGACGCGAGTGTTGACCGATGGTTGCTGAGTGGCGCAGCCCTGGCCAAAACTGACTATGCCCACGGCCACCAGGCGTCCGTTGATCCGCTCGTAAAGAGCTCCGCCCGAATCGTACTGACAGGTGTCCCGCCCGGGCGTGTAGGTGCAGAAGGTGTGCGGCGGTGGCGCTACCCCACCGGCGGAAGTCAAGGCCTGCCTGCACCGCTGGCCGTCGATCACATCCAATGTGGCCTTCAGCAGGCGGTGGGTCTGTGGGCCGCCGTAGGATGTCGTGCCCCACCCGGCGGCAACCACCTGGTGACCCGCCAGCGGTAGCTTCCTGCCATCCTCCGCCTGTTGCAGTGGCAGACAGGCAGGACCCACATGCCGGCTCCACACGATCGCCGTTCGCGTCCTCAGCAGAGCGATATCATTCTTTGGATGTCCGTTCGCCTGGCTGAAGTCCTCGTGCAGGATCAGGGCGTCCAGGTCGTAGTAGCGGGTGGCGAACGTCTCGAAGGCACTGGCCAAATCATGCTCGCCCACCACCACTCGGAGCTTGGCAGCGCTGCTAGTCTCCGGGCCAAGAAAGCAGTGGGCGGCCGACAGCATATAATGATGGTGAACTGTAGCAATAGTTAAAGGAAAAAGCATTAACACAACATACAGAGTGGTTCTTAATGAAATTCTTTTATAATGAATTGGTATTTGCATTAGCATTAAAAAAACTAATGCTAATAAAATCGGTTTTCGTTATTATTTAAAAAAGTAATCAATAAAAGCTCAATTCATTACTTTAAAAAAGTAATACTTATAGAAGGGCATTAAATTACTTATCAATTGTAATGGGCATTGTATTACTTTTTAAAAAAATAATGCCAAAAATAAAACAACTTATTACTTTTGATTTCAATAACAAAACAATTCATGACTTCTGACAAAACTGTTGCCAATTTAAAAATATTTCATTACTTTATAAATATACAATGCTAATAATTATTTTTCATTAAAAATTTTCATATTCAATATCCTCTAAAGTGGCTCATAAAATATTCATTCAAAATGACATAAGCAACCCTTTAAAAGCCTCTTCTAAAGAATTCGCGGATTTTCGATGCTCACAGTTTTCAGCTTTAACACTTCAAACGAAGTATGAGATTTTAAAAATTATCTTATGCACGTTTAGAGAACTTCAACGAGAAGCTTTTAACATTTAATGTTTAATTTATTTTTGTAAGTATGTAACTATTTTAAGGATGTCAGTGAAAGGAATTCTACATGAGGTTTTAATTTAGCGTTTAATTAGAGAGCTACAAAATATATATCTTAATAAATTAAAAACAAATGTTAAGTGACAGAAACGAACTACCTTTAAGGACGGCAGTATTCTAAATTTAAATCATAGGCTAAAAAAATAGTGTTAGGTGTTTTTTGTTAAAATTCGGAATATTCAAAAGTAATTTATTGCTTATTATTTGGTTCCCTGATCCCCGATATTTGGCCCGTATACTCACTGATCGCTGCGCCGCAGAAGACCCTTCCGTGCTTCTTGGTCAGGACACCGGCCATTGGCGGGAACTCGTGCAGGAAAGCCTCTTCGTTGGTGGGACTGGCTATTCGGGGAAGCCGGCTCCAGCCGCAGCTGCACGTGGGCTGGAAGGCCTCCACCAGGCAGGTGAAGCGTCCTCCTCCGGGACCAGGTGATGGGGATGGGGCAAGCGGGTAGCTGGAAACAATCCGAGCACGTTTCACGGAAGTCTTTGAGCTGCTCCGAATTGGCAATGCGTCAAGGTAAATAGTAGTGCTAGACTTTCTGGACTCTTCGTCATTGTAAAGTAGGGAGGCCACATAGGCCAGGGCATCACTGACGCCCACATCCTGCAACACGTGCAGCACCTCGTCGCTGAGGTCCTCCTCGGGTTCCTCTGAGTTCTCCGAATCCTCCTGCTCCTCCTCGTCTTCTTCCTCGTCCTGCTCCTCTATTGAAACATCTTGTGGTGCCTCGGTAGTTGTACTCGCAGTTGTTCCCGCCGAGAGTTTATCCTTTAACTTGACTGTTGAGGGCGGCTCCGAACGTCCATTGGAAATGTACGAAATCACCGCACGATTGAGAAAACTTTTGCGCTCGAATTTTCCGCTGCCACAAAAGTATTCCGAACTTGTTAACACCTCGTCGCCCTCGGAATTGAAGTGAAACACCTCCTTGCGGCATTTAGAGTCCGTTGAAAGCTGCGGAAAATAAAGCAATACATTGTCGAAGACGTCCTACAGTAACACCACTATAACCTTTGATATTTTTAAACTTCTACTATTTTCAATAACGGAAAAATCAACTTCGGATATAATATTAATATTAACTAATCTTTTCTTATCTTTAAAGAAATTAATATTTTTGCTTATTAAAAGCAAATAACAATGGCAATCTATTTCTATTAACACACGCTAGTTCACTCACTATTATTAATTTCGTTCAAGCAATATTTTTCTAAAAACACATGTTGAAGTTAACTACTGAGATCAGGCTAAGCAAAAGTTTTAGTAAAAACATAATTCCATCTATTAAAGATGTACTAAATAAAATGAGTAAGATGAACTAAGCTGGAGATCACCTTAGAGTTATTCTTATCGGGAACATAAACAAATTCGGAAACGTATTTGTCTTCATTGCGTTACAAATCTCTAACCGATATATTAAGTTCTTTCCCAAAACCCCTCTTTTAAATCCGACAAATTTAGAAACCGCACAACGTCGCAACACCGGCATAATAACCCGAATTAAAGTTTTTTAAATTTCTTTTTCCAACAATATTTAGCTTTGCCGCCTGCTTTTAAATAAATTCCGTTCATCACTGTTTTGTTTTCACTTTATTTCCTCACCGTCTGCAGTTGGAGTTCACACTTAAACTGCAGCACCTGATCCTTGGGAGCCTCCACGGCGTAGCGACAGGAAGTGCCCACCGGATACAGGGCCGGGTAATAGGGCGAGTTGATGAGCAGTTTCTGGCCCGATTGCAGTTTCACTTGGTGGTTACACTGTTCGAAAAGGGCTTTCGTAGAGAACGCTTTTAAAAGTGGTAGAAGCAGCAGCCAAATCCACATGATCACGGTCGCGACGAGGTCTAACCCGGTACTGAACCAGATCCGCCGAAGACAGCCTCTTAAGAATGATGAGGCCAACACCCGAATCAACACGCGATCTGCCTACAACTCGAGTCTCTCAACACCTCTTTTGGCACCCACGCCCTGTTCCTGCCTTAAATGCGAGTTAATTAGGGTCTCGAAGAAATCCCAAATTGTTACCGCCGAAAAGAAAAGACAGCGGCCGGCACACGAGCGTCTTTGGCGGCTAATTGAAAGAAAGTGCAAGTGTGTCAATCAAAAACAGGTTTTTGAAATGTGGACCACTTCGAAGTCGGTAGGTGGAAGTGACCATAAACAGAACTTCATCACCTGTTGGGGTAGGTCTTAGATGAATCAGTGCCTTGGGTAATAATATCTTTTCAATTGAATAGGTATTTGAGTTTCTAAACCTTTGTTATTTTCATAATTATAAGAAAAATATTAAAACATTTTAAAAACACCCTAATTAGCATTATTATGAGTTCTTTCGAAGTCTAGTAAATAAATAAAGTTTAATAATAGGACAGTACCTCGTTTTACAGAACTTCGTTTGGTCGCCTTATGAGGACTATCACATTCCTAATTGCTATTAACAAATTACTCTAATCATTTGCTTTTACTTTTTATAGTATTTGCTTAATTTTCAATTTCACCGTATGTCACCTGTGAGCCTCTCATACAGTCATTAATTCCAATTCCCCGAGACCTCTTTAAAGTAGACAATTTCGCACCCGCCAAGCCACCCGACCACTCCCAGCAGAACTCATTTTTTAGACCACTTTCAGAGCTGCTTAATTGGATGTGCTCCATATGAGCAAAAAGAGGAGAGCACACAAACTACAAGACCAGGAGAAGCGAAAAAAATGAAGCCGAAACCGGGCAAGTTTGTCGCCCATTTTGTAAAATAAATATCAGAAAAAAGGGAGAAGACTTGGGAGGGACGATGGATGGCGCCGTGTCTGTCAGAGGCGCAGAGACAAACGCTTAATGCTAATATTATTTTCTTGCTTAACAAGCGATGAGCTACACGCGGGGCACATCGGCTGCTGGCCGGGATTTCCCCGGCAGTTCCACGGATTTTTCCAACCCCACTGGCCGCCTGCCTGTGACTTATTTGCACAAGCCATAAAAAATTTAACTTTATTTCGCCATTTTTAATTTCCTACTCCGCGGATCGCGACGTGGCGCAGAGCATTCGGCGTAAACAGTCAACGTTGGACAATAACTACAAAACCGGACCGGAGACCGACCACCAGAGGGTCCTAGCCGTCCAGGTCCCCTCCTTCTCCACCCAGAGGTCCGCGGAACAATGCTGGTGAAAAAAGCTGATGCTGTTTTCCACTTCCTTTTTTCATTTTTAGCCCAAAGAGCGAGCGGGGAAAACAAACATCAAATAATTCAAAGTGGATACAACTAAAGCAAAGTCAAAGCTAATATACGAAAATGTAATAAAAATTAAAAAGAAATAAAAACGAATTAAAATGAATTTCGAAGGAGCAGCAAAGACCTTCTGGCACAATAAAAAAAATATATAACAGGGGGATCGCGGACATGGAGGTGTGAGTTCCATGGGGGTCACCGCAAAAGCGACAGTTGTAGGACTTCTTTTTGCGCAGTGGGATGATGACACATGTGAGTGGAGGTTGCAGCACCCTTGAAAAGGTCTTCCACCGAGAGGGGAGGAGGACAAAATATGTGACCATTTGAATTATGAAATTTATAGGAGTGTATACCAAGTCCACATTAATTACATGGGAACCGGGATATGAGCAGGTATTCCTAAAAATATAATAAACTAACGAATGTTTAGAGAATGTTGTTTATAAACTTATTTTAATCTCAAGGAATCGCAAAAAAAAACATTAACAACACATTATCTAGTAAGGTCTTGAAAAAGTATTTTTATAATACCCAACTATTTGGGTTTTGGGTCTTGTTAGTTTGGCTTAAAATGTATCTTTTAGTAAAGGCTTTAAAACCTTTATTAATTACAACTAAATACCGTATCGAGAGTATACGAAATAGAACTAAAGATAAATCGGAAATGTTTTGAACACTCAAAAAAATTTAACCATACAAAATAATTTTAGTTCTATTTTCTTAATCAGAGACCTTAACTTTACCGGAAAAACAAACTACGTTAACTAGTGTTATTAGCTAACACTGCTGAATATGGCACCTTCAGCAGCTCACCTTTCAAAGATATGATAATTTTTTAAACTAATTAAAAACATTACGGAACTGGTTCCGGTACCGGTTCTGCACCGAATCGACTGCTTAGTGTAACGAGTCAATTTTGGTTTTGAACTCTTTGTTCTATATCCGATATGTATCGGCATAGCAATAAAAATTGTATTGAAAACTAAAAACTTATATTAATCGGAATTATGTATAAATATTTCCAATCAACATTTTGGGCAAAGTTAAATTGATCTCTTCCTTTCTTGAGTCTTTAATAAGTGTAAATATAATTGTAGGTATTATAATTTTCATTTAAATTTATAATTATTTATTCAGACCATCGATTGATCAAATTTTAAAGTAAGCTTTTTTGGTTAATTGTGAATGCAATAGGAAAACGAAGACTTTCCTATTTGTATTTAAGCTTTTGTAAAACGTTTAAACCTTTAATCGTATTCCTTTTAAGAAGAGGTATACATTGCCCAACGGATAAATAATTATTGAGGTCTTACGTTTTTTTTAAATTTCTTATGACAAAATATTTGAAAATGAATAATTAATAATTGTTTATGGCTTGGTTATGGAAAACATTTTTTGAGCGCTACCTAGCGGTGATTTGTAGGACTACTAACAAAATCAGGAACACGACACACAGGTGGCGATCAAACACCACGTATGATTTGTCGATATAAGCTAGGGGGCGCCAGCACATCGTGTAAGAATATGTAGAATACTTGTAAGCAATTTAAGTACTAACTAGGTGATATCTTAGCTAACTGTTATAATTACATTAAAGCCTGGACCCAAGCCAGATTTTAAAATTTCTCAGAAATTAAAAGAAATGTTAAGATGTATCAAAATCTAACAGAAATGTTAGAAAAATCTTAACATTTCTGTTAGAAAACGGTACATCTTAACATTTCATGGAAGATGAAGAACACGTGGCGCCTTGATTCAAAAATATTGCATTTTTGAGCTTGATAAAAGTGTAGGAACAGAGTAGAACGAAAATGGATAATATAAAAAATGGGAGAAAAAAAGGCGGAGAAGGTCGCAACAATTTTAAAAAGATCAACGAAAAATTAGCTTCTGCAAAACAGGTCCCTAATGAAACGATACGCGAATTAGTTGTTCATCCAGCTCAACTAATTCTATCTCCTTGCCCTTTTTCCATTCCAGCACTTACATCAAAAGCAAAAAAGAAAAAAAATGTTCGATTGAAGTTTGACGAAGAGATTTTGACATGAAAATATATTACATAATTTCCGATCCTTCTGCAATCTGCAATATTCTGCCTGCACCACTACTACACTTAAGTCAAACTCTTTGAAAACGTAAATATTTAATGTATTTATTATAACTAGTCTATATAGTTTGTATTCAGTGTCAACATGATTTGTCATTATTGTAAATAAGTGTCCAAATAAATATCTGGGTAAAAAAGAAGAAAATACATTACATCTAATCATTTTACAAAGTTTATCAGAATAATTGCAGAAAGTGCAATGCAAAACGTTAGGGTTAAAAGAAAGTAATTTTTAGAAGTCCTTCCGCTTTCTCTGGTGATGATCATTACTGCCCTAGACATACTTTCCATCCCTCATAATACATGCGAAGTACTAGCACATTGATATCCTTGACTCCTTTAATGATTACCTGGCGTCCACCGCCACTTCCTCTTCTCAGGCGTTTTGCTTGACCAGCACAATTAATTAACAATAGATTGTTTTGGCCACAGGGTTCCAAGTGACCCACAGGAAGTGCCGGGGCCAGCACAATAGGAGCCAACAGGATGACCATTCTTCCGGAAGGAAGAAATGAAACGAAGCGCAACAGTTGCATGAAGTGCGGGCACTTCAAATTAATAAAAGGAACTGCAAATAAGAATGGAAATTAAATGGAAGAGGAAAGGTCAGTCAATGGAACGTCCTGCTGAGAGAGATGTGAGCAAGTGCATGTAGTCCTGGCTGCGTGGGGTCCTTTCCCACAGGTGTACGTCTGAGATTTTTCCAGAGTTTCCACTGACCACTGAGCCTTTGATCAGGACCGCTCGGTGCAAATCTAATTAACGCTCCCCAAGGATAACGATCGATCTTCGGGGCCAAGGATCTGTTTGCTTGCACTGCCATTCGATGCGCCAATGTGAGCTCAGACAAAGGACTCTCCATGCCCGAAGGACTACCTGCGAGTCCTTGAGAAACGCACTTCATAAGTGTGCGCGTATCAAATTACCATTTTATTTAATTTCACTAGTTCGGTTTCTCTCTTATTTTTTCATTATCCCTTTTCCCAGAGTCCTTAGCCTAATTGCTTGTACTGAAATGCAAATGAAATACGAACGATTTCAAGTCTTCCCCAGATTTATGGGACAGCAAACATGCTCCATTCCCTCGCAAATGGATTCCATATGATAGATAGCTGACCACCCACTCAAGATATCGCACCCCGTCCATCGCCCTAATCCTGACTGATCTCCGGGCTAAATACCTGTTAACCTGTTTTCGAGCACAAACAAGCAAAATGTTTCTCCCAGGCGAACAATGGAACCCTCTGCCCTGCCACAACAAACGAGATTTTCTCAGCACCTCCTTTGGCCGACGATCTTATCGATGATGCGAGGGTGGGCCCACATCAAATTGGTTCCCACAGGCAGTGGCCCATATTTTGCAATTTAGATTTCTATTTATTGTCTGGCCGGAGAATATCCTTTCTGCGTGCTGGCTGCCCTTATGCGCTCCTTTTCTTCCGCTCACCGGAAGGAAGTGCACGAAATTTGTGTGAAATGTCTCAAAACGACGGCCTGGGGCGGGCACAGGAAATTAGCAGAAACTGGAATCGAAATTATATTAGAATTTATGTTTGAGTAGTTAAGATGGGAAGAGAAAAAGATTTAAATAAATATCTAAAACAAAGCGTACATCTTAAACTACTTTATCAAAAACGAGAGGCCTTTAATTTTACAATCCTAGTTTCAAGGATTGTTTAATTTTTGTTAAAAATTTTTTTGAGTCTCAAATTCACTAACCTTCTTCAATTTCTAGGAAGTGACAGAGTAAATAAAATAAATAAATAAATAATTAACAGAGTAATTTTAATTGTTAATATGATAAGATTGTTGGGCCCAAAACGTCGAAAAAGTAAACTGTAAATATTTCTTAATCCAAATATACGAGAAAAATACTTCATATATATTTTGTATAGCGTTTAAAAACGATAAATTATTTTTATTGATTTATAAACAGGTGCTTATATTATTTTTTTTGTTTATTTATTTATTTTTTATTAGTATAAAGTGTTTCATAGTCAATTATGAAAATTATTTTGTTATCGACGTTGTACTTAAAAATTTCCAAAATATTTAGTCGCCTAAGTTCATGTTTATTTCAACAACTTTGTAACCAATTCTAAACTTTTCTGGTTCAAGTCGTGTTCCTTGGAAACCCCATTAAGACTACTCCCTAACTCTTCCTGATCACTCACAATCTCACCGCCCACAATTTTCAGAGTTTCAATAAAATTCACACCAAACAAAAGGAGCTGAGCGAATTCCCACCGCACAACACACACTCGCACTCAAAGACTTTCCCAAGCCAGACACCTCCGACAAATTCCCATAGCAAACAAATTTGACTTTTGCATACCTGTGCAGCAGGGCCAGGACCTGAACCTGTTACCCCTATTGCCGAGCCCCTCCGTGCATTCGATTCTCACGGCCGGCAACGGTAACACTCCAACGCACACACAAAAGGACATCCAACCCTGTGAAACAGGTTGCCATGGGATCGAGAATGGGAACCCGAATGGGAACCAGAACGAGAACAGGACGATGACATGTCCTGAAGTAGGCGCTTCGTTTTCGTTTCGTTTTTATTGATTCAGCTCGTTGATCATAATAAACGATTAGTGTAGCACAGGAGAATCCTTGCTGATCCTTCAGAATTTTTGCGCTGAGAAATTCCTCAATTTTTTATTGTTTTGTTCTTGTTTTTGGGTTTACGGTTTGGGGTTGAAATAGAGTCTGGGAAAATTAGTTTAGCGGGATTGCCCTGGGATTTTTGGGCGAGATTTACAATTATCGACAATTTATTATTCTTCACTTATTTTGATAAGAAATTTTGTCAGCTTATCGGTAGATTTTTTGGATTGTTGCTGTCGCTCAAATGAATTTTATCGGAAAAGTGTCAGCGAGTCTTTTTCTAAGAACTGTCCACAATAGTTGCAGGATTTTTCAGACAAGCTTGCATAACATTTCCGCATAACCGGAAAAAACCTTTTTATTAGATTCCCGGAACCTCTTTCCTAACCCTAGACGCCTTTTCACGCAATTGTAGACACAACATTCTAAGCATAATAGCAAATGCTTTGACAAATACTTAAAGGGTCTTCGGGCTTCCTGGAAACTTTTTAATAACATAATATTACCTAAAAAACAAACAAAACCTTCTTCCAAAATCCGTAGAACTGCGATTGGCAAACGTTTTTTACGCAAATCTCGCTGCACTTTTTTTGCGCAAAAGTAAAAAACTGCTGGGTAAACGCGAAAAAGGACCTTCATTTCCTAGAAGTCTGACATAGCCCTTCCATCCGCCGAAAGTCCCTATGTACAAGCCGCTAATCGCCGTGCTAATGGCTTGAGGATGCAGAAGGATATCCTTGCATTATCCTTGCCACCCGCCGTCTTTATTGTGACCAAAACAAATAATCACCCATTGCTTATATTGTCCAATGCTCAAACGGTCTTTACAAGCGGCCCATAAAGTTATCCTTTCCTGCATCCTTTTGAGTCGCAGTCCTTCCACGCAAGCAGTTCTGCCGTCAACTTTGCGCATCGCATCCTTTCGAGCCCATACACGGAACTCCCTCTCTGGAAATTTGCCAAATCATAAAATGTAACCTTGTGTCGAGGACACTGCATCGAACATTATACACACGCTGTGGCAGTGGGAATGGGAGTGCACTATAAAGCCATTAGCGCTACCATCAAGGTCGCAGGACTTGTTTACATTGACTTGGCCGACAATTTAGCCGTAAGTACTCAGAGACATTAATGAGGAAACCAAGAACTGGGACAGCTCAAGGCCTGTCTGGAC
Source organism: Drosophila subpulchrella (assembly GCF_014743375.2). Lineage (NCBI taxonomy): Eukaryota > Metazoa > Arthropoda > Insecta > Diptera > Drosophilidae > Drosophila > Drosophila subpulchrella. Next base: position 1,445,872 of record NC_050611.1, on the reverse strand, counting down.
GAGGGAACTGTAATTTTATTGAACTCTATAATTTTACTAATTATACCGAAAGCATAAAACGCAAAAAAATAGATGGGCATGAATTATCACATTAAAACAACATTACAAGTTAAGAACATGCCAGTAGGTTGGGACTTTCGCTTTATTTATTTCTTATCCTCCGGTCAAAAATGCGCATCATTCTTAGTCAAGGATATAAAGTCCGCATGTTAAACACATAACAAATAGGGTGTTTTTAAGACAGTGCTTATTTAAATTGTTACCCTTTTTAACCTCAACTTCTTTTTTGAATTCGATTTTTCACTAATTTGTGAAAATCTAATAAAAGTGCATTGACATTGATATTTTTTATACATGAGCCAATAAAACGATTTTTCTGTAGCATTACTTTTTTGGAATTATAATGACATTTTTTTTGCATTATTTTTTTAGTGCCATTTGATTTCCCTTTTTTTTACCATATCTTTTTCCATTTGAGATGACTAATGCTTTACGAAAATAGTTAATTTGTAACCACTCTGCTATCTAATAGTTAAACTACTTACTGTTAATAGTAAACCAACTGAAGTATAGCATGTATATAGTATATATTTTATTGTTGTTTAATTTAATTGGTCAAATTACCAATTTCATTTGTTGAGTCCATTTAATTATTATATGGGTCAATTTGACCAAGGTGTTTGTAATTACATACGATATTTTATTTTTTAGCAAGCAACAATTTTTTTATTTATTTAAAAACAAATATTTATTATAGATTTATTTTAGACATCTGAAAATACCAAACTAAAAAGGAAGTGTATGAAAACGACACAAACAGAGCAGAGCTTTCTGCTTCGTGGAATACATTTATATTTAAAGGAACTCTTTTAATTACTAATAACAAACTACAAAAAAATGTGATCACGTTTGACCGCTGAATGTGTCAAAAATCGTTGGCATCATATGGTTTTGATACAATTGGCCTAGAAACACAAAAAATTACTATAATTCTTGTCTGGTTCCTAAAGAAATGATCAAGGACCAATGGATAATTTGTAATACTTACAACACTTTTATCTACAAATTTGACAAGAGTTAAGCAAAATGATTGTATAGCACCACAAAGACTTGATACACACCTTATTAAAGTAATTTAATATTTGGTAAGGATTTAGTTTAAAGTATTGAGATCTGTATTTAATAATATATGACTTTTTCAAAATTCTCTAATTGCACTGGAAATCCCTTGACCAATCTGGCTTGCCTCCCCATACGAGTTTATGCCAAACTATAAATGGGGAGTTTTGCTGCCTGCTGTTTTGGAATAAATCCTAAAATTTACGACATTTAGCTCGCTTCACAGGAACTGTAATTTCTTTGGCAAACTTCTTTTGTTGGCACAGGCTGAGAGCCAGGCCTGTTTTCTCCCCTAGATCCCCTTTGCACACGCTTATGCCACATTCCCCCACCCAAGGACGAGTTCCTTTTGCGCCGCAGTCAGATCTAGAATCTGCTTCCCAAAAAGCCAGAGAATATCCAACAAAATGGCTGAAGCGTGGCCAGGAATACGGAAACAACGGAACTACAGAACTTTCACACGCGTTGCACACAACCAAGACTGTTTTTTCGGGGTGTCTTGAGGAAAATCTTTCGCTCAAGCAAAAACAACAGCTGCAAAAGCAAAGAAAACCCTTGGAACAGCGAAAGGTCGTTGCGCCTCAGCGACCCCTGGAGACCTCCTGCTCCTACCACGAACCCCCTTTTTCTGTGTTCGAACCAACCCCCTGATTGTACATTTCGCAAAAGATTTCTGGAAACAAAGCCAAAGTAACCAAGGGGTGGAGACTTTTAGCTGCGCATGCGCAGCAAACTTTTGCTCGTTTTTTAAAGAGATTTCTGAAAGACGACGGGTTGGTCTATAACGTATGCATAAAAAGGTCTGCGCAGATATATTGGTTGTGCGATGTGATGTCGTCACACGACTTGGCGCACACCTGGTCACGAGTTGCCATGCGATCCGGCCGATCCCTTGCGTCTCTGACCTCAGGCAAACTGCCTTCGATTCGTTCTGGCTGAGCGATATGTTAAATTAATGGTTTATTTATGTAGAACGAAGTTTTTCTAACAGAAACCCTAATTAGTTTTTACTTTTCGCCCAAAGGCCGAAAAAACTATATTTCCCAATCATAATCGCTTTATGGTTCACCTACAAAAATCCCTCAAAGAAAAGGAGATTGTCAAAACACAGGCACAGCCAAAATCAGTCGAGGGCGTTACCTGATTTTCCCTGCTTTTCCTAGAAAACGCGTTATGGTTTTATAGGCACTTTTGCACATTCACAACGAAAACTGCAAATTTGTGAGCCGAACACCCCCCAAGGTGGCATGCATAATGTGTTTATGAGTGGCCAAGGATCCCGCTTTCCTCCTCCTTCTCTTCCGGGGAGTGTCCTTTGGCCAAATCGGCGACACTTGCTGTGGTCAGCGATGTTCGGTTTTCGACCAAAACCCCGGGCCCAGAAAACCCCGAACAGATAATTTGCTGGCAACCATGAAAATGGTTAGAGAACTTTGCTCTGCTGCTGTGTTCGCCGGAATTCCGAGGCTGAGACATTTCACGCCCCGTATCCTCTGCAAGGATGTGAGTTGAGCTCGGGTTTGAGTTGGGCTTTGAGTGGAGTGACACTCTTGAGTGAGTTTTATCAAGGGTTTTTCAGTTAGAGGAACTAGTTTTATGGATGTCTAAGCAATAGAATGAGTTTTTATCATAAATAAATAACTCCTAGACCACAGAAACCTATAAAGGAATAGAACATTTCTGTTTCGTTTTAAGCTGTGATAAGCACTATGGGTCGACAAAATGTAGTCACACTTTCAATTATTTTTTGGATTGAATGCTGCAAATAAAAACAATTAAATGAATATATAATTTATATTAAAATAAGTGTCATCCAAATGACCAACAAAAAAGCACTATCCTTTTGTTTTAGGTGGTCGAAATCCAAATTTCACAACTGTGTACCTGCAAGTTAAAAGTCAGTACATGCATACTTCATACATTTGTATATTTTTGGCTACTGACATATTAAATCTTGTGGCACAACGTAGACTTATTTAGTGTTAAGTATTGTCGAGTCCACCCCTCAAATTACAAGTACGTATATCTACATAGTTCTACTTGATAGGTCTACTTCAAAAATATTTGGTATCATGTAGCTTTCTTGTAATTTAATTAATTTTCTTGGAATAGGTTTTTTACTGGATTATAAGTGTGAACAATGTAAAGACAAAGAACCTACAGATCGACAGTTTTTATTGACCCTTCATAAAATATCTTTGATTGAAGCGAAAATCTCAAAAATGTCCAAAAACATAGTGACAGAATCTGACAGATTTGAGACTTAGCAATGCGGCCCTTCTCACAGTTTCAAGGGATCAGCTAAAAAAGAATCTCGGCTGCCACTTCAATTACAGTAGAATGTCCTGCAGGACTCGGTAAAAAAGGAAGAGCAGCTGCTGGAAGTAAAACTGACTGGGGGAAACATTGGCGCGTGCCAGGAAAAGAACACCGGGCCTAGGCCTCAAAGTAACGTTCATTTCAGGATCACCGATAACAATTACTCAAACAGGACGAAGGTGCAGCTCAATGTGCAACTGCAACCCCGAAGAGAGAGAAAGAGAGCTCATTGCAGGGCTCAATGAGGATCCTGCCGGCAAAGAGGGGACCCTCTTTTGTGCGGGATCCTTTGCTCCTTTGCCGCGTGACTTATAAAATTCGTAGGATGCACATTGTTGAGTCGGGAAATTAACGAAAGTAACGTATTTTCCTGCACCTCGACAGATGATAACTTCCTGGCACGTGTGCTGCGTTCTGAAAACTCTGAAACGCCCCTCACCTCTCATTTCCGCCTGTCTAATTCAGCTTAATTAAATCAATTTAATGTGGCTACACAAAACCATCATCTGCCCGATTCACAATAAGAATGATAATAATAATGCAGTAGACCCAACGTGTCACAATCGAGACCAGCACAACACAAATCTGTGGCAAGTGCTTCTTCCTCAGCACCGCTTGCATCATTCACCAGCAATTTGAACATCAATTATGAGCAGAGTCTCGGGCTGAATGGATGCTGATGGGTTCGAGGGGGTCTTGGAAAGGGGATTTTGGGGACGGGGTCTCCGACAAAACATTCAACATACATGGAGGATGAGCAGCACTCGGCATGCAGAGACATTCAATGGAGCAGGCTGGCACACAAAAAGAAAGGGTGGCACAAGCCAAGATGCATCACAAAAGCCGGCTAGCACCAGCAGTGTCGTCCTCTAAGAGGGATTTCCACCACAGTCCAACACAGAAAAATATCAAGCCAGATATTCATAAAATACTTATAGCCCTCTAATTTATCCATTTAATGTCTCAAAAAATCAGACACCGAAGACTTTACCTTATTAATAGACATTCCCATTAATATCTTCGATTAAGAAATGACTTTGAAATTCGTCACTTTATCGGTCTTCAGTACTATGCCCAATATTTAGATAAATATTAACATTTCTATACAATATAAAATGTATCATAACGGATACACCCGAAGTTTCTAATATGCAAGAAAAGTGACGCATTCTAAATTCCGATAGCAAAAAACAATAAATATAATTTATGACTAAGCTCCTAAGCATTTCATTTCATCATACAAGGTGAGCAAACAGAAATCGCATGACTAACTAGATATATGTCAGTAACTTTTATTCAATCTTTAATATAAACATTAAGATATAATTAAAAAAATAGTTAATTGTAATATTATATATCTTATCTAGTTAAACAAATATTCTTAAAAGATGCATAGACTTTTAGGTAAAATAGGCCATAAGTCTTAACGGAAACAGCCCCTTTTGGGGCACCACTGCACCTTTTAAACCGCAGCAGCATCAGCATCCCATCCACCTAACCTACATTCAGGTCACTTGACGAACTGCCACGATATGAACAGACGCCATGCCACCCCCTCCCCCTCGTGACCCCTGGAAATGTGAGTGACCCAAATTGAGTTTGCATAACCGACCCGGGCAACTGTCAATGCCCAATGAAATCTGTTCCCAGGGTCAGGATTGCAGACCACAAATCTGCTCTTTGCCAACTGTCCCCAATTACATGAAATTATACCCGAAATAGCCCTTTCAGTTTTGATTTTTTCCTCTTTGTCCTTTGTTGCGTTGCATTGTTGGGAGCGTTTAAGGGGCATAATTGTGCGGTTAGTGTTCTTGAGACCATGTGTCAAGTGTACTGACAGATTGTGGGATAAATGGCTGTCCAAAAATAAAAAAAAATGCCAAAATGCACTCAGAAATCTGTACATTAGGAGGTGAAACCCGGTCTTAAGTGTGTCACAGAACAGCCAATTATATCAAATATGTTCTTGAGATTTTAAATGTTAGGTGGAACAAACTATTAAAGTATATATATTTAGGGAGCTTTAGCTAGTACCTTAATATATTATGAAATTTCAATAGTAATAATAATGATATACCTTGTCATTATTCCCTGTATATGAATTTATGTACCACTTGAATGTCTTTATTATTTTATCAATTTCATATCAACAACAACTCAATTAAGAACGAAAATATTGAGGTACTTCCCACACTTTGAACAAGAACAATTCGAACAATGGCTCAAAATCCACCCTCAAAACCGTCAGAGTCCTGGATATATTTTCACACCTTCGCAAATGATTTGCCAGATAGCGGGATCACCTGTTAATAGCTGCGATTCCCAGGATGTCGGTACAAAGGAAATATTCGAACTGTAAAATGATCAACAAAAGCGAAACGAAAGATTTGCGGGAAGGAAAAGGGAAGTAGGGAGCGGATGTTATACACGCTTCCAGCGCAAGCGTAACGGAAATCAAAAAAGGACAAAAAATTAAAAAAGAGATTCCCAAAGATTGTGGGTGAGGAAGTGGAAGATGGCGAAATTAATTTTACCGCTATGGGTTCGGAATAGAGAGAAACGGATGTGGGGAAGAATCACTTCCGATCGAGATGAAGGGTATAGGACCACACGAAGGCCATTGGACTATCTCCACTATCGGGTCTTTAAGCTAGCGCCCCTTAAATTCGCAGATTAAATAGTATCTGTAATTAGTATCACTTTATCAATTATAATAGTTTTGCTAAGAAATCATAAGAAGCTCCCTTCTTGACACTTTCCAAAGTCCAATAGAAACCAAAGGCAAAGTAATGTTGTTTTCATTTCTTAATTCTAGCAATTAACGTTAAACTCTTCAAGATCTATCTACATATATTAAAGACATGGTCTCCCAAACAAATATGTGTCAATTCCAACAAGTGTTTGTTTGTATAGTCGCAGCGGGTAATTTATGGACCCAGTGGTTTTATCAACGAAGTTGCGTTCCCACAAGTGTTGCATAAAACTGATAGAACGTCTCGATCGCTGCCCGCACGATCTCAATTTATTTGCATTGTAAACAAGAAAATATGTATAGCAGTAATCATAAAGCGAAGGCAAACAAACCGGAAAACGCGCCCTTATCAGTTTGACATTGAGACGATGCGGGGCAGCAGGGGGAGTTGAAAGTGGAATGGGATGGGGAAATGAGAGAAAATCAAACAAACAAACCAATGAACCAACCAGCCTATAAAAATCACTTCCCATTGCCATGTCAAATGTCAGAACTCGTAAAAGAACAATTTAAAACTGTAAAGCGGAAATCTCAAATAAAAACATATTGAACTTTCTATCCCAGCTAAATAGACTTTTAGATTCCCAGCATGTAATTAAAAAAGTTTTTTAGGTTTTAAATTTTTTAATGTTATTTTACACTTTAAGGTTTTAAATGTTAAATGTTAAGGTTTGAATATTAGAAAAATATTATATCAGTCATGCACTTAATTTGTGTCATATTAATCAGAAATCGATCATACTTTTGAGTACCGTAAAACTAAGAGCGAGGCGCAGGCGCAGCGCTCTCCCGCTCTCGCAGTCACGTAAGTGTGTCAGGCTGATGTGGGTGTGTGGTAGAGTGGGGCTCTTTCTTTCCTATCTTTCTCTCTCTCTTTCTCTGTCTACGATGTGCCGGCTCGTTAGAAACGGTCAACATTTGTTTTTAATCTTAAGCGTTTGGCTCTGATGGTTGGTATTGGTTTGTGTTATTTTCGCGTTTGACGTGAAGGAATGCCGTCCGCAAGCGTAGCAATCGCAGTAACAGGGTGTTCCGTATACGCACGCACACACTCTCACCAGATGGACGCCACATGAAGCTCACCCGCAGGCGAGAACAAACGGGCTGTTGTGCTCTCATTTCAGCCCGATAAGCTCCGCACACACACACCTACCCTCTAACTCCCCGACCCCCCATCCCCCCGCCCATATGTTGTGTTTTTGAGTCATCGTCCTAAAAACAACACAGCAGCGAAACGAACTCCACTTCAGTACACTCGAAAATAAGGATAACAAGCTCTTGATCGATCTGCTGGAAAATACACTTTTCATGGAGAATAATAATCACATTCTATCCCTAAAATGATCATATAAATAATAAAATAATATTAAACAATAAAATAAAATTGAATAATAAAATAAAATGTTTATTAATGCACATACGAAATTCACGCTGAATGGGCGCTCTGCGATTTCTGTGGCTCCCCGAAATACCTTCCACTAGCTTACCTTGAAGACCAAAAAATCTGGGGCTTGATCTTGAAAAATTGGTATCGGTCTCGCGCCGTCTTGTAATTTTTAACATTTCCCATTGGACAACAACACTGTTACATAAATAATATATTTACTGAATTTTAATGAAAAGACATATCTATGATAATAATTAATATCATATCAAAAATTAAACTAAAAATTTAAATAAATGTTGTAAATGTTATATTTCTTATCATATTTATGTAACAGACCTCAAAATTATTAGCATTTTCGCTCAGTGCACGCCTCTCTCAGTGGAGCTTCTTCTTCTCTGGTGCTGCGTTCATTGATCGCCAAAGCCAATTGCTGCGAGTTGAGTTAAGTGCTGCGTCAACGTTGTTGACTTACATACTCGAGCACTCGTACAGGCGGCACTCGCACACACAGACAAGCGTATCTTGATGGCCACCCCTTCAGCCGCCCACCGTTCACCACCCCCCGTGCACGCCTCTCCCCCGCCCACTCTCGCTCCATATTTATTCGATGTCTTTCACCAATGGATTTTCATTTTACGGTTTATACGGCTCTAATTGAGTGCCTTCCAATTGGGTTATGGATTAATTTTTGTGCATAAATTAAATATCCATGCACACATGTCTCTCTATAAAGCTTGTGTCTGGGGCATTTAGAAAGCAATTTCAAGTGGAGAACCAGCGAAATGCAATACTTTCATACACAAACAAGGCAGGTCAAAATACTACCCATAGGTAGTAAGAAAATAATTATAAAAAAATTTAAATCTTGTTATCTATCAGATAGATAAGGTAGCCATTTTTGTGGATTTAATGATGAATGTATCTTCCAAGAATAATGATTTTGCAACTCGTTTTTGATATGAGTAAATATATTCAATATTTACTTCTCGCCAACCTTTTTATCTTATCTGGCATTATCTTAATTTTTACTAAATAAAGCTGGCTATTTTATCTTTATTACCAACTGATTGAGCAGGCTAAAAAGTTTTACTTTTGTAGTTCAAATTTAACCAACCCACGAAGAAATGTTTAGGTTTAAAAACCACTTTAGACCTTAATATAAAAATCTAAAAAAAAATCGAACTAAAAATAGTTTTTTAAGAAATAAATTTTTAAGAAAGTACTCATAATTTTTGTCTTTTAAAATATAACTTTAAAATTTGCTTCCCTACTGACTTGACCACAGCTGTGTGTACATAAATCGAAAGATTGTATGCATGTATTGACATATAGGGAGTGTCGGGGTTTTCGGAATTACTTGAGTCGCGTATGGGCAAGAACCGACATAAAAGGAAACTTTTAAAAATGAAAAGCATAGTTTCTTTGAATAGGACCCACTGTACTTTCGAGCCCCCCACGAGATTTTTCAGTGGTCCAATAAGCGTCTAACAATGGTCGGAGTAACTAACGAATTATCTATCCGCTTCAAGCCACGTTCACAAGCCAGCGCTCCTGTGGAACGGATGACTCATCCATTTACCCTCGCCGTACCTATGTGTAACATAAAATTAGTCAGAGATTGCAGAATGCTCGCTTCATTCATGGCAATGCGTATTTCAAAACTTAGCGTCACGCTGTTAGTTCCCTGAAGTGTGCCACAAGATCAGATCAGAAGAACACCCTGTTCGATCGCTTCGTTCCGCTGCAGTTGAGTAAACAATGAAGTCAATATGGAATGCTTTCCGTTTTTATGTAGTTAAACTAAGGAGAAGACTTTATTTTGTAAAATGCAAGAGTATATTCTGTTTCTTGATGTTTTCTGCTGCTGTTGCCGCTTTTGCTTTTGCCTTGTGTGTGGGTTCGGGTGTTTTATGACATTATGCATAATAGGTAAAATACAATTACAATATCAATAGCATACGTTATACATGGTTTCGTTATTCGTTATAATTAATTTTAGGATCAATTTCGCCGCGTACTCGTGATTTCTGCTTAGGTTTTCCGTTTTTGTTTTTGTTTTTACTTTTATTTAAGCTTTAAGATACTTAAGTATTTTGTAAATACCGTTTGTTACTGTCTCGATTTAATTCGTTTGCGGTTTCAATTCATTAGGCTAGCAAATGTGTCTCGTCAAGTAATGCGTGGATATATATTGGTAAAATACTGCAACTGCTATGTGTTATATGTACTTGTATAGTAATGTAGAAAACAAATGCATCGCCATCGCGGGACGATTGCTGTGCGAATAGAAGCCTTGTGGGGCGGCTGGGGCCCAACAATAGATATATTTATGCACTTTTTGAATTACTTTATGCGGTAGGTATAAGTGTAGGATACGCTAGGGGTTGCATTCGTTTGTCTTGTGTTCGAGATTAGCGCTTAAGTGTATGGGGAAGGGGAAGAGGGCGGGGAAGTGGGGTTTTGAGCGGGTTGACTTAGAACAGACCCTTCTTTTTCTTCTCCTTCTTGCCATCCACGTTGTCTGTGCTGCTGTTTGCCCCCAGGCTGCGCCGCTTGAGCTCCTCCAGCGTCACGTGGTTGACGTCCTCCCACTCCTTCTTCTCGCGCTCGAACTCGCGCCTCTTGTCCTCCAGCTCCCTGATCTGCAGCTCCAGCGCCTTCTTGCGCTCCTCGTGGCGCCGCGCCAGCTCCAGCTCCGAGTCCCTGAGCTTCTGCATCTTCTCCTTGACCTTCATGTCGAACACCTGCTCCATCTCGGCCTCCATCTTCTTCATCTTCTGCTCGTGCTCCCGCTTCTCCTCCTCCATCTGGGTGAGGGGGTTCTTGTTGGACAGCCTGGCCTTGCCGTCCACCAGGCCCAGTTCGGATAGCTTCCGGCAGCGGTAGTTCTCGTAGTGGACGTTGTTCGTCACATCCTTGAGGTCCTGCAGGTGCGTGCGTATGACCATGTTGCGCAGCGCTATAAAGTCGCAGTGCGTCAGGTTCTCCACCTCCACGAGGCCCCAGGGATAGCGCCTACCCCGAACCTTCTTTCCGTCCTGCTCGATGATGGTGTTGGCACCCACCACCGCGAATGGCACTCGGCTGCGCAGATTCTGCGTGGTCTTCGCCTCCTCGGCCGCGTCCTCCAACGTGGCGGGGAAGTCGTAGATCTTGATCTTGTGCTGGGCAATCTCATTGAGGATCTGCTTCTTGAACAGGTGCACCTCGTCGGGCGTCATGGTGTCCGCCTTCGCGATCACCGGCACCAGGTTCACCTTGTCCGACAGGCTCTGCATACAGGCAATGTCCAGTGGCAGGAGTCCGTGTCCCGATGGCGCTATGAAGTACAGGCAGCAGTGCACCCGGCTGTCCGAGATGGTCTTGCGGTACACCCGCGACTCGGCGGTCAGGTACTCCTCGTACTTGCTGTCCACGTACTCGAGGATGGGCACCCAGCAGTTGCTGTTGTCCACGGCATCCCCGAACCCGGGTGTGTCCACCACGGTGAGTGTTAGATTGACTCCGTTCTCCTTGAGCATCACCTTGGTGGCCTCCACCGCCACCGTCTTCTTCTTGCGCAGCGAGGGACCCGGATACTGCTCCGCATTGTAGATGTCCGACAGGAACATGGAGTTGATCAGCGTCGACTTGCCCAGCCCGCTGGCGCCCACCACCATCAGGGTGAACTCGAATCCCCGCTTGACGGCCTTGCGGTAGACCTGGTTGGGCAGATTGGCGAAGCCCACATAGCCGGCGATCTCCATGGGCTTCTGGCGCACCGGGAGCGGTGGCTTCTGTGGCTTTTGCGCCTGCTGGTGCTCCTTCTCCTGCAGATCGTGGGTCAGTTTGTTCGAGTCGCCGTTGGAGGCGCCTCCGCTGCTGGCGTCCAGCTTGCCACTGGCGGCCACTGGCACACTGGGCGGCTGGTTGGGCGGTCGTCCGCCGACGCCCACCAAGGACTCGCTGCCGCTGCCGCCGCCGCTGCCGTTGGTGGCAGAGGACGCCGACGCCGACGCAGCCTGCTGCTTGTCGCGCAGAGCCAGTTGGGCTAAGGTGCTGGGCAGAGCGGAGATGGCGCCGCCGCTGCCGCCATTGACCGCGTTCGAGCGAGGACTATTCATTGGAATAGCGCCAAATTCGGCCTCTTGCTTTCGATATTCGTTCGCTGCTTGGCTTCACTGTAGTTCTATACTTTTCTTGCACAAACCGTTGCTTTTTCACCGCTTTTGTCACGCCTACGCCAGCTCTTTTTCGCTCTTACTTTTTTTGCATTTTCTGTGTCAGTAGGACCGTCAGTGGCAACGCGCTAAATACTTCTGCTCCGCTCTCGGCGGCAACAACAACGCCCAGCTCCGGCGCAGTGTGACCCTGGAAAATACCGAAAGGGAGCCGGGAAAATACCAACCGACGCTTGGGGAGAGAGCGCATGAGTAATTCTTCCACCACGCATACACACACAGGCGCAGAGAAATGCAATGCACATGCAAACGGGCAAAAGAGGACTGTTTTCCGTGGCCTTATCACTCCAAATGGAATGTTATGTTTAAAAATAGGCAAAGAAACGCATTCATGTGTCCCCGCACTTGGGATTCCAGATTTCTGGTCTGAATGACTGTTCTTGAGTGGCCAGGGATCGCATTACAATCGCCCGCTAGCATGCACAGGAAGAAATTGTTGGTAGGGATGACTTTGACTTTTCCTTGGAGCAGTGGTGGCGACGAGGAGGATTATTAGGGGCATCTTTGCTACGAAAAAAACCGTGGTTTAATAATATTGTTATTTAACGCTATCTTATAAGTAAAAATTAAGCTATGGCAGCAAAGGCCTTTATTGATTGTTTCGGTTTGCTAACTCCCTTTATTAGAAGATACAAAGTTTTTCAATAAAGACAGGCAAAGCAAATGAAATTTTGAACAGTAATTTCTACTAAACCTGGTACTCATATGCTTTTGCTTTGCTTTAATATTTTAAAACAATATTTATTATCTCTAATTTTTCTAACTTTAATTCTCTTTAATAATACATTAAAAAATATTGGCAAAAATAAATAAGCTGAAATATTTTTGTAACAAATTGTGGTAGCAGATCGTCTAAACTCTAGTCCTCCTAAGAGTAAAGATATTTCAAGGCCATAGTTTATTTATGTTTAACGACTTACATTTTTTTTCTTAACAAGTCGAGAAATTGTTTTTAATAATTTCTTCAAGGCATTTGTATGGAACCCAGTTCTGACCCCCTATAATCTCGACGCCCTTGGTTTTTTTGTGATTGCTGTTTCGTTTTGGTTTTTGTTTCAATGTTGCGCATGACCGTGAGTGCAGCAAAAAAGAAGCTGAGCTTATCTCTCGTGTTGAGAGAAAATTATGTTCTCTTTTCTCCGTTAAACATGATGCTTTCGCGTGGGTGAGAACAAGGCTTTCGCGTCTCTCTCACACTCTCGTTTGCCATAATTCCGTTTGATTCTCCTCGGAGAGCGGTTAGCAAGCTAACGCCTCTTGTGGGCGTGTGGGAATTGCCATAAAAAAGGAGCTCGATAATAATTGCCTTCTGTCGGCTGACCCGCTTCATGCTCGAGTGTCCTCGTCAAAGGTTCCCACACACGCCTCGTCCTGGCACCCTCCCCCTCCCTCTCCTCACCCTCCTCTTTATCGCATGCCGATGCACACACGCACACGGACAAAGCCCGTTGATTGTGCGATCGCTCTCTGTTTGTTTGTAATTTAAATTCTCATGCACTTCTGGCGATCGCCTATGAAGGAGGAGGAGGGGAGGGGGAGGAACTAACCACCACCATCGGAGGGTCCTGCGTCCTACGTCCTACTCCGCCTGCTTTGGTGGTGGTTTCCTTCCTTCCTTCCTCCCGATCGAACCAACTTCCCCCTTTTGCACGTGGATTTCGACTAAACGCCGTCTGCGCGACATCAAGGTGATCGTGAGAAAGTTTTTTTCTCACATTATTCCGCAGCGACTCCTGTTTTAATTTTAGCCTCTGTCGGAATTATTATGCATTTATGAATTGATATGACTCGCGGTGGCTCGATTTTTACCCTGGGGGATGACTGTACTTATTGGAAGATTTACAGTTGTTGTCGTCAGGGGAAAGAGAAATTCTGTAGTGTCAACTCCCCTGTGGTAAGTTATTATTATTCCCACTAATTTGACTGTCAATTGATTTTAATTATGTTTTTTATAGATACATGTTACGAGAGTAAAAGGGTATATGTATTAGATTCGTCGGAAAGAACTTAAAAGGTAGAAGGAAGCGCTTCCGACCCTATTAAGTACAATTCTTCATCAGGATCACTAGCCGAGTCGATGAGCCGAATATCTGTATGTCCGTATGAACCCTAAGATCCCAGAAACTATTAAAAAAGTTGGAGTTTTCCATGCAGATTCTAGAGATTCCTGCGCAGCCCCATTATTTTTCAGAGTGCCACGCCCACAAACCGCCCAAAGCTGTGGCTCCTACAATTTTAGTGCTAGAACAAAAATTGTAGCTGGAATGTATTGATCTTGTCAATACCTATCAATTAAAATTATTAAATCGGACCACTAGTTAATAAGTAATGACCTTACGCCCGTATCTGGAAAGAACATCGTCAAAATGTCGCCACGGCCATTAAATAAAAGTGAAAAGTGTAAAATGTAAAAATGCAAAGTAGATAAAAATTCAAGCATCGTTTTGCCTCTACTTGAAATTATATTTATTATGAGTAACGGGTATCTGATAGTCGAGGCACTTATTTTATTTAACATTTATTTAGATATTTATAATTTCGAATATTGTACAAAACTAAATATAATTTAGGAAAACAGTTGTTTTGAAAATAAAGTTGATTATTGCTATTTATTGCAGCTATTGACATTGAACAATTAAAATGCGTTGTTTTAAATTATTGAAAAAAAAATGTATTTTCTCTTAGGCTGTCAAAAAACAACAAGTTTTCTATGACAGATGTTAGGGTTGGGTTAAAAAAGTGCCACCGAAGCTGCAACCGCAAATCTTTACAATAAACAAATCCCACTTAATCTCCCCGCAACCCTTCCTCATAGATTTTGTGATCCTCAGCAGCTGTTTCGCATCAGGCACACTCCATACGAAATCCATTCCGAGACGCATCTCCTTCGATATTATGTAAGATGTTTGCCAGCAATTAGGGCCCGCTAGAAGCCGGAGGAAAACCCCGTCGTCCCCTGGAAAGTCAGTTTTTCTTAGCGCCGACCATTGTCCGGGCCATAATCCATTGTTGTCATAGCCCAAAGAAGTGACGGGGGATGCAGCCGGGAGGATGGAGAGTGGATGGGGTCGGCAGCTGAGGCAATCTTTGGCACGAGAGCGAAAGACAGTTTAGTGCAAATGTTGGCTTAGGAGCAGCTGATCTTCCAAGTGACCGTTACATCGGCTGGGATGGGTCACCAATCAATGGGATCAATGATCTTGAATTGGCAGTTTTTGGCCAATATATCTTATAGTCTACGCGCCATAAATGTTTCGGTTTTTATTGGTAAACAAATAAGATAACAATCGAATTTTTAACATTAAGTAGTTTTATAAAAATAAAAAAGATGTGTATATTACACTTTTCATATGAGGAGCTGATCAAACAGTAAAAATAATTAAGTGGACCATGAAATAGTGACATTTACCAGAATAATTAAGGTAACAGTTACTCGCAAATATTATTAACTTTCAAATTTTCTACACAGGGTTTTTCAAAATGTTTTACAAAAGCCCGAGATATAAAAAACATTCAATAATCAATGGCGTGTATTAAACTTTCATTTAAAAATAAATCTATTTTGTTTCATATAAGGTTCGTCATAGGGAAATCCGAGTCGTAAATGTTTGACTGCATTACCACATATTACCAAAAGCCATAAAAAGGCAAGCTTCAACCACCAAAAGTGTGACAATTCCCCTTTCTTGAGAACTCATGACTTATAGCAGCCTTCATCTCTTTTTTGGGTGGAAAATACTTTTCCCTTTTTTTGGAGTCTGTCAGAAAGAACTTTCCAGTTATTAGCCCGACTCCTGGCTGGCCATTTATCAAATT
Organism: Drosophila subpulchrella; assembly: GCF_014743375.2. Lineage (NCBI taxonomy): Eukaryota > Metazoa > Arthropoda > Insecta > Diptera > Drosophilidae > Drosophila > Drosophila subpulchrella. The sequence goes on along the minus strand of NC_050611.1, from coordinate 1,430,259 downwards.
CATAAAAATAAAATATCCCACAGGAGGAAAAAACAATCAAATTGTTGGGCGGCCCGTCACGACTTCTAATGCCCCGCAGACCGCACACTTCACTCAGGTTTTTCCCCTCGCGACTAAGCGCCATAAAAATCAACAAGGAATTCATTTAAATCAACATATATCTTGCTCGAAGGAGGAGTTCTATTCCTTCCCCCATTCCCCCAACTAAATCCACTTGGGTTTAGTTCCGTTTGGATCAGTTCACACATTTGCTACCGTTTCATATTTTTCATGCTCATTATTTTTGGTGCACGTTTGAGCAGATATATATGGGAGAGGTGCGGGGGCGTTGCAGCCAGCACACCCCAAGTAATAACTGCAGTTCCCACAGCTAAAAATACATACTCCCAAAGTCACTAATTTGAGGTTGAGAAAGGTCTCCGTCTCCGGCCTCGTCCCCCGGTCCCCTCAGAATTGATTAAAAAAGAGGGAAGTAGATCGTCACTGGTCGACAGATCGAAGCTCCCAACCGACCGGCTGTACAATAAAAATTAAAGTGTTTTAATGTGTAAATCGTGCGTTGGGAACAACGCACCGAGAATCGGAGCCCGGGAAGCCCCAAAAAGGAGGACTGGAAGATACAGATACAAGCCGGGCTACCGATCGGCAGCGATCGTGCCACACTAAATGGCGTTTACCTTGATCCCTTGGCCGGGAAGAAAGAGAAAAGGAAGAGAAGCCACAGCACCGGTGTTTGGGGCTGATATTGAACTTTGATTTCTGCCTGGTTTCTTCGTTATAGAATTTCAATTCTCAGTTTCTGCAGAAGCAGACTCGAGCAGCAGACTCTGCACGTTTCGCCAGACGATTGATCCACATATGTCGGATGGTTCTGAGGTTTCTTCAGCTCTGGCTCAGTCTCTCTTACTTTCTGCCAGCTCATCGTGTTTATTTGGGGTTTTCGTGGGAAAATGTTTGCCAAATTTGCGGCATTCAAGGAGCCAAAGTGATCGTTATTAAGCATGGTGATATGCTCATCAGTCCACAATTCGACCGAACCCCATGGTTTAGTTGGTTTAGTTCACCAACCACGGCACTAGCATTTATTCAATTTACAAAAGCTGACATGATCAGTGCTGCAGAGCTTGTGGATGATGGATGGTCACCACAGATTATTGCTTAACACGGGATTTACGCTCAAGCCGCGAGGGATCACTTTGCACAACCAGAGTTGCCAGGCGGCGCAATACGTTTACGATTCCACCCAAAACTCCCCAAATCGGGATCGAGATATAGGTAGATGGCTATGTCAGCTGTCAGCTGGCGTATGGCCCGCGACCATGGTTATTGACAACTCCTTTGGTCTTAATCCTGCCAACATCGTAAAGTAATAAATTTGCCTGAAAAAGGAAAATCTGCCGGGGATCGGCTATAAAAACTGGCCCAGTCAGGTAAGCTCCGTAATGATTGCCCCCGACCCTGAATCCGAGACCCCAGACCGATCCAGGTCCGATTCTGATCTTCCGATCTATCGTAAGTCGCAATCCCGGTCCCAATCCCAAGCAACCCCCTTAAGACGCTCCTGATGAGGCAGGCCAGGCAAAAATAAAGAATCTGAATCTGAGCAATTCGCCTTGCAAGGGGGTTGGGTTGTCATGGGGGTTGCGACAGCTGCGCCGAACAATTGCAAGGAGTTTTCCTTAATGAATTGCAAATCATTGGACGGGCATTGATCAAGTTTGCCCTTGGCCAGGGTGAAATATATGCGACTAAATCTGCCATCAGACGCCCAAAACACAGCCGGACTTTTAAAGGACGTATGTACCAACATCTGTCGCGAAATATCCTACTTATTGATATCTACAATTTATTATACACATCGGTTAATACATTTTGTTTTCCAGAAACAATGGTTTTTGTCGTAAGAGATCTTAAATTTCGAACCATATTTCTAAATATTTTCGAGTAGAATAATAATTTTCTCCGAAATTGATCAGAATTTGGATGAAAAACGATCTTAGAAAATGAATCTTTTATAATGGTTTTTACTTTAGAAATCGTTTTATTAAATGGCGCGGAAGTTTTCAAAAACCTGGGTAAAAGTAGTGACCCGAATTAATAGGTCCTATACCTGGTAAAACTCAAAGAAATATTGAAAGTTGGTTACTTTTTAAGTCACTAGAACACTTATCATTTCTTAAGGAACAAACTTAAATATAAAGGTGTTATATGGTCTTTGCTATGTTTTCTTTTAAGGAGATTTGTCTTTGAAATATTTAAGAGAAAACACCTTAAATCAGGAGTTGGTCCTCAACATGCGACTAATGACTTGACCGAATGTTGTGTTGTTTCTAGATCAGAGTCGGGCTTAAGTTCGTTTACTTAAGTTAAGCTCCTATTTTCCGTAATCCCACTGGATTCCGCAATTCTTCGGCTCGACAACTCTGCCTGCATCGGAATAACATAGCTCACTCATCCCATCCAAAGTGCCCAGCTCATTGGGGTGGTTCTGTGGGATAGTTTACACTCACTCGCTCTACGTTTGAGTGGAATTCTTCTGCTGCTGCGGTGGAAGTTCTCAGTCTGCGGACGGCGATCGTTGAGCTGTCTACCTGCCTCTGCCGCTGCCTCTGCCCGCGTCGCCAGGTAAACGAGCGTCTTGGTTTCACTCGGGGACTCGTTTCGCCTTCGCCTCGATTCGTTTTTAGTCAGTGCCAGTCGACTTCGAGGATCAGTATCCTTTTGGCATCCCGTGAGCGCGGTCGTCTGCCGCTCTCCCTCGAATGAAAAACTGAAATACCATATCATACTAAAACGATCTTTAAACGCGTACCGCTTGTTAAGTTTTTGCTGTTCGGACATTACTAAAAAGTACGTGCAATAACTGTTATAACCATTTTCGTACTTGAACCAAAGTTATTGTGTTGTGAAAAAACCAAACCGAAGCTGACATATCTTGGATTACTTCTTACTTGGATATAAAAATTAAAATCGTTACAAAATGGATTACAAAAACGATATTAATTCGGACGACGATTTCGACTGCTCCAATGGCTATAGCGACAGCTATGGCAATAATGGACGCACGTCCAATCCGAATGGATTATCAAAGGCGGAATTGAGAAAGGTGAGCGTGGTATTGCAATTTGATCTTTTAGTTAGTAAAAAAAAACCTATTTGAAGATTCCAAAGAGGGGTTTGCATGTCAGTTAATTGTCATTTAAAACCTTGCGATGTATCATGGCAAAAATTTAAACTAATTAAAACCAAAAAAGATATTTTGAAAAAATCCCTATTTAAGGATTATTTATTTGGGGCTAGAAAAGTATCAAATTACATAACGGCATTACAAATACCATATATTTCGTATAGAATCCAGACAAACAAAACTTAAAATTAAATGTTGTACAAACATTTCATTAAACTTCCAATAAATTTCTTTCAAATTTGGACAATTAACTAATTGCTTTTCCCTTTCTTTCTTTTTTAGACAAACAAACCGATTATGGAGAAACGTCGTCGGGCTCGCATTAATCACTGCCTCAACGAACTGAAATCCCTTATCCTGGAGGCCATGAAAAAAGACGTAAGTATCCTCTCCATGAGTCAGAGAAGAAGAGGAGTTGTCCGCCCGCGATTTAGAAACTAGGCCCCCGATCCATATCAGTTCACTTTCCTTATAAATTATGTCAGACCATAAAAACCCTTGAGACACAAGTGTCCGAGGGCGGCAAAAGTACAAAAGGACAAAAAACTATATAAAAAACCAACTCCTACGACACTCGAACGGCAAAAAAACACAAAAACCAAGGGCTCTAATTGAGTATTAAATTTTATTGATGATCATTACACGAGAGCGCCGACGAGGAGTCAGTCAAGAGACCAAAAAGTGTTAACAAGTCGAGGAATTACGCAGAAATCGGTGGAGATGCGAACGAAACCAGTTTTCCAAGGAGTGATCCTGCTGTGAGAAAACTACAAAGCAGAAATCAAGTAAAATTTGCCGCCGCAGAATTCTGCAGGAGAGCCGGACCAAAAATCAAATAAGAAAGACATTGAGGGAAAAAAGCAAAAGTAAACAAAAGGTTCAGACAGGAGAGCGGGGGAGGGTGAGGCTCGAAGGGTGAGGGGGCGGGGACTGGCGAGCGACCTGCGTGGGAACCTTTTGCTAAAATATGCAGTCCCAGAAGGCGAGAAAGAGACGGAGAAACGGGGAGCGAAGAATGACGAAGATCGCACTGGACGAAAAAGATCTGAAAGATCAAGAACAAAGTTCTGAATTTAAAATATGGTGGGAAATATTTTTTACCAGAGAGTATTCCAACCTAAACCACTTTTTATAAAGTATGCAATCACTTTATGTATATATGATCTTCCAAAACTACTTCAATAATAAGGATCTATCAAAATTTGATGATATGGGAGATCAGCTTGAGAACCTCAACTTCCTTGCCTTAGAACCCTTTTCCCTCAGTGCACAGTACGAAGATCGTTCTTCTCGCTGTAGTTGCTGAATCTCACCTTGGTCGTGTGATATTTACAGAGTGGACTCGGCTGAAGTGGACTGCAGATTACACGCGAATAGTTGGACATATGAGGCACGAAACGTGCTCCTTAACTTTGCTTTTTCCCAAGCCGTTGAACTTGTTGTAGGGCCCCAAACAATTAGCCCGACCATCTCCTACTCCATCTTCATTTCATCATTATCTGACTTTGGTTCCTTCTTTTTCTCTGCTTTTAGCCGGCTCGTCATACCAAACTGGAGAAGGCCGACATACTTGAGATGACGGTGAAGCATCTGCAGTCGGTGCAGCGCCAGCAGCTGAACATGGCCATCCAATCGGATCCCGGCGTGGTCCAGAAGTTCAAGACGGGCTTTGTGGAGTGCGCCGAGGAGGTTAACCGCTACGTTAGCCAAATGGACGGCATCGACACGGGAGTGCGTCAGCGACTCAGTGCCCATCTGAACAACTGCGCCAATAGTCTGGAGCAAATCGGTTCAATGAGCAACTTCAGCAATGGCTACCGCGGAGGTTTGTTTCCCTCAACGCCGGCCACGGCTGCTCCCACTCCCCTGTTCCCCTCGCTGCCGCAGGACTTGAACAACAACAGCCGCACGGAGTCGTCTGCTCCGGCCATTCAAATGGGCGGACTACAGCTCATTCCCTCCCGCCTGCCCTCGGGGGAGTTTGCCCTGATCATGCCAAACACCGGATCCACGGCTCCGCCCCCAGGACCCTTCGCCTGGCCAGGGTCTGCGGCTGGAGTGGCAGCTGGAACAGCCAGCGCCGCCTTGGCCAGCATTGCCAATCCCACGCATCTGAGTGACTACACACAGAGCTTCCGGATGAGCGCCTTCAGCAAGCCAGCCAGCAATGCTGCCCCGGCCAATCTTCAGGGAAGCCTCGTCCACCCACTGCCCGTGCAAACGCAGCTGCCGGCGAAGAACAGCACAAGCAGTCCGCCGCTGAGTCCCATCTCCTCCATCTCCAGCCACGGCGAGGAGTCGCGGGCTGCCTCGCCCACCGTGGACGTGATCAGCAAGCACAGCTTCGCCGGGGTCTTCTCCACTCCGCCGCCGACCAGCGCGGAGACATCCTTTAACACCAGCGGATCCCTCAACTTGAGTGCCGGAAGCCACGACAGCAGCGGATGCTCGCGATCGCTGGCCCACTTGCAGCAACAGCAAGTGAGCTCCACCAGCGGAATCGCCAAGCGGGACAGGGATGCGGAAGCCGACTCCAGTGACTGCTCCCTGGATGAGCCCTCCTCTAAGAAATTCCTCGCCGGCGCCATCGAAAAGTCCAGCTCCGCCTGGAGGCCCTGGTAGATCATCAGTATAACCCACTTCTATGTTACGTTTATCCACTGTTAATTTATTTCATCGCAATTTTTTTCAAAGATCACCAACTCAAATGCTTTAGAACCCCATTAAGTTTCAACGACTTCTATATGTTTTTATGTATCCACGTTTCGCTTTCTTCATTTTAAGTTCAGCTGTGATTTTGTATATTTTTTGTGTAATTCTCATTTAAGCATTTTTATACGACTATTATGTAGTTCATTAACTAATTATGATCTTTAATGTTTCTTTTACTTCTCAATTATTTAATCAATTAAAAGAGTTTCTATTTAAGTTATGTAGATTTCATTGTATAGCGTTTATCGTTAAGTATTTCACGTTTCTATTTTAGTAGTTCATCATAACGATTGTAATTTTAGTTTTTAGTTAATTAAAGATTTGATGATTGGAAAATTAGTGAAAATAATGATAATAAAAGACGAATGCTAAGAAACAAGCAATCAATCGATAATGTTGTTGAAGGGTTTTTGGAAATTGCTAGTTTTTTTAAATGTATTTCAATTCGCATTAATGAAGTACTTGAACTCGTTGGAAAATCGGAAGCAATAATCAAACTGATAGTGGTATGACTGCACCGGAAAAAGCCTTGCATCTTATGTTCAATGTTTTTGCAAAGTTTGATTGAACCGATTACCCAATTGAAAGCTCACAATCGAGGCTATATAAGCCCATAGCGTTTATTCACTGTGTGAAAAACTAAACTAAGTGCAAACGAGAGCGCGCAGTGATCTTCAGGCGTGCATAAAAAAATATCAATACAATTCATTCGGAAAAAATCGTTACTATGCTAAGAAATAAGCTGTTCGTTGTTCTAATTTGGGCGATCCTGCCTTTAATTACGTTGGCCGACGATCCTGAAGATGGTATTCATAAATACCGAGCTTCTCCAAAACTCACGGGCCCTGTGAAGCTCTTGCACGATCCCGAGGATTCCATACTAAATACTTTGGATGCCGCCCTGGAGAAGATTTCCGCGATCTATATGCAGGCATTGTTCGCTGGTACCCATACTCCGGAATTAGAAGCTCCACTGAGAGCCTTAGAAATGGAGCTGTTCGATCTGCTGGACCAGCTCTATAAGCAGAATCGTCTCAAGGACTATATGAAGTACGAAGCGGAAGTGACGCGACAAATGATAATCTACAACATGCTCAAGAGATTGTTTGGCTACACTCAGGATATTGTGGAAATGGAGGCTGAGACTATCTAAGCTGTAAATTATAAATTTGTTTTCTAGTCCTTAGGTTAAAAATGCAGTTGAAATAAAAAGATGCATTATAAAATTTATAAATATATTTTACTACTAGTTAGGAAGCCGTAATATTGTATACATTTTTTTAAGTATGTGAAAGTTCAAAGAAAGTATACAGAAAGTATATATTCTGGTTCAGGTCGACTAGCCATTTCGATCTGGGAACGAAAATCGGGGAAAGTAAAATTCAGATTAATTACCAGAATTGGCAATTCATTAAAATTTGTAAATTCTCGTTCATACCAATTTATATTTTTCATGTCTTTAATTTTTTCTAATTCCTCTTAGTGTAGAATCCACATGAAAGTGATTGAATAAGGATTGTAGCTACAAATTGATTTACATCCCCATTTCCCACTTCAATTTTCAATTTCCCCTTGCTTTCCTTTTCCCTTCGACCCTTTTTTGATTTTTTATTCATAATTTGATTTCACTTCCGTAATAACTTCCGCAACAGCCTGTTCTCGTCCTGCGGCTGCCTTGCGTGTGGCTGTCGAGCGTCGCCCCCACCTTCTACCTTTCTGTTTGGGACTGGGGACTCGGAACCTCCGATATTCGGCTATTCGGATCCTCGGCACTTCCCACACTCAATCATATCGGCGCTGCTGTTACCCGATCCTGCTGTGAGAAAAACAACAACACCTCCGCCGAGAGATCGAAAATTATCATAATTTCCATTTCCTCTTTACGCTATTATCCTTTTGCATTTCCCAACACCGTTGCACTTGTTCGTGTGTTTCCCACACATCCTTGAGATCCTTTATCGCTGCTTGTTTGCTTTGTGGTTGTTCGCAGGTCTCCCCGCCCCGTCTCCTTGAATTCCACTTGTCTCGCTGGATCCTTCGGTTTCATTCCTTTGTGCGTCGTGTTTGCTGTGATTTGATGCTGGGATCGGAATCCTGAGCGTTTTCCGTGGGGTTTCGGCAATCACTTTTATTTTTACTTTTGATTTCTTTCCTGGGAATCGCTGTGGGAATGTGCACTTACCTCGATTTCGTATAAATATTAGGGCATTTACCACATTTTCGGGCAAACTTGTTTTCCATTATTAACAGATTTCATCTTAGCGCCTGCCTTGTTCTTTTGTTTTTTGGGATTCCAGCAAATTTAATTGTCATTTAACAAATTAACTTGCCAAAAATTCTTCAATTCTGGCCATGATTTTCCCACAGACAAATTCCCCTGCCCACAATAGAGTTATTCCTGCCGAAAACAAAGTCATGCGGTGTTTCGCAGGAACTCTCCCACACACATTTTGAATATGCCCCTGTGATCCTTTTCTGCTGCAAGAAAAGGATGAAATGTATCCCGGCTACCTGTGCATCGGCAAATTCAAATCGCTTGCATTTCTTAAGGAGGAACAAAACCAAATAGGTCCTGAATGGACCCAGTTATCTGGGTTTCACGGGCTGATTTGGTTTCTTGTGGGTAACAAGTGTATCTATCGGTATCCGTGAGATGGTTGTGATTGAACAGCTTTGCGCAATGGGAAATGTGGAAAACTGTTTCCTTTAGTTTTCCCAGGATATGGGCGCTGTAAAATTCCTTGAGAAAAAATGCATGATTACGGCATTAGCATTGCATTGTATCTTTATACTTGATCCCTTGTTGTCTTCCCCAGATGAAACACACCTTAGTTCGATTTATTTGGAATTAATGAATATTTATTACGTTTTTACAGTGGTTTTTGCAGTGCGTGAGCTGTCGCGCGTTAGTTATTCGATTTGCACTTTACTTAATTAATTACATACATCATTATCTGCATAAATATCATTTTTACATTGTATAATTGTTAAAATTTGGCTTTTATCTGAGCATTATTTTATACATGAAATCTCTTTCGGTTTTAGGTCGATTGATTTGAAAATCGTGCAAACTAAATAATGCTACATACATGTAGACATAAGTATTCTAGTTGTGTAAACTATGTGATGCAATTATTCCTAAGCAACTTGTTCGTTAATTTATATATTCTGGATATGCTGGCGCTGGGTCGTCCTGGCATTGTGAAGACTAAATTAATTTAAATGCATATTTGGTCAATCTCCAGAGACGAATTCGACTTCGCTCGCGTTCACTAATTGGCAAATTGTTAGTGACTGCTCGAATGGTTTTTCCGTTTAATGTTAACTAGGCTGCTTGTGGGCAATAAATGTATAAAATATGTACAACGTTATCTTCAGCTCGCGAGCTTCAACTAAATCTACCAACTACTAAATTTACAGATCCACAAAACGTTTCGGATATACACAGATTCAAGTATATTAAAAATTCATTTATCAAAAGGCGTATTGCTTGTAAAACGTGTAATCAAACGAAAAGAAGACTTCCCGGTAATAAGGTATAAGGACATCATTAGGGACATAACAAGGGGAGCAAGGCTGCCCGAGTTAGAGCTCTTTGGATAAGGACCAAGGTAGGCCCAAAATTAAAATAATATCAAAATAATAGAAGGAAACAAAATGTACACAACGTTTACAAAAGTTCGTTATATGGCTAAGCTATCAGTCCATTGTTCGAGTTCAAATCGTTATTGAGTGTTGGGATGTGGATATCTCCTTGGCCAGCTGTGCCTAGCACAGCTCCCGGTTGCAGCCGGTCAATCATCAGAGGATGTCCGGCGTGTGATTCTCGTCGTGCGTGTGCTGCAGCAGTCCTTTCCGCTCGTCCGGAGCCGTGCTGTGTGTTATTTCCGTGCTCACTGGCTCCGGAATCGCATCCGCGTACATAGATTCGTACACGGGATTGGCAAAGTTACCCTGCAAAATAAACTAGAGTTAGTGGTGGTAAATGGAAAAGTGAGATGGGGTTAATAAAATATTTGGTACTAGCTACTTTTAGTTAGTTATTAAAATTAGGGAATTATTTTCTCACCTTGTCATCTTCGTTAGCAAAGGTAGGCGCCTCATCTGCATCACCACGATACATGGCATTGGTGAGCATGATCTCTACGTTGTCTGTCAGGCGAGCGTGAGAGAATGGCTGAGCTATGCGATGTTTCCTGCAAATAGGGATTACGGATTAGATAAGCCTAATAAAATGCCATAAAAACCACTCACTTAAGGAAGTAAACAGCACCGGCGAACAAGGCGAGCACCAGTAGAATCACAGCCAGGATGACGGCCAGCACGGAGAACACTCCGCCCGACTCCGTGGGCTCCTGTTCGCCCTTCAGGGCGTCAGCACTGTCCACCAGACACGGCACCACCTTGTTGTTTTCGCACAAACATTCGTTGATAGAGCTGCCCGGCCGACAGACGTTGCACTCGCCTCCGACACAAAGGGGCGGCAGTTCACAGGCATTTCCTTGCCACTCCCCAATGCAGCTGCAATGGGGCAGGCTATACTCATCCAGGTGGCAGACACCACCATTCGCACAGTACCGCACACAGGGATTGTCGTCCGGAACGGGCACCGTGCAGAAATCTCCATTCCACTGATCCGTGCAATTGCACAGTGCCACTCCCTTGATGATATGACAGGTACCAGCGTTCTGACAGATCATCAGAGTGCAGGGATCCCTGATGGGCACCTTGGAGCCTTCGCAAAAGTGCGGCGGACTAGAGGTGTTGCACAGATCCGACTCGCAGCTCTCTCCTATGTAACGCGGCGGACAGGTGCAGCTGAGGCGACCACCCCGCTCCGAGCAGGTTCCTCCGTTCTTGCAGAAGTCCCGGCAGGAACTGGAACCGCAGTGCTCGCCAAAGAAGCCACTGGGGCACTTGCACTGACGCTGGCCCTTTGTGCCGATCACACACGATCCGCCGTTCTTGCAAAAGTCGGCGCACTCATCGATCTCGCATCGCTTGCCGGTGAAGCCATCCGGACACTCGCATTGTGGGGTGCCCGTTAGGGTTTCCCGGCAGACACCGCCGTTCTCACAGGTGAGATTCTTACAGTGCTCGCACTGCTCGCCGGTGAACATATCCGGGCAGCTACACTTCATGCCTTCCGTTTCGGAGAGCAGGCACGACCCCCCATTGTGGCAGCGGCTCTGGCAAACAGGCATGGAGGTCTCGCACCTTGCTCCAGACCATCCCGCCGTACAGGTGCACTTCAGAGGTGGCGTTTCCTGGGATCCCGGCAACTGTGGCGCCACCGAGCACACCCCGTAGTTTTGGCAGTAACCAGAGCACCGATAGTGCTCACACAACTCTCCCTCAAACTGCGCCTGGCAGATGCACTTGGGCACGTGATCCACGATCTTGCAGGTGCCCAGGTTGCACTGAAGCGGACAGTAGTCGGGGATGTCCGCGTGCGCCTTGCACACACCATCATCGGTCATCACATAGCCTTCGGCGCACTTACAACTGTAGCCAGTGGACGACTCCGAGGAGAGAATGCAGAGGGAGCGGGAGGACTTGCAGGGATCCTTGGCGCAGGGATTGCTTACTGGAAAAATTAAACGTTTTGGTTTCATCACAGTTAAGGAAAACGAATGGAGATTCTGGGTTTTTACTTACTATTTCTGTTCTGTTTCATTGGATGTAGAATGCCAATGTCAGACGACCGATAGCCCTTCAGCAAGTAGGTTCCGTTGTCATTGCCAAACTTGTTCATCTTAATGATACTCTGATCGTAGAGCTTGATGTACAAATAGTCCTCAAAGACGTCTATCTTTTGGGGTTTCTCCCGGTTTCCAAAACGACGCACCACGTTGCGGTCCTTGCCATTAAGGCGACACGTCTCGATTGTTCCTTTGCGATAGTCCGCCCAGTACAAACGACCCGTCGGATAGTCCATAGACAGGCTGATTGGCCAGCCCACGTCGCGCTCCACCAAACTCTTCTTGTTGCTGCCGTCCAGGGAGGCCACCAAAATGCCGTTCTCCAGCGTCGACCAGATCATAATGCGCGACTCGGGCTCCAGGACAATATCCGTGGGATTCATGCCCGTCGACACAAGAGAAATGTATTTTTTACCCTCAATATCGGTTGCCAGAATTTGATTATGCCGCGAATCAATAATGTAGACACGCTGAGAGATCCAGTCCACGGCCAACGATTTTGGGTCGTCCAATTCGGGGATCTAAATGGTAATAATTATAAATATTTATGCTTTTGTATGCTGATCATTTGTTGTGTACTCACGTTAAATGCGGTCAGCTCCTTAAGATCACGCCGCACCCTTACTCCTGTACCCTCGACATGCGGAGTGGCAATCTTCATGGTGTGAACCTTGCCGTGGTGCGAGTCAATCCAGAAGAGAAGTGTGTCCTTGGGCCTAATTAGTATGTCAAACACATCGATCTTGAGGCTGTCTGTCTGGAAGAAGCCAACTACAGTGGTTCCCTCCTGCTTGGCGGGCAGAATAAATCGGAACTCCTGCTCAGAGGCGAGCAAGAGTATCTGATCCGGTCCGGAGGCCAGGCAAGTGGCATTCTTCTCTGGCCCCTTGTGGTAGCCATCCGCACACTTGCAGTTGTAGTGGCCCGCTTTCTTCTCGATGCAGATTTGCGAACAGCTTCCAAATCCGCAAACCGGCGGCTGGCAGTTCATCTCATCGGATCCGTCGATGCAGTTGTACTGCCCGTCGCAACGATAGCCCTTCGAGATGCAGTCGTCGTTCTCGCATTGGAACTGGTCGTGCCGGCACTTCGGCAAGGCCGCACACACCGCATCGGACTCATCCTCGTTCTCGCCGCAATCATTGACGCCGTCGCAGAGCGCCGAGTTCCGGACGCACAGTTGGTTGTGGCATTTGAAGGCGTTGGCATGGCAGTGGGTCTTGGCACAGGTCTCTAAGCTCTCGTCACTGCCATCCAAGCAGTCGTCCCACCCGTCGCACTTCCAGCGGGACATGATGCATTTTCCGTTGCCGCAGCTGAAATGGTCCGAATGGCAGGTGCAGTTTACCTCATCGGACCCATCCGGGCAGTCATCGTCTCCGTCGCACTTGTATTGCCTGAAAGAAGTAGGTATTTTCATCATACACCAGAAAGCCAATTTTGACCACTTACTTGTTGATGCAGGTATTGAAGGCGGCGCACTTGAACTGATTCTCCTTGCAGGTGATGTTGCAGTTGATCTCGTCGCTGTTGTCGTCGCAGTGGATCTCTCCATCGCAGCGGTAGTTGTGCTTGATGCACTTGCCCGTACCACACCGGAACTCGCTCTCCGAGCAGTTGCGCATCTGGCAGTTCAGCTCGTCACTGCCATCGCCGCAGTCGTTCTCGTAGTCGCAGCGCCAACGACCCGGAATACACTTGGAGTTGTTGCACTTAAAGTAGGTGGGGTCACAGGTAGCCTTGGAGGTGAAGCAGCTGCTTGGCTCGTCCTCTCCATTGGGGCAATCGAGGTCGTCGTCGCAACGCCAAGCGAGTGGAATACACCGACCCGAATCGCATCTGAAAGTAAGGAGGACAATGGCTGTTAAGCTACCATGCTAGTATTTCTTTAAAATGGTAAACTCACTGGAAGTCGTGGGCTCCGCAAGAGACATTATCACAGTTGGCCTCGTCGGACTTGTCCGGACAATCGATGTCCCCATCGCACACCCACACGTAAGGCATGCACCGATTGTTGCCGCACTGGAACTGATCCTTCTTGCACACTAGTGGCGTGCACGCGGATTCATCCTCTCCGCCCGGACAGTCCTTAACTCCATCGCATCGCTTCACATTGTCCACGCAGAAGCCACTCGAGTTGGCGGTCGCTCCACACTTCATATGGGTATCGAAGCAGGTGAACTTGTCGCAGTTCAGTTCATCCGATCCGTCGCCACACTGGTTAGTGCCATCACAGAGGTTCGAGGGGTGGGTGCACTTCTTGTTGGCGCACTGGTACTGACCAGGCTCACAGTGGAAGGGCGGACAGGTCTCCGGCTCGTCGCTGTTATCGCCACAATCGTCCTGGGTGTCGCAGCGCCAGTAGAACGGAATGCACTTGTAAGTGTTCACGCACTCGAAATGTGCAGCCGTACAGTTAGCCCGACATGTGCGTCCATCATCCGCCAGGACAAAGTTAGTTGGACACATGCACTTGTAGTACGGTTCTTCCGGCGACAGGACGCACAGCGTGGAACAGTTGGCCGCCAGGCAGGGATTTCCGCTTATGGGCTGCTGCTGGCGGTAGGGATGGAACACGCGTAGGTCCATCGGACGATGGATCGTGGTGATCAAAGTGGTGCAGTTCTGACCGTTAAAGAGGCTGCAATACTCAATGGACTTGGTCTCCCAGTCGGACCAGTAAATACGACCCTCCCACACGGCGATGGCGAAAATGTGGTGCAGATTCAGTAACGGATTGATGCTCCTGGCCAGCAGCAATCGCGTGTGATTTCCGTCTAAATCGCTCACCGAGATCGTGTCCTCCCTGGCATCGCCCCAGAACAACTGTTGCGTCTCAAAACTTATGGTCAAGGCGTTAGGCCAACCCAAGCCATCCCGAATGATCATCTTAGGGTTGGAGCCATCCATGCCAGCCTTGCCTATGTGCGGAGTGTCGCCCCAGTCAGACCAAAAGATGTGCCGCTGATACGGATGCAGGGCAACGCCACGAGGTTCCCGCAAATACTCGTTGATCAAGACTTTCCGGTACTTTCCGTCGAGCTGTGATACTTCTATCGTATCCAAACCCTTGTCGCACCAGTACAGGTTCTTTGCCACCCAGTCTACGGCTAGTCCATCGGGGTTCTTCAGCATGGCTTGGTGCAGGGTCTGCGTTTTGTTTTCCTTGGGGCAGTGCCTCTTGATGGTACCCACGATGCTGGTGACATCAGACCAGTACAGGCACTGGCTATCCCAGTCGTAGTCCAGGGCCACTGCATTGGACAGCTCGTTGATCAGTATACTGCCGTTGCCTGCCATGTCGACCTGCCGGATATAGTAGCGATTCGAGAAGATCAGCTCCATGGACACGTTGCTGGTGGCCTTGCAGGTGTGGTGATCCACCAGGGCGTAACCCTTTGCGCACAGACACTTGTATGATCCGTATGTGTTGACACAGGTCTGGGAGCACGGCTGCTGCTCATCGCACTCGTCGATGTCCGTGCAGAGGTGCGGACTCTTGGGCAGGACCTTGTACCCCGGCCGGCAATGACACTGGTAACCCACCACCTTGTCCTCGCACTCGTGCTCACAGATATCCGGAATCAGGCACTCGTTCACATTGCACATCTCCTCGTCGGAAAAGTCGCCGCAATCATTCCTCCGATCGCACAACAAATCAGCATGAACGCAGGCTCCATTTTTGCAGCGGAAGTCGTCGGTGCCATTGCATCCCCGTGTGTGGGCACACAGACTGCTCGTCTCGTCGGATCCATCGCCGCAGTCCGGTTTTCCGTCGCACGTCAGGTTCTTCAATATGCATAGGCCATCTTGGCACTGGTGCATCAGCGATCCGCCAGGACAGGAGTGCGGAAGAAAGGCTGGCACACAGCCTTCGTACTCATCATCACCTCCAGGACAATCCTCATCCCCATCGCATACATAATGAGAGTCGATGCAGAGGCCTGCGAAGATAACAATTTGATAATTAGAAATTAAACAAAATTGCCTCTTTGTTTTCAAATAGGACTGTACTGTAGTATGCATATATTGAATAACTACTGTACCAAAAGTACTTAGAGCAAACACACTGAAACACTTTGTTGCAGTGTTTACATAAGCAAAGGCCCGGTCAAAAACCCAAGTGGCCGAAACATGAGTCGATCGGCGCGCTCACAGAAAGTGCAAGGCCGCTTAACCGAACTCAAGTACATGCATATACCCTCGCGCTTCAGCCAGAGAGCATAATTAAATAAATATGTATAATATATAAGATATACATAGCCGTCTCTCTGCTGTCCAACTGTGAGCAGCGCAGCCACGAGACTTAGGCTTACTTAGAACCTAAGGAAAAATGTAAGATCAGAAACAACTGAACGTTGGTAGCGGCACCTTTGCTGCTCCAAATTTAAATAAAGATTAAATTAAAAGTCTGAGTGAGTAGAGTGCGAGTAATGGGCAAACGCGGAGGCCAGAAAAACAAGATCACTAAAAGAATAGCTCACATTAAGTGGCTATTGTATACAAAAACGCCGCCCACATGGGCCACAGCAGAAAAATTAACTGCTGAGCTTAATTTTCTAAAAGAATGCCTCCAGCAACGAAAGCCAAATACTGCAACTCACTCAGCTAATATTAAAGTTATAAACGAAACAGTTACTAATAAACCACCATCTCCAAAGCCTTTGCCGAAGAAACCTAACGTCTGCCTGAACGACTGCCCTGGACCACTAGAAGCTGCAGCATGCAAATACACATGCACGAAGAAGACCAGTGCGAAGACCGGCACCGGCCCCGCCTGAACCAATAGGCCACGGACATCAGTAGCAGCCAACAGCGCGAGGGACTCCACGTCCCTTTCGCCTACGAAGGAGCGTCAGCGTAGCCAACCCGGCGACGACCAGCTGACGCGGAAGACATCTGATGCAGCAGTTAAAATAATTGCAATGTAAATATATTTAATAAGAATTGTAAAATTGAGCGGAACCTTTTCTGCCCAATTAGAAGTGTAGCCCGTAAAGCTATACAAAACAATAGGTAGAAAACATGTAAAAGTAGATGCAAAGTAATACAATGAGTCAATTTTCTGAAGAAACATTGACCAAATAGAATCAGAAGACCTTACAGAGACAAACCCTAAAATAGAAGAGCAAGATTTAAATAATCTTACTATTCCAGCTGTTTTCATGTCAGATCTGGATAATTGTACAGATTCTGATGATAGTTCAAGCATAATAGAAAATAAAATAAGTAACAATATCACAATGGCACAATCTAATATTGATTTTATTAATACAGCATCCAAGCTTATACCAGTTTTCGATGGTAAAGCTGAAAACTTAACAAGTTTTATTGATGCATTAGAAATAATAGAATCAATAAAAGGCGAGCACGAACAATTAGCAGTTTCCATAATAAAAACAAAGCTAAAAGGTGTCGCCAGAAATCTAATCGGAAATGAAACAACAATAACTGAAGTCATTTCCAGATTAAAAAGCAACGTCAAAGGCGAAACTGTAGAAGTATTGTCAGCAAAACTGATGAACCTACAGCAACGCAATAAAACTGCTAACCAGTACACAGAAGAGGTTGAGCAGATGACAAAATCTTTAGAAGGTGCATATATAAGGGACGGCTTACCACTAGAGTTAGCCAGAAGTTATTCCACTCAGCATGCAGTCAAAGCAATGACAAAAAAAAGATCTACAAAATATTAGTGGAAATATAAAGAAAGTCACTACTAGATATCAAAATAGACAGAAAATCCGCGCGGAAAACAAACAAATAGAATTGCCTACGCAATCTATAGAGAAAGCTTCTAAGCCCAACGTATATGAAGTCAAAAACAATGTAGTGACCTTGCATGTAAAAGATATGCTACACTCAAAAAAAAATCACCATAAATATTAGAAAATCGCCCGTGATTTTAAAACGCCATTGATTTAAGAAACATATATGTTTATTTAAACAAGGTAGAAAAATTACTACAAGATATGATGTTAGCGATTTATATACCAATGGAATCCTAGACTTAGGTAAATTTTTCCAAAGGCTTGAAATGCAAGCCGGTATAAACAAAATCAGCCAACTCAAAATGGCACCGTGGGAAAATATCTTTGAACATGTTTCAATAGATAATTTTAAACAAATGGGCAATAAGATATTGAATACATTCAGAGTAGCGCTACTCAACCCGGTTGCCCTTATAGAAAAACAAGATGAGAAAGAAGCTAAACTGTCTAAATTCTAGGACGATCCAATACAAGGAGGTGATACTGGCATTACAAAAACCTTTGCCAAGGTCAAAAGACATTATTTTTGGAAAGGTATGACTCGAGATATTACTGAGTACATACGAAAATGTCAGAAATGCCAAAAAGCTAAAATAACTAAGCACAATAAGACTCCATTGATAATAACTGATACGCCTATAAATGCTTTCAACAGAGTGATTGTGGACACTATTGGTCCACTACCAAAATCAGAAAAAGGCAATTAGTATGCAGTCACTCTAATATGTGACCTGACTAAATATTTAGTTGCCATACCAGTTCCAAATAAGAACGCGAACAGTGTCGCTAAAGCCATTTTTGAATCATTTATTCTGAAGTACGGTCCAATAAAGACGTTCATTACGGACATGGGTACAGAATATAAGGATTCAATTATAAATGACTTGTGCAAATGCCTAAACATTGAAAATATAACATCTACGGCACACCACCACCAGACAGTCGGAACAATAGAACGAAGTCATAGAACTTTCAATGAATACATACGCTCATATATATCGGTTGATAAAACTGATTGGGACGTATGGCTTCAATATTTCGTTTTTTGTTTCAACACGACCCCTTCAATGGCACATAATTATTGTCCATATGAGCTAGTATTTGGTAAAACAAATAATTTACCGAAACAATTTAATAGTATAGAAAATATAGAGCCCATATATAATATAGATGACTATGCTAAGAAGAGTAAATATACATTAGAAGTAGCATACAAAAGAGCTAGAATAATGATAGAAGAAAATAAGAAAAACAAGGAAGAACGCTATAGTCGAGTACCTCGACTATCAGATACCCGTTACTCAGCTAAAGGGACCAAAGGGAAATGGATATATGCAAGCAGCAAAGCTAGATTGAAATGCGCCACCTACCGGCGGTAGACAGATTTAAGCGTTATGGGCGTTAGAGTGGACGTGGCAAAATTTGTTTTGGATCAATCGATAGGTATTGACAAGACCAATACATTTCAGTTAAAATTTTGTATCTTGCATAAAAATTGTGGGCGCCACAGGCTTGGGCGGCTTGTGGGCGTGGCATATTCGCATAACAATCTTGCGCTGCGTACAAGGCTATGGAATCTATATCTGAGATCCCAATTCTCTATCTTTGATAGTTTCCAAGATATCGATGTTCATATTTACGATTTTTTGAAGTTTGTAGGCGGTTTGTGGGCGTTAAAGTGGGCGTGACAAACTTTTTTTTGGGTCAATCGATAGGTATTGACAAGAGCAATACATTTCAGTTGAAATTTTTATTCTAGCATAAAAACTGTAGGAGCCACAGTTTTGAGTGGGCGTGGCACTCTACTGAAACAAACTTGCGCTGAGTAAGAAGCTCAGGAATCTGCACGCCAAATCTCAATAGCCTAGCTCTCATAGTTTCCGAGATCTCAGCGTTCATCCGGACAGACGGACAGACGGACGGACGGACAGACGGACATGGCTATATCGACTCGTCTAGTGATCCTGATCAAGAATATATATACTTTATGGTGTCGGAAACGCTTCCTTCTGCCTGTTACATACTTTCCGACGAATCTAGTATAATAATAACATAGATATGTCAGTAGGTGATCAAGTCCTCTTAAGAAATGAAACAGGTCATAAGTTAGATTATCAATATACCGGTCCGTATAAAGTAACGGAAGTAGGAGAAAAAAATAACATTATAATAACAAATAATAAGAAAAAACAAGGAAGAACGCTATAGTCGAGTACCTCGACTATCAGATACCCGTTACTCAGCTAAAGGGACCAAAGGAAAATGGAGATATGCAAGCAGCAAATGCGCCACCTACCGGCGGTAGACAGATTTAAACGTTGAGGGCGTTAGAGTAGGTGTGGCTAAGTTTTTTTTAAATCAATCGATAGGTATTGACGAGACCAATACATTTCAGTTAAAATTTTTTATCTAGCACGAAAATTGTGGGCGTCACAGGCTTCGGCGGTTTGTGGGCGTTAGAGTGGGCGTGGCGTATTTGCGTGACAAACATGCGCTGCGCACAAGGCTACGGAATCTAAATCTGAGATCCCAATTCTCTATCTTGGATAGTTTCCGAGATATCCACGTTCATATTAACGATTTTTTGAAGTTTGTGGGCGGTTTGTGGGCGTAAAAGTGGGCGTGGCAAACTTTTTTTTGGGTCAATCGATAGGTATTGATGAGAACAATACATTTCAGCTTAAATTTTTATTCTAGCATCAAAACTGTAGGAGCCACAGTTTTGGGCGGTTTGTGGGCGTGGCACTCTACTGAAACAAACTTGCGCTGCGTAAGAAGCTCAGGAATCGGCACGCCAAATCTCAGTAGCCTAGCTTTCATAGTTTCCAAGATCTCAGCGTTCATCCGGACAGACAGACAGACGGACAGACGGACAGACGGACAGACGGACATGGCTAGATCGACTCGGCTAGTGATCCTGATCAAGAATATATATACTTTATGGGGTCGGAAACGCTTCCTTCTGCCTGTTACATACTTTCCGACGAATCTAGTATACCCTTTTACTCTACGAGTAACGGGTATAAAAACTTACAGTTCATAAGGATAGATTAAAATTGTTCATTTCATAATTGTATTTAGTATGGCCATGCTTAGAAATACTTTTTCTTTACGTACGAATATTATTCCCAATTCCATTTTCTTAGTAAATAATAAAAAAAAAAATTTTTTTTATACCCGTTACTCGTAGAGTAAAAGGGTATACTAGATTCGTCGGAAAGTATGTAACAGGCAGAAGGAAGCGTTTCCGACCCCATAAAGTATATATATTCTTGATCAGGATCACTAGCCGAGTCGATCTAGCCATGTCCGTCTGTCCGTCTGTCCGTCTGTCCGGATGAACGCTGAGATCTTGGAAACTATAAGAGCTAGGCTATTGAGATTTGGCGAGCAGATTCCTGAGCTTCTTACGCAGCGCAAGTTTGTTTCAGTAGAGTGCCACGCCCACTCTAACGCCCACAAACCGCCCAAAACTGTGGCTTCTACAGTTTTGATGCTAGAGTAAAAATTTAAACTGAAATGAATTGTTCTCATCAATACCTATCGATTGACCCAAAAAAAAGTTTGCCACGCCCACTTTAACGCCCACAAACCGCCTACAAACTTCAAAAAATCGTAAATATGAACGCGGATATCTCGGAAACTATCAAAGATAGAGTATTGGGATTTCAGATTTAGATTCCGTAGCCTTGTACGCAGCGCAAGTTTGTTATGCGAATATGCCACGCCCACTCTAACGCCCACAAACCGCCCAAGCCTGTGGCGCCCACAATTTTTATGCTAGATTAAAAATTTTAACTGAAATGTATTGGTCTCGTCAATGCCTATCGATTGATCAAAAAAAAAATTTGCCACGCCTACCCTAACGCCCACAATGCTTAAATCTGTCTTCCGCCGGTAGGTGGCGCATTTAAATCTCGCTTTGCTGCTTGCATATCTCCATTTCCCTTTGGTCCCTTTAGCTGAGTAACGGGTATCTGATAGTCGAGGTACTCGACTATAGCGTTCTTCCTTGTTTTAATTAAAAAAAAAAGGTTTAAAAAAAATTATTCTCTTAAGTAAAATATACTTATAAAATAACTTCATAACTTCTGCAGTCCAACTGTGGGCGGCTGCGCTCCCTTAGGACTTAGGCTTACTTAGAATCTAAGAAAAAATTTATGATCAGAAACAACTGGACGTTGGTAGCGGCACCTTTGCTGCTCCAAATTTAAATAAAGATTATTAAAACGAACCAAAGAGGTTTTACTCTACAGTACTACAAATATACCGATAGTTTTAATGTTTGTTTTATTTTAAATTTAAAAACATTTTTAAAATCGATATATCTCCATATTATCGCGTATTTGTTAGAAAAAGCGAAGTTATGTCTATTTTGCTTTCATTTTCTCATTGATCGATCGCTGTTTTAGCAGCTATTTGATATAATCATCATAAGAGACTACTTTTGGGAATGATTGAAACTTAGGAGCTTATTGCGTAAAACAGACAAACGATATTGACTTCGCTCTTGAAGCCTTTTAATAATATTTCTAACTTAAATACCGGAAATGTTTCCATAACTGCATTGCAAACTTCTTATAAAATGATAAGTGTAAAAACAAATATTTAATTTAGCTTTGTACGCAAGCAAAACAAAGATGATGTTTCTTAACTACACGTAATGTTGTATTAGATTTTGAAAATAATGGTAAACCATAGGTACTTTAAGAAAGTGTTGAAATGTGATATAAGAACTCAGACTTACCACTGGTACAGAGGTGAGCAGGTGGCGGACAGTCTGGAATGTGAGTAACGCCCCCGCATTGGGGACCCTCGTCCTCGCTGCCCTCATCGCCTAGGCCGCTGGGACAGTCCTTTTCACCGTCGCACACCCACTTTTGGGGAATGCAGCGACCGGAGCTCTTGCACTGGAACAAGTGCGGTCTGCATGGCCGACTCGGGCACTGCGGGCCCTCGTCCGTGCCATCCTCGCAGTCGCTCTTCCCGTCACATTGCCAACTGGCCGGGATGCAGATTCTGTCGCAGGCAAACTGATTGCCCCGGCACTCGGTGCGGCAGTTAATCTCGTCGCTTCCGTCTGGACAATCCTTCTCGCCATCGCAGTGCCAGGATCCGGCAATACAGTTCCCGGCGGCACAGCGGAACTGGCCGGGATCACAGCTTACATTGGTGCGGTTGGCGCAGTCCAACTCATCCGTGCCATCTGGACAGTCTGGATCGCCGTCACAGCGCCAGCTGGGCATGATGCACATGGTGCTGTTGCCGCAATGTACAAATGTCACATCGCCCACCTCACAGGGAGTGGGAGCACACGTCTTTTCGTCGCTAAAGTCGCGACAGTCCTTCATGTTGTCGCAGAGGAACTTGCGCGGAATGCACTCGCCGCTTCCGCAGCGGAACTGATCCGGTTGGCACTTGCAGAGCAGGGCGGTCTCATCGCTGCCATCGCCGCACTGCTGCTCTCCGTCGCACTTCTGCTCCTTGGGAATGCATCGGTGGTTCTGGCACATAAAGTGCGTCTCCGGGCACTGGCGGAAGATGCAGTAGCTGCGCCACTCGTCCGATCCGTCCGCGCAGTGAGTCACGTTGTCGCAGGTTAGCTCCATGGGTATGCATTCCCCAGAGTGGCAGTTGTACTGCAGGGCGCCGCAGCTCGTGTTCACTGGAGCAATGCAGCGTCGACCGTCGGGTGCCAGGATGCCCCGGGTGCAATGACAGGTAGCCTGGCCGCTCTTGTTCAGGATGCACACATCCTCGCACTGACCATTCAGGATCTTGCACTGATTCGCATCGCAGTTGATGCTGGTGTTCTGAACCGCCACAATGCCCATAGGCCGGGTCACATGCTCCCGCAGGAAGAGCACATCCGTGCCCGTGTATTTGTTAGCTCGAACCACAGCATGGAGCACCCAGTCTGTCCAGAAGAGGAGGTCCCCGTACACGGCCATGGCGAAGGCGTGCTTGGGCGTGGAGTGGGCCAACACCACTCGATTGGTGCCATCGTAATTGGTCCGCTCGATCTTGTCTAGCCGGGCATCCGCCCAGTACAGCTTTTGCTGATCCAAGTCTAGAGTCAGGGCATTGGGCATTTTAATATCGGTTTTTATGATAACTTCAGTTCCGTATCCGGTGAGGTACGATCGCTGAATGCAGGGCGACTCCTCGTTCCAGTTGGTCCAGTAGATCATGCCCAGACACGGCTCCACGGCGATGCCACGCGGCTTGTCCTTTTCCCGAAGACTCAGCACGTTCTTCACGTGGTTTAGGTTCTGATCGGCGTGCTCAGAGAGATGCCGCAGCTCCACGCTCCGGATGGCAGCATTGTTGTTCGAGGTCCAGAAGAGCTGCTCGTTGACGATGTCGTACGCCAGACCCTCCACTCGCTCCTGCTGGCCTAGCAGGACGCGCTGTCCCGTGCCATTAAAGTACACCTGGTTGATGGTGCTCAGCTGGACATCCGAGTAGTACACCATCTGCTCCTCGTAGTTATAGCTGATGGCGATCACGTTCCTCATCAAACTGGAATTGGAAATCATTTGAACAGGCCAGTTTTTATCAGCATGATCCGTCATGTGGATGCTTTCAATGTTGCTCCGATAGCTGAACAGCAGGAAGTTTTCGTACGGCTCACAGCTGTAGCCATCCGAGGACAGGTGACTGTGGGCACAGGCGCAGATGGCGCTGGTTCCATTGAACAGACAGAGCTGTTCGCAACCTCCGTTGCCGTGGGCACAGGGATTGCTTCCCTTTTGAAGGTGCTTGGAGTAGATTTTCAGATCCCTAATGGCATCCTGTTCCGTTTGGAGGACCACCTTCGACTGACTAAGGTTGGCCAAGGGGGCCACTCGAATGATTCCCTCGTTGTACTTGTTTTCCGCCCAATACAAATACTCTCCCATCTTGGAAAGAGCCACGGGATTGTTGAGGCTTTCATTCAGCAGCTGCTGCCTAAGATTTCCATCGTAGTCAACCTTCATCAGGGCATCCGGGTAGCGCTCACACCAGTACACCTTGGTGGCTTCTATGTCTAGGACTAGACTGCCAACCGCCCAGTTGGCTCTCGTTTGATTGACCAAGACGAAGGGTTGACTGCCATCCAGGCCAACGCGTCCAATGTGTTGTTGGGTAACATAGAAAAGCATTCCTTGCAACGGATCCACCGCTAGAGCCGTAGGTTTGTCCAAGTTGGAGACCACCACATATCGATGGCTTCCATCCAGACGAGCAACCTCGATGATATTTCGTTTCGTGTCGCTCCAGTAGATGTTTCCTGCCACCCAGTCGATGGCAATACCACCCAGCCAGTCCTGCTGCTTGTATCCCACGAGATTTAGGGCCTCCAGAATGGTTTCCCTCTGGGTTCCATCGCGTTTCACGCGGGATATACTGCCCAGCTCGGTGTCGCCCCAGTAAAGCGTATCTGTCGCCGCCAGATAATCGATGAAGCTGGCGGAACTTACCCGGGAAATGGGCACCAAAGCCTATTAGAAGGTAAATGTTAAGCAATTTTAAGCTTCAAATGAAGAATAAAATATCTTACCGGAGATGGCGTGTCAAACTGCTCCGATGGATCAATCATTTCCACGCCCTGCAACACATCGATGGAGTAGAAAATAAATTCCGCCCGCGGAACACAACCGATTGGATTGTTTGGCTCCACATCATAGCCGAGGGCGCAGCGGCAGACGTGCTCCGTGGCCGAGGTGGCTAGGCAAAGGTGCTGACACCCACCGCCCAAGGCCCAATGGGCACAGGTATTTGAGCCTGTTTGCGCATCCGCATAAAACATCTTCATGCTCTGAATGCTCTCTGGAAAGGGAAACAAATTTATAATCAGAGGAGCTAAATCCTGGATTTGAGATCCACTTACTTGTATTAACCCTGAGAAAGGACATGTTGGAGCACGCTTCCTTCTCACATTGCATAATCACACTCTGAATATTTTCCGGGAAATAGAGCGTCCCATTGTAGACAGTCAGCGAACTGATCGAAGTGATCGCACTAGCCACCAGCACCTTATGCGTTTCGTTCTTTGGAATGTCGTAATAGGCGATTCCCGAGCTCTCGTAAGCATAGTACAGTCGCTGTGAGTCGAAGTCCATTGTCAGACTCTGGAGATTGTTCTCGTACTCATAGATCAACAAGCGGCCCGAACCGTCTAGATTGGATTGCTCCAACTGGGACAGGCTTCCGTCGGAGGCAGAGTGAATCCAATACATCTTTCCACTGCAAATTTAAGATTATAGGTCAGAGAGTTCATCTTGGCCGGGTTGATAGGCAAGTTGACTTACTTAGCGGGATCCAAGACAATGCTGTCCACCATATTCAGATCCTCGTGGATGGTGGTCACATATTCACCCTTTAAATTACTCGCCAGAATATTACACTTGATCTGACCCGAAGAGAAGTACAAGTTTCGGGCAATCCAGTCGAGGGCAAAGCCATAGGGTTTCTCAATGTTGGTGTTGATTATGGGCTCAATCAGGCCGTTCGAAATTCCGGCACTTGAGATCTCATTCTGCTGAATGTCCGACCAGAAAATGCGACTTTCATCTACCAGGAAATCTATGCGTTGTGGAGCCACCAACTTTAAAAAAAGGAAATTCTTAATGTTACGAAAAGTTTATACTTAGTTCGATTTATTTACTCACCCTTGGAGACTGCCGAATAGTTGGTATGGTGAGGTGACTGGGCTGATGGAGATCAATACCCCGAATCTCGTCCACCATGACGAACAGCAGCACCTGTTCATTGGGCACACAATTCCTTTCATTGCTGGGATCCAGGCGCATCACATGGGGACACTCGCACTTGAAGGTTCCCTTACCACTAAGGAGACAAAGATGAGAGCAGCCTCCGTTGTTCTCGCCGCAGGGATTCCGATCCCAGGGCTGGCGACTGGAGTGCATCACCTGGATGCCAAAAGGCTGGGACTGGGTGCGTTGCAGCACCTGGACGTCGCTTCCATTCCACTTGTTGGCACGTATTACTGATGTGGTTCGCCAATCCGTCCAGTACACATAGTTCTCGAACACAGAGATGGCAAACGGATGGGAGAGTATGTCCTTGTTGCGGAGTACCACGTGATGCTCGGATCCGTCGTACATGGTGCTGCTGATTGAGTCCGACTTGGCATCCACCCAATACACCCTTCTTTGAGTGTAGTCTAGGGTCAAGCCATTGGGCCATCCGGCATTCAATTGCCAGCTGGTGGAGATCATGCGTCTGCCGTCGCCCGACATGCTGGCCCGCTCAATTCTTGGCGAGTTATCATCCCAATCGGTCCAAAAAAGAAGACCCTCCCTGGGATCCAAGGCTATAGCTCTTGGGCTCTCCATGTTGCCGGCAATCAGTGTACGCCGAAAGCTGCCGTTCAATTTTGCCACCTCGATCTGGTCCAGGTTCGAGTCGATCCAGTATAGGTTTTTGCCAACCCAATCCACGGCCAAGCCCTCGGTGGTGGATAGTCCAGAGTGGATGACGGCGACTACATTTCGCAGACTCTCGCCGACCAGCTGACCCCTATAAATCTTGTCGTCAATCACATCAGTCCAGAATATCTCCACATTGGATTCGTTGTTGTACAGGAAATCCAATGCGATAATATTCCTTAAGGAGGTGTAGAAGTTGGCCACGTTCAAGGTCTTCAGGTTGACACCTTTGATATCCTGCCTGTTCGTAAAGATGACGTAAGGCTCATCCGGAGCGGTGCTTTTGCAGGTGAACCGATCGTAGCCCAGGTCGAATCCATCCAAGCAACGGCAGTCGTATCCCTTGCCGCTGCTCTCGCACACCTGCGAACAAGTGTCCCAGTGATCGCAGGCGTGTTGCATGCTGCAGCGCTTTCCGTTCGGTTGCAGGTACAGGTGGTCGGGACAGGAGCAGATATACCCCTCCGGCGTGTTGTGGCAACGATGGGAGCACTCATGTCCCCGGTCGCACAGCTTATCCGCGCACAGGAAGCCCTCGTCCGTTGTGTCCTCGCAATCGTTCTTTCCGTCGCACAGCTGGTTCACCGTCACACACTGCTTGGAGAAGCCACACAGCCGATCCGGATGCTCACAGATTACAGTCTCGTTCATGTCAAATCGACTAGCATTGATATGGGTGCAGTTTAGCTCATCAGTCTTATCAAAACAGTGAGGAATGCCATCGCAGCGCAGAAAGTCCGGGATGCACTCGAACGGATCCAGGCAGGCGAACTCGTGCGGGGCACATTCGCTTAGATCCTTCCATCCAGTCACCGGATGATTGTCGCTCTTTGTCTGGTTGCAGTTGGCCTCGTCGCTGAAGTCCTCACAGTCGTGGATCCCATCGCACATGTGCATCTCTCCAAAGCATCCAATGGGGCGGCAGTACTTCTCCCCGTGTCCACACTCCAGCTCACATTCCATTTCATCGGCATTGTTTCTAGAGAGAGATATAAAAATATTAGTTTAGATTCTAAGCTCGAGACATGCTGGATTAGTCCACAGGCTTTGATAACTTACCCGCAGTTATCGATGCCGTCGCAGATGTCGGCAAACTGTCGACACCGCCCATTGTTGCAGTCAAATTCCGGGCATTTGCTGGCGAAGATTGTCTCCGACGTCTCATCGGAGTCATCATCCGGTCCACAATCATCCACTCCGTCATTAACCCACGTCAACTGAATGCAACGACCGCTTTTGTGGCAGGTGAACTCGTTGCTGTTGCAGGTGTTTTGTTGGCAGTTCGCCTGATCCGTTCCGTCCGAGCAGTATGGAATGGAGCTGCAGAGCAGCGATCTCTGATAGCAGCGACCATTGCACACAAAGTTGAGGGTTTTGTCACAGGTATTGGCATTGCAAGGCCCCTTCGGATCGGAGCTCTCGTCGATGCCATCTTCACAGTCGTCGAATCCGTCGCACATGTCCTTGCTATCGAGGCACTGTCGCGTGCTGCGGCAGATGAATCCCGAGGTGCAATTGGGACGAATGGGAGACGGAGCCAGCTGGGGGATGCAGTGGCTGCCAGTGCCGTTGAGCGTAAACCCATCGGGACAGCGACATATGGCGCCTTTCGGAGTGTTCAAACACATTCCCGGACACTTGGACTGCGCACAGGCACTGGGTGTTTGGGGCATTGGTTGAGTGGCCACATCGAAGATCCGCAGATCTGCAGCTCTTCCGGTTCTCTGTAAATGCACCGTTGAGCTAAATGTGCTGGACAGGTTGGCCTGGTGCGCGTGGAAACGCCAAATGGTGGAATTCCTGTTGTCAGCCCAGTAAATCAGTCCATTGTACTGCACCATTGAGTAGGGATGGAACTGGTCCGACTTGAAGAGCACCTCCCGCCCGGTGCCATCCAGCTTCATGACTTCAATGGTGCCCAACCGGATATCGCACCAGTACAGCTCCTTGGTGCGGCGATCGACGTCCAGGCTGCGGGGCCATTTCATGGGTATCGCACCGGTGCCCTTGGCCAGCAGCTCCTTGTGAGTGCCATCCATCCAGGCGCTGTAGATGCCGGCCTCGCAGGATTGCGACTCCCACTGCGTCCAGTAGAGCAGCCCGGTCGTGGGGTCCAGTTCCAGGGACCTTTAAAATATGATTCATTTGTAAGAAACTCTGGGTTACATTATATCATCAACCACACTTACATGGCATCGCAGTCGGTGCTGAAGGTAAGCACCTTGCTCAGATTTTTTAAAGGAGCCACCTGCAGGCTCCGGTGGCTGGACCAGTACAGGTGATCGTTGATCCAATCGAAGGCCAGGGCGTGGACCTTCTTCAGACCGTGGGTCAGCAGTCGGGAGACACTGCCGTTGAGCGACTGACTCCGGATGCTGCACAAGGGTTCCTCTTTTCCGGCGAGACTCGCATCCGAGTCAGCGACCACATAGAACACCGCCTTGCCGCGCACGTTTACATCGATGGCCAGGGTTTTGGAGACATTGTACACCGGTACCATGACATCTGGTTGCTCACCAATTTGCTCCAGCTGCTGCACTTGCTCGGTGTCCAGCGGTACTCCGCTGATCCTAGCCAGGTGCTTGTCGCTGTAGACCAGAAATTTGTCGAGGGCGGAGAGCAGGCAGGTCGTCTGATTGTGCAACTTATACCCGGCGGTGCACAGGCATTTGGCGCTGGCGAATCCTTTCGTCCACTGGGGCACACAGATCTGATTGCAGCCAGCGTTGTTATCGCGGCAGGGATGAGCCACCTCGGGCTGCTTTTGGCGGTGGAAAATCCTTAAATTGGCACCACGGCTCACATTCGCGTGGAGGACGCGGGCCTTGAGCGTGAATTTATCGATGCTAACGATGGCCTTGTCCATCCAGGCTGCCAAATAAATTGAGTTCTCAAAGACCTCTACGGCATGGATGGTTTTCAATGGCACAGGGGTCTGAAAAAGAGGGGAATAAGAGACATCAGTCATCACAAGCCCCAAAAAGTATGCTACAGTAAACGATTTTTTTTCTGAATATTGTTAATTTAAAATCCGTTTTATATATAAATAAAAAGATGTAAGTGAATTTTTCACCAATATGTAAAAATAGAAAATATTTTAACAAGAGAACCTAGTTTGGTATTTCTATGGAAATATTTTTCCCATTAAATACTTACATCTGGTGCTCTTTTGAGGGTCCAACGGTCCTGGCCCTCGTAGTTCACACGTTCGACCTCATCCTTGTAGATATCAATCCAGTACACCAACTCATTGGCCAGGTCCAGAGTGACGCTGCTCGGGTGGTAAACTTGGTCGGTGACCAAAACAGTGCGATTGCTGCCGTCGAGCAGCGAACGCGACAAACTGGGCGTCCAATCCGTGTAAAACATATAGCCCTTGGTGGGGTCCAGCGCCAAAGATGACAGCGGATCCACCTGCTGCAATATCACGCGACAGAAGGCCATTGCGTTTGTGCACAGATAGACCAGGCCATCGTCCTCGCTAACCAAATACCAATTACCCGACAGCCAGTCCAATCGAAGTTCTGTGAAGACTGTGAAGAAAAAATAGACCAAGGCAAGCAATGAAAACCAGAACGTAGCATTCTGCATCGATAACTCGAATACTCTTAAATATGTGCGGCTCTATGAATAACCATAGCAGTTAGCTTTATTTAGAAATACTATCCAATACTATCCATATACTATCGATATTTTCGAATAGGATATAGTAAACATTTAATTACTGAACTAATTACTATTTGGTAGAGCCAGGTTGTTTATAAATATTTTTATAAATTCGGTAAAGTTCCAAGTTTATATTTGGATGGGAACTATTTTTAAGGATGGTCACCACAAATGGGAAACAAATTCTATTCTTAAACGGGATACCTTTTGCAAGGACCCCAATCGGGGTCAATATAAACGGTCACTCACATTGCTGGGGCGAGACGAAGGAGGAGAAGGGCAGTGTCCAGTTGACCCGGACGTCATCGATGCGCTGGCACCGCATCTGCAGTTCGTACCAGCTGAAGTGCAGGGCGCAGAGGGTGCGATTCCGATGCCACACGTCGAAGGCGTGGACGAAGCGAACGGGTTGCGTGAGCAGCAGCTGTTCCTCATTGCCCTCGCCATCCTTGTCCCTATCCTTATCCGTAACTTTATCATTATCCTTTGCCCCCGTGGGAGCGATGACTTCGCCACTGGTTCCGATGCGCCGTATGCCGTCCTGCGAAAGAAAAGTCAGCGTGGCCGGCTCCGTTGGCGGCACTATAAATTGAGAGGGATTAGCCGGTTGTGCATCTGGGTCCGGGAGGTTTCTGTGACCCTTACCATTGATGGCCCGGCAGCGACTGCCCTTGGTCTTCGCATAGCCGGAGACGCAGGAGCACTCGTAGGAGCCCGGCGTGTTGCGGCACACCTGGTCACAGGTGCCCGGCTCGGAGCACTCGTCGTAGTCCACGCAGCGGGTGGAGTTCGACGACTCGGGCACCTGGTTCTTGGGGCAGTAGCAGCGTGCCCCCTGCGGGGTCAGCTTGCAGTTATAGCTGCAGTTCAGCGCGGCGCAGGCAGCGTTCTGTTTATCTGTTTGGGAGTAGTGCTTATCATTAGGTCTATCTATTTTAATGTTATTATTATTATTATGTATTATGTATTATTTTACAAATTAAAGTCCGTTTTCTCTTCCTAGAAATCATATGCAAATTTAGAGATTAAAATCTATTTTTTGATTAACATAAGCTCGATAATAATGAACAATAGGCATAAGTATTACTATTAAATAATTTAAAATTCAAAATGGCCATATCATCACGAGTCCTTTTGTAATAAGGAAAAATAATTTTTAATAAAGACTAACATTCTTTGAAGTTGCGAGAGATAAGACGTAGCTTGCGTTGCAAATTTTAACCAAAGAACGTGAAAAAACTTTTCGTTGAACTAAACCGATAATATAAATTTGAAGTGCTATTTTCTTATTTGGTTTAAATAAACATGTCTAAAAACATTTAATGAATTTTTATTATGAATTATTATTTAAAAACGAATTTGATAGCAATGTTATTACTCTAAAAAAAATATAAAAGAATTCATTTTTGTATTTAGTATTGATTCCCTTTCCCAAATATCCTAGGCACCTTCATAATTTAAGTAAGGAAACTAATGAAATCGTGAACTGGAGTTTAAACTTCGTGGTACAAATTACCTATATTAAATTTGAGTACCTGAGATAACTACGCAACTAGATTACGAATTGGATAATTAAGACATTTCCATATCAATACAATAATTGGCCGCGCTATGATACTGGCCCTGTTTAGCAGTATTGGCCGGCGGAAACCGATTGAGTTGGCTTTCGGCGGCCCAATTAGCCGCTTCGGTCAGCTGCACCCACTTACCACATTGCAGCTCATCGTTATCACAGTCCCAGCGGCCGTCGCAGAAGCGGGACAACTCTAGGCAGTCGCCGTTGCGGCACTGGCTCTCGAAGGCGCGGCACTTGGGCGTAGCGCCATTCGGACCTGGTCGAAATAAGGAAGTCAGAAAGCAAGGAGGCGGTTTAGTGGGTGGCGCTAGAAGGGCCCGCGGCTTACTTACAGTTCAGTTCGTCGGATGTGTCGCCCTTGCCGCAGTCGAACTCCCCGTCGCAGAGCCAATTGTTCGGGATGCAGTGGCGGGTAACCCCGCACCGAAACTGTCCCTCGTTGCACTTGGGCGCCCCGGCTGGAAAACAGAACAGAACCAAGCTCAGTACACTCCACTCCTCCCGTACAATAACAATAACCGAAATGAAGATTTATGGTGGGGTTTGTTAGTGGTCTTGGATTGGGGCCGGTGGCTCGTTCGCTGGTCCGCTTTTCGGCCAACAAAAAGTTGCTTCTGCTGTTGTTCGTACAAATCGCTGAATTATTTCGCGAGATATCGTAAATAACACGCAAACAAGGGCAGCCGTGGCCAACTTTCGGCAGATATAAAAGTTTGAACTTCCACTTTAAGTGGAAAATCCTAGAAATAACTGTGTAATCCTGGCACTTATAATTTGAAAGGGTTACATGGGGTTGTATGGGGGGAATTGGAAAGTGTCATCAATATGGTTATCAGGTTTAAGGTGTAATTTATAGTCCTAGAGAACTACGAAAATGTGGGTAAGCATGCAATTTTTAAGCTGTAACTCCTATTTTGGGAAATTTTAATTGGGAATAGGGGTAGTTGCATCTTTTGGGAAAATGGAAGGCTACATATCTTCTAACATTTGGCACCCCATATCTGTAAATGGCAAACTGAACATACCACACATATTTTTTCCCAGAGAAATACATTCATTTTAAAAAGAAACAAATTAGGTTGGCGACCATCTGGTAACGCAGCTTTCTAAAATGGAAAATAACCCTAGGTTCCCTTCATTCCTTCTCCCCTTCATGGTCATTACCCAATTAGCTCGACTTTTATTAAAGTGAACGAGTTCTATTCTTTTTTTTGGGGGGTGACAATGGCCAACCCTTGGAGGACCATGAAAAAAATAACCGTGACAAATACGCTTGGCTAAATGGAACGTTAATTTTTTGAGTTGACTTTGCTTCCAGTTAGTTGAACTCCCCGTGGCACTTGAAAATGTTTAACAATTGGCCGGCAACATCATTTTTGACCATTTCCGAGGGCCAGAGTTGATTAAATAAATGCCGGGATCCAGTTTGGTGGTGGTCAGCATCCCAGAACGCCGTCTCCACTGCTCCCCTGACAAAATTTCTGGTCCTGTTAGCTCCGTGCTCTTTGCGTTCGGGGCGAAATAAAAAATGTAAACTTCACTCTGGACCCCGTGACTGCATGCCCTTGGGCTTATTACGTATTATATCCGTGTTGCCCTCCGCCAGCGCCATGGAAATTGCCACGCGAATTCGGGAGTACGGGAGTACGGGAATACGGAAGCACGGCAGACGGAGACATGGACACGTCCAATGGTTGTTTCTGGAGTTTAACCTCTTGGCAAGCGAAATATTTTTGGCCGTTCCCATGTGTCGCCAATGTGGCTTTTATGGTTATAGTCGCGCATGTCGGTCGGATGTCGCTCCTTGTGCTCCTGCCTCCCGGATCCCGGTTTCTCCACCCCCTGAAGGAGTGTCACCCATGCCACCCATCCGCTGTCAAGGCATTGTCATGGCTGCCTTTGATTTGGACCTCCAATGCGGCGAGAATACAACGCGTTATTTGAATTCTTCTTTGCACATTTTCCTTTTATTTGTGTCAAACAATTTGCATCTCTGAAATGCTCACAAGGAGCACAAATGTATGACTCTAGGAAAACAGGAAAATATTATAATATTGTCCGTAATGTCTGCTGTTCCCGTGCACATTCCATTTGCAGAGAAATGAGAAAGAGACCTCGTAAAAGTTGATACACTCGAAAATGGTAAACAAATACATTTTGAACAAAACAGGAATTGGAAGAAAAGTGAAGGATTATGAAAGTAGTTATGAAGGGAAAGGAATTAATGGGCATAGATTTTGAACTAAACCTTAAGCTTCTTCGAAATTTACCAAAAATTGGTATACATTTACTGTTACAATTTGTAATCAAAAACTAGAGACTAACAAACAACTACCTAGAAAATAATTACACCTTTAAGGCTTAAACATTTCCTATTTTTAAATTAGAACTTCGAAAAAAGTTCACATGTATTTGCATTTGAAATTTTCCCTAGCGGTTTGCGCCCCCCATCAAATAACTCCCTCAAAAGTGGCAACTAAAATATTGCCAAAGCTCAAATATTCACAGTTTTTAAATCCCGAGAGTCCATTTAAGTCAAGCCTCATTTAAAAGTTGCGTATAAATTTGAATAAATTTATATGGAGAGGAGATCTGAGAAAACTTTTTTGTCGCTAGTGTAACGAGGCCAGTTTAAATGCAATATATCAAGAGGCTTATATATATGACAACACTTTATAAACTCTGTGTGTGTGCCAGTACGTATGTCTGCACTCAGTTCAGTTCAGTTCAGTTTAATTGAAATTGCGCGAACGGAGGGAGGGGGCAGTACATAAGGAGAAAGTGGGGGGAGTTGGGCGAATGTAGATGACAACGATGTGCCGGGCACATTTATTATAATCTGTTGCATTAATATTTGCCGACAATTTGTCGTCTGAGTTGTCGTTGTCGTTCTCTCTCCGGCTGCAGTGCCATAAAAATTAAATTAAAAATGCCAGAACTCTCCGGGCCAGCAGCAATTGTTGCAGTTCGCCGTTGTCATTCAGCGGAGGAAAAAAAACAGAGAAAGATAAAAATGGGCACACATTAATTTTAGTCTTGTGGCTTTTTCCACTTATCAGCCCTCGAGAGTGTTAAGGACAAACGCTTAAATTTCCCAATGACAGTCGACCAGAGTTGGCTTTTAAGGTCCATGACAGGCTTTCAGTCTACGGATTTGTCGGCCAAAAATGGTTCGACAACTAATTGCATTTGCTACGGACAGCCGGTGAATGGGCCCGGTACTTTGGGCCATGTATTTGCGGTGAATTTTTAGGCCCGCCCACCTGTCATTAGGACGGACACACGGGGAATGGCCAGAAAGCGTTCCGACCAAACAGTCAAACCAATAATAAAGCAATCACCGCCTGCTAATGTCCCCAGCGGGGGTTCGGCAGCTCTTGTGGATTCCCGGATTCCACCCGGACTTACACGGATCGGGGGACACATTGGGTACTCACCGCACTCGCTGCCCTCATCGGACATGTCCGGACAGTCGGCCTTGGAGTCGCATTTCCATCGCATCGGTATGCAGAATCCATCGTTGCATGTGAAGTACGAGGCTGGGCAGGGACCTGCAATGGGAGAGATGACGGAATAATGGTCACTCAGGGCGGCAAGGAAAGGGAAACGGGCAAATGGAGGCAGCCATTCAATCAATTGCGTCCAAGTTTGAATTTTAATGAATGCAAGGAGGTGTGTGGAATGGAAGCAATTATGGTAATCTCCAAAAGTGCCATGGTTGCCAAGCAGCCATTTATCCTAGCAGTATGGTTGATCCTCTTAGCTGGTTAATTAAAGCAGCCTAAGATGCACGAGATGCATTTACGAAAATAAATAAACTAAAATTTAAATAAAGAATCGAAAGCACTGGCATATTTTCCATTATGATGAACAATTTCTATCTCTGCTTATTGCGCATTATTCTAATCGAGACCGCAATCAACGCACGCTCACATAAATTATTCCCGAATAATAATATTTGATCCACAGCTGTGACCAATAGGTTGCCAAATTATTTTTCCATTTGACATGCAGAGTGGGGACGTGTTAAGGCCGCCTTACCAACCACCCACCGACAGCCCACCGAAAAGCCTGATGCTGTTCCATTCTCTCTCTCTTCCCTGAGAACGCCAGATAATTTCAATGTTTATGCAGTTGCTGTAGCCCCAGTACGTGCCTACAATTAAACATTAACAACGGAGCCACATTGTTGGGAGCCAAATGCCGAAGTACGTGACTCAGGAACACTGCATCATTAGGCCGGTCAAAGCTGTTTCCAACATTTCGTAAACAATAAAAAACTAATTTAAATTTGCTTAGCGCTGAAAAAAGATGGTGTCGGAAATGCTTCGAGCTTCCTGATAACAACATATTCCACTCCCCAAGACCCACTTTCCAAAGTCAAACAAAAAGGTCGCCTCGTTTACTCAGCCGCCAAAAGCTGAACCTTGAGACCCCATAAAAGCCATGGTTTGGGGTTAGTGCAGCAACATAATGTATCCAACAGTCATGTCATTGAAGTGGCTCTTGCTCGTTGCCCTGGTGGCACTGCTCAGCATTGGAACTGGCACCTCGGCCAAGCCCAGGAGGACCACCATCCAGGCCAGACCTAGTCCGGAGCAGCTGAGTCTCCTCCAGCGCCTGAATGCCAGGTATTATGCCGTCCAGCAGGACGAAGAGGATGGCGATGACATTAAGGAGCACGAAGAGGATCTGGCCAACGACGCCGACGAGGATGAGGACGAGGAGGAAGGCAACGATGCCAGGGACGAGGCGGAGGAAGGCGATGAGGACGAGGTGATACAAAATCTGGATAACAAAAAGCTAACCTCTAACACCGCATACCCCAAGACAAAGACTGGATTGAAGCACCAGCAAGCGGTGGAGGAGCAGGAGCAGGAGGAGGAGCCCACCGATGAAGTCCAGGATCTCGTGGAGCCCCAGCAGGAACTCGAACAGAAAAGTGAGCTGTCCCGGGCTGAGCCAGTTAATCGCAGGCGCGGCGGAAGGCGGAACGGACGGAAGGGGCGTGGCCGCAAGAACCGCAGGGGGGGCAATCGCCGGTGCGGGGCCAAGGGAAGGCGCGGTCGTCGTGGCCAACGCAAACGCACTCCATCAAAGCGCAGCGGCAACAAGCGGCGAACGGGCAACAAGAACAAACGCCAGGGCCAGAAAAACAAAGCAGCCGCCATCAAGACGACTGCAGCGCCAGCCACCAAGGTGGCCTAAAGCGTTAAGTACCCCCACCTCTGAATGCAGCTTTACAACTCGTTTAAACAGCAGCCAAACTTACAATAAATAAACAAAAACCACATACTTTGCCTGCCTCTTTTTTCCCATCGAATTTCCAGATGAGTGTCGTTCAAAAATAAAAAGGAGCCGTTTCCTAATATTTAAAACCTAAAGACTTGCCGAGTTAGCGAATATATCGCGTCTTATGTGTTTTTTTAAAACAGTTTTTAATTTAAAACAAGCCTATTCCAATTTTAATAATCCTACGATAAAAGTATCTTAAAAACATTGTTTTTAATCTTTAAATATTCATTTATTTTTAGCTTGCGGGTATATTCACTTCAATACTCTTGTAATCCGTTAGATTAAACAGTATGTAGGAGCCAAAGAATTCAATATTCACAGGATAATGCCTGCGCAGCGTAGTCTGCTTCATATTAGCTGGGCAGTCCGATTTGAGGACGCAAATCCTGCGATCAGGATCGATTATGTAGCCCTCTTTGCAGACGCAAGGGCCCCCACATTTATTGAAACAGGAACCGCTTAGAAATTCACAAGTTTCCGGGCAGGGACTGGGACACTTTTCCAGGGTTCCATTGACAGAGCAATCTATTTTCGTAGTATCAAGTTCCAGAGGATCTAGTGCAAAAGTACTCTTGATTAAAACGTATGTTAATAGGAAACTGATCATATTTCCATGCTAAATTTTTTTCAAATGGCCGAGGCTGGCCAGAAGCAATTATTATTGGGCCATGCTATTTAAATTAGCCACGCTTTAGCATAACCAATTTAATTACCTAGTGTCCGCTGAATACATTGAATATATTTCCTTAGTTGCCTTTTTGCATTTTATGTAGGTTACTGCAGGTTGGAAGTTTTTTATTGGAATAAATTCAGCGAATAATAAATTAAAACTCAGCAGAAAACTAGCACCGAATTAATTTATATTTAATTCCCCAGGAGTAATGTTTTCAGCTCAACGTAAAACAAGGGCTTAGCAGCAACGATCTGCAAATATCGCTGTACATATCCGATGGAATAAACTTTATTGTAGCATACTTTTCGAACCAAATACTCACGTACTGCAGCAGAGAAAGTTTTTATCGCGAATTCATACACACAGGTGTGTGTGCCAGGTAGCAACCGCAAGTCATAAATTTCGCCAGCTATTCCGCTTTTGTTATAGTGCTTTTTTATGTATTTATGCCGCTTTTCTTCTATGACCCCATAAATTATAGAGCGCTGCAATTTCGTTTAGCCGCTTTTGCACTGTTCGAAATTAGTTTTACGCCTCTTTTTGATTTAGTTCATATTGAGCTTTAGTGCTTGCTCCACATAAAAATCAAAATAAAGGATTGGCGGTGCAGCTTGGGAGCCAACTTCTCCGCCAACTCTGGCTGGGATGCACTCAATTTCAGTTTGTTTTCCCTTCAGCTTATCTTTTGCCCTGGTTGGGTTCGTTTACCTGACAACGTCGTCATGCCAATCGTTTGTATAAGGATGTTCCACAGAAAATTCTTCTGATTTCAGTTGGATTTGGTGTATAAAGGTTTTTACGAAATTAAATATTGCGCACCTTATTAAAATACTTCAAAAAAAATGAAGACGATAAGGTGAATGGAATGTCACTAAATTTATCATTTCATTTACATAAGACACATATTAAAGAACTCCGAAGTTTAATAAATACGTTTTAATATCTCTAAATTTCTTTTTAAACATGATGTTTTATAAAAAAGATTATTTAGTTGGATAGCAAACTAGTTTGTTAAAGATGCAATCTGTTAATTTAAACAAAACTAGGAGATACTCTTACTTAACTAACCAACCTTAAAGCAAGAAACAAGGCTTAGTCTGTTGAACACTTATAAAATACAATTTTAGAGCCACCTAGAGGATGGTACGGGTACCTCCGACTATGCAAGGTCCTTGTAACCTATAAACTTAGTTATTCAGATCTTTGAGTATATTATTGCGATTGATATGTTTATTGGCATGTGGAAAGGTATGGGTTAATAAAACCAACTAAAATGTACACTAAAATAAAATATTTATATCTGTGGGCGCCAGACAGACTTTTGCACTCGTGGCACTATGCTGAAACTAAATTGGGCTGCCTTAGAACACCAGAACTTGTACGCTTAATCCCAACTTTCTAGGTTTTATACATACAATTTAGAGAACTCCGCGTACATACAGGAAAATGGACGGACGGACGAAAATGGGTATAACTTTATATTATTATATACTTTATACTTTCCTTCCTACCTGTTACATACTTTCTGACGAATACAATATACCTTTTTACTCAACGAGTATAAACTAAATAAATGTACTAAAACTTAAGTTACGTACTTTCTTCCATAAAATGTCAGACTATAGGAGTTTTATTAATTAAAGATAATTTTCATTACATCGCTTCTCTCCCCAGCGAAATTCCTTTCGAGAACATTGAGAGACGTTATCCTGTGTTTACTCTGTCTACCTGTAGCCAATTTCGAGTTGCTCTTATCTGTCTGGACTGCTGCTGGCAGTTGGTCAGCACAATGGGATGGGGCAAGTACTCCTCCGGCTGGACGGTTGTGTGGGCGAGTGGTCCTGTGATCCTGTCTCTGTTTCAGGTCCTGTCTCCCCCGAATGGTCTGCCAGCAGACGGCTGCCTGCCACTGACATTTGCCAAATCAAATAGAAATTTTAATTGACTCTTGGCTGGCAGGACGTGCCAACGCTTTAGTTTCCAACTTGGTTTCCTTTTTCGGCGCTGGCCCTTTAATTCTATCGGGGCTTTAACGCAGCTCTATTACTTGAGCTTTAAAGTCCTTGTTCCTAGCTATTTGCTCTGATTTCGAGCGACCCGACCTCTGCCCTGAATCTCCGCTTGTTTTTCCATCAACAGGAAAACGGGTTAAGCGCCTTTTGGGCTCGAAGGGAAATTTGCATCTGTCGCTGTTGCGAATTATGTGGGCGCACACGGAAAGCAGAAAGTTTCGGATTCAGGACTCAGATCCAGTTCAGCTTTACCCCCCGCCTTCCCCACCTCTGCTCCCCTCTATTTGTCAACAACTTTGCGCGCATTTTATACCCAGTACTCTAAGGGGTATATTGGTTTTAGTTTATGTTTTAGATACCCATACGGAAACCTTTTGCTTGGGGAAGAAATGGAATTTTTTAAAATAAAAATTGGAATGATGAAAAATCGATCACTGGATTTTCAGGTATTCATAACGTCATTAGAAATAATTGATTTTATCCATTGAAAATAGATTCTTAAAGGAATATTTGTGTTAATAAATTCACTTGCGTTATATTATCCTATTTAAAGTCGTTAAAGTAAGGTAAAAGGCCTCACGACTTTTGTTTGATTCTTTAATAACTGATTGATACAAACGTTTTTTAGAAATAATTATTTGTAACCTTTCAAAAAAAGATTTTCAAAGTAATATTTGTGTTAATAATTTCTCTAGCCATTTTATAATTATATTTAAAATAAAACAAAAGGCCTGTTTGATTCTTGCATAACTGATTGGATTTCTTTTAAGAAGTGGCTATTTCAATTAAATCCAGTTAATGTATGACTAGATTTATTGTGTGCCAGGTACCTTCTAGTCGAGAACTCTAGGAAAACTTTCCTTCTTGTTTTTTTACTCATGTTTTTGTTTGCTTTTTGGGTCAAAAAGATGTGTGTTTGTGCGCGTTGGTTGTCTGTGTGTAACATAGTTTTTCACTTAATTAGCGCGCTGAATGACGCGTTGACAGTTGGCAGGAGTACGTGCCACGCCTGAGGGGTATGCAACACACAATTTTCCGTGATTGTTGTTGTCTCTGGTTGTTTGAGGGGAGCGGCAGTTGTCGGCTGAGCAATGTGCCAGAGATTTCAGGGATTTCGTGATGCCTGAACTTCCAACTGCATCGAGGCTGCGCTCATAATTAAGGACAATTGGTGTTTATTACGGAAATAAAAGGTCAACAAATTGGTATTGAAATTTATATCAAACAATTAATTAAATGTAATTACACTTGCAATAAGCCCTGCTCACTTTAATGAGTAACTGTGTAATTTTTAGGGTTTTTGATTAAAAAATTAAACGAAATTTTATTTATTTTTTCTATCTCTATATTGTGTGAATTTATTGCATGTCTTAACAAACTGCATGGTTCTAACAAATTTATGTTTTCTGTTTATAATTCAAGTAATTACATCTTTTTAATTCCCACATTGCTAACTAACTTTTTATAACAGGACTTAAGATCTCTGAGCTCTTCAGCAAACAAGTATGAAACACATTTAAATTATTCTAAAAGCCCTTATTTATATTAAGACCTCTCTCTCTAAAGTTGGTTATAATCTGTCTGAGAATAAAATGTTTTAATGTGTTGGAACTGACGCTCGAAATGAAAAGCCACTTGATAATGTTCTTAAGGCTTTAATTTCCTATGGAATGATGAATACCATCCTTGAACACAATTGTGGTTAAAATGTTGCCAGACATCGATAA
Organism: Drosophila subpulchrella; assembly: GCF_014743375.2. Taxonomy (NCBI): domain Eukaryota; kingdom Metazoa; phylum Arthropoda; class Insecta; order Diptera; family Drosophilidae; genus Drosophila; species Drosophila subpulchrella. Next base: position 1,388,504 of record NC_050611.1, on the reverse strand, counting down.
ATTATGACGAGCTGCATAATTGCCCCTTAAATTCACAACAAACTTAACGATTGAATGTTAAACTTCCCACACGAAACTCAGAGCATCCTTCACTCCGAATTGGGTCCATGAATATCGTAAAGATTTTCACTGCCGGCAGCCGACGAATTTCCGTTGTCAGCTCGTGCAATTTGCAGTTCACACATCACTTTTACTTCCGCCATCACCCGTCTCAATGCTTTTCGCCAGCTTTTCGTCTTCTTACGCCTTTAATGGAAAACTTTGTGAAAATTTGCACAACTCTCTGGGAAGATTCTTTTTTGATGTCACAACATTTTCGCAGCTACTTTTAATAAGCGGTACCAAGGCAACGTTTATCACTCCTCAAAAATCGATGGCTTAAAAAAGCATTTAATAAAAAATAAAAGGATATTGTACACGGAGAATAGGAAATCTAAATATTCAATAAAAATACAATTTAAAGTGACCATAGCACATTATATATGTATATTTTTACTGAGTATTTAAATACGGAATAGGTTGTTAACCAAAAACTAAAATAAATATAATACGGAAAGCAGGACATTCATTATTTTCTCCGTGTATTGGTAGTAAATTTGCATCCGCTAAATTGATAAGCAAAAAAAAGAGAATGCCCATGCTTTTAAAAATTAATTTCATTATAGATGATTCCAGGCATAAAAACGTGATAAAGGTGACAGAGTGTTGAGGGCGGTACAGATTTCCGGCTGGGCATGGTCAAAAGCAAGCCGTGGGGCCCGGAGGAAACAGGAAGCAGGAGCTGCATCCTGTGGGGTTTTCCCCGCTGCGGTGCCGTCCAGCATCTGGCCGTACATACAAATATGGCGGCTTCCGTTGGCATTTCAACTTCCTTGTACTGCGGTCTCAATTTTCATTTATATCGACAGCCCCATCTGATGCGATATCCTTGCCCGTTCGCCTCTCCATGTCCCTATGCATAATTTAATGCACCGAAGTGCGCATAATGAGCGTGATTGACATAAATGTACTTTAAATGCATACGGGAATCGGTTCTGAATTGCGCCTGTGAAAGCGGATGGGAGGATTGAGTTTGCAGGCCATGACAGGCCAAACACCGCCGACATTTCTCCTAAAGAGATGCCAATACAGCTTTTCCACACAGAAAGAAAACAACGATCAATTTGATATACGCATGGAATAACTTTTATCATTTCTTGGATTTCATTTTTGAGAAAATATCGCCTTAAATTACTCTGGGTGAGAGCGAGAAAGCCATATTCGAAACTCTTCACAATAGAAAAGGAGAGAAAAACATGATGTCTTCTTAATTTTGTTTCTGTGCACAAAAAGTGAATAATTTTATTTCCGTATATAATGAAAATATTTTAATTATGTCATAATCCAAAAAGAGTTAGACACCGCAGTTTATAATACAGTCGAGGAAAAATTCCAAATACATTTCTATGAATTTAAATTTGTAAAGGCGAAAGGAAAAACCAATTTTCTTGTTTCCTAACCATTTTATTTTAGCTTTGGCCAGTTGTTCTCTTTTTGGGTTAATTTTTTCAGAATAGCTCGCTGCCATCTCTGCATGTTTGAATAGGATGGCGTTGGGGGGGAGGACATTTTGGGATAGCTTTGGGGCAGATAGCCGTGTCCGGCTTTGGCTTGTTTGTCGTGGACATTGGACTTTGCCGGCGTTTTTGGTTTCGGTTTGCTCGCTCGGTTTGTTGTCTGTGGCCGTATGTTTTCGGCACTTAAATCGAGTTTATTACGTGCTTTCTGCCCGGCCCAATGGAGAAAATGGGGGCTGAGCCAGTGCACTGCTAAAAGCCAAATCACTTAGAACCGAAAAGTAAAATAAAACTTTAACCCTAACTTTACTTCAACTGGGCAAGCAATTTGTTTTGTCTGTAACCACACAAACTTGTAAATGAGTGCTTCGTTTATTAAATTTAATTGTTTTTGGGGTGGCAAAAAAATGAACGAGAACTTTTTCTATCGGAGTTTTTGAAACATTTATGAGTTAGCAAGAAAGGGGACTACGATATTAAGCATGTCGAAATTCACATCAGTAAGAAAACCACCTGAGTGCATTGCCCATTTTTCAAAAAAATAATAAGCCAGTCTATTTGACTTTCTACAAGACTATCCAGTTTCCCTTTGCACACTTTGCCGAAAATTGAGATATTATTTTGCATCCGGATGGACCATAAAAAGTTGCAGCATCATCAACGCTTGTCGAGGGACATAAATGGGGAAAACTGCGAGGAGGAGGAATCCTGCAAAAGGGCTGCAAAACTTTCTCTTTGCATTTGAGGAAAAACTTTGTAGCAAATATTTAAAAGAGCTCCCTCTGCTTTCCTTTCGCACTCGCACTACCAATTTTTCTTCCATTTTATTGCTATGTTTTTTGGTTGCCTAAAGGCCAAACTTGCATTAATGAGGCAAAACTTGAGGAGAAATGGAGCTAAGGAAACAATAAAGACTTCAACACCTTTTTGTAAAAAAACTGCATATTAACAAAGTTAACTTTGAGTCCAAATATTAAATTTTAGAAATAAAATGTAGCGAATTTTCATAAATATACCCTTCAAATGGTAAGCAAGCGTTTATACTCTATCTATAAAGCCACCCAAAAATATTTATTATATAAAATGAGGATATCCAAGTACTTAAAATTCTGCCAAATAAGTTTTTTAAGCACAGAGAAGAAGCAAATCTAAATCAATAGTGTATAAAAATGCATATAACGTCGAACTCACTGATTAAAATAAAAAGTATGCAGAACTGAAAAATGTGCACAGACAATGCAAACTTTTCCAGGGCAGCATTATTTTGCAGTCTGCAAACTTTACCCTTCCATAGGTTCATGTTGTGTTCAAGTTTCGGGTTAGGGTTTGAGTCAATAACTTAAAGCACTTGATGCCTTTTCATGCTTTCCCCGGCCTGCATCATCATCATCATCATCACATTTGTGGGCCTCTCGTCTTTTCAATCTCTTTCTGGATGTTGAAAATTTCCTTCGCAAATGTTTATAAACACAATTTTCTAGTTGTGGCAAAAGTTATATTATTGGAGCAGCCCCCCTCCCCTGCTATCTGATGCACTATGATTTATATGTAAGCGATCATCAATCTTCTTTAGCTGACATGGTTGTTGTTGGTTCTGTTACTGCCAGTTGAGTGGAGCCGAACAACCAGGCTTTAAATGATTTTCTTTTTGTCTCCCATTGATTTCCCAACTCCTAAGACTGCAAATTCATTTTGCTTGTTTCTGGGCAGGAAGGAAGGATGTCAGGACGGAAGGGCGGAAGAACCGGGAAGGATGTGGGGCGTGGATGTGTTGTGGCTTGTCGTGTCTGTCATTGTCATGTACTTGTCGTACCCGGGGACAATGAATGCATTTGCTGCAGCACAAAAAACTCCAGCGACAACCACAGCAAACAGCAATCAATCGATGATTTCTATTCATTTTTAAACACTTTGGCATAGAGTGTTCTGAGCACTATGCCTTGTAAATTGGAGAGGCTGTTGTAATATTAAAAGCTCTATTACAAAAGTGGATTCTTCGATTAAGAATACCCATTGTTACTTCACTTTGCAAGATAAATAAATGTATTACACCATAATTTGGATGTGGGGGTGTTTATACAACAAAATTGTTGAGTTAAAATTACAAAATTTGGAATAAAATACATATTACATATACTGTTTCTAACAAGAGTGGGGTGGATCTGTATTACACACTTAAGCCCCAATTAAAAGAAATGATTTTATTTAAGATTATAAAATATTAATTAATATTGTTAAGGCGAACAATATATTTTTACTTCATACAACAATATTAACCATTACAAATTCGGTAAAAAGTTTGACCAGGAATTGTTAAAAGGAAGCAAAACTTTCTGCATTTTTTAAGCCAACTTTAATTTTATTCATTGCGCTTCGGTTTTATTTTAGAGAAAATTGTGCGGCCCCAAATTAGTACACAGTTTGATTTGTGGTGATTTCATTATGCTGTTGACAGAGCTTTACGCCCTGTTCGTCTTTTGTGGCGCATACACAATGTTTAACCACATATTAGACACACGCCATGTAGAACAACCAATTTATTTACCCAACTACTCAACTCGAATTGTGTAGCTACTTCGCCTGAAGTGATTGCCAGGCGACAATGTTTTTGGGACCAAGATATCCCCATTATCCTCTTAGCTGCTCCATTCGTTATTCACTTTATCGGCCTGCTCCTTCCGAAAAGCACTCCCTTGGAGCCTTTGAGGTGGCCAGCACTTTGAGGCACTTGTGGATCCCTGGCTGATGACTTTTAAAACGTGACTCCACCTCTGACCTTTGAGGCCCTCTTTTTATTGCTCTGACATTGGCCGCAAAAAACGCTCCAAATGATTAGCCAGCCAGAAGAGTTGGGTTAGGGAAAAGTTGGAGCTACGCATATTTTAAGTGGCAAAGTTTCGGGGGGCTAGGGCTAAAGAAAATTGTTGCCTCCACTACTATTTCCCATTTCCCAGGCACACTACGATGCAATAAAAAATACTGGTGGGTGCAGAGGGGGCGAAGCCAAGTAAATAAAAAATTATTGCAAAACTTTTCCATGCAATAAACGATGAAAGTAAGACCTTCTTCAAGAAGGCAGCAGAGCATGAAAATCGCAGTAAAAATAGTTACAGCAACGACACTAAGAACGGGATCTCTCGCAAGAACATCATCTTTCAGTGGCATGTCTGCCTACAATGTCTCGGCACCCCCAATTGCGTAATCAACGCAGGTGCCACCCACCAAGATCTGCAGCAGTGGCATCAGTCCACCCCCTTCCGATTCCCATAATGCCGAGCAGCGGACAACACTTTCGTTGGCATGGCTCACACGCTTCCATAGTTGAGGCAGACGTGACAAGGGCACAATGTTGCACTGTACAGTGGGCCTGGGAGCCCTAAATAATAAATGTTCATGCTTACTCGTACAGCTGGCTTCGATAAAATGTAAGTGGTCTTATTATCAAAACTTGGAGAGACACTAAAACACAGTATTTTATATCAAAAGTGTAAAACTAGTTTTTTATACTGCACAGAGAACAATTTCATAAGATTAGAGGATCATTTTGATAAAATTCATTATCCATTATATTTAAATGCGAGGCGTATCACTTTATTGAGTTCGCCATCTTGATTTAGTTTTCTGTTTCTGCTTCGGAAAGTTTTTAATATTGATTTTATTAATAAAAGAATAACTATCGCTTTTTTGCCTTTTTCGATTGGATAGAATTTCCAAAAAGAGTAAATCCAAGAAATAATATTCCTTTATGTTAAATTAACATTGATCAATGGTCAAAATGATACTTAATAAATGTACAATGCGAATATCAAATTATTATTTTGTGTTTTAAAAATAGATTTACTTTCAACGATAAGAATTCCAACACAAGAATATTAAAAAAAGAAACAAATATCAAGAGTTATAAGTCATCTAAGAACATACTGACCTTTGATCGGTTTCAATAGTTTTCGCGTCGATTTGAAATGAATTGATAAATGAGGTTTTGATTTATTATGACTAGTATTTACTGACAGCAACACATTTTAATGTCGTACGTCAGGCTTATAAAATCCATCATTTCAATTGATTGTTGTACAAATTCAATTGGCGTTTATACGAGCAATCAAATGCCCATAAAGAAGCATTTATTTTCGGCAAACAGTTATCGATTTATTTAATTGGGGACTGCTGTTCGCAGCCCATTGTCCGGTGACTGGGCAGTTATTAGAGAAGATGTTGCAGCTATCAAAATGCCATAAAAGCGAATGTTAAACTGAGCTGCCGTAAACTGCTCACAATGCGGCCGTATTCCTTGGCTGCTGATGTAGAGGAAGCAAATGTTTTCCAGTCAGTTAGGGGCTGGAGACTGGAGGATGGGGAAAAGGGGCAAATCGAGTGAGCCGGCCTCAATTAGCCCCCAGTTTGATTAGAGGATGGGAGCAGTTGGCCTAGTGGAAAAATTTCCATTACACTTAGCATGCCACACGCCCCATTCCTCATCGCCATCCCATCTCCATTCGCATTTCTCTTAGGGGTTCTTTCTTTTCATTAGCTAAGTGCCGGAGTGCGGGCTATCCAAAGAGCCTCCGAACAATATAATTTTTATTTGCCCCTCTGTTTTTGTAATTATCCGATGCAAGAGAGTCCCTCTTATACAGCCTTAAACTTTTCGGGCGTTGATCTATTTTATCTGTTCCCTCAAGTGGCATAAATCACACAGAACACTCGGGCACTGACACAATGGGATAATTAGATGAGAATTGAGACATTCAAATTAAATTGGTCTGTATATATGCGTATAAGGCGTTCACCGATCTCGACACATAAAGAAAATGTTATGGACAAGGATAGGAACAAAGATATTAGAGAGATAAATAATAAAGTCGGCATATTCGGGACTTCATACCCTGAATTTTGGCTTATATGTGTAGTATTCAAAAAGGAAGAAAATGTTACGTACGAGGATATGAGCAAAGACATCAAAAAGACATCGCCATATTCGGTACTAGATAATCAGAATTTAGTCTCATAAAGTAAAAGTTAAATATCAAAGTGTCAAAAATGAAGTAAGAAAATATGAATTATATGAAGAAAACAAATTATTTAATATTTTGAAATATTTTTGCTTCTGTATAGCCGCTGATCTTTCTGGGAATTACTTCATAGTGGATCCAACAAGGGAGGTTTCTCAATAACTTACATGGGGAACATATTCATTTCGGTGAGGCATCTAAAACTGCTTTAAAGCACTTCTTCAACAGGCATAAAGAACATTATACTTATTATCATTCATCACCGCATAATACACACACAAATTGTCATAAAGAAAGGGGCATTATAAAAATATTACTCGTAAAGCACAGCCTGGGGAAATTTCAGAATAATAGACAAACGTGACCAACGGATAACGAGGACAAACATGATTTTCACTTAAACGAAAACTTTTTGGCAAGAAATCCTTTAAAGACCAGGATATGCGGAGTGAAAAGGAGAGGCAGAAGGAGTGTTGACTCAGGGACATCTGTCAGAGGCAAGCCAAAGCGATTTTGCGGTTAGTCTGGTAAGCCGCAGTGTTGTTGACCCCCTCAAAAACCCCTTCGACTGCACTTGACTCTGACCCTCCCCCACTCGCTTCCTCTCGCTCTCGCTCTTTCTTCCTCTCGCTTCCTTTTGCAGCTCCCCATCGCTGCTCATTAAAAACAACAAAGACAGTTGACTCCACCTGTCCCCGGTAACTGGACAGAGAGAAATTTATTATTATCAGTTTTATACAGAGTTATTTTGAAACAAGCTCTGAAAACATACTGAAAGTTACTTGGCCACAAATTTTTTAGTCAGTTTTGTGTCTTAACATTTGACTTTGTTAAATATACATTATATTTTAAAAATTGTTGATATCTTTACCTAATAAAGTCAAAATTATATTTTAAAGTTTTGGAAAAGTATGAAACAGGTCGAACCATGATTTCCGATGTATTATAACAGGATTGTACAACAAATTGGCAATGAAAACCCCCACAACCGAATTCTAGATCCGTAAATGTAGCATATAAACGTTGACATAAAACTAAAACATTCTAAAGCTATACGGGTACTAGCAGGTAAACCGTTTGTATCTAGCCAACATGTAACAGGTTCCTTGGTATATAGTGTTATATCTTGTTCAATATTAAAATAAATAAATAATATATACACAAAACGTTTCCATAATTTGGTTCCGTGTATCATATTTGCTCAGTGCCATCAGAATCAGGAGAGCCAAAGAGCTGCACCATCAGCAGCCACGTAACTGAGACAGGAGCAGTCCACGTAATTGAATCACCCTCGAGAACATATTAAAACCATCCATGAAGAGCTCAAAGCATTCCCCGGGAGTCCCTGACTCTCATTCGTGGATTGCTGGATGTCGGACTGTGGTTTGTCCTTCAGACAAAAATGACCGATACCAGGGACCAGGATTTACTTCCACCTCTGGCTGGTTTGTTGCTATTTTTTGTTACTGCTCTGAGTTGTGCAACTGAATTTCAGTTTGTTTGTTATCCATACGTTTCATTAGTCCATTTGATCTGCTCGAACTCGGCAGTGGAATTGTGTTCTCCAAGATAGGCAATTATGACTGGTAAGCAGAATAACCCTTTTTTTTAACTTGTACAGATTGCAAGCTGACTTTGTGTAAAATTAAGCTATTATCATTTAAAAAATATTTGAATAACAAATATAAAATTTATTTTCTGGATTTATGGGAAGTGTATAACTGCGTCGGTATTGATAAGGATAGTTCCCCACTTTTTTCTCTGTGATTCAACATGATGTTGCTGGTGTGTTCGAGTTGTTGCTGTGCGTCGCTCACGTTGCCGCTGCAGTTGAACCGAACAGGTTCAGAACGGCCACCTAAACAAAGAATAAGACGAGAATAAAGGAAAAATCACGACTGATAAATGAAATAAATATATACGTGCATTTATATATACCCGTACATATAGAAGCACACTCAAGCACACGCATGTAATGTTTAAATTTAGATATATCTGCAAGTTCCCCGAACGTCGCGAGCACTTGGCCCGCTTATCATTTCGTCTGTGTCGTAAGTCTTGATGCCTGCTGCCTGCCAACTACTCTTGGCCCTGGACATGTGTTGGCCAGGCCAAAAGAGCCAGGCCAGAAACGAAGGAGGAACCGTATAAAAAGGAGCCTGAAATGCAGCTCACTGCAGCTCCTTCGGGCTTCAGAACTCTTCGTTCTGTGTCATTCTAGATGCAGAAATTTGATGCCAGCTGCAACTTGTTAGGCTCCTTCGTACCCCGCCCCTCCTCTTTTTTCCATCGCTTTCCTGATTTTATTTGCGCCTTTGACGGGCTTTAACTTACTGGTTTCGGGTTTCAGGAGCTCCTGCTGCACTCGCTGCAGTTTTGTAATTGCAGCCAAGTTTCCCACATTAAGCTTGAGAAACAATGAAGAAATGAAGTCCGATGAGGGGGAATCTGGGATTTCGCAAATCATGATTCGCTTTCGTCTCAATGCTTTTTGTTTGCCTTGGTTTTGTTCATTAAGGTAAAGGGTAATGTCGAGTTGAACTTTTTCCTTGGATCGGTGTGAACTTTTGAAGGGGAAAGCCAAGACCAAAGACCTTTAAGATGTGCCAACAAAAGCGCTGACCTATGCCACAATTGGTTAAACAATTGACTTTTGTCCATGTCATTTTTCGTTGTATTGGACTTTAGATAAAAAAGCTAGATATATTCCTTGTGTTGCTTGGTAATCTAATATAAGTCTATATACAAGGAAGAACGCTATACTCGAAAGCCTCGACTATCAGATACCCGTTAATCAGATATAGGAAGCGAAAAGGAAATGATGATATACAAGCGGAAAGCTAGACTGTAAAGCGCCACCTACACTTATGGTGTAAGCGTTATATATGGACGTTAGAGTGGGCGTGGCAAACTTTTTTTAGCTCAATCGATAGGTATTGACGAAACCAATATATTTCAGCTAAAATTTTGTTTTCAGCACTAAAACTGGAAGAGCCAACGTTTTGGGCGGTTTATGGGCGTTAGAGTGGGCGTGGCACATTTGCGAAACACACTTGCGCTGCTTACGAAGCTTAGGATTCTAAATCTGAAATCCCAACTCTCTAGCTCATATAGTTTCCGAGATCACAGCGTTCAAACGGCAGAGAAGACATGGCTAGATCGACTCGCCTCAAGAATAAATACGCTTTATGGGGTCGGAGACGCTTTTTTCAACCTGCTACATACTTTTCCCCGAAGACAATATACCCTTTTATTCTTCGAGTAACGGGTAATGAAAATTACTTTAATGTTTGATTTGCAACAAACTGCAGAGCATAGAGCTCGCAACCTTCTAGAAACTTTTCAAAACAGAGCCTAAAGAAAATGCACAAAGAAGGCAACACAAAAAGGAGATTTAATCCAAGAGCTGAACCTGCCATATCATCTTAGGCCTTCACACCTGAGACCTCACCTGAAGAGCTTCTCTTCCATTATTTATTAACTCGCCATGCGGCCTCAACATTTCCCTCTTATTGTCCAGACATGAATTTCAACTTAGTTTGACCCAAACCCCCACGCAGCCTGCGATAAGGCGAACTAATCGCATTGGAAATCAATCTGGATTCTGGAATCGAAGTCGATAACTCGACTATGCTGGCAAACACACATTTGAATGTGATTCTCGAGCTGTAAATGTGCAATAATTTATTTAAATTCCCAAATGCGTGCTCTCGTAGACATTGTCATTAATATTTACTGGATTTGATTTTCTTAGCCGTATCTTTTGGGTCAAGCCATTAGGCCGAAGTCCAGCAGTGTTCGCGTGGGCCGTGTCCAACGATCTCTGGGAGGCTTGGAGAGTCGTTAACCGGCAGCCCCAGTCAGCCAATCAACCAAGCAAACTAGTTTGGACAGCCGGACTTCTTGCGCATTGGGCATTCTGGGGCAAGAAGGGAAGCAGTTGGGCTTTGAGACCAGAGAAGGGGAAACTGTAACACGAAAAGTGGCTGAGTGACAAGTTTTCTAAGGCCGAGGCTTACATATTAGATTGCATATTAAATATTTTTTGACTTACCCCGGACGAAACTTTTAATTGGACCCTGTTTTGTTCTCTTATCTTCTCCGTACAGATAGAGACAGTCCTATGAATGCGAAACTTTTCGAAAACAATGAAATGCAATCTATGTGTATTTTGGTTTGCCCGACTGAACTGAAATTAACCTTGACGATTTGGATTAAGCCGATTGCGAAAATATAAATATTTACTTCAACCACAGCGGAAGGTTTGATTCCACTGATTTTCCGTTTCTATTTATGGCTTTGTTTCTGGGACAGCAACCTTTTGGCCCCGGGGTGAACTTTGATTTCAGCAGACCCGAGTGCTGGAAAAGCACGTTCCTCGTGCTTGGGAACTCTTTACGTTGTTTTCCCTGATACGGCTAATCAAATTTCTATGAGCTATATTTCCTCGGTTCCTCTTTTTGTGCGGCTGTCGTTGAAGCGAAACCCAATTACTTTTTTGGCAAGTCGTAAATCTATCTGAATTTCATACATATGTATAAATACGGCATAAGCGGAAATTCGGTCTCTGGGGTAAATGAATAAATGATATCTTTCTCCCCGATGTGTGCGATAAATATTTATGTGGCAATTTGGAGCACATCCTCCGACAGCTCAACAACTTTGCTGTCCCAGCTCCAAAACTCTGTTCCACTCCGCCAAAGCATTGAGACATATGTGACACATGTCAATAACATCTTACCCCCAAATCAAGCTCCATGCAGAGAAAAAATATAGCAAGGACTGTTTAATGTTGTGGTTCTAATAATGTTTTTACGTAACAATGTTTTGCTGACTTCTTTACTAGGTGCACAACAAAACATTTTAGACGGGAATTTGGTACGTTTTAACTACTTGTTCTCACACGGTCCACAGAGACCGTTTACGGACACTACACTGGTGTATAATATTATTATACTTTAATATCAATCCTTTCATTGCCGTTATTGATTAAAATTTATCAAAATCCAAAACCTTTCCCAGTTTAAAATATTTTTGTTACTGATCTGCAAAATAAACAGATTAACCTGTTTCCTTTTGAGTTAGAAGCAGTAAACCGTGAAACTTTAAAAGAAACCAATACTGAACCACTAGACCACCACCTTTTTTCCTCTGTGCACTCTCTCCATATTGACAATCTCTGCCACGTGAAGTCTTCTTATCACGCTTGTGTGAAACTTATGCCCAACGATTTCAATTTCCATAGAATCCCTACACTGCCTCTCGCCCCCATTACTGTAGCCATTGATTGGCAGCTGGTATAACTTTAAACCACCAGAGATTGTTGTTGCTGTTACCTTTTCAAAATATGGGCATCAAGTAAGGAACCACAAGGCTTTCAACATAAGCTATAAAGCTTCTAAGCTGCTCAGCTTCAAAGGCTTAAAGCACTTTGGTTAAAAAAAGGGGGAAGAAAACAGAAGGGGTAAAATTAAGAGAGAGAAACTGTTGCAATGAGTTAAAAAAATGTGTAGGCACTTGAAACTATAGAAAAAGGCTTTTAGTAACCTTAAGTTGGCCCAGTTTGATGGACTCAGCTCTTGAGAATCTATTGAAATGCAATTTCCAAGCCCACATCCTTCGAACCGCAAATTAAGAGCCTCTCTTAGTTTCCGGCCAGTTTTCCAGTTAACTTCTGTACAACTTAAAGAGCGCAATTTCATGAGGGAATTTTTATGCTTTTTCCAATGATTAGGCATCGTTTGACAGGCGTCCATGGAAACAGTGTCCACGGGGCTATTAAACTGTCAAAGTTTGCCATCATCACTCACCCAACAATTACGACTAACCCCCCGAGACTTCCGTTCTCCGCACTTTGCTCTCCGTTTCACTTTTGTCTGTTTACTTTAAGCTTCAAATTACGCTTAAATTGTTTTTACGCCTCTTTTGCCTTAGCCATTGAGTAAATATCTATAAAAAGCATTTGACGCAATCTACACTCCAGGAATTGCAAAGATAATAGAATAGGCTATTATGGGTAGAGACCGGATGAGACCGGGTGTACGCTTTTTTGAGGCGGTCATGGCAACACAAGTATCTATGGTAATGGGAATATAAAAATCAATAGTTGTAGTATTGCCATTTAACCTTAATGATTTTGTCCTAAAATATTTGCAATGGGAATTTAACCCTTTAACAGATTATCAAAAATAGGTAATTTAATGTTTGAAAAAAGGATTAAAGCATCTTTAGTGCTATTACCGAACCGCTTACATTTATTATTCAACCGCTCCTTAGTTTCTTTGCGTATTCGCTACTTTTAAGAACCCAATAGAACGGAAGGCCAGCATACTGTTCCACAATTTGGCACATCATTCTCTTTCGGACCAACTTTTAATGCTCTCACCCACTAAAGCTGCTGTTTTGGGCCATCTTCCTTAGACTTGAAGCATTGTCTGCCGGGCATCAATAATTTATGCATTCAACCATCAATCACTTTGAGCTGCTTTGCGTTAACCGAGAATTGAGAGAGACGTTGTCATTGAACGGGGCGACGGAGGAGTAAAAGGTATTGGGGATTCCGAGTCCGAGCTAAGTAAAATCAGTCAAGTGTGGATGCCAAGGCGCAAATGGGTTTCGGCCAGGATTGGTTCGATTTTCCTCACCCTCCCCCAAGCACCTAAGACTCCTCCGGAGGGCCAGACAACAAATGCGAAAGAGTGGAGCACATATTTAAATGTGTTTTGCATCACTTTACTTATTTTGTGTACAATTCTGGCAATTTTTTCTTGGTATTTGCCTTTGCTTTCTGCTGTCTGTGCAAAATTTCACAGCCTTTGTTATGACCCAAAGACCGGAAGAGCAAAGGAGGAAAAACTTTTTCCGCTGGTCCTCTGTAAATTTGCAAAATTGCTTCCTTATTTCATTTTTGGCAAATAAACTGAAAGAATAACATTCCGTCCTCGATGCCCGCTCGCTTTTCCAATTTGCCAAAGAAATTTCAAACAGCTGACGGTGCCGAAGCATTTGATTTATGCAAAGTTGTTGCCTAAATTGATTTGCAATTGCCAATTTCCTCAAAGAAAACTCATAATCAGCCTAGGCACGCCGGGAAAGCAAATCCCTCGCGGGGAAGTGCTAACCAGTCCCCATGCCAAGGATTGCGTAAATGTTTCACATCGAGGCGTCAATGTGGCTCAAGATGTTAACAGATCTTTGCCGGCTGCCACTGCCACCGCCACCCACTGCAATTTAAATTTTCAATATGCGAGACGGCAAACAAGACGATGACAATGAGATGCCAAGCAAAGTTCACGCCCCCGAGCGAGGAACAAGTCGACAAACAATGAAAACCATGTAAGAGGGCTGACTTCACAAGTTCTGGGCCTTGAACTACCGCGTAATGATGTGATATCACTTTTATAGGGGCCTGAATGGAAAGTTTTTATCCCATAAAACCCTTACAGAAAATCGTAAAAATCTTTAAGACTGTTAGAAAGCTCTGTCGAATTTAAAATATTCCCTATATATAGTATTTATTTGTTAATAACATATCATATCATATTCCATTGGGTACTCCTAAACATATTCCCATTTTATTCCACACAACTCTTCCGCTCGCGAACATACCCTATAAAAATAACACAAAAAACCAATTAAATTATATTGGAGAGAAGACTCTGGTTTGCCAGGTTTTTTGAGACTTTTGGCATCAGCATGGGGTGCTTCATTTACATACGTACTTAACACGTGTCGGATTCTTTATGGGGAGCAGAAATCTTTTGGGAAAACAGGGGGCAATTACTTAATGAAGAAACAAAAGCAGAAAAAGTTCTTGGGCCGAAATGCAAATACTGGCAGCAATACTTATACAGCTTTATGCTGCTTAATATATTTATGCAGACAGTCGACAAGGGGGACTTAGAGGGGGCGAAAGTGAAAGAATGAGCTTTTGTACTTAATCAAATTACAGCACTAATTAATTTCAATTGTTGCGGTAATGGAGTTCTTGTGAGCTGGATGAACACAAGAAGCCTCTTAAGAGGCTTTGGGAAAGATACTTTGGGCGTAGCATTAGCAAGTTTGAATATGTTTCTGACAATTGAATTGGTATGGTAATGTTTCCAACATATTAACAACTTGTATTTGTTAGCACTTCATAACTAAATAATTGAACATTTTATGTAAAATTAAAGGAAATTAAATCATTGGGAGGCCGTGTTCTTAAGCCCCTATTGTGTTCCTGAACATGCAATTAAAATTAATATTTAAAACGGGCATTTTATGAAGTTTAGAAAGCTTTCATTTAAAATCTGTGTGTCTGTCAATTTTAACATGGTTTTATTTCATACAGACCCACATGTTATTCCTAGTTTTCTGTGGCTGTGTTTAAGTGCTGTTCCTATTTTCTTTCAGTGTTTTAAATACTTTTTTAACACTCTGATTACCGTTCTATTAAACGTTCACATTTAACTTATACTTTAATAGAAAAACAAATTGGAAAAGTAAGAAGACTACTATTCTTTTTCATCAGTTTTACTAATATCCATTGAATAATTAATAAATTCAGAATGAATGAAGTCACACTTTTCCATTCAATTTGTAAATATTTTACTCTTTTCGCTCAAGTTTCTCTCTCTCAATGTCTATTCTATTAATTATACATTTGGTATAAGTAAATTAGTTGAAAAAGATTCGTAGTTGTCCTACATTTCCAATAAATTTGTAAGTTCATTAACCACTTACTTTATAATTGAAACGAATATTCATTTGATATTAGTGAAACACGAAACTGCACTTATTTTGCCCACTTCATTTGGCCAAACAGCCCACAGTGGTTGCCGTTGCCAAAGGCAGCACACCGTTGCAAGTTCATTACAAACAATTGATTTGGCAGAACGGCGTAAAACTTGGCACAGGTAAGAAAGACGGGGCCAACTCAGCGCCAGCGACGTCTGGGAATTGGGGAAAGCCGGGAGAAAGGGGAGAAAGGGGCGAAAGCGGTGCCGTGAAGAGGCAGGAAACAGAAACCCACTCGGAGCGACAAAGTCTGCCCATGACCAACGCAATGTGGCTGCAACTCTAGACAAAAAGCCAAGTCAGCATTTGCGCCGCAGACGCGGTGGGTGGGGGGAGGTGTCTGCGGCATTGGTTGGGAGCCAGGTGGGCGGCAAGGGGCGGGGCAGGCGGAGGGCTGGGGATAAATGAGGGCGAGATGTGATGACTGCTGGCGAGCATTAATAATGAAAATATTCAGGCAGCTGCTGCTGCGGCTGCCGTTGATTGAAACCGAAAGGGCAGCAGCCGAGGAGTGGCAAGGAACTCCAAGGAACTACACTTGAACAAACTAACTTAAAATCGCGAATTCCCTTTGGAAATGTCTTTAAACTAAGCTTTAGATACTTAAAACATAACAGATTGTTAATTAAGTATACTCAGAATTTCAGAAAAGAATATAAGAGTTCAAATATTTTATCCGGAAAGAAACTGACCACAAAGAATATATTTCTAAGATTTTTAAAATAATCGTTTTGCATTAGTTACGGAACTGCTATTTTGCAAAGCGATTAATCTTTTGGCCTAAGGCACTGGTAGATCAAAGATTTTTTTATGGAGTACTACTTTTCAAATACAACATTTTAAATACTTCTCATTACCTAATGGACTAATAGACCCACCGAGACGAAAATAATATAAATAAATAGAGAATGCTTGTAAGAATTATTGAATTTGAAATACCTTAGATACTATATGTTATGTATAGTACAAAAAACGAATCTATGTATAGATACATTATTGAAATAAAAGTTTTTTTTTATTTTTCAGTTATTTTTTGAATTTGTATTTAAAGAGTCCCTGTATTTGTTCAAATTTAGGTTAAAAACCATTTGACCACTTAATTTGGTAAATGATAAATATATTTTGGTGTATACTAAGATGGATTTTAAGTAGCCAAGTTTTCGAGCCAAGTTTCGAGCCAAGTTTTTCAATGTGTAAGAGAGTGGCGAGTGGGTGGGAAATCTTTTGAAAAAGGATTAACATTAAATATGCATGTGTATGTTTGGACCTGGTGTTTGTACACGGTCGGGCGAGTGTGTGTGTGCGGGTGAAAAGTTGCTCGTTGGTTTGAGTAATGTGCGCACATAATGAGTAACAAAGCGCCCTAATGAAGTACTCAAAGCCTTCGAGCAGAAGCCAACTTTCAAGCTCCTGGATATAAATATAAAGTTCGCCAAGTGTCAGAGGGGCGGATGGATTTGCCCAGACCCCGGAGAACTTCAACTTTAAAAGTTTCATAAATGCCCAACTACAATTGAGAAAATTGAGGCCAATCGCCAAATCAAAAGTGGAGAACAACTTAAACAAACTTATTGAGCAATAAGAGCGCTGAAAAATAAACAACGTGTCAAAAGATTAAACCGTTCGCACAATAGCATTAACGTAAACAATGCAAAACACGCAATTTAAGAATGTAAGATATAAATTCCTTGTGGAAATTTTCCTTCCGGCTGAAAAATTTTCATTCATTTTATTTTACCACACACAACAGGTTTTGGGTATATTCGTTTTAGGTTTTTCAGTCCGTAATTGAATAACTTGCATATTTTTTAACCAAGCTTTTATTTTATACTTTTAAGAATATTTTGAGATTTCAGACAAATTTAAACAGCAGCCTGTTTCCAGCTTCCAGAATGTTTCTAATAAATAAATCAAATAAGAATAAAAGCAATGATTTTATTTATCAACTCAAACGTAAATAATTCAATTATTTGTATGAATGTTTTAATACAAATAAAGTTTGACAACTTAATTCAGATAAAACGGCAAAACACAAAACACAAAAATGAACCAATGTACGGATTTAACCCGATAAATACAAAATAACATTCTGGGTTATAAAATATGTAAGGCAAGTCTAGTTTGTATACCTATATTCAATTGAATTTAATTCAGTGCACTTAAGTTGATTTGATTTGCCTTCGCTGAAGTTGATGGCACCGCGATGTCTACGAGCGTATACGTAATATGTGGCTAATGAAACGCAATCTTGCGGTTATTTTCTTGCCTTTTTTATTGAGGCAATCACGAGCATAATAAAAGTAATGATAATAATAACAATAAAGCAGCCAAGAGTAGTTCGCAATCGCAATAACAATCGGCAATGATGACAACAATGTGTAGTACTTAATAAATTTAATGCGCCCCGATTTAGCTCACAATTAAGCGGAAGATTTTTGGTCAATTTAATCCATGATGACCTCCGTCTGCGGTGAGGTAGCCATTTGAGCGGACAAACACGGATGGTTTAATAGGATTTCTGGATGTATGTGCATTACCTGGAAGTAAAGGAAATGAATTGGTGAGAAAATGTGCTTTTGAAATATAAGGGAATTATAAGAAATATGAACTAATTTAATAGCTTAGATATTCTTATATTAGTAAATAAACAAGGTAGATAGCCAATAAAAACTAGGATTTACTTTTTTGTATTTTTTTTTGGCAGGGCATTCCGATTCAATTGCATTTCAGCACAGGATAGCAAACCCACATTGGAATGCTGGAAGGAGACATATTGGCTAACCCGCTCCGAAGCCCGTGGCACCAATAAATCGCTGGTGAACGACAGCCGCTAGATAGTCTGCCGGTACAGGGAACACCCCCTAAAGTCGCCCACCTAAGCCTGGCGAAATTTATTATAAAATTCAATCTTTTTTCTTTGCCAGCTTAGAAGGGGCAAGAACTTTCTCGCCCAAGTGTCGAAAGCGGCTGCGATAAGAAGAATAGCGAAGAAAACATGGCAAAAGGTATTTAAATCGTTTTTAATGGAAAAATATGCAAAGCAGCCGCGCGTCGGAGTCGTAAGCCGCTGGAGAGGCTGAGCAGGATGCCAGACAAATCTCTGCCGACTGCCCAGCCACCTCCTTCATTAAAATTCCGAGCATTTTCACTTTGCGAAAACACACGGCTGATGGGGGAGGAAAAGGGGGCAGTTAGAGCAGAACAGACAGAGAACTAGGGGGGAAATGCTGACTGACACACTTTAAAACAATATTCTTCTGGCCCGGCATCGCTTCCTTTGGAATCCAGAAAACGCCCGGGGAGCCTGGTCACATCCCTGTCATCCCAAAGTGCACGCAGGACATATGACAAACTTGACGTAGCATGTCAAAAGATTTGAAGCCAATTTGTCAGACGAAGTAGGAGGCAAAATGGGATGAAGCCAGAAGCATAAGCTGCAAGTTGCAGAGTGCTAACGTACGTAGTTTACGATCTCAAAAACAAAAAAATCTCAGGAATAGGAAATGTAATTCAATGCAGCAGTTAGCAATATTTGACTTTATTTTAAAAACTGTTTTGCATATGTTTCCTTGTTTGGGTAACTTGAATTTGATAACCAAATCATCTAACCATTGTGTTTTTAGTAAAATCAAGCTAGCAGCTTATGAAATTAAACAAACTGTTGGCTTTACCGCAATACCAATATTCAGATATGCATGGATCAGCAATGAGCCTTTTAAATCAACATGAGCGTTTTTTTTTATCCACAGCATATATTTTCATAAATTAATAAAACATAACTAACAACGAAAATGAACTACTTTCACTTTACTATTTTTAAATGAAAAATGTACCATCACAAGCTTATAGTGCTTATGGTAAATAATTTTACTCGTATTTATTATATCTTTAAATTCGAACTTAAATACATATATTTTTAAAACAAAAATCTTTAACCGCATTTACTCGGTTTTAAACCATTTAAAGTTTTCCGTTCAAATATACAGAGAAAATCCAATAAAATCATGAGAGTACAACGTTCTGCTCAATTATACACAAAGCTTATTAATTTAAATATATATATTGCTATGATAATTATTTATAAAAATTAAATATTTATTGCCTTATTCCGTTGAAAGAAAGTCCAACGTGTCCACTTAAATTTAATTGTTGCATTAATAGAATGATAATCATGCAATATTTTGGTGTTCTAATTGGATGGAAACCCGCGAGATATTTCATTTAATTTGCGCTTTGTAAATACGAATTCTGATATAATATTGTCCCTCTAATTGGGCGTCCTCGGAGGGGGAGCGGTGTGTGCGTTATGTTGTGCATACCAAATGCATATTTAAACTGATTAAATTAGTTCGAGCGCCGCCGTAATGAATGGGAGCCGTGCACACACGTTCAGGACCCCGAACAAGTTCTAAAGTGCCACTAAAAAGTGCTGGAGAGACAGACAGTTGGCAGCCGAGGAGTGGGTCTAAGCCAGCCCTCGACAGGAGGGTCCTGGCTTGTTTGCCTGCAGGACGACGAAGGGAGGGCTTTGCACTACTATAAAATTAAGATTAAAAGCTCCAGCTGTAAATGAGTATAAAGCCAGTCTTTGGCCCCCTTAACCGGGGCTCTGTATTTGTTTAAGGTGAGCATTTGTGTGTCTGTTTGTGAAAGGCTGCTCTTCGCGGAGCACAGAAAAAGATACACAAAAACGGGGGGGACAACGACAAATAGAAACACGCAAGCAGATGCAGCATCCCTCTTACTTCTGCTTATTTCTGTCCCCTTATTGTCCCCGGGATTAGCTAGCTGCGAATTCTTTTGTGGCTGCGAGGAAATTAAAAATTTTTCACTTCAAACACACAACAAAAGCCAGTAGATTGAAACAAAGCTTCATTTTAATTTCCTAGAAAATACAAGTACTAGAAAAAAGTATTTCAACTAAAACAAAACCAGAGCAACCACAAAAGTGGAAGGAAATGGGGGCATGAAATATGACGAAGAAGAAGGAAATGAGGGTGTCTATCAACATTTCTTAAAGTCAAACTAAAGCGGAATGAGTGACACCAAAACCTGTCAAGGGTCTGAATTTCTGCTGATATACAATGCTTTTTATACCCGTTACTCGTAGAGTAAAAGGGTATACTAGATTCGTCGGAAAGTATGTAACAGGCAGAAGTAAGCGTTTCCGACCCCATAAAGTATATATATTCTTGATCAGGATCACTAGCCGAGTCGATCTAGCCATGTCCGTCTGTCCGTCTGTCCGTCTGTCTGTCCGGATGAACGCTGAGATCTTGGAAACTATGAGAGCTAGGCTATTGAGATTTGGCGTGCAGATTCCTGAGCTTCTTACGCAGCGCAAGTTTGTTTCAGTAGAGTACCACGCCCACTTTTACGCCCACAAACCGCCCAAAACTGTGGCTCCTACAGTTTTGATGCTAGAATAAAAATTTTAACTGAAATGTATTGTTCTCATCAATACCTATCGATTGACTTAAAAAAAAGTTTGCCACGCCCACTTTATCGCCCACAAACCGCCCCCAAACTTCAAAAAATCGTAAATATGAACGTGGATATCTCGGAAACTATCAAAGATATAGAATCAGGATTTCAGATTTAGATTCCGTAGCTTTGTACGCAGCGCAATTTTGATACGTGAATATGCCACGCCCACTCTAACGCCCACAAACCGCCCAAGCCTGTGGCGCCCACAATTTTCATGCTAGATACAAAATTTTAACTGAACTGTATCGGTCTCGTCAATACCTATCGATTGACCAAAAAAAAATTTGCCACGCCCACCCTAACGCCCATAACGCTTAAATCTGTCTACCGCCGGTAGGTGGCGCATTTCAGTCTTGCTTTGCTGCTTGCTTATTTCCATTTCCCTTTGGTCCCTTTAGCTGAGTAACGGGTATCTGATAGTCGAGGCACTCGACTATAGCGTTCTTTCTTGTTTAGTATTATATTCATTTTAATATTCCTCTAAAATATGTTCCTTATCAACCTTAAACTAGAGTTTATCAATATGTTGCTATCAGTTTATTAAATACTTTGAATTTTTAATCAAGGGTGTGTGGCAATACTTAGACAGCTGATTTAAATTACAACCTTGCATTTTTGGTGGAAGGTCTTAATGGTCGAAGGTATGTTTTTTTTTTACATTTTCGAACCTCCAACGGTTTAACAGAAGAATTCATAAGCGAAAAATATTCAGGACCGAAAAAATGCGGGTGCCAGCAGGGTTTAAAAGTATGTTTCGAGTTTTGCAATCATCTCGTCCCTTTTTGAAAAAATGTATAACGAAAATTGTGGCTATTCCTATTTCGTTTTTTTTTTGTAGTAGAAAAATGATTAACAAAGATTGATGAAATATAAAGGGATTGGCTCGGGTGGTTTGGCCTCCTTTTTTGGGTTTGGTGGTGACTTTTGTGACTTTAAAGAGAGGGTTGGGTTGCAAGCTGAAAGGAGCACTCCAGAAATGTGCTGCTGAAAAGGTTTTATCTGTGGTAAGTCAGCAGACAAATAGAATCTGAAAAAATATAGGAATCGGAAAATGACTGAAAAGAATGATTGAAAAATTGCATTGCAAATTGGAAACAAAAAAATTCTATAGGACCCATTCAATTATTTAATTTTTTCATTTTGTTGCTTTGTTACAGATCCGATGGACTTTCTGATGGCCCGCCAAACCATAAGGTTACATATCATTTATAAATGCTTTTTTTCCAGCGCCTCTGAAATGCCATAGTTGTCAATCATTTGTCAATTAAGCACTCTATCAATCCGCATGTCTGGGCCGCATTCCATGTTGTTTGTTTATGCAGCCACTGGCGGGTCGTGTAATATATCTCCGATATATATTTCATGCCTACAATATACATTTATTAAAGTGTGTTTTTTACGTTTTATCCCGAGCATAAATTGAAATTCTGTCAGCATCGGGATGTCGATATGGCGGATTGGACAGGGACGGCGGAAATGATCCGTCTCTTTCACTCCGCTTTCATTAAATTGAAAAATTGTTCGCCAGGGCGCAAATTACACAAATCATCAACGGCAATGGCACTGGAAATATTGTGGAAATGAATTGCAACTTTGCGCTGCTTTATTGTTTTATCCTTTCACGTTTTTTTTGAAGTATTTATTGCTTTATTATTTTTAACAATTAAGGCAATTCATAAAAAGTGGATATTCAATAACAAAAAATGTTGAGCCCAGGCAGTTTTTATGGCCGCGGCAGTAGTAATTAATTAAGGGTCAAACAAAGGAATTTGATTGATGGCAGATACCGTCAGTGATTTTTGATTTGCAGGTGTTTATAAAAGGTATTAACACTCATTCAAATATTAATATTTGCGGTGGTATTTTATAATGTGAGCCTCCTTGAGGGATTATACATATATTGAAATTTCCATCTGCAGTTTTCGATCCAGTTTCATTTCATTATCACTACTAAACTTATTTCCATCAAAACAGCTTTCCGCGGAAAATAACTTTACTTTCACAGGGCATTTAAGTCCCTTCGTCCCCCTTTCTAATCTAGTTCAAGTTTGGACTGCACAAAATACTTAATTTCCCAGTTATAAGTAAGGGAGACAGAAAATGAAAAACTTTTGCTAATCATTCAACCCGAAGCGATCTCTCACCCCCAAGAGCTCTCCCCATCCGCACAGTGGCTGACAAAACGTGGCTGGAAACAGTCTCCGCCAAAAGTTTGCACATTAAAATTGGCGCTAAAACTAACAAACTTTGTCAGCGAGCAAGGGAAACAAACTCCCTGCCCCTGACACATTCCACTTTTCTCCTTCAGCCGCGCATAACGCGCTTGAAAACTTATCCAAATGAACTATGGCAAAACCTAGGGAAAAGGATATGATTCGGCGTAGGAATTTGGCTGATTTATAAGGGAAAATATTTTAATTGGTTTAATTAGTGTTGCTGGCTTAGGCCAGCCTTCCTAAAATATTTTAGCCGCCCTTAATTGTATTAGGGTTGAAAGCCGTTCCCTTAATTAAATAGTTAGCAGCCCTCACACGTTATTACATTTTCATGGAAATTTAATTAAAACAGTGTTTATTTGCACGTTGAAAAATGTTTCTCGGAAAGGAAATCATCTAAATTAAACTGTCAGTTAAATTTCAGTTTCAGTTCCATTATAAATATATCAATGTTAGAAAAACATTAGCATTTTTTAGTATTTAAATTCAATTCAAACGTTAAATAAACTGCTAAATTTGTTGGTGCTTGAAAGAACTTTTTATTTGAGAAAATCTTTACCAAATATTAAAAAAAAATTTCTTATATGGAGGAAACTCAAAGAATAGTTAATCCCAGATGTCCGTGACCAAAATATATTGATCGAACTTTTGAAGAACCGATAGTAATTATTCAAAACCGTCTGTGGGATGGCTTGCAGCAATTAATGCGAGAAGGGCTCATATTTCATGCCTCGCTTGTCTGGGTTCGATTCCACCCGTTCCACGACGCGTGTTCCGCTGATAAGGATCTGCCCACCCATCGAACATCCTCTGGTGCCCTCCACCCTCCACCCCCCACGAATCTCCCTCAATTGATGGGACAAAGCCATAAATTAGAGAACAAAGTTGCGACGCATCAACGAGCATGTGAAACATGTTTCGACGAGGAGGAGTTATCATCGATGGCTAGTGCAACATGTATCTATGGAAGCCATGCACTGTGATTAACCGGGGGCTAGAAAGTGGGCGGTGTGGAAGGAAGCAGTTACTCCAAATGGATCGGGCGAAACAAAAGATACAGAATCGGGGGGAGGTGGAAACAATTTTGCAAAGCGTCGAGCGCTGTGCTTATAATAACAGACGCAGCGCGGCAGCAACAACTGCAGTCGGGCAAACAAAGGAAGAGGAACAAATTACAGCACAAAAACCAGCAGTGGCAACAACAAAAACGCCCCGACGAGTGCGCCAAAGGTAGACAAATATGCTAAAACAAAAAAAAACAGAAAAAAGGGACAAGGAAGAACGCTATAGTCGAGTACCTCGACTATCAGATACCCGTTACTCAGCTAAAGGGACCAAAGGGAAATGGAGATATGCAAGCAGCAAAGCGATATTTAAATGCGCCACCTACCGGCGGAAGACAGATTTAAGCATTGTGGGCGTTAGGGTAGGCGTGGCAAATTTTTTTTTGGATCAATCGATAGGCATGGACGAGACCAATACTTTTCAGTTAAAATTTTTAATCTAGCATAAAAATTGTGGGCGCCACAGGCTTGGGCGGTTTGTGGGCGTTAGAGTGGGCGTGGCATATTCGCATAACAAACTTGCGCTGCGTACAAGGCTACGGAATATAAATCTGAAATCCCAATACTCTATCTTTGATAGTTTCCGAGATATCCGCGTTCATATTTACGATTTTTTGAAGTTTGTGGGCGGTTTGTGGGCGTTAAAGTGGGCGTGGCAAACTTTTTTTTGGGTCAATCGATAGGTATTGATGAGAACAATTCATTTCAGTTTAAATTTTTACTCTAGCATCAAAACTGTAGAAGCCACAGTTTTGGGCGGTTTGTGGGCGTTAGAGTGGGCGTGGCACTCTACTGAAACAAACTTGCGCTGCGTAAGAAGCTCAGGAATCTGCTCGCCAAATCTCAATAGCCTAGCTCTCATAGTTTCCAAGATCTCAGCGTTCATCCGGACAGACGGACAGACGGACAGACGGACAGACGGACAGACGGACAGACGGACAGACGGACATGGCTAGATCGACTCGGCTAGTGATCCTGATCAAGAATATATATACTTTATGGGGTCGGAAACGCTTCCTTCTGCCTGTTACATACTTTCCGACGAATCTAGTATACCCTTTTACTCTACGAGTAACGGGTATAAAAATTCCAGGAAGCTGTACTTAAAAGGGTACGAGTACTGCCCTTGATACCCTTTATGGTAAGAATATATTTTTTAAACAACATAA
Source organism: Drosophila subpulchrella (assembly GCF_014743375.2). NCBI lineage: Eukaryota > Metazoa > Arthropoda > Insecta > Diptera > Drosophilidae > Drosophila > Drosophila subpulchrella. The sequence goes on along the minus strand of NC_050611.1, from coordinate 1,363,222 downwards.
AAATCACGTTTTAAGGCGGTGCAAAACATGAAATCTTTTTTTTAAGAACACGAATGTGTCATTTTATTTCTTATTTAAGGCAGAGTTTCTTTTGAAAGTGCTTTTAATATTTTTATAGTTCTGTTGATCTACTAAAATACGACTAAAATGATATTTCATGAGAATTTTATAAACTGAAAAATCGCTTCAAAATCAGTTAAGAGTTTAAAATCTTCCGATTTGTAATAAATATTATTTGCTTAGATAGTTAAGTTCCCTTTCCAACATTACAACATTACGAAACTGTATAAAAATAGTAATTAAGTCAAAATATAGTCCGCATGGGATCATAAAATAACATACCCTTAAAATTGCAATGCGTTTACTTTGGTCTAGTTCGCTTGTAATCCTTAGTTCATTTTGACCAAATGTAGTTTGTGGAAACTGAGAGGCATCAGACTGTTATTAATACAACTAATTGAGAACCTGCCACAACGCGATGCGGAGACGGACATGCCGCGGTGCAGATGGGAAAAAGCGGGCAAACGACAGCTTGCAATTACATCCGAGACCCCTTTTGCAACCCGCCGCCGCTGCACCGCCGCTACACCATCCACCACACCACCCACTTCACCACCCACTACACCACTGCCCCACTGCACACACACACACAAACAGGACAAAGTGCACTTCAAACAAAACGTCGCCCACATGGAAGCGTGCGATTTGCCGCAATTGCGTATCATTAATTTGCGTTTTGCCTGCCAACCCCCTTTTTACTTTTCCTATCCCCTCTGCCCGTAATACCGCCTGTCGTCGTTCGGTCAAATTACTTTGTAAAATGTTTCATGGATGCAACGCGAGGAACAAAACCATATATGTACCTGGGGATAGCAGCGAAAAAATATCGCACGAAGTTTAAGGTTTGTTCGATATCAAAACCATTTAACGGGTAGTGATTTCTAATAATAATATTATTATAAGGAATTATCATTTCCAGCTTTATGGTTTTATAGAGTTTTTAAGCAAAAACATATGTTCATGATTATGATATTTTTAAACTTTATGAGTTGGTATTTTTTGGGTCTATCCTTATTTGCTTAGTAAGTTGAAAGACCATTTTTTCCAATGCTCCAAAAAAAATCCCTATGGTAACCCTTAAAATAATTATACTTCATCTTAAGTCTTCATCTTACATCTTACATATCAATTTGATACGACTTAAACCCACTTTGGTTCTCATCTGTTTTTTTTATTTTAAAAAACTAAAGATTTCTATAAAAATAGCGATATTTGAAAATTTTGCGAAGTGGGCTACATAAATTTCGAATTTTTCCCCTTTGACCAGTATTGAAAATAATATGTCAGTTTATATACACAAGTGAAATAAAAGCGGTCTTCAATAATATAAACTTTTGTATTATAAAGGGTGTGGGACAGCAATATGGGACTACTACCGTTCGTACTGACCCAGGTTCATGCGGATAATCAGGCTTGGTTCTAGGTTTGCAAAATCGGTTGCGCATAAACCATGGGAAAGAGCCATCAGAGTCTATGGGTGAAGGATTGGTTTGGCTTTGCGGTTTTGCTGTTACACGAGTATAACATTTACTACTTACGTCGCACCCGCACTTCCCAGTCCGAGTTCGTTCCCCATCCAACTAACTATCCGCAAGCAAATCCGTAGTGCCGTTTTAATGCATTTTCAATATTCTAACGATGCCGCAGAAAACTGGCCAGCAACACATCAACATCGAGTGCTGACCATATATAGAGATTATCCGAGGTCCATTGTTGTTGATGCCTTTGCTGTTTCAGAGTTTAACTGCTTTGGAAGAGCTTTTAGCATTATGTACGGTCGCCTACTGATTTTTGCTTCACTGAAAACTAATTACAGGCTGGCTAAACTTTAACAGATTTTCTAAGGACAGTCTTATCCAATTTAATAACGTTTTGATATACCTACTTTTTAATGACTCAATACGATAGTCTGAAAATCCGACATTCCACTCAGATCATCTTGTTTTAAAGCCCCACATTTTTCAGCTGCTTCTCATTTCAATTGAATGCGAAAAATATTTGACCTCAAGTAAACCACTTTGGCTGTATGGCCCTCTCTCGGCTTCAGGCAATTATAAAATATATTTTCATTATGTAAAAAAATAATTATGCCAAAAGTATGCACCGAGTGGAGAAGGAAAAGGGGTTGGGGAACACAAGGGGCACAAATGGCGAGGTTCACTCGAGATGCTCGTTGAGTTTGTAGCTTTTCGTACAATCATTTCATGCTCATTGCTAATTAAAAGTAAATTAAGTGCACTCTGTGGGTGGGTAAATGAGTGCGCAAATGGAAAAAGTAAATTCACATTTGACAAACATTTGGATTATTAATCATTTAAATTTGTAAAAAGCAAACAACACTTCTAGCTCCCTTTAAAAAATAAATAAATCGTCGTGTGGGTAAGCATCCGCTTAATTAAAATCGTGACAGAAACACAAATCACGGCGAAAGTATTTTATTTGCTGATTAAACTTAGAAGTTATGTGAAAAACAAAAACCAATTTAGTCACAAAACAAGAATATTTTTTCAAAATTAATTAATTTTGAAATTCTCTCTGCAACGGAACTTTTGCATTTTGATAACACACAGCTTTTCCGATGACTTTTTAAGTGGCAACTCATTTTGTGAGCACAATGAATTTTTAATTGGCATCTATTTATTTGCAATTCTTCAATTGACATTTTTCAGTACTTGCTAACGAAATGGAAAATTTAATACAGAAAACTGGGGTGGATGAGGAAAAACTCTGCCAATGGGGAAATGGAAAAACACCCTCGATGAGTAAATGGCAATTAATAGCAATTCGTGAGTTCAGATTTTTAGTTCCTGGCTGAATGTCAAGTCATCGCTGATGATGACAACAAAACATATGCGTTGGCCAACTGTCCTGCCCATGACCATATTGGGCACTTCGTCTAGACCCCCTGGCGGTGTTGGTGTCTTTGTTCGGCGAACCGAACCAAACCGATCCAATCTGAACCGGTTCCAGTTCTTAGACCCACACGGGAAGAAATTTGCGATATAAGAGGAATTTCGTGTGTGATACAAATAAATATAACCTATTTTTTAAAATCCCCATAATAAACCTAGTTCTAAAACCTACCCTTTCACAAAAAATACACATGGATAAAATTAACTTTTTGGATATTTTAAAATAGTTTCGGTTTAAATAACAAATCTTTAATAGTCAGGTTTGTTCAAGGCATGAATTTTTAACTACCACTGCCCTTTAAAATGTCATACAGTCCTCTTCCGGGGTTGATCCTGGATTTTTCTTGTGCATCCCCATCTCGGTGGTGCGTCATTCGAGGCCAGACGGACCATAAATGTGCTTGCAGCCAGCAGAAATACAATAAAGACAGCACACAGCAGCTCGCCTGCATTGAGCGGCAACAATAAATTGTACAATAAATCAATATAGAAAAAACGTCTTGCATAAAAAATTCGCAAAAAGGGGAAAAGAAAAAGCGAGGGAATTTCGTGTGTGAAAGAAACCCCTGAATGGATTTTCCACATAATTGTTCTGCAACAAATTACTGGCTTAACCGAATTTCCAGACTCAATTATGCAGGGGTAAAAAATGTATAAAAAATGGGGAATCCTGAAAACTTTAAAGGCTGCCCACCAGATTTTTCCCCGATTTCCCACCACTCTTGTTTCCCTTTTCCGCCTCACAAGCCGGCCGGCTTGTCCAGTTTGTTTTGGGCCCCGTTTGCTTTGCTTTTGGCCAACTTGCTTTCTTGTTTGTTGGCCCCGCTAAAGGCAAATTGTTTCTTTCTGGCTTTGCTTTTCCATTTTTTCTTTGGCTCTTTAAGCAGGTGTTACCTGTGTGTGTGTGTGTGCGTGTGTCGGTGTGTTTGTAACTCACCTTACAAACTTGTTTGTTTCTATTGTTGTTGCTGTTACCTAATCGTCTGCGGACAGGTTATCGTTTGCTCTTGAACTTGAGGCGAGCAAACAAACAAACTTAATGTGGAACTTGAACGGACCCGAGTGAGAATAAATACGGCGGCCAAAAATTTGGTTTAAAGGTGAATCCGAACTTTGTACGTTGACAGATGGCGATGAGAAAGGCCTATGCACATAACATGTTGGAATCTATGAAAAAGGATTCATAATTGTCAAACTCATTAACACGCTACAATTTGAATATTTCCCCTTCATTTTCGTTAATAAAAAAAAATTTAAAACCACATTTAATCTATGATTCCCACATTATGTAAAGAAGCACCTGCTATTTGCATAGGCAAATCATATTCTAATATGTTAAAGTCTTTTAGTCATAGATTAAAGTTTCAAGAGTATCAGCTAATAATAATCAAATGATTAACCTTTTGAACCTTGTTTACAAAGCCTAATCAGTGATCGAACTCGTGACTTAGTAACATATCAGCAAGATAAGAAAAATCAGAGTTACTTATTTGCTTTCTAAATAATAATTCTATATTAATAATTATATTATTAATTGTAAGCTAATCAGTAGTTGTTTATATAGACTTATATAACCAATATGATATTTCAATTGTACTTACAAAAACACAATTTTATTGTATATGTTGCAATTCAAAATCGCCTAATAATCACCAATTTGACTTCATTAATTCAGCCTCCCAAGAACCGATCTATTGAAACAGACCTCGCATAAACCGAGGAAGAGTTGCAGTCATGAATATATCGCAAGTGCCAATCGGTGCGCTTTCATCGCATCTTCTGCTAACCGATTGCGAACCCAAATGAGGCGTGCCACTCCCACTTTCCCATCCGGTTTTCCCCCTTTTTCCCTCTTCGACCGTTTAACGCGGACAGCAATTATTAAAACAGAGCCATTGGCGACATGATAAACGATTTCCGCAATATTTCCGCCAGACCTGGACGGCAAAAGCAGAAAAGGCAGCAGCGGCCAAAGGGGAGGGTTTACTGTAGGGTTGAAAGCACGGCCTTCACCTCTACCTCCCACCACCCCCTTTTGACCCGCGGGGGCGGAACGCTTACTGCGAAACACTTCAGTTGGCTACACAAATTTGTGCACGGGTCGCAAATTGTTACTGCATCGTAGAACTGTTGAACTGTTGACCGGGCTACAGAATGTTTCAAAAGAAGATAGGATTTATAAAAAGAAGCTAACATTTCTTCCCTGACTTATAAATAAATAATTTATTTATACAGCCAAATCCATTGGTATTTCTTATGCGTTCCCGAGTTACATTTCTTCCGAGACGTTTTCTTAGATTGGTTGGGAACAATTCAGAAAATTTCTTATAAATATTTTAAAAAAATTGTGTAACGATCCCTCAATTCGAAACAGTAATCTTATTAAGAGAATCACCGGTTTCTTGTACATTATTAAACTAAAAGTATGTTTTAAGCTTAAAATTTCCATACATTTAATGAGAAAACGTACGTTACCTATAGGTAAAATACCAAAATAAACAACCCAATATGTTTTATTTTTCAGTTAAAGATCTGTTTTTCCGATGCACTTCATCCATATATTTTAAGTTTAAGACATGGAAGTCTTAAAGAAACAAGAATGTCACAGAAAATCCTATCCAAGCAAAACAATTCCAATGGAATTCGCAAGAATAGGCGCTCTTTAAATAAAGCATAAAGCCACTTCTATTTATCTGGATTAACAATATGCAAATTGCTTTAATTATGCGATTTGTTAAGAGGCAAGTGAACGACCTTGGAAACAGAACACAAATGGTAAATAACAATAAATAACTAGACCGATGGTGAAAGCTCAAAAGACTGAAGGCTATTTTAACCAGCCAGGACAAAGTAATTTATTTCGATTTATTAAGTTAAATTTAGCAATAGGCCTTAAGGAATCCGTTTCTTTTAAGGGATACAATTACAGAACTTGAAGGCAAAACAAGTGAGTGAACTTAATAATTAAATAATTCCCCCGACTGACTAATTTTGTCATTTATTTGTGCTACACCATGTGATGTCTTGTTGGGAATGTCAGACAGACAATTTATTTGATTGATTTCGGTGCCTTCTGTGCATTTCGCTCGTTTAAATTGTGACAAAGTTCTGGCGTCGCATAGCCTCAAATGAGGAAATGCTTACTTTAATTTTATTTACTTCTACGCGTCCCTCGTTATCTGTATCTTAACGAGCTGGAGGGGGCGGGCGGTGGCCTTTGTGCGGAGACTTTTGGACCCTCGGGTCATGGCCCATGTGCATGCATAATGCGCGCCCCGTCAAGAAGTCCATTGTACGTACATAATTTATTTAAATTCATTTGTTGTTGCTGTGCAATTTTTCAGCGCAATAAGTATTTAATTTGGTATCATCATCAGAGGCGGACAGCAAATGCGAACCATATTGTTTTCAAGTGAAAAGTTCAATTACTAATTGGTGCCACAATATTTTCAGACCACTCTTTCGGAATAATTTGTTCACACAAAAACTTTTTTATCTCAAATGCACTTACCTAACTATCTGAATATTTTTATTTATTTACTGGAAGGACATTCTTAAATTGGTTTACTCTATTAAAAATATACTGCAAAATAGTAGATGTTTTGGTATCAATAAAAAAGCGGTTCTTCCACTGATTGTAAAAAAATAATATATGCATATCATAGGTATGTAAATACAATAGACTGATAAGGCTTTGAAATGCTATTATCACACATACACATTTCCAAGCCCCTTTGAGCCAGAGTAAATTAAACTTAACTCATTTTTATGATTATCCTCGCGTTCTGCATCTTTCCATGGCACACAAATATTTTTATTCAATTCTTGTTGCGTGAAAATTCCACGCGAGTCCGCAAAAAAACAAGCGACAAAAATATTCTTGCACATACACTTGTTTTTGTTTCTATTTTCCATTTGTTTTGCGGCATTTTTGCGAGCGAGGAAACCAAGGAATTTGCATAACAAAGTGAACGAAGGCTGGCGGGGGGTGGGGTGACACACAGACACACAAACAAAAAAGAACAGAGAGACAAAGAGGCTGCAGACGGAGAGCAGTTGTTATTTTTGGCACAGCCGGGGGAGGGGGGTGGGGCAGAGAGCGAGAGAGAGGGAGAGAGAGAGTGGGGGACATGTTTACGTAGGACAGGTTAATGCACCGCAGATTAACAACAATTAAGATGCGAGGAAGCGAGAGGCAAGAGGGGCCGAGAGCTAAGAGCGACTCAGAGATGCCAACGGGCCAGAGGGAGATAGCACACGTACCTTTTTCGGGAAGGGGGCGCAGGGTGGGGGACTCCTGTTGCTCCTGCCACTGCATTTTCCGATAGCCGCTGCTGCTGCTGCGACTATTGATGCGCCCGCTGCTGTTGCTGCTGCTGCATCTTTCCACCGCGACCAACAACAACAGCAACAACACCCACGAATTCGCTGTCGCCGGCATTTTGCCGCTGGCCGCACTCCTCGCACACACTGCTCCCTTTGTTTTTGTTGTTGCTGCTGCTGCTGTTGTTTCAGCCTTCCGTTTTGTTTTCCTTTTACACAAAAACACAACACTCACACAGACGCGCTCGCACACACGCACACACCAAACGGGGGTGGCAAAGAAATCACAAACAGGTAACTTTTTTACTCAGATTTCCATTGAAACATGCATTTTATTTGTTTACTTTTTCAAAACGCTTTGCGCGCTAAGAATTCGCTGCCTAAGTACACCACACTTAATTATTTCCCCAATCCTCATGCCGAGATCTTCGATTTTTTTTATCCGCGAAACACGGCGGATGGAAGAAAAACAAATATTAACTCATAATATCTTTGCCGGCTGTTTTTCCGAAGCGACGTAAATTTCAGATTTTTTTCTTTGATTTTAACGGAGCAGCGCGCACCAACCGCTCGTTTCAAAAATTTTTCGATTTCTGCGAGAGCGACACAAGACCGAACACCAATTCAATTTTGGAGTGCGGTCACACTGGAATACAGATGTTAATTGTCACTTAACAGTGCTGTTAGACATATTAACAGAGTTGGTAAGGCGCCAATTTGAAAAATCCATTTTTCAAATTATTCAATGTATTTCAATTGATTTGTCTACGTAGACCCGTTTTATTTGAAACTGTGAGTTTTGGTCAACATTTATTTACTTTTGTATTTGTTGTATCTTTACAGTAAGTCCCTTACGAATGAGTTATTTTTAAATGTAAATCTTAACTTACTACCGAGCCACCACTAGTTTTTCCCGTTTGAAATCAAACCGGTTAAGTAAATAGGACGAGATGTTAGAACATTTTCAATTTGAGGGTGCGGTCACACTGGAATGCCGCTGTTAGTTAAAACATAACTGTGCTGTTAGTCATTTTAACAGAATTGGTAGGGCGCCAAATTGAAAACTCTAATCACTGTAGACGGCAATCCACGTAGTGACGAAGCGCACCAGGAGGGTGTGCGAAGGCGACTACTATATACACACGAAGAATCGTCCGATTGTTTTGAATGATACCAAAACTAAAAGACTTAAAAAAGTAAATTGGCTTGGGATAAAGAGCAGTAAAAGTGTAAACGTGAAAACGAAAAATAAACGTGAAAATTTAGAAATAAATACCCCCCGCTATTTACCTACATGTATTCTCTCTTAAAATACGCGTCGAATGACACCTCAACTGTCAAAATCGGATCCATTCAAAAGTAATACGCAAAACAAGATTTTAGGGGACTTTTCAAAATGAAAATTTTATTTTGTTTGTCAGTTTGTCAGTATGTCCCAAAACGTTATTTTAGAGTCCTGAAAATTCTTGACGATGCTAAACAGCTTAATATAAAAAAATTAGTTCTACCACTTTTGAAAAAAACTAGCTAGCTTGGCGAGAAAACAGCCATAAATAGCTACATTTTGTACACGCGTAACTTGTGAACTACAAAACCTACAGGGTTGTGCTATATGTTGTTAGAAAAGTAACTTTGATTTGTCTAAATACCACCGTTTAAAAATTATGGGCAAGCATATTTTTTATGCCGATTTTCTTAATTTCCTCAAAAAACATACATACGACTCATTGGATGTAGAAAGTCTTGTTTCAAAGTTATTAATCAACAGAAAGGCCCACATTTACCTGTTCAGAAAGGTTCTGGAAATTAAAGATGATATTAAACAACTTAATATGAGAATCTTAGGACTTACCACTTTTGGAAAAACTTGTTAGTTTGGCATAAAAACAGCTATAAATAGCTATATTTAGAACACCCATAACTTTTAAAGTACGAACACTGCAGGCTTGTGCTATATATCGTTAAAAGGAATTTCGAAATACTTTCTACGCCTTTCAAAACGACTTTTATTTCCTCTCTGCGTAAAAAATTTCTGACGAAAACTAAAATGCGTTCTTTTCAAACATTACTGTGGACGCAGTCTACTTTGTGACGAAGCCCGCTGCATCACTGCTGTGATGGTCCGATCATAACTAGTGGTAGAACAATTAAAAGATACTGCAAAACCTAAAAACCTACATTTTAATTCATTTGGGAAAAATATCGGTGAAAGCGTAAAGGTAAAAATTAAGAAAATTGAAGCTGAATGAAGATGAATTATGTTATTTAAAATTTATGTGTTTAAAAAAAACTTTTGATATCAAACAAAACACCTCTTATCGAGGTATAAATCTAGTGACGATTGCACCTTCAGGAAACGTTATCGTCTCTATATTTTTACCTCGTTAAGAGGTTTTTTTTCTTTGATTTTCAAATTAGTAAATGTATTGATTTGTATTTGTTGTATCTTTACAGTCAGTCCTTTACGAATGAGTTATTTTTAAATGTAAATGTTAAGTGAAGGCAAAAAAACGCAGTATTCTTTACACCAAACAAATGTCAAATCAGGTGCAAATCTCTACTAAAAGAGCTCTGTAAAAGTGGCAATGCTTTTTTCGTTTTTTAGTCACAAATCGAGCAGCCGGCCGCTGTCAAAATATTTTGATTTTTCGAATTGTCTCAAAATCTAATATAAATCGGAAACTTCCTTCCAAACTTTATAAACATACAATTCTATAAGCGGTGTCTGTCCTCAAAATGCTGCGCCAACTAAGGGTGAGGCCTTAAAATTGTGCTAAATGCAGTTACATAAGAATGCAATTGAATGCATTTTGTGCACTTCTATTTATACTTATTTTTGCAATGACCAGATGACGTTGGATATTTCGAGCTGGATTTTTTTGCCGTGGAGACGTTGTGCATCGAATGTGCGGAATCCTCCTCCGCCACTGACCAGCACCTTTGACGATGTGATTGTCGACTACGAGGACCCGGACTATCTGCCGTTGCCGGAATATCCTGTGCGTCCCAACGAGCCGTTGGATATTCGAAAGCAGCGGTGAGTACAACTATTGATTTCATAGCTCCGATTAGATAATTAATACCAGTTTCTCTTAAATTTGTATGCATTCATGATTAAATTTATAAATCATTTGAATATTACCTTCTTGATTTAATCTTAACAGATATTTTAATTTTACTTTATTATATTATCATATATTAATATAAATTCCATTAATATTTTTCCAGGGACCGAAAATAATCATTTTTTGTGAGTTTTCTCTTGAAAAGACTAATTTTACACTACACTATTTTTACTCTTGTCCACGAAGGCTGTTTAAATTACCGAACTTGAAGAGAAACTAACAATCTATTTACTCTTGCCCGCAATGTACCTAAAAATCAGCCAAATTGGAAAAAGAAATACCAAAATATCTAGTAGGTCATTTAAACTAAAAATCACAAATAATGATGATTTACGGTCCCTGATTTTTTCACAATATATTTCCATTTATTTTAAAGAGGATATTAAGGGACTTATAAAACTAGGCAAAACGAGCTTAGTAATATGCCGTATTATTCAGTTGAACATTTTACAATCCTTTCCAGTCTTTTGTATCAATCCCGTAAGCGCGGAATGCTGGAAAACGATCTTCTGCTCAGCACATTTGCGGCCAAGCACCTTCAGAAATTCAGCGCCGAGCAAACGGCTTTATACGATCAGTTAATCAACGGGGTCAGCAATGACTGGGACATCTACTACTGGGCCACCAACGTGAAGCCCGTTCCCAAGGAGTACGACACGGAGATTATGATGCTCTTGAAGGAGCACGTGAAGAATGCCGAGCGGGTCTCACGTCTCCGCCAGCCGGATTTGAATACTTAGTATTCCCTGACCTTATCCATATGCTTATATATTTGTCAATTGCTTTGAAGCCTTCATTATAATGTGATCCAGGAGATCGTCACCTTCCACATTGAGCTAAAATCGAATTCTTTGATCCTGAATACAATCTGTTCGAAAGTTTCCAAAGATCCTTAAAGTCTTTGCAGTGCAATCATGAAGGTCTATAAATTTATCGTTATGGCTATCAATAGCAAAAACTCAAAAAAATTAAAAATTAAGAAATATATCAGGGACTGAAAATAACAGTTATTTTGTTACTTTTGACCTAACAAATCTTACACTTCGGATTACACTAAAAACCTAAGATAAAATTCACAAATCCAATTTATTGTAGTTTATTCAATCTCACAAAGACCTTAAAAAAATTTAACTTTTTTGGAAATGTTCATGAACTAACTATTATCGTCTGACTTTTATATAAAAGTCTGTAAATAAGTTATTTCTTGACTGAAAAGTTAAATTCTTCCCGTAACTTTTATTTAAGTCATTAGACTGAAAAAATAAAAGTCCAAGTAACTGTTATGAGAAGACTTATTAAAAAAGTCATTAAATAATTTTTATTTGAACGGCCGAAAATGTAAGTCTAAAATATTTTTTGCTTGTCTCTTGCTTGAATTTGGTAGAATTTTGTACTTATGTATGTATGTTCTCAAGATTGGATTTTGTAGTTATACACATAAATTCTTTGACACAATGCGACCGCGAATTCTTTAGAGCAAGAGGAACCACTATTCACAATGGTAACCAATTTTTTAGTGCTGGCCATCCATCACATGGAACCGCAAATTCTTCAGAACAAGAGGAACCACTTTTGACCATTGTTACATATTTGTCTGGCCATTTTCAACCATCCGCAAATTACTAAATATATGAATCGGCGAATTCTTTAGAGCAAGAGTAAACACTATTGACTATTGTAACAAATTTGTTAGTATTCACCATTTGAAGCCATTCATAAATTCCCATAATTATGAATTCGCAACTTCTGTAGAACAAGAGGAACCAACCAAATTCCAATATACGAGCTTTCTGCGTTATTTCCGTTGGCTACAGATATTTAAGACTTGTACGTTTTTGATCATTAACTATTTATTGAATTTTTTAGTAAAAGTCTTCGAATAACAGATATTTAGACTTTTATCTTTTCATTTAAGTCATTGAATAAAAGTTACGGGAAGGCTTTTATTTTTTAGCCAGAAAATAACTTATTTACAGACATTTATATAAAAGTTGGAAAATAACAGTTGCCTTATGACCTATAAATAAAAGGCGATGAATAACGATTAAGGAATGATTTTAAAAGTAAGAGTTATACCGGTTACGGTCCCTGAAATATATCAATATAGTTGAATAGGTTATGATCCAGGAGATCTTGTTTCTAAAGCATTACTGTTTAACAAAAAAAGAACATTAAAAATGCATACTAGCACCTCTCGAATACCTTGTAAAGCGTGGGCAGGTTGGTGAGCTCGAAGATTTTTTCCTTGAGACGAGTTGGTGGCAGGAGATACTTTCTAAAGGCTGGAAATAGGACATGTTCCGTGGTCCATCTGGAATGTGCGCCAGCCGATTCTTCCCGCCAATCTAATTTTGAATAAAATCGAGCTGTTTCCCTGCAGAATGTCTCGAAACAACGAGCCTCGTGCTCCCAATCCACATCGGTGGCTAAGCGAAGAAGGTAAACTGGTAGGTGGGCCACATTGGGACGATGCTGGGCTACCAAACTGGGGAGAGATTCCACGTTGCCCTCCTCCGAGATGCGCAGCCCAAAATACTCCCGCATAATAGGTGCCTTTTTAATCAGTACCTCAGCAGCACTGGCAGCCAGTTCAGCCTTATCGCCATCCTCGGGCGTCCAACCAGCGGCCTCGCTGTCCAGCGAAAGCATTAGGAGCTCCTTTAGTGGCAGCGGTGGATTTATAGTAATCTCAGACAAATTTTGGAACTGGTAGATCAGCCGCTGGTAAAAGAGTTCCTCACTGAAGGAGCGGGTGTTGCAGATATAGAGGCGCGTTTCCTGCTGGAATAGTGAGCGGAATTCGTCTACGCAACCCACATAGACAATGTTCTTGAGGATGCTCCTGACCTGAGCACTGCACTGCCGCTCCACCCGGACTCTCATGTCGAGCACACTGCTAAGACGCACTTCTCGGGATTTCTTCGCCACAGTGACTCGAAAACTCTCCTCTGGCAGAGGAGAAGCCTCCTGGGGGGAACTGAATGACACACCTGTTTCAATTTTGATCAAAGGCGCCAGAAATTTATCTATCTTTTGTTCACTGGAGTCGGTGCGCACCAGTTCCTTGGGATAGATGCGCTGTGTTTTATCCGCTGCCTGCGTTTCATCTAGGTCTGGAGCTCCTGGTAGCCGAAGCTGTTTGTAGAAGGTCCTCGTGGAATTGCTTCCCAGGAGACGGGCCTCTACCTGCTGCTTGATTTTTTCTATAATTTCATCCTGGTACAGGAAGTGCACCTCGTGCTTGGTGGGATGAACATTCACATCCAGATTTTGGGGCGGCAGCGTGAGGCTCATGTAGACGAAGGGATGGTGGCCTCGAGGCAAGTAGGTGGCATACACCGAGTCCACGGCGGCCTTGAGAGCTGGAAGATTTTCTTATTAATCTAAAACGGGCGAAGCTAATGTGACTCACCTATTGACTCCACCAGTCGCTGGTTAATGAACAGGAGCATCTGGCTCTTCTTGGCGGAATAGTTGACCTGGGTGATCAGGCAGTCAGCCTCGAATTTGAAAACCTCATCCCGGTGGCTAAATTCCAGCAGCTCCTTGGAAATGGCTGCCCCGTAGATTATCCGAATGTTTTCGGACCGGGAACTGGCCACTGGAGTGCGCAGGGCGGGTTGTGCATCGCCCTGCTTGCGGAGAGTGAAGCCCACGTGGGGATTGTGGACAGCGTACCTGGCCAGAACATCGGACAGTCGTTGGAACTCCTCTGCAAGCGAACGGAGCCCCTGTCTCCTTTGCGGCATGTTATAGAACAAGTCCTCGATGGAGATAATGGTTCCCTGGTTTCCGGCACACGGTTTTGGCTGTCCCAGGAGCTTGCCATCCGAATAGGTGGCCTTGTAGCCGCACTTCTCTTTCGCCGTCTTGGTCTGGATGCACAAATGCGCCACATGACTGATGCTGGCCAGCGCCTCTCCCCTGAAGCCGAACGTAGCTATTTGGGCCAAGTCCTCGAAGCGGGACAGCTTGGAGGTGGTGAAGCGTTCGCAGACGATGGCCAGATCCTCGCGCCGTATCCCAGTGCCATTGTCCTGGATCTGGAGAAGCTTCAGACCGCCGGCCTTTACCTGCACTTGGATGTGACTCGACTTGGCGTCCAAACTGTTCTCGAGCAGCTCTTTCAGGGCGTTCGCGGGCCTCTGGATGATCTCGCCGGCGGCTATGCGGTTCACCACCACCTCGTCCAACTTCCGGATGACGCCCGGCTCCATGGCGCAATATCTTTGGGTAATGATTGTAAACAAAAAGTAGTGTGACCGTTTGATTGCGCGGGAGAATAACAGAATCACAGTAAGTTTGAGTTGAGCTACTTGGTAAATTAAATTAAGAAATTAGATAAACATTAAAAACTATTGAGACGTCTAAAACTTAAATTAAAGCCAGGAACCATAAGTGCAAACAAAGTATGTTATTTAAAAAACAAACAAATTAAATGATTATTGGTTCAGCACACCAGAAATAATAATAATACCCTAAATATTTTTCAACCGAAAAAGTTAAACTCAAAAAATAATAAATTACTTGTGATTTTTATCATCATACTTATAACGATTAAGTCCCTTTAATAAAGCTAATAGTAAAGCCATTACATTTAATAACAACTCCTTTATTAACCGGTTAATAAAAGTAACACTAGTTTATGTTGGTACTTCTTTACGCCTAAAACTACATTACAAGTTAAAGTTATTGTGAGTTTCTTCTTTAACTTCAAGTTACATTTTTAATATACTCTTTTTTTAAGTTCAGGTATTTTTACGAGTTTCAGGTAACATTTGATACATTTCATTTCATTGCTCTTGAACTTCTATTGTCTCAATAATATATTTATAGTTTATTACATATGTTAAACTTAAATGTGTAATCTGAGATTACAGGTTTCTCAACAGTAAATTGTCTATTTTAGAGATATTTTTAAGGAAATTTGAGATAAACTTAAATACTTTTTTTCAACTAAAACTATTTTGATTTGGAAAAACAAATGAATTCCGGATTCACCAAGTGGTAAGGAAAACAACGTTATTTGTGAAGCATTGTTAAAAATGATTCTGGAAATGCAGCGATACGAATACTATGAGAACCACTTGCACTTGAGGCAAATGAAAACTGAGATTCCGAGGATAATGGTGGTGTACTTAAAGTAGTTGCGCACCTTCTTGCGCTTTCGCTCGGCCAGGATTTCGTTAAAGTCAATGAAAAGAGGATTCTGTGGGGGACTGAATGATCCAAGCTAAAAATATAATATAAATTAGTGGTGTTTAGAGTTTCAAGTCATTTTAAATCAGAACTTACATATTTTACGGTCTTTGTTATTTGGTTGAGCACATCGCGATATCCCTGAACATTGCTCTTTATAGTGGCCAGCTGCGTCTCGTTAGGATGCCCCATTTGGTCTTCTTCTTGGTTATTCAATACGAATCGCAAAGACGCCTGAATGATAACCAAATGCTGCAGATGATTGGCTGTGATCATTAGAATCTCGTAAAAGCTAAAGGAGAGTCTGTAAGTTAATGAGAAAGGGAACATAATCAATATCACACCCACTTGTCCATGTCCTTTTCTTTGACTCGAGCAACCGACGAGTTGCACCAATGATGAAGATGGAAGCTGCGGAGAAAGAAGCTTTACATTGCGGTCACCTAACATTAAAATCCACTTACTCCAGAATGCCCTTCAATATTTTGTGACGGTAGATGGGATACTCGATGCCCACCTTCCGGAGAGACTCCTCATCCATGACCAGGAACTCGGCCAGCGAGGTCCGTGCGATGGCAAAATGCTGAACCATATTTCCCACATTGATGGACTGCAGGATGCCGTTCAGCTCCTGGAAATACTCCGGGCAGTCACTTTTCAGGAAGATGCGTGGAATATGATCCCTTAGCGTGTTGTAGCCCAGAAAGTGGGTGGGCACCAGGTAGGTGGAGGCTGGTCGCGGCAGGATCTCCAGCAGATCGTAGTATCCATGGCACTCGGCCACCTGGGTGGGCGTGTATCCCTTGTTGTTAGCTATCGTGGCATTGACGCCTGCTTCCACCAGCAGCTTGACGACCTCCACGTGATTCCTTTCGATGGCATGGAAGATGGGCGTGCAGCCCTGATTATCCACTGCATCGAAGCTGACGTCCTTGATCAGGAGGCGCACCACGCCGGTGAAGCCGTTCTGGCAGGCGAACATAAAGGGTGTCATTCCGTATTTGTCGGACACATTGACCACGGCTCCGTGGCGCAGGAGTAGGCGCACTATTTTCTCCACCACATACGGATCCTTGTTTTGGCTGTCGCAAGCCATCATCAGCGGCATCACCGAGTCCAGCTGCCGGTTTACGTTGGCCTTTGCCTTCTCCACCAGCCACTCAACAATTTCGTAGTGTCCCTCGCGACAGGCGAGCATCAGCAAGTTGGGGCCTCCCTTCACGGTCTGGTCCACCTGGAAGACGAGCTTCTGCATCTCATCCCGCATCGTCTGTAGATCTCCGTCGAGCACCGCATTGTAGAGCTTCTGCTCGGGATCCACATAGGGTGCGGGTTTCGAGCGTTTGATCTGGGCAGTGTAAAAAGTAAGGCACCTAAGGATTATTCCGAATGAAGCAGTACCAAGGAGCACTCACATCATCCGAGAAGTAGAAGCCATCGTAGCTGCTGTCCGAGTCGGAGTCCTGGGGAGGTCCGTAATGGCTTAGGCTGCTCATCTTGTGGGATTGGCTTTAGAAAAATGCAAACTAAGGAGTCCTAGCACATTGTTGTGGCCAAAAATCAGGAAAAACGCGAAAGGAAGAAAGCACCAAAGCAAAAGTAGGGTTGCAAAAGCTTGTTCCATCGATTGTTACCGATAAATCAATGGCGCGCTTTTTAAACCAAACGATTCAGGAATACCAAACTTAAAACTATAAATAAATATGAATTGGATATTTATTTATTAAAAATAATAATATATTTTCAATTAAATAAAATATGACCTTTTAGTTAACATTATTTAAAATGTTTTTTTCTTTTAGTTACACAACTAAGTTTTTATGTGATCCTCAGTTTGATGTAATGGAAAACAATTCAATGCCTTAAAGAAGTAAAAGTTTTATTTTACAAAATTACGATTTAACATTGCATACATCTATATTTTGCAGTTCTACTTCTTTTTATCCTTTTTGGCGTACCGCGGTCCACCGAAGCTCTTGCCCTTGTTGAACTTATTCTTGCCCGCCTTGTTGGTAATCTTTACGCTGCTGGCCTTCTTCTTGGCGGTAATCTTGGTCATCTTTTTGTGCCGATTTGCCTCGGATCTGAAAAAGAAAGTTATAAGCTAATAAACCAAATCAAAAAAAGGGAAGAGCACTACTCACCTTAAACGCAGGGCTCCACCTCGACTGACATCAGTCAAATCGTTAGTAAATGCCGATTGACCGCCGCGCCGCTTGGGTTTGCTGTCCGAGGCACCGCCTTTGTGGGCTTCGGTGGCTGCTCCCAGCTTGCCCGGTCGCTTGCGCAGCTTGGCCATCTTGGCACGCACCAGCGACACCTTCTCGATTTCCTTCATAGCCCGCTCCTTGGCCAGCTGCTCGGGCGTCTTCTTCCTGGGCTCCTCCTTCTTCTTCTTGTTTCGCTTCGCCTCCAGCTCCTTAACCGGCGGTCCATCCTCGCCGTCGCCTCCGTACTCAGGCCGCTTGCGCTTTCCGGCTGTTTTTCCCTTTCCCTTGCCACCAGCTGGTTTTTCCTCGTCTCCCGTTGTCAAAGCTAGGCGATCCTTCTCTGCCTCGCGCTGCTGCTTCGTCTGGAACCAACCACGTCGCTCGTTGGTCTGGCCCAGCAGCTTGCGCTCTGTTTTGGAAAGCTGTTGCTCCGTTTTGGCTAGCTGCCGTTCAGCCTGTTCCTCATCCAGAATGTTTTCTAAATTGGAAGCAACAATCAATAGCTGATAAACTATAAATGTCTTTATAAATGCACTCACGAATCTCTGGCTCCAGGCTCGTAAGTTTGTTGCGGTATTTCTCAATGATCTCTGGCGGAATAATACGATTCTTGATAGTACTCTCGGCGTTCTTGATAATGTCCTTGACGATCTTACGCTCCTTTTCGCCGGCCAGGGAGACGGAGATACCAGCACGACCCGCACGAGCGGTACGACCCACTCGATGGATGTAGTGCTCTGTGGTGATGGGCATCACAAAGTTAATGACCGTCTTCACGCCCACAATATCAAGACCACGAGCGGCTACATCAGTGGCGATCAACACATCAATCTGTTCCTCCTTAAACTTCTTAAGCGACTCCAGACGCTGTTGCTGGGTTAGATTGCCGTGCAATTCACCAGCTCGAACGCCCAGAAGACCCAGCAAAATGTGCAATCGATGGGCCTGCTTCTTGGTTTGCACAAACACCATGCAGTGGTCATGGAACGTTCGGCAAATTAAACTAGCCAGGATGGGCTCGCGGTCGCCCTCCTTATCCTCACGTATGCGAATGAATTCCTGGCGCAGATTAAAGGCCACCTGCTGGTTGTTGTTGACGAACACCTTCACAGGCTTGTCCAGCGAAACAGCAGCCAGATCTTTGACCTGCTCGCTCATTGTAGCAGAGAACAACATGGTCTGCCGAGTTTTGCAACAGGAGTTGATGATCTCCTTCATCTGCTCCGCGAAGTACTCGTCCAACATACGATCGGCCTCGTCCAGAATAAGAACCTGTTCGGGATTTCATGTCATTAAATAATACAGAAACATCTGCGACAAAAATGGATATAGCTTAAGGATCAGCTTGCATCTGCCGCGCAGAAACAAGAACCATATTGTCCTCTTAGCTCGGGAAAGAGCTCAGAGCGCAAGGATGGATAATCATCATAGCTCAGGTAATTTAACGTTTTGCTCTTTGATTTTCTCACCTCAATGGAGTCCAAAGTAAAACTAGGAGTGTTTTTGATGTGATCAATGAGACGTCCGGGTGTGGCAATCACAATGTCGGGATTCTGGCGCAGTACCGCCTCCTGGGCCTTCACATCCAAACCACCGATTGCCAGACCAACATCTATGCTGGTGAACTGACACAACTGCTTGGTCACCTGATAGACCTGGGCTCCCAGCTCACGGGTGGGCACCAGAACCAGAACCCTGGTGATGGCCTTGTTGTTAAGAGGACGATAAAGCAGACGTTCTAGGGTTGGCAGCATATAAGCCGCCGTTTTGCCCGTTCCCGTGGCGGCGCAGCCACAGATATCGCGACCCAGTAAGGCCACCGGGATCGTGGAGGCCTGGATGGGCGTGGGGTAGATGTAGCCCAGCACTCCGATGGCACGCATGAGGGGACGCGACAGATTCATTTGGTAGAAGGAGGTGATCTGCTCGTTGGCCTCCACAGTGTCGTCGAACTGCATCTTCTCGCCCTCCTCCTCCTCATCCTCCTCGCCGCCCTTCTTTTTCTTGTTCTTGGACTGTTTCTTCTCCCTCAGTCGCAGGTTATCATGCTTCAGTTCGTCCTCGGAAAGATCTATTTCGCTCCCATCGCTCTGCTCCGCGGCCACTGCTTCAGCGCCACCTCTCTTTTGCAGCCGGGCTGCGATCTTGTCGTCGGTCTTTGTGCGCGCCTTCCTCTTCACATACTTCATCAAGTCGTCCCAGGTGTCCTGGTTGTACTCCTTCACCGAGGACACGAACTCGAAGCCCTTCTCGAACTCCGTCACCTTCTTGTGTCTCAGTTTGGTGGGTTGGTACTGTAGAGAAACCACGGAGCTCAATTTGGATTTGGGTTTAACACTGTGACTTCCCTACCTCCACTTCCGCATCGGAGTCCTCCGACAAGTTCTCTACCTCGGCATCATCCTCGATGGTGCCTATCAAGTCCAGGTTCTTGGTTGCACCCATTTTTCCCAGCTAAAAACTATTTTAAAATTCCAGCGCGTGTTTACAATTTAAAGCACACGTGTGGGTCGCTAGTGATGGGATAAACAGTGGCAAAGTCATCGTCTACGAATATCGATATCAGTCGAAAGTATTTAATTTGATAATAGCTTAAGCATAAAAGCATTTATTTCAATGTCTTATAATGTTTAGTTTTATTAATGACTATTATTATAAATATTTTTAGATGTCCTGAAAAAGTTTTTTTTTCTCGTTTGTTTTTAATTTTTTCGATATTTTGCAAGCCATCGAAACATCGATTTACTATGTGCCGGCAATGAAGTTCCCTCATCTCTAATTCCACACGATCAGCTGTTTTACCAATTTTGTTATGAAATTTGTTTGAGTTCCGGATAGAAAATGCTGCGTTTACTGACAAAAACCAGAGCCTTGCGGTAAGTTATTATAAACTTGAGAACACAAATAAAGAGGTGTAATAATCTGCTGTTTGCGCAGGCAATTGGTGCCAGCGACAGGTGGTACTTCATCTGCATCACGCTTATATGCGAAAAATCAGGGAGCAGCCAGCCAGAAACCGGAAGAGGACATGGTCAGCAACGAGCCCATTAAGTTCTTCGGCAGCCAGGCAGCCACTTGGCGGGCAAAGGACACCCGGAGCGGAGGATGCGATGAGTCGCTGTGGTACCAGCCCTACGTGATCTCCGCCAGCTTGGGCGTATTCCTCCTGTACTTCTGTGCTCTGCGAGAGGAAAGCGACATCGATCTGCGGCTGGAGGGCAATTTGTACGACCACGTTAGCGGCCTGGAAGAGGTTCAGCTCACGGTCAACTACAAGTACAACAAGGAGCACGGACTGGACACCAAGGAACAGGAGAGTCGGCTCAGGGAACTGGGCGTCGATCTGGGCCAGTTGGACGCTAAATTGGCCGCCCAGTAGTTTTAGAGTTGACTAATTGTACGTTTTTTGTTTCGTTAAGTGAGCAAGTTGGAGAAATTAAACATTTTTAGCAACTGAAAGGTAAAAGCGATATATATTACAAATGTTTGAGGCGCTAGTTTGGTTTTACTAATAAGGGTTATTTAACAACGTTCACTTCTGTTCAACGAAAGCACTAATATATTATTTGGTGGTGCCATGGAAAGCTAGGTTAAATTTTATGTACATCAATATAATTTGTACACGACAGCGCTGTGTTTTTCAACAGAATTTTTTAACACAGTGTTAAAATATTTAGTGGTTTTCATTGAAAAATACAGTATCTGTACTAGAAAGTTATTATTTTTAGATGAATGCAGAAAGTTTTTTTAAAATTAAAACAAGGAAGAGCCTTATCGAGTGACTCGACAATCAGATACCCGTAACAAAGTTAAGACTTTAAAATAAATATAATTTTTACATATACTTTTCACATTTATCTACTTGCTGGCACATTATTGACGATATGCCAGATCGGGGCGCAAAATCACTACTTTTTACCTAATGGTCCAAAAAAATTATTCAAGTTTTAATCTTTGAAAATGTGAAATGTGGGATTAAAAATATAGGTTCTAAGAGTGCCACGCCCACAAACGCACATAACGCTAAAATCTGTCTGCCGCCCACATAACCATATATTGAAATCGCGGGTAGGTGGCGCTTTTCAATCTCGATTTGTTCCTCGTATTTTGCTCCCTTTAGCTAAGTAACGGGTATCTGATAGTCGAGGCACTCGACTATAGCGTACTTCCTTGTTTTAATTGCAACCTTTTGAGTAATATTAAGAAAATATGCGGTTTGGAGTGGTTCAGCTCCGAAATGGCTCACAGCACTGTTTAAAATGGTCATTTAATCAATTACGAATGAATTGCATTCGACTAGCTGGCACAATTAGATGTACCTTGCAGGTTGCATAATTGAGGGCTTACATGAACACCACACGGGCATTAGCATTCGATTATAAATATAGTAAATAGAGAAAGCACTGCTCATTTGCGAAGGCGAGTCGTCGGGGCCAGTATCATAACATTACAAAATGCAGACTGACATTTTGAAATTTTATAACAACAAGACTGTTTTCGTAACAGGA
Source organism: Drosophila subpulchrella (assembly GCF_014743375.2). Lineage (NCBI taxonomy): Eukaryota > Metazoa > Arthropoda > Insecta > Diptera > Drosophilidae > Drosophila > Drosophila subpulchrella. Next base: position 1,340,885 of record NC_050611.1, on the reverse strand, counting down.
GGAACTGGATTTCTGGGCAAAGGTATACTATCTGACAATAGCAAGGATATATCCGGATTAAATTTCTAGTACAAATCGTTTTTGTATGAAGACCAGATACTCGTAGAGTAAAAGGGTATACTAGATTCGTCGGAAAGTATGTATAAGGTAGAAGGAAGCCTTTTCAACCTCAAAAGGTTCATTTGTTCTTGGTCAGGATCAGTAGTCGAGACGATCTAGCCATGTCCGTCAGTCCGCATGACCTGGAAACTATGTGGAAACTATAAAAGCTACAATATGGACATTTGTTGCTCCTAGAATTTCAATGTTAGAATAAAAATTTTAACTAAAAAGTATTGCTCTCGTCAATTGACCTAAAAAAAAATGTTAATACGCCACTCAACACAAACCTCAAAAAAACCTTCCGGATAAACGCTGGTATGTCGGAAACTTATAAAGTTATAAAGTGGGATTGGGCATATACATTTTAGAGATTCTTTTGCATTGCAAGTGTATTTCAAAAGGGTGCCACACCCACTCCAACGCCAACAAACCGCCCAAAACTGTGGCACCCACAGTTTCAATGATTAAAATTTAAAATCTATTTTATTTTATTTCTATGTCAATACTTATCAGCACGCCGAAAATAGTTTAAATCGGACCATTAGTTCACATGTAATGATTTTACGCTATCTAGAAAAAACATCGTCAATAACGTCACAGCCAGTAGATACAAGTGTAAAATAGTACATTTTAATGTCGATGAAATAAAAAAGTATATTTATTTTAAATTAACGAGTATCTAATTGTTCTCCCTTGTTTCTTTCAGTGATCATTGAGAAGTTGTTGCGTTCCACAGATGTTAAACGTGTATATTTTTTGGTGAGGCCCAAGAAGAATGACAGTGTGCAAGGACGATTCGAAGCTTGGAAAAACGAACCTGTAAGTCCAAATTTTGTGATTACGTGAAAAATTGTATAAAACGTTAGTTATACTAAAACAGCTAAGCGATGATGATCTAGGATGTAGTCGTCAAATTTTCGTTCAAAACATCCCTTAAAATCAGCAAATACGTAAATACTTTGATAAGAATGTAGGTAAATTGAAAGTTATGTAAAAAGAATAACAATTATTGGTTTTATGCAACTAAATTGAATATATATATACAGATATGTTCAATAGGGCTGTCCACATTTGCATGGAACGTTTCCGGAAATAAATGAGCATTGACTTCAAAATTTATTCTAATCTGGTGACTTATATTACGTAGTATGACTTTTGGTCTCCCCCACTATAAAAATTATTCCAACAATAAATTTACATGAATAGAAATGGCAGAACAATTTTTTACGCCTTACTCGCATGGTAAACATTATTGCACAGCGCAACAGACTACAAATGTTTTAAATGGCTATACAAACAATCCGGGTGCATTTTTTCAATAAATGTAGTTTCAAAAGCCTTAGCATTGCGGTTCATTTTTGGAAGACCACTTCATTCGTCGCCCCGAAAGGCATTGCAGTGGCCATCCGATCGACCCAATTTGCAGCACATTTTCAATATCGTCCTCAATAGCAACAATCGTTTACGAGTCGACATGTAGTAGAAATATCCAACGGTGTTAAACCGCACATTTTAATAATCGTTACTCGTTGTGTAATACGGTATATTAGATTCGTCGGGAGCTAGAAAGTTGGGATAAGTCATGCAGATTCTAGAGATTCTTGCGCGGATCAAGTTTAGTACCACACCACTCTTACAACCATATCGCTATAACCTGTCCGCCTCCCACATTTTTTACTATTTGTGAAAATCGTAAATGGAATGTTGTTTTACTATCATGCCAAAAATGGTTCAATCCATTCATTAAAAGGCTAAAGCAGCAGACTTGCTGCATGCACATCTTCGACTCCCTTGCACTACCTTTAGCTGAGTAACGAGTATCTGATAGTCGAGGCCATCGACTTTAGCATTTTAAAAGCCTAAGTCTATAAATAAAAAATTATATTTCTTTGAATACGTTTGGTTCACATCAGTATCTACCCAATTTAAGATTGAGAACATGATTATATTTGTTAGACCACCTCAATGTACATATGGGATCCGTGATGATAGCAAAATTTCAAGATATCACTGTGGACGGCAGTCCACGTAGTTATAGCTATTATTCCAAAAACAATATTTTGGAGGACTTTCCAAAATGAAAATGTTGCATGCTTAAAAGCCTAATAATGTTGTTGAAGCTTGCATACTAAAATCATTTTAGAAAGTGTATTTATTTAGTCGAATTTACAAGCAATTTTCGACACAAAATTTGATATCAGAACTTTTGTAAGTAGAAGGTGCGCTCGCCATACCCATTACCTCGCTAAGAGCTGTAATTATTTGATAATTATTAATTGTTTTTTATAAATGAATCAATTTCGAATCGGACGAATATATTTTTTGCAGGTTTTTGAGCCCCTACTCAAGGTCAAGCCAAATGCTTTGCAGTTGGTGACGCCCATTCCGGGGGACTGCAGCGAACTGGGTCTGGGTCTCAGCGACGGGGATCGAAGGATACTGACCTCCCAGGTCCATGTGGTCATTCATAGTGCAGCCTCCGTCCGCTTTGTGGAGCCTCTTCATAAGGCCCTAAACATCAATACGCGAGGCACGAGCTTAATGCTCCAGCTGGCCAAGGAGATGCAGTGCCTCGAGGCCTTTGTTCATATCTCCACAGCCTTCTCTAACTGCCCTTTGGATCACATCGGGGAGCAATTCTATCCGGAGATATTGACATGCCCGGCTGCCAAGGTGCTGGAATTTAACGAGTCTTTAACCACAGAAGTGGTGGACAACATTGCTCCAGCTTTATTGGGAAAATTTCCAAACACCTACACATATACCAAGGCCCTGGCCGAGCAGGTGATCCAGCTGGAGGCTAAGGACGTTCCAATCTGCATTTTTCGACCTGCCATTAGTAAGCTATTGTATGCGTATACATGTAAAATACTCTTCAACGGATGTGCAAATTTATAAGATATGGTTTAGAAATGCATTTTTTTCCAAAAACAAAGGCTAAACAAATTTCGAACAGATCCCCATATATCTTCAATGTCAACCGGGACTAATATGAATGTTTTGTAATTTGCAGTTTTAGCCAACTTCAAGGAACCATTGTCGGGATGGATTGACAACCCTCACGGATTCGTAGCCATGATATACGGCATTGCGATGGGTATACTCCGCCTAGTATATGCCAACCCTAAAGCGAGGGCATTAATTGTTCCTGGCGACTATTGCGCCAACGTGGCTTTGGCTTCTGGATGGCATGTGGCCAAGAATGCTGGATCAAACTCGACACCGCCCATTTACACCCTCGCACCGCCCAAAACGAATTGTGTCACCTTCGGAGAGGCAACTAAGATGTATCTCGAATACAACAGTAAATTTCCGGTCGTTAAATCGATTTGGTATCCATTTGTCCACATCACCACCTGTATTTGGCTATTTAAAGTGGGGAGTATATTTTATCACATGCTGCCCGGTCTTCTGTTTGATCTCCTCTTACGGCTTCAAGGCAAACAGCCCATCCTGATAAAAAGTTATCACAAGATCCACGAAGCACTGATACTCCTGTACCCATTCAGCGGAAAAACGTACGAAATGGATACGAATAATACCAACCATATGTGGGAGTCTATGTCACCGGAAGATAAATCAATATTTCCGTTCGATATGTCCAGTCTGAACTGGGAGGAGTACCGCAATTGCATTATGTCCGGGATGCGTGGTTTCCTTTTCAAGGAGTCCTGGGACACATTGGAACAGGCTAAACGGAAACACTTCTGGTGCGCAGTACTTATGTAGATTTGAAAACACTGATTACTATTTGTAATGTCATTTCCAGGTTTCACATAATGCATCGCTTTCTTCAAGTGGTACTTTGCCTTATTGTTGGCAAACTTATCTGGATCTCGTACAATCTTATTACTGATCAATATTTAGAAGCCATAGAGGTTACTCTATCACCCCCGAAAGCCAATTTTCAAATTATGTAACACTGGGTAATGATTTAATCAAGGAAAGTAACTGGGTAAAGAAACGAAAAATGTAAAAAAAGATTAAAATAACAAAAATGCCTTCAATGTACCCATTACTCCTAAACTTTTTAATAAATCAACATTTAGTTATGAAAAGGTGAATTCAAAATCCAGATAATTTCTAACTTTGTTTAAAAACAAACTTTAGTCGATGGCCTCGACTATCAAATACTCATTATTCACCTAAAGGGGTGAGAGGGAGATAGAGACTTGCGGCAAAGCAAATGGTCCAATCTCATTTTATTTCATCTCAATTTTTGGCATATAAGATTTGTTTAAACAAATTTGTTTGGTATCTCCGAGTTTTTAATTATATCTCGAGTTGCTCTTAACTAATGTAGGTGATACTATACAACTAAACGTTACCCTTTTTTCGAGTTTTTACGATATCAACATACGCCTTACAGTCACTAAGTTGAAAAAAATTCAACATTTTCAAAGCTTGTCGAGTTGTGGCTCACAATATACTCAATATAGCCTTATTATCTATTCAGCAAAATTAAGGGTGACATTATAGTTGTAAAATAAATCATATGTTATGAAAAAAAAACCTCGGAGATAACAAAAAAACTGTTCAAAAATAAGTATTTTCAAAAACCTATTAAATAGCTGCCGGAGTTTTGCGATGCGGTTGCTGACTGCTTGATGGATGCTGGAAATAGATGCTGGAAATAGATGCCGGTGCTTTGCGGAGCGGATGATGAGGCCGGAAGCCGAAGCCCAATGCTGTTGATGTAGGCGATTTTAAAGAAAAACAAGGAAGAACGCTATAGTCGAGTACCATGACTATCAGATACCCGTTACTCAGCTAAAGGGACCAAAGGGAAATGGAGATATGCAAGCAGCAAAGCGCGATTGAAATGCGCCACCTACCGGCGGTAGACAGATTTAAGCGTTATGGGCGTTAGAGTGGGCGTGGCGAATTTTTTTTGGATCAATCGATAGGTATTGACGAGATCAATACATTTCAGTTAAAATTTTTTATCTAGCATGAAAATTGTGGGCGCCACAGCTTTGGCCGGTTTTTGAGCGTTGGAGTGGGCGTAGCACATTCGCGTAACAAACTTACGCTGCGTACAAAGCTACGGAATCAAAATCTGAGATCCCAATTATCTATCTTTGATAGTTGGCGAACTTTTTTTTGGGTCAATCGATAGGTATTGATGAGAACAATACATTTCAGTTAAAATTTTTATTCTAGCATCAAAACTGTAGGAGCCATATTTTTGGGCGGTTTGTGGGCGTTAGAGTGGGCATGGCACTCTGCTGAAACAAACTTGCGCTGCGCAGGAATCTCAGGAATCTGCACGCCTAATCCCAGTATTGTAGCTCTTATAGTTTCACATATCTCAGCGTTCATCCGGACAGACGGCCAGACGGACATGGCTATATCGACTCGGCTAGTGATTCTGATCAAGAATATATATACTTTATGGGGTCGGAAACGCTTCCTTCTGCCTGTTACATACTTTCCGACGAATCTAGTATACCCTTTTACTCAACGAGTAACGGGTATAACAAGGAAGAACGCTATAGTCGAGTACCTCGACTATCAGATACCCGTTACTTAGCTAAAGGGACCAAAGGGAAATGGAGATAAGCAAGCAGCGAAGCGAGACTGAAATGCGCCACCTACCGGCGGTAGACAGATTTAAGCGTTATGGGCGTTAGAGTGGACTTGGCAAACTTTTTTTTGGGGTCAATCGATAGGTATTGACGAGACTAATACATTTCAGCTAAAATTTTGTTTCTTGCATGCAAATTGTGGGCGCCACAGGTTTGGGCGGTTTGTGGGCGTTAGAGTGGGCGTGGCATATTCGCGTAACAAACTTGCGCTGCGCTCAAGGCTACGGAATCTAAATCTGAAATCCCAATTCTCTATTTTTGATAGTTTCCGGGATATCCGCGTTGAAACCTACGATTTTTTTAAGTTTGTGGGCGTTAAAGTGGGCGTGGCAAAGTTTTTTTTGGGTCAATCGAAAGGTATTGATAAGAACAAAACATTTCAGCTAAAATTTTTATTCTAGCATCAAAACTGTGGGAGCCACAGTTTTGGGCGGTTTGTGGGCGTTAGAGTGCGCGAGTTATTGTATCTGCCAAGTTAGCGGTGGTCCAAGGGGGTTCCAATTATCCGTATAATAGTCCTCAGAATTGGTATTTGGGACTTCAATATTTATAATTGTTGGAAATAATACGAGTTGAAATAAAATAAGTATGTCTTCGATGATAAAAGTGAATTTCTAGACTGACTTCATATATTGTTTAGCGGTGGCCGAGAAGCCGCCGCTGCCAAAAGTGTACATAAAATCTTATATACTATACATAAGGGCTTGTACACTAATACAAGATGAAATAAAGAGTGTTTATACAGCAATCCGTTCGAAGTGTCTGCTTGTGTCATATTTCCTGTGGCGAGGGGCGGGGCATCCTGTTGCGATGTCATCAAAACGTAAGCGTTGCCGGGTCTAAACAATGTTTCAGTTTGCATCATAATTGCATCCAAATGTGTGGGCTCAAGTGGTCGCCCAGTCAGCGTACCATTTCTAGGGTAGCTCTGGGAGGTTTGGCCGGAGGCTCGTTGCCTACCGACTGGTCGGTAACTCGCGTGGCACCCTGCTGAAACAAACTTGCGCTGCGCAGGAAGAACAAGAACCTACATGTCAAGTCCCAACAAGTCATACGGACAGATGGACACGGCTAGATCGACTCGGCTAGTGATCCTGATCAAGAATATACACTGGTCGGCATAAGTATTTTGAAAAAACAAAAGCTAAGTATATACTAAGTATATATACTTATGGCGACCAGTGTATGTACTTTATGGGGTCGGAAACGCTTCCTTTTGTCTGTTGAATATTTTCCGACGAGTCTAGTATACCCTTTTACTCTACGAGTAACGGGTATAACAAGAAACATCTATCAGACGTCGCCACCTTGCGGATGGTAGCGGTTTTATTGGCCATGCAAGGTTATTTTCACTTATTAACTTAGCTATAACTTATTAAATAACAGGGCGCTTGGTATGACAATGAAGTAAATTTTTGTTACATACTTTCCGACGAAAACAATATAATCTTGTTCTCTACAAGTAACGGAGCTGAATACCAAGCCGTTTTTTCTAAAATTTTATATTTTTTATTTATTTTTCATTTTTTTATGGTAAAAAAATATTAGTTAGCTAGAAAAGTTTGTCAAAAATTACGTTTTTTACTCACAAGTCCTTCGAAAAATAAAAAAATTCCAATTAAAAGTAGTAAAAAATGTAAAGGAAGTACAAACAATAAATAGGCCAACAATGCTCGTATTTTCACAAAAAAAAATTCATAAAAGAAAGACATTTTTTGGCGTTTATTGTATTCTCATTAAAATTGAAAAAAAAAAATCGTCTTAATCCAGTTTTTACTGATTTATTTTATAATATAAAGTTATGAAAACCCAAATACCCTCGCTTGACTTGGTGGGTTTTGCAATTCTAAAGCCTTAAAAGGTTTTTCAAAACTGTCATCTCTGAGTGTGACCAAACTGCCTTACATCTGGTAATCGCCCCCAGCTGATTGCTATCGATAGGAACAGCTGAGTTCCGCCCGCAGGTGTGCACACATTGTGATTCCGATAAGAAACCCGCAGGAAAAGTAGAAAAAGTAAACTGATCGCGACCGCTATATCCATTATCTGTGTGTTTCATGCACACGTCCGCTGACACCCAGCCGGCTCCACCCCCAAAAGCATCTTTCAGTGGAAGGCAAAAGACTTCAGCAGTATGGTGAGTAGACAAAGAAGCCCTATCGCGCACTGGCCCCCGCCCATTCGAACCGCCTGATTTGCATCCCATCACGCATTTTCAGAGCTACGATGACGACGACTATCCGGCGGACACGTTCCCCAAGGATTTCGGCTACCGGGCGTACAACCAGGATGGCCTGGAACTGGAGCCCAATGCAACGGGCAACAGCGAGACAAAACCGCGCATTCTCCTAATGGGAATGCGGAGATCCGGCAAGAGCTCCATCCAGAAGGTGGTCTTCCACAAGATGTCGCCGAACGAGACCCTCTTCTTGGAGTCCACCAGCAAGATCGTGAAGGACGACATCAACAACTCCAGTTTCGTGCAGTTCCAGATCTGGGACTTCCCCGGCCAGATAGACTTTTTCGAGCCGACCTTTGACGCCGATATGATCTTCGGCGGCTGTGGCGCCCTAGTCTTCGTCATCGACGCAAAGGATGACTACAACGAGGCGCTGACCAAGTTCAAGAACACAGTACTGCAGGCCTACAAGGTGAACCAGCGCATCAAGTTCGAAGTTTTCATACACAAGGTAATATCCGTGATTTAAGTGCTTATCGGCGTTGATAACCCAGCGACACCTGCTTGCTTCCCAGGTGGATGGCATCAGCGACGACTCAAAAATGGAATCGCAGCGGGATATCCACCAGCGGTCGTCGGATGACCTCAGCGAGGCCGGCCTCAATCAGATTCACCTGAGCTTCCATCTGACCTCCATATACGATCACTCGATCTTCGAGGCCTTCTCCAAGGTGGTGCAGAAGCTTATTCCCCAGCTGCCCACGCTGGAGAACCTGTTGAACATCTTTATACCAGTATGTTGGGATTGCTTTTAAGATTTCAAACTACCCATCTAACCCCGTAATCCTTGCAGAACTCAGGCATCGAAAAGGCCTTTCTGTTCGACGTGGTTTCCAAGATATACATAGCCACGGACTCCTCGCCTGTCGATATGCAGACCTACGAGCTCTGCTGCGACATGATTGACGTGGTCATAGATCTGTCCAGCATATACAGGCAAGCTACTTTATTCCTTTAACTTTACTGGGTCTAACATCGGTTCCTTGCAGCTCCGAGGAAACCGCCTTTGATAGCGGAAGCTCTAGTCTCATCAAGCTGAACAACAACACGATACTCTACCTGCGGGAGGTGAACAAGTTCCTGGCCCTGGTCTGCATCCTGCGCGAGGAGAACTTTAACCGACAAGGCGTCATCGACTACAACTTCATCTGCTTCAGGGACGCCATCAGCGAGGTGTTCGAGCTTCGGCTGAAGCGCCAAAAGCAGCTGGAGAACAACGACCCGGACGACGACGACCTGGTCGAGGAGCAGACCCTGATTCGCCATGGCCATGACGCAGCTGGGATGTCGCGAGCGCAGCCGATCAATTAGGCGCACTCCATCCCCCGGCGGCGAGCCCCATTTATTTTGCCCTACGCTACCTTCTCTGTGGACACATCGATTCCAATTTGTACGTTCTCTTTCGTTATATCTGCTGTTACTTTTGTCTACTGATACGTTAAGTCGCCACTCCCACAGAGCAGGTTAACAAATTGCCCAGCGGTTGAAATTAATGATAATGCTACCAATAAATATGTCTATTTTTAAATACAAACGTGGGTTGGTTTTTGATAATATCGTTGTAAAAGCTTTTTTAATTTTATCATACTGTTCATTTCAAGTTGATGGATTCGTAAACCAGTTTCTTTTTTATTTAAAGTTAGACCATTACATTTAGTTCACTGATATTAAATTGGCTTATTCTTTAAAAATCATAGTACTCTTAGTTCTGTCAACGTAAAACTATGTAAAGTAGTTATTTCCAAAATTCAGTAAACTAAACTATATGTGTACTGAGTACACTGTACACGTACTGAAAATGTTCACCGAACTTTAAGAAGTCGGTTCTTTAATTGTTTTTGACATTCTTTGGTATGCTGATGAAAATTATGTATTTTGGAAAGGCAGATTTTCCAAATTCCAAGTCAGTTATAATTTTAGATCATGTCCCTAACTTAAGTTTAAATTTGTTCTAATTTACGCGCCAAACTGACCGTATTTTACCGAAGTTCCAAGCCGCAAGTACTCGATAAGTCCATGGCATAATCGATTTTACCCCACCTCTAGCACCTAAGCTGGTCACACTTGGCGCTCAGCTGGGCTCAGTTGTTGTTATTTTTCCATTTCTCCAGCGCGAGGTCCGAAATTTTCGAGCGCAGTGCAGCGACCATTTCCCGGGGGTTAGTTAAATAACGCTACTAGTTTTTAATTAGCCAATTGTGCGTCGACGTCTCGGCCCAAATTCAATTTCAACGCCCAGGCGCTAATCGTTAAAGCCACCAAAGGCAAACACAAAAAAGGCAGATTAAGCGAAAGAGAACCCTGGAAAGTGGTTAATGTGTGTGTATTTGGCGAGCAGTGGCGGAGCACTGAAAAAACCAGTTAGTTCGCGGTGAAAGAGATTCAATAACGTGTTGGGCAAAAAGAAGAACAAATTGTTTCGAGTGTGCGAGGCGACGACGACAAACAACTGGTCCGGTACGATACGATACGATACGAAAAGTCCGCTTTCCTCGCTCATTAGCGGCGCTTTCCTCGGGCCCACGATCCACACCACAGGCAACTGGAAATCGGAATATCGGAGTCGGCGAGACCTTAAACCGGGCTATCATTACCCGCAAATTGATATACACATATGCAAGTGCATCATCAGCAGCATCTTAATCGACTAACAGGTGCGTACTGTTCGCAACTTTCGATATTATATTCGTCTGATCGGGTCTTTCGTCTCTCTCTGGTGCCTGGTTTCCACTATACCTAATGTACAACACATCCCATTGTCTTTCGGTTATTGTTAACACCCTACGTGGTGGAGCACCTCGGGCATTTATTCAGTCGGCCAGTTCCTCATTCATTTGCCTAACATACAAATTTTATTCAACCGACAAACAAATAAAGTGAAAGGTGGCGGCACGCGTTTTCCCATCTTTTGTATTGTATTTCGCTCGGCGGCAAGGAAAGCGAAATCATTCTTAGTCATCAGGATTTTCGGGGGGTGGAGGGTGGTCGAAAACTAGGAGGAGATATTCCGCCTGGCAACAGCCAAAAAATGTCATAAAAAACATTGCACTTCAAGCATTACAATGACTTTTTCCAGACTATTTGGAGGATATCAGGGTTTTCGGGGGGTGAAAATGCCCTGAAATCAAAGAGATATTCTGCCTGGCAACAGGGAAGAAAAATCAACAAAAGTGTTCACCTATTATATCGAATTTTGTTAGTAATGAATATAAAAACTCGCTATTATTTCTATTATTAAAAAAAAAACAAATCCTTAAATGCTTAATACCAATTTATCAGTATTTTCAAAAGCAATATGTGTAGAAATCAAGGCCCCACGATAAACCGCTCTTGACCCCGCGATAATATTGATTTTTGCAGCTGCTGCAGCGGCTTAATCACTAGTTTTCCACCACGACAAGTGTTTCAGGCACCACACCCACTTATGTCAGAGGGAAAGGCGTAATCGAAAATGATTTCATACACCGAAACCCACCCCGAAAAGAAAACGCATCACGTTGAAAGCCGCGTTTCCATGCTTTATGGCCATTGCCTGCCCCAAGTCGCTTTTCCTCGTTTTTCGCCTTTATGTTGAGGTTAGGTCTGCGAGTCCGTCTGATTTTTCGGGGTGCCGGCTTCTTTGCGTCGTCGCAAAAGTATGTTGGACTTCGGGGGGTGCACATGGCATGCTTTTCCTTTTCGTCGAAATTTCACGGCCGAATTGATTTTTCCAGCATAAGCATTACAAAATGTTTCGCAGAAGTGGCGATAATAAAAGCGTCTTTTCATTTTCGCATTCAGCACGCACATCGAGATAATTATTACTGCTCACTGCCGTTTTCCCTCTTACAAAACTACGGCGTTAATGCGGCCAGCACGTGCGTCTACGCATTGAATTTTCCGATTTTCAGTTTTTATCTCTCCAACAAAATTCTCAACTTGCCCCACCGAAAAGGGGGGAAACAAAAGACGCAACCATGACCAAAGAAATCCAAAACTCGAGCAATTTGTAGGCAAATTAAGGTGTTAACTAACCGTGAAGTTGGTCAGTGGGAAACCCAACGAAGATGCTCTAGCTTAAAGCCTTACAGAGGGAAAAAGGGAAAAAGATCTTCTAACTGTGGCAATATTATCATAATTAAAGGTATATCTTAATTAATTATATTTTTTTTGTGTGGTTAGTAGCTAATCATCACTTCAAAGATCATTCCCTTCAAAAACAATCTGTTCTTATTTTAATTATTACCTTTCTATATTGTACCATTCCCCCAATATAGTAAGTTATAAGAAAATTTTGATAATTTTCCAAATGTTTTGATATGAACCAGAACCTTAGTGTTCAACACGTTTATATGGCTTAACCCTTTTTAATATAATAATATGAACAGTATTTTAGTTTTTATGTTTAACATTTAATGATGTCTTGAAAAGGACATTGAAAATGCACTTTTTCCACTGTGTAGTTACGGGGGACTCGGAAATTGTTTGATCGATTCGATTCCTTCGTCTGCTTCCGCTCCACAGCTATCGGCTGGTGCCTTTTGCCCGGCCATCCGCCACTTGCTAACAGTTGTTTTCCTACGTGAGCAGCGCTCGGATACGCAGACACTGGCTGTCAGATACTCAGATACTTTTCTCCATGGATGCGATTCATTGTTGTCCACTCCACGCTCTCCGTTCTCCAGCTCTCCGAGCGGAAGCAACTCCATTTATGTAAATTGCTTGCGTGACATTTCAATGCGACCGAGCGCTTTATGAAATGCTGGAGCGGAATGGGTTTGGGCGGGACGAGGAGGAGCGTCAAAGAACAGCTCCATTGTTGGATACCTCGAGTCCAGGGTTGCCAACCCATTTATCTGCGGCGCTGCGACCTATCAACATTCGCCAATCAGTTTAACTGTGTTTTTTATGCCCGCGCTTTGCGCTTTTTTATGCTTATTCATAGGCGCACATGTGCAGCATCATTGCACTAACGTTTTTCCAATCAGTATGGTGTGATATACTTGGAATCAGTGTGAATGAATCTGCATGTTTTCCATCTGCGGGATGTTTTTATTCTCCTCTTTAATTACACATATTTTCTTTGTAGCGTCATTTCTTTAACATGAGATACGACATAGCATCGTTTCTTTATTGCAATAAGGGATCTCTGAAAGATTCGCACCTACTTGGTTCAAGCCTATAATCATAAATTACGGGCACATAAAAAATAATATTTCTTAAATACCTTTATGAAATACTTCGAAAAACTTTTTATTTTAAATTTGTAAAGGTATTTTAGAAATATTTTTAAATATTATGCGATTTTACGTAATACATAATTAATTTTTTTTTCCCAGAACTTCCGCTACGAATTCATTTCCATAATTTGTGAACTGGTGAAATAGGCACTATAAAAACAATACAACCTTCAGATTACCATTTTAGAGAAATGTTACAAAAAGATAAAAATTTATAACTGGGTTTATTTTGTCGGGCTGCATAAACTTGGCCCAAAACAAACTTTGCCACGGGTTTTCGGCTTTAATTCGTTTGCTTAATTTGCTTTTTCGAGTTCGCGGTTCAGCGAGGTGAAACGGTTAAATGTTTTCAAAACTGCCCGAGTGTTTTCTTTCGCCATGTATATATGGCTTTGCGTGTGTTCATTGTTATTTCGGTGTGCCGCCCCTCCGGTGTGTGTGCATTATGCTAACTAGACCCTAATGTCGGTGCCCGGGTGTTTTTAGTGCTCCACATTGGTGTATCGTATGGGTATAATATGCCCCATAAAGGGCCATTCGATATATTTGAGCCAGGGCTGCAGTTCGTGGTATTCCGAGTTCATTGCTCTGGATCGCCCAATCATAGAGCAACGACTTTATGTTGGGACCCTAGTCGGGAAAAAACGATTCAAAAAGCGACCGTAGCAAATGGAAAATGTCAGCAAATTATGAATAATGTAGTGAAAAATAGGGGGACCACAGAAAAACGTGATCGGAAAATGCCACAAAAACAGTGCATAAATAATACTTATTATCGGGCAGGGCGAAGCGACATTTAAAGCTTTTGCTTCGTTCGCCCACAGACCATCTGAATCATCAGTAGATACATATAAGTATGTACATATGTACGTATTCCGCGCTGTATTTGTTTATACTAGTAAGTTTTCATTTCGCAACTGATACTTCTGTTTGTTTGTAACTGGAACCTAACCGCCCGATGTCACTGTTTATTTATTGATTACCAACGCTACACAGAAATCCAAAATGTTTAAATTTCCTTTTACTTTTTGTGTGTCAAGACTTAAAGATTTGATACTATTAATTAAAGCCAAAGGTGAAAATATAATAAATGCTTTTAACGTTTTTTATGAGATAAAAATATGAAAAACAGTAGAATAATTGACAAATCTACCTACACATTTTAAACATTGAAAAACACTATAGTCGGTTACCTCGACTATCAGATACCCAATAGTATAGTAGGTAGGAATTTACAAAACCAATACATTTTAGTTAACTTTTTTGTATTGGGCGGTTTGTGGGCGTTAGAAATGCTGAAATAAATTTGCGCTGCGCAAGAATCTCTTAATTCTCTTAATTCCAAAATTCAAGCGTTATACAGACGGAAAGACAGACAAACATGGCTGTATCGACTCTGCTAATGATCCTGATCATGAATATATATATCTTATAGGTTCGGAAACGCTTCCTTCTCCATGTTTAATACATACTTTTCGACGAATCAAGTATACGAGTAACGGATAGAAAAATATTTTATCTATGAATAAATTAAAGGTACAAATTTTTTGTGGCTCTGAAATCTAAATATTTTTAACAAAACTATGTAAAAATGATATTGTTGTATTTCTTCTGTGCGGCACTCTTTTCGATTCCATTAGATACGGCAGCTCAATTTTCTGCTTGTCTCCGTGCCTTTGCCCACAAATGTTGACTTTTCGAATTAAGTTTCACCGTTAGCAAAGATCAGGCGGTATTCGCTGGATTCTCGCCTTTCGGCAGCGTTACCGGTGATTTTCGCATTCAGTCGAAAAAATTGACCTAGTCAACGAAATGGGAGATCCGCGATCTCTGCTCTCTCTCTTCCGGAGTACAAAACTTGTTTTCAAAGCTTTTGGAGAGCTTAACCAGAGCTTTTTAAACTCTCTTCATAAAGAGAAAGTTCTCTTAGGATGTACGTATATAAAACTATTTAAACAAAGAGCTCTCTTTGTATTTTTGTTTTTGACATTGAGTTCACTACTCGTGGTTTTGTTGATACTATAAAAATTGGGGAAAACAATATCCAACCCAACCTTTGTCTTGCCAAGGTTTACCAACAATTCAAGTCTTATATGTGGGGATGAAAGTTGAACTCAGATATACAAAATGGATTAAAAGCAAACGGTGTTCAAAGTGCAATTACCACGTAAAGCGATGAATACATGTATTTAAATCAAAGTTCACTTCTAGGTCTCACCTTTCTCCTCATTTTCCCCTAGACTTGCGAGTACTATTAAGTAGGTACTTGGTTGTATACAAACTACGCAAACAAAAAACAAAGTGGGTGTTTGACAGCGCAATAATGAATAAAAACAAGTGCATCGTCGATTGCAACAGCAAAAGGCTTGTTTGATAACAAGAATTGCATGTGCGAGCTGCAAGTGGAAAATGTAATACCCTTGACTAGTTCGAGTTGACAAATTCTTATCGGTTTCAGGTTCTGGTTCCCCATAATCTTTTTGTGGTATAACCTATTTCCACAGAAACGACAATAGAATTTAATCTCTATTTATTTAATATTTAAGGGTAATTATTCAAGATTGCTAATTATTGAATATACATATAAATATTTTGATATTAAAATCTTTAGTATAGTATGGGAAATTTCAGGGCCAGTAAAAAAGGAAACTCTGAATTGGTTTTATATATATATTGGATGTAATCTTTATTTCTTTGAGGTACATTTTTTAGAATTCCAAGTTCATTTCGATGTTAAGGTGATATTAACTTTTTGAAATTTTTGAAAAAGGTATAAAAATAATGGAACATAACTATAATTAGAAAATATCCCAAATGTTCGTTTTTCCACAACAATGTTTGAATGTATTTGGTAAGATAGGTAGTTCTTTATCGATTCCTTCAATGATATTTCTAACTGAAACGTGACCCATTCTCCGATACATCTTTGATGAATGAACTGTGTGTGAACTGTCTTAACGAGAACATTATAATACCCTTGGTGAGGGTATAAAAAACTTGGCGACCCAAAATAGTGTCATTATCCGATTCCCCACGCGCGTGTCAATCGCGCTATGGTGTGCGTATTTACTTGATCACGTATCGTGTATTTATAAGACTTTGCCTTTTACTTTAAACCTAAAAACAAGTCAATAACAATAACTAAACACTGCGTTTATAACAGAGTTCCAAGCACATTATCATCTAAAACTTACAAATACTCTCCTTACTGGTTTAAGTACTTCTTCCATTGGTGTAGCACCCCCACGCAAATCTATTCCCGATCCGTTGGGGTAAACAATCGCACGTATTGTTGTTTACTCATTTGCTATCCCAAGTTGTTATTTTTAAGTGCACTTTTTCTGTAATTTGACAAAAGCCATGTGCAGTTGTTGTCGCGGCCTGTTGTTGTTTACAGCAAATTAAAGCTCTTTTACATATCCATCCCACGATACTCAACATTCTGAACGGCGAGCCCACCGATGGCGACCAATGGCAGCCAAGTAAACAAGCTGTGGGCAAAACAAACAACACCATCAGCCGGCAACGCGGAAGGGAATTTGTTCACGTCTTATCCAAGCGGCAATTACAGATCAGAAAAACATCGTAGGGGGATCATATCGGAGTAGTTTTAGCTCTATGTCGATCCACTTTTTACTGTAAGAATCTAGGCCTGGCCAGTAAAAGTAGTCAAGACCTGGCAATAAAGTTATGATGAATTTTGATGATTTGTTTTCAAGTTTTTAATAACAAAAAGATAAGAAACTTACATGCTAAAGGCTTATTCATCACATTTGTTGTATTTATCTTGAACTTTTAAAGAGCTCACACAAGAGGTTATCTATGTATTAACCCATTTGAACCTATTAAACTCCCTAAAGACATATACGTATGTTTGTTTACAAAACAGAAAAAAGATATAATACACATCTCTAATGAATAAAGCATGGGCTCACGTTGGGTAAAGATAAAAACCAACATTTGCCCTCCCTTCGAGTTCACTTTTATGAGACAAAAACGAGTTGATCGAACGCAGAAGTAGCTGAAATGTCAACACTGCCCCCCAGCTAATGACCCTGGATGGTATAATTTACGACAACTTTTGGGCGTATATCTCTTTTTTGCCAGCAACTTGTAGCTGAAGCAGACTTTTTCGGATGGCAGATCATCGTTCGCACCGGTTTCTGCTTTCCGAAGGGGGCCTGCCCTCTCAGCCGGCTTCCGCCTTTGGGGGCACATTAAATTCTATGCTTCACCTCCACTGCGTAGTTCGTTTAGCCGGTGCCATATAGCGCCATATAGTATCGGCCGATGTATGTCAATCTATAAGTTCGCATCTGTATGTGTATCAGCATAGAACGAGTATTCTTGGGCTGTTAAGGCGCGAGCAACTCACGCGCTCTCAACTATTTCGACCTTGATGGGACTAGCGGCATTATCTATCCACTCGCTGTTGTTTTGCTTGTTATGACACTCTGAATACATTACATTGTAGAACCCGCTCGCACATATACTTATATATGGGAATGGAGATACATATGAATGAAGGGGCTCGTCTCTTGTTGTTTTCTCGATTGGGATGTGTGTAACATGTTTTAATTAAAGCCGAGAGAACCAGTTATCGTCATCACCGAAGGGGAAAAAATCTTTGGAACTGAGTTACTTTGCAGCTTTAGTTCAGAGTTTTAATTTTAAATTTGTATGCCCCAACCATATGCGGTTTTTTCGCATACTTGTATCCTTTTGTAAGACATTTGCTTAGTATCTATACTATCTATATTCTAATCATTTTAACACCATAAAATCTGATTTTATGAGAAATACCTGATTTAAATTACTGGTTAAACCTTTAAATTGATCAAAACAAGTTCGATAAATCTATTTTCTTGGATTAAGGACTTACGTGATTTATGCATTGTTTTTTAAACGGCTGTAATTTGGAGATCCTATACCATTTAAGCCTACCGGGATTCGAACCCAGAGCAGTGGTTTTTCGATGTTGTAACTATGGAGTATCATTGCTTTTGTAAGACATTTGCTTAGTATCTATACTAATTTGTTTTATTCCATCTAATCTTATCATTTCTACAACATAAATGCTGAGTTTAAGAGAAATACCTGATTTGGCCTACTGGCCAAACCTTTAAATTGATCAAAACAAATTCGATAATTATATTTTCTTGGATTGTGGACATGAGTGATTTATGCATTGTGATTAAAACGGCTATGTTTTAAAGACCCTATGTTAATTGAACCTACCGGGACTCGAACCCAGAGCAGTGGTTTTTCGATGTTTCAACTGGGGAGTAGAACACCCTACTCACTCAGCTGCCAAAAAAATCTAAGGAAGCCAAGTGGCTTACATTTCTCCAGGCCTTTTTATTTAAAAGACTTCTCTGTTTTGATCAAAATTTTAGTGTGTAAATGCAATTCGTCAGATCCAAGACAAGTACAAGTTCAAGCGCTGTGCCAGCTTCGTTCCCTCATGTACGTACAATTAGCGGAGAGGTGGAGGTTCATGAACTGCGGCTTTTCTCCAGCGGAAGTGCATAGGAGACAAACATACGAAGGAAAACATAGAGGGGAACAGGCTGCCATTAAGTGGCCACCTTCGGCCGATGGCTCAGTTCACATTGACGGACTGCATCGGACGGTCGTCGGCAGGGAGCGGAAACTGAGCGATAAACCCTCGGTTCCACCCGTATCTTTTGCCGAGGCTCTTATCTTGCAGAGTTGTCTTATCGCGCGCGTTCAGTCAATCTTATCGCAGCACCAGAAAGTCGGGGGAAAAGTAGTGAAAAGCAGCCAGCTCAGTGTGACAAAAGTTGGTTGGAATTCAATGTGTTTTTCCGCAGCTCGTCGCTGTTATGCTGCTTTAGTAGGGTAACAATTAATCAATTGATTACCGCGTTGACTAAATAGTAATTAGTGAGAGTGTTTATGTTGTCTGAGACCCCACTTAAGAACTTTACAATAGTAGTAGATCTTTGACACGTGTCTAACCTCAAATAGCAAGTGTTCGATGGTGCGACTGACTGAAATACTAAACGAAAAAAAAACCAGTGATAAGGTGTAACCTAAGGTGTCGAGATCTCACTGGCTTTAAGTCCAATCTGGCTATATCAATTTCTGATTCATTGTTTTGTTCAGGTGGCCTTGGTATTTCCACTTCCCGTTTGCAATTTACGACCGATTCGAACCGACAAACCGATTAGATAAACCCCTAGCCTGGTTGTGGGCTGTACTTTACAGTGTTAACTCCGTATTCGCACACGAACACACTCTCATCCCCCAATTAATCGCTACTAACTCACCACCAGCCTATGACTAAGTCTAGGCCCAAGCAACTGCCACAAAACATACTAAACGCAACGCCTAACACCAAGTGTAATCGCCTAATCGCAAGAGCATCCCCATTTCTTCTACGCACACAGATCAGGATCAAGAGCAAGGTAACAGGCACTGGACGAACCCAGCCCTACATGTCCCACAACTAGAGTCCGTTCTCCAGCCCAAGGACTAGCTAAGGACACCATCCCATCCCATCATGCCGCTCTTCACGAGAAAATCACCCAAACAGGGACCCACTGCGGATGGGGGCTCCCAGTTCGGAAGCCGCTCCTCCATGAATTCCGGCTCCTCGCAGGGCAGCCACATCAGCAATAACAATAACAACAACAGCATTCCGGAGAAGACGAAGCCGCCGCTGGTCTTCCACTGCCAACTGGCCCACGGAAGCCCCACCGGCCTCATCCACGACTTCTCCAGCGTTCGCGAGCTGTACCAGAAGATTGCCGAGTGCTTCGATATATCCGAGAAGGACATCCTCTTCTGCACCCTCAACTCGCACAAGGTGGACATGACGCGTCTGCTGGGCGGTCAGATCGGCCTGGATGACTTCATCTTTGCCCATCGCAAGGGTCGTCCCAAGGAGATCGAGATTGTGAAGTCGCAGGACGCCCTGGGGCTGACCATCACGGACAATGGAGCCGGCTACGCCTTCATAAAGCGGATCAAGGAGGACTCGATCATCGATCGCATCGAGCACATCTGCGTGGGCGATCACATCGAGAAGCTCAATGGCCAGAACATGGTGGGCAAGCGGCACTACGAGGTGGCGCGCATGCTGAAGGACATAGCCACCGGCGAGACCTTCACCCTGCGCCTCGTTGAGCCGGTGAGGAGCGGCTTCCAGGGCATCGGACCGCGCAGCCAGTCGAGGGCGTCGGGATCGGCCGGGGGAAAGAACTACGGAAGCGGCAAGGAGACGCTGCGGTTCAAGGCCAATGGCAATGCCCAGATCGAGCCGCAGTTCGATGAGGCGACAGTGGCCGGGATCGAGGCCATCAACAACCTGCTGGAGTCCTTCATGGGCATCAACGACACGGAGCTGGCGTCCCAGATCTGGGACTTGGGCGACCAGAAGTCCAACTCGATGGACTTCGCCGAGGCCATCGACAACTCCGACCTGGAGTCCTTCGGCTTCACGGACGACTTCATCATCGAGCTGTGGGGTGCCATAACGGATGCCCGGCGCAAATCCACGACCAGTCCCAAGTAATGGGGACCTTACCATACCGAGGTTCGGACGCATTTCACTTTGCCTGTTTATTGGGGCCCAATAAAACCATTGAAATGAGGACTTGTTCTTAGTAATTGCTATTATCTTCTATCTGCTATCTGCTATCTGAATATGTTTTGTTTTAGAGCCTAGTTATATTTACCATATATCATGCTACAATCCCATATACAAACATATGTCGTCTGCCTTTGCCAATTATTTAGTTATTTGTATTCTTCACGGTAACCTATTTATTATATATACATTCGTTTAGATGGACGGGAAGATGTGCTGAGGCATCCATACTATATATTTTTGGTACAATTTGTTCGATGTACATACGTATAACTATATTTCTTTAGTTTTATCATTTAAACAATACAAATAAATTTAAATTATTTTAATCATACACGATTTTGCTTATGTTTTAATTTTGATTATTATTGTTATCTGTTTTGGTAAGTTTGTTTATTTGCTCGGGTCTTAAAGTATAATTTGATTCATAAAGCTGTCGTTATCTCTTGTTGGCACCGATCGTATGGCACACGGAAAATATTCCACAGTCCTCAATTGTGACGAATTGCTTGGCTGTTTTTCTCTTAGCGTTTTTATTGTTTTCCCACAATTTGCTTTGCCCGCAGTATAGCATATTTTGACCATGGATCATGGGGACTCATTCGGGTCTATATTCTATGGCAGACTTCCTGTACCGAAAGAAGAATCTAGTCAGTCTGAAAAGATCTCTGAACATTTCCAGTGACGTAGATCGCGCCATCCCACAATGACGCTTTTTCTGGGGTCCCAGACTCTGATCAGATCATACATATACCATTATTTTATTTATTACACGTATAGAGCTTTTGATTGCGCATAAACAGCTGCTGTTTGGCGTGCGAGCAGCTGATAAGCACAGTTATTAAGGCTTGCCAAAAGAGCGTAAGAACGAGAGAGCGTGCATTTGCACACCACTCACTCACACACTTGCCTATATACACTTGTGGTCAACTTAATAGAAGTACTTGCCAAAACTTAAATACTCCCAAAATTTTCCCAATATGTTTCTATATTTTTCGATAAAAATGTATGTACAGAAGAAGAACGTTCGAGAAAATTTTTGGTGAAAGGAAAAATGCAGGGTAGCTATTATTCCGACCGCCCCTGTCTGCACATAGATATGCCTTGGCAACAAGAGTTACATGACTTTCCGGTTTTACAGGTTTGTTGCGAAGCTTCTGCTCTCTTTTTGCACTCTCTCGCGCTCTCACTCACACTCGGGCACCTGCCTAATTCGATTAGCCGCACCGCTCCAACGCTCAGTCTTCAAAGAGATCTCGAGCGAGCAACAAGTGAACGGAAGAAACCGAACAGTGAAGAATCAGAAAGACCGAAGAAACACCCAAGAACTCTTCAATAACATTGTGAACAGAAAAGAAATACAAAATACACGGAAAGCAGAGTGATTCGCCATAGTTTCGCTAGTGTTTTCAAGGGCGCCGATTGTACAGCAGTGCTGAAATTTTGTGCCAGGTAGTGAATTCGGATTACATACCGAAAACCAACGAATTATTTCGAAAATTTCCATTATACTAGAGATCCGCCGAGAACGTACGCCTGCAGACGTATTCTTGGCAAGATCTTTGGTTAGACTTTGTGCCCGTGTTTGTTTGTTTGTTCGCCACTTTTCCTTCGCTCGCATTCCCCCATTCCGATTCCCTGGACTTTGATCGTGACTCAACACAAATCAGCAAACAGCCGCAGACCCAGACCCATTAAAATGCACATTATAACTAAACTCGTCGCGAAATTGAACCAATCTGCTTGGATTTAAATTTCGATTTGGTGCGGGAGCTAAGTTTGCGTGATTGTGCACAGACAAAAATAAAGGCTTACCAGTACAAGAACTATGTTTCCTTTATCTGGTAAAAAATATAGTTTCTCAAGCGTCTGTTTGAGATATTAGGAAATACAAATGCTTTTGTTGTACATACAGAAATGCAGCGTTATCTTTCGAGTCACGGAGTTATTGTTTGTGTGGAGGCCCGAGTTCTCCTTTGTGCCTTTGTCTGGATACACTCGCATATAGCTCCCGAAGTTGGCCCCATTCTGGGGTTTCTTTGTTACCCACTGTTGTTACTCTTGTTACCATCGGCTGATGTCCATGTGCTTCGTTTCATCGAATGTTGTTTTGCTACCCGCATTTGCTCCACGAATCGCGATTTGCTTGGCTCCGCAGCTTCGCAGGTGAAAGTGAAGCGGGGCCGCAACGCGTGACAGATGGCGTGATGTCTGCTGTTCGGGTGGTGCGTGCAAATGTAGGACTCCCGATTAGGTCCCCCTTCCGCCCCTTCCATACACTGAGAGAAAAAGTATCACCGAAATAGTCGGTCAAATTGATACATGAGTCATTCAACACTTAAATATTAACAAAATAGGGTTTCCCCACTTTAAAGTATATGTTTCATTGATAGTCTTAAACTGTTCTTTTAAATAAAACCTGTTCACAAACATTTGATATTGGAAGCGATTAGTAAAATTTTTAATTTAACTTAAACTAGAGTTAAAATATCATTAGTACAAATGATACATACAAGGTTTGACTCAAAAATACACTTTTTAATAACAAACTTATAAATAATTTCAAATGTTTACCAAAAACTTGTAGTTAAATGTAGGCATTTGATTAAAATCAACAATTGAGACAACAAAGAATCGTATTTTTGCCTATTCAAATCTATTGAAGGCTTATCTGGCTAATTCTTTCGAATTCCCAGCCAGCCAAAATAAAATAATCTCGCCAGATTGTCGAGTGTGTGAAGTGCCGATATCGACGACCGCTGGCACGGCTGCCAAAAGCCAAAAATCCATTATTATTTGTTGAATTCGCCTAATTATTGTGCAATGTTGGACATTGAACTCCACGGCTAGTTATTAACGAACTTGTTCGGTTGTATTCCGAGTTGTAAAGCCCGCGTTCCACTCGATATCGCGTGATGTCTTTCGGGGCCCATGATTAATTCATACTTATAGTGAGGTCGCATGAGTTTGTGTTTCGTGGGGCTGTTTATTCTGTGTTTTATCATTCGCAACAGTAGAACACGCCACTGGTATCGCTAACCGTCGTTGATAAGCGGCGTTCGACTGGTTTATCGCCCCAATTCATCGGTGGTGACACTCGTAAATAGTTTTTATCCCAGATAAGCACTCGAAAGTGCCTTCAGCGGGGCCGACAGCCCCAATAATTTTATTAGCCCCTCTTTCCAAGTTGAGTCTTGCCTTGAACTTGTTGTAAATAAACTTAACCGCGTGCAGGGCAAATTAAATGAATTGCAATCAAGTGATACTCGCACATGAACAACACTGGTCGAAATATTATTATTAGTTTAAAAAGATATTATTTTAAAATGGAAAAAAAAAATATATATAAACTTTCTTAATCATTTGCCATAAGTTTCTCTAGTTTGACCCTTAACAAAACTTTTAAAACCTTGCACATTTTGTTAATAAATAATCCATTCCAAAGTAAATATTAAATAGTGTATAATAACAAAAATAAATTGAAAGTAATGCGAGTTAATATTATTGCGACGCGTAAATCAAATCATAAAAGCTAATCTCTGATCGTAAAAAAATGAAGAATTCCAAATGATTAGTTATTTTTAAGTCAACAACTCCGAGTTTCTGCTTATTATATCAACAACTATTATAATTACTACGTTTGGTACTATGTTAGGGATTTATTTTTCGTTTAGATGGTTGCTATGACTGTGACCCCAAGTGTTAAATATATTATAGGAAGATGCTTTGTTTATAATTTTCATTTTGCGCTTGTATTTTCGACGTCACGTCCGCCGTTTGGCAACATTTCAGCGCAAAAGTACTGCATGTTGCTGGCGGTCAGCAACACATTGCTCCGAGGCTTTGTCTCCGGTCTATAGGAACTCACCTTGACTTTGAGCACCGCGAGAGAGAAAGACGAAGGGTTAAAAATAAAATTCAGGTGCATTGTTGGGGCTTCCAATGCGCACAGGATGCCTTCTGATGCAATTTGTCTATTTCTTCTGCCGACGCTCGCCGTTGCCAAGCCGAAATAAATGTCGGAAAAATGGTTTATGGCCTATACAAATTACTCATGACCGTTTCCGCTTTGCCCTTTACAGTTGCCGTATCTCAGAGGCGGGTCCAAAGTATCGCCCAGCACGTCGCAGAGCCGATTCCTCCGTCAATAAGCGGCGCATTTGACCGCCTGCCAATAAAAATGGCTGCCATATAACCACACAAGGCGGACGCAACCACGCAAAGTCGGAGCTTTGCGATTAGACAAGCAGATCCCGGGGAGTTCAAGGCGAGATCCCCAGCAGTAAGGAGCCCCCATTTTCGGGCAGATCGAACCGAACCGAAGCAGACCAAAGATGAATAGCCTGGCGCGGGTCTTCAGCAACTTCCGCGATTTCTACAACGACATCAATGCGGCCACCCTCACGGGAGCCATCGATGTGATCGTGGTGGAGCAGCGGGATGGCGAGTTCCAGTGCTCACCCTTCCACGTTCGCTTCGGCAAACTGGGAGTGCTGAGGAGTCGGGAGAAGGTGGTAAGTGGAGTCATTAGTCCCCAAAAGCTGTATATTTAAGAAGACACGTGTATAAGAGGCCAGAAAAATATATAGAACGCTAGTTAGATAAGTCTCCAAATCTAAGATATAAACATCTTGGTGGTAATGCATTAATTAATTGGGTAATGTCCACTTAACATCTTAATGACAAGGTGTTTTATTTTGGCAAAGCCGAGATGATCTCATCCATATCAAAAACTAAGGGGACTTTCGTTTCTAACGAGGCAAGTTATTGCTAGGGGAACCTCTAATGTAGCAACCAATCATTAAACCTCATGAACTTTGTATCTAGGCCCTGAGATATTAAAATGTTTGTATGATATTATATGTAGGTAAAATGTACAAAGAGCTTGTAAAGAGGGTATTGCCTATTGATGCTCTTATATCTTATAATTACGCAAACAAAATAATTAGCGAAATTATAATATATGCAATACGATGTGAGTGTCGATGATCGTATTTAAATAAAGCAAAATAACAGATATAGGTTTGAATTGCGGAAGGAATTTACATAATAATCAAAATTAAACGAATTTCAATTACTTATCTACGTTTTCAACCATTTCTTTAGGTGGACATTGAGATCAATGGCACCCCTGTCGACATACAGATGAAGCTGGGCGACTCCGGCGAGGCCTTCTTCGTGGAGGAGTTCCTGGAGGATGAGGACGAGGAGCTGCCGGCCAACCTGGCCACCTCGCCCATCCCCAACAGCTTCCTGCAGTCGCGGGACAAGGCTAACGACACCATGGAGGACATCAGCGGAGTGGTGGCCGACAAGTAAGTGGGATTTGCCTAATTCGCCACCAGCCCAGACTCATCCTGTCACTTGCTAACCATTTTAGAAACGCTAGCGAGGATCTGCTCCTGCCCCTGCCGATGCCGCGACGCAACTCCATTGACTTCTCCAAGGAGGAGCCCAAGGAAGCCGCCGTCGAGGGCGGCAAGTTCGAGAACCAGGTCTCGGATTACACGCAGCGCAGGTACACAATGCCTTTTCATACCCATGCCATCCGGTACATATTCGATTAATGCATACCCAACCAAAACAGACACACGGACAACACTCTGGAACGTCGCAATCTGAGCGAGAAACTGAAGGAGTTCACCACCCAGAAGATTCGCCAGGAGTGGGCCGAGCACGAGGAGCTGTTCCAGGGCGAGAAGAAGCCGGCAGAGTCGGAGCTGGAGAGCCAAAGCAAAGCTTCCAACGAGACAGCTGAGACAGAGAAGGAAGTGCAGAACAAGGAGGAGGACAAGGAGAAGGAGCAGCCCAAACCAGATATTACCCTAACTCCGGTGACCACCAGCGAGGCCACCAAGGAGGTGTCCAAGAGCAAGACCAAGAAGCGGCGCAAGAAGTCGCAGATGAAGAAGAATGCCCAGCGCAAGACCTCCTCGAGCAGCTCCGTGGGCAGTGCTGCCGGCGGTGATTTGCCCTCGGCGGAGACGGCATCTCTGGGAGTCACCAACATCGATGAGGGCGATGCCCCCATATCCAGTGCCACCAACAACAACAACACCTCCTCGTCAAATGATGAGCAACCATCGGGTCCTCTAGTCACCGCCCGCACCGGTGACGACAGCCCGCTAAGCGAGCTGCCCCACACCCCCACCACCAATCCACGTCTGGACTTGGACATTCACTTCTTCAGCGACACGGAGATAACCACTCCCGTGGGAAGTGGCGCGGGCGGATCGGGTCGCGTCGCCGGCGGACGACCTTCGACGCCCATCCAGAGTGACAGTGAGCTGGAGACAACGATGCGGGACAAGCGGCATGTGGTGGACGACGAGAACGCCGCCTCGTGGAAATGGGGCGAGCTGCCCACTCCGGAGCAGGCCAAGAACGAGGCCATGAGCGCCGCCCAGGTGCAGCAGAGCGAGCACCAGTCGATGCTCAGCAACATGTTCAGCTTCATGAAGCGGGCCAATCGGCTGCGCAAGGAGAAGGGCGTGGGCGAAGTGGGGGACATCTATTTGTCCGACCTGGATGCAGGCAGCATGGATCCCGAGATGGCGGCCCTCTACTTCCCCACACCTAGGTCCAAGGAGGCTTCGCCGCCGGAGGAGGATGGCGAGAGTGGCAACGGCACCAGCCTGCCCCATTCGCCCAGCTCCCTGGAGGAGGGTCAGAAGAGTATTGACTCGGACTTTGACGAGACCAAACAGCAGCAAGACAAAAAGTAAGTTTAGCCCCGCAGTAGACTCCTATTTGCATCCTCCATTTCAATTGTAACTCCTTCTCAGGTACTTGGACTTTGTGGCCATGTCCATGTGCGGCATGTCGGAGCAGGGATCAGCACCCTCGGACGAGGAGTTCGATCGTCACCTGGTCAACTATCCAGACGTGAGTATTCCCAGAATGGCCCAGCGCTATGTTCTGTGTGTGTGTTTAAGTTCCATGCACTTCACTGCGCCCCCCACGCACTGCATCCCGCCTTGTTAACCAGTCTCTTCCCATGCCACGCCCTCATTTGTACCTGTGCGCAGGTGTGCAAAAGCCCCAGCATTTTCTCATCGCCTAACCTAGTCGTACGGCTGAATGGCAAATACTACACCTGGATGGCTGCATGTCCCATTGTCATGACAATGATCACCTTCCAGAAGCCACTAACCCATGTAAGTTGGCCCCAGGCCAAGGCTTTTGTGTAGCTCCATGCCTTCTTCGCATCCCGCTCTAAACATATTGTGTTTGAAATGTTCCCCAAACAGGAAGCTATCGAGCAACTGATGTCCCAGACGGTGGAGGGCAAGTGCCTGGTTGGAGACGAGAAGCAGGAAGCAGCTGCCCAGGCCGACAATGTGGGCCAGACCAAGCGCTACTGGTGGAGTTGGCGGCGCTCGCAGGACGCTGCGCCCAACCATGGGAGCAACGCTCATGGAATGCCATTGGGCAAGGATGAGAAGGGTACGTCTAATGGGATATCTTAGTGGGCGGCCAACCTAATAGTTTTAATCTCCTCCAGATGGCGATCAGGCTGCGGTGGCCACGCAAACCTCACGGCCCACCTCGCCGGACATCAGCGATCCCACGCTTAGCAAGAGCGACTCGCTAGTGAACGCGGAGTACACCTCAGCACTAGTGGACAACTTGGAGGAGCTGTCCATGGGCTCCTACCGGAGCGAAGAGCCCAAGGAGCGCTACAAGAAGTCCTTGCGACTCAGCTCGGCGGCCATTGTGAGTCCAGAAAGCCAATTAGTTCACCAACAAGAAATATAACGATCCTTTTAACTCCTCCAGAAAAAACTAAACCTCAAGGAGGGCATGAACGAGATCGAGTTCAGCGTGACAACCGCCTATCAGGGAACGACGCGTTGCAAGTGCTACTTGTTCCGCTGGAAGCACAACGACAAGGTTGTGATCTCGGACATTGACGGCACCATCACCAGGTCGGATGTGCTGGGCCACATCCTGCCCATGGTGGGCAAGGACTGGGCGCAGCTCGGGGTGGCGCAGCTCTTCTCGAAGATCGAGCAGAACGGCTACAAGCTGCTCTACCTGTCGGCCCGAGCCATCGGCCAGAGCAGGGTGACACGCGAGTATCTCCGGTCGATCCGGCAGGGCAACGTGATGCTTCCGGACGGCCCGCTGCTGCTGAATCCCACTTCCCTGATCTCAGCCTTCCACCGCGAGGTGATCGAGAAGAAGCCGGAGCAGTTCAAGATCGCTTGCCTGTCCGACATCCGCGATCTCTTCCCCGACAAGGAGCCCTTCTACGCCGGCTACGGCAATCGCATCAATGTGAGTCCCATTGCCCCCATTGCCGATTTAGTGACCAATTTAGATCTTAAGATGTAATTAAGATGGGTATTTGTAATATCTGTCGTATAGTGATTCCATCATTTAATCGGAAATGGTTTCTCAATTACTCATTTACTTTATATACTCGCTGAGACGAGTTACTAAATCCACCCCCTTTGTATTCCTTTCCAGGACGTGTGGGCCTACCGAGCCGTCGGCATTCCCATCATGCGCATCTTCACCATCAACACCAAGGGCGAGCTGAAGCACGAGCTGACCCAAACATTCCAGTCCTCGTAAGTACCGATCCGCAAGGATCCCCTAGCCTAGTGTTAGCTCTATTTGCACATGTGTCTCCCCATGTATATGGTTCCGGTGTTGCTCATTACTGAACTCATGCCACATCCGATAACGTTAACTAATTCGCAAAACCAAAACAAACAAACAAACGCTAATTGGCTCAAGTCGAATTAACTTCATTACGTAACGCTAGGTGTTTCTAAGCTGTTTGAGTGTACTTCCTTTACTGTGTAGTATCTATCCATTGTACTACCCCAAAACGCACCCCACTCAATCAACCAATCAATCAACCGATCGAAAAGCCTGCCAAATTCAATTCAAGCATTTTGGTTGTCAAATTTACACAGTGGCTACATCAATCAGTCGCTAGAAGTCGACGAGTACTTTCCCCTGCTAACCAACCAAGACGATTTCGATTACCGGACGGACGTCTTCGACGACGAGGAGTCGGAGGACGAGTTGCAGTTCAGCGACGATTACGACGTGGACGTGGAGCACGGCCCGAGTGAGGAGAGCAGCGGGGACGAGGACGATGACGAAGGAACCCTCTACAACGATGCTTTTGCTAACGATGATGATGGCATCCAAGCGGACGCGGCCTCCGGGGACGAAGAGTCGGCCGATGTGGGTCTCATAATGCGAGTCCGCCGCGTCTCCTCCAAAAACGAGGTCATCTTGGCCTCGCCCCCCAAGTGGCTGAGTTCCTAGACATAGCTCCAGTCCTATCCCACGCCGATGGTTGTGCAGCTTAAAAATTGTGATAAGTTTTCTATGAGAGTTAGGAGTGTCCTATATATGTCTGTGCCTGATGTGCCAGGTCCGCGAGCTCCAAGTTCGCCGACCAGTTATGTTTCGAAAGTATTCTGCTCCCAGCAGGTCTTTATGTCTAGTTTTAAGAATGACAATTATATATACCCAACAAAATATACCTTTATTTTCGCTGTGATGGAAATCTTTTATTTATCCGTATGTGGCATGAGTTGTGAGCTAGATCCGATAGTTGAATGTAGTTAGAGTATATACATAGATGATCTTCTATAAACTGAACATTTATTTTTAAGTATGCGTGAGTATGTGACTGTATAGTTCGCGGTATATAAATTTCACTGTATTAAAAAAAAGCGCAGTATATCCCAAGGCGACTTTTCCCGGTTACAAAGTTTCTCGAAACTTTATTGCATACCCACGGGCTGCTGCCGAAAGGGGGGCATTGTAGCATAGCCACAGGCGTTGGCCTTTAATGTTTCTTGTGATCTCATATTACTGCTTAATTTTTCCAGATACTGCAGCATGACGTACATTGTCGACCAACTGTTCCCGCCGGTGAAACACGACGAAGCCTCCGCCGAGTTCTCCAACTTCAACTACTGGCGCGACCCGATCCCCGACCTGGAGATCCCCGAGCTGGAGACGGCACTGGTGCCACCCAGCAGCAAGGTGGAGACGACCACCCTGCGACCCATTCCCGAGCAGTGAACTGGTTCCTTAGCACCCTAACTATACTATAACCATATTTATACGGATACGCAGCAAACTCTATATAGCAGATAGCGCTTTTCAGATTTGTTTGCTTAGCTTCAAACCCTCTAGATGTGCTTACCAAAAATGAAATATCTATAACTTTGCATAAGCTTAGCCAGGATTCGCGATTGCCTTGGTTTCATTATCATTTACATTTCGATCGTTTCTAGTTGAATGGTTGGACTTAAGTTGTAATCAAAATTGAGTTTTATTATTACTATAGTTAGTTCCTTTGAGACTCCTGCAGGTTCTTAGAAGATGCATATTCCAAACGGCGTATGGGAGTTGTGATTTTCGATTTCATTATTTTTCGTATGTGATCATTTAAATTTAGTTCATTGTGATGAGGTTTTTATTTGGAGTTTTTATGAAAACTGTGCTTTAGACCTATGTATACTTAACTATAGTGTTTCAATACAAATAAATGCTTCAAATTCAAAGAAAGCCGAGATAAACACGTCTCTGTTTGTTATTGGAAAAGCACCTGTCTGGCTGGTTGTATATGATATATACAAACATTTGAGTGGACTTCGGATGGTACTCGATTCCCATGGGGCCACTCATGTTGCAGTGGAAAATTTTCGTATGTGGCTGCAAAAATCGGCGGGCTGGGGGCACATCTATGACATCCCAGGGTGGGGTGTGCGTTGGCGGGGGAGTATTTCATTTGTCAACGTAATTTTGCCAATTCAATTAATGCTCATTTAATGCAGAGCAGACCGACCGGCCGTACAGCATACACATTGGCGTACAAAGGCCCACGGACAACGAAGTGGGCAGTTTAAGTGACCACAAATGGTCGGTCATCCAAACTCAGTGGCAGATCCACAATGACTTTTTCTAGGGGGCCAAACTCTCCCGAAATAGGGGAACCTTAAAAAAAGATTTTTACAAGTGTGTTAAAACACTAGATATAAGATAACCGTTTCCAGTTTTGTCATGGATTGGAAACAAATAAAAACGATTCGTTTTACTATTTCGTAGTCTAGTCTTCTTGTTGAACTATTTCAGATGAATTTTTATATTTCAACATTTTCCAGTCAAAGCAGCAGAAACTCTATGTGGCCTCTAAGATCGTAAATTATCTTTATATTTTCTTTAAAAAAAAATTAAAAACACTATCTCAGCCAAACTTCTTTGATTTAAATTTCTCTATAACCCTATCAGAATCAGTTTTGCATTATCTAAAAATATTTTGATCGGCTTATACCCTTCGCAAAATACCCCACCCATGCAAAGCGCATTTATGTATAGTTTATAGACGTCGCTGCGGCCCCTCCAGACAAACGATGGAAATTTAAAAAGATTTAGCTGTTTATGTTAATAATGCAACAACTGAAATCTAAATCAGCTGATCCACCGCATGATGGTGTTTATTCAAGGCGACTTATTAAAAATTATAGAACACCATCTTAAAACAGGCAAGGAAGCTAGCTTTACCAAGTCGAAGTTTATATACCCTTGCAGCTAAAACAACATCCTACAGAATGCGCTCAAAACAAATAAATGCGGCAAATTTGTATATAAGAAATCTAAATGATTTTATTGGATTTTTAAATCCTATAATATGATACTTCAGGTACATTATCTAAAGAAAAAAAGAACGAGGGTACTACCATTCTGTTCATTTAATTTTCCGAGAATTCCTATTGGAGCTATTAGATATAGTTGTTCAAAACAGCCCATTCCGACTTATGTATTACTTCCAAAAGAAAGTTTTAAGAAAGCTTTATCTGAAAAGATATTTAGCATGGAACAAATTTCTGTTTTTATGGATCGCTACTCAGTAATTTGGCTCAGAATCACTTTTTACAAATAGCTTAATGAACAAATAGAATGTTAAGAGAAGTATCATCAAAAATTATGTTTAGCAAGAATGATAATCGAAAGTTATAAAAAGCTAATTATCATGATAGGAGACATTATCAAAATGACGATTAAGGATATACAACAAAGAATAAAGTTCTATCTATTACTGGATAATCTCAGCAACCTCGAGAAATTTCCATAATGAGATTTAAATTACAGCCAGCGAGTGCAACTCAATTGAGCGACACTCAAAATCGCCCCACAATTGAGTGCGACATACCCACATGGAGCAGTGCTCGAAGGTATAAAAGCGGGAGCAGCCCAGACCACAGCCAACAGTTCCCATTGAGCGATCACTTCGAGCAACCCTCTCAGAAAGCAAATAAAAAGTCCAATTCCAGTATGAAGAACGCTGTTGCCATCCTGCTGTGCGCCCTCCTGGGTCTGGTGAGTATAACTTCGGAGAACTCGATGGCAGCCAGTAATCTTCTTGTTCCCTGCAGGCCTCCGCCGCCGAGTACAAGATCCGTACCGCAGAGGATCTGCAGAACGCGCGCAAGGAGTGCGCCGCCAGCAGCAAGGTGACCGAAGCCCTGATCGCCAAGTACAAGACCTTCGATTACCCCGACGATGACATCACCCGCAACTACATCCAGTGCATCTTCGTCAAGTTCGACCTGTTCGATGAGACCAAGGGCTTCAAGGTGGACCACCTGGTGGCCCAGTTGGGCCAGGGCAAGGAGGACAAGAACGCGCTGAAGGCCGACATCGAGAAGTGCGCCGACAAGAACGAGCAGAAGTCGCCCGCCAACGCCTGGGCCTTCCGCGGCTTCAAGTGCTTCCTGGGCAAGAACCTGCCCCTGGTGCAGGCCGCCGTCCAGAAGAACTAGGATGTGCCGCGCAGTTTCACGTCAATTCTAGAACCGCAAGAACAAATCGCCAACAAGGCGGAATTTCCGAGTGAATCCGCTCAGGCTCTGCAATCCTACAATTGAAATAAAACCATATAATAGTGCTTGAAGGAAGATTGTTCTTTTTATTTCGCTGCTATATGCCACACACGCATAGTTATAAATCTGCTGGGCTGGAAGAGAGGCTTCATCCGTGGGGGCAGCTTGACATCGCATCCTCAATCCCAAAACCTTGTCCCGCCCAAAGGAAAGGCATTGATAGCTTGTTTAATTCGATTATATTTGTCATCTTCTTTTTCAGTTCAGTAAAATTCAACTTCTTTTCTTTACTCTATATATTTTTTTGAATATATAAATTACGCAATTTTTTATCTATTTTGTTGATTTACTTCTTTCCCAAGAGTCTTGTGTTCTTTTGATTTTTTTTATTATTTTCTTCCTTTTACTTGATTTTGCCATCTTTTAACTTCTTTTATTATGGTTTGTGGTTTTCTTTTGCGTTTCTTTTATATATATTTATTGATATATATTTTTTTGGTTTTCTAAATCAACTTCTTGTTTTCATATTCTTTTTTGATTTTTTATTTGAAACTTAAAATGTGTGAAAAAGGGGTGTTTGGTGTTGGGTGCTTCAAAAAACATTATAGCCAAGTCAAGATATTCGTTTTTCCATGTTGCTTTTTTATTATTTCGAAGTCTCTTCTTTTTCGCCTGTTTTCTTGCTGGGGACGCATTTTTTATTGACACGATATTTTTTCTGGCGTTTTCTCTTGTGATTGTTTTCTCTTTTTTGTTTTTATTTATCAAAGAAGTTTGGCAATAAAATAATGTTTTTTGAAATAATATTGTAAAAAAATCTGAAATCAAATAGTTATTGGATTAAAGAAGAGTGTCGGTAAATTAAATGAAGGCGTTATTATTCGTCCCAAAACGATGCGGATGAAAGACAAGGCATTCACTTGAAGGGAACAGAAAATCAGTCAGTCTTGTTCCTCGAATTAAATATCTTTGGTTCCCCATTAATTAACTATACAGCTACACCTCAAAAATTTTAATTCTAAAACTAGCAGATATCACCAAATCGAAAATTACGATTAATAGCTTTTAAAGTTGAGATTCCCAGTGAGTACAAGTGTGTTGAAATGGAAAAACAAACGTAATGAAATTTTAACCAACCATGACCTTCGTTTAATATAAACTTCGATTTATATTTTTAAGATAGCTTACTAAAAGCATCTTTGAAAAATTGACTTAATCCTATTTAATTTATTTGGCGTATATCCATTATTTTTCTTTAAAGGCTATCCTTTCTCTACATAGAAATCATGCAGATAGATGAACTCAACCCCGTAAATCAAACCCCAAAAATAAAAACCAGTTTCAGGTAGGTAGCAAGCAGTCTCGTTCGTTTGGGTTTTTTGGAGATGATTTTGAAATTGTGAGCTTACCTTACTAAGGTTTTAATAAAACAATAATCAATATGGAGCGTAGTAATTGGCGCGACCACGGTAACCCCTTCTGAAACGAAAGACAGACCGGGATTAGCTGGATCCAATCGGGATTGACCAGGGCCCACTTACATTGCGCGTCGAGCGCCTCTGAAGGTGGAGTGACAGCACGCCCGGGAGACACGGGCTCCTCGTCCCCGGAAGCTGCCGCGTGCAAAGCGGTTTGTGGTAGAGAGGCCAGGGCGGTTTGTGCGCTTCGACATTACCTGCAGATGAATTCACAAGAGTTATTTATGTTACTTTTTCAGTCGAGCACCCTGTCAATTACCCGCTACTTACAGGATTTTTATTAAATATAAACCCTACTTATAAAAATGTGGTAATGCTTCTAGGTATAGTTTGAAATGGTTCAATTTAAGGCTGTATATTTCGAATATCTTCTATAAAAGAAATTGGTACCAAAATCTGTTCTCGTGGGCATATGAATCTAAATTCTCAAGATCTTAAAACTATGTGTCTACTATAAAAAAAAGTTGGTGCAAAGAACTGCTCTCCGTGGGCATCAGAATCTAAATTCTCCACCTCTGTCTATTACAAAAAATTTGGTACCTAAAATTCTCAATGGTCATCAGAATCTAAATTCTCAAACTCTTAAAACTGAAAACATCTTGATTATATACGTATAGGCCTAAACACTACGAAGAATTTGAAAATTGATTAGGGTTGGACTAGGCTTTTACGCAAAGCACAGCAATATAAACGGTCCAACTGATTTCAATTAATCCTACTTGATGTTAAAGTTAAAAATTCAAAACAGAAAGCCTATCCTATCATTTTAACCCTATAAGTAGCCGGTATATGAAGATCAATTTGCTCTTGATATGCACCTTGATTTGACGC
This sequence comes from Drosophila subpulchrella, assembly GCF_014743375.2. Taxonomy (NCBI): domain Eukaryota; kingdom Metazoa; phylum Arthropoda; class Insecta; order Diptera; family Drosophilidae; genus Drosophila; species Drosophila subpulchrella. The sequence goes on along the minus strand of NC_050611.1, from coordinate 1,304,953 downwards.
CCTCGAAAGAGGGTTTCATTCATGGCCAGGGCCGTCTCGACGAACTCCTTCGATCCGAACTCGATGTACGCGAATCCCTTTGGATGGCCGTCAGCCTTGTTGCAGAGTATGGTGACGCGGTTGATGGTGCCACAGCCATGGAAGTGGGCTTCCAGTTCCTCGGCCGATGCGCCGTAATCCACATTGCCCACGTAGACGGACCGCGTGTCGATCTCCTGCTTCTCCTCGAGGGAAAGCGGGACGGTGGCCAAACCTGTGGTGGACCCACCGGCCATTTGTTTGTCCACCTCTGACTGCATCTGCTTGATCTTCTCGGCCTCCTCCTCCATCTCCTTGACGCGCGCCTTGATGGCCTCCAGTTCGGGGTCGATTTGCATGCTGCCCTCCTCCTGGCGACGCGGAAAGACGGGATTGAATGGGATCCGTATCGGATTGGTGGGTAAACGCCCAAGAAGCACGGCAGACAATGGAGTGGTGATGCGAAGCGACGCTTTGAAAATGGCAGCCATTGCTGCGGCTTTCGGCTTTCGCCTTTGTATATCCCCAAAAGCTCGGCGAGCTTTTCCAGGGAATCGGCGGGCTTTCGCAGGGCGGGCCAAGAAACTGGTTTTTGGCCATGGCCACCGCTTCGCATCGCATCGCCTTGCATCACCAACCGGGCCTCTCAACTCACCTCGTTCTCTGTGGTAATCTCAGTCTCCTGCTCTCCGTTCGTCTCTTCCAACGACTCCAGGAGCTGGTCCTCGTTCAGTGTGATATCCTCATCGGCCATGGTTTCGCTTTTGGTTTTGTTTACGTTTACGTCGGCTGCAAAAGCTCGGTTCTGGTGGCGCGTAAGCTTACGGCGGGGGTCCGAAGAACGGCAGTCGTCGTAGCTAACTGTCAATGAAAAAGGGCGGCGAAAGTGAGCAAAAAGAGAGTTGATGGCGTAAAGAGAACGAATGAAGAGAGCCAGTATGCTAATGCAGTGAAAATATTGGCATTCCAGTCAATCCAAGTGATTTGAGGTTGGTCGGGGAAAGCCATTAGCTTCTGGTTCAAATTCACTTTTCCCTGGTTAATACCATTTAACCCACTATTCTTACGTTAAAAATATGTACAAAGAGGGTGCTCGCTCTGCTGACGTTGAGTTCGCCCAAAATGGCCGCTGCGTCGTCGAAAGCACACGTACTTTAAATTGCTCTTTTTCCGGTGGAAAGTCCACCTTTCTGCAGCCTACTCGGTGTTATTGCACGCCAGACCACGTCGGCACTTAATTTTAGTGTTTATTAACGACTAATATTTACAATAATACGAGAACACACGGAAAATTTGCCACCGTTTGTATTCGCCTCGTTTCTAAGGATGACAGTTCGGTACAGTTTTAGCCTCGATGTTTTTTTTGGTGTTGATGTTGTGCTATCGATAACTTACGGTGACATGTAGTGAACTGTATACTTATGTGCCCTTCACACTGCACTGCCTCTTAACATCGCAACCGATCAAATCATGTTGTGAAGAGTTAAAAATAAGCTTGTTAATAAATAAATGAAAATGGGTATTAAACCTTTAAAACCTAGTCTTAGTTTAACATGCGAATAAGAAAATGGCTTGATTATGTAAAAACAGGAGGGTACCAATCTCCCAGTTGTGCCACAACACGACATTTCTGCATCATTTTTAACGCTGCTGCTGTTGCGGTACCAGTGCGAACAAGCCATGCATTTTGGAGCACTTCATGGACAAACCTCGTAAAAGAAAATATTCCCGGTACTAAGCCCCTTAGTTTACCCACGGCGAAGAACCAGGAGGAGCATGTCCGATTCTGAGTACGAGGAGACAGAGTACCTAGTATTCGGGGATTTTAAAAACCACGTTCAGGTACTCCAAACACAGTACTGGCACTACCCAACTCTCAATAGCAAACTAAAATTATGGTTTTATTATTTACTTGAAGCCGTTCCAGCTGAACCACGAGGACGCGGCCATTAAGGTCATCGGCATCGAGAGCGATGCGCCCATGGCGGAGGTGAATGGCAGTATCTACCGGGGACGCTACGAACATTCCGTGGGAACCAACGTGTTCTTCGAGAAGGAGAAGGACAACCTGGCCAGCGATCCGCTCTTTGAGTCCGTGTGTCGCCAGCGGTACCAGTACGTGGACAAGTCCACCAAGGTGATATCCTTCGAGCGAGTCTACGTCGACAACTTGCACCAGGAGGCCGAGAAGTCGAGTAAGGCCGAGGAGGACGAGCAGACGGAGGCCAAGCCGGAGTCGCTAAAGTTAAATATTACCTATAAGGAGGCGATCAACAAGTTCGGAGAGGAGCATTAGGTGGAGTGAGCTAAACGAAATACGCAAAATAATTCCAATCACTCTTAGCATAATGGAGAGAGTCTGTACGACGACGGAACCGGCTTTAAACCTTCGGGATTTCCTAGCCCAATATCAGACAAAACTATCAGGCGCGGCGGACGATGTGCCCTTCTACCTACAAACCAACCCCGTGATCGTTGATGTGGGTGAGAGCTGTTCCCTGGACTTGATAGAGTCGCCAGATGACAGCTCGATTGCAGTCTTCCAGCCCGGCACAGACCAATTTCGTCCAAGCTTTGTCCAGCCCCCGGGGGATCAACATGTTCCCTCCACTTTTTTGGCCCTGACCCAGCACAAAGCTAAGTCACGCAAATGTGCCTTTGGGCGCACACAGTACACCCACAAGCTGAATCCACCGCCGAAGGACTGCCCCGATCTCCAGCTGGATGCCTGCGAGCTGGAGCTAACCGTACGTCTCTACCGACCACCGCGGGCCTACCATCGAGGATTCAAGGTGGAGATCCCCGTGTTCGCAGAGGAGTACGTCTGTCTGGGCAGCAACTATCTGACCGAGCTGCGCGACAAGATCAGCTGCGTTTGTCGTGGCAAACGGTTCGTGGACATCAGCCACGATCCGGATGCTCCGTTGCCCACTATCGACACTAATCCGGGGTACTTCTTCATCAACGACACTTTCTACAATGACAAACGCAATCCGAACAATCCCGACTATTCGCAAACCGTATTGAAGTGGGCAGCCAGAGCAAATGGAGTGAATGGAGAAACGCTTAAAGTGGAGAATATGGAGGGCAAACGATTCATCGATCTAACCGTCAGTCCGGGCTCGCCGCTGCACTACCTGCACCACGGCAATTGCGAGCACCTGTTTGTGATCTCACAGATCGAGGTACTAACGCCGCGCAGTAAACGCCCAGATCGCAGTCTTTATCCCTACCCTCACGCCTTCAGCACCTTCAATCGCAGGACCTGCTATATGTGCGGAGTTCGCAGCTATAGCTTCATTGTAGAGCAGTCCCGTCGACAGCTGCACGATCCCTCTTACCTGTGCCGCAGTTGCTTCCTCAGTTTTTTCTACGTGGATGGTGTAAAGGTGGGTCAGTTCAAGGCCTATCGCATATACGACCACGCGGAGGATGAGGAGGAGCGTAAAGAAGGTGAGGTGGTCGTATTAGATTAGTTAACACTTTGGAACTTCATGAAAAAATGCAGTTTTTATCTGCAAGGCATGCTTAGACATAAGAGTTGAAATCCCTAATTTATTTATAGGGATGGGAAATGCTTCCCGGAATTTTTTGTAAAATAGTCTTTTAACTTTACCAAGTAGTGTACTGACTTATACTATCAGTATAAGAATAATAAACAGAGTAGAGTTTAGACGTGATGCTTGTTTTATTTGCGAACTTCATTGACTGCAAGATCGCCCAATGAGTTGATTGATATTTTATTCTTGTAAAATATTCGTAGATAGATTTAAATAAAATACATACACATTGCAACAAGAGTAATTGGCATTGAACAGATTCGATTGCCGTAAAGCTGCCTAAATTCAATGCAATCTAGATTAGCAAAAAGTTAGTGTCCAAGTTAGGAATACAAAAATGCGAACAACGTAAATAGTACAATACATCTGGCTTAGGACTAACGTTAATACATATATGTATATATGCAATAGTTCGATTTTTACAAAAATGTAAGGATTCGCGCACTGCGTTTAGAGTTTAGACTTGACCAAGACCCATGGAAAACAAACCAATAGACTAATTATGGCCAATAACAGAGTTTTATCCTAGACAAAATACTAGTTCTAGTGGTACTTAGCAGTACAATACAGTAAAAACTTGCGCACTGGGATTCCGGCGTGCACGTGGTGAGAGATTGTGCGCTTAGTTACTGGGGCGTAGAAATGCATCAAAAACATATTGCCAATCCGACCAACAAATATCATTACGAGTAACTGCAGGCTGGGAATCGATTCGCCCGGATCTCTTTGGTGTACGCGCTTGCGTTTACTTCCATGTTAAAGCTTTGACCAGCTGGTGCTCAGCGGCGGAGGGCGGGCGCCTAGCTCTGAAACACCAGCTCCCGCTCCACCGACAAGTACTCCAGCATTTGCGCCGGCACTGGCAGCTGCGCCAGCTGCTCGCGCGACATCTGGCGCTGCAGAACGCGGCGGCACAGGTCCTGCAGCTTGGGCATGTTGGCGTACCGGCTCAGCGGGTACTTGAGAATCACCGGAAATGGCGGCTGCATCTCGTTGGGGACCTTCACGAAGCACACAAAGTTGTCGTTGGTGCAGCGGTGCAAGATGTCCTCGATCATCTCCACAATCGACTCGTACTTGAGCTCCTCGAAGTGCCAGAAGTCCTCTCTGAACTCCAGCCGATAGTGCAGAGTTACGTTTACAATCCGGAAGCTCAGTGTGAACTGAGATCCGCTGGTCTCCGAGTCACGGACCAGGAACGACCCAGTAGGCTTGTCACTCAACTGGCGCTGCGAATCGCGCCTGGAGATTTCACCCCAGTACCACACTTGGCTGAAAACAAAGGAAATGAGTCACCGATCGATGACCGTTCGAGAAAAACGTCGCTTACTTGATCATCTCGGAGCAGGCCTTGTACATGACCTGGTTGGGCGAGTGGGCGTCCTCTCGCTCCAGCCACTTCTTCCGGATGAATCGCAAATAGTCGTGCGTGAATGGCAGCGTGGGTTCCGGGCAGATGGCCGGCGTGAGGAACTCGTAGGTGGCATCCGTGGTGCCACCGTCGTCGCAGTCGCCCATCGAGTGCCAGTTACGCAGTGAGCTGAGTCCCTGGCCCACCTTCCTGCGGAGTCTGGCGAACACGTTCCGCTTCTCCTTGTCCTTGTCCCGCCGCCTGCGCAGGGTTCCCGTGCTCGTGCCCCCATTGCTGCAGCTGGCCATGGAAGAGTCCGCTGCCTCAAGGACGCACACCTCGTTGTTGTTGTTCTGGGATCCACTGCTGGACGCGGATGCAGACACAGCAAGCGCGGAGTCGGACTTCTTGCGCCTGGTCAGCGAGTGGAACCAGCCCTTCTTCTCCTTCTCCCTGTCCTTGCTGGAGTCGCCTCCGCCAGCGCGCTCCTGGCTCCGCTGGCTGCTGTGGTTGTGACTCTGGTCGCCGTGGCTCATTTTGGAGTGGGATCGGAACGGAACGGCTTCCTCGTGGCGGAATCACATCATTGATCTAATTCGGAGCCGTGATTAATGCCAAACTGTATTGATAAGAACTTTGTTTTCGTTGGTAGAGTACACAAGAAGTGCCTTATCGTTATCGGTCGTGCATATGTACCTCGTTGATATCGATAACTCAAGGGGTTTTTGAATGCAAGCTTTTTGCAAGATTTTTTTTTTTATTATTATAGAAAGTTCTCCATTGTTGTTCTGCTTCGTCGCGGGCCTTGATTAATTAAACAAAAGGTATATTGCGGGATACTAAAATAAAATCATCGAGTGAACGATAGCGATATCAAATTTAGTTCCACCTCTAGCCTAGTAGGCGCATTTTTAATTGGGGAATTTATTGCAAATAACTGCCTTGTCTAAACATGCACCACTCCAGCATGAAGGTGGATCTGTCCAACTTCTTCAAGGACGAGCGTCGGCAGTCGTTAGTTTTCATCGATGCAACATGGCAAAACATCAAGGACGTCCAGGACCATATTCAGAACCTCTTCAGTTTGGTATGTGCTTAGGAATTTGTGTGATTTTAATCAAGATAACATTGTCTCCTGCAGAAGGACATTAGCCTTCTAACCACAGATGGATGTTTCCTGTCCCCGAGGGAATCCATTAAAGTACTCAAAGCTGCCGATGGACTAAAGTGGGTGAACTATGTAACTCCATTCCACGAGAAAAAACTAAACAATTTCATCTCTTCCAGGGCATTTCGGTTCGCCAATAGTGACCAGGACACCTTTGTATGTCCTGCTCCTGTGAAATCCAGCAAAAAGCGCAAGAATCGTTCCGCCGAAGAAGGCGTTCACCTAGATGCCTCCACTCCCCTCCGCCCATCAAAGCGCTCCAAAAATCAAGGCGACAATAAGTGGATCGAAAATTCGGCAGAAATATCTCTTGTAAAAGCGGAGGAGAAGGAACAAGACACTCCTGGACCTTCTGTGGAGTCAAAGCGATCTAAAAACAAAGGCCAAAACAAAAAAACGCCTGAAACTCAGACAATTTTAAACGCGACAGAGGAGGACGAGGCAGCGAATAAGAAGAAGCGTTCCAAAAACAAGAACCGCCATAAAGCGTCTGATGTTCCTGCGGAAATACTGCAGGAGGAGGAGACACCTGCTCCTGCGAGTACATCGAGTAGCACTCACATGGAGACAAAAATGTCCAAAAACAAGAATCACGCAAAATCGCATAAGTTTGAGACAGACAAACCTACTGAGATGGAGCTGGAGGAAGGCGAAGTGGAGGAACCAGCTGGTCCCACTCGCGAGCCTTCCAAAGAAAGGACCCTCTCGGGATCTCCTGAAATTCCGTCGGAAACATCTCATTTAACAGATTTGGATCAGAAGAAGCAGAGCCCCAAGAAGCTAAAAAATTCCAAAAACAAGGACCGCCCGAAACATTCTGACGTTTCTGACAATACTGCGAAGCTGGAATCGGAGGCCTCTCCTCGTCCATCCGTTACGTTTCGTTGTCCTCTCTTGGAGCTGGACTCCAATGTTCCACGCATATTCGAATTTCCTCAACAAAAAAACGAGGTCAAAATTCTAGAAAATATAATACTTAAGCCAATTGACTTCAACCCAGTTGCAGTCAACGGGGAAAAATCACCAACATTAATGTTGGAATCTAAAAACTTACAAGAAGATGATGAGCTAGAAAAAATACGCCTTGCATCCTTACATGTTGAAGGTGAAGAGACTCTTCCAGAAGAAACGACTGGTGAAGCAAGCCTGCCAAAAGATGCTACGGAAATCGAAACTACTCTGCCAGAGGACACAATCGAAGCGGAAACTTGTCTTCCAGAGGACTCAATAGCAGCTGAATCCGCTTTTGAAGGCAATTCGACTGAAGCTGACTCAGCTTTTCCAGGCAATTTGACTGAAGCTGAAGCAACCCTTCCGGGCGAATCCAGCGAAGTTGATGCAACTCAACCTGAAGAATCTACTGAAGCCGAATCAATTCTACCGGACGATACAACTGAACCCGATGGAACTCTTCCAGCAGACACAATGAAAGACGGAAACACTCTGGAAGACGTTGCCGAGACATCAGAGACTAAAAATGAAGTCCAATCTGATGATATAAAACACTCACCAGTGCGCATTTGTGCAGAAAGTTTAATCTCAGATTCCGATGACGACGTAATGGTTGTAGATGACTCTAACATGGATGTTTCAGACTTAGATTCTGATGTAGAGTCAGTTCAGGGTAAGAGAACTAAATAAATTAATTAATAGTTACGTATAAGTAAAATTCACTTATTAGTCCCGAAGGATAGAGACACCTTAGATATTATAATCGACCTCCTGCAGAGTGCACATCCTCTAAACACCCTGCCGACCAGAGGCGATACGGTGCTGTTTAAGCTGCAGAAGATCAAGGGAAACGAAAGATCCGGGACAACCGAGTTTATCGCCGGAAACTGCGCCTACGTCAACCGCCGTACCAAAGTCATTACAGTGGAGACCATCAGTAAGTCACCATAATTCCAAATTACAACTTCAAACCTAACATTCAATTCGTTTTTAGCCTGTCCCTCTGGAATCGGGCGTGTATTGAGCCAGTATTGTGTGAAGGGCTTAGACGAATCTTCTGAAAACGTGGGATCTTTAAGTGTTCATCTTAGAGACATGATAGAGGCAAAAATCGTTGTAGCCACAATCGACTGATAATGTGTACATTCTTGATTTCTATTTCCAGGTGTTCGTATTTGTATGGTATTTAAAGTATAAACGATTAAACAACATTTAGATGTACGAATTCATGTTTTAGATGTCTATCTCTACTTGATGTGCTCCTTGATCTTCTTCAGTAAGTCGTCTGCCTCGTCGCCGGTCTTTACGCGCAGCAGCAGCGATGTGGCCTTGCTGTCCTCCGGCGTGGGCACGCAGACCATCATCACGTTGTTCTTGCCCATGCGCTGGCAGGGTATTCCCTCGCTTAAAATGAGGTTGACCAGGATGTTGCCCAGATTAGTGTCTGCGCGCACTAGAAGCTGGGTCTTCTCAGAGTCCTTGACCGGTTTCAAGTACAACGTGCCCACGCCGCGGTCGCCAAAGTCCTTGTCTTTTTTAATGAAAACCTTACACCTTTTCGAGTAGACAGCATCATCCTCTACGACCTGATTGGAGACGAGAGTCAAGTTACCGTTCATCAACTAATCATTATGAAATCCAATTACCTGTTTGAACTCGACTTTTGGCGGCTTGTCCTCTTCATCCTCCGCTTCTTCATTGGCTGGTGCTGCTGCTGGCGGTTGAATGTTTCCGAAGGAAAAGGGCTTGGCACTGCTGTTGAAGAAGAATCCCGTTGATGCATCTCCTCCGCCTACTTCAGGTGCTTTTCCGAAGCCTGCGAATAACGAAGTGCTTGGCTTGTCGTCGCTGTTGCTCTTTAGTCCGAAGCTAAAACCATTAGTCTTCGGTGGCGAAAACAAGGGCTCGTCCTTTTTGGTGGTAGCATCTTTCGCTCCGAAACTGAAGATGCTGGACTTAGGGGCGTCTTCGACCTTGGCTTCTCCAGCTGGCTTTGGAGCCAAAGTAAATATACTGGCGGAAGTCGACACCGGAGCACTGGAAGCTGCCGTACTCCCGAAGGAGAACATCGGTGTTGTGGTTGTGGTGGTTGTGCCGCCACTGGTTACGGTGCAGTTGGGCTTCTTGGCGAAGGGCGATGTGGTGCCGCCTATCGGGGTGCTGGGCTTTCCGAAGGAAAACGTGGAAGTCGGCTTCGATGGCGACGATGTACTGGGCACTACAGCAGCTGGCACTCCAAAACTGGGCAGTGCGGGCGTGGTCTTCGTGCTGTTTGTTCTGGCGCTCTCCTCGTCCTGCAGCTCCTTCAGGTGTTTCTCGTAGTTCTTGAACACTGGCGTCAGTATGCAATAGGGACTCTTGTCCATGTTCTCCTGCAGGAACTTCATGACTGCCCGGTTCAGCTCGGCCACGCTTTCCCGGTACTCGGAGGTCTCCAAGTTGGAGTTGGAGGTGGTGCTCGCTGGCTTGCTGCTACTGCTGGCCACCGACGTCTTGGGCTCGCTGCTTTCCTTTTTGGCCTCTGATATGTTGCCAAAAATCGAATAGGTCGACTTGGCGCCATCGGTGGTACTTGTGGATTCCTTGGCCGCAGAAGAGAACGGGGCCGAGCTGCTGATGCTGGCTGTGCCGAAAATGCTAGTGCTGGCCGGCTTGTCCGTCGCACTGGAGCTGAGCCCAAAGGAGAATGAGGGCTTGGCTGGCTCGCTAGTGGAGGAGGAGGAGGCCTTACTAGTGGTGGCTGCTGGGGCTGACAGATTGGCGAGGAAGGTGAACGGCGAGGCCGCCGCAGCGATTGTAGCCGGCTTTCCGAAACCTGAAAGGAAAAAAAGTGTGAGAAAACTATAGATCCAGAAAGGACCAAAAACCCACCGGTGAATCCGCTAAACACGCTCTTGGGCTCCGCTGGCGTGACCTCGGCGGCATCCTCGCCAGCGGCGGAGGATCCACCGGCAATCTTGCGGCGCGCCTTCTTGATAACGCGTGTCTTCAGCTCCTGCTCGCTGGCCGTGCGGAAGGTGCCGCGCTCCTCGGGCTCCTCCTCCTGGTCCCAGTTGTCGTGGTTCAGGTTCGAGGTGGCCTGTCGCTTGCCAGCCATCTTAATGGAGTTATTCAATTTCAAAGAATCCCAGTGAAAATTCAGAAGAGCGAACGAAATCCACACCGCGTTGCCTGTCAGTCGATAAGTGCAATCGGACACTCTGTTGCCGAGCGCAGTTGTGAGCGACTGGCTATCGATGGCCGATGACGGCGTTCGCCTATCGATAGGGCAACAACAACACCCACTGTACGCAGCGAGACGCCAGCAGCACAAAATCGCAATAAAACAAAAGTATTAAATCACGCCTAAAGTTAGAGTCGGGTCGACCATGTCCAGTGCCGCGAGTCCCAGTCCGAGTAGAGTGCGTTCCTGATCCTGCCATGCTTCGCGCGACTTCTGGACCCGCCGCCCGGGCACTGCGCACTTCTCCCAGAATCGAATTCAGCCAGCGTTAATTGTGCAGCAGCAGCGCGAGTGACTGAGTGTGCCAGTACCAAAAGGCAGAAAAGCGAAAAGCAATATACAAATCGCGAGAGGATGATGAGAACGCCAGTGCGTGGATATATGGATATAGATATAGATATAGTGCCAGGGAAAGTGCGACGAGCAGCAACACAAGTCGGGAGTGAACAAAGGCGTAAAAACACGTACAGTGCATAGAGATAGAGGCGTTATCCTGCCAGAGGCGTTCGCAGCTATTCGCCGTCCCGCTCCCTCTCCCATTTGTGCTCCCGTGCCACGGCCTTGGGCCTGAGCTGGTGTGCGTGCGAATCGCGTGTGTGTGAGTGCGAGTGCGTGTGAGTGAGGGATACGTGTATATCAGGACTTCGTGATATCCGGACATCCTGAGCAAAATGCCGCCATCCCTGATTGCCGTGTCCGAGTTCGTGGAGGAGACGCGCTCCGACTACAGCTCGCCCACCACCTCCACCTTCGCCTCCCGGATGCCCGACTGCCGCCACACGATTGGCGTTCTCGAAGAGGTGAGTGTCGCCCAAGCGGTCCCCAGGTCTACATATCACTCAGGTAGTTAGGATCTATATCGATTCATGCGCCCATCGCCCTAAGCACAATCAAAACAACAGTTCAAGGTGGCCGGTGAGCATTTCGCAGGTGTGTTCCGGGAACCCCAAACATAGATGTACCCATCTAGTATTCCATGGCTGTGCAATTCACATTTTGGCCTGAAGTACATACTATATATGCAATTAAACTTACCGCTCAGCAATTAAAGTATCAATTCAAGTCACTCACATAGACACCCCTATTCCGGGGTTTTCTATTAATTTACGTGTACTTTCCTGAAGTAAATAAGTTCAGGAACTAAGAGAAAAAACTAAGGGATATTTAGATAATATAAATATAAATACTGGTTATTTATATAGGGATGAATAATTTATTTGTAAGGCAAATGACGTTGTTCAGATAACTCCCAAGAGTTCAAAGAAACATTCATTTTGTGGTTTTCAAACGCTTTATGTACTTAAGAGGTTTACTTTACTTTAAATATATGTACTTATAATGTCTTCCTTGTTGAGGGGTAATCTAATTTTTGCATATACAAAAACACTTTTGATACTTTCCTTTTGTATTTTTAGCAAAGAATTTTACAGAAACACAGCCTTTTCCTGTTATTTTATTATCTTTGAGGATTGGGTGAAGTATGACTAAATTAAGTATCATAATATAATTCCTATGGATCTTAGTTGCCACATGATGTTACAATACATTCTTGGTAAGGGCATGCAAATTTTTCGATTTTTGAGTCAAAAATTGTGACTAACTGACTGGATTTATTATAACAAGTAATGGCAACCTTGAGGAAAAAGACTACATATTATAAATTTATATATTTGAATAATGTTTTGGATGCCATGAAGCAAGGGTCAAGAATTTTAACTTCAATTTTAGCTCGTATTTTCTGGGTATTTCCTAACTTAGAGCAATTTGATCGAAATCCGTGAAAGTGAAAACCGGAGCATGACTAGGTATAGAGCCGAGCCGTACTGCAGCAAACGTGGTAGACGACGCCCCCTGCAAAACGATGATGATTATTATTTGCACAGGGGGAAGTAGCAGAAAGATTTGTAAATTGGCGCGGCGCCAAAATGAGCCACCGCCTGTTATTTTAATGCGGTCTCTCTCACCAGCCTTCGCTCTCTTTCTCTTTCTACCCGCAAGGTGGTTTTCTCGATTCCATAAAAATAGTGTTATGAAAATACTAAGTGCATTCCGGGCTATAGTATCAATGCAGATGAAGCTAGGGGAGCGGGGAAGTGGGAGTGGTTGCCACATGAGCATGCTGCAATTTCTATATTTACTCAAGGCAGCTGTTGTGATGTCGCTTTTCAGATATATATACATACATATATATATAGTACGCACACCCCGTCCGCCCTCTGATAAAGCTAAGCACACAAAGAACACTGTACGGCCGGAAAGAGGGGTCTGATAAGAAAAGCTAAACTATTCCCGTGCGGACACTAAGTAAGTCTGGGATAGCGCCCACAGAAAAAACTGACTGCCTAAGTGGAAAATTCATTCATTTTGTCACTAGAGGAGATTCTAGAGTGTCCCGATTGTGCAATATACATCTATATCTGTATAATGCTCTAATTCCCCGGCGAATGCAGCGCCCAGCTGAACAAAATTAGACGATTTATTGGTCACGTCACTCCCACTTTTCCCGGAACTCTGGGCCGCCTTCTTGGACACCACATCAAACATTTAATATTTAATTTCGCTGATGGATTTTTGGTGTAGCCCAAGCAGCCCAATGACCTCCATTCCGCCAGTTAAATGAATTTTATTTCATTTTTTCAGCCAGTCTCTCCCATTGCGTGTTTATTATATTTGGAGCAGCTGTAAAACTGTCTAAAACGAAATTTAATTTCGTTCAGCCAAGAGTTTCTCTGTGTGCCATTCATTTGGCCGCTTCTATAACAAAGTGTTGCGGTTTTAGCCTTCTTCTGGGGCTTTGACTTATTATAAATTAGCATCTTTTGTTATCAAAACAGCCAACTGGCCGGGCAACTCGTGAAGAAAGAGCAAAACAAGTTGACGAATATTGTTAGCTGGTTTTTGTTTTCGTTCTAGGCGTGTTGTTTGCATTCCCAGTAATTTGCTCAACCTCTGCTCATGACTAATCCTCTCCAGCCGTTTGCTAGGGGTTCGTCTGTCCCCAGATGTTTCACACTATCGCGTAGTATCGAATTGCAATCGCAAATAGCCAGGTTTCCCCGGAGCTGGCTCTGCCGAATCGCTTGTAAATTGTTTTCAGCACATAATATTTAATCTAATCTCCAGTATTTATGGGCAGTTGCTTGCCCCGAGCTCGTATTTCAATTTCAGCGGGAATGTAAGCGATCTCTGCCGATTTCTATGTGATTCCCAGGCGAATTCGGGATCCCTTTGCCCCTTTCTTCTTGGGGGCTAATTCAATTTTCTATACAACATTTTGAATTGAAACCAATTGGGGGGAGTCAATGGGTCAATGGGGGAAACGAACTCTTTTATTTTTGACTTCAGAAATGGATTGAAATACTGATTATGTGGTTCCGGTGTTCGTTTACCAAGAACTTCAGCCACATGAAACACTCATGCTGGAAAAGGGGGCGTGCATCGGTGGGGTGAAGTGCTTCAAATCTTTTTCACTTGCCTTCTTAATTGGTGCATGCGACTGCATTTGAAATCCGGCTGGTTCGGTTATTAAGTTTAATAATAGAAGTGACCTTGTCGTACATTTTCAATTAGCTAGTGCCATAAAATGTGGGGGAACATCGAAGGGGTTGGTCAACCAACTGGCGAACTGAATACCTAATGGCGATATTGACGCGGTTTCAATCTGGGAATATATTGTTCATTCGGCGTCCATCCAAGGCGTTTCCTCTATTTTGTCTTCCCATTTTCGGCTCAGCTTGGGAGAATGCATTGTGGCTGCTCCTTTACAACACAAAAGGTGCCGCCTATTGATTAAAAATTAAATAAAAATTTGCAACTGAAAAGTTATTAAAATTCTGCAGCCGTCCCTTTACATCTTTAGAATTTAGCTAAAAAGACAAAAAGATTCAATCTTTTTAAACACCCTATTTTTGTGATCATATCTAACTACTCAGTGTTCTTTCCTCTTACAGCGATTGGAGTTTGATCGGGAGGGTCTAACGAAGCTTAAAAAGGCGGTCAAGGCCATCCACAACTCGGGAAACAGTGAGTCTGATAAAATATATATTATTTTCCAGCGAATAATCTTTGGGATGCGTTTATCTTACAGCCCATGTGGACAATGAGATGTTTATGGTGCGGGCTTTGGAGCGCCTGGGCGGCAAGGTCATCGAACAGGATGAACCGGACATTGGGGCAGCCTTCCTTAAGTTCAGCGTTGTCACCAAGGAGCTCAGTGCGCTGATGAAGACCCTGGTAGTTATCCCCGGCTTGTGCCCAGTCCGTTATCTATTTGCTAAATTGTTTACCCTCCAAAACAGATGCAAAACATCAACAACATTGTGATGTTTCCGGTGGACTCAATGCTGAAAAGCGAACTGCGGGGCGTCAAGGGCGACATGAAGCGGCCCTTCGACAAGGCGGCCAAGGACTACGAGGCAAAGTTCATCAAGATCGAGAAGGAGAAGAAAGCGCAGGCCAAGGAGGCGGGCATGGTGCGCACGGAGATTGACGCAGCCGTGGTGGCCGAGGAAATGGAGAAGGAGCGTCGTCTCTACCAGCTGCAGACCTGCGAGTATCTGCTGAAGTATAAGGACATCAAGACCAAGACGGGAATCGAGCTGCTGCAGCACCTCATTGAGTATTATCACGCGCTGAGCAAGTGAGTTCCCAAATCCAGGGACCCCGGCCTATCCTTTTACTAATATGCTGAGCATCATCCCATACAGCTACTTCAAGGACGGACTGCAGACGATCGAGCACTTCGGAACTTACATCGGCGATCTCAGCGAAAAACTACACGAGATTAAGCAGAAGCAGGACGAGGATCGTCGCAGCTTGCTGGACCTGCGAACAGTTCTACGCAGCACCCCAGATTTCGAGCGGGTGGACAATGTGCCGTCGTCGGAGAGCCGGAGTGGGGGAGCTGGTTACTCTCTCCACCAGTTGCAGGGCGACAAGCATCACGGCGTCACCCGGCAGGGCCATCTCCTCAAGAAAAGCGAGGGCAAGGTGCGACGCGTGTGGCAGAAGCGACGTTGTCGGGTTACCAGCGATGGCTTCCTCGACATATTCCACGCGGACGAGTCCAAGCCGCCAACGCGCGTCAATCTGCTCACCTGCCAGATCAAGCCGGTGCCAGATGACAAGCGAGGATTTGATCTGATTAGCTGTGAGTGAAATTTTGAATGAGTTGAATATCACTTATTTTCATAAGCTAATTATGCATCCACCTTCCCCTTTCGCAGATAATCGTCCATATCACTTTCAGGCGGAGGATGAGGGCGACCAGAAGGCCTGGATGGCCGTGCTGGTGAACTGCAAAGAGAAGGCGCTGACCAAGGCCTTCCAGCACGCCAATCCTCAGATGAGTCCCAGTCTGGTGGAGCTGCAGAAGACTGTGATCCGCTACGTGCAGCTACTGCCAGGAAACGATCGATGCTGCGACTGCGGATCGCGGAACGATGTGACATGGATAAGCCTGAACTTTGGAATCCTGGTGTGCATCCAGTGCTCTGGTGTGCATCGCGACCTGGGCGTGCACCACTCGCGCATTCAGAGCCTTACGCTGGACAACCTGACCACGGCCAACCTGCTAATTGCTCGTGCCATGGGCAACAGCACTCTGAACGACATTATGGAGGCGAAACTGGGAAGGGGCAAGCTGCAGCACGAAAGCAGCATGTAAGTTTTGTTAGACTGTGTGTGCTTGTTTCCAAATGCTGAGCTCCACTCTATGATTGCAGGGAGGAGCGCTACGACTTCATCCGCGCCAAATATGTGGCCAAGCGCTATGTGATGCGCACTTGCTCGGATGACAACGACTTGCGGTGCGACCTAGAGCAGGCAGTGGTCAATGCGGACATGAGTCAGCTGCTCCAGGTGTGGGCGGAAGGAGCGGATCTCACTTGCTGTCTGCCTAGCTCGGATGCTGGCGAAACGGCCCTCCATCTGGCCGTGCTCCGCGAGATGGGATCCACGCTGCACATAGTCGACTTTCTCATCCAAAATATGCCGCCCAAGGGTCTCAACAAGGCCACCAATCCAGCCGGCATCCTGGACGTGACGGGAAAGAATACGGCGTTGCATCTGTGTGCTCTTCATGATCGCAGGGAATGTATGAAGCTACTGCTCCGTTCCGGAGCGGACTACGAGCTCAAAAACTCTCATAACAAGACAGCGCTGGAAATTGCCAAAGAGATGGGACACAATAGCTGCAGGGAGCTTGTAAGATTTTTGCACGAATACACTCGAAGAAACAACAATCCATATCCGATATCTTGCAGATTGAATGTGCCATTAAGCGGGAGAAGAGCGCCTTCGACCACATCAACACTGACTGGAACCTGCCCAACGAGGATGGATCCACGGATTTCAGTGACGATGAGACGGTCATCGATGAGCGCGTAAGTTACGCCTTTGGTCTAATTAAAATCTATGCTGATCCCTGTTCGGTTTGCTTGCAGAAATCCCGTTCGCGTCCCCCCAGTTTTGCTGGTGGGGACTCGCCCATTCTGCGCTCACGTTCCTCAACTTGCGACTCCATACAGTCCAGTTCTAGTCCAATCGCCAACTGTCCGAGCCGCCAGTTCACTCTGCCCTCCGGTCTGCCCAGCTATACACATTCTGCGGGCACGTCGCCCAAGCAGCACATCAGCGTCGGGCAGTATCTGGGCAGTGCCACTAATGTGGGAGGCGGTGGAGCGGGTAACGGCGGCTCCAGCCCCAGTTCCGCCTCCAGCCAGAGCGTCCGCGCGGCGAGAAACAGCCTGAACATGCAAAGCGATCTGGGTGGCCATGTGGCGGGAGCAAGGAAGTCCACGTCCACGGCCAACATGAACTCGCTGAAGAAGCGTACGGCCCCGGCACCGCCGCCCGGTACACTGGGCAGCGCATCGTCCAGCTCCTTCTATGGCACACTGCCTCATCCGCCGCGGCACTCGCAAAACTTCGATGCCAACGATATTCGGGCCATTAATCACAAGAACCAGTCGCTGGATGTGGCGTACGGCACGTTGCCACACCTCCGAAGCGTGGAGAGCAGCCCTCGGGGCGGAGGAGGGTACGGGTATGGAGTATCCCAGGATCCGGGAGGATCGGGCAACGGAAGCAACAACACTCTCATGCCCGCCATGACTACCTTTGGCCATAAGCGTTCGCCCAGCGGTGAGTCGCTAAACAGAAATATCCATTTAGCAGGCGCCAAGCTGGTCCTTCCGCCCACCGGGGAGTTGCCCACGCTGAAGCATGTAGACAAATCGGCGCTGATACGGCCAAAGATTCCTCCACCAGGGCCTCCACCAGGTGAGCATCAACACAGCTGCTGTATATCGCAGAGCCTTAATCTTTTCCTTCCAGAGCGTGAAATTTCAAACGGCCAGTCGAACGAGAGCATCAGTTCAATGGACGAGGGTCCAGTGGCGCCTCCTCGCAAGGTAAGTCCTCCAAATACCGCGTAGTGGGCGATTGAAAGGACCTGTAGCTCAAAAACCCATACCTTTCTCTGTATTTGATCTGATCCGCACTCGGCAAACAATTTGCAGCGCAAGCAACACATCATCGCACTGAGATGCCAGTCCAGCGAGGAGACGGTAAATGGCAAGCACCTCCGCTCATTTGCACTTTCATTATTTGACAAGCAATCTTATTGTTGTCGTTGCTGTTGCAGTTGTCGTTCCTCTACTAAGTGTCTCGTTTTGTGCATCTCTCTAAAGCTCTAACCCATGCGCCCATACTCACAAACTATATCGAATAGATCTTTCTCTGTGTTCAATTTTGTTTTATCTCTATTTGGCCGTTGTTCTGTTCAGATTGGATAATAACTATCTTTTGAAACATTGCAGTTGATTAATCAGTCGGCCAATTTCACCGACTACGAGTCCTGGCACACTGACATGGACAGCTCTGGCGGCGGCTTGGACCATTCCGCCGAGTCGAATGTGTCCTCGAGCGACAACGATCGACTTAACTCATCGCCAGACAATCCATCGAAAACCGGCGGACCAGGACCAGGCGGGAAGTTCCACTATGTAGGTTATTTACCATCCTCCTTCTATTCGAAGTCTAATGCATATTACTTTCTTTAACAGAATGGTCAGAGGCGGTGCCGGGCTCTCTATGACTGCGTTGCGGATAACGATGATGAGCTGGAGTTCAAGGAGGGCGAGATCCTGATCGTGCTAAATGAGCGCACCGACGACGAGAACTGGATGGAGGGCATCATCGAGGGACAGCCGGCCAGGAAGGGCATGTTCCCCGTCAGCTTTGTTCATATGCTGCCTGATTAAGCAATCCATTGTTTGTGCTGACTGTGTGGCTGCGCGTGATTGTATATAGATATATATATTGATGTGTGTGTATGCGTCTTTTAAATTCTAATGATACATAAGACAAGTTTTTATTTATTACAAGCATTTTATCACAAAGCGTGCGCCTATTTATTTGCCTAAGACTAAACATGTAAACGTCTCAAGTGAGCGACCCTTAGCTTAGAAGCCAACTACTCATTTACACCTATATTTCAATCAGAGCCTTTAAGTAGAGATCTTGCTGTGCATTTCCGAAGGCTTCCACCCCAAAGTTTGCGCTTTGATAACTGATAACTGTCCTGCAAATGCTGTAATTCGTAGCGTATCCAAATCTAACTTTATCTTAGCCTCAAAAGCTGTGCGCAAAAGTTACTCAATGTCAGAAGAATTGTCAGGAGATGAAAACATGTATTGTATGCTTATACTTTATGCTGCCATAAACAGATACTAACTATACCCACCCGACCTGGTCGGGACCTTGGCTTACACTCGTACTCAAGTATTCTAAATCTGTTGTTGATGGTTTGACGAAGAGTTTATAAAACAACGTTGAAAAAAAATATAAATTTACCTAAACCAATGCCCAAGCTAACCCAATTGCGAACGTAATTCGAAATCCACCATTGCTATATTAAAGAAAATCGAACATAATTCTGCAAAAAGGAAAACAAAGCCCTTTGTACCTAGAAGTTGTTACCAATTAAGTACCCAATATATATAAACGTATTTAAATATTATTGCAACTTACAAGTAGTCTTCTTTCGAGACTTGTTTGACACATGATCATTTCGGAAATCTAAACTGTATATACATATTTTTTTAAAACACCACACACCCTTTTTCTTTTTACACATTTTGTACACACGTTTCAGTATTTATTTAGCAAAACCTTAAACATATTGATATTATGTATAAGTCAAATAAAAGGAAGAACATAACGCTTATTAAATATATACACATATATAAGGTTGTGTTTTTACCAAAAATAATGGAGTCGTTTTAAATTGTTGGTTGGACTGTGAGTGTAAGTAAAGTTAGGTTCAAACTAAAATTCAAGGGCTTCCATGGTTTCCTCCTCCTCATCAGAGGGACTTTTGGGAGGAGTCGGTTTTTCTTGGGATTTGGCAACCTTTGTGTTGAGTTTTGGGTGTTTTTGGAGAATGTTTGCTATATCCATGAATAATTCGAAACTGATTCTTTCGAACGAAGAGTCACCGGTATGATTGGAGGCCAATATTTTAGCCAGGTTCTTGTAGTCACGCTGCATAAGGCAGTTTCGAGCCAATCGTAGTTTTTCAAAGGTAGTAGATCGTCTTGCATTGCTGTATAATTCATAGCTGATTGGAGGAGCGCACGATGTGCTTTTATTAAGCCAAAAACCGTCCTCGGGATTGGATGTTATTTCGAGGGTGCGTTTCAGAACGTTTTGAGGTATTCTTCTAGCTGGAAAGTTTGCCCCATTTATTTTTCGCACCTTTTTAAATGGTGGTTTGTTGTCAGGTTTTGTGTTCATTTTACACGCGGTTACTTAGCAGGGATTTTCTGGAAAACGTAGACAAAAATGAAGTAAACACTTTTAGTTGTTGGGTGTGTTGTGTTTGCTTACAAAAATAAATTATATTAGTGTTAGATTTTCAATATTTACCTTCAACTTGGTTTTCAGATAAAACAAATGCGTATTGCTAACAGCGATAAACAATGTTAGCCCAGATAACAGCCATGACGTTTAACAGTCGTCCCCGCTAAGCTATCGATTTCGCGCAGCCAATCGATGGTTCGATTCGTCCGATATCCACATCCCTACTACAATAAAGCAATATTTTCCGCATGCAACCAAAAAGCAACTAATATAATGGTAGCCGTGGAATTATAATTGCGAAGTTGATTCGATTTGGATAGCCAACCAGTCGCTGAAGGACCCCCATTTGGTCACCAGGACGCCGACTGTCGGAAAAGACCAATCCACAGCCGGAAATTGCACGAGAAGTCTCTTTGCCTTGAGGTCGCGAGTTGCCAATTTGTTGTCGGCCCCAGTGCAAAAGTCGCACAAAACGCAAGGAATACTTGCTGGTAGTTCTCTGAGCGGTAAGAAGCTAGCCAACTGAAAAACTGCATGTGTGAATAGATCCAGCAAACTGAGAAGAATCTCCACGACAGGACCAGGCCATACCGGTGCGACGGGAGCAGGGCAGGATCAGGCGAACAGGAGCGGAGTGGAGAGCCTGCGGGCAGCCGGGTCCGAAAGCTATGAGTGCTGCCAAGAAGTACAAGCCCATGGACACAACTGAGCTGCACGAGAATACCGAGAACATAGCCGCCTGCCTGAAGAAGGCCGAGAACGCCGCCCCCACCGCAGCCGCCGCCTCGAGCCTGGGCCGCAGTGCCTTCGCTGCCCAAAACATGAACTCCGCGTCTACCAACGGCGAGCGCCTGCCAAACTTCTCCAAGCTGGGCGGCAGCCATGCCGAGATTCGCACGGCTTCAACTACCTCAAACCTTCTCAATCGCATGGGGGCCATACACAACAGCAAGCCCGGCGACGTCAAGAAGATAGTGATTAAGAACTTCAAGGGTATGTTCCATCTAGATCTAAATACTTTTCTCCTGCGTGATGTTAACCTTTGCCCTTAGCTAAGCCCACACTGCCCGATAACTACTCCGAGGACACGTACGTGAAGCTCGAGGAGGCCGTTATCGCCATCCAACTCTCGAAGCCCATAAAATATTCGCTGGAAGAGCTCTACCAGGCGGTGGTGAACATGTGCAGCCACAAGATGGATGCGCAGTTGTACGCAAAACTGAAGGAGCTGACTGAGCAGCACGTAAAGCGCAATATTAAGCTCAAGGAGCTCACTGGCGGGAGCATGGACAAACTGGTAAGTTGCTGCCAAGAAAGCTGAGACAAAAGCTCAATTATCACTCTCAATCGCATTGCAGATTTTGCTGGAAAAGATCAACCACTGGTGGCTTTCGTTCTGCCAGCAGATGATCATGATTCGCAGCATATTCTTGTACATGGACCGGACCTATGTGCTGCAGAACTCGTCCATTCACTCGATTTGGGACATGGGGCTGGACCTTTTTCGCATCCATTTTGCTCAGAACAGCGTCGTCCAAAAGCGGACCGTCGACGGTTTACTAACGCTGATCGAAAAGGAACGCCAGGGTTCCACCGTGGACCGAGGTCTGTTAAAGAGTTTGGTGCGCATGCTGTGCGACCTGCAGATCTACACCAGCTCCTTTGAGGAGAAGTTCCTGGACGCAACCAACCAACTGTACAAGGCTGAGAGTCAACGCAAGATGCAGGAACTGGAGGTGCCCGAGTACTTACAGCACGTCAACAAGCGTTTGGCGGAGGAGAACGAGCGCTTGCGGCACTATCTGGACTCCAGCACAAAGTATGCTAGATCGGTCAAAAATAAAACCATTTTACTAATGCACTTTTCTTAGGCATCCGCTGATATACAATGTGGAAAAGGAGCTTCTCGCGGAACACCTAACGTCAATATTGCAAAAGGGCTTGGATTCGTTGTTGGAAGACAACAGACTGAACGACCTCACACTTTTGTACGGCCTGCTTAGTCGAGTCAAAAATGGAACCTCTGAGCTGTGTGGCAACTTCAACGGTTTCATCAAGGTATGTGTTCCTCTTAAAATTCTTTAATTACAATCAGAAATCATTTTTTTGCCTTTCAGAAAAAGGGGCGCACCATTGTTATCGATCCTGAGAAAGATAAGAGCATGGTACAAGACTTGCTAGATTTCAAGGATAAAATGGATGTGATCGTTCGCACTTGCTTCGAGCACAATGAGAAATTCACAAACTCGTTGCGCGAGGCCTTTGAGTTCTTTATCAACCAGCGTGCCAACAAGCCGGCCGAACTCATTGGTAAGCCTCCATGGCTACTACTACCTTTTACACAGTTTGATGTAACTTTACTCTTCCATTAGCTAAATACGTAGACATGAAACTGCGATCAGGTAACAAGGGAACCACCGATGAGGAGTTGGAGAAGACTCTGGATAAAATCATGGTTCTGTTCCGCTTTATACACGGCAAGGACGTATTTGAAGCGTTTTACAAAAAGGTATGTGTGTCTCTTTTGTATTTCGGGTTTGACTAATGCCCAAAACTTTTCCAGGACTTGGCCAAACGACTACTTGTGGGCAAATCGGCCTCAGTGGATTCCGAAAAGAGTATGCTGTCCAAGCTAAAACAGGAGTGCGGCGGAGGATTCACTTCCAAGCTGGAGGGAATGTTTAAGGACATGGAGTTGAGCCGGGATATCAACACAGCGTTCCGCGGACACGCGTTAAGCAACAATCGCGATGTCCACAACTTGGACTTGTGCGTCAGCATTCTAACTATGGGGTACTGGCCAACATATGCGCCCACGGAAGTCACAATGCCGCCACAGTTTATTAATCCGCAGCAGATTTTCAACAAGTTTTATCTGGAAAAGCACAGCGGGCGGAAGTTGCAGTGGCAGCCAACTTTGGGAAATTGTATGCTGCGTGCGCAGTTTGATGCGGTAATCACAAATAGCCTTTTTAATTTTACAAAAGATTTTGTTTAACGGTAAACTATTATTTATAGGGTCCAAAGGAATTGTTGGTCTCGCTGTTTCAAGCGCTTGTGCTGTTATTGTTCAACGATAAGCCAATTCTAAGCTACGAGGAGATATTGGCCGCGACCCTCATTGAGGACGGAGAGTTGCGTAGGACACTTCAATCTCTGGCTTGTGGTCGCGCCCGCGTTATAACGAAAACACCGAAAGGTCGCGAAATTTTAGATGGCGATCAGTTCGACTTCAACAATGAGTTCACAAACAAATTGTTCAGAATCAAGATCAACCAAATACAGATGAAGGAGACGGTGAGTACCAAAGACTATGGTTGATATTTCAAAAGGCTTATTTATCCTATATTCCCCAGAACGAGGAGCAAAAGGCGACGGAAGAGCGAGTTTTCCAGGATCGTCAGTATCAAATAGATGCGGCTATTGTGCGAATTATGAAAATGCGGAAAACGCTAAGCCACAATCTACTCATCACCGAGCTGTTCAACCAGCTGACCTTCCCCGTCAAGGTAGATATTAGACATTCCTATTTTTAGCAGCCTAGGCCTAACAAGCTTGTTTATATTGCAGCCCGCTGACTTAAAAAAGCGTATCGAGTCGCTCATCGATCGCGACTATATGGAGCGGGACAAGGATAATCAAAATCAATACAACTATGTGGCATAAATGGCCGCAGCTTCTGTGAACTCCGAACACCGATTCGATTGTAACTCGTTCTATACCATACGCATACATACTAACAGTCTAATGAAGTTTTTGGAGTGTCCCTGGTCCGTTCAGCGATGTTCAGAAGATTTTTCAGCTGTAATTTTGTTTCTTCTATAACTAGATCGTTGAACAATCCCCCAGCTAATGGTAGTATAGTTGCTACAGTTCTTTTTGTAAGTTACCTTATCAATTAAGCAGATAATTTACGAGCCGTGCCCCTTGGAAGAGGTCATCGCCATCGGAAAGTAGAAAGGTCCAGCAATATAAAATTGTCGTCAACCCGAAAAAAGAACCAAGTGTTCAATAAACTCATTTATTGGACTAATTGTATTTCGTTTACTTTTAATTGATAGTTCTCCTTCAATTAACAATAGAAGTGACACTTGCAGGCTAATTTTCTAAAGGAAATATTAAAATAATTATAACTCGTACTCGTAACTCTGTATGCAAAAGAGATACGCATAAACTTAATAGTTTTTTATTTATCATAAATAAAAAAATTACGTGAAATAATATAATGCACTGTGTGTTTCATTTGTAAAATATTAACAGCATTACTGTTTCGAAAATTAGCATGAAGCTCTTTGTTAAGCATTTAGCAAAGAAATATAGTATGTACAGTTGTTACAGATAAAATTGGAAAATTAGTTAGATTATATACACATCAGAAATAAATATTGCAATCGCGTTTGCGTGCAAGGGACATATCAAAATCGACATTGAGGCTGGTCTAGGTATCACAAATTATCTTGCTGTTTTCCTCCTGTCATTCATTCGTATGCAAATTAAAGCCGTCAACTTGCAAAGTTCTCAGTGGCTTCTATAGATATTTTACAAAAATAAATGTAGGGTCTCCCGACGCTAATACTATTTACGCCTCCACACTGTTGACGCTGTACTGCGAGCTATCGTACTCGGAAACGCTGTCGGAGCCGTAGCCCCCAAATCCTGCTACTGAGGGTCGAACACTGCTGGTCCTTACTCCATTGTCTTTAAGCACATCGGGAACGTAGATCGGTGCCGGACCGGCAATCTCCACAATGCTTGGCCGCCGCGTGGCAGCGCATCGTTTGATTGGTGACATAAAAGTGAACAGAGTGAGGGTAATGGCCAGACTGATGATGAGCAGCAGGAAGCGGGCCATGCCATCATCGCCGCGGATGTAACATATCATGGCCATGACCAGCACCAAGATCACTACCGAGAACTTGGTCATCGTTACTGCTGTCGAGTGGATCTTTCCGCCCTTGCGAGAGATCATGTTTGATGGTCCGTAGGCAAAATAGAGGTTGTGGCGATCCACGAAGTGCTTCAGGCAGATGTATATCATGGCGAAAGGCATGATCAGCGGGCAGGCCACGCTGTAGACAATGGCTATGGTAAAAACGAGCGTGGTCCAGGCGTAGTGCGTTCCGAAGGGAAACTCGATTAGGATTGCCTTGCGAATGTACGGCGTTTCGGCCTTGGATTTAGCCTTTAGCAATGACCAAATGTAGACAATCAGCTCCGGGAAGCGCAACAGCTCCAACGCAGTTCCAATAAAGGCCGCCGTAATGATGTAGTTTATATAGAAGGAGCCACGTTCAGGCAAGAAAATGCATTGCCAGCGCTCAGTCTGGTTAGTAAATCCCCATTCCAGTAGCGCCTGGGCGGAAGTCAGTCCAAGGGAAGGCAGAATCATAATCATCATAAGCAGATAGCCAAAGCACTTTGTCATGATCGAATAGTTCTGTTTGGAGCGTGTGTAGTGCCGCATCCACTTGTCCGAAATGGCCACAATCACGGGCATCAGCGCCGACAGGGTCCAGAGCATCAATGTGGGCAGGAAATCAGATACAAGCGGCGAGATCTTGCTTTCCGTTTCCTTTATCCATGGTCGGCTGTTGAGAAGGCTTACTATAATGGCCGGCGTGGAGAGAAAGAAGAGAACCAGAAAGAGCACTGCGTTCACGCAAAAGAACTTCAAATACCAGTGGCTTTTGTTCACATTCAAGTTCTCCCAGAAGAGATCATCCGGTGACGGAGCGAACACCAGGTGCCATTGGCGGTAGGTACCCGGTGTGAAGTGGGTAACAATATTCTGCGCCTCTTGCACTGTGGACACAGTAATAAACGCAATGTCCAGGGGCTCATTCATCGTGGAAGCGCGCAGACGGGCCACATCCCCAGATAACTTACGCTCCTCTCTTTGATAGTACTCATAAGCATTTTCCTTTTTGCAGGAACACATGTCGGGTTTGGCCTGCGTGAAGAACATTATAAGATACTGATGGCATTTAAAATTGGGGTAAATAAACTTACCATCAAAGTATCTCTATTCCTATGATGTTCGCAGTACAATCTCGCATCGTGAACTCGCTCGAACTCTGCGTTTCTTACATAAAGTCGTGAAATGTTGTACGCTATCGACACGTTCTCGATGGTGACGTCCGGGAAGAGCTCCTGCATGTAGTTCCGCACCACGGTCTTGTTACGATCGCTGGACGATATGTTGGATATCATAATGGTGCGGGTGGCGGCCTTCTTAAAGGCATTCCGTCCCGAGGCTCTCCGCATGATGAGTACCACGAGCGGAATATAAAGAATGGTGATGATCGTGTGCACCCAAAGCCACGCCGAATTTGGCGAGAGATTCGCCATTGTAGTGCGACCAAAGGCATTCACGTCGTAAGGGTTTTCCTTGGGACCGTTGAAGAAGTTGACCGGAAGAATAACGACCAGCGAAATGATGGTCACCAGAGCCATGACGGCCATCAGGTGCAGCTGAAAGGACAGGTAATGCACGGCATCCGGTCCAGTGTGCAGCAGGATGGTCTCCTTGCGCAGCTTCAGGGTGACTTTGATCCAACCGAAAAGACCCTCCTCGGGCTGAATGGGTGATAAAGGCGTGGAGTCGGCGATCGCCTGGGAGGTGGCGCTTGGCCTAGGCGACACCTGAGTTGAGGTGCTCGGCTGGGGATCGACCACACTGGCGGCCCGCGAATAGAAGATCTCTGTCCAGCGCTTTTTGCTCCCATTGCTGTTGACCAGCGCCAGGCGACCAAAGTCACCCGCCTGGTGTCGCAGAGTCGTAAACAGAAGGATCAGCAGAATCCAGAAGATGGTGTTCAGAATCAGGGTTTCCGGAATGCCATTGTAGGCGGTGGTGAAGAACGAGGTGCGATTACTTACTGCTTGGCAGTAGGAAGCATTGCCGTTGTCCGACATGGCCAGCGGGTGAATCACTGAAAACACAAAGAAATCAGAAGCCATTAGTTGATTGTTTTGGAAGCTACCAATAAGGCCCTGATATCAACACAGCTGATCTGCTGATAAGGCCGTGGGAAAACCCCGACCTCTGGTATCCAATCAGCACCCAGACCCAGCTGATAGGATTATTCCAGTGCCCTCAAGGCAGAGTGATCTTTTTGGGTCACTCGGTCAAACTAAACAAAGTCCACAGACCGCAGATGCAGATGCTGGCGGGCAGAGCCCTAAGGCCACAGATTAGCCTATTTAAAAGTAACCACTTCGTATATAACAGATACGGTATCTTTAGGAGCGAAAACAGAAGAAACAGCAACAAAGAAGTAAGTCAGTTTTAGGAATGAGATAATAGGCGAATAAAACATGTTTTTGTGGGCATGAGGCAACCTGAAAGGGGGTGGTTGTTTGTGGGGGGAAGAAGCACTACGTCATGTTGGTCCACCTCCCTTTTTGCGTTTTGTCTTCGAAATGAATCATCAAAGAGCCATTTTCGACATTGTCTGTCGCGTGGCAATTGTGCAAAATGCAACAAAAGAAAGCCACTGGTCCAATATACTTATTTAATTATTTTTCACAGATTAAATGCCAGTGTGTTTGTGTGTTTTAGACTGTTATTCACTTTCTTCACTTGGCGGTTACAAAACAATCCACAGCATACCTTCAATGAAATTCCTTATTTCCAGTGAATCTTTTTGTTTAACTTTGCATTAAACATCAGCTTTGAGTTTCCTCAGTTGCACATCAATAAATTCAGCTTTGTGTCGTAAAAAACGGAATAACTGCCTTTCGCTCCCCTCAATGCATTTTACTGACATTTATCGATAGGGCTCTGTTAACTATCGAAAGTTTTGAGCATTAGGGGTAGTCGTGTGCAAGCTAATTTATTGTAAGTTATTAAATATTTTTGAATTTAGGTAAGCCTTTTTTAAATATATTTTGTTTAAGTATATTAAAATTACATTAAATGCATTACATTTTGAAAGCAACATATCGTATTCAAAACTCACCACCACCAACTCTATCCGTAAGGATCCAATGCAACCCTGTGTTTTTTTAGCCCTGGCGTTGTGGAGGATCTCAGTTGTTTTTATTCGTAACTCAATCGAAATATGCTTATTACCATTTGTTTTTGGCGCAGTTGACAGCGAGTTTTACTTTTCATCGTGTGGTACGTCAAAATGACATTAAGGAACAGTTTTTAGTTCTTAATCTCTTTGCCTTTCACAGACAAACACACATTTTCAAGACTTTTACTGCGTTTTTATCACCCAACCAAATCTTCATCATGCAACCTGCACCATCGAAGGAGTTGAAGATCCAGTTCAAGATCCAGCTGCTTTCCGGCAAGAATGTTGTCCTGGTAGAGTGTCCGGGCTTCGATAGTGAGCTGTTCATGCCGCAGATTGTCGGGGGTCGGATAACCTTTCAGAACATCATCCCGAATCGAAGATGCTGCCAAGAGAGCAGGATGTTAACTGATTCCTTGAAGGGCGACATGGGCACAAGGCCTTGTAGTTCGAAGAGCCCTTTGCGGCGCTCCCTTTTCGATGTTAACCTTTCAACCCCACTTGCCAAAAGCACCCCGTCGAGTTCGTCCTTTTCGCGAGCTTGGGCTGACAAGGAGAACGTCGTCCCGCAGCTGACTCCCGAGATACCGCGCTGCCGACCATTTCAGCTGACTTCACTGGGTGAAGTGGACATGGGCGAGATGCTCTGCCAGGAGCCGGCATCCAAGAGCCCTCGCCTGCATTCGCCTGATCCTCAACTGCCAGTTTACCAAAGCGAAAGACTCTCTGGGACAAAGGTCTCCCCACCAGTCCTCTCCCGTATGAGCCTGGCTAATGTTCAATCAAAGGAAACTGGACTGAACAAGTCTACACCCAAGATTCCACCCGTACGGACCTATGCCCGAAAAAAGGGGGGCATCGCCGGCAAAGCAAAGCCGACACCCACCTGGTCACCCCTCCTAAAGAAAAAAAAGAATGCGACGGCATCCTCCACCAAGGTGCCCAGTCCCACCATGAGGCTGGAGGTGCGCCATCGCAAACTGATAGTAGACACCAAAAAGACCCTGGACGTACGCGATCCCAACAAATTGTGCAGTGCGCCCGTTTCAATGAACAAAATCATTCGAAAGCAGGTGACTGGGAAGACACGGAAGCAGTTTGAGGCCCTAAAAGTCACAGCCTTTGACTTGTTAACCAATCCGTGCATACGCAACATGTCTGAAGATCTCATCAAACAATTCCAGAAGTCCTGTGCGAACAAGGTATGCACCACGTTACCCAATTACGCAGAGATCGCGGTTGCCTCGCCGCTGAAAATGGATCGAGAGGTTAAGGCCATGGTGGCCAGGCAAAAGCGGATGGAGCGGAACCAGAAACCGAGATGCGCGTTGTCCCTGAAGAGCAAGCTAGTCTAAAGACCCGTTGCGTATTCTAGTCCCTAGAATCATCTCGACGTATTCGTCCAGACTTTTAGACAGTAATCAAAATGCATGTATATTCTTGCCATTCAGATTAAACAGAATACTACAAATAAACCTACTTAGATCTCCATTTATGTTTACAAGTATTATACATTTACCAAAAAAGGAACACATTCTGTCTAGATATATGTACAGTTATAAATTAAGCTATCCTAGGGGAGGAGCCTACATTAATGGTGAATAATAATATGATTTTGTACCACAAGACATCTTTGTAAGCGGGTAGCTATTTAGCCTCCTAAGAGCTGCGGCATCGAAAGCAGGCTTTGAATCCCCGCTTGATGGCCCTTATATTGTGGACGACCTGCTCCTGAAAAAAAGAACGTGCGTTAGAAATTGGAGAATGGTAACTGATTTCCCATTTACCTGCATCAGATTGAAGCACATGGCAATCACGGCCATGCCAAGAAGTAGATACATGGCACAGAGAATGAAGCTGACCTCCACCTTATCTTTATCGGCAGTTATCTGGAGGGTAAAATATGTTCAAGGAGCAATTATAATTATTTTGATTTATATATCTCTTGTAAATGAAATGTTATTCGATTTAAAAATCATTTACAATTTGTTTAGTATAGAATATCTTACCACCCGATCACCTGGCACCAGATCTCCAAATCCAATGCTGCTGAGCGATATAAGGCAGAAGTAGCTGCCATCTAGATAGTTCCAGTCTTCCCAACGTCCGAAGAGCAGGGCACCCCAAAGGATATATCTGAAGTGAGAAGGATTTGTAAGAATTCTCGGGTTCACTATAAGATGCAGTTTCTCCTACCCGACCATAACGAATATGCAGACAGTGACTGGAACCGTGATCTCATCCGTGCTACCTCGAATTTCCCGCTCGATATCCGAGTCAGACTCTGTGTACGGAATATCCACCAGACTGGAGCTCTGTCGGGAACTCTTTGTATAGTCACTACTACTGCTGTTGGAGGTGGTGGTGCTACTGGTGCTGGTGTAACTGCTGCTGCCCCGGGCGTTCTCCATGTCGTGCATTTGCAGCTGCAGGTAGTTAAAGGATTTTAAAGGATACGAAAAAATGAAAGTTGCTTTCAACCAACCGCTCTGGCCAACTGGCGCATTTTTCGTCTCTCGCGGATAATCCGACGCTTGGCCACGCCGGGACATATTCGACACAGGCACACCTTGGAGTATACCCACTTGAAGGACTTGGCCAGGACATCTCCAATGTTGGACAGGTAGAGCAGGAACAGGGGCATGCCAATGATTGCGTACAAAATGGTCACCAGCTTTCCCCACTCGGATTGGGGCGTAATATTCCCATACCCGATGGTCGTGATCACGGTCAGCGAAAAAAGGACGGCGCCTGAGAAACTCCACTGCTCCACGTCGGGTCCCTTCAGCTGCTTCTTCACTATGGCCCGCTGGTAGTCCAGCAGCGCATCGTTAACCCTGAGGAATTACATTTAATTAGAGACACTTCCTTATATACTGGAATCCTGGATGACTTACCGCCTCCTGTAGGCATGGTGGTCGAAGAAGCTTATGTTCTCCGCCGTAAGCTCCCAGATCCGCGTCAGGCACTCCCCGCTAAAGTTCCGTGCAATGAAGCGATGGGGCTTCTCGGACTTAAGACGCTCGTACTCGAATATCTCGATGCCCTGGAATATGAAGGCTCCTCCGATTATGTAGAATGTGACCAGTAGGATGATGCCCACGTTGCTGAACATGAAAGCCGTGAAGTGGCGGCAGTGGTCCTTGAAGCGCTCGAAGGCGGGCTTCTCCCTTCTTCGGAAGGAGCTCCGTCGCGAGGACATGTCTTGGCGGCTCGCTTCCGTTTCGGTTTTAGTTCCGGTTCCGGTTTCGATTGGCCTTCCACTGGCGTTCGCCTGGACATGCTCGGGTCTGGTCCGACACTCGCATCGATGACGACTTGAAGGATTTCCGGCTACCTATCGCTAAAAATATCCACAATTAGTTTACCTGGTTCTCAAACGCAGAGTGGTAAATAAACAAGGAACCCGCTACATTGCTATATTATCAAAGTGTTCGGCGGCATAAATCTTCTCAAAGAAGATTTGTTATGTGGGTGGTTTATTTTCATTATTCGGGATTATCGCGAAATATACGATCTTCACCCATGCTTGGATAAGACATTGTAATAAATTTGCTGTTAAAACAATATCGTTTCTATAAAACCAAATCCGAAAATTCATCGCTAAAACTTTTAGTTCCGCCATAAGGCTTGATATAACTTGTATATCTTTTAAATTCTATTTTCTTGATTTAAACAAAATGTTTTAAAAATGAATACATTTTAAAAAACTTTCCATCGACTTGTTACAATTCTTTTTTTCAAATTCCACTTTTCTTGATTAAAACGAAATGTCTTAAAAATTGGGATTTTAAAATGAAAGCACGCACATTAAAATGACATATTGACAAATTATTGTGTTACGGAATTTCAAATCAATAAATTTAAAAAAATTCCCACCGAAAATACATATTGTTGTACCTTTAACATAATTGATGGTATTTAACTTTAACTTGAGATGATTATCTCCACCCTGGGATGTCGAAAATTCTGAAATTGCATGTAACTCATTCGCCGTGACTGTTTGCGGACATTTTCGAGAGAAGTAAAATGCGAAATCGCTTAGCAGCATGAATGGATTTTTATTTTTAATACAGTGTGTTCTATGTTCTCTAATAAATGGCCAGCATGAACATGAGTTATTGGACTACAATCTTGGCAGCTGGTCTATGGAACAGTCACATCATCTCCTCTCATCGCGACTCATCCCATCCCCACGGATCGTTTGTGTGTGGCATTTCAAATTTCTCGCGTGGCCGGAGGATGACACTCGTCTATATTCGAGAATTGATGGCGTAGCCGTGGCGTCAAATTGGAAAGTTCCTAACGATCCTATCCGCCGTCTGCGGTTGCCAAACGCTGCTTGTTTTTGTTTGGTTTTCAATCTTTTTTTAGGGTTTTATTAAGTGGGTGTGAAATACGAGTTCATTGGGGCATTATTTTTATAAACTTCTGTTCTGGACGGGGACCGACAGTCATTTGCTTGATTTGTGGCCGCCGTATTTCCCCGATCCACGGTCTCATTAGCCTTGGAATCAGAATCTGCCCACCTCGATCTCACGCATTCGCACAGCATATCTATCGGTGGAAATCGGGCAGGTAGGCAAATGTATATTTTTATTGATTTGCTCAATCTGGCAGGCACTCTGCCAGCGGGCATAAATTAATATCGATTTGCAATTGATGTCTGCCATATTTACAGGCGAAAACATATACATAATTTAAAAATCCAAACACAAAACAAACACAAACTAAAAACCCGCCAGCGTGGTTCAATGCGTGTGTTCCAATGAAAATACACAAAACCTCGGAAGGAAAACACATTATGGATGGATGCTTTTCGCAGGGCGAACCGAAGGGGCTGGACTGACATAAAAAACATGCCCACTGTTTATGTTTTTGATGCAATTAAGCAATGAGGGTGACGAACAGGGAGATTCTGGCCAAGACCGAGCGCATTTTGTGGCCGGCAATTAAAATGCACTTCGGGCGAGTTTGGCGCGATATTTTTGGCCAGCGGCAATAAAGTCATTTTCCGTTTAGACGTACACTCATTAGCTCGAAATGTCTGTTTCCCATAGCATCAAAAGTTTTAATTATAATTGCTCTGAAAATTTTTAAGACATTCTAACCCGAATCCGAAGATTAACGAAAAGATCAAAGCGAAAAGCCCAGGAAACGGCCGGCTAATGTATTGTGTGCAGATCAGATCTGCCTTGAAAAAAGGGGGTCTGTAGGCAAAAAAAATTAGTATCGAATAATTTAATTTAGATGCTGTTAAGTTAAGCATTCTGTCTGCTTCTTGGAAGTGGCCTTTTTCCAATTTTCCATTTGGCCAAACGAGTTGCCTTTTAGCTAGCAACTAAATTGCGTCATGTCTCTGTAATTTTGTTTATGCGAGAGATGACGACATTGATTGCAAACACTTTCCTGACTTATGTTTACATAGCTATTACCTCATGCAGGTGCCCTGAATTGTTTTTTGTAAATATTGCCGAGTGTTCTGCCAATCTTTGGTGCCATACCATGCAGGTCCTTCAGCCAGCACACTTGCACAATTAATTCTCAACATTTAATTTGCCACGCAAGAGGAAAATTGAAAGCAAGAATTGCTTAAATATGACAGACAGCCCCAGAATGTTAAGTGTCAGCGGCTACACGAGAGCAGATTTTAAAATTTAATTATGGTGAAAATTCGGTGAAAAGCTGGCTGGCATGGAAAATAAGAAATTACGGCGACGACATCATCACCGCACATTGATGGCCAGCATCCTAATTGACATGACAGATCGGCACAGAACCGAACCAAGAACGTGTGCGAGTCAAAAACTAATTTTCGAGCATTGACCGCAGAATGGGAGAATTGGTTGCGTATCGAGTTTCTGTTTCTGCATGCCGGGTGAATTGTGAGGTTTATTCCTATCGGAAAGAAACCACATAAAAATATTGCCGACCACTCGAAATTGAATTTCCATGGCCCAAAAGTAGGGCATCATTTAAATTAACAATACCTTTTGATCACATCCGTGATCTTACTTAAACATATGAATACGAGTTCAATGTACCAATGGATATATGTCTTAAAACACTTCGAGATGATTCGAACCATTGCGAAGATACAATTATAATGACAAATAAAATAAAAAAAATTTTGGAATCTGAAAAGAGACCACATTTCACCGCAGGAATTTTTGGCCACCTAAGAATTTTTATGTTTATTCTTGTTTTGTGGTTCCCAACGCAAGAATTGAAAAGCCAAGTATTTTTTTAAAGAGGTACATTAATGTAATTGATTCATTTTCTGTAGAAGAGAGTTTGTTTTTTTGTATCAAGAGATTCATTTTAAATTATAAAATGAAACTGTCAGTCATTTAGAATCTTTTATATGAAAAGAAAATATTTGATGAATGAATTAATTAGCTTACAGCCAAAATAGTCCAAGAAGGGTGATGGATTGCAAAAAATAAGTCTATACTGTTTTTTAAGACAATTTTTAAAAAAAACATGTTTTTGTGATCTATATATATATATATATATATATTTTAATCTAAATAAATTTAAAATAAATTTGATTGTTTTTTTTAAATTTGCAATATTACGCCGGTAAAGGCTTCGCGCCTGAAATTTGAGTTTCAGTATTGATTAACGTAAGGGGGTTTAATTTAGTCCCCTTAGACAGTGATGTAAAACTATTGTTTTTAACGTTGTAAGAATAATCGGTAACAACTATTTATAATCGTATAAGAATTACAAATACTCACTTTTTACACTATTTTCAGTATATGTATTCGAAATTATTGTTATTAATGAAAGTATTGTTTATTTATTTGCTTAGTCTTTAAAAAAAACTTCCATAAAAACATTCTTGACTTCTTTTTTGTGATTTAGGGTTCCAACTCTACCAGGAACTACCTTCTTTAAAAATTTTAAAAATAATATTTTGGAAACTAGTGTAATCTGAGGCTGTAAAAATGTTTTAAAACAAAAAACGTATGGAACACGGTTGATTCAGACAGGTCTCTATTTTCTGATTACATAATTAATTTATTGCAATTTATAAACGTCTGTACTTAGAGTAGATAAACTTATTTTACCTTCTTACTTCTCCATGTGCTTAAATTGGATCATACAAAATTTGTTTTATTTGAATAAAACAAATGTACATTAGAAGCAGTATGGGATGTTTAAATAAATTAAGTTGTTTATTCAGAAAAGCCCATTCATCAGATCAATGGAAAACACTTGAATACATTCTTGTCTGAATTTATTTTATTTATTGAAACACTTCAAAATATTTTAAATTTTTTGTTTAAAAGTTTTGTAAATAAACCAAGCACAAAAAACGATTTTCATTCGAGGTTTTGCTATTGATTTTTAACCGGTACTTTTCAATTTCTTAGCGGCCAAGTGGCTGTAGTAAAATCCATTTGGTGGTCATTTTTAAGGATCACGAACCTGTTTATTATTTCAGTTCGTTATGATGCTGTTGGTGATGCTATTGGTGCTCCTTGCCAGATGCTCATCCGTGACGTCATGGGCGGCGAATCGGTTGGCTGTTGTTGTTGGTGCTTCGGTTCGGTTGCTCCGTTTATTTTAGCAGCTGATGTATTTCCGAACTATGCATGTGGAATATTATTTATGTTTGCGCGCTCTGTATATTGTTTTATCAGTGTTATTCAACGCACGCCACGAAATTCCTTCTTCAAGCTATTTTACAGATTTTCCCGAGTTTTCCGATGCGATTCCGGCTGATCTGCACAGAATAACTTCTTGGCTTGTTTCGCGTGTCTTGTTTATTTTTAACCCCACCGCACTTGACTTCATCTAGCCATCTCCGCCCGTTTCCCGATGCCGAATGCGATTCCGGAGCAAGTGCCTCATTCGCCGGCCGTGCGCGCTGCTCGACGTTCCGCTGCCCACTAAAACCCATACTCGCACTCGTATTTATAGACGGATTTCTTGACGCGCTACCTGTGACGTCGCTGCGCTCCATTGTTGGATTCGGAATGAGGATCGGATCAGCGATCATTCGCTGCGGAAAGAGAGAGGAATCCTCTCTCACAGGGAGTCGATCTATGCTGATATATGCATGCCCTACACAGATATTAGGAATCAAGTAAGATCTTTCCAAATTTAGTAGTACAAATAATTTTCTGTATACTTAAAATTATTATTTATAAGTAAATAAAAAAAACTTACAAATTAAAAAATGTAAAAACCATGTCCCAAATGGAATTTTTATTTTCCTTCCCTAAAAACTTGAGAATTTGATTATTAAGATATAAAAATACTGTTATTTAATTAAAGTCTGATACGAAGAATTTGTTTAAGGCAAAGAACACACTGCTAATTAATTTCCATTTTGAAATTGACAATTCAGCATGAACCTTCCTGAACTATTTGGGCACTAAGATCTAGGATATGTCAAACGTCAAGATTATAATAATGTCATCAAGAGCGTACAGAAAGATCTCGAACCTGGTCGTGCACTTCCAGTTAGCTCCTACTTTATCTTGGACCTGAAGCCGTTTTCCATCAGCGGCGCCACATCCTTGGGTTCGCGGTTTCTTGTCTCCGGCAGATAGCGACAGGTCAGCAGGAATCCGTAAACACAGAACGCGGCGCAAATTAGGAAAGCATACGGTCCAATCACCGAATTCAGGATGGGGAACATCATGCCAAGCACGAAGTTAGCGAACCAGTTAAAAAAACTTCCAAAAGCCATCGCCAAAGGGCGCGGCGCTGGCTCGAAGATCTCTGTGGAGCCGGAAAAAATAAGCAACAGGTTGGACATCGGGGTGGATTACAACCTGATCCAATGAAGTAAGGAATGGGCCCCAGACCCACGTTAAAAGCGAGGATATACAGCGACAGGAAGGCAATGCAGACGAATGAGAACTCTTTTATGGATAACTGTGGGTGGAAATAAACGATGTATATCTAAGCCCCACACAAAAAAAACCTATTGGTAATATTGACCAATATAATATTAAACGGTCCTCAACCATAGAATTCTCAATTTTACTAATTACATAATTACCCTTATGTAACAGGTACACGTAATAATTACTATAAAAAAAATGTAAAACTTACCAAACTATTAAATAGTAAACAAAGCAAAAAACAAATACATCTACAAACATTTTATATAGTTAAGTATAGTTTTTTTTAGTTACTATACTATGTGCTTTGGTCAATTTTACCAACGAAATTTGTTTGCGTGCATGACAGATATACAAGCTTACCATTAGTTTAAGGCCAACGACAAGCAGGATCAAGAAGATGGCACTGAAGAGACACGACAGCATCATCATGAGGCGTCTGTTTACCCTCCTCATTATCAAGGGACCCAAGAGGGCGACTACAAAGTTCTGGAATCCCAAGGCGAAGTTAAGCCATAAAGACACCGCTAAAGTGAATCCGGATTGGGTGAAAATGTCCACGGAGTAAAACCAAATCTGGCAAAGGAGAAGAGGTGAGCGAACAACTCTAGTTACTGGTCAGTTATCCATGGTTAAACATTTGTTATGTTTAGGACTACCCACCGCGTTTATGCCACTCATCTGCTGGACGAAGTGAAAGGAGCTCACGATAATTAGAGGCATCTTGAGCTTGCTGTTGCACAGCACCTCCTTCATGGTGATCTTTTGACCAGCTGTCTCTGAGGTGACCTCGAACTCGGCCATCTCCGCGTTTACGCGTGCCTCATCCCCCCGCAGACGCATCAACGCTACCTTGGCCTTCTCCCTCTTGCCCTGGGACATCAGGAAGCGGGGACTCTCAGGGAACCAAAAGATGGGCGCTAGTCCGATCATCACGAATATTCCCGAAGCAGCGAGGGCGTAGGGCCATAATTTTTCTGTGCCCAGAACAAAATTAAAGCTTATGACTTGACCCAAAACGATGCCTCCGGTGATCCCGATGCAGGTGAAGACACCCACGCTGCCACTTAGCTCCGCCGGAGCCAGCTCAACAAGATACATAGGCTGCGTCGCATAGATTAGAGCGGCAGCCAGTCCTCCGATCAGTCGACCCAGCAAAAGCATCTCAATTGAGTTTGCCATCCGGCAGAACAGCTGACAGATGCAGGATACCAGAATCAGCATCCCACTGAGGACCAGTATGCCTCGACGGCCCAGTCGGGCACTGAAGATGGGGGCGAATGGAGCGCCGAGCATGCCGCCGATCAGGAATATGGAGACCACGGCCGACATCATTATCGTCACCTGGGATTCGCCCAGTCGCGATGAATACCGGGTTAGAGCCGATTCCATTATCCACGACCTAATGAACTGGAGGTGCTCTTCAGATGGGGTTATAGCTAAAATTCCGTGTGACCCACCGTAGATGGAGCATTAACCACGGCAAACGCATAGCCGACGGGGATGACGGTGCCCACGGTGATGCACACACAGATGAACATCAGCAAGGTTGTCCAGCCCTGCTTCCCCTCGGCCATACCAAAATTGAAGGTATTGTTCTTCGATCTCAAGCTATGTATTCATATTACTTCCTAATGATTTAATCGAAATACTGACAGTTGGGGACAGTCATCTCTATAATTTTTATAGCACTCTTTAGGGCTGTTAAATTTAGTGGATGGATTTCCCAGTTTTTTGCCTGTCAGAACGGTCTAACTTATTGGTATCCATTTAAAACATTTTTAAAATCTTTAATCCTTTTGTGTATTTATAATCTCTTTCGTCGGTAAAACAGCCAACAAATATATGAAAGCTTAAAAATAGCTCTGGGTCACCGAATAGTAATCTTAGGTCCTAATGTTCCCATTTAATGTGCACCAAAAATACCTCTGTTTTTTTTTAAGTCCAGTAAAATAATGACAAGGGCTTGACTTGTTAATCAATAGTTAGCTAACTAAATTAAGTTCCATTAAATTTACTCACTAATGAATTGAAACCAAGTACAAAAGTTTCTATGAAAGTCCAGCTCGTTTTATTCTCTACGAATGGGTAATGTGACACATTAGTTCCGCTTCGAGGCGAGGCCATTGCTCATCAGCGGCTTGACGTCCTTGGGCTCCCGACCACGTGTCTCCGGCAGGTAGCGCCAGGTGAGCAGCAGGCAGTAGAGGCACACACACATGCAGGGGATGAAGGCAAAGGAGCTCCAGACACTCTGGAGCAGGGGAAAGCACATGCCCACGAGGAAGTTGCCGATCCACGAGAACAGACTGCCCATCGACATGGCCACAGGGCGAGGCGAGTCCTCAAGAAGCTCTGTGTTCATAAGGAAAAAAAAGATACAGATTTATATAGTAGTTTGGTCTTAGTTCTGGTAAGGTACACCAACCTGAGCCAATGAAGTACGCAATGGGACCCAGACCCAGCTGGAAGCCCAGAATGAAAGTAAGGATGAAGGCGGCACAGAAGTAGGTGAGGATCGTGCTGCCGGATTTCTCCAGAAAGAAGAGTCCCAGGGACATGGCCAGCAGGGCCAGAGCACAAGTGGAGCAGGAAATCATCATCAGAGGGCGCCGCGGAAACCTGTGGATGAGTAGTGGTCCCAGGAGAGACGTACCCAGATTGAAGATCCCAATTCCCAGGTTCAACCAAGTGGCTGCTCCTTCTGAGAAGCCCGCATTCGTCAGAATAGAGAGCGAGTAAAAAAATATCTGCAAGGGAAATCCGATATTATAATGAAATTTTAAATATAATATATTTAATTAACTTACGGCATTGATGCCACTTAGCTGCTGGGAAGCTTGGAAGGAGCAGACCAACAGAAGTGGAAGCCACAGTTCCCTGTCACCCAGCACCGAGCACAAGGAACTAGCTTCGGAGCTGGTCTTGGCCTCCAGGGTGGCCTTCATCTCGGCCAGTTCCTGCCGCACTTCCTCCTCCGTGTTCTTTCCACGCAAACGGAGCAGAGCTTGTTCACTGGCCGAGGAATCCCGCTTGTGCAGGTAGAGCCATCGCGGGCTCTCTGGAAACCACCAAAGGAGCAGCAGCGATGCCATCACCAAGAGGCTGTAGGAGCTTAGAGCATACGGCCACAGGCGCTCGTTGCCCAGCAAGTGGGAGAGAGTGAACACCTGGGCGAGAAGGATTCCCCCAGTTACACCAATGCAGGTGAACACTCCGACGCTGCCGCTGAGCTCTGAGGGAGCGGACTCCAGCAGATACATGGGTTGAGCGGTAAAGATCAGGGCGGAGGCGATGCCGCCCAGGAAACGGCCGGTCATCAGCATTTCCAGCGATTTGGCCGCACGGCACCAGGTGAAAAGGATGCCGGAGATCACGAGGAGCACCCCGCTGATGAGCAAGCAACCCTTGCTGGAAGTAAAAGAGGAGGATGATCTTCTATATCTTTCAAGACTACCTTAACACATTTCTTGAATACATATTTTTTAACATAGGTATCTTTTTAAGAACCATTTTCGCATTCTACAGTGTTGGCTAAAGTAAAGACCAAAACTACTTGAACTATTCCCAAATTCAAAGGTTAAATGCCGATAAGCATATGCAAATATTTAAACCAATTTTGGTGAGAATCTTTTCTTTAAATGGAAAACTGCAGCTTAATTTAAGACAGAATCAGAAAAGACAAAACCTTATCATTTTACTTTTAAAATGATTCAGTTGAAGAATTATCCAGTTGCATAAAATCATCAAATCATTTTCAACTTTAAAACTATTTTCTATAATTTCCTTTTTTTTTTTTTTTTTTTTTTTGGTCACTGAAGAACCCCTTACCGGCCATATTTATCGCTAAGCAGAGCGCTGAAGCAGGATCCGCAGATGCCTCCAATCAGGTAGATGGACACAATGCTCGTCCACAGGATGTCCAGCTGGCCTGCGGTGACGATGGTGTCGTATTCGGTTGCAAGGATGTCCTGGCACCACTTCTTGATGATCTCCGCCGGCGAATTGAGGACCCCGAAGAAGTAGCCCACCGGAACCGTGGTGCCCAGCGTTACGGTTAGACAGATGAGCAGCAGGAGCGGGGTCCAGCCGTTGACCCTGGGCGGGGTCACATGCTGCAAGGAGAGCAACGAGATTCACGTGATTAGCACTCGAAGCTGCCGGAATCGAAAGACTTAAGCAACAAACTCGTCCCGGATGAGGAAGAAAGCGTTAAGAAGAGTTCGGGAATCACCATTACAACAACCATGGCGATGGAGCTATGGAGCGATGCTGGCACGCCGAGAGCTAAACCGAAAATGAATCGCATCGCTCACTCAGTGCCGTTCGGCAGCTCGTTGACTCATCCGGCCCGCTTGTATATCAATCACATAAACACATCTTCACTTTGCTTACTCCGGACTGGGAATACGTTTACAGCACATAACCCAGCCATAGATAAATTCAGCCTTTTTGTCTTACGAGCACTTGTTTTCTTATCATTGACACGGGAGCGTTTGTTTGCTCTAACTACTACCCGGGAAAATAGGTCAATAGTTAAATACTCTTTCGAATTCGATCCGAGGACCCCCGCTCTTGAATTAACAGGTTTTATTTACCGACACTTAGGCATAAACAACAGGCAGATCAGGCTATATTTAAATCTATTTTTAAAGCAGCTTACATTAGTTTGGCAAGACTCTGGCCGTTATTCACCCAACCCGACGCCGTGGAAGGGCATCCAGAGATGGTTCTGCGGCGCTTTCTGTTCAACAATAAATCTAATTAACAGAGTATTACTTTGCGCTCCGTCCCAAGGCATTTTAATTGAACTTGTGCAGTGATAAGGGGACGGAGCGCTCTAAGCTTTCTTACAGGGTGACTCTTAAAGTTAGATCCATTCTCGCATTTATTGGTTTGTACAAAAGAACTTACAGACTATTAGTTAGAGCAATTCGCCCCTGAACAATGTGGATTCCGGCTTATTGTCGGCTCTTACGAAAGGCACACGACTTGGACGAATCATTGAGTAGCCCACTGTGCCAATGGGAGTTAGAACGTTTTGCCCCTTACTACCGGCTACTTAAGACTAATGGCAAGACGAGCCCACTGGGCTAGGCCTCATTTGACCTTGGAGCGGAAGCACTTCGATACGAGTGGCGCCACCTCCGAGGGATCGCGTCCCCGCGTTTCCGGCAGATAGAATTTCGTCAGCAGGAAGAGCAGCACACAGGTAATGGAGAAGGGCAGGAAGACAAAGGCGCCCCACGCGTTCTGCAGCAGCGGGAACGAGATGCCAATTATGAAATTGCACGTCCACGAGGACAGGCTGCCCATCGACATGGCCACGGAGCGGGGAGCCACCTCGAACAGTTCTGCAAATTGGAGAGCACAAATCGAATCAGTTAGAGGTCTAAATATAACTCGTCTATCCAATTATAGAGCCAGTGTGTCTGGGAACGTCCCTGATGGCCGTAAACAAATGTGTTGTGAGCCATTGAATCCCATTTGATTCCGATTACGCCTCAATTGCAGAGCCACTTCTTCGAAACACGAGGCTGCCAGTCACGATTAATGGAGCTATTGGAATGCGTACAAACAATGGAGTCACGCGACAAATTACCTGAACCGATGAAGTAGGGAATGGGACCCAGTCCGAATTGGTAGAAGAATATGTAGCCCATGATGCAGACGATGCAAGCGATCGCAAACCAGCTGACTTGGTCCTGAAAAAATACATTTAAATAAAATTAAAGACTGATAAGCAACACATTTTAAAGATATTGAAATGTCCAGATTAGGCAATAAAGTGAAATGGTTAAAGGACAATGTTGAGCCTTCTACATTTAAATAAAGCAAGATAAACTTAATAAAAATTTCAAAAACTTAAAAAAAACAAGAAATTGAGCTATCTTCGGCAAGACGAAGTTGATAAACCCTTGCTGATTAAAGCATATCAGCAATTAAAATCATACGAAGGTATTTTACAGAAACCGTATATTCGGGAGATTTTTATATAAATAATTCCTATGTCAGCTGTGTGATATAGTCAACCGATTTAAAAAAAAAATTCTGAATTCGGAAATTTTAACATAACATTTTAACATCAAAATCAACGAAGAATTTCTTTCTATTATTTTTCCGACCACTCAATGGGATCTATAGAATATGGTTGTCCTATGTGCAATGGAAAGAAGACTTTTGAGAAAGTTATACTCCGATACCTTTCAATCTGATAGACCAGTTTGCGTAGAAACGGAGAGACGGGCATGCGTCCCTGCATTGCAAACTTCTGACTCTAATCATAATACACTCTGCAAGGGTGCTAGAAAGGATATGATATGATAACCAACCAAGCAGAGCTTGATTTGTGACTTAGTTTGAGTTTCTTTTCCAAGAGATCGATGTGTGTAGCCAAACTCACAATGTAGAACAAAACAAAGGCGATGGTGAACAGGAAGACTGAGCACAGGGCGCAGGAGAACATCATCAGGGTTCGTCTATTGCAGGTTGACATCAGTAAGGGTCCCAGGAGAGAGACCTTCAGATTCAGGCAGCCAGCACCCAAATTGGCCCACTGAGCATTCACCTCGGACAGACCCGCCTTCTCGAATATGCTGACCGAGTAGTAAAATATCTGAAAAGGCAATTTCCTATTTAACAGACTCGCAAAGTAGGGATTAGTCCACAACTCACCGCATTAATACCCGACAATTGCTGACCGCCGTGGAAGCAGCAGACAATGATTAGAGGCAATGTCAGGCGAGGATCACGCAGCACATCGCAGAAGCTGCTGGTCTGGACCTTGGCATTGGCTTCCGCCTCCATCTCGGCCATCTCCTGGGCTATAAGCTCATCCTCATCCTTGCCACGCAGACGTTGAAGTTCCCGCTTGGCAGCCGCACGATTTCCCTTGACGATGTAGAGAAACTTGGGGCTCTCGGGAAATAGGTACGATGGCAGGTAGCAGACCAGGATCAGAACCATGTAGGCGGACAACGCGTAGTGCCAGAGATCCTCGGTGCCAAAGACAACGGCCAGACTGCACACCTGGCCCACGACCACGCCCCCAGTCACGCCCACGGCGATGAAGACGCCCAGAGTTCCGCGGTGAGCCAAGGGAGCCACCTCGGCTAGGTACATGGGCAGGGTGGCGGTCACGAGGCCGGAAGCCAGGCCCACAATAAACCTGCCGATCACCAGCATCTCCACAGAGCTGGCTGCTCGGCAGAAGAAGAACAGCACCGCTCCCACGGTGAACAGGGCGCCGCAGATGAGAAAGCATGCTTTTCTGGAAAGATAAGACAATTAGTTATTTGTTTCTCAGAGGCTGGTATGA
The DNA here is from genome assembly GCF_014743375.2 of Drosophila subpulchrella. Taxonomy (NCBI): domain Eukaryota; kingdom Metazoa; phylum Arthropoda; class Insecta; order Diptera; family Drosophilidae; genus Drosophila; species Drosophila subpulchrella. Next base: position 1,260,618 of record NC_050611.1, on the reverse strand, counting down.
GTTATTTATAAAGATTTTGAGAAAATTCTCACTTCTACGGTTATACTTTTTATATACTTTTTATTAAAAAACTTTTCCAAAAATGCACCCTTTTAGTTAGAGATTTTAATTATGATATTTAACAAAACCAAAAAAGCTTGAATTATAAAAACTGTTTTTTCAAAACTAAGATTTAAAAATGAATCCCACTAAAATCAGAATATTTTTGATACTACAATAATAATAAACTCAAATACTTTTTCCTTCTTAGATGATTTAAATAATATCTTTAATTCTTAAATGAGTCTGTCAACCAAAATGTAAACTTGTTGTATAGTGTCCAAGTTTTTAAAAGCCTTACTGTAATTGTTAGGGCATAATACCGGCCACTTCTGAGTGGTTTGTATTGATATGAGAATTAGTTGGCGGATTATGGGCACTTGAGAAAATTCAAGGGGCTTATCTGGTTGATTAATAGCTACCTGCCGAATTTATTGGCTGCTCCAGCACCGCCCAGCGAACCGATGGCGCCTCCGACCAGGAACACAGAAACCACAGACGACCACAGGAGATCCAGACCGTCCTTACTGAGGTTACTGCCATAGGTCTCGTATACGGTCTGGTTACACCAAACTTTCATGAGCTGTAAGGATAGTAGTTTGGTGACTTGGTTCCGTTGGCCGACTAACTGGCTGGGGATATCTCACCTTGGAGGGGGCGTTGATAACGCCAATGCAGTAGCCGGTGGACACAGCGCCGCCAAAGGTGGTTGCCAGGGCCACCAGCAGCAGGAGTTTGCTCCATCGTGGTATCTGAAAGTGTTCAAGCAACTATTGTTATTCTGCCAAAACATTTCCCCTAATCGAGCCCAAAATTATGACTCTGATTGCGATTTAGTGCGTCATTGTGCGAGGTCTTTTCAAGATTGAACTTGGCTTATCACAACTTTCTGATTAATTCCCGCTTACAGATTAGGACCTGTATAATTGGCGCTAATTATGGCTAAACTTGACCCAAGGGCAAAACTTTCCATTTCTCAGCAGGAGCATTTGGGATCAGCTGCGATTAAACGGAATACTATTTATGGGTAGAGTGTTCTAATTGAATTAACGTCCGCAGGCGGTGTGTCTTTATAACTGATAAGAAATGACTGGGAACTCAGCTGATTATACACACTGGGAGATCGGTTTGTTTGCCAAAATAAATGCGCTGGCGATAAAGTACTCGTAAACAGTATAGGTCAAAGTTACAGTATATAAGTATACAAGTACGTATACGCTTACCTTTTATGTTAGATACTCAGAAATATTTTTTTTGCTAAGTTTTTTCTTGCTCTCTGACACTATAAAAACTTGTAAGTAAAACTAAAAATTTATAATGTTCGAAATAAGAAGGAACTAAGATCTTATTACAAACCATTTTAAATATTTTGTTTAATTTATAATTCAAAATCTTTGTCAGGTTTGTACTTTTTGAGTATTTTATAGCAATTAGTAATCCCACAATAGCTCCTAAAATATTTTATTTAAAAAATAATCGATTTTGAACTTCTCAATTTGACCGCCACTGTTCCTAAGTATATAACTCATTGTCAACATAGGTTCCACTGTAAATGAATCAACCATATGCTAATACGTTGTTTATATATGAGCGCGTATATAAAATTATATTCGCCTTTGAAAACCACAATAAAAGAAAATGAAATGTATAGAAGAGCAGAAGTCAAGTAAATTTACACACAAAAGAAAACAAAGAGTACAAAATATTAAAAATAAAATGCGTAAGATAAAAGAAATGAAAACAGCATCCGGGGAGAGAGAGCAAAACAACGTCACTGAGAGAAAACCAAGAAAATGTGCATGTGCAGATAGAACAGAGTCGAAAGAACGACAACAACATTGGTGGTAGGTTGCTCGGCGATCTTCCCGCTCTCTCACCTGAAGTATTGCATCTGGATTCTCACCTGGTTGGTTTCCGTCTGAATCGTGAGAAGTTCGACTCTTGTGGTCTGTGGGTACAATTGCTGGGCCTCCGCCTGGTAACTTTTGCTGGCCATAGCTATGGACTTTGCCTGGTAATCACCACTTCTTAAGGAAACACTTCTTAGGGCACTCGGAACAAACGCGTGCGTGTTAACACAGTCAAAACAATTGTTAACAAGTGGGCGGTAGGGTAAGGTAATCGGTTTTCGAATCAGTGTTGTGTAACGGGCCACGTATCTATATTCCTATTCCCGATCCCAACAGTTTGAAATACCAATTACAATTGTTTGTAAACGGCGCACCGCCAGCAGTGCGAGCGGGATCGAATCGGAGCGTTATGTTATGGCAGCGTTGGAGTCGGGAGCGCGACTGAATGCCAGCTGAGCGGCGAGGTTGGTGGAGAAAAAGCTTTTGCCAAGAACGAACAACAACCACAACAAAGTTCCGATTGCCGGCCACAGATAATACCAAACAACAAGGACAATCCGAAGACATCATACCCTCGGAAATAACTCATGGTGACCCCGATCAATAAGTATTTAGATTTGCAAAGCGGTGGAACATACTTGTACTCTGCCAACAGAAGATCTTAAGGATGGTACAGTGTTTTCAAAATGGGTAAGTATTGATAGACCTCGAATTTACACATTGGTTTTTATTTATATTAAACTATTAATACTTGAACATCTTAAGAATATTTAATGGATAAGTCTATTTGTTATACTTTTTGCAAGGGTAGAAAAGCTTTTTCCCATATTGTTGCCAGAGTTTTATCGAAAACTAAGAATTGGTAGTAGGAGGAATAAGAGCTTCCAAAAAAAAAAAATCACTACAAAAAATAAGATAAAAACCTGGGTAGAGAGAAGGGAAAATTAGATGTATTTACCTTTTACGCCTGACAAATTTAATTATCCTCAAAATCCGGCATCACTTGCCTATGAATGTTTTTAAAACCACGCGCGAGGTTAATCGTGTTATCGATAGCACGATGGGACATAAAGGGTCTACCATGACTCAAAGCTGAAATTTTTTTATTGTATTGTATAAGAAATGCAACATTAATTGAAATATTTAATTTAACTGTAAGTATTTAATTAATAAATAATAATAAAAATTTTTTCTTGTTCGTGATGTGACGAAAAACTTGGACATAAGGCCATCACTAGTCGAAAGTGCCATCTCTACGTCCTCCCGACCAGCTGTTCAATTTTTTGTTGACGTTGTATTTGGAAGCGTAGCGTCTCTTACCACCGTTTAAATTTAGCATAAGTTATTAAGGAGATCGATCGCTATGTCGGCGGTGGCCTACGACTCCCTGCTGTCCACGACGGCGGTGATCAGCACCGTCTTCCAGTTCCTCTCCGGCGCGTAAGTTCTCGAGCTCCCGAAAACGTTGGATCCGACAATATCCAAAGTAACTACAAATGTTTTCCTTACTTGCAGCATGATTTGCCGAAAGTACATACAGAAGAAAAGCACGGGTGACTCTTCCGGAGTTCCCTTCATATGCGGCTTCTTATCGTGAGTAAAAAGAAACTGCCAAGTCGGCACTATTGATATAAATTCGAATTGGTCGCGCTTGTCGAGACGATTTGGTTGGGGCTTTATGGGGTAAACCATTTAAAAAGCCGAAATTTTGTCAGAAAATAAAAAATGATGAAAGTTTGTTACACATATTATTTGCCTATTTATAATTTGTTAACGAGTTCTTTAATAATCCATTTTGATTTAAATTTAAGTTTCCTTTAGAACCTCCCAGATTCAGATTCCAAAAGCATAAAATAATTTATTAAAAATAGCACCGAAACCACAAGGAATACTTTAAAATAACTAGCGTATCAGTGCTAGAAATAAAAAAGTAGGTATCAAACTTATGAACTTGTGGAAACATAGGGGAAATTTGCCAGAAATAGACAGCAAGCATAGTTAATCCCTGCACCACCTTAATATTCTCACTAATTGTGGGAATTTTGACTGCCTGGTTGGCAATTTACCCTTGCTTTTTTCGAGTACAATATTAAATGAACTAAACTTTATTTGAACAGGTGCAGCTTTTGGTTGCGCTATGGAGTACTAACCAACGAGCAGAGCGTTGTGCTAGTCAACATCATTGGGTCGACTCTTTTTCTGGTCTACACGCTGATATACTATGTGTTCACCGTCAACAAACGTGCCTGTGTTAAGCAGTTCGGATTCTCCTTGACCGTACTGGTGGTGGTCATTGTTTTCACCAATCGACTGGAAGATCAGCGCGATCGAATGATACACATCACAGGTATGAGCACGTCTCTCAAGCTATTTAACCAAAGTCAGGTTTTCTAGCTTCCGAAATATATATATTTTGATATATTTTCAGGAATCGTCTGCTGCATCGTGACCGTGTGTTTCTTCGCCGCCCCGCTGGCTAGTTTGCTGCATGTGATACGGGCGAAGAACTCGGAGAGCCTGCCCCTGCCCCTGATAGCCACGTCCTTTTTGGTCAGTCTGCAGTGGCTAATCTACGGCATACTGATATCGGACTCATTCATCCAGGTGAACCACTTCCCACCGCTGGCCAAACAGCGAATTACTGACGGTGGCAATTGTTTGCTTTGCTTTTCAGATACCCAACTTTCTGGGCTGCATACTGTCGCTGCTGCAGTTGGGCCTGTTTGTCCTGTACCCGCCGCGTAGTTACTCCGGCCATGGCTACAAGCTGGTCGAACAGGCGGTGCCGTTTTAGGCAACTGATTGGTCACAGCCACGCATTTCGCTTTGGCATCCGAGCGTTTCGCATACAGGATTTATATTTTAGATTGCTTAGACGCCAAGCTTATTTACTATAGACATACGTAATAGTAAGCCTTCATTTATTGTAAAATATTTATTAAACCCCGAAGATTTGCCTCGAGAATGCTGCTACTTACGTTGCCTTGCTGTTCGGTGGCGCCCATTTAGTTGTAAGCTCTGGAATCTGTATTTTAGATGAGGGTATACACAGAAAATTATTGAGTAGCCGAAACACTTGTTAATTAGATCTGATCGCGGATAAGCACAAAGCCCCGAATTCGTTTCGGCGAGGTCTGAACAGATTGCGAGCGGATTGCTGACTGGGAATAATAATATGTGAACCCAATGCACTTTGCTGGGCTGCGGTCAATGGTATCGATAAGCTGATATTCCGGGCCATAAACTGGTAAATTAAGCGACCGTTGATTTAATGAAATTGTTCGATGGTCGGGGTCTAATCAATGAAAACGCCTTCTCTTAATTCAATAATAGTTCTTATCGGCATTCGTGGAATTAACCAGTAAACATGCAACCAGATAAAACGGTAATCTTTATTTGTCCACCAAAAAACATCTAGCATCGATAAGGTGTTTTAGGGGCCGGAACTGATTATCACGATCATAAATACTTGGCTTCACAAAATTCAAATTCGAACTGGACAGACTGTTAACGATTTAGTGTTTACCAACACTGGCTTGCTGGTTGAACTGCTGGTATTTTCGCTGCACTGCCACACTGCTAAGTCTTGGGTTTTGTTTTGTGAATCATTGTTTTTCCTTTGGACCATATAGTATTTGACCTAAAATCAGGATGCAGGATCAGAGTCCCGAGCTGTACGAAGAGGTGAAGCTGTTCCGCAACGCCCGCGAGCGCGAGAGGTACGACAACATGGCCGATCTGTACGCAATCATCAACACCATCCAGCAGCTGGAGAAGGCCTACATACGCGATTGCATTACGCCGCAGGAATACACGGCCGCCTGCTCCAAATACCTGGTGCAGTACAAGGTGGCGTTCAAGCAGGTGCAGTGCGACGAGTTTCCCTCGGTGGAGACGTTCGTCAAGAAGTTCCGACTGGACTGCCCGGCGGCGCTGGAGCGGATTCGCGAGGACCGACCCATCACCATACGCGACGACAAGGGCAACACCTCCAAGTGCATCGCCGAGATCGTATCGCTGTTCATCACCATCATGGACAAGTTGCGCCTGCAGATCAACACAATGGACGCCCTGCAGCCCGACGTTAAGGACCTTGCGGACAACATGAACCGCCTTTCCCTCATTCCAGAGGACTTCGATGCCAAGCTGAAGGTTGAGAAGTGGCTGGGCAGCCTGAACGAAATGCAAGCCTCCGACGAACTGAGCGAAGGCCAAGTTCGCCAGTTCCTCTTCGACCTGGAGTCGGCGTACGCGGACTTTAACAAGCTTCTGCACAGCCAGTAGCGGCTCCTTTCTCATTGTTTACATGTATCTTTAAATCTAAATAGCATATTCACAATTAAACAAGTTTTATATATACCTTAGCCAAAGGCATGCATTTTGCTTAAAAGAGAATTAACCTTCTAAACCAGTTCCCATATGTTTAATGTAATCTCTAGAGGTGTTTGCTGCGTAATCAATCAAAGTATTATAATTCAGACCAGGCAAACATATAATCTATCCTTGGAACTCTATATTTAATAGGTAATAAAAAAATGTAATTTTGTTCTAGGTAAAATCTGTGTTACCTTAACCCTCGTGCGCATTCTTCGACTGAAGATAGTCCAATTCTTAAAGACAGACAGATTTTTTGACTTGATCCATAAGACTAATCTTCAAAAGTTCATATTTTTGATTAACGCTGAAGTATTGTCGATAAGGTCGTGCCTGTTTTCCAGTGCAAACTAAAAGTGTATTTCTTTGAATATAGCGTTTTTATACCCTTGCAGAGCGTATATTGATTTCAGTCAGAAGTTTGCAACGCAGTGAAGGAGACGTTTCCGACCCCACAAAGTATATATATTCTTGATCAGCATGACTAGACGAGTCGATCTAGCTATGTCCGTCTGTCCGTCCGTTTCTACGCAAACTAGTCTCAGTTTTAAAGTCTTATATCTTTTGCAGGTAGTATATAAGTCAGAACCAGCAAGATTGGACAACTATATCTTATAGCTCCCATAGAAATAATCGGAAAAACAAATTTTAAAAAATTATATCTTTGGTGTTTTTTAACATATTACCTCCTAAGCTTGGAAATAATTAGTTTTGAATTTCGAATTAAATTTTATCAAAATCGGACGACTATATCATATAGCTGCCATAGGAACGGTCGGAAAATTGGTGGAAAAATAATTTGAAACAAATTATAGCTTCGGTGTTTTATGACATATTATCTTATGCTATTGGGAAAATCATTTTTTGTATTTTTTAATTTAATTATTATAACTGCAAGGGTATACAAACTTTGGCTTGGCGAAGTTAACTTCCTTTCTTGTTTCCAATCAATTTTGTATTCGCTATCATGTTTGGCAATCCGATTTCTTGTTGAGAAAAGATTCAGAATGGTTTTTGACATCGCCCCCATTTTGATTGTGTTTCCGTTTAATGAAAAGGCCCGGTGAATATGGGGTATGAGGCATGATTTTCCAATTCATGTCCTACATTTTAGCCAGGGTGTTGCAAACACGTGGCCTGGTGTGGTCATGATGGAAAAAACGCCTATGCGTTTTTCCTCGATTTCTTCCTCCATTTTTTCCAGTCACTGACAACACTTTACGTCGACCTTAAAATAGGTCACGCCCGGATATCGCACCAAAAAATTGGCAGTATATTCATCGGATGCATCCATCTTTTGATACCGAATCCGCCCCGGCAAAACGCAATTAATTTAAGTGTTATAAAATATACCCTGAATTCCTTTGAGCAGATTGCTTTTTTACAGCAATTTACAGCTCTGGTTCCATGAGCTCAAGATATGTTTTTGATCGAGTCAAACATCGTAAAAAGTTTGGCACTGAGCTAATACTCGAGCTGTTTTGTCAACGGGCTCCCCTCTTTGAGCGTTGAGCCTAACATCTTCCAGATCTCTACAGCTGTACAGGGTCAGTACAGACTTATTATCAAGCACTTGAAATCGAAGTTTGTTTTACGTAAAAATAACTTTGGTATGTGTACTTGTACTTTAAAATAGTTTGAACGAAGGAAACACAAATAAACTCTTAGATATCGAACGTGTCCTTTAATCAAACATTCCAACCGATTTAAGTAAGAACACGGTGTTTCCCTTTTTTTGCATTTTGTTTGGATTTAATCGTATCTTCTTTTTTGTATTTAGTTTAAATATTAAGGTTATAATTATACATATAAGTTTAAACCGATTACAATAATTAATTTTTGTTTGTTTTTTTATTTTCTCATTCACGTTATGTTTGTGGTTTTGTTTTCTTTAATATATATAATTGTATTTTTAATTTACTGTTCTGCTTCTTCCAGTTTCTCTTACGCTCTTAAATCTGTTAAATCGTTTTACGCCTTTAATAATTAATAATTGTTACTCTTTATCTTTGTAAATTTATTTGTATGCAATGTGAAAATGGTACTTGGTATATTTATGCGGATGTTGCTGTATGTTTTGTTTTATTTGTTTCATTGTGGGAGTGTGTGGTTGGTCTTAGGAGTCGCCTCCTGCGACCTGAAACACCTTCATGCTGTGTTTTTATGCGAGTGTGGTGTGTGTTTTGTTTAGTGGCTGAGGGGAGGGAGGGAGGCGTGGTCAGGGCGCTGCTGGGCGGCGCCTTTACAGTGCGTTCGTAGTAAAAACGTTTCTTATTAATTAAAGTATGATCGCTTATCTTCGTATATTAGATAATCCTCCTCCGACGTTGGCGAGGATTTCTCGCTCCCCGCCTCGTCGGCGAGTGCTTGTTGTTGTGTTGGCGGCTGTGGTTGCTGCTGTTGCGGTTGCTCCTTGACGAGCATCAGTAACTGGGCGGGAATACCCGGAATTGCCGACGTCGCCGTCACTATTGCTGCTGATGGCGTGGAGGTGGCATCTATGGTCGTTGTTGTGGGGCTGGCTGCTATTGTGGTCACTATCGTGTTGGTGGCGTGTGTGATGGGCAGCGCTCGGGGATTGCTGGCACTGCTCTTGCTGTAAATGTGGTGAATGGGTGTGGTGGTTGTGGTGCTGCTGCTGCTACTGCTGCGAAGGCTATAGAAGTCGCTCGCTCGGGCGATCTGCAGGGGCCGCCAGATCGTGTTCTCCGGAAGCTAGTTCTGTCCGGTCCAGTACGAGGGCGAGTAACCTTGCTTGCCAGCAGACTTTGACTGGCTGGTCGACTGCTGACGCTGTCCGGCACTGTTCGAGTCCTGCAACAGATACGGGTGGGGATCAGTAAGCATGTCAAACGAATCGTGGATTGATTGATGCTGCCGCTCTCCCAAGCAGAATATTCCGCTTCTTTCGGACTCCACTCGGCCATCCATACACAAATGTGGGTTAACATATAGAGCACACGCAGTTATAAATACACATATTCGCTGATTATATACACGGCAGATTTAAAGTATAGTATAGGCACATGAATGGATATGCTTCAGAAACAGCACGACCCCTTTGGCAAACGATTCCTTCTTTTCGGCGCCGCTTCTGTGGGATTCATGCAACTAGAGACTAGATGATATAAAACAAGATGTGATGAGAAAGATTACGTGGGGGTGAGGCATGCGTGGGTGGGTTAACATGTGCAATTCACCAAGAATTAAGCAACTTTTAGACGTGATTACAACAAAGGAACTTACCCGGCGGGATGAGCTATGAATCCTGCCGTCCATCTAATTGTTGTCCCATAAAAAAATCAAAAGAAATTATAAAGAAAAGTCAAACAATAGAACAGTTTCATGCATTTCACAATTCTCTCTCTCTCACTACCGACGAATAAACTATTAAATTCCGAATTCAGCCAACTAACTTCCCCAGGAGAACTATATTCTCCTTCTGAGGCAGATGTTCCGAAACAATGTCAAAAAATCAGAAAATGCATGAAATGTAATTTGTTAGTAACGATCACAGGTGAAAAAGAAAAGGTTTTAATTAAGGACATAAATAAGAATACTTTAGGTGTCTTGCACAAGAGAAGTGCATAAGTGATATGTGATTAATGGTGTACAAAATAGGTTTAGTTAGTGTTCATGTGCCTGTTAAATACTTTAACAATGGGTTATGTAAAAAATATACAAATACATGCTGGTCAAAGTTCAACAAAATCAGCTTCAAAGCTGCAAAGAAAAAACCAAATTCATGATATGTGCATGTTGTGTAGTTAGATAAATGTAAGTGTGGGTGTAAGCGCATTTAAAAGACATCAACCAAAACATAAACGCTGTCAACGAAAGTGATACGGTGCAAACTGAAATTTGTGTGTGAGGTAGGACGAGATGAGTTTCCCTAAGCACTTCATCAGTCGGCAAAGAAGGATATACCGCTGACGTCGTCTTGATAGCTGTCGATATCCTGCTCAAAGTTATTGCAATGGGGCTCGACACTTTCATCCTGACTGTCGTCAGGATTGTCGTCTTGCCAGATCTGATATGTTACTTGCGGACCACTCTCATTGATGAGGACATGGCTGTCCTCCCCTTCGCCTACAACAACCTGGAGTGGTAAGTCTGAATGTACCTGATGAATGGGTTGGTGGATCATATTGTGGTGTCCGGCCGCTGGCATCGGCAAGTACATGCCGTACGGCTGGGCCGAGGTGCCACCAGCCGTCTGCGTGTTGGGCATGTTAAACGGCGGCGGAGTGCCCGAGTGGAAACTCTGCTTTTCGTACGACTGTAAAGAAAACGTTCAATGATCAATTGTAGACAAGTCGAGAAACTTTGTTTTAACCAGGGCTGTGAATTCTTGT